>NC_088811.1:9418572-10706489 GCF_011386835.1 Chrysemys picta bellii | reverse complement strand
CAGGCAGGGGTTGCCTTACTGTGTGGAAGTACAGCGTGATGAGGGTCTGAGTCTCAGTTCAGGCTACCAGGCGCTACTGCAATCTTACTAACGATTACTCTGACCTTTCATTGGAAAGTTGGCAGGAGGGAAGAGATGGGGAAGAAATAGGGTTAACCTTCTACCGTATGTTTTAGCAAATCATTTCAATCCCTGGGAGCCTCGGCACTGCAAGTTCTCGCCCTTACCTGATGCAGGCGACTCCTTGGACTGAGATCCCTGGGACGCCGGGCGGCTTCCACTGAACAAGTAGCCAGAATCTAAAAAGCAAACCAAAGAAACTCAGCACAGGTGCTAAATACTGTAGCAAGCACCAAGAAAAGCACCTGTATTGTCCAGCCTCACTAACACAGGTGACAAGGGGAGGCTGTAGTAGAGGGTAAACGTACCCGCTCCAGCAGCTTCCTCCCAGGACTGTTGTGTGCTCTGCTAGAAGGGGCACTTCATAGCCCCCAGCTGTCTCACTGTGGCTAAGGGGACACAGGCCTGACGTGCACAGGGGTTTGAGCATTCAGTCATCCAGTCCACCTCTCTTTCTACAGAGCTGGCTTCCCCCCACCGAGGGTGACCAGAGGGCACGCTGCTGAAGACAAACTCAACTCACTTATGTGGACCCAGGCGGCCGGGCGGCATTCGGGGACCCCGTGTAAGTGACAGCTGGCGCATTGCCCATGCGGAGGACCCCAAAGGAAAGCTACATGGACCAGAGCTAAGCCACTTCTAGCTCTAGTTCCACAGTCAGCATGATCCTGGCCCCATGTTGCTTCCTCTCGGCGCCTCCTTTCTTCCCTTCCCTTAAATCCTTGTTAAAGCCCCTCCAGACTGGTTCCCATAGCACCCCGCCCCAGGGCCACCCAGAGGATTCAGGGGACCTGGGGCAAAATGGGGGAGCTGCGGCGCTTGTACTCACCCGGCGGCATTTCGGCGGCCCTTCAGTCGCTCTGCGTCTTCGGCAGCACTGAAGGGCCCCCCGCCGCCGAAATGCTGCCGAAGACCTGGAGCGACTGAAAGGCCCTCCACTGCCGAAGACCTGGACCGCCACCAGACCACGGCTCATGGGGCCCCTGCGGGGTCCGGGGCAAATTGCCCCACTTACTCGCCCCCCCCGGTGGGTCTGCCCCGCCCACAAGATAAGGCTCAGACCAAAAGCCCATTTAAGACCGTGATGGAGTAGGGAGTGGGGAGTATTGACCCGGGAATGTTGTGTGGGAGTTTTACTGGTACTGTCTGCATTGGTGCTGGATGGTGGTGGGATATCAGGGTGCGACTTCTCTTG
This sequence comes from Chrysemys picta bellii, assembly GCF_011386835.1. NCBI lineage: Eukaryota > Metazoa > Chordata > Testudines > Emydidae > Chrysemys > Chrysemys picta. The sequence goes on along the minus strand of NC_088811.1, from coordinate 10,705,174 downwards.
AGGGAGGATACCTGAGCACGTAACCTGAGCCCAGGAGTGGGTTGGGGCCAGGTGACACCTTCTGCCCAGGAAACTGGACAAATGCGGGAGGAGGGTGTGTGGCTGGGTGAGACGGCTGGAGGGGGTTTCTGTTTGGAGCTGGCTGGGGAAAGAGAGGGAGGCCCAGAACCGGGGTCTGGCCTCAGGTCCCAAGATGGACCTGACTGAAGGGTCCTGTTTTCTATAACTACAAGCTCTGTTTTGGACTGTGTTCCTGTCGTCTAATAAACCTTCTGTTCTACTAGCTGGCTGAAAGTCACAGTGATTCACAGGAAGTTGGGGGTGCAGGGCCCTGTCTCCCCCACACTCCGTGACAAAGACCCTATAGAGTGTCACCTCAGGGTCCTGCCCTCTGCCAAGTGAAGAGCCCTCCAGTTTCAATTCAATGTTCCCCCTTCTCACTCCCTGCTCTGCTGTGCAGTGTGGCGTTGAACAACTGTCACCTTTCCCCCTAGAAGTGGCTGCATTTCATTGACTGGCAAAACTAGGGTTAAACTATTTGGGATCAGAGAGAGAAAGAAACATACGGTATTATTACTACACCATGTGTCTCAGCTTCCCAGAGAGTCTGAGCAATGGCTGCATTGTGTCAGAGCGTTTCTGGTGACCAAGGCTGCTAAGTAACTATTTCTGAGTTGCATCCCCTGCCTTTTATGGTTCAGTTCTCCTGCCTGAGCTGGAAATGTTCAATGCTGTAGAGGGAGCCAGCACCAACTGAATGCCTGAGAAGTGCAAAGGCAAATCTAAGCACACAGAGTGCACAAGTCCTCCCTGAGGGATCCCTTCTCTGCCTAGCTGCAGGGGAACAGAGGCAGCCAGCAAACTTCAAAAAAGTTCTGGGTAGGAGGCAGGCTGAGAGTCCCACAGCAGTGAGAGAGGGGAACTTGTGCTCCCCCACACCATGTTCCCCAGACAGCCTCTGCAGGTGCGGCATTCAGCATGGTCCTTTGCTCTACAGCTATGGACAAATGTGTGACCCTTGGTGCTTCCCAAGAGGATCTTTATCCTTGTTTGAGTTCCTCTGTATCTTAAATGAACACGAAGCTGCTGGCCTGACGAGGAGCTGGGGAGGGGGTCTGAGAAGGCAGCAGGAAGAGGAAAAAGAAAGAAGCTGGCAAGGAGACTTGTGGCTTAACTGACACCAGAAGAAGATTCTACCACTCTTTGCTGCACAGCACCATTTGCCAGTAACTTACAGGACTTTATTTTGGTGCTCATTACTTTCAGGATCCCATCTCTGCTCAAGAGATCCTTCCAGTTCTCTATGATTGCAAAAGGACAAACCGAGCCAGGATCTTTAGGTTCTAAGTCCTGTGCTTGGAGAGTCCCCTGATTTGGCACGGACTTTTGGATCTGGAACCCCGCAGCACCTTAAATGTGTTGCTGGCTCAGTGCTATTTTAGAAAGTAGCAATACCAGCTCCCAGCAATCGCTTGCATGTGGCTCCCTCACCAGGGAGCCAAGGGGCATTAGGTTCACATTTCCTGCCATGCATTTGCTTGTCACTATTTTAAAGGATGGAAGGTAGAGAAAAGATTCCACCTTCTCCTGCACAACTGAGCACGCAACTCTCTCTCTCTAGATTCACATTCTAGTGACAGAATCACACAAATTTCCATCTGCGTCTCTGGATGTGCAGCAAGGAACCTATGGTAAAGATCAGCTAAAGCAACTAGAACCAGGAAAGCCAAGCGTTATACCCAAAACCTCAGGCCTTACATTGTCCTTTGGGACAAAGCTATTTAAATAAATATTGTTAGAGATGCCAAATGGGTTTGGAGACTGAAAGCCCTGTTATGCGCCAAAGAGATGCAGGGCAGACAGGGCAAGCTTCCATGCACTGCTCAGCCCCTGTGCCTCAACCTGGAGCTGCAAAGCCGTGCAAAAGTATGGACCACACAAGGGTGGTGATGGTGGTGGTGAGGGGTGTGTGTATGTGGCGGAAGGAATCACAGCTGCATGGCAGATTTGCACCTGCTGTCCCCAGTTGTAAAGCACTAGGAAGAAGGATGCTGTGCCAAAAAGCCACCGTCCTGCTGAAGGGTTTTGCACGGCTGTTCTTTCAACTGCTCCTGATAGATCCAGGAGAGCTGCTGGTAGCACGAGCCAAACTGAACAAAAGCGGCTCGGCTGCTCTTACCACTGTGGTGTTATTCTAGAACCCATCAGTGGCTTGGCCTCTGACACTTGATAATCACTCACTGACAGGGCACGGCAGAGCTTTCCTTGGATGGAGAGTGGCGTGTCCTTGCTGGTTTCAAGAACAATTTAAGCCGAGGTTTAATGCACTGGTAAGAGAGAATCTTTCAGCAGCCTTATAAATCTTCCCTGCACTGCACAGACCCTTGTCAGAGGCCCAACCAGCCAAGCGGTACAAAGCCGGGAGACTCGGGGATTGCAGGGTTGTGGCTACGGCTGTGTTTGTGCACAATAAAACCAGACTTAAATGATGGGCCAATCCTCTGCCCCATCAGTTTATAGTGAGAAAAAGCAGCCTTACCCGCAAGCAGATGTACGCCAGTGAGAAACAGGAAAATCAGGGCTAGTTTACACAGCGAGTTACCACTCAGCAAGCTGGTGCACTGCAGATTCACGCCCACCTGGCCGTGCAGTAACTGGTCATGTAGACAAGCCCTCAGTCGGATTAGGATAAGCTAACTTAGCCCTGGTCTACACTGGGGGGGAGGGGGGCGGGGAAATCGATCTAAGTTACGCAACTTCATCGACGTGAATAACTAGACTAGACGCGATAAATCGATCCCCGCTGGATCGATCGCTGCCCGCCGATCCAACGGGTAGTATAGACATACCCTAAGCGACTCGGGCCCTTTTTGTTCAGTTACTTTAAAACAAAGACAGCTCTACACTTCTTTCCACAACCACGATCGTAATTAGCTCACGCCCCCCTGTCATTGGCCCAAGAACTGAACTCTTTCACTCTTAGACGATACCACAATAGGTGAAGGTTGAGCACGCTGGATGGGCAGCGTGCAGGGGAAGTTTGCATCATTGCTGCCTGGGTTGCACTTATTTTAGATGTCTTCAAGCTCCAGAGACAGCAAGTTTGTACCTTTGACTGGCACTGAATTCACATTAAAAAAAACAAACAAACCAAAAAACGGTGCAGCTTTGCAGCCTGGTTCTCCCCCACATGAAGAGATTTAAACTGTAATTATTATTATTTAAACTCAACAGCTCTTTTCACCTGCCTCGTCCAAACACATTCCTAAAAACCAACCACCCCAGAAAAAGAATGGGTGTGTGGGAAGCATACATGTAAATCGAGACAGACCCGGATCTCAACACTGAAATGGAGACCACAGGCTGGGGCACTTGTTAGGGTGTTTAAAAGACCTCAGACACACTCAGAACTACTACCAGAGCGGGTCTGGGACTGGGGTATGGAATACAAGACCCTGCTGATGGCTGTAAGTTCTCCCCAGACCCTTCTGGCTCCAGTTACAGCACACTGGTCCAGATGACAGATTTGAGCAGTGTGTTTTACGCTTCTGCTACTAAGGAGGATGGGAATGCCCCACTCTAAGGCTCTGACTTTTATTAAGCTTCCTACCTCCCTCCCCTCACCAAAAAAATACTTCTAACGCATCGTACAACCTCCTGTGGGTGAAATATTTGCTCCCCCCCCCACCCTCGAACAAAGGCAATTTGATCTCCCACAACAGCTGAGTTGGAACAGCGCTCCCACCGAGGGCAAGGACCCACACTACATTGATTGCCATCCATCTCCCGTAGAAAAGTCTCAATGATTGATCTTTCCCTCTCTTCACAAGTGTGGAGGGTAAACTTTTCTAAGCTGCCCCAAGAGACCCGGATGCCCCTTTATTAGGAATTGGAGACCAGAAGCTTTGAGGAGAAGATCTAGCCCATCCAGACGTCTTGAGGCAGTGCTTCTATCAGAGCACTCTGCGTTAGGGGGGAGAGAAGTTAACAAGCTGGTTACTTCTTGGTTTACCACCTTACATTTCACGGAGATCCATCCTGAGGAATTCTGAACGGATACATGAGCAGTCTAGAGTCCAGTGAGATCTTCTAAATACTTGAAGGTCTGAAAGGGCGAGCAAAACTCAGACCTGGTCTACACTAGGAAATTGGGTTGGTATAGCTACATCACTCAAGAGTGTGAAAAATCCACACCCCTAAGCAACATAGCTAAACGGATCTAACCCCCAGTGTAGACAGCAGTAGTTGGACGGGAGAATGCTCCCATTGACCTAGCTACTGCCTCTCGGGGAGGTGGATTACCTAGGCCGACGGGAGAACCCATGGGGCAGCTGGGCTGCTACAGAATTTCTCGTGTAGATGAGCCCTGAGTCAGGGAAAGCTGGAGGTTTAAAAAACCAGGAGATTGTTAAGCAAGAGTCACTTTTCAAAGACAGGCTCAATCCGACGGCGGGTAACAAGTTAACGTTGCTCTCTGCCGCTTACCTCAAACACCCTTTGGAAGGATGGTTCAATGGTCTAAGGATCAGATCTGCAACAAACACAATTCCCTGGGTCCACAGGTTCAAATCCCAGAAAGGTTGACTCTGCCATCCCGGCCTTTGCTACTGGCCTGTTACTGAGACAGACACTGACTATAAGGCAGGATCTTCTGTCCAAGGGAGGGTCCCAGCAATTGCAGAAGAGTTGGGAAGACTTGGACCTACTAGGGCCCCATAAGACTGATGGGTGACTCCTAGTATGTTTAAATGTGTTTATTGTTTTTATGATGTTTTCTCAGTGATGTTTTTGCTTCAGGAATAAATGTGCTTGCTTAGAACAGCAATTTATACGACTGGTAAATCACACCTGTCATCGCCCTCGGAGAGAAAGCAAAGCGTCCGTGCTGGCCACTAGGCAGTCTGGCTTGCTGGGGGTATTACAATGAAAGGCAAGGGGCTGTGGAGCATTAAAACTCCTGGTCAGAAGGCAGTGGAAACAGCGTCCCTACCCAGAGACAGGCGATGGCAGTTCTGAGTCCTGACTGGGCACTCCTGGAGTGGACCACGCAGGGAGGTATCCCTGATACTGGGATAGCCGTGCTGTGGGGCTGAGATATTCCGACCGCTGCCTTTTGTTTCAGCAGTGGGCAAAGCAAGCCCTGTGCCTGCAGCTCATGGAGAGCTTTGGGTTGAAAGGCCCTAAAGGAGACATAGTGACACTTTTGAAATACAAATCTGAGTGACTGATCCTCTCCTCACATGATTTTTGTGATTACAGATACTGAGAACTAATAACTTTCAATCTAGTCCACTGCTGGGGAATGGAACTCTCTGGAAAACACAAAGAGAACCTCTAACTAGAAACATTAAGCTGGTCAGTCAGTGGGGGCAGTGGTCTTTATTTCTGCTTCCTACCTCCATGAACTCCACCCACAGCTACTACTCTACCAAGCTAAGAGCTTCTTTGCTCTATCTAGTTTCAGAGTAGCAGCCGTGTTAGTCTGTATCCTCAAAAAGAACAGGAGTACTCTTAAATTTGTTAGTCTCTAGGTGCCACAAGTACTCCTGTTCTTTTTGCTCTATCTAGGTGGTGATGATACCGAAGTTCGTTGTCTAGTATTAAAATCAACTGCTTGAGCAACAGTCATGGCAGAGCATTGTATGGTACTCTTCTGCACTACAGGGACTGCAACCATCCAAGGATCAATGAAAAGCATTTACACGTAACCTTTATCAATAGCTGCCACATGGGCATTAAGAATTAGCTTATGTGCACGAGCGCTAGCTTACAGGCTCTCTGTTGCCTTTGAAGAATCGGTTATACCGAACCGGCAGGCTGACCATCTTAGAAGCAAGTACTATGCTATAAATGCTGTGCCTATAGAATCTACGAGATACCTAATGTAAGACCTGCAAGGAGAGAGTGTGTATGCCCAATTCGTCACTGCCCACCAGCGTGCACTTATTTATTCCAAATAACCAGCATTCACCAGCATTTGGGGGGAGGGATAGCTCAGTGGTTTGAGCATTGGCCTGCTAAACCCAGGGTTGTGAGTTCAATCCTTGAGGGGGCCACTTAGGGATCTGGGGCAAAATCAGTACTTGGTCCTGCTAGTGAAGGCAGGGGGCTGGACTCCATGACCTTTCAAGGTCCCTTCCAGTTCTAGGAGATAGGATATCTCCATCATTCAGTTTGCACTTTTACAAGCAACATCATAAGGTGCACGACAATGACCTTTAACTAGACTTACTAGTCTATTCGGCAATAGGCCAGTGACATTACAATGGGCGGGATTCCATGACCGACTCCCACTTGAGTGTGAACACCGCTATACTTTCATTTCCATCAGGTGTAGAAGTGTGGTGCGCGCCTTACCTGTCCTGGCTAGGGAAGGGATGGTGCCCAGCGAGAGGGCCCTGTTCAGACGTCCAGGGAGCGAGGAAGAAGAAGCCCTGCGTGGGGATCTGAAGAACTGCTGATTCGTCAGCTGGAGGATGCTGGGGGGCGTTGGGATAAAAACAGACGGCGAGGCAGCGGAACAAGGGAAGCCAATCCCAGAGCCGTTGGGGAACAGAGCGACCGAATCCCCGGAAAGAAACCTGTAAATGACATGCATGACAGATATTCAGCAAGGGATAAATTCCAGCATCAACTGCTCACTGTGCTCTGACAGATGCACCAAGAGTGCAAAGCGACAAATCTCCACTCAGCAGTGCAGCTTAGTATGGGTTGGTATGCTTGGTGGGGATGCCAGCATTACGTGAATGCCTAGTCAATCTACACAGGGAACATAGCACCAAATTAATCAGGAGTTGGCATCAAGTGATGCCAATGTGAACCCCACAGACGTTCTATTCCAGCAATACTGAGAAAACCACCATGTCCACCTACCTCTAGGCAGTGCAGGGGCTGGCTACAAACCAGTTAAAGGAGTTCACAACAAGCTAAGATGTTAGGCCTTGTTTACATGAGTCAGTTGCACCTGTTAAACTAAAGGGGCGATTTTAAACTGGTTTACTTACAACCAGTGTGGACCCTTACTTCAGTTTGAGTGGTTTATTTTGGTGTCGCTTGAATCAGTTCCTAATTGATTTAGGCTAAACTGAAGTAAGTGTCCACCGCAGGAGTTTTCACTGGTTTTAAGTCAGGGGTTCTCAAACTGGGGTCGGGACCCCTCAGGGGGTCACGAGGTTATTACATGGGGGGTTGCAAGCTGTCAGCCTCCACCCCAAACCCCACTTTGCCTCCAGCATTTATAATGGTGTTAAATATATAAAATGTGTTTTTAATTTATTAGGAGGGTCGCACTCAGAGGCTTGCTATGTGAAAGGCGTCCCCAGTACAAAAGTTTGAGAACCACTGTTTTAAGTGAACCAGTTTAAAAATCGCATCTTCAGTTAAACAGGTGCAACTGACTCACGGGGCTACGGTCTTACGCTATAGGAAAGGATCTCATGGTAAAGCAACATTGTTGCCCGCTTCAGCAGTATCCCATCACCATCGGCTCTCTCCCATGACTTCCAGCATGAATCACAGCATTCATAGGAGGTTAAATTTGAGAGCTGCCAGTTTGCTCCTCCTGTAATTCTAAGTATTGCTTTTTGCTGCAGTTAAATGCAGCAGCAATGTGACTAACTGATTTATTTAGGCCAATGCAGAATACTCACAAGTCTAGGACTATAGGGGTTAACTCTTGCTGATGAGCAAGGGAGCTTGTATTTTTCTTGGTTCCAGGACACTGACAGGGGGTTACACATTTTTGGTGTGTCTACTGATCCATTATCACATATCTATCAATACCTAAGTTTCTCAGCGTCCGAACTGAAGATCTAAAAGAAGGTGATGTTTAGACTCCAGTGGAATAATACTCAGGGGATTTCATCAATTTACATTGAGGCCTGGGGCTCAAAGCAGTTGGTGGGCCAGATTCTCCGCTGGTGTTTATTGGTGCAACTCCACTGGTTTAATGATCAGCTAATGATCTGACCAGATGTTGATAACTAGAATGCCTTATGACAGGGATAGGCAACCTATGGCACGGGTGCCGAAGGTGGCACGCGAGCTGATTTTCAGTGGTACTCACACTGCCTGGGTCCTGGCCACCTGGTTTCATGGGTGGCGAGTACCATAGGCAGGGGGAGGCTGTGCCTCCCCAAAACAGCCAGGTGTGGCGCTGCCCATGCTCTGCCTCCAGGCTCCCCCCTCCTGCTTCTGCTCAGTGTTGCTGGGGGGGGGGGGGAGAAGAGAAGAGAGGGGGTTCAGTTGCACGCCGCCCACCCTCCCGTCGCTCCAGGCGTGGGTGAACGGAGGTGTTCGGCCACGTGCCACCCGCCCTCCCGGGCTGCGGCTGCCCTCTTGGTGCTCTGGGGCCGGGGCCATGCCGCCCACCCTCCCCATGCTCTGGGCGCAGAGCGTCGGGTGGTAGGGACAGGACTGGGGACTAGCCCCTCCCCAGCTGGTTCCCCGCATCACCCATGTCTGGTTCCCTGGACCATTTCAGAAAGCTTCCAACCAAGTCTCAGGAGGGGGCTAGAGGACAGTGCTCCAGGCCTAAAAACATAAGAGGAGATGTAGATTTAAAGACGTACATACCAAAAATGCCAGTGTCAGATATTGTAAAATAAAGCTCTCACAACTATATAACAGGGTTCTCTTCCATAGCTGGGACAACCATGCCACAGGGATGCGTTTTGGTTTTTTTAAATAGGGCAACACAGGACAACTTTCCCAGCATTATACCCACAGGATTACTCCATACAAATAAATATGCAGTTAGCAGAACTGCATTACATGTCACAATTCTACCACCTACCTTTACATTGGGTTCATAGCCCTCTAATCAACCTAACCAACCATCTATCAAAAGTAACTCCCATTTCCGCCCTCTTCCATTCCTCCTGGCCATTTTGAAGCAACCATGGTCATCAGAGTCCCTGGATATGTACGCCTAGCTCAGGTGATCTACAGAGCATCAGACACACAGAGTCGACTATGGAGCACACAGAGTTCTGTTCTCATGACACTACAAAAAGCGATGCCTACGCAGGCTCCAATATCAAAATCATGGGGCAGGCACACGCTTAGGGCTAGTCTACACTGGCAACGCTAAAGCACTGCCGCGGCAGAGCTTTAATGTGTCTTGTGTGTCCGTGGCAGAGTGCTGGGAGAGAGCTCTCCCAGCGCTCTAAAAAACCCCCCACCTCCACGAGGGGCGTAGCTCCCAGCGCTGGTGCACTGTCTACACTGCCACTTAACAGCGCTGAAACTTGCTGCGCTCAGGGTGGGGGGGTGTGTGTCACCCCCCTGAGTGAGAAAGTTGCAGCGCTGTAAATTGCCAGTGTAGACAAGACTCTAGTTTCTGGTGGCTTTTTTAAATTGTATTTTTGAAAGATGTCACAGGAAAAACCTGCTTTATTCAAATTTTAAACAAGATAGCCCCATGTTCTGTTGCAGGATTTGTAAAACAGTTAAACTACAGGAGAGGAAAGCAAGGGGCGGTGAGAAGCAAACGGCCAATACAATGAAGAGTAATGGGAGAGACAGTGCAATGACGGGACATCAGAGCAATCTATTTGGACACTTCAGGCCCATTACTTAGAAATGTCAGAAGTCTAGGGACTCTCAGATGTTAAGGAAGTGACTTCAGAGCAAAGTGATGTAGCCCTGTAGTTACACTGACTGAGCATCAACTTGTTAGAGAAATACTTTACATTTTTGTAGTGCCTGCTTGCAGAGGACCTCAGAACGCTGAAACATCTAACTAATCTAGTCTCAACATCTCTGTGGAGGTAAAGTGTTACTCCCACTATAGATGGGAACACAGACACAGAAAAGTGAAGTAACTTGCCCAAGGTCATACAGGAAGCAGAACAGGGAGTAGTTACCAGAATTCCCCGACCCTGTGCTCGGATTTATGGTGATTTATGCTACATAGCATTTTGAAACAAATGAAGCACATGTCATTCTCTTTCATGGATAATGCGGTGATAGTGACAATACAGCAACAAGACAAATTTGTCTAGAACAAGCAGGTTAATTTTTAAAAGATCACTGCACTTTAAAGGACAGAGTCAACAGCTGAAATTTCTCTCTCTTTTTAAAAGCAATCTGCAAGTATGGGACAAACGCTCAACTATCCAACTAGTTTCACCTATCAGGCTAAACAAGATCTGCATCAGCCAACCTTACAGTAACGTTCTCAGGCTGGACATGTGTTTTAATAGAGGCAAGCAGCTTATCAGTTAACCAAAATCTTCCCTCTGCTTAGATTCCAGAGGGCCTAAAACAAATGCTGTGCTTCTCAAGTCTAGCTTTACCCTTTAATGTTTGCACTCCCACTCCCCCAACCCATGCACCCAGATCCAAGCGCCATCTGTGGAGCTGAAACGGATGTACACAGCTGGACCGGGATGGAAATGAAACAAGACGATGCGTCTGTGGAAGTCGCCCATCCCAGAGAAGTATCCACCACGCACAAAGTGGCCAGAGCAGCGAACAAATAATCCAAGTCATCACACATGGTTGGTCAGGTTGCTTTCTCCTACCGCCACACCTTGCTAAGTTTTGGGGCAAAGGGTTTGATTTTGGACAGCTCCTCTCTGTGCCTGAACAGGGTGTCTAGCTCACTGGCTGTTGGAGCTTTCTCGCTTGAGAATTGTGAAGATTTTAGTCATTCAGCACTTTCAGAGTCCATGACTGGGATTTAAGCGACTGTTTGAGTTAGATTTCTCCCTCCTTTTCTTCCTGTAGACCATGCGGCTCTACAGCCTTACTGTGTCCTAAACCTCACCCAGGCAGAGGGTCTCCAGTCTCCCAGACAATGGAAGCAGGGAGGGAAATTATACCCCTTGTGCCATATTGAAATGGGAACTCTTACTGTCAAGAAGGACAAGAGCAGCCAGATAATCGGAGTAGAGCGCATCAGGCCCCTGGCATTGACCGACGGGGAGGAGAGTTCAGAAGAAGGACTCTTGGTTTGACTAACTGTGAACAAAGTTAGGTCCTCTGGCTGTTTTAAGTCAACAAGCATAGCTTAGTGGATGCAAAATCCTGCCCCTTCTACTACACCCATCGCTGTGGCTTGTCCTGTGGTAACGTCTTCCCCCCAGCTGTAGTGAGCAGTGAGTTAGGCACTGCCTAGCAATAGAACGCTTGCCTAAGCAGTTTATAGAGGCAGGTGGGAAGGAAGAGGAGGAAGAACAGAGTCACTGTGAAGGAAGCAGCCACATCAGCCCCTAAAAACACAGCAACGCAGGAGAGAGCTGTGACCTCTTCTCTGTGCCTCCCCAGGGGGTTAAGAACAGGCTCTGAACTGCATTGCTCCATGTTGTGCATGTATAAACACTTGAGCAGCAGTGGCGAAGTGATGAAAAAAGGCTTTGGAGTCAAACGGGTGTTGGAAATAATCAGGGCCAGGAAGCCGTTTATTTTAAAACTCAGTGTCATGAACAATAATCTAGTATCTTGAGTAGTGTTTACAGTGATTCTAAAATTACTAGACAGTCAGCCACAATTCTACTGTACAGGTACTTTTAAATATCGGGTAAGTAAAACGTTGCCTGATAGGGGACAGTATGCAGGACTGGAAGAGCCGCCTCTCACCGGCAGGGGGGTGGATTTAAAGTGCACTTCAGAACTGAATACTGTCCCTTTGGAGAACATCCGCTACTACTATGAAAGCCTCAAGCGTTAAGCTGCACGTTTCACCCCAGCTGTGCGCACGCTGGATGCTGGTCACAAGCAGCTCTTACAAATTAAGCCAAACCCCTCCCCCCCCCCCCCCTTCCCCAATTTCATAGACAGAGTCAAACAAGCTGGAGCAATGGCACCAGCTATTGTATTAATATCATTTTTTATAATAAGAGCATAAATAATTCCGCTACATGACAGCCACATATATACCTGCTGCAGCGTCTAACATGATTATTAGCATCACACAATTTCAGCTTGCTTTAAAAGTAAGAGCACACGTTAAAACAAAACACTGCAACAAAAAAAGGTTACATTTCCCTCCTTCCCCCATCCATCTGGCACACCCAGCTCATGCACACCACAGACTTGTACCAGGGAGGGGAAGGAAGGGTTAATAGCAAGGGAAAGCTGGGATATAAATATGCTGAAGTAAAAACCGCAAGGGGGTCAATTTACATGCAAAGGCTCAAAGCAGGTTTCGGAAGGAGAGGAGCAGCAGCTGGGTGCGTTTCCCTGCTGCAAATCCTTCGTGCTCCCTCTTCCCCTGCCAAGGTCTGCAAAGCACCTTGGAAATATAAAGCACCATCCAAGTATCCTCTCAGACCGAGCCAGCCCCGTTGGTAGGGAACAGGACAGAAGCGCTAGCCCAGCTGAAGGCCGGGCTCTCTGTCCAAGCCAGCGAGCTCAGTCCCAACGGAGGCAAAGCCATTTAGTGTTGTAGAAGTTAGTGTATCAGTCCACTTCTAACACGGAAGCAATTGTTCCTGCTGAGAAGCAACTGCCTCCCTCAGCCTTGGAACGGAGGCTGTAGAAGGAGCAGAGTTCACAGACAGAGTTTGTCAGAGGGTGGCCAGGTTTAGACCGATGCACAAAGCCAGCCACCATTTCTCACCACCCACTATCCCGGCATGTTTGTAGCATCACGCTAATAAGGCAGAGTCCTTCCTTGCCCCAGTTTGCATCCTGCACTTGGATCTGCTGGCGTGCCACCAAAACGAGGCTGATAGAAGCACGGAGCACCTGGGCTGGGTACAGGCACATGATCACATGTGTGTGCACAGACCTAAAAGGCTTTGGGAATCTTCAGGCAACAGCCCTGCTTTGGTGGCTGATAAAACAAACCACAAGCTTCCTTGCTGACTGATCTACAGTCCAGCTGAGAAGAGACACAGCAGGAAGATTAGGGGAGCAAAGCACCTTAATTCCTGGTCTGGCCCACTGTGGTGAACAGCCCAGATGGCATTCCGACTTGGGCGTTTCAAGAATGACCCTATGAAAAGGCAGCATCGTGATTTATTTATTAGCTCTGGTGACTGCAGTTCCAAAGACAGTCAAAGCATCTGCAAGCAGTCAGGCTGCAACAAGAGATGAGAGCCTTCCACCCAGATCTAACGGCACAAAAATACCCAACCACTCACCCAGTACGACTGTACACCCTGTATGGATCACCCAGGGTATGGAAAGGGCCTACGAGCTACAGTGAGTTAGGCAAGATTGGTACAAGGAGGACAGGGCAGATTAATTTGGAGTCTTCCAGTGAGTCAGTCACTGACAGTTTGATTTCACTGCATTGCGCAATTCCATTAAAAAAAAAAAAAAAGTTATTTCTACTGATTATTTCTAGCCACATGCAGCAGCACACACCTGCCGAGGCACCCAGAAGTGTGAAAGTAACATGACAGCGTGTTTGACGAAAGCCTCTAAGGCTAAAATAAAATTGCTTCCAGTATTTTCCAGAAGCTTGTCTTGCCTTTGAAAGTTTTGATTAGAAACCTTTTAGAGATCCCAAAAATCTGGCTAAAAGCACTCTGGGCTCTCTATCCCTTCAGCAGTACAGCTTAGCAGGTACCCAAAATACCTCTTGATACACCAAGATGTTAAATTGTCAGGGCATGTATATTTCACACTCCCCCTGCCTTGGGGTCATTAACTCCAGTTTGAGCTCATGCTTGCCAGCGAGCAGTAACCGACTATCCAGATCAAGGGATTCTGGCCATCCACAGTTTAAAGATCGATTATTGTCTCGGCTGCTTCCTGGTGTCTAACTTCCCCTGCACCCTCGCCCACCCCCACAGCAGTGTATCGGAGGAAAGAGAACGGGGCTAGAGACCAAGCACACTGGATGCAGGGTGAAATAACATGGCCAGCAAGCTGGCGTAAGTTTCTTTAGAAAAGGTGCCAGAGACCTATAGTGGCTAGAGGCAGGACACATCTAAACAGTTAGAAACAAGGGCACCGTCAAAGGGAAGGGAAGAGGGCAAGAAGCCTGCCACGTGACCGAGGTCCAAGCGAAACCTCAGCTGGAAAACCACCGCCGAACCTTTGGGTGCCAGGAAGAAAATGGGTCAAACGGTTCTCAAAGGACTGCTGCTTGAGCTGCCGTTGAACATCTTCTTGCCAGCTGGGGAATCAGCCAGGCTGATCCTTGGAGTGAGACCTATAAGGTCAGAACAGCCTCAGCCCCTTTCCCTGCTCCCACTGGCAGCGTGGCAGGCTCCTGGAGAGAGGAGGCGCTTGAAGCAGCACCAGAGAAGACAATTCACCTAAGGGAACAGGCAGGGACGGGTGGGCAAAAGAACTTCCACCCTTCAGAGAGCTGCAAGCGGCAGTGCAATGCAGATTGCAGCAGCACTGAAGAGGCCTTTGCCCTGCCGTGGTCTGGATCAGCTGCTGTGGCTGATAGCTCAGCAATAGGTTTGATCGGCATCGCAATCCTGGGATGGGCTCAAAACAGGTAAGACTCCATCCTAGCAGGTACTTGGTGTATCATTAGCCATGGAGCCTTTCAGCTCACATGGGGTCAGTGTGAACTCTCACAAGGACTTTATTAGCTCTTGAACTGGATGCCCTGGCAAGAGCTCACAGCCCTCTTTCTTGGAACGGATTTGATGCGTTCCCTTAGCATGAGGTTCCCCACATCACAGCCTTTCCCCAGCACCCGCTTCCACCTGACTCTGCGCCAGCATCCTTTGGACAGCTACACATCTGCCATGCACAGCGCGCCCTGTGGATACACAGGGATGCCAGAGAGGGACAAGCAACCTAGAGTGAAGAACTGTTAATGGCTGTGCAGTCACAGCCAGCGTGATTGGCAAAACCACAAGGGGATCAGTTCCATACCCGGCGCTCACTGTCCTGAGCGCAGTGCTCCGTGCAGCACTATGCCTCTTCGGAACCGGCAGAAACACACACAGGCAAACGACCTGATCCTTAACCTGCCAGCCCTCTGCAAACCCAGCGGAGGGGCCCTGGTATACTGTGGAGGATGAGAAAGAACTGGGACACTGCAAATGAGCAGGTGGGATTAGCTCTTTACCCTGCAAGCTCCAGTGCTTTCCTCACTGACCACCTTGTTCTGCACTCATCTCAAAAGGTTCCTCCCCCTTGCCCTGTTCCCCTCTGCATACACACGTGATGGCTACCCACTATGCCGGCCTCCCCTGAGCTACAGACCTTACTGGGATAAAGGGCAGGCCATGCACAACCCCTCCTCCACCATGAGCAACAGTCTCTTAATGCCAGTACCATGTGCTTGTTTGGGCACGAAACACCCATTATTCGCTAGCCCTGGTCGAGGTGCTCAGGCGCAAATGACCCGGAAGCGGCAGACAGCTCGAGACAAGAGTGCCAGAGCAACCTCCTTTAGGTGCCTGTAGAACTGGGGACTGCGGTGGGCTGAAGAACAGAAGTCTGAGTTGAACGCAAGAAGCTTTAGAGGACAGATGAGCAGAAGTGCATTTGCAAAGCTGCAGGAGCCTTGAGGCAAAAGTGATGCCGCTCACGCAAAGAGCTCACAGACGGACACCCAGCAAGTCTACCAAAACCCGCTGGTGTCATCAGAGATCCAGACGTGACCACGAGATGATAGACATGAGCAATGAAGAGGGGAGATTATTCCCTTGGCAGCTCGTTAAAGAGGAAATCTGAGAACCGGAAGCTCCTCTGGTTCAGAGAGGCCTCATAAGATGAAATGAGCAAGTTCACAAGGCTAGAAGGAACCTTTCAGCAAGGCAAGGACAGAGGCTGTGGGTCTCTAGCCAGCTAAGCCGGCAACGCAGCGGAGTGAAAACTTGGCTCTCGCACCATATAGACTTTGCTGGAGACTGAAAAACTTCCAAGCAGGGAAACAGAAAAGCAAAATACTGGACACTCAGCTCAACAGGACTTGCATTTTTATGCAGCTTAGCTGTGGACGGAGTGAACCGGAATCAAATCTGTCTCAACTGCCAGTTAATTTATTATATGGTTTTACCCAAGACTGTTCTGATGGTCAATATAGCTATAGTTACTGAAGCATTTGCAAGGATTGATTAGGCAACCAGTTGACCTGTAAGTGACCAAGCACCGGCACTCATTGAGAATGACCACTTTGTTAGATGTCCATGTCAAAGACTAGGGACTGTACCACATTCATAAAGGACCTGTGAGCAGACACGTGGCCTGTTCCGCTTCTTAGATCAAATTCCCTCCCGCTACAATTCCATTTTGGAAGGAGAAGGAGCAAAAAGAGAAATCACCATGTCTCTGGATAATCTGGCTTGAGGGGGTGACACAAGAGGATGGCTGTGAGCAAGCTTCTTCACTCCTTTCTTCCCCTGCCAGGAGCCCATGTGATGCCTTGCAGCATTTGCTTTTAAAAAGAAGCCCTTTAATGCAAAGGATTGTGTCCCCCATCACAACTGAAGCCCTGTATGGCAATCTCAGAGAGTGCAAGAGTCAAACCAGTAATAGAAAGCAAGGCTCTCACCCTGGCAGCTGCCCCTATAGGTCGGGGTTGAGCAAGGCTGGCAGAGCAGTGGGGAGAAGCTTGCCTTTGCAAATGCTGGGGCTACTGTAGGATAAGTAGGTCTTGATTCTCCAGAGCAATGCCTTTCACGAGCACCGAAGTTGTATGTGTGTGTGTTTGGGGGTGGGGGAAGAGCAGGGGGTGTTTGTTTGAGGGCAGAGAAGGGATTTGGATAGTAAAGTTACCTGAAGAGCCCAGCAAAAATTCTCAACAAGAGAGATCTTAGGGTAAAGCTACATGGTCAGGCTCTGTGCATGGGCTTCCTGGAACAGTCGCCAGACATGGTTACAGGAGTTACTCTGACAGCTGCCCAAGTTACAGTCGCACTGCTGTTTCTATAGGAAAGAGGATGGCTGTACATTCCAGCCTGCAGCCAGCTGACTTGGTTTGCTCTTACTCGAGATTTCATCAGACCAGCTCAGCATTACAACTCCGCTATCTTGGTGAACAGTGATTACAAGCGGAACTGCAGTGAACAGTTAAAGAGACATGAAAAATTGTTTTAAAAAACCTCTAGCTTTCAGATATTCCCTTCTAGTTCATTATTTCTCTCACTCGGAGTAGCACCATTGACTTCCTCGGTGGGAGACGCAGATTCTTTCTAGCAGGCGCGCCATTCTGATTGAGAGCACAACAGGGGAGCTAGCCCAGCAAACAAACACAGGGTAAAGCAGAAGACCATTTAATCTACTGTCAGGATGGCCGCTCCCTGGGCGGTTTCATAAATATAATGCAAAAGTAGAATCGTAGGTAATGTTGCAGTTTCCCTTTTAGAGCCCACCTTTTGCTGCAAGGCCTGTGTCCTACATAACCAAATGCAGGGGAACCCAGACCAGACCATCTAACCCGTGGTGGGTGCCCAAATTGTTCCTCCTTGAAACACTCAGCCAAGAGAAAGATCCTCCCTTCCCCAAAGCCCCTCAGCATTTGGGTCTCAAGATTTCATTGTGACCCTACTGGAAAGAATGCAGCAGATGACATTTCATGGGCTCGTTTTTTTGGCATGGTTAACCCCTCCCCCATCTCCCAACTGCCACAACTCCAAAAAAACTAAGCACTTTCCTTTAGGTAACACCAGCTAATCCAGATCTGTTTTCATGAAGTCCCATCGAATTAGTAACCATCCCCCTGGATTCCACCTCTCTGGCACTTCCTCCCATCAGATGTCCTGAACTCAGATGTCTTGAATACAAAAGAAGACACTGAATGGAGTAAGGCTTATGGTTATGTATGCTGGAAGACTGACTGTACCGCACAGCGCCTCCTAGTTGTGATTTGTGGCCTAGCATGTCCTCCTCCACTGCTAAGGCTACAGGAGCAGAGAACTCTTTAACGAATAAATAAAAATTGTGCTTCCATTTAGATCTTCTTTACAACCCCCCCCCCCCGACCTCCCCCCCAAAAAACCCAGAAATTTGGAGATAAAATTTTTTAAACAGCTGAAGATTTTGCACCAGTCAAAGATACCCTGAGTTAAATAATCTTTAAAAGCACCTCTGTTTTCAAGTTATTAATAGTTCCAGTAAAAAAGCACCCAAGGAGCTCTTCCTATTCAGAGTAGAAGCCAGAGCACGGCAAAAGGACATGCGGTTAGGTGAGGCTACACAATGGAGGGTGAGTGGAAGCAGGTTATTTAACAAGCGTGTCTCATCCCCCTCCCCATTAAGGATCAGCCATGCAGTGTGAGTACAGAGAGGTTAAAATGAATCCAGGAGTGCATTCCCGTCAGTGTAAACTAAAAATGATCAGCACCATTAGGAAACAACGTGGCATAGCCCTTGGGAGGCTCAGGGCAGAGTATCCCTCCATGACTAGCTAGGGATGGACACGCAGTGAGCAGAGCCGGAAGGACAGAAGCAGCCAGAATCTCTTTGGCTGGAGGAGCAGAATGGGGATGAGGCTGCATTTATGGAGCAGTCTGTGAAGCAGCTGGTGGAAGATTTGGCTCTGGGGTTGGTGTTTGCACCACTGGCCGAGGTTTCAGGAGGAGGGAGAATGGAGGCGGCAGAAGCGGCTTCCTTGGCTAACGGAGGCGGCAGAAACGCTATGAGCAGCTGGCTTGGTGGGAAGCGAGAGTGGAAAAAGGAGGAAAAGTCTTCACTGCGCTTCTAGGGGAAAAAATAGAAAGAAAAAGAGGGGAAAAATAAAGAGGAGAGAGAAGCACCAGTCGCACAGAGTTCGCACAGCTTTTTTCGTCCTTCCCCCAGGGTCACTGCTCTGGCTCTGACCTTCGGGGCCGGTATCTCCGTTGGCCCGTTGACTTTCGCGTGGCCACTGCTGCGGTGAAGCCCACCAGGCAGCACAGGGATGTGGTGCCGAATTTGGCTGTGTCCAGCCAGCTGGGTGTGTCCGCCTTCAGGTACTTTTCAGCCAAGTGCAAACCCATCACCAGGAGCCACAGGACCGAGGCGAAGGCATCGATTCTCCGCAGCCTGGAATGCCAAAAAATGAGGCTGCGCGTCAGAGCAACAAGCCTACAAACCAGCCACTCAGAGCCAAGCCAGACACGGCCCCGGAGGGAGGCGCTGAGGGGCGAAGTAAGTGGCAGCCTGGGATGAACAGACTGAAGCAGGCTACAGGCCACCTCCCAATAAGTTCTGTCATCTGCAGGGCCCCCCAACCTGCCTTGATAAGTTACTGCTCCATTCATTAGACTACAGTACAATGAAGAGACTTGTCCATCCTTGGTAATTCAGGCCATGGTTATAATGGGATTATCTACGAATTTCCCCCCTCGCCCACAATCTAGATCTTTCAGAGGGTCCTTTGCAACCTCAATAGCATCCCAAGAATCCTCTCCCACAACCCGAGCACTGAATGGGAGACCACCACCACTCATAACATACTGAGGCCTTTTAATCCGACAGGCGGGTAGGCATCACTCTAGGCACAGAGAGGCTCACTTAGTGCCCTAGACAGAGGCAGGACTAGAACCCAGGTCTCCCAGTTCAGCTGGCTTGGGGGATGGCTTGTGAGCACTGCAAGGGGACAAGAGGCCAGTGCTGCCAATTCCTGCATTCCCAGCCCTGTGCTGAGCCAAGGATCAAGAGGGCAGAACAAAACCAGAGCCCCCCGCTGAGAGAGTGCAGACAATCAGCCCCCCCGTCGGGATCTCAAGAAGCCCCCAGATGGACACAGAAAGCAGACAGGAGACCCACCTGATCCGTCCGGCCAGGAGCATGGCTAACAGGCAGGTGACCAGCCCGAGGACGACGACCGCAATCTGATGGTTCCTCCCGTAGGTCCAAGCGACACTCAAGTTCTTCACCGTTTGCTCTGGCAGCAGGTGGAGCAGCTCCCACCAGCCTGCAACTCCCAGGAGAGTGCGATTCTCCGAGGCCGCTGCTGGGCTCGCTCCAGTCCCATTCCTGATGGCAGTGGGGCCAGATTCCATAGGAGCAGGGGCCGTGCCTTTGAGTGAGAAGGGGTCACCTGACCCATACAAGGCCATCAGGACAAGGAACGCACAGCTGAGGAAGGTCAGGAACCGCAGAATTATCACCTGAGTCGGGGTGCTCATGGAGGAGGAGGAAGAGGAGGAGCAAAAGCTCTGCAAAGAGGAAGGAGAAATATCTCTGGTCACAAGCAAAATGAGTTGGGGGGCCGGGGAGGATCCTCAGACTGGTGCCAACTAAACATTTCTACATCATATCGACCTACTGAGCAACTTGGCCTGCCAGCCCCTGTACAGGACTGGAATAGTAAGGGGCTGCAGGTCAACAGAGAGGGGTAACGGCTCTGCAGTTGGGGGGGAGCCTAGGACTGGAATAGCAGGGGATTGTAGGAGAAGGGCCCATCCCTCAAGTTATCACTTCCACCCCTTGCTCAGTCCCACTTTTGCTTTCCTATATTTCACAGTTCCCATGCCGCAGGGCAAGCTGGTTCTTCCCACCCCTGCTCCACCCCTCCCTCCTTCCAGTTCACACATCATCCCAGTAAGATGAAAGCGTCGCACAGTGAGGGCTGTTGCAATCCCCCAGCCTGCACAAACCCAATGCCAAACATTAGAGACCAGCTCATCAGGGCCCAAGAGGGAGAATTATACTGAGACAGATCTGGGCAGACATCTAGGGCATCATCAGCTGGACAAACTGGCAGGGGACTGTGATCACAGAGGACTCACCGTTATTCACCCCTCTTGATTTATTTACACCTGCAACATCAAATTCGGCCCAAGTCCAGAGGTTAGCCCCTCCCCAACTTAAGCCAAATGTGATCCCATCATCCCACAACTCGAAAGCTGAACCCATCAGAGCTACTCGAGCAGACACTCATTTCCAGCCTCGCTCCTGGGGCTGATGCCGACGTGCCTGGTTCACTGCACTGCTCTCCTCGCCACTCACCCTGCCACCCGCGGCCACGTACCTGCATATAGGGCTTGTCGGTCTCCCGGCGTTTGAAGTGGTGGCTCAGCAGCAGCGCCCGGAGCTGCCGGTTCTGGTGCTTGATGTAATATTCCACAGCAGCCTGGCATGGGCGGCACAGCTTGTAGGTCTGCTCCAAGTGGTGCTTATATACCTCGATCTCCTCGTCATATTTACCCTTGTGAGAGAACAGGGGAAGCAGATCAGAGGCACCGAACCCCAGCGGTCAACAGAGGGCAACATCGCTCTTCCACCGATGCACAGATCCCGATCTCCATGCTATTGAGCATCTGGGTATCAGTCCGGAATTCTAAGTCAGCTAGGATCAAGCCACCCAGCTAGCACATGGGAAATGCCTCTCAGGCCCACACAGCCTGGGAGAGACAGACAGTGCTGGTAGAGCAGAACCAAGCCACAGCAGCCTTTAGTGGTTTATGGGATATGGAATGCCATCAGCCATGACCTTGCTGATTTTATCAGCTAAGGCCCACACCTAGGGGGAGAGGTGTCCCAGATCTGTAAGCAGGGGCCCCCAGCTGGTACCTGTCCACAGCCATTTCCACTCAGCCCAGGCAAGCCAGCCAGACAAGCTGCTTCCCCTTCTGGTCTAGGTTCAGCAGCAATCACCGGCGCAACCCCCCAGCTCAGATCAGCGCCATAAATCATCATCAATGGTTGTCAAAACAACCTGTGCCAAGGGCGCATTTATCACGGTCACTGGAGCGGAGACGTCGCTCATCATGGCAGGTCCCAGGGCTCTCTCAACACCATCTCCACTGCCGGGCCGTTCTGGGCTCCCTGCCCCAGCCGTGGCATCGGAAGGTCAGTTTCTCCCAAACTTGGCTCCTGTTTCACCAGAGGGGAGCCAGGATGGGCCAGCCCCTCCCCTGCCCACATGCTTTATTGAGTCTTGCAGGCTGGGCTCCTCTCTCAACCCTACAGTTCAGCAGCAGCTCAGGTAGCGGGACACCGTGGGAGAAACCTTACCCTGCCCCAAAAACAAACAGGGGTGTCCATTCCCCTGGGCTGTCTACCAGCCCCATTCCTTTTACCCTGTGCGGCTCAGAATTCCTGCTCCACAGTTATGATGAAACACAGGTGGCCCTGAAGACCGCAAGATCAGGGCCCCCAACACCACAGCCCAAGAGCCTCAGAACCGCAGCTCCAGCACTCAGGGGGATGTTCTGGCTGGCTTGGGTCTGAGCAGCCAAAGGGACAGCTCCCGAGCTTTCGACAGCACCCAGCATGGGGACCACTGCCCATAGGGCCCCAGGAGCAACAGCGCCTCGGAAAACAGAACAGACCCAGGCTGTTCTGATTGAACTCCAGCAGGAAAACATGCCCACCCCAGCCTGTCCCTTCCTCTCATCACCCCCCTGATCGGTCCCCACTCCCAGCACAGAGCTGCAGGGAGATCTCGAGGATGGGAGGGTGCGACTTTGCACGCAAGCTGCTGAGCACTCCCTCTACTGGGAGGAAAAATCCAGGCACGAGGGTCACCTCTGTGTGCAGGTCTTTTTGGGGAGGGCTGGGGGAGGAACGGGGTCAAAGGCAAAGTGACTTGCTCCATGTCAAACAGCAAGTCAGACCAGGGTTCTCGATGGCCCTGGGATTTGTCCAGGGGAGATGGGCACCTTTGTCCCAACAGTTGCAAGACACTGGGAAAGAAGCCACAAGTTGTATAGGAGAGTCAGTTTTGGGGCTTGCTACTCCTCTTACAGTGGCCCACAGCAATGGGGTGTGTGGTGAATGTGAAGGGCCGAACTGGAGATGACAATGCTAGTATTACTTTGTATCCTGTTCGTACTTCACTACGTTCACAAGCGAGCCACAGTCCAGGGACAGGGCAGCTCTCAGCTCCAAAAATGCTCCCAAAAGCTTTGTCTCATTAACGTCTTCAGCAAAGATGGGAAACATTCCAGATTCCTCCCCACCCTTAGTTGATGGCTTTGTCCCCAGGCACTTGAAACCCAGGTGCACCACGCGCCCTGCAGACTTCACTGCAAATGGCCCATGGCCAGGATGAGGCTGCGTGGAAGGTTTAATGCTCCTTGTTCGCACAGCCATGAGGCTGCCAACTGCTGCAGTTTACTGTTCAGTCGGGTCAAAGCAGGTATTTATTACTGTGCAGGACACAGGCAGCTTTATCCAGGGGGTAAGGGAGGACAGGTGCATCTCCCTGGCTGTCAAAGGCCTGCTTGCTGGAGCGCTGTGCCAAGGGCTCCCTCTGCTGGCACATAGCTAGAATTACATAGGGTGACCAGATGTCCTGATTTTATAGGGACAGTCCCGATTTTTGGTTTTTTTTTCTCACATAGGCACCTGTTACCCCCCCAACTCCTGTCCCGATTTTTGACACTTGCTATCTGCTCAGCCTAGAATTATATAAGATGAGAGTGCTCTGCAGGCGTGGGAACCCAAGGGACGGGGCTGGAATTTGGCAGCCACCTTCGGACCCTGCCTCTCTTCTCTAAGCTGGAGAGGAACAGTGTTCTGGAAGAGAGTCATCGCACGGGCATGAACCGTGGGAGGTCTTGAGGATTTGAGCATCAGGCTAGAGGGCACAAGAGAGCTCTGCAGCTCACAATGTTACTACATTGACAAAGCTCTTGGGAGGGCCAAGTGACCAGGGATCTCTACAGAAGGCAGCACCGTCCAGAAGGGCAGCCAGGAAACCCACATTCTCTCCCTGCCTCTGCCACTAACATGCTACTCGGCCTCAGGCAAGTCACTTCACCTCTGTCTAAAAGACAGGTGAGAACAATACCTCCATGGTCTTTGTAAAGCAATTTGTAACGGCCGGATGAAAAACACCATGGAACTGCCACGCATCATCACCATGGGCCACAACCGTCTGGACTAAGATGCTTTGGGCTCCCACCAAGAGACACTCTGAGGAGCTGCTCAGCTGCAGCGGGCTCATCACATTACCGCACAGCCCCTCTTTGCAGGGAAGAGACACGGCTTGCACAGGAGTAAAGACTGAGCCAGCAGTTTATATGCTGACCCCACATGTGTAGCCAGTGTGGAACCAGCAAATTGTCAGGCAGAGGTGAATCAACCACAGAGGAAGCGAAAACTGCCGCTTCAGGAGCAAGTGGACAGAATCAGCAGGAGACAGAGACACAAGAAAAACCCGAACACCATGAAACTGCCAGAAGGCATCCTTATTAATCACAATCCATGGGTTCAAATCTGCTCCCTGGGAGACATCCTGATTAAGCAGGCTCCAATTACATGGAATAGAGTGGATCAGAAAAAGCCTGCAGAGTAAAACTAACCCACTAGATCCTGGGGTTGCAACCCAGGGGCCCGGAACTTCTCTGCTGTAATAAGGGGGCTCATGGCATGGAACAGGATGAGGCCTACTGCCCTAAATACTTTGCAGGAACAGAGTTAAAAGAAGAAGCTGTGGGGGAGAAGCCCACACCAGAGCGGACCACCACCCCGCACTCCATTGGGTAGACAGCACTGATGCCAATCAGCAGCAGAGCTTCCTAGAGCTGCAGCCCCATTGTCCCACACAGGCACAAAGATGAACCTACTGCTCCCAGGAGAAACGTCAGCTGGACTGCATTGTTCTTTTTAACCTCAGTAGCAGGATCAGCTCAACTGAGGCCCTGTAGAAAAGGACAGTGCGCTTGAGAACTACCACGGTGTTGTTCTGCCCATCACATCCCACAAATTTAAGCAGGGCGAGGCCCGGCCAGTATCTAGATGGGAAACCTCCCCAGGAAATCCAGCCTATTGGCAAGAAGTTATGTTGGCTGTTCCGTAGGTGGCGCTCTTCCCTCCGTGACTGACATGGTGCTGTTTGGCAGGTTAGCGATCCCACAACAACCTTTGCAAGGTTAGGGGAAGGTGGCTCCAGTTTCCTGGCCATATTCTAACTCCGCTAATTCAATTCTTCCCGTTTACAATCCCCCTCGCCAATTCCAATCAGAATGGAGAGTCTTCTTCACTCCCCCTCCTGAACGGTTTGCACAGTGTCGCTGGATGCAGCATTTCACCCTCCAGCTGAGAGGAGAATCCCTCTCCCCGCATTACCAACCTCCTGGGGCCTGCTGTCATTTGTAAAGCCTTACACAAAAGGCTACTCGTGCAAAGCATTAAAGGGAGGGAGTTCAAAGAGCTGCAGACATCATTGGAAAGCTGGAAGGATTCACTCAAGGAAAGATTAAAAGAAGAATACAAAAACCATTTGGCTAAGTGATAGCTAAGGGTGAGGGGAGAGACATAACCAGCCCAGTAACATGTGCCGAGAAGGGAGAGGAACTGACCTAACGAACGGGGATATAATCTAGAGGTAATGGGCTAAAATTCAGAGACTCTGGCTGAAGATTGGGGGGGGGGGAAGAAAGAACGCTTCCCCCCACACACATCTGTGTAAACAATTGGTTCTGGTCCGGGAAAGGTTTAGAACCACTGTTCCAGGCTGTGGCACAGTTTCCATAGGGAAGTGATAGAAGTATCCTGGTTTGCCTCATTTCAAACCAAACAGGACAATACTCTACGAAACAAACAGGGAAACCACGTTGTATTTGCAGAGGGACCCAACAGTCTGGACTCTGAATAATAAGGGAGGTGAAGATATAAAGTGGGGCTGAGTTTAACATCGGGGAAATTCCTCCCCAAGACAGACTCCGAGGGCTGCACTACCTCAGGGACCTCTTGCTCAGAGTTCATCCAGGATTCTGCCATCAGCTCGGAGCACTCTGTTTTCTTAAGGCCCTGGACAAAAAGCTCTTTGTGTAGGTGGGACAGAATAATTCCCTGTCTGCATCATCGTGCAGTTGCCATGGCCTCCCAGATAACTGGGGCAGGCACTTCACACACAGACAGGCGGGCTGCGCTCAGAGTTAGAATGAGCAGGGGATGAGCTACCTGCAGGGAAGGGAGGAGACAAGAAACAGCCCTGCTGTCTGGAAGATGCAATCCATGGAGGAATCCAGGGCAGGGACAGCAGGAGGGCAACTTGGAGGCTGCTCCAGTGGAATTGCTGAATGCCCTGCTTAAGGATCAAATTAACAGATTTGCCCTCCAGCTCCGAAGCACACATCACCCTCTGGAGACACAGGAGGGGGCTGTGTGGGCAGACAGAAAGGGTCTTGGTAGTTCAATCGTCTTACAATTACCCAGAGCTTATCCAAACGGTAGATCAGGATCAAAGGCTATTGTTCCTCCAATGAAATAGAATGGGAACATAAGATGCCTTCATGGGTAGACCTGGGGAGGTTCTCTTTACCCTAACAGGACAGAGTCTGTCCAAGCCAGCACCTACCTCCTCCCTGGGTGCGAAGGACGCCAGCTGCTTGATCTTCATGGTCTGGTGGTTGTTGCATTTCTTGCACAGCAAGATCTGGCTGCTCACCCACTGCTGTGGCTTGGTGGGGTCGCAAAAGGTGGTGGCGCCTGACACGACGTGGTTTAGGTGCTCCATGTACTGGGCAGGAATGGGCTTGTTGTAGTCGCCGTTCTGCCAAGCAGCAAAGAAAAGCATGAGCTCGTGAGTCCACCCTCTGCAGGAGTTCCACTGTCAGTGCCCTGCCCCATACGACAAGGAGGAAATAAAACAAGAGTAAGATCCATTGCTCTTCCCCCTGTTCTGTTCGCCGCTCCCTGCTTTTTACAGGCCGTGCTGCAGGGATTCGTGCATACTCCTGGGCCATGGATCGTCTAGTGTACACACCACTCAGGGGTGCAAAATCAGCACCGTACCCCACATTTCACTAACCCGCCCAGGAGCCGCAGCAAGGGACAGAAAGGCCCTATCAAAAACATCCATAAGCAGCTAAAGGTTATGGAGCGCCCACACAAAAATCGCTCTGAAATGCCACTGCATATCCTGTGACAAACATATTAGCCCAGCACCTCTCAACCCTCCAGTCTACAGCAGCCCAGCATCCACCAACCCTCAGCTGACAAATAATGAGGTTCAATCCAGAAGACGAGTCTCCGGACTTGTCTACACTTTGTGCTGGATCAGCAGGCAGTGATCAATCCAGAGGGGGTCGATTTATCGCATCTAGTATAGACGCGATAAATCGACTGCTGAGCACTCTCCCGTCGACTCAGGTATTCCACCAGAACGAGAAGCGCAAGCGAAGTCGATGGGAGAACGCCAGCTGTCAATTTACCGCAGTGAAGACACCGTGATAAGTAGATCTAAGTACATCGACTTCAGCTATGCTATTCGCGTAGCTGAAGTTGCGTATCTTAGATCAACCCCACACGGTAGTGTAGACAAGCCCTCCCACGGCACAGAGAACAGCATTGGGCTATAACCCAGCATGCAGATGTGCAGGCCACAGACTAACATCTGGGCAGGGTTTCTACCAAGATTTTAGGGCCAGTCAATCTATAACAAAGTGTGCACACCTCAGAAGTGGAGAGGTTTGGAAGGAGAAGAAGATGCAGCAGAGATGGCTTCTTTTGCCATATGTTTGATGAGCTAATTGTAGGGGAATGGCTTTAAGGGAAGGAAGTATATGGAAGGGCAGGAAGGGAGTCAAAGTGCCTCAAGGTCGGACTTTAAGGAAATCCTGGCTGGGGACACAAAGCCAGGGGAAAGATGGTAGTGTGGGACTGGAGATCAGGAGACTGGGGTTCTATTCCTGGCTTTGTCAAAGCCCCAGCGGGTGACCTTGAGCAAACCCTTTGTGCCTCAGTTTCCCCACCTGAAAACTGGGCACGACGCTACTGACAGAGTGGAGGGTGGGGTTTAATCTCTCTCTGTAAAGAGAGACTCGTTGAGAGCCTTGGCTAGAAGGCCCTGCAGTTAAGGCTACGATAAGGCCATTTTCTGTTGCTTATTACGCCGGGTATGTCTACCCAGCAGCAGGGAGGTGTAATCCCCAGCGCAGGTAGGCAGATGGGCTAGCTCAGGTCGAGCGAGTGCCTAAAAACACCAGCATGGCCGTGGCAGCACAGGCAGTGGCTTGAGCTAGCCGGCCAAGTTCAATCCTACCCAACCCCCTGGGTACACACCTGAGAAGCAGTAGCCACGCTGCTAGCGCCTATGTGTCTACCAGCACTGGGGCTTATACCTCCCCGCTCCTGGATAGACATACCCTCCTGCAAACTCTCACCATTCGGGCTGAAGTTTCCCAAGCTGGCTGCCTACCCCTGGCTGAATTTACTTATTTTTAACAAAACCGCTAGAAAGATTCAGCCCTTTCGGAGAACAAGGTTAGGGGGGAAAAAAAACATCATTTTATCCATGTCAAAAAATTCCTACAGCTGTTTTATTGTGAAAAATCTAGTGCCTCGATGCTTTGGAGCAAGGGTTTGAAATTTAACGGGGTCTCCCTTTCCCTGTGCCCATGAAATTCACTCATACTTGACCAAATTATAAACTGTTGAAAAATCTCAGTTTACACATGCATAGTAGAGACTTGTTAGTGTATGGCAGCTAAATTCTCTGCAGATTTCATCTGCACTGAGCATGCTCCGTCATAAGGGACTGAGAGGGATTTCCCTGCAATTGCTGCTCCCACAGGGCACAGCCCCTCCCAGCAGCCGTCTGGCCAGGCAGCCCCTACGGTACCTCTTGGAAGCCATTGTATTGTTCACAGTAGGGACAGTCCCAGCAGTTGCGATTCCCATACGGCACCACCGTGTCCTGGTTACAGAACCAGCAGTTCACAGTCATGTGTGTGGGCTTCTTCCTGTTAGAGACAGAAACAGAAGGGTGTCAAACTGAGCTGGACCGGCGAGCTAGAAGGAAACAGGGCAGCAGCCTATGGGAAAGTACAGCCGTTTTATTGAGAAAAATCGAGTGCCTCGATGCTTTGGAGCAAGGGAATCCCGCTCTGCTAGTTCTGCACCCCCAGAACTGCCTCTCATGGGCCATCCCCAGTGTGGCTAGCATCAACGCAACTGGAGGGGGCACGACAGTACCTGCCTCGGCTAGAGTCCTGGCACACGTTCGCGTCTGTGCTCCAGTTTCCACGGGAAAGGGAAGCCTAGGTGATATTGGAAGCGGCCGTGACCATCACATTCTATCAGGTCACATGTGGGGACATCAGAAATATGATAGACTGGCTGATAATCACTGTGTGCCCAAACTGCTCCGCGCACCTTAAAGGGACACGGGTAGATCACATTTGGCCCCAAGTTCAGCCATTGTAAACGGAAACTTTTTACACAGCACTAGGCAAACGGATGGGCAAGGAGGACTGAAGGATTAATAGGTCTTTTCTAATGTCAGAGAAGGCAATTTTTGCTCAAAAGCAAACTATTTACCAGACCTCTGTATTGACAATCCAAACCCACTACACTGGGCTAGCGCATGAGAATCAGAGAGACTAAACAGAACAAAACTGACTAGTCTACTGTCATTGTGCAAGCAGAGAGCTGCAGCAAGGAATTCATCGTCATAAACAGGGAACAGCTAATTAGATTGTCAGGCAAGGTGCTAGATTGGCAGCCCTGGAGACTAAAATCATCCACCCACAAGACAGATTTAAAGCACTGAGCCTTCCCCCTCACAACGCTCCTTTGTCAACATCTCCTTTAGAGGCAAGAGGGGAGTTAATTCTCTGTGCCCTATTCAACTTGTGGTCTCTTTGCCAATAAAAATGCAGTAGTGAGATTTTTGAGATATGTATTCCTGCTCACTGGGAACTACTAGACTGTCACGTAAGCCACCGATTGTCAGAGGGAAACAACTTCCAGTCCCCATCTTTCTGTGCCTGGGTTTGAACCATCAACCTCAAGAGGACAGGTTCTGCAACCCCAATCCCTTGAGCCTTCCAGTCCCCCTATTTTAAAATAATCTTGATAAAATAGGAATCTCAACAAGTTTAGCCTCCTTCATGGTGCAGCCTGACTGGAGAAGACCACGACAAAGGCTTTGCTTAAAGTTTCCACGTTTGGACCTGTAGGATCTCTCGGGTAAAACTTGCTGATTTGGTCTTCAACCAGGAACCGAGCCAAGGAACAAGTGTCACTGTAGTTCAAAGAACAGAGTTAATCTGTTTGGGTTTATTAAAGCCAGCCAACCAGGCCTGGGAGCGAAGGGACAGCTGTTCAAGCCAACAGCCAATCAGTGACCGTGTACAACAGCTGTCTAGAGCGACAGGGCCAGCTGCTACCCAATCAAGAATAGCAGTCTCTAGTTATGCCACGGAACGGCAGTGTCGCCAATGGACAGCGCCTTGGGAAGAGCTCCCCATGGCGCACTGCAGTAAACACTTGTGTGACAGGTGAGTGGTTGCTACACGTTGACCCTGTGGGATAAAATAAGACTCCCAAGACAGGCGATCTGTACCCAGGGAGGCAGACGGACGGAATTCTCCTTTGACGCTTGTCCAATACGTCCACAGCAGCAGGGCACGCAAGCACATCACGGGTTTGGAACTCAGGGAAAAAAAAAAACACAAGAGCTCCAGCTGCTATGAGAAACTTCCCGTCCTTCTGCTGTGTGGAATCTGCTCTCGGCCTCCAATCTCTGTCCTTTTCTGTATTTTATCAATAGGACTTCTGTCCTGGTGCCCGGTGGGTACTCAAATCTGCTTTGAGTTACACAGATGCCTGGCTCTGCCTATAAATATTATCTGGGTGCTTATATCTCACTCAGCACCACTGCGTCTGTGCAGCTACAGCTAGCCAAGCATGCAGGACATGCGCTTGAATGATTAAACTCAAGAAACATTCACTGGCCATTGGGACTACAAAACAAGGTAAAGTACCTATCTGCCCTGCCCGTCTTCTAGGAGGTGGGCAAGATGGTTGGGCCAGATACTCAACTCAAAGAAAGGGGTAGTGGCTTAGTGTGCTGCTAAATGCCAATCTGACAGCCCCAGCAGGGACTGCCAATCTTCCTTCTCCCCTTTGATTGCCCACCTCAGATGGCTACTCTATAAACAAATACGGAAAGCTGCAATTAAAATAAATCAATCCAATGGCTGAGTGACAGCAACAGACTAGGGGATGGAAGATTCAGAAAAACAGCTCCAAGGAAGAGCCAATGGAAAGGGGATACAGGAGGGTCTGAGATTAACTGACCTGTGTAGAAAAGCCTTATAGAGCATTCAGGGCAGCCAATGGACTTGCTTAAGGAGGATATTCTTGAGCCAAAAAGGCCCTGCCCCCAGCCCAGGTACAACAGACCCTCAGACAGAGAGTAAACCCCAACTAACCACATTTAGGGGAAGCATGTTCTGTAGCCCCCTCCAATCCTTTCGGGTGAAATCCACTGAACAAACAGGGTGACCCTGAGTGACAACAGCCTTTTTGTAGGCCTGTGGATCACTAAGTCTCAAGGAGTTGGTCGGGGTTGAGGGGAGGAGGGTGGTATACAGTGTTCTCCTACCCACCCTGTGTTTACATACCCTGCACTCACTTCAGTTCTCTTGGGCAGCAGAAATGCCATTGGAAGCAAGTAGAGGGGAAAAGGCTTCTCGCTGCTCTGCACATGCCCAACGCCACTCTCTGCAACACAGCCTCATTGCAAGACACAGATGCCTTAGGGCCCCCAGGAAAAGCTGCCTTAAAGATGAAGCTGAAAATCTGCCCAAGCTCCGCTCGCAGCCACCGTCCACAGTCACTCAGCTGGCCACAAAGGCCCATTTGAACTACAGCTGTTGGTGGAACAGGAGCAGAAATGCCCATCTGCAGGCATCTCATTCACACAAGCCCTCAGGACAGAGGCAGAAGCCAACACACGCAGAGCACTGGCACTGGTTCATCAGTGGACTGTGGCCAGCTCTGCTGGGACCCACATGACAGCTCCCTTTAAGTCCTGGATTATCCAGCAGCCCTTGATGAGGGATCATACCGACAACTGCAACCTCGAAAGCCAGCACATAACATGCTTATAAACCCTCCCCGTGCCCCAGTGTGGAGGTCTATGCCGAGAAATCAGAGCCGAGAAAGATTCTCTGAGGATACCAACTAGGTACAGATGGCAGGGCTGGGGGGGCTTTCCTTTTCCCTGTCCCTTTTCCCACCTTCGCGCCCCTTTCAGCGTCCAGTCCAGTGACTCCTGTCCATCTTCCCCCCCCCCCCCCCCGAAATGCTAGCCAGACGGCAGGAGTTAAAGAGAGTGTGTTAGGGACATGAATACACCCCCTAATGCAAGACACTCCTATTTGAGACAGGAGACTTGGGAGGACCATATATAAAGGGGTCAGCTTCAGCTCTTGAGTTTCTCCCACTATGCCCAACAGTGCTGCTTCTGTCTACCAGTGAAGTTCAAGGTGGCGTGGAAAATTACACTGCTGAGATAAAGGGCTGGTCTACAGTGGGGGGGAGGGGAAATCGATCCAAGATACGCAACTTCAGCTACGCGAATAGCCTGGGGTCCACACGGCGTGGGATCGACAGCTGCGGCTCCCCCGTCCACTGCGCTACCGCCGCTCGCTCTCGTGGAGTTCCGGAGTCAACGGTGAGCGCATTCGGGGATCGATATATCGCGTCTTAACGAGACGCGATATATCGATCCCGGATAAATCGATTGCTTCCCGCCGATACGGCGGGTAGTGAAGACATACCCAAAAATGCTGCCCTACACCAGACTACCCATCCCCATAGTGGGGTCTATGGCAGGCAATAGAGTGGGTTGGGGAGGAGAAGAAAGAAAGGCGAGAGAAACAAACACACATTGAAACCAACAGTCTATTGGTTAGCAGGTGTGAATGGGAGAGTCCTGGAGATTTTGAGCCAGAGAAAGATGGTCGTTTTCACTGGTGAGCTTTCTGGATCAGAGACACGGCAATGTTAACCCCAAGCGTTCCAAAAATCATGGGTACTCTTTCTCTTCTGGTTTCTGAGTCCGTAAGGTCACTCTGGTCACATTTTCAAGCTTTTCTTTGCGATCACGAGGGCTGGCTTTTTTAAAGATGAAAACAGATTCTCATGTAATCACCAACTTCCAGGAACTGGAACATTAAGAAATACACCAAATATCTCAGCCTATGTGCAATGTGCCTCAGGTGGCACATGATCAGGATTCATCACTAAATTTGGTCTGCTGGTTGGACCATTAGCTTCCGCAGCCCAGGCCGGGTACTGACAAGGAGTGAGACAAGAACGCCCATGCCCACCACACCAAATACCATGAAACTCGTACTAAAATTGCACGAGCTGGCTACCCTGGAGATAGTAAACAGTCATATTTGCTGCCTAAGTTATAACTAAGTGGTCTCAGCCCAGCTCCCAAGTGCACACCTCTCAAAAACACCAGCACAACTGGCACCAACTGGTTCCCTTCACGGCAATCTCAGCAGAGCAGGCAACAAGTAAGTGGGCATGAGACTTTGATCGCTAGCGGGTGGTATCCTTACCACAACATTAAAACATTCGTGAGCAAGCTTGCCTAGGTACTGTTGTGCTGTACCTGCTTTGTGGTTAAGATGAGGTCGTTGGTCCCCAGGGCTGAGAACGGAGCATGAATATCACACACACACACAAACCCGGTGATTTTTCATTAGGGGGAAAAAAAAAGGCATATTCTGAACTCCAGTGGAAATCCTAGAGAAGACAAGGCAGGCTGTAGTCTTCTTATGAATTAGCAGGTCCAATTAAAGACTATGAGGGAGCCTAGGGTTTACCTGGACCTGCTAACTTGTGTGAAAACTCCACACTGTCTTGTCTTCCCTAGGATTTTAGCTCATGTTGGTTAACGCTAGTTAAGAGCGAATCTTTTCCCTCGCAGTGAAGACAAGATCACACGGGGAAAATCTTCAGAGGTTAAGACCCATAGGCAAGAGAGGCCCTTCCCTCCATCGCTCCTGAGATTTATTTTTATGTTGTAAATATTTTAATGCTGTCATAACTATAAAGGGAAGGGTAACAGCTCTCCTGTGTACAGTACTATAAAATCCCTCCTGGCCAGAGACTCCAAAATCCTTTTACCTGTAAAGGGTTAAGAAACTCGGGTAACCTGGCTGACACCTGACCCAAAGGACCAATAAGGGGACAAGATACTTTCAAATCTTGGAGGGGTGGGGGGGGGGGAGAAGGCTTTTGTTTGTGCTCTTTGTTTGGGAAGTCGTTCGCTCTTGGGACTGAGAGGGACCAGACATCAATCCAGGTTCTCCACATCTTTCTAAACAAGTCTCTCATATTTCAAACTTGTAAGTAAACAGCCAGGCAAGGCGTGTTAGTTTTTATCTTTGTTTTCTCAACTTGTAAATGTACCTTTTACTAGAGTGTTTATCTCTGTTTGCTGTACTTTGAACCTGAGGCTAGAGGGGGGTCCTCTGAGCTCTTTAAGTTTGATTACCCTGTAAAGTTATTTTCCATACTGATTTTACAGAGATGATATTTACCGTTTTTCTTTAATTAAAAGCCTTCTTTTTAAGAACCTGATTGATTTCTCCTTGTTTTAAGATCCAAGGGGTTTGGATCTTGATCCACCAGGAGTTGGTGGGAGGAAGGAGAGGAATGGTTAATTTCTCCTTGTTTTAAGATCCAAGGGGTTTGGATCTTGATCCACCAGGAGTTGGTGGGAGGAAGGAGGGGAATGGTTAATTTCTCCTTGTTTTAAGATCCAAGGGGTTTGGATCTTGATCCACCAGGAGTTGGTGGGAGGAAGGAGGGGAATGGTTAATTTCTCCTTGTTTTAAGATCCAAGGGGTTTGGATCTGTATTCACCAGGGAATTGGTGAAGAGTTTCTCAAGGCTTCCCAGGGAAGGGAATCCACTTGGGAATGGTGGCAGCGGACCAGATCTAAGCTGGTAGTTAAGCTTAGAAGTTTTCATGCAGGCCCCCACATTTATACCCTAAAGTTCAGAGTGGGGAAGCAGCCTTGACAAATGCCCAACGTGCTCAATTCAAGACAGGCACTGAAAGAACACCGTTAAAATGGCGTGGGGGGAGAGGAGGGGAGAGATGCCCTTCCTTTAGATTAGGTGGCCAATCCAAGTAAGCCACGGGCTACCAGCATTCACCTTTCAGCAGCCAAGCAGACCACCATACAGGAATTTGAGGTCCATGTGAGGCACACTTCAGCCTACATCTGGCTCCTCCAGACAGGTTGCTAGAGAGCACGCTCCTGAGCCCTTGATGATCTAGTACTGGATGCCACAGGCACAAAACAAGGGTGGACTCTATCGGGCCTGCCTCTGAGAAACTAGGAGAAAAGGAGTGCTTTCATCCCATCCAAAGGTTTGCTGGTACCAGAGACTACACAGGAGAACTAGACTAATCCGTACAAGAGCACTTGCTACTGCGGGAAGAGCACGGAAGTTCCGATTCCCACAAACCTGCTTCTGTTTCTCACCTCCAGATTTTGCATCCTTATCAGGGCGGGGGAAGGGCCACAAAGGGTTAAATATCAACCCTTCCTTCACACAAAGGATCAGGATTTCTCCAGCTCCTCCTGCTTATTCGGGATAAGAAGCAATAATCCCCCTTGTGTGGCCCTGTAATCTGTTGCCATGGAAATGGGTTAAAAAAAATCAGAAGATCCCAACCTCATGGAGGGGACGATGGTCTGTGGTGAGAGCGTGTGGGTGGGATATTACCCATCTAGTTGCAGGGAAGGAGTGAGGGATGAAAGCATGGGTATGAAGAGATTTCCCTAGGCTGGACTCCAAGGGAACTGTTTCAAGGTTCTAGAATGACACAAGGGTGGATCAAGTTTTAAAACATATTATTTAACAAATGTAGAGTGTGTGTGTGTGTGTGTGTGTGTGTGTGTGTGTGTGTGTGTGTGTGTTTTAAAATCTTCTCTAGAGGCAGCCACACACCCCTCTGATCAGAGGGTCAATGCTACATCTTAAATCAGTGTTCTCAATCCCCCAGACTACACCAGTCTCCCTGAAAACCCCCTCCACATCAACCCCTCCCACTCCCAGCGAGAATTGAAATTGCTTGAAAAACTGTCCTTCATCAATGGAAACTTGACCAGAAACTGATGTCTACACTGCAGCTAGGAACTGTTTCCTGCTGCAGGCAGACCAAGTGTAGACATGTGACCTGAGTGTAACCTAGGTCTGCAGACATTATAGGTGCTAACTACCCCATTCATCTCACTGGGATGGGGTCACAAAAACCCAGGCTGCCCTGGGCGGGGGGGGGGGGGGGCGGCGCATTAGCAGCAGGGGTTTCAGAGTTAACAACCCATTAATTTGTATGGGACAATTCACACTTCTTCCAGGTATTGTTCCAGGCCCCCAGCCCAGTAGAGAATTCTGCAGAGAGGCGTTTGCTTTGCGGGGGTGCTGTTAGTAAGTATATGAGACTGGGAAGCGCTGGTGGAATAGTTTTTACAGTACTTCATCCCGGCAGTGCTCAGCACAGCTATGTTACCCCCAAACAGTTATGAAGACCAATCCCTGAGAATGTTTTCAGAACATGGATAATTTCCCTGTACAGAAGAGGCTCAAAAAAAAAAAGCTAAGATTCTTTGGATTCCACAAACACATTCCACCGAGCCACTTAAGCAAAGCAAAGTCATTCCACTGCCTCAAGGGGCACTTTGGCTAAATCAGCACCAAGAACAGTCATGGAAGCATGGCTTATTTCATGGAAGATAGCTGCAGGGCATCAGTTTCTTATCTAACCTTAATATCAAATGGAAACGTCAGGTCCTGTACATGGGGGAAACACTGATTGTTGTCCTATTTGTTCATTTATATAAAGCCTACGTGGTTTAGGATAAACCAACTATTCTGCTGTAGGTGCCTTATTTCCATTTGAAACTTCAAACTGTAAATGAATCTTACACTGGTCAAGGGGCCATCTCCTACTCCAATGAAACACTTTATGGGTGACAGGACGGCCCAAGCTTGCTCTGTTACACAAAAAGCACATCTCAAACACTGGTTTCAAGTTATGCTAGTTCTAAACTTTTCAAATTCAACTCAGCTCCCTGCGTGCAATACAAATCCTGACTCCTCCCCAGATAAACGAGGCTATAAAAAACAACGCAACGCATCAGCCTGAAAAAGGGGAAAAGATAACCAATAAAAACTTATACAAGGTTTTTAAAGCTTCCTTAGGCCAGTACAACTCCATTCAATTCAGCAGGAATCACCAAACATAACTAAAGCCTAAATAGCAGCATTAACCCCTGCTTACCTTTCTAAGTTGCTATATTGCACCACTATATGGCATGAGTGTACCATCTTGGCATGGCTTTCCCTAGTGGGATACTGTTACATTGCACTTATACACACACCCCACCCCCTGCAAGTCAACCAAACAAAAGTCTGCAAAACAAGCAAGTATCTCTCGCCTCCCCCATTATAATGCACTGTTCATCTGCTTTAAAAAATAATAATAATAATACTGGAGCCGGAAAGAAAATCTCAAAGCCTGAGGCCAAGTCTACTACAAACTTACTTCGGTATATGTAGGTCACTCGACGGGGGGTGAAAAATCCACACCCCTGAGCAACACACTGACTTAACACACCCAGTGCAGATAGTGCTATGACATGGGAGAGTTTCTCCAATTGACATAGCTACCGCCTCTCGCAGGGGTAGATTAACTATGCCAACGGGAGCTCTTCCGTCAGCATGATAGTGTCTTCACTAAGGCCAGGTCTACACTACCACTCACTTCGGTATAATTTATACTCCTGGGGGGATTCTGCACCAATGCGCAATGCAGAATTTGTGCAGAATTAATGTTCTGTGTAGAATTTTATTTTATCCCGCAGAATAGGTGCTGTAGAGCTGCTGGACCCTCCCAGTGTACATACCCCTCCAGCATGCCCCAAATACCATCTACAGCACTCCCCAACTGTACCCTCCTTTCCAACTGCCCCTACCCCTGCCATTATCCTCTATTTAGGAACTTGAAATATGGCAACGCTAAGGGGTGGGGCTAAAAAATGAGAATCAACTAAGAGATCGGAGGGGCAGAGTTTTCCCCCCCCAAGCTGTGCCCAGCTGGCATGCGTGACACACCCAGAGTGAGGCACTCAACAAAAGCATAGGGTTTTCTTTAATTCTCTACTCATGGGGAAATCTTTTGTTGTCTGTATTGTTACAGACATACTTGCTGACAGGTAGTCAGAAATAAATCCTCAAAATAATTGAAACTGGAGTGATTATATTGTGTTATTTTGACAAATAAAACATGGAGAATGTTGAAATATTGTGTGCCGAATTTTTTGGCACAGAATTCCACCAGGAGTAAATTACATTGCTCAGGGGTGCAAATAAGCCACCCTCTGGAGCAACATAAATTACACCCACCTAAGCACCGGTGTGGACAGTACTATGTCAGCAGGAGAGATTCTCCAGCCGACATATTAAATCCACCTCCATGAGTGGTGGTAGCTATGGCAACGGGAGAACTCTCTCTCATCAGCATAGAGCATCTTCACCAGATGCATTGCAGCGGAGCAGCTGTATCGGTGCAGGTGCGCAGATGTAGCACGTCTAGTATAGATTAGGCCTTAAGCACTGTGTAGCTGCAGCTTTTAAGTGTAGAGCTGCCATGAGACTTGGGTAAATAATTTATTGTAATATAGTTAACAAAAAATGCTAGCCATCAAAATATCTACTGAAGGAAGGGAAGACACTTTAGATTTTATGAATGTATGTATCTCCTATAATAGCCAAGTGCTTGGTGTTCAGTTATGGAACACAAAGACAGGAAATAGCTTTGGGGATGGGAAAAAAAATGTATCCGGCTAGCCCCCTACAAATAACTGCTCCCATACAGCTCAAATTTTTGCCCATTTTGGAATTTTGTTTCCTAGACAGATACTGAAATTATGGAAGAAATTAACACAGGCAGAAATGCCATTGTCAGTTACACTCTTACCCATTCTACATATTTTACCCTAACACCCAAAAGTCCCAGGAGCAACTGAGGCACCATTGTGCTTGGCACTGAACAATCACATAAAGACACAGTGTTTGCCACAAAGAGCTTATAACTAGACTTGACAGAATTTGATTTTTTTTTAAATAATTTTGACAAATACCAATTTTTAAGCATTTTTTCAACTTTTATCAAATTTTACAGTTGTGGGAAATGAATGGGGGGGGGTCAGACACTAATTATGCAATGGCAGGAAACATAACTACTTTTGGAATTTCAAAGCTTTATAACTGTTAAAACACAAATTATCAACATCGTGTCAAAATATACAAAGCGAGTAGCCTTACATCAAACTAAGAAGTGATGAAGCAGCATTTTTCTTAGCAGTAAGTGCTGATAATCCAGGGAAATATTTTTTTCCCCACGGTTTACGGTGAAACTGACCTTTATAGCCATTTGCTGATAAAAATTTAACCCTTCCAAGCCGCCTTAGAACCTAAATCCCTAGGGGATCAGGCAGGGCCATGGCACCCAAACAGGACAGCTCCGACGGTTTATGGACTGCCTGCTCTAGGTCCCGCCTATTCCTCGTGAGCTTGAGCATCCATTATCCGCCCTTCCTACTCCACCCGTGCTCTGTGCCAAAGCTCTCAGAGGCCGGGGTCTTTTCTTCACGGTGCCCAACCCCTCTTTTGCTGCCCGTGCTTCAGTGACAAGCTCGGGGGAGAGCTACGTCTCCTCCCTTGTTTCGCAGAGGGCTCCGGGCTTCCTACCCCTTTATTCTCTCTCCTTCAGCTAGCCCTGCTCCACCCCCCTATGGAGTCACCCACATGGCAAACACAGTCCCCTCCACGTGTCGTCCCCCGTCCTGCCCGGCTCCTACAGCCCGGTCAGCCGGCAACGGCAATGCCACACAGAACCCCGCGAGCGCCATCCGCTGCGGCGGCAGAGCCCGGGATCCAAGTTCCCGGGATCCAAGTTCCCGCTTCCCCCCGCAGCCAGCGTGCGTCCCCGCGGCAGGGCACCCCGTCTCCCGCGGCAGCAGCAGGACCCAGGGACCCATCGCCGCCTCCGTACAAAGGGAGCCCGCATGGGGGAAAGCGAGGAAGCAGGGAAAGCCCCGCTCCCCGGCGAAGCGCGCCTCCTCCCGACAGCGCGTCTACTGGAGGAGCCCGTCGGCAGCGGGCCGGCTCGGTTCCGGTTCCCGCGCCCCGAGCGCATGCGGCAGAAGAAGAGGCCGCCCCTTACCTCCGCGCGATCTTGTAGAGCAGCAGCCCGGCGGCAGCGCAGACGGTCACCCCCAGCCCCCCAGCCAGGCCGGCGACCGGGCAGCCGGCCAGCAGCGCGCCGACGGCCTCCATTGCCGGAGCGGCCGGTGGAACGCTCGGGAGCAGCCCGTGGAACGCTGGCCCGCCCGCTCCGAACGCGGAGTAGCCGCGCGTAGAACGCGCCCGGCCCTCCACGCGCTCCCTCGCCAGCCAATCCTCCGCCTGTGACCTTCGCCGCCGCGCTTTGTAAGCGCCGCCGCCCGCCCCTCCACACCGCAGCGCACGCGCCGCTCCGCCAATCAGCGGCGGTGGGGGGGGGATCTCGGAGGCTTGGCGGAGGGGAAAGCATGAAAGTGACTCATGCTTCGGAGGAGGCCCCCCGGCTCCTGCGTCTGCAGCGGCTGGCCGGGCTGGAACGCGGAGGTGGGCGTAGGAGTGGAGGATGCAGCGTGAAAGGCCAATGTCGTGCCAGGAGGGGCTGTGACTCGGGGGGAGAAGGCGGCGTGTGTGTGATTCAAGCGCGCAGCGGCTGGCATGGCAGGAGGAAGAGGAGGGTGGTGGTCAGAGAGCAGCACGGATGGGGGTCATTCCACGCACGGGGAGGGTATAGTGGGAGGGGGAGGTTGTGAAATGTTAAGATCGTGCGGAGCAAGGGAGGCGGCGAAGAACGTTGTGTTACTTACAGGGACGGCCAGCGTGACAACCCCTCTCAAAGTCAAACCACTTTCCCTACCTGGCTTGCAGATGTGAGGTGAGTGAAAGTCAGAGAATAGTGAAGAGCCAGACTGCGGCTTACAGGGGCTAATTCTGTGCATTGCACTCAGTTTGGATTGAAGAGTGACCCGGTTTCCTTTCCTTAGGGGAAATTTTACATCTTGGCTACGAGCCTGCGGCTTGTAAACAGTGGAAAGGCCCAGAGGTGTAGCCCCCTCCGGTTTTCAAACTGGCAAGGTAAATCTTCAGGAAGGTTCTGGTCTTGGAGAGAAAAATGACATGAAAGCATACTAGTTTTGCTTGACAAATGCAGGTTAGTTATAGGTCTCTTCTACAGCAGCTGAGTACTGACTTTCAGAGCCAATGGCTGGAGCCAGTAATTTTACTGAAGAGTAACTGGGGCAGGGCCCCATCGCTCCTGCCTCTCCTCAACTCCACATATACCTCAGAGACCTTTTTCCTGGTCAAACATCAGGTGCAGTGTATTTACAATATTAGTTTCCACTACCCCTATACTCTATACTGTGCCATAACGCCAACAGTCCTGGAGAACCTTCAGCTCCTGGGGCAAGGAGGGAAAAGCGCTTTCTTTCCTTCCTGTGCCTTTTGTACCTCTGCCTAATTAGCCTCTCAGTTCTCCTCAGTCCATCAGTTCGGCACAGCTCTTCTTAATGAGGTCTGCTCTGGAGTAATGAATTAGAGCGGCTGTACCCAGCAGTCTGTCACACACCTCTTCCCCCCTCCCCCCCCCACTCTCCCTCCCTTACCGAAGGTGCCTCCCTGTGGAGTCTCTCTAGCCCTCGGGTGATCATCTGGGTCACCCTTGTGGAGTCTGGTCAGTCTCCACCCACAGAAATCACACTTCAGGGGAGGAGGATACCCCCACAGCTCAGGCTCAGCCTACAAGTCTTCACACCATGGGCACTTGGGGGAATTGCTCACAAGATTCTCTCCCTTTGTATCTGGCAGTGGATCAAGTTTACTCCCTTTATCCCCCTGATCACTCAGGGCCTCGGGTTCTCCTAACCCTCAAAACTATGCCTAGGTTTTTCTCCTTAGGGCTGTGTGGCAAGCGACTTCATAGGTCCCCCAACCTCTACTAAGGAGTTTGGGCTATTTCCCCCTGTACCTCCTTCCTCAATTCCTATCCCCGCAACCTCAGTTTCCCAAAGGTCTCTCCTTTCCTTCTGACTTAAGCTTTATTGTCTAGAGGCTTCTATGGCTTCTCCTTCGGACTCATTCTCTTTTCTCTCCCCTCTGGCTTCCTTTTCCCCATCCTGGGATTCCCTATACCACCTTGTTTCCCTATTGGGAAGGGGTTCCAGTCAGTGCCCAATACAACCAGATAGGGCAGCCCGTCCACTACCTTGACCTGTTTCCAACAAAACCTCCCACGAAACTCAAGGGGCACCCAGGCCATAAGGCAACACCTCTTATCTTCATGGACTCACTATGTTCATAGTTGCTCCTAGAACAGGGGTTCTCAAACTGGGGGGTGGGACTGCTCAGGGGGTTGTGAGGTTATTACATGGGGGGTCACGAGTTGTCAGCCTCCACCCCAAACCCCGCTTCGCCTGCAGCATTTATAATGGTGTTAAATAGATTTTTAAAAAAGTGTTTTTAGTTGATAAGGGGGTGTTGTATTCAGAGGCTTGCTATGTGAAAGGGGTCACCACTACAAAAGTTTGAGAACCACTGTCCTAGAATCATCCAGCAAGACTTCACCAGGTCCCTCCAGACCAGGGAGCAAGCTGAGGCTGTATCCACAAGGCCCCTCCTGAGTTTCCTCCCCACCATAACTGAAGTGTAGACAGTTTGTCCATTGCTTCTCTCTAGTTCCAGCCCAGCTACAAAACTCACCAAACCACAGTCCATGTACAGGCAATCCCTTTGTGTGTCCCTGTCACCTGTCTCTCTCTTCCCTTCCTACTGA
Organism: Chrysemys picta bellii; assembly: GCF_011386835.1. Lineage (NCBI taxonomy): Eukaryota > Metazoa > Chordata > Testudines > Emydidae > Chrysemys > Chrysemys picta. The sequence goes on along the minus strand of NC_088811.1, from coordinate 10,662,708 downwards.
GTGTCTCTGGTCTGCCTCCCATGCTCCAGACCCCTATACGGTTGTCCTCCTTTCCTGGGAAAGTCCACCTCTGTGCATGCCTCAGTTAATATCACGGCGGAATCCATCAAACTTGGTAGATGCTTCCTGACCCACACTCGTATGTTCTCAGGAAGGCCCTGAAGGAACTCTTCTAGCACCAGAGCTCCCATTATTTCCCTTACAGTTTGGGTGTATGGTCTCAGCCAGCAGATGACCCAGTCAGTCTGCCTGCCTTTGGGTGAATGCCCAGGACCATAAACCCCCAGGCCGCCTTGCAGATCAGAACTTTCGGTGGCACTTTTCAGTGGACAGTCCGACCTGCTCCAAGATGGCTGCCCTCACTGCCTTGTAATTCCTGTCCTGAGCCTCATTCAGAGCCATATAGGCCACTTGGGCTTCCCCCACAGATAGGGGAACCTGGGCCCTGAGGCTGGCTCCCTATTCCAACCTGCACCCATAACTACCCTCTCAAAAGTGCCCAGAATGCATCAGGATCATCAGCAGGGCCCATCTTACATAGGCCCTAGGCCCTGTGTCTGGTTACCATCCCCCATCATAGGACTCACCACTTTCTGTCGGAGCTGCTGCTACATTTTGGCTTGTTTTCTTATGAAATCCTGCAAGCTTTTCTGCTGTGAGGCCTGCCTCTCCATGTGATAGGATTGTTGGAAACTTTGCAGGGTCTTCTCAGTTTCTTCTTGCTGTTTTACCAGGAATTGCAGGGTCTCCTCCATCATCCAGGCCGCCAAACCTTCCTGCTGGCTAAGATCCCAGACAAGCCCCCATGTGTGGCAGGGCTCTCTCTCTCCCCTGCCTTGCTCAACTTCACACACAGTTCAGAGACCTTTTTCAGGTAAAACACCCACAGTGCAGTTTATTTACAATATTCCTCTGCACCACCTCTATATCCTCCCTCCAGTCCTATGGAGCCCTCTGCTCCGAAGGCGAGCAGGGAATAACAGTTTCTCCCATCCCACTTTCTTCCTGTGCCTTTTGTACCATCTGCCTAATGGCCTGATTAGTCTCTCAATCCTCAGTCCATTCAGTTAGGCACAGCTCCTCTTAATGAGGTCTGCTCAGGAGTCAGTGATTAGAGCAGCAGTGACCAGAGTGCTGGCTCAGATATTATTTCCCAGCACCCCTCTGGCTCCCTGCTTTTGACCTTGTGACCCTGTTTCCTCATCCGTTGTCCCCTGCCTTTACTTGAACCCTGGATTTAGTGCTTCCTCCTCCCAGGCTGGGAGAGGGGCCTTTTGATACAGGCAGGCTTGTTTCCTTCCCCCTCCCCTCTCCCCAAACTCAATAGGTGCTATTGCCCAGGACTCTGTCACAGTACCTCAGCCCAGTTTACGGCTGTGAAAGGCAAGTGGCACCTGGGCTGCTGCTTCTGGCTGGCTGTAAGTGGGGCAGCTCTTTGGCTGAGCAAATGTTGTGCCTTTGGCTATAAAGAGGGTCAGTTCAATAGAAAGGTGCAGCCTAGGATAGACAAGAGGGGCTGCTTTTAAGAAACCAGCACTAGTTTTATGTTTCTCAACTTCTGGACACCCATATTTGGCCTAATTTTCCAGAGGTGCTAAGTACCCACAGTTCCCACTGACATCAACTGGAATTCCATGTGTGAGCAATTTTGAAAACCAAAGACCAAGCTGTTTCAAAAACTGGGCACCCAGAACCAATGGACAATCAAAAAATTTGGCTGAGACACCCGTATTCTGATCATAGCTCTGACACACTCCCTCCTTCTGGCATTGGTCAAGTCGCTTATAATTTCTGCCTCCTTTTTCTTCAACTGTACAAGAGATTCCTGCTTCATAATTATGAAGCAAGGCTGCTTCCATGTGAGTACTAATGTTTTCACCCCTCAGCTAATAGAGAGCCGAGAAGTGATATGAAGCAGGACCACAAAGACAGATGGGGATAAGGCAGAACATAAAAGAAAAGGGGAATAGAGAATGGAGTGAATAAAGACTAAAAATCTTCAAAGTTGGAGGAAATCCACTACTTTTCAGAGGAGGAAAAAAATGACAAATGAAGACTGACCACTTCCTCTAGGCACTACCGTAATATATAACCACTCATGCCAACAGCCTTGTGAGGAGCCATGATCCATCTTCTCACCTGTAGCTGGATCCCCAGATCCCAACAGTCCCTATCAGTTCTATCAGCTATCACAAAAATTAGACTTACAGGAACTGGCATCCTGAACCCCTGTACAGCTTGTTTTAACCATTCTCCTACAATGGGTGAAATCCTGGCCTCACTGTTGTCAAGGGGAGTTTCGCCACTGACTTCAGTGGGGCCAGGATATTACCCAGTATTTGCAATATGGTGCTACGAAGCAAGAACCTGGAAGTGAAACACAATCGACTAGTATATTTTCATTGCCGAAACAGAATGAATTTTTAAAAATTAAGACCGCATCAATTGTGAAAAAAACAGTAAACATCTCCGCAAAAAAAGGAATCCCCTGCCTTTTTAGGGTATTTTAACGTGGCTGTCCCTTGAACTATTTCCAGTCCTTCCCTCCGATAATGGAGTTAAGACTTACAGAAGCAGACCTCAGTGAGAGACTACTCACAAAGCGTGACGTTAAATGTGTATAAATCTTTACAGGATTAGGGCCTTAGACTTTTATTGAACTTTTTGGATTTTAGTGTAAAGAGAAGGGAATAATTTAAACTTGAATTGATCTTCCAACAGCTATCAACATAGTATGTTCAATCCCCATCAAATTATTTGCCAGGGTCATTAGAATAAAAAAAAACCCCAAAACACCTTATTGAACAGGTTTAGTTATTTTAAAAAACCCTTTTTGTAATCTCAAGTTTTGATCCTTTCAAGCAAGCCACTAATTTCCCTTTTTCTAAAAGGGAGGCACCAGCAGCCCAGACACTTGACTAATGCTGTAAAAGTGAGCCAATGTACATGAAAAACCGGAACAGTTTAAGGAAGCAGATCTCAGATTCAAGTTTTGAAGGAATAAGCAGCAAAAATCTTTTGGTTTCAGAACTGACAGTTTTGATTCCCAAAAAGGTTTTAAAGAGAGACAAGAAGCAAAACTATTAGAAGAGTCCTTTCACAATTTCTAGTTTATTCAACTCTTTCAATTTGTTTCATTTTAAACTCAAACAAATGTTACATTATCTCCTTTCCAATGAGCCTCTGCAGGATTTAATAAATTCTTCTATAGTTACATTGGGCGTCATCTGTAGGGTACATATGCTTCACTTTCCTCCTACCTCTGCAATTGTCCTCAATATGGGCTTAATTGTTAGCATCCAGACTGGCATTTTGTTACAGACACAGAGTGGGTCAGTAATCACATTTCTAACCATCATGCTTATTCTCATTAGCTTTTTACAAGCAGACAGGATTCTAGAGCCCTGGCCTCACTCATGGACTTTTTCCTAACAATTTGTAACACCCTCCCAAGTCTGAGTTTGCTTCTTGGTGAAGTTAGCGAAGTAAACACTGGTATATGCCCAAGAATTCAACACCTGCTGAAGTCACAGGCAGCTCAGTTGTTCAGTTCAGCTGTAGAAAAGACAGAAGATGATCTGTCTTGCATTGCAGCATTTGTCTCAGCTGTCAAAGCAAATTACACTAATGGGTACAAGAACATAGTGGTCAGTCCAAAAGGCAAAAGCAAATGTAACCCTTTAAGTCCCCCCAAAATTATCCAGAAACACCCAGCAATTATACCTGGACAGTGATATCTAGGCCACTGGGTGCTACAACAATATAAACGACTGTATAAGTATAAGCACATTTCAATAGCCCCATGAAAGGATTAGAGCTAATGCACAATGTGTAATTTAAAATTGAGAGGCAGAAGCTATGTCATTGACTAGTAGTGAAAGAGGACCAAAGTGGTGGGGGAGGAACCATTCAATCTGGTCTCTTTGGAGCACTTGAGATTACTGAACCTACATGAAGTGGGGTGAGAACAGTCCAATAGGTTGTACTGGAGTAGGAGATCTGTATCTCTCCATTTTTAACTTTATACATTATTTCCTTAAGTCTCATTACATAGCTTTATATGATTTTTACTTAGCCCAGTGAGGTAGCAAGGGTTATCAGGAGGTAAGATGTGCATGATTGCATTCCAATCAAGTTGCTGTTCCTCAGGGGCAAGTCAGATTAATAATTATTGATGACCAATTAAAACGGTTTAACTCCTAAATATTGCACCAGAAAGTGGAGCTCTAGAGTTGACTTCATATCTTGAAGAATTTGTACCGATTCACCCATGCCATTCAGAAAAGAAGAAGTCACCATTGGAGATGAGGAAAGTAATAGATTAGAGAAGACTTAAATGATGCAAACATTCAATTAGGTGCCCTCCCATGAATAGTTTAAGTTTCTCTCAGGGAAGCTATTTGCTTAACCTTTACAGGAATGTCTTCCAATACAGTGGCTCATCCAGGAGATTCCAGCATGAACATTTTATACTGGTCAAGTTGCGTGTTACAAGGCTGCCTCACTGTGCTCAGTACCTCATTCTGAAAGCTCACATGGGTGATTAATATTACACCCATGAATCAGCCACGAAGCACATTGAAAGGTCTTAGGACTCAATACTATTGGAAAATGATATTTTGTGACACCAGTAGTAGGAGGTCTCAGTTTCAGACTCCAAACCAGTTCCTCTCCCACTTCAATACAGTTTTAATGACTATCAATCCAAGAAACTTCTCAATAGCACAGGTACATATATGCCACATATACCTGGGCTTAAAGAAAAGGACAACCAAAACATACAAATTAAATAGCATGATTTAATTTAGTAGCAGTTTAATTCTGAATCATCTCTCCTTAAGTTAAAAAGTTATAATTAACTATTAACGTTAATGAGTTGAAACCTTCCAGAAAGCATGAATCCAAAAGGAAAAGTGTCCAGCAGGTGATCAGAGACTCATAGCTATTCTCCATCTTCATCACCTGCATCAGTCTCTTAATGGCTATTTGCTCAATGTCAGTTTTTATTTTCCAGAGGATGCCCCCTGGCTCTGCTACTTAGTGTGGTCTTCCAACAGGTACACAATTAGCTCATAGGTGGACAACACAATGGCTGTGTTTGGTATCTGCCTGATGAGCTGCGCAAAGAGTCCTCTATAGAAAGCCAGGTAGCCTTCCTCACGTGCTACCAGACGAGCCGTCTGAAAGAAAGTCTTGTATTTTGTGCCTTCCTCTCGCAGTCTTGTCCGTATGACCTCTGGGGGAAGGGGGGAAACAAACAGAGCACTAGGTTAGTGTCTCCAGTCAAATCCCCCAGCCCCAAAACACTTACAGGTTAGGAAAGAGCCTGCATAGCTCAGGGCAATCAGAACCTTACCCTGGACAAGGGAGATTCCTGTTGGATAATCCGCTCACCTACACTTACAAACCCTGGAGTCGCAGACACTGCTTGCCAGACAAGGCAGGAGGTTAAAATTGGTTTTCCACTTCCATGTAACACCAAACTGCACCATAAATGGATGGCTTGCTTATGAGGGCTGTTACTCCTCTGTTTCTGCTCACCTTCCTCACACTGTGCTTTGGAAAGAGGGTGCACAGTTAAGTAGGTCTGTGCTCTCCTCAAACGCGTATGGGGTGAGCTGCGGCTTGGTGGCATTTACCATGAAACGGAGGGAAGCCACTTTTGATTTGGCACAGCTATGGTGTTGTTCAAGGCCATAGCTGTGATCAACCGATGCACTTGGGCGGGATTCCAACTGATTGAACCTGAGAGGCGGCTTGCAGTACAGTGCTTTCTGTGAGGGGCCTGGACCTCTGAAACAAGCTTCCTCCTCTGCTCCAAAATAGCTGGGGTCCATTGAACGTCAGAACAGCTTGCAAGGTGCATCAATTTGTGTGGGCTGCTGTGGTGGGCGGCTTTGGAGAGGAATCAGATTTGTGGGGGAAGGATCTGCACGGTGTGTGGGCTGTTTAGCTTTATGGCAGCGGCACCTACTGCCTTAGGAGCCACTTGTAATTTGTATAAATCAAAACACGCCTTCTCCAAAAGGCAGGCTCTCTTTGGCCAAGTCACCCTAGATTTTTTTTTCTTACCTGACTCATTTGCACATTAATTTATATACTGTTCAGGTATGATGGAAGTCAAAAACAGTTTCTGTACAGTTGCAATGAAAAACTGGCCTCATATAATCTGTCTGGAGCGCTGTGATAGAGAAAGGCTTCTCATAGATTCAGAACATTGATGGCAATATGAAATCTGTATGTAGATGCATCCATTAAACAAGGTACTGAGGACAATTTAAAAAGGAAGAGAAAGGCCTGGAATAGAATTAGTCAAGGGTTTGGTGAATTGGATTTCATGGTCTTTTTCTCCCCCCGCTCTTTTCCATTTGTGATGTGATCTGTTGCCTAAAAGTTAGTGCCAAGAATGAGATAAAAGCCCAGAGTGGCATTTCATGGTAGCATCTAAGGGTATCAGACTAAGAATTCAAGCCATATTAACAGCCAGTATCTAGGGCTTTGATTTTAAAAGGAAGGAGAGAAGTTGGCAGAGAGAGATGTGCCGGGAATCAGACTGATTTTTCCATAAAGCACAGCATACAGCGGAATAAAAAAATACTGCTGGATAAGGAAAAAAGAGAATCATTGGCATTTTAGAGCCAGCCTCATTGCCCTGTTTCCATCTCTCACTTCAGCATCTTTCTCCATACTACCCCTTCTGTGTGGAATACCCATCAATTTTCATTGTCTGAGGGGAGGGTGATGATGGCTTGGCCAAATCCCTGCTAAACCCCTCTGCTGAGCTGCCTACAAGAGGTAGGATGGGCACCTAATTTAACCATAATGACACACACAATCCAAAATGCCGCAACCTTGTCATTTCCCAGCCCTTTCTCGCTCGTTGCATCTCTTCAGGACAGAAACAATAGTCTACTTGTTCTGTAAAACACTTGGCTCACTTTGAGTGCTGCATAAATGACTGGAGGTAATAAAAATGAAACAAACACACTCGTGCTCCAAAGAGCCTGTGAGGAGCTGGATGAGGCTACTAGTGAGAACCAGGGAGGGAGAGAGAAGAGTTAGCTTTCTGTAGCAAACCTCCTTCAGCAATTAGCTGTTTAGCTAGTTTGGGCTAATGGGAACAATGCTGAAGATCTGGGTACATAGACAGTCACTGCAGTAACATGGCATCTGTAGACATCCAGATTAATAAGAATATGACAGCACTGTCAGCCATAGATTGATACAGACTAAAGGCAACAGCTGTTCTACTGAACTGGTAAATGAGGAGTTTAACATACCATGCGGATAAGCAATACAGGAGGCACAGCCCTTAGAAACAGCAGCAGCAAACATCAGTCCAAAAAAGTTTGTGGAGGTCCTCTTGGTCCCATTAGTAGGGGAAGGGGGCAGCTGGACGTCCTTCAGGTGCTTCTTTAAACTTTCATAAATAGCAAAGCAGATAATGGTCTCCGAAATCCCAGCATAGGAGGCCGTCAAGCCTCTGTAAAAACCACGGACCCCTTCTGTCTGGTAAACGTATCTAGCACACTGCAAAGCATTCATCGGCTTTGAACCCCTGACTCTAAAGGGAGCAAATTAAAACAGGGTTAGAACAAGGCAAAACTCAGAGGTTCAAAAAACTGCACAGACATTACAAATGAAAAGTGACCCAGGAGAAACAAGAATGGCTCTCTGCTAAGTGTAGCGGCAGGAATTTTCTAGGAATGCCGTGCAGAGACTTTTAATGTTCCTTTCATTGCTTTTGGCATTGTAGTCACATTTCAAATGCCAGTAGCAGGACTTTAATGCTAAATGTGCACATTTGGCTTTTCCAATCAGATAATACATGCTTGTGCTAATCTTTCCAGCTCCAGTCCTGGCTCCCAGTCATAGTTTAGTGCAGGGGTAGGCAACCTATGGCACACATGCCAAAGGAGGCACGTGAGTTGATTTTCAGTGGCACGCACACTGCCCGGGTCCTGGCAACTGGTCCGGGGGGCTCTGCATTTTAATTTAATTTTAAATGAAACTTCTTAAACATTTTAAAAACCTTATTTACTTTACATACAACAATAGTTTAGTTATCTATTATAGACTTATAGAAAGAGACCTTCTAAAAACATTAAAATGTATTACTGGCACACAAAACCTTATATTAGAGTGAATAAATGAAGACTCGGCACACCACTTCTGAAAGGTTGCCGACCCCTGGTTTAGTGCTTTAACAACAGCACTATGGAAGGAGCATTGCTTTTTATTGAACTAGCAATTTCCTTCCGGTCTGATTGTGGCAGGGCCAGAGACAAAGGTCTGTATGTGGAATGATTCTTCAGGTAACAAGCAGCATTTAGTTCAAAGGTGCCACCTAGTGACTTACTGGAGTTAAGCTTTTTAAGTAATTTATAAGCTGCGTAAACCAACATATTTTCAAATACTTCTTGGTGAGTAATCTCGGTATTTTAAGGATCTTTCTGATCTATCACCCAACATATTCCTAGGGGGAAAAAAATGCTAAAGTCTATTTTTAAAAGTCACATTATTAATGTAACCTTAACTATAGCAAAGCTCTCGCTGTGGTACAATCCCTCATAGCTTTCACATCCATTAGTGACAGTGACTGTGAATCATTCAGCTCAAAGATTTTACTATCAATTTTTACGTAAGACTATCCTCTCTCTCTCTCTCTCTCTCTCTCTAGGACATATGGTTAGGAGTAATAAGGTACTGAAGGCGAGCCAAAGGACTTTAAACGCCTGAAGGGGACTCTAATTTCATAGAACAGTATAATGGCAATAAAACAGCTTCAATTATAGGAGTTTAAAAACTTGACATGGTTCAGAACGTAGCTAGCGGGCAGTTATGGAGGGTCCTGCATTACTGAACTAGCCTAAGAATATAAAATCCACTTCTGTATGATTTAGAGCCCATGTCAGTGCCTTGTATTGTCATCTAGGGGACACAGATTGGATGCTCAGTCCTGACCTTTCCCTCGTTGAGCCCTGTCTGAGTCTCTCACTTAGGTACTTGTGTGACCCTCATTACCAAAGTATCCACGTGCCTCACAATCTTTCATGTATTTAGGTTCAACACCACCACGGTGTGTGAGGTGGGGAAAATGGAGGACTGAGGCAGAGAGAAAGACTAAGTGACTTGTCCAAGGCTACACAGGAAGTCTGGGGTACAGCTGGGAACTGAACGTGGGTCTTGAGTCCCAAGTTAGCACCAATTGGACCACCCTTCCCCTCCTCAGTAGTGACCTCTCTTGTCAAATTAAGATACAACACTGATAGGCTTAAGCTGTACCCTGGTCATCTAACAGGACGGTGACTCAAAGGGTCTGGGAGTTGAATGGGACAGGGAATAGGAAAAGGTATCAGTGATGCCAGAGCCATAGATGGAATGGGCAAGAATGTGTGTTTTGGAGCCCCTCTTAACTAAGATGGCACCAATTTCTCTTGGTCGCTTACTTCCGCTCCAGCTGCATTCTGGTTTTCACCATCCATATAGGGTTCATCAGGGAATTTGTGACAAAAGCTGAAAGACAGAAAAAACAAAAAAAAACAGCGTAATCAAGTGGGATTGGTTGCTGCAATAACCATGACAATTGCTAAGCTTTAATGCTCTGTAGTCCCATAGGCAAGTTTCTATTTAGAGATTTCAGAACAGGAAGTGTAGGGAGGGAGGGAGTCAGTCAGTTTGGAACCAACACATTGCTACAGAATCAAAGCAAGTTCCCCTTGTGAGGTATTCATTCTCTCTACCATAGGACTTTGTGAAGCACTAAGGAATGGTATGATTATGTAGCCCATGTTACTGTAAACAGCCTTCTATGAGATTTAATATTTATGGATGGGTTTAACTTATCCTTAGAGATACAGGGAAATCCATGAACCAATCATCCATACCAGATAATCCAAGACCCTAGGTGGTGCTGTTGAGCCATCTCCTTAACTGAACCCATCCATGCTTGAGATAATTTGAGAATGGTTTTTAATGGGCAGTTCGGTGACTTAGGTCTGAGTAAGCTGGTGCAGTCATCCTGCAGTAAGTTTTCCCAGAATAGCAACGTACCTTCCCAACATGGACAAAAAGAGAGACTAAAAAGAATAGTCTAAAAACTATTATGATTGAGGACTGGCTGATTTCCATTAAAGTGCACATTTCCTTATTGTTCACAAGAGCATCATTAGAACATCCTCCTCCTCCTGGTCTGCAAATGGCAAACTTATTTTCAGAAGAAACATACACAAAGTTTTCCATAGTAAAAGGGCTCCTACATAAGATGAAATATACTTCAGCACTAGCACACTCACTCAATATAGTACCGCATGAGACGTTAGTAACTTCACTTCTTCCCACCCCTAAATCTTTAAGTCACAATTTCAAAGGCACTTATAACAACACGCAAATGGTTTTCTTTCCCCGGGAACGATGAAACATTGCTGTCATTGCTCAAGAACTGCAGTGCTTGGTCTATAACAGGGTAACATTTCTTTAAGACTAGGATTGTCAAAGGAGCCCAAGGCCCTGTCTATACACTAGCTGTACTGCTTGAACTATTCCGGTAGAGTCTAGCACTACAAGCCCCCTAGTGGGATGCGTTTATACTGGTAAATCTTATTCCTGTATGGGAAGGAGAATAAACTAGTCCAGAATAAGACATCTTTATATTGGTATAATTGTGCCTACACTAGGAGCTATACCAGCTTAAGTATTCCAGTAAATAGTTACAATTCTCCCCTGCTCTTGCCCCCCCAACATTGTTTTACTTGTGTAACTATGTCGACAGAGCAGGCCTAAGGGAGTTGTGTGCCCATCTCCCTTGGAAAGCCCCATAGGCTTATTTGAAAATCCCAGCTTAAATTCCTTGTTCCACTGGGTAACCCATCCAGTACGCTTCAGAATTTGTGACATATTGGACCCTCTACAGTATGCCAGTAGTTAGGCATTTCTTTATGTGGGGTGACTACAGCATGTACAAATCTTATGTGGGTATTCACATTGCAGGCTCCTCTAGAGTTTTATTTCCCCCCTTCCAAATACTTTACGGTGACTTTGAAAGTGTCCTCGTCAAAGCTTCCCACAACTATGTTATACAACTGGTAAAAAACAACCCTTGTTTGGAATTAATTCCTCCCTGGTTGAAACTGATACTCAGTTGTGTAAGTGGAGAGCTGCAGAAATAAGGTTTTGACTAAGCCTCTGCATGAACATTAACTTCTAGTTCTGCAAAGAGGGGTTCCTTAAGAATCCGTAGAGAAACTTGCCAAGTTGCCTCCCTGTTTTGAAGAGAACTGGACGTTTCTGGTCCAGCAGAGTTGATTTTCAACAGTCCTGAACTTTGATTCCTTAGGAGGTGCCCTGCCCATCATGGTTTCATGAACTCAGCCACCACTCCTGATCTCAATCTTTTATGGAGATCATTTGCTGGATAAAGGTTTCTTAGAAAGAATGCCCTTCTCCGTGGTGAGACCCAGCAACACAGTGGGTGCACAAACCCAGGGAGACCAAATGAACATTGTCAGAAAGATCTGGGCATTTTTGCACTATAATACGCAGCTTCGGTTTTCATTTGTGTTCTGATTGATACCTTGGTATGCTACCATATCAGGTGCCATTGTGCAGGGTACTAATACAAACATCGTTCCCTGTTTTATGCTTCATTGCCAACATTTTCCACTGCTTTAGCTGGGAAATGTGCTTGAGGCAGCCCTAGATGGCACCTATACTATACAGAGTACCATGTTGAAAGAATTAAGGATCTGATAGATAAAACTTCTTCATTGCCCTCTATAAAGAGGTTCTTGGGAGTGGAGTGGAAATGGTGCGTGACTGATTCTGAAGTAGGATCGACACAGGTAACCCGTTTCTGGAAGCACATTTGTACTATGGCAAGATAGCCCGGGAGACAAAGGGACACCCTCCATGCGATAACATACCTGCAGAGCCTGCTGAGCAAATGTGCACAATGTTGCTGTTGGGCACAAAAATGCCATTAAATCGCTCCTTGGCTTTGGAGTAGCATGCAAAGTAGACCGCCCTGTGCCAGGAAGAAGAGAAGAACTCGCTACAGAGGATAATCTACAGACATGCAATTCAAACCAGTCACTGCTTTCCTCCCATAGTCCAGACCAACGAGGTAGATCTCAGAAGGGCCTCAACATTATTGTTTCCATCTGCAAGGACTCAGCCTGCCAACCTACACCAGGACGCCTGCCTGTACAGCTACTAGGGCATCGTGCAATTCATAGCTTCTGTGAGCCAAGCTCACTATGCACAACAGGGACTCCTTGCATTCCTCCATTCCACCCATTCTATTTCAGGGACTCCCTGCAACTTCCCCACTGCTCCCTTACGTGTAGGGCTCTAACTCCCATGTCCTTCTTTCACCTCCTCAATGCCAGTGGCTCTGCCTGCCCCCCATTCCTCCCTCTCAATCTCCCCCCTGCCACCAGGGGCTCCAAGGGTCCCCCCCATTCCTCCCTTGGGGGAGTGTCTACCCCCCATTCCTCCCACTCCCCCCTCCCCACCAGCAGGGGTTCAGAGTGTTACCTCCCCATGGCAGGGGCTCTGTGTACACCCCTATCCCCCCAAACTAGGATCCTCCAATTTCCCCTCCACCAGGTGTTGTGTGCTCCCCATTTCCCCTTTGCAAGGGTCCCATTCTTTCCCCCCATGCCAGGGCTCTGTGCATGCCTGATTCTCTCCCCCGCTTTCTTTTCGGTCTTTCTGTCTGGGAGATAAATCATTCAGGGTATCAACACAGATGAAATACAGGTATTGCTATCCTGGAAAGCGTTAATGGGTGCCATTGATCAGTTTTATCTGTAGATCAGTGCAAAGGTGCTTGAAGCTGTGGCTAGTTTAAACAGATAGTCAGGGCTCCCCATGTCCCTCGTTTTCCCCCTTTTGGTTTTCCAATTTCCCCTCAAATAGAAGTTTTGCAATTGATCAGATGCAGCATCGAACAGTTACTGCATTACATACATAGACAAACAAAATGCCATCAAGTTGAGCCTAGGCCTCGTGAAGTTGGCCAATTAAATCCTGAATGGGAAGTAGCGTAGTCTTGCACACAGAGCACAGGACTGAGGAGTCAGGGGGTATGTCTACACTGCACCTGGGAATGTCTCCCCCTGCCGAGGGAGACAGACGTGCACTAGTTCTGCTTGAGCTAGTGTGCTAGAAATAGCCCATGCCGCAACATCCAAGCTGCTAAGCCACTCGAGTTTGGACCCATAAAGGTCAGATGGGTTTGTACCGGGCTGGCTAACCTGTGCCGCAACATCCACACTGCTATTTTTAAGCGCATTCGCTTGAGCAGAGCTAGCGCATGTCTGGCTACCTGGCTTGAGAAGGGTGCTCCCAGCGGCTAGGTGGCTAACCCCAGCTCTGCCACTAGCACACTGAGTGACTCTGGGTAAGTTGCTTAACCAATCTGCACCCGTTTCCCTAGATGCCATCTTCCTGGGGGTGCTGTGAAACTTACTCCATATTTAAACAGTACTTTCAGATACTCCCAGGGCAGTGCTAGATAATGTGTTAACGTGAGTCTGCAGATTTTTTCCACCCCCATATTTCTATTTTCCCAGTCTATGCCCAGCAAGTCACCTATTCTTGATATTCATTTAAAAACCTGGTTCAGTCTACATACTTTAAACAAAAATAAAAAATGGACTCTTGTACTAACAGAAACCCCTCTTTTTATGCAATACTCCACCAATCTCAAGCTCCCTCTCTGCAGATCAGTTACGTGAAAACAGTGTGTGAAACGGATAATGAAAAGCAAAGATCATAAGGAGCAGCCTGGATACACACACAGAGAAACAAAATGTACAGAAGCCAATAAAAATGCCAGAGGAAGCCAGATTTTTAGGCGCTGTAAACAGAGGCACTCGCTTTCAGTCTGCTGGTACACCTTTTCCCAGGGAGAAGGAAACAGACAAGGAGTTGAAAAGTGCTAGGCAAGTACTAAATAAGATTAATTCACACTCAGCTTTGACGTGCACACCTCAAAAATAATGGCTTGAATTTAATATATTTATTTGCGTCACACTTGCATGGCACTTTTTTCAATCCATAGATCTGCAACTCCTTTACAAAAAGGAAAGAGCTTCAGTAGCCCCATTTCACAGATGGGGTAACTAAGGTATACAGAAGTTAAGCAACTTGTCCCAAATCACTGAGTACATCTGTGACAGAGCTGGAATTAGAACTCAGGTCTCCTGCCTACTAGACTATGTGCTCTTATCACTGGCCAGCAGTTAGTTCATAAATGAACCATTTGGGCATTTTTTAAACTAGTTTAATAAAAACAGAGCATTTATAATATGCATAGTACAATCTTTGTGCCACAGCCTTAAAATGAACCTTTTTTTTTTTTTTTTAAATATGAACTGAAGCCTTTAAGATCTTTACCTTGATGGCGCCACTCCAACCAAGTTTGGACCCAATCCTCGGAAGAGTGACCTTGGTCCTTCTTTCTCCAAAATTGACCTAAAAAAATAAAAATGCAAGATCACTGACTACCTCTTCCGGTAGACAATAACCATCAGTCACAAACCAGGAGAACTGTGGTAAAAGATAACAGTATGAAAAAACTAACCTATTCGCTATCAGGCTGTGCTCTTTGGCAGAAAGCTGGCTGATTTAGCTATTGGCTTGAAAAAGCAAGCTAATGCGATAGATCTTAGGGGTATTACAGACAAATCTGCATTTGTGTCATATGAGAGCAGCTTAATAGCTCAATTGCTTGAAAGCTATTGGGAACTGGGTTATTTAAAAAGTTAATGGAGATCACAAGATAAGTCAGTTCTGAAAGACAAAAAAAGCGTTCATTCTCTCACAGCTATTCCTTCAGGGGGTTGCTTTTGTGGGGAAGTGGAGATTTCATTGAGAAGCAAAGGTGTGTGGGGTTGAGAGGCCTTGCTAAACGGTGCACCCCATCCCTTCAAATGGGTCACCAGTGGGGGGCTAACGAGCATAGGAGGCTGTGTTCCCTACCCCCTCTGCAGTGGGAGTGACACTGAGCTTTGGAACCTTTCCTAGTCCGGAGTCACCGACGCAGGGGTAGCCCGGTCCCCGTGAGAATCAGAGAACCATGCAGTTTTCCCCAAATGGGAGGAATGGGGAGATACAGACTATAGTGGAACTGCCACACACACTCTTTTTGGATGACCGTGAGAGTATTTTGGGGGGACAAAGAGGAACAGGAGAAGAACACATGGTCTGAGCATGGGGGGAGGATAAGGACTAGTTTCCAGAAGCGGGAACCTACACATTCTTACTTCCAAGGGGAAGCACATAACCCCTATTATGCAGCTAGGCGTCTAGTCTGACCAGGCATTACACACTCTGGTTTAGGCCTCCGAAGCGGACGCACAGAACACTGCAGTTCCAGTATTGTCAATTCCGAGCATTGAAAAAATCATGCGTTTGATATTGCAGAGCTTAAGTCTGCCTTAAAACTCATGAGATTTAAAAAAATAATGCTGGGATTCATTTTCTTTGCCTTCTGGGTTTTGAACCTTTAGGTTACACCTGGATCACGTTTTCAAGCTTTTCTTCGCAATTATGATGGCCAGAAATGTATTTTTCTAAAATGAAAGCTGAGATTGTCCCAATCACTAGACTAAGAGCTGGAGCTTAAAGACAGACACCAAATATAGTGAGAGTTGGCAACACTGCTGAAGATCAGTCCAAATTCTTGACCCTGAGTGTCGTTTTTCCCTCCCATGGTTTAAACCCAAATGGGTGAGATGAGCTGGCACCAATATAAAAAAGGGTAAATGATTTGGATGGCCCCCTGGGGACCCTGCAAGTTTTGTACAAGTCTGGCTCAAAAGCGTCCCTAGTGGAGAGTTTGATTCCAAGCAAGAAGCCTTGGCAGAGGGACATTTACAAGAAAGAAAATAACGATTGAGCCCTAGTAGGTATCCATGGATCATATTTCACCCATCAGCAAAAGCCACCTACGTTGCCATGGAGCTGCTTTGGATTTTAGTACGGTGACCTGCGAGGCAGTAGCGGCCCTCCTATTAAAAAAATCTTTATGTGAAAAACATGCGAGGAAATTCAAACAGCTCCTGCTTCCAAAGGTCCTTCACACATGCCCATTCTTTTGGTTGGAGTCTCCCATTTTGCAAAGTTTACTTTCCAGGTCATTAATGCTGCTGGCAACGTTTGCCGCAGAGCCCAAAAACAAGCTCATTAGAAAGCTTCTGAAACGCATCCCCAAAGCAGAGCCGAATATTCTGTGTAAACTCCGAGGCTAAGTGTCTCCTAGGAAACAGATCCAGGGATTGCTTGTTCTTTGTCACTTTAATAGTCACGACTGTGGCTTCCAGCTGAGGTGACTCACCAAAATCTGGTTTGCACACAAGCAGCTTGCTCTTCTGGGAGCATTTTCCATTCTGAAAGGTTCCACAGGCAAGTTTAACCCGGTCTGTCCAGGGCATTTATTTTCTTTCTAGCTTTAACAGTCAGTGTTTTCATAGCCAATGAACAACTCCCCGGGAGCAATTTTCCAGAGAGGCCTCTGGAGGCTTTTTCCCTTTCAGTGGAATTACTGATACCCCTCAAAGCACCTAGTTCACCCACCCCCAGCTCAGCAGTTTCAGGAGAAAAGGGCAGAAGGAATTAATGCAAAAGACCCAATTTGCTCTTCATCCTGCTTTGGGAGCTGCAGGATGACCATATTTCCCAAAGAGAAAATGGGACACCCCCAGCCGCTTGCCCAAGGCGGGCCCCTCCCCTCCTCACGAGGCTGTCATCCGTCGCTGGAACCCTGAGGAGGGCCCCGTCAGGAGGCAGTCGCCTGTTGCTGGAACCTTGCAGGGGGCCCCCTGTCACTGCTGTCACCTGTCGCTGGAACCCTGCCTGGGTGCTGCTGGCTGCCAGCTCCAGTCCCGAGGCCCCTGCGGCTGAAGCAGAGAATGTCATGGAGGTCTCTGGAAATCACAGAATCCATGACTTCTGTGACCTCAACGTAGCCTCAATCATGAAGAATCAGGTTCTGAACAGTGTGACTCCAACGATATAACTAAGAAAAATGCTGAACAAATCCATGCTCCCTCTATACTCCTTCATCCAATATTGCTATAGAGAAGGCAATTAGTCTTGGAAGGAAAGCGCACTCCTATTTATAAGAAACGCGCTTCAAATGTGGTCTCTGAAAACTTTCTTTGGTGGAGGTGGCAGCATGCGAGGCGTTTACACTTTCCTTGGAGAATGTGCCAAAGTCGTGGTTAACTGCAGCATCAAGGGGGTCTGATTTCACCAAACTGGGAAAGGGGACCCAGCGGCAAGTGTACACGGTCGCTTTAGGAGAGTGCACTGAGGTCCTACATGAAAATCAATCATTATAGACACTGAAGAATTTATTGTCTGTGAAAGACAAACAGTATGATCGAGTTGCAAGATTGCTTCAGACATCTGGAAAAGGAGCCAGGCAAGTGACTGAGTTTGAGCAGTTGCTGAAATGAAACGAGATCAAATGAATCAAGACCATAAACACTGACTTTAATGAGTTGATAAGGATGGTTAAAGGCTGACCCAGTTTTATCCAACTCTCTATTTCCTCACAAAGAACAACCCTGAAAATGAGAGTGGGTGAATACTATCAGGAGAGCTGGCTACCTTGAAATGGTTTTATTGGACTCCCTTTTAATCAGGATTGCTTTGTGTCGCAGGAGGGAGGGGAATTAGATGCATCCAAAATGCACTGAGTTGCTCCGGTTACCTTGGTTTTGCATCGTGTACTGCTCTAGACTCAGCAATCTGACAAAAAATATTATAAAGGGAGTCTTGGCATTTGGAGGATGGGGTGGGGGAGAAGAATTGCTCATCTAGAATACAAGATTCAAGTTGTGATGTGACGCAAGCCACACAGTTCTGCAGAGGACTTGATTGCCACTGTATTGTTATGTAATTCATGCAGCTTCACTGGGCAATGTGCCAAATTTATCAGTATTACATAAATCAACCAACGTATTTTGTTGGGCTTTTTTGGGGGGGAGGGGTGCACCAAAATGCCTGATGTAAACAAAAAAATCATGGCACTAAAATAAAGTGCAAATATTTATTTGCAAAGATCCACAAACTTGGTGCAGATTAGACTTGGACTTTGCTTTCTTCAGAAATGCAGCAGCAGAGACCTAGCCCTGGGCCTCAGGGTTATTGGTTAGGCTATACAAAACTGTTTGCTTGGGAGCACTGGCTTGCCTTAGATCCAATCTTCTTTTGTTGAATGTATGTCACGAAAAGATTAGGCTGAACAAACTACTGCTCCTACCAGTCTGCAGAGGCATCTGACAAACATTGGAAATTTTCCAACAGGGACATGCAGGGGGAGTTCCAACTCCCAGCTGAGGATTTATATGGGAATGACCATGTAACGTGCACTGGCTGAAACCACACATTAGTAGCAGACAGAAGACTGCTCACTCGGTCAGAAATAGCACAAGAGGAGGAAAGAATAGGGCTGTCTGAGGACAGTTCATGCCGTGTTTTCTAGCTGGACTGCTTTTGTGAAAGACGCTGTCTCCTTCCTTTTCCTTCTCCTCCCCCATGAGTTCCAGGGTGGAATGTCACAATCAGCACCTTTCATAACAGTGCAGAGAAGCTCTCATTTATACGCATTCGCCAGCATCCTACCTGTACCAGAAAGACCTCCAAATTCAAAAGATCACCCTAGACCTGCCAATCCCCAGGTATTGAGCCAAGATTACATCATTTGGATCCTGTTTGCATCAGTTCAGGTTCTTGGACAGAAACCAAGTCTCATCTAATTTGAAGCACGTAGCTGGGAATGTAAGAAGGGGGATGTGCATGAATGATGTGGCAAACGTGAAAGATAGGAAGCTTGTTCTGAATGTATAAAATGGATTGTTAGTTTTATCAATCTATTGTTTCAAAGAGGCTGGGAAAAGGATACCTGGCAGCCGGGGCGCCACTAGAAAAGCTCAGTCTTGAAGCTGCCAATTCTGCAGTTTTTGGCAGAATCTAAGCCTCAAAAGAAAGACTGGGATAGATTGCTTTGAAAAGCAATCCCAAGCGTACACCACTGCGCTACTGCCTGCAAACCCAGAGCAGCGGCGTGTTACACACCCCTTCACCCTCCAGCATAGAGGGGATCAGAGGTTAGTTTGGACCATTCCAATATTATTAAACAACTGCAGCCTAATACTCTAAAACACCGTGCCAGTCGAGCAATGCAAGGCACCACACGCTATGGCCTTTACACTCTTCCCTTCTTCACCGCTTGATGGGCTCTTGGGGGTTTTTTTTTTTTTGGTAGCAGTTTTTTTTAAAGTGAGTTTTAGGCCAAGGCCCCAGCCTATTTGATGGATGGATTCTGCCCATCAAAGCAACTGAACACCCACCCACACAGGCGGGGGGGAGGCCTACAAAACTTTAGAAAGGTGGGTACAGCCCATCAAAACAAAAGGGACCGACTCCCTGAAACAGGGGTGGGGCAGACCCCAGTTAGAGTGACAGTCTTGGAGCCCACGGTCCCTAGAACAGGTACACAGCACAGAGTAGCTGCAATGAAAGGTTTTTCTCCCATGCTGCTCCGGCTCTGAACTAGGACTGACACTGGCTCCAGAGATGAGGGAGGAGTTCTGTCTCCGTGGCTCACTCAGTCTTTCAGTCACACTGCCAAGACAGGGGCCTAGCCAGCAGGACTTGCCCATCACACTGCTCAGGTGCAAAAGACTGAGAAACACGAGAAATCCAAAAGAATGAACAGGGCAAGAAACCACATGTTCTGAGCTATAGGGAATGCTACGGAGGAAAGGCATATTTTTAATACTGCTCCTGCAAGCTGACATACATATCATCTGGCAAGAGAATACTACCGACTCTTGATCCTTGAGGCTTAATACTTACCGGAAAGCTTAGAGCCAATCAGTCTATTTAAAAATAATACCTCCAGACACTTATCCAAACCAATACTCTTTGGAAAACTTCTCAGTGCGGTTTTAAATAAGTTCCTTTGAAAAGTCAAAGGTAAAAATACATCTTGTGGAAGCAAAGGTTAATTCAATTTTTCGGTTGATGCTGAATACATAAGGCCCAATTCCCATCTCACACCAGTGTGAATCCAGAATGACACCATTCAAGTGTAAAACCAGTGCCAACGAAATCAGAGTCAAGTCCATTGGTTGCACAGGATGCTATGAATGACAGGAGCTGTACTCACTTTAGAACCCGGAGAAGTCCAGGTGATACAGATGACGGCCTGACCATTCCTTCCCCACTGATCGTCCCCAACTGGACTTGAGGATAGTAGACAGTCCGGAACGCTAGCCTTGAAGACTGGAGCCTGGTCTTTATTACTTCTAAAGGACATGTAACAATGGCACCAACTGTACCCCCACACCTGTAGGGCACAATGCAAACAGAGTACAGTATCAGCAAAAGAATGTCACATCAAAACACCACCATATGTAACAAGCAAAGTCCTTTCCCCTCCCTTCTCCCACCACAAGAAAGAGTTACAATTGTGTTTATGTCAATATCGGGAGAGAGGAATTTTTGGCATGGGGCAAAAGAGGAGGGTTCAGAAAGAGATTCAGGAGCACACTCTTCCTTGTCTCAAAAAGATTTAGTGAATCATTTTCTACTCAATGCTTGCATAAGTTACCAGTGGCACGAGGGTTCTGAAGGTCAACGAAACACCCACATCAGTAGCAACTGATCAACTCTTAGTCCCGTGTTCTATGTTCCTGTTTGTCCAGGTCACCCGCTCTTACTGTGCAAGAGAATTTGGTTTTCTTGAATGGAGTGGGGTAATTCCAGTTTTTAGTTGGTCACTGGAGCTATTACAAACAAGACTCTAGATTTATGTCCTTGAGGGATTCTTCCATCAAGAAAGCCTAGCTAGAGATGGTAAAAAATAGCAACTGTAGCGGACTGGGAGATCTTGTGCGGAAAGTGATGTGACAAAGCCTTCTCTCCTTCAGTCAGTCTAGTTTTAAAAAGCAGTTTATACACTCTCTTCTGAGAAGTGGTAGGTGGAGGAATCTCAGACCTCCAAGTTAATCAGTTTCCCTGAAGAACTAGCAAATTTTTGAGAACAAGACCGGGGGCACGAGAGGGGGGTAAACAAGCTATGTGGTCAAATCGGATGGATCCTTGACCGTGGTCTGGGAAGCTCATACGTAATTTATATATTAACGAACTAGAACACCTTTACTAACAAACAAACAAAAAACCCCATGGATTCCAAGCCTGTGCATTAGCCCCTATTCACAAGGGTCAAGAAAATCTTGTCCTTGACACAAACTGTTGCCACCTGATAGAAAGAATCAAAACAAAAAAAGTGTAATAAAAGCATTTAGTTTTATTTCAGTTTGTCGATTGTTTTCTCAACTGTAACCCCATGTGCTACGGTTGCTGCTCTTGTTGTTCAACTCTTATTTTCCCACTGTTATCTACATGCTGACAATACCCAATTCCTGCTTTAGTTTTGTTCTTCCTTTTTTTTGACTAACAGTTTCTTCCTGTTAGCAAATGGTAGAGAGAGGACTTGTTTACTTGGGGACAAAGGAAAATTAATCTGAATTAACTAATGGGGTGAATTTAAAGTTAACTGTATTAAATCCTTAAGTGTACACACTCATTCAGAATTTAAGTGACCTTTTCTCAATTTAGCTTAATTCACTAGTGAACAAAACCAAATTAAGGCCACTTAAATTCTGAATGAGTGTCCACCCAGGGATTAATGTGCTGTAATTAATGCACTTTTAATTCCAAATCAACTAAAGGTTTGAATTTCTTTCCTGAATGTCCATGAGTAGACAAGCCCTTAAAGGTGTGTCTACACTGCATCGTAAATCCAGATCAGTGGGATCCAGGCTAGTGGATCAGTGTTTCCAAGCTGGTGCTTGAGCATCCTCACTGCATTGTACACCTGGGTTTACAATTGCTGGACCAGGGTACCACAGCCATGCTAATGTCTATCCATACTGCACTACACAGACATTCTGACTTGGGTCTACAGCTTGAGCTGCATCCACAATGCAAAACGATAGGGGGGTGGGTTACAGCCCGAAGCCCTAGCAGGGTCCTGAGTGCTTGCTGACATGAGTTAGACTGATGTGTGTGCGCGGACGAAAGGAGGGCTTGGGTTCAACCTGAATCAGAGCCTGGGCGTAACTGCTAAATCTCAACCTGAGCCCTCCCAACATGCTAGAAAAACTCCACGGCCCACTTATGCCACAACAACTGGTTTTCTGCATATAAAAACCAGGATCAGCATGAGTGGGTAGTAAGCAGGGCAGTTGCCCAGGGCCCCATGTCACAGAGGGCCTTGTGAAGTTAAGTTGCTCAGGCTTCAACTTCAGCCCCCGGGCGGCAGGGTTCGGGGCCCCCGGGCGGCAGGGTTCGGGGCCCCCGGGCGGCAGGGTTCGGGGCCCCCGGGCGGCAGGGTTCGGGGCCCCCGGGCGGCAGGGTTCGGGGCCCCCGGGCGGCAGGGTTCGGGGCCCCCGGGCGGCAGGGTTCGGGGCCCCCGGGCGGCAGCCCCATGCGGCAGGCCTTTGGCTTTCTGTTATGGGCCCCCGGGCGGCAGGGTTCGGGGCCCCCGGGCGGCAGCCCCATGCGGCGGGCCTTTGGCTTTCTGTTATGGGCCCCCGGGCGGCAGGGTTCAGGGCCCCCGGGCGGCAGCCCCATGCGGCGGGCCTTTGGCTTTCTGTTATGGGCCCCAGAAAGTCTAATGCCGTCCCTGCTTGGCAGATCCCCTGAAACCTGCTCATGGCCCCTCCCAGGGGGCCCCAGACCCCTGGCTGAGAACCACTGCCCTAAGGGACTAGCAACTACTGTGTATACATTGAGCAATGAACACCACTAACTCACACTACTGATTGGGAAACCCTCTGAAAATGAATGCATTTTAAAACAAACAAACGTGATTAAAAACAAGGATAGTTGATTACAAGATGTAGCTGGTTCACTTATTTTGACAAATGTTGTTTACAATGATTTATCCTAACAGTTCACTGCATGCTAGCAACTGTTTTTCCCCCCCATAGTACATCTTGTGTAAAGCTCCAGTAATATGTGTAACCTTTCCAGTAAGCTCACACCACCACTCTGCTATAACATCTTTACTGAGAATGCGGCAAGGCTGCTGGTTAGGACAATATGCAAGTTTGTGGGTCAGAGAGGTTCTACTGCTATATAAGTGGTTTGGGGCATGAGGGGGAGGAGGAAGATGATGGAGATTCAGAAAGCTCTACATCTTGCAGACAGACTAATTCCACTGGCTGTATGAAGCAGTTCCAGAGCTGCCACAAGGGGCTAGTGTGTTGCACCTCACCTTACATACATGCTGCTTCTTGCAATCATGCTGGAGCTCTCTGCTCTAGAATTAACCCTTGCCAATAAAGCAGTGATCAACAGAGGCAGTATGGCTAGACCTCTGAACTAGGACTCAAAAGAGCTAAGTTCTATTCTCATCTCTTCCACTGGCTGAGTGACCTTGGTCAAGACGCATCACCCCTCCGTGCCTCAGTTTCCCCATCTATAAAATGGGGATGATACTTCCTTTGTAAAGTGCTTTGAGATCTACTGAAGAAAAGCGCTACAAGATATTATTATAGGAGCTAGCTAGGATGCAGAAGGGCCACATTGAAAACTTCAGCTTTCTATAACTTAAATAGGAGAGATCTTCCACAGCTAAACTCAATGGAAAGAAGCATCTTCTTGGTTTACACAAGCATCTTAGCATTTCTTGAAGTGATAACATGCTATGAGATTCTCTTTGGATAACACCATTTAATTCAGTGGATCTTATGGCAAAATTGCAATTTAGGTGTTTCCATGAGAACGAAGCAAAAAACTGCCCCCTATCTTACACAAAGGCAAAGCAGTGCCTTCTAGAGTTACAAGGAACTTGCTGGCAAAACTCAGAAGCACCAGAGTAAAGTCTAATGCCAGGTCTACACGAGCGACAAAGAGTCCTGTGGCACCTTATAGACTAACAGACGTATTGGAGCATAAGCTTTCGTGGGTGAGTACCCACTTCAAAGTGGGTATTCACCCACGAAAGCTTATGCTCCAATACGTCTGTTAGTCTATAAGGTGCCACAGGACTCTTTGTCGCTTTTTACAAATCCAGACTAAAAACGGCTCCCCCTCTGATACAGATCTACACTAGGAACTTTTGCAGCTATAGCCAGGCTGATTAGGGGTGATTTTCTCTGACATTTCTATCCAGGCAAATGCCCTAGTATTGGGGCGTGCACAAGAATAAAAATTTGGTCGCTTTTGGAGGGGCACTTTCTGTGCTCTCCGTGGCTGGAGAGGCTGGCTCCCCTCTTCCCCCCGAGGCAATGGCACTTGCTCTTCTCCCCGTCCCGCCCCAGGGCCAGTGGAGCTCGCTCTCCCCACCCTGGTGCCACAGGAGTTCTGTGCCCCTGCTGATGGGGGTGTGTGTGTGTGTGTGTCCGTGCCCCTGCTGATGGGGGGGGTGTGTCCGTGCCCCTGCTGATGGGGGGGGGGGGGTGTCCGTGCCCCTGCTGATGGGGGGGGGGGTGTCCGTGCCCCTGCTGATAGGGGGGGGGGGTGTCCGTGCCCCTGCTGATAGGGGGGGGGGGGTGTCCGTGCCCCTGCTGATAGGGGGGGGGGGGGTGTCCGTGCCCCTGCTGATAGGGGGGGGGGGGGTGTCCGTGCCCCTGCTGATAGGGGGGGGGGGGGTGTCCGTGCCCCTGCTGATAGGGGGGGGGGGTGTCCGTGCCCCTGCTGATAGGGGGGGGGGGGTGTCCGTGCCCCTGCTGATAGGGGGGGGGGGTGTCCGTGCCCCTGCTTGCCCCCTGTTGCGCAAGCCCCTACCTAGCAGGGATTCACTGAACAATTTTTTTTGGTGGCCTCAGAGCGCAGCCTCTCTGAGGATTTTTCCAACCCCAAGCCCCACCGCCCTGGGCTGAAGCCCAGAGCTAGGGCCCAAGGGCTGAAGCCCGAAGCCTGCTGAACACACACTGGCCCCACATGTCTGCAGAGGCGCTGCCTGGAGCCCCCAGGAGGCTGCGTGGTGCAGGGCCGCTGATCCCCTGCTGGCGGTGCCAGCAAATGGCAGGGCAGCCAGGAGCAACAGCTGGGTGCTGCAGGGAGGGGCTACTCCTTTGCCCCCTCTCCCTGCCCAATCTCCACCTAGGAGGCTGTTGTGGCCACAGAAAAATCCCCTGGTGACCGCATTTGAGAAAAGCTGCCCATAAATGTGCTTTTGGCGGTAGAGCTAATTTTGCTTGCTGAATTGATGTAAACTATAAGGGCAAAAGCATTTCTTTTTGCCTGTATAAGCTGCATCTAGCTACACTATAGGGGTTTTGACAGCAAAACTTTGAAGGGTAGACCAGGCCTTACTGTAAAGATGATCAGAACACCCAAGACTATTTGGAAGGGAAGAGGGTACTTGAATTCCAGCTTCCCATTATTGTTTGAATTTGCTGGATATGCTGCAAGATTCCTCCTCCCTTTACCATTAACAATTCTCTCCCATGGAAACAGCCCCTCTGTGAGATTCAAAAACTTTAGAGCCTTTAACTAGGAGTAATAACATCAGTCAAGTGTGTTTTCCTTCTTCAACTTCTTGATTCTTGCTCCTTCCTACCACAAACAGAAAGAGTTTATCCTAAACCAGTGGCAATCCAAGCATTTTACAGTAACAGGCATTCTGAGAAACAACTTTGCCTCCAGCCATTTTAATCCACTTGATTTTGCCCTTGGCTGTAGAATAAAGCACTGTAGCCGCTTCGGAAGCTCAGCGCGCACACAGCAGCTGAAATTCTGTTGCATGGATGGAGGCTGAGCTACATTTACAGAAGAGCTGAAACAAAAGACTGACTTTGAACAAGCAGCCTGGCTGTTATCAGCGCTTTGTGTACAGAACCTGGGCCTGACATTAGCTATCTGCTCTGCAAATACAACGTTGGACCGCAAGGCTTTAGCGCATCTTCCTCAATGCGGCACGCACAGCTCGTGCTGTCCATGTGCTCGCCTGAACACAGAGAGGGAGGGGGAAGAGACTAGGGCCCTGGGCAGGAAAAACCCTTCACAACAAACCCTTTGTCCGCTCCCACAGTACAGACTTTAAAATGCACCTCTACCCCGATAGAACACGAATTCGGATATAACGCGGTAAAGCAGCACTCGGGGTGGGGGCGGGGGGGCTGCGCACTCCGGCGGATCAAAGCAAGTTCAATGTAACGCGATTTCATCTATAACGCGGTAAGATTTTTTGGCTCCCGAGGACAGCGTTCTATCGGGGTAGAGGTGTAGTTTGGGGTTGGAATTGCATTCTGGGCATGGTCTGACAACCGTTACCTCAAGTCCTTCCCTCTGCTCCTGAATGCCTGGATCCAACACTGGCACAACAAACCAGATTCTACCTTCATTTATGGCAGTGTAAATCCAAGTGACTCTGCTGAAATCAATGGTGTAAGTGAGAGGAGAACTTGACTCAGCCTGTCTACACCCCCATCCTAAAGGATTGATCATCCGACAGCAGGAACTAAGGTGATTAATGAATTCCCTTTAAAATGAAAGATTACAGAAGCACAGTAGTAGGTTTCTGCTTTCACCAAAGAAAGTCATTTCCTATTTACATAAATAATGGGACAGACGCTTTAGTCATACCATCTTCTTTGCTGGCTTTCTTTTTATAGAGCGTCTTAACTGCTAGGTGCTATTACGGGGGGGGGAATTGGAGATGCACGAAATTATATGTAAAGCCACTCAAAAAAAGGCAGAGCCTCGTAACCACCATCTTTGCAGTGTGTCACCCACATCAGTCTCACCAGCATCTGGTTATATAAATATTTAAAAAAAAAAACACACACAAAAACAAATAACCCAACCCAAAACCAGAGTTTATATGCTCGGCAATACCCTGAGGATTCTGGCAGGCTGCAATGGGAGCAGAGGAAGCCCTCTCACTGTTCCTGGCAAGTAATCAGCCATCAGAGAATTTCAGACCTTACAACAGGGTGCTAGGCAAAAGGCAGTTTTGGCTACTGGGGTCCCTTTTTATTCAGGGCCGTAGGACTGTAGCCAAAACTCTGAATTGCATCTTGAAGCGAATAGGTGGCAGTGCAAAGAGCATGAGCACCTGCTGCCTAATATGCGCTTTTGTGCTGTTAAAGTTAAATGTAAAAACGCAAGGTTATGCTTTAATTATTTATATTACAGTAACACTTAGACTAGGATCAGGGCCCCATCGTACAGGGACTGTAAGAAACTTTCCCTGCCCAAATAAGCTTACAAATCTAAATATACAAGACAGATAATGGGTGAGAGAAAGGCAACATTATCTCTATTTTACAGATGGGGAAACCGAAGCACCGAGCGATTAAGTGACTTGCCCAAGGTCACGCAGGAAGTCTGCATTAGAACCAGGAATAGCCCACACTGCACCATGCCAAACATCTAGCTACATCTTGTTTATTTCATATACATGATAAAAACAAAGTTGGTTATCCGATTCTATGATTATTTTTAGAAGCAAGCTGTACAAAATAAAGGCCCAGGGTTTTACGCGAGTATGTGTACTACCACAGCCCTCATGACTGTGACATGAGAACATTATGATTCCTACACTGAGTGACATCTCTTGTTATGCAATTTCCTAACCTTCTCAAACATCTGGCCATTCTCCTCCAGCCACTAGCTTCCTCCTCCTTGCCATCCTGCCCTGTTCCCACACATGAATTGCCCTTCCATCCCACCATTAATTCAGTAACCTCAGACACGTATGCAGCCTCTACCATTTAAGTGTAAGTACTTCCTGGAATAAAAGTGTGTAACCTTTTGATACACAGCATGAGTTAGTACCCGCATCATCAGCTTTAACCGCTCAGGGCAAACGTTACCAGCATGATTTTAAACATAACACTATCTAGCAGAGCAAATCTCTGGACTTCAATAAGTTGAGCAAATTCTGTTCATAATATAAATACTCTACAGGTCTGCTCCGGTAAGTACTTCAGTGCATTAACATCTTGTTCTGATCAGCTGATTTTCCTCCACGTGAGGTTTCCTTGCATCATCTCTCCCTGTGATGTTCTGTTTCCTGGGAAGACAGCTGAAAATAGCCTGCTGTGCATAAAGGAACTTTCTAGTATTCCCAGAGTGTCTCATACTCCTACATCTGGGAAAAGGAAAAAAAAGGCAACAACCTTAAACAGCTATGCAAACAAAGCCAAAACCTCGCAGTACTGGATTATGAATATGCAGCGAGACCAGAGTTTCCAAAGTAAAAGTTAGAGCTATCGTGTCCACCAAGACACTGTACTGGCTAAAATTACTTTCATGTACCAGTTGCAAAACTTTAGTTCTCAGGACAAGTTACACAGCTTGTATTGCTTCAGCCTCTTGTAAAATCAAAATAAAAGGGTTTCTCAATCGATTTGTTCTTCATTAGGAAAGAGAAAACAGTCCAGAATCAGAAAGGTCTAAGATAGCTAAAAGTATTGTCTACTCTCCGCACCCTCACCTACGTATTACAGGCAGCAGAAACACATGATCACAACAGAAATGGATCTTTCCCAGGATGTGAAGAATTCCCATCAGGGCCAGAAGGGCCACAAAGCAGCTAGTAAGCAGTTATGACAAGAACTTATGGGAACTCCTATGTAAGTACATAGAGGTGGGGCTGGAACAATTTGTATAGTGAGGGTGCTGAGAGATATTGAACCGAACTGTAAACCCTGTATATAATGGAAACCACTTAAAGCCGGGGGGTGCAGTAGCACCCCCACACTTCTAGTTCCAACACCTATGACTACATAAGCATATTTATTTATTTATTGTAGATGCAAATACTTTATTTAAAAATCATGTCCAGGTTGCTAGGCTCAACATTTGATTGTGCTTCTCTCTCTTTACCTCCCACTTTCTATATTTTCAAAGACCTTGACATTCATACTTAACGTCTGCCCCAGTACACAGAGACTTTATTCTAAAGAAGCTGTCAGCAGCCCAACAACCTAGACTATGTGCATGACTCCCGAAACTTAAAACCAAAACTCAACCAGAAAGAGAAACCTGAACTCAGCGTTCCTAGACCAAACATAATTGTTGGGGGAAATTAAGAATGATCAATGGTGTAACCCTAGAAAACACAGAATGGGACAAAAACTGCTACGAGCCCAGCCAAGGCTACAATGAAGGATAATTTGTGAGAGGACCAGATTGGAAGGCCCTTAGCAAATGCTTGACAGTGTGAATAACACTTCACTCTTACATAGCGCTTC
This sequence comes from Chrysemys picta bellii, assembly GCF_011386835.1. NCBI lineage: Eukaryota > Metazoa > Chordata > Testudines > Emydidae > Chrysemys > Chrysemys picta. The sequence continues at coordinate 10,633,474 of NC_088811.1, read as the reverse complement.
TCATCAGTTGATCTCAAAGCACTTTACAAAGGAGGCTAATATCATTTACCCCCATTTTAAATATTGAGAAACGGAGGCACAGAGAAAGGAAGTGACTTGCCCAGAGTCACCCTGCAGGTCAATGGCAGAGTCAAGAATAGAATCATTCCCTTCAGTGGGACCACTCAGGTAAATAATTGCTCATTCACACAAGTACAGGGCTCACAATCTACCTTGTACTGTTTCATTGTGTGCCCATCTTCATCCTAGGAAAACTGGAAGCACCGGGAAAAGTTTCCCCAACAGCTGAATTTTGAGTCATCTCAAAGCTAAGGGGTTCTGGGGTGAATGCTCTTTACAGAGCTTTACCCCAGATTTATTTCGCGGTGGAAAGTTCCAGTCTGTTTTTCTGCAACATGCCACATGCTCCAGCAATGAACACACAGTGGGGACAGTTAAGCAGGTCATGCCTTCAATGTTTGAGCACTGCATTAAGTGAGTGAAATAAGCCAATGCATACTCAGGGACTGAAGCAGATTTTGTATTAAAATAAGTAATGAAATAAGGACAAGCAGACAAGCCCCTTCATTATATTAAGCATTCAATAAAGTTCCAATTAATAATTCTGTTACCAGGTACATGAATTCTTGCAAAGCATTTTCCTGTTCTTCAGATCAGTGCTGTGTTTAGACACTACTCAGGAAATAGAAAGACCTTTTTCTTATTAGAGTACACAGACCGGTGGACAAGCATAGGACTGGGAGCCAAGAACTCTAGTTCTAATCCAGATTTTGCCCATGACTTACTATGTGGCCCTGCAAGTCATGTTAACCGGTGTCTCCCCGTTTCCCCCATCTGTAAGGTAGGTGAATTAGTATTCTCCTCCTCCCAGAGGGTGTTGTAAGGATTAGCGTTTGCGCTGGACTATACAAGTATTAACCTCTGCTGGAGCAATTTGTTAGGAGGTCTCCTCTGCCCTATTCCTTATTGATTTAAGAAAACCCCACAAATCTACTTGCTACTGCAAGTGCTCTACATGGAGCAATATCGTAAATCCTGAAGCTAGTGCAGAGCGGCAGCTTGTTTGTTAAATAGAGTCCTTCACCATAAACACACAGCACCAATGTTTTGTGACCTGCACTGGGTACCCAGTGGCTCCCAGGTGAAGTTTAAAGGTGTTGGTTTTGATCAATAGAGCCTTAAATGACCTGGGGCTCACCTGCTTGAAACACCTCTTGCAGATGCAGTGATGCCACTTAAAACATCGGCAGTGATCAAACTAGAGCAACTTTGGATGCATCTGAGAGTAGCCAGGAAGGTTCTCTGTGAAGACTCCTTGTATCTTCCTCATCTTTGGAATCTGCCCACACACCTTTAGTCTGAAATAGCTTGAGCTGGTTGACCTCCAGGGCATACTGCAAACCCAATCTTTTCCAGCAGGCTTTTCAAGAGGGCTTCTTCACTGGCTGTTTCCTTTTGGAATCTGCGAAGCAGGGGAGGTTTTGAATTGGACCCCAATCCTGGAAACACTTAGGTGCACACATAATTTAAAAATTTTATTAAAGCTAATGTTAAAAAAATTATATAATACATAAGTTGGGGAAAGAGTGTCTGAACATCTAGGTATAGTGCTTAGATTATCCACATATACAAATTTCAGAGCCGTAGCCGTGTTAGTCTACTCATTCTTTTCACATATACAAAGTTAGTTTTTAAAAAAGTCATATGATACAGAGAGTACATAATCAGCAATAACCCACATTTAGGTGAATAGATTTAACAATACAGTTCAGATATTAGAATCCGAATACTCGGGTATATCACTCATGAAGAGCTGTACAGAGATTTGGTTATGGAAAACACATGAGTGGAGATTGTCCCTCAGTAATTGAGAATTAGGTTGGCTGTCCATGGAAAATACAATCCATGAGGAAAATATTTGTTACTTTCCTGACTGCACTTCTCATCAGCACTCCAGCTCATCCCTCCTGGTGCTGCCGATGTCCGGTGATGTGTTCTATATAGGATGTCCCTCGACCACCCAATGGCATCCGACACCATGAGTTGCTGCATCAGCCAAGCGTAGCATTGACCGATTCCACATTCTCTCAGCACTCGCTCTTATTGGGGTCCCATGTGCCTAAGGCTTCGACGATCAGTGCGTGTGTCTGGACCTGGTAACCCTTAGCTCTCAAGGTTTTGGCCAGAGGGGCATATTTCTCTACCTTTCAAGCTCGGCCATCGTGGAAGGCTAGAGTCCTGTTCTCTAATGGCACTGTGATGTCTACAATGATGATCTTCTTCTGGTCCTCGTTGGTGATGTCGATGTCCCGTCACAGTTGGTTCCAGGGATGGCGGAGTTTATGGCAACCTTCCCCATGGGTGGCGGAATGGTTCTGGCCAGGCGATCTTTGATGGCTTTGTAGTGCAGCTGGCAAGCTCTCGCATGGGGCTTGCAGCTACACAGGACGTGGGGTAGCGTCCTGTTATCGTAGCCACACTTCCTGCATCACTTGTCCCGATTCCCGTGGTGGATGGCTCCATTCAGTGGGATGCAGTTGAGCCAGGCCCTGTGGATGAACCTCCAGCCGGCAAATTGGGTGAAGCTGCCCCTGGGGAGGAAGTGGTTGCTGGCATCCCACTTGCACGTCACCTCGAACGCCTTGCCCTGGTCCGGCTTCCGTTTCAGGGTTTCCACATATTGGCAGCAGATGGCATCCTTCAGGGTCCTCTCCAGCATGCTTCTAGCTCTCGGAGTGAGGATAGTGTAATATGTATTATTCACCAGTGGCACCAGGACTTCCAGCTCCTGGAGTTCCTCTCACCATGTCCAGTGGCAGCCAATACACTTCTCCAGTCATCGCGTAGCGTTGCGGGCACAAGTCCAGAGTGAAGCTAAGTCTCTCCTTCTCTTCGAAATTCGCCTTCCAGCAAGCGACTCAGGTAGGTGGCCAAATCTTGGTTGGAGGGGGTCCTGGCGATTCGCTTCTTGATGGCATCCCGCAGAGCACTTTCCGCGATGTTCCTCACTGTGGAGTCTGGGCATGTCAGAAGGTGGAAGACGTGAGTGATCACGGCAACGTCGCACAGATCACTCATTTGAGGGACATTGGCGCCACCTTGCCTGTGCAAGATGTACACCAGTTCATTGGTGGCCCTTTGGGGAAGAAACATCCACTTCTTTACCAGCTGCCAGATGGTGCTGTGTGCCTTGTTCAGATATACCTTCACCATGGCAGATTCCCCTCAGGACGAATGAGATATGCGGCATCAGGAAGCTGTTCAAGGCGTTGATCTTCTGCCATGGTGCCAGTAGGGAGGAGTTGATCCTGGCCACATCTCTTAGATCTCCGCGATAGTATCCTCAGGTGTCTACTGGACGTGGAAACCTGTCGGCGTGCTGACATGTTGGTACACTTGCCCGTCCTTGAGGAAGATCATGGGTTCACCCTGGATCTAAAAAGACATTGTCTGGACCGAATCCCTTTTACTGCCATCGATATGCAGGGATGCACACTCCCTGGCATTGAAGCCAGGCTAGTGAGTTACTCACGCAACTGGTCTCACGGGTTTGAATTGGGACTATTCACCTGGGTAAAGCTACACATGTGGGATGCGTTTGTGGGATCAGGGTGTTAGTTTGTAATGCTTTTTGCTGCATGGTGGTTGTAAAGACCCCCTGCCAGTTCTGGAGGGGGAAAAGGGAGCATTACAGCCTCCATTTCAAAGGAATGATTCCAAGAATACGTACTATTTTCAGGTTTCAGAGCAGCAGCCGTGTTAGTCTGTATCCGCAAAAAGAACAGGAGTACTTGTGGCACCTTAGAGCCTAACAAATTTATTAGAGCATAAGCTTTCGTGGACTACAGCTCACTTCTTCGGATGCATATAGCTATATGTGGGCTGTAGTCCACGAAAGCTTATGCTCTAATAAATTTGTTAGTCTCTAAGGTGCCACAAGTACTCCTGTTCTTCTTTATACTATTTTCACTATGCTGTAGGGCCAGATCCTCTCCCCACTGACTTCAATAGTGCAGAATCAGGGCCAGAAGGAATCCAGACTTTCAAATGGGTACAGTTCTGTTTTTCAACTCATCTCTCATTCTTGTTTGTTGCTGATTAAATCTTTCTTGCCTCAGACTCATTTTTCCAATCCACAGCACAGGAGGATTTGCTTTGCTGTCATTAGTGTGATCCTTAAAAGGAACACTCCATCTAACAAAACAAGAATAAATCAGCAAGAACCACTGTGACTGCCTAAGGGTATGCAGGATTGGGGCCTTGGAATAGGAGCTCTTCCAAACAGTTTGTTTGGACAATGTCTAGCAGATAGCCCAGTAGCACCCCTAACTATCTACATGTCTTAGGTTTTCATATGGACTTTATCACCATAGTAACATAGCACCTAACAATCTTTAATTGTAAATGTCCTCAAGCAACAAATAATGGGTGGGAGAGAGATACAGCACATAACTCAGACATCCATATTGGCTATCCCCAACAGGCCCTCTATTGAGCCCTTACAGATGGCTAATTTCTCAGATATCTTGGTAGAAACAGGTCTAGAGGAAGAATTTAAGTTCAGTGCATTAAGAGTTCCCGTGGAAGAAAGCAGGAAGACAGAAATTAATAGGGGCAGAGGGAGCCTCTGGCAGGGATGAAGAGGAGTGGTTGGTCACATGGTTAAGAGCTGCAAGTGTTAAATAGGATAACCATGCTGTGACCACCTAGGAACTTCACTGTCACCACTATGCTGCATAAAACAGCGTTATGAATTTCACATAGATCCTCTGGCCTCAAGAGTGCAGGCTGTGAGCTTCAAGGAAAGACTCCACGACTACTTTGTTATTTTCATTTTTATAGACATTTCTGTGGTGCCCATCACAATCATATATTCGCAATACAGGGACCGAGCACACAGTTGAGCAATTCCAGCCCAATCCAATACAGGGTAGTGGTGCACATTCACACTAGCTTGGCTTGTTACAGTACCATTACTGCTGTTGATTGTGAACAGTTAGTCACATGGATGATTGACAGCAAGGATAGACCTTCAGCACAGGGATCCTTTTCTATTAGTGTGTCTGTACAGGGCCTAACCTACCTGAAATTTACCTCCCTGTGCCTTACTGCCAAACCTGTGGTCACAAGGGTGCTTGAGCTAGATCCCCTCATTATAAAAGAGGGGACGGTTGGCAGGGTGTTTCCTGTGACAGCCCAAGTTTGGTGACTTTCTAGGTATGCTGCAAAAGACACCTGTTCAATAGGATATCCGGAGAAGCTGAGGTTAGGTGGCGAAGGGGATGGCTCAGGTCCTGTGGAACTGATTTTCATGCCGCTGAGGATCAATTTAATTATATTTATTGTACAATTATGTCGGGGCACTGGAACCTTGGATAGGCATCTTTATTATCTACATAAATGAACAGACAGGGCCCCCCATCTCAATGGCGGAATCCAGGTACTATTGTACTTAAGGCAACATGTACTACTCCAAGCCAGAAGGAGAAAGGTATTGCCTTCAGAAAACAACTTTGTGGGTATTAATTTACTGAATGAATCAGTATTGCTAGCCTGAAAAACAGAGTATAAAAAGTTGCAATGGTTCCTGGCATTTCTGAGTAAATAACCTTCCCAGAGAGTTCTGGGCTCCACCTTTTAAAGAGTTGTAAACTTCTGCCCTATTTTTAAACTTATTCTTATGTCAAAGTTCAGTATACTACATGCAGGATCCTGGATGTTCTGAAAATGACTAAAAGATGGAAAGGCTACAAAAAGCTCTCCTTTCTCCTCCTGGATAACTTTCTGTAGTAATATTAAAAAATACCATGTCTCTTTCTGTCATTTTATGGTTGAAATTTCTTAAGAGAAAAATCCTCCAATGCTGGCACTAAGTAATTAAGTGAACTAAATGAAATTGATTGCTGATCTTAATCTAGTTAATAATGGAGCCTTGCTTACGTCTCAGAACATTGGTCTGTTGCTAAATAGAGGAATTCAGTCTCCAGTGTCTTCTGGCATCTTTTGGAACATTAGGTTATGCAGTTTCACAGCCTTGCTTTTTAATCGTAGCCTATGCAAGAAGTTCTAAATATGCTCTGAATTGGGGGAGAATGTTTGCAGTTAAGTGATGGTCTGTCAAGTTGCCTAAAGACCACAGGCTAAGGCAGACCGTCACTTAACTGCAAACATTCTCCCCCCAATTCAGAGCAGCTCTGCCTTTGGATGGCGTCCTGCAGCTCCCATTGACTTCAACAGGAGACGCACATAAGGGCAGGATTTAGCCTCAAGTCATTCGTTTAACAAATTCAGCAAAACGTCCGTTATATATGATTTTTTAATTACACACGCTTGGATATCATAGCAAAGACAACTGACTTTTCTCAGTCTGGTCCCAAGACCCACCAAGTTAGGGTATGTCTTCACCAGCAAGGTTGCGGCACCAGCCCTGGGAGAGAGCTCTCCCAGCGCTGTAAAAAAACCCACCTCCAGGGGGGAGTAGCGTGCTCCCAGCGCTGGTGCACTGTCTACACTGCCACTTTACAGCACTTGGGGGGGAGGGGATGTTTTTTCTCACCCCCGAGCAAGAAAGTTGCAGCGCTGTAACGTGCCAGTGTAGACAAGGCCTTAGACTCCTACCTTTATTGCCTAAGAGCAGCCTTGCAAACCTGTCATAATTTGCCAGCCCTGGCACAGAATCCATTGGCTTTTATTATGAAGACAATGAGAACACAGTTTTATAATTCTGATCAATACACACACAAAAAGGCTTTAGCGTTAGTAGCAGGTCAGTACAGAAACACTCAACTGGGTAGATGCTGCTTTTTAGATCTCATGTCTGAAGCAAAAGCCTCTGAACTGTGCTCTTATGTAACCAAGAAACAAAACACAAAGCCTTAAAGCTATTAAAATTCACTTCGGACAAGACTGAATTCCAGCATGTGGTCAACCACAACTATCAACTGCCATTACCCCTTCCCAAGTCATCCTCATAAAACATTCACTGCTAATCCCCACTGCTAAAAATCAAGAAAAATAAAATCCACCCTTACATCCCTGCACCTGAATCTGAAAGAAACCTCAGGATTCCAGGCATTCAATCATTGCATTAAAAGAAAATATTCTAGCCCTGCCCCTTTTCATGACATGGTCCCTTCCACAGTGCAGACATGGACCCAATGATCCCATCACAAACTGCTCTTTTCCCTTTGCCTGCCTCAGGCTACACCAGCCTTACAGCATGAATGCATAATACACGGCCTCGGAATGGTCCTTTCCCCTACCAGGAATAGTCAATTTGCACAAGTTGCAGGGTCTAGAAAGAACAGATTTTACACTGACCCTTCCAGGAAGGTAGTGACATTTATACAGAGTCCAAACCTCACTCTTATGGGGACGTTCTCAAGAAAGAGACACCCTTTTAACCACTGAGGAGTGGGAGGGGGAAGAAGCACTAAACCATTCAGCCTCCGGAGAAATGAACACAGACTGCTATGATGCTACCCCATGGTTCTTTCTGGCTTTGCAGATGACTGGCTTTGCAGTCGTGTTTCCAGCCAAGTGACCCCCGTATAAAATGCCCACAACGTCCATACCAAAGGCTGACCAGGGCTCTAAGCGCCTCCCTACTACCTTCTCCATTGCCAACACCATCAATTGCTGACGCCATCAATACCGCACCAAAAATACCCCCATTCCCTTAACAATCATAAGGCTTTAGACTTGCTTGCCCCAATGATGCAATACTTGGAAAAGATGTTTTATTTTGCTAGGATGCAATACAGTTCCACTGCGGGGAGGCAGCAGCAGCAACAGCTTACACAACCTTATTGCAATGGCACAAATAACAAGAATGCAGGGGAAGGAGGTGGATGAGACAAGGGAAGACTGAAGGAAAACAAACCAGCAGATCAATAGCAACCCAACAGCTGATCGCAGGTGACATGGAGACCGAGAAAGCAACAATACTGTAGCATCAAGTGTTTGCACTATCAAAATATATGTATAAAAGGATGGGGCATTGCAGCTCAAAGGGAAAGTTTCCAGTGAGGTTATGAGCAACTGAAAACAGGTTATAATGAAAAACCCGGTGCAAACCAGTACTGCAATGGTAGCAGCAGGCATGCACTATGATCCCCAACACCTCCAAATATCACCACCACTTTGGCCTGTACTGTCAGCAGATATATCCTATTTGCCTGCACTAGAGCATGAACTTTTTGGATCACGGATTGTGCCTTCCCTGTCCACACAGCACGGAGTACATTGCCAGGCAGGCAGTCTGCCCTAAACCCCAGCCTTGGCTGCTGATGAAATGCATGTGTGTGGAGGTGTGGGTGTGCAGCTAACACATGTGAACCTCATTAACCCCATCCCTGCCCATACCCACTTACCCCCCCCCCCACACTCCTCTGACGCACATGTGGGTGGGCGACTATGTGTGGGGGATGGTACTTCCCCTTCCTCCCCATCCCACGTGCGAGACTATTCAAGTCTCACCCTCCCTATACAAAACCTCTTTATAACCGAAGCCTTTTAGGAGACTATCTAGAGAGATCAGCACGAGGGGAAGGGAAGATGAGGCAGGGAAAATGAAGGGGGGTGGGAAGGCAGGAGAAGGGAGAACAGGCGAAGGGCAGAAGGGGGGGAGGGCTGAGCCAGGACACCCGAGGGGGAAGGAGAAGAGGGGGGAACGGGAAGGGGGGGGCTGAGCCAGGACACCCGAGGGGGAAGGAGAAGAGGGGGGAACGGGAGGGGGGGCGGTGGGCTGAGCGAGGACACCCGAGGGGGAAGGAGAAGAGGGGGGAACGGGAGGGGGGCGGCTGAGCGAGGACACCCGAGGGGGCAGGAGGAGAGGGGGGAACGGGAGGGGGGGCGGTGGGCTGAGCCAGGCCACCCGAGGGGGAAGGAGAAGAGGGGGGAACGGGAAGGGGGGGCTGAGCCAGGACACCCGAGGGGGAAGGAGAAGAGGTGGGAACGGGAGGGGGGGCGGTGGGCTGAGCGAGGACACCCGAGGGGGAAGGAGAAGAGGGGGGAACGGGAGGGGGGCGGCTGAGCGAGGACACCCGAGGGGGAAGGAGGAGAGAGGGGAACGGGAGGGGGGGCTGAGCGAGGACACCCGAGGGGGAAGGAGAAGAGAGGGGAACGGGAGGGGGGGCTGAGCGAGGACACCCGAGGGGGCAGGAGGACAGGGGGGAACGGGAGGGGGCGGCGAGCTGAGCCAGGACACTCAAGGGAAAGGAAGCAGGGCGGGGAGGCGGACGAGCCCCGGGCCCGGGCACTCACCCCCCGGCAAAGAGGTGGAGCAGCGTGTTCTCCTGCGGGGCCCCCGCCATGGCTCCGCCGCCGGCTCCTCCGACCGGCACCGCGGCTGCCTCCTCACTGCGACTGCGCCGGCTGGGCCTAGGACCAGGGCCTGGCAGGGGGCGGAGCCTCGGGAGTCACGTGAAGCCGGCGAGATGTGAACCCACCAACCAGGGGCTGAGCCGGGCGGGACCTTCGGGGGGCGGGGCGGGGGCGCTGGCACTGACGTCATAGGGAAAAACGAAAGCTCTGACGCTACAATAGGCTGTTGGGAGGCGAGGCTGGGGCATTGTGGGATGAGGGTGCACTGGGATGGGATGCAAGGAGATTGGGGTGCACTGGGATGGGGTGCAGGGAGATTGGGGGTGCAGTGGGCTGGGGGGGTGCATGGGATGGGGTGAAGACTTGGGGCTAGTGCAATGAGATTGGAAGGGGTATGCAAGGGTGAGAGTTTAGGGCTGGCACATTAGGGCTGGGAAGCACAGCAGGGGTAGGGATGCAGGTGCAACCAGGTGGGGGGGCACTGGGATTAGATATGCAGCAAGAAGACTGTGCAGTGGGAATGGGGTTTCAGCAAGCAGGTAGGCAGTGCACAGAGGCTGTGTGTACACCAAGGAGGCAGCTTTTGCAGTGGGGTTGAAGCAGTCAGATTAGTTTGTATAACAGGACTGTGAGGTTCAACGGGCCAGGACTTTTCCAAAGGGGTAGGTTGTTGGGACAGCTGGAACCTAGGGTGCAATAGAGCTACTGTTTGCAACTGTGCAGTGTGTTGTCTGCAGTCTTTCACGCCGATTGATGTTACAATGTGGTGACTAGGTTGCAGATATTTAGACCTTGAGAGGGGTGGAGATTTGAGATCAGAGGGATGATGATAGTGTCTGATAGGACAGTTCCAGGCTATAAACTCAAAGCCTTCCTGAAATAAGAGAATCTTATCTGATCCTCATTCCCTTATGATTGCCTTGCTGGGTGGAGTTCCTGGGTGTTAAAGCTGAGTGCATTATACTGCTAGCTACCATCTCTGGGTGAAGTCAGTGGGGATTGCGAGGGATGAAAGCGGTGGCACGATTTGTCCCAAAGGTATTTTGCTACTGACATATATCAGACTAAGTAACTTTAAATGCTGCATCTTTTCCCTGAGTGTAATGTCAGCCTCCTTTGCACACTTAATATCTTCCTCGTCTCTCCATTACATCTCTCAACAAAACTGTCAGCTAACATCCCATCTCCATCCCCATCATGCTCCTCTATCCAGGTGTTTTCTATAGTCATTCACCTGCCTGACCTGGCAGGATTGAAACCCTCCACTTGGTATAGGCAGCCCAAATTTTGCCATTCAAAAATCATGAGTTTGGCTTAAAGATAACGCATTTCATATTCTTTCTATTTCCAGTCTGTTTTTTTTTTTTTATCTTAAAGGGGCCCAGGGGTCATATTTGCTAGCTTTTCTCCACAGGCATTAGGGCTAGAGGCTCTCGACTTAAATAAAAAAGTAAACTGACTTTCTCACAATCTCTTGGCTCCGGGAGTTGCAGCTTTAAGAAAAAAAAATACCAAACAAAATCCCAAGAGTTGGCCCCACTGTCACCCCCCAAAAAACATGGCTATTCAAATTATTGTAACTCACACTGGGGGCATGCAAAAAAAAAAATCCTTTAAAAATTTCTCCCTTTATCCTATTAACCTCCCCAGACCAAACACACAGGTACTTGATCGGGATCCTTAATGTCTTTGCTGACTGTGTTACCAGTATAAATCAGAATGTAAGCTACTCAGGGCTGTGATACCTACCGTGAGCCATGTGGAGCTGTGGCCTTGATTCAGCTAAGTAATGGGACTATTCACTTGGTTCAAGCTAGGTGTGTGCTTACGTACCGTGGGCATATGTAAACAGTAATTAATAATCAGATCATCCTCTGTATCCTGCCAGATACAGTTGGGAAAGCAGAGACTTGCCAAAAGCACAGGCATTTCTAGACAGATGTCAAACACAGGGCACCTGGCTCAGATATCAACTCACATCAACAGCTAACAACTCTGTCTGCATCACACATTTACTACTTTAAAGAGTCAGCATGCTTTCTAATATTGTCACTGAACCCAGAACTATTTCACAAATATACCGGGAGACCGTGGATTATTATTAGAACAGGTATTTTTAAAGTGCTTATCAATTTAGCATCTGGACTGAAGACGTTCGGGGGGTACAAACCAGCAGTGCTATTAACCCACATCTTCCTTTAAGCATCTACATTATGTCTCTTTATAACCTGACCCTTAAAGCTGGAGCCAGGAACTTGTGTCTGAATCACTTTAATGATCATTTATGTTGTACTTTTCTTCCATGGACTTCAAAGCAACTTACCAAGGTATTCTATTCTAGTTTGTTTTATAAAAGTTCTTATACCTTGCTTATCACCATAGTGTCTGAGCTCTTTTCACTAGCGCATGAAGCAACGTGACCACACATCTGTCTTGGGTTATTTGTTCTCACATCCTGTCTCCAGGGGGAGAAGCACGTGCAGTGGAGTGTCCTGTTTTGGTAGTTTTTTTTAGTGTTATTTTTAAACATGCCTGTTGCTGTGTGTTTATGTTGGCTACGGCAAGTCCCAGAAAGGTGCCTTGCACTTAGAGTGGAAGGCAATGAGGTTTTTGATGGTCCTTGGTTCTTGTGTGGGAGTTCATTCCACAGTTTCGGACGGCCCCTGAGAAAATTCTGTCTCCTGCACAGACAAGCTTTACCCTTATTGTAGAGAGGAGTTGAGTTGTGAACCATGGTCTTCATTCCAGAGCGTTAGGTGATCTTTTAGATATCTTAGGCCCAGGCCATGAAGCGCTTTGAAGAGGACTGAGAAGACTTTGAAACTGATTCGAAATTGTATGGGGAAGTCAGCGTAGAGAGCAGAGGACAGGTCTGAGGTACTCACAGCAGACTGTGTTGCTAAGGAGAAACACTGCAGCAGTTCCGGTTTCAGGGTAGCAGCCGTGTTAGTCTGTATCCTCAAAAAGAACAGGAGTACTTGTGGCACCTTAGAGACTAACAAATTTATTAGAGCATAAGCTTTCGTGGGCTACAACCCACTTCTGAAGAAGTGAGGTTCTTACCCACGAAAGCTTATGCTCCCAATACTTCTGTTAGTCTTAAAGGTGCCACAGGAACCTCTGTTGCTTTTTACAGATTCAGACTAACACGGCTACCCCTCTGATAATTGACTGCAGCATTGTGTACTAACTGGAGTTTCCCAAGTACTGAAGGTTTCATGCCCTGAAGATTTATCACATTGCTGTAGTCCAGTTGAGAAGTGATGAAGGCATGAATAACTGAGGCCAAATCATTGTTCGCCAGGATGGGACGGAGTCTCTTAGCCAGATGGATATGATGGAAAGCATTACTCGCAGATTCTGTTGTGAGATCTTAGCATCCCCGAGGAATCCAAGAGTACTCCTAGATGATGGACCAAATTGACCACTTGTGAATGTCTACCATCAACCAAAGGAAACTGCACCCTAATTGCAAACTTTTCAAAATGCTAGGTACATCCCTAAGGTATTATCCCTAATTTGCAGATGTGGAAACCGAGGCACGGAGGAGAGGCAGCAATTTGCCCAAGTTTGCATGCTGAGTCAGTGGAAGAGTCAGGAATAAAATCCAGTTCTCTTGTAGCTCAGTTCTCTGATCTAGCCACCAGACAATTCTGCCTCTAGCTCATTTTGCCCTTTCACTGCAGGTAGATAAGTTGAACACAGGAATAAATTTTGGCTATGGACATAGGGAGCAAAACCCAACTATTACAAGAAGTGCCATCAGATTTTACCAGTACTTTTATATTTGCACTTTGGTTCAGTCCATGTCATCATAAGAAATGAGAATCCATATGTCGTAAACCATTATAAACCTAATCTATGCAGCAGTTCTGAAGTGCTATGAAGAGGACTACGTATATGTTATTCAGGGAGTAGCTGACTGTAGATGTTTTTTGCAGAATGGAAAGGTGCGGGTGGGGAAGTTTAAAATCCATCTTTGAAATACCTATACTATATGTCTGTGTTATAAAAGGTCCCATTCCAGTTCCAACCTGTGACACATTTTGCTGGCATTCTAATAGCATTCAGCAGCAGGGATCTCAGTTTCATGTGTTTCAAACCGCCAACTGCAATCCCAGAAAATCAGGCTGTCTCTCACATGGTTCCCAACAGGCAGCTGTCAGTCATGGGACAAGCCTTGCACAGGGATAATTTTGGAAGTAGTTTAATTTAAATGAGGGACCAAGGTGGAGAGGCTAGGCAAAGAGGCAATACAGACACAACACGGCTACCACTGAAACCTGTCTCCAGGAGAAATGTTTCACCAGGATGTTGTGTTATATATAGGCAAAGACACTGCAGCTAGTAGAAACTTGTTTTTTGATAGATAGATGGATAACAAGGAAAGATGACTTAGGTTCCAATTCCGAAAATGAAGGAGGGCTCCACAGAAGCCCTGTTGAGAATGATGCTATCTAGCAGTTTAATGTAAAAGGTAATGTCACCTCCTTTCCTCTCCCGTTCAATTTCATGATCTTACCTTGGCTCAGATGATCTGGCCCTGCTCTACTGTTCTTGCACTTTCTGATCTGAATTTTGGGCAGCATCCTCCAGTCTGCAATTTACAAGGTCTGCTTCTTCTGGGTCCAAAGTCTCTGTCCTACCCTCCCCACTTGCTCTGTATCTGCAGCCAACCCAAACTTTTTAAAAAGCGCTTTAGCCTGAGACCTAGAGCATGTCAATGCAAACACTTACTGTGCCCCCACTAAGCTGGAGTGTACATCTACAGCCAGGGCCGGCTCCAGGCACCAGCTTACCAAGCAGGTGCTTGGGGTGGCCACTTCGGAGAGGGGCGGCACGTCCTGCTGTTTGGCGGCAATTCGGCGGACAGTCCCTCACTCCTGCTCAGAGCGAAGGACTTCCCGATGAATTGCCGCCGCAGATCGCGATCACGGCTCTTTTTTGGTTTTATTTTGGTTTTTTGTTTGTTTGGCTGTTTGGGGTGGCCAAAACCCTGGAGCCGGCCCTGTCTACAGCACTCCAGCATGCCACAAAGAGTGTCTATGTGGACCCTGCTGGTGTGCACTATAGGTTCCCTAGTGCAGATTGATACCAGGTCCACATAGACATGTAGTGTGTGGCACACTGGAGCACTGTAGATTTACACCCCAGCTTGCCACACAGTAAGTGCTCATGTAGACATGCTCCAAGACTGAGGCCCTCTCTGTACTAGTGGTTGCATTGCAGGACCTGGTTACAACAGTAGTCACCTAACATGGTTAAAGCATGGCTCTGTTTTCACTATAGAATCATAGGGGTAGATTCCTGAATGGTGCTAAAGCTTTGGACTTTCCCAGGCTTTGAGCGGGGAGGGTCCCAAGCCTGAGCCCTGAACATCTACACCACAACTAAACTTCCCCTTATCCTGAGCCCCGTAAGCCGGAGTGAGCTGACATCGACCAGCCAGGGTGTTTAATTACAGTGTAGACATATCCTTAGTTGAATTCCTGCAGGGGAAGCAGGGTTGCCACCTTGATGAGTTTGTCCAACAGAACAAATTCAGCTACCCTTATCTCCTGGGGCAAACCTAATGAACCGCGGCAACATTGCATCCAAACCAGCAGTAAAGTGCAGTACAAACCACTTCATCACAGTGACATATTTTGGGATCCATGCAGGGCTAATGCAAATGCTGCTGGAAATATGGCCTTGTGTTCACTAACTCACCCAAGTTGCACTGTCCTGTAGATGTAGAGCTACATCAGTCATAGCAATGATGGGATTGCCTAATGCAGGCAGGTCTCAGGCTCTGGACAGGGGGGTTAGACAACACAGTGGTAAAAATTCCAGTGCCCTGTCTACACTAGAATCCCTATCATCGCTCCGGTGGGTGGAGAGGTACAGGTGGCAACGCAGCAGGCGTAGATCTCCCCAAAAAGTCTAGCATTGACACAGCCAATGTAGGAGTGCCCCAACACAATCAGGAAAATCCTGAGCGAATGACAGCCCTACCTGGGAGGTGTTTCCTAGTCTGCTTGGCCCTTATAGTTTAATATCATGTGTCATTATCAGACAAAGAATCACTAGCAATATGCATTAGCACATTATTGTACATTTCCAGCACTGGCCCAAATCTTACATAAAACCCACAGAAATCTCCAACACTTTTTTCTTCCTGACAAAACTGTAGCTGCCACTTGTCCTGGGATGGAATTCCACTCAGTGGGTCCCTTACGAACCCTTCCAGGTCCCCAGAGGACTTCAGAGACATCAGGGTCTCCTGTTGCAAAGATAACTTATTGCTTCTATGTACATTTTAAGAACAAGGGGAAGCATCTCAGCTATTTTAATAATTCAAGGAAGAGTCAACAGTTCTGTTTACCTATTCAAACCAGGCAGCTTTATTCCCACCCTTTGACATGCCTGGGGAAAGCTCAGACAGCTGCACTCTGGCCACGTGATTTAGCTGGATGTTTCTAAGAGGAATATCACCAGAGATTAACAGTGTTTCTATTTCAGGGGCACATGATATCAAGCTCCAAAGTTTACATCCTACTGAAATCAATGGAGGAACTTTGTCCTTACGTTAGTGCAATGGTTTACACCCAGCTCTCTGCAGACAGACACAATATGCCATCAGTTTATATGCTGCGGGTTTACTTCACAACCAGAAGGGCTACTGCAGTGTTGCCAACTCTCATGATTTTGTCATGAGTCACATGTTAATTATTGTTTTCCTTAAAGCCCCAGCTCCTGGAGTCAAGTGGATATGTGATGCTTTCAGCCTTCATTCTTAAAGAAAAAGTAAGTTTCTAGCCCTCGTGGCTGTGAAGAAAGCTTCAAAATGTGACTCCAGTGCACCCGAAAGGCTCAAAAAGCAGAAGGCAAATAAAAAGAACACCAAATCTATTGGTTTTACATAACCTCATGATTTTTGATGAGACTGACTCATGATTTTTGAACATTTGGGGTTGGTGATACTGAGCTAGGAATGCCTGGCTTTATACACTGATGTTCTAATCCTGGGTAAAAACATTAAAGTCCACAGAAAGACCCTCGCTCTGCACATTTCCCATAGACATGGGTTTTCTATTATTCCTGACAATGACTCTGAATTAATGCCCCTGCAGCCTGAATCCAGAGTTGAACTTCATGTCACCCTCATGGGACAAACCAAATCTCTGGGTCTGAACGCTCCCAAACTTGGGTGTTTGAGATCTGGATCTGAACTTCCCCAAATTTCAGGATTCAGCCCACTGTACAAAAAGGTTCAAGTAGTGAACTCAGACCCGTTATCTGGATCCAGAGTGTGGATCAGTCCAGTATGATGGGGTCCCAAATTTGTAGTTCTGTCCCTGCTCCTCAAACTCCAAAGAGCAGTCATGTTAGGCCATTTTGTATCTCTCTGCACTGACAGTGCAGATGATGCTCACAAAAGTCAGAAGTTATTTTGGAAAAATGCTTTAGATTTTAACTACCTTGTTTGGTGGCCTGCGTGAAATGACTTTAACATGTTCATGGATTTTAAGCCTAGAAGGGATCATCTAGTTTGACCTCCATAACACAAACCATAGGATTTCCATGAATTAATTCCTGCTTCAAGTCCAATAGCTGGGCTTGAACTACAGCAGCTGTTTTAGAAAAACATCTAATCTTGATTTTAAAATTTCCAGCGATGGAGAATCCACCACACTCCTTGATAAATTGGTCCAAGGTTTAATTATCCTCTTAGTTAAAAATTTGCACCTTATTTCTAATCTGAATTTGTCTAGCTTCAACTTCCAGCCATTGGTTCTTGTTACACCTTTGTCTGCTAGGTTGAAGAGCTCTCTGGTATTACATTTCTGTTTCCCATGTAGGTACTTCTGTTCCTAGGGTGACCAGATAGGAAATGTGAAAAAACAGTACGGGGGTGGGGGGAAATAGGTGCCTATATAAGAAAAAGTCCCAAATATTGGGACTGTCCCTATAAAATCGGGACATCTGGTCACCCTATCTGTTCCCCATGTAGGTAGATCAAGTCACCCCTTAACCTTCTCTTTGATAGGCTAAATAGACTGAGTTCCTTACTCTTTCATGATACAGCATATTTTCCTAGTCTTTAATAATTTTTGTGGCCCTTCTCTGAACACTCTCTAACTTATCAACATCCTCTTGAGGTGTGGCCATAAGAATTGTACACGGTATTCCAGTAGTCGTGGCACCAGTGCCAAACACGGAGGTAATATAACCTCTTTACTCCTATTCAGTATCCCCCTGTTTATACATTCAAGGATCACAGTACCCCTTTTGACCACAGCACACTGAGAACTCATGTTCAGTTGATTATCCATCCTGACCCCCCAAGTCTTTTTCAGAGTCCCAGCTTCTCACCATCCTGTAAATATGGCCTATGTTGTTTGTTCCTAGAGGTACGATTTTACATTGGCCGTACTGGAAGGAATACAGTTTGCCGGCATCCAGCTTACCAAGCACTCCAGATCACTCTGTATCAGTGACCTGTACTCTTCATTATTTACCACTCGCCCAATATTTGTGTCAAACTTTATCAGTAATGATTTTATGGGTTTTTCTCCCAAATCACTGATAAAAATGTTAAGTAGAGTAAGGCCAAGAGCTGATTTCCTACAGGATCCCACTAGCAACACAGTGGCTTGATAACAATCCCCTGTTTATAATTACATTTTAAGATCTGTCATTTCACCAGTTTTTAATCCGTTTACTCTGCGTCATGTTGTTTTTGTATCATTCTAGTTTAGTAATCAAGATGTTTGGTGGTGTCAGGTTAGTTCCCCATGGACAAGCGTGAGCGCATCCCTTGTTTATGGCTAAGGCTGTGAGTCTGTCATGGTGGTCACAGATTCCATGATTTTCTGTGACCTCCAACTTCTGCAGCAGCTGGTGCTGACTCAGGGGCTGCCTGGCTTGGGCAGCCCCTGGGCCAGCAGCAGCAGTTTGGGTGTGTGGGAGGGAGCTCAGGGCTAGGGGCATGGGGTTGGGGACTGTGAGGGGGGGGGGGGCGTTTACCTCGGGGGGGGAGCTCCCCGGCTCCCACTGGCATGGCTCCCCTGCAGCTCCTCTAGGCAGCGAGAGGCGGAGGGAAGGGGTGTCTCTGCGTTGCCTGCGCCTACAGGCCCTGCCAGCACAGGTCCCATGGGCTGCAGCAGCCAGTGCTTGTGGCGGGAGCAGCAGAGCCTCTGCCATGGCCCCTGCCTCTGCCGCCTAGGAGCTGCAGGGATGTGGAGCTGGGGTAGGAAGCCTCTGCCAGCCCTGCCAAGTGCCAGTGCCCCCCCCCAACAGCAGCAGGAGTACCAGGCTACATGCCACGGCCAGGCCCCCCATCTCCCAGCACCAGTGGGGCTCCCGAGCCACCACTCCCCAGCACCTGCAGTGCCCCCAGACAGCTCCCACCCACGTTTTAGTCAGGGCGGGTCATGGGCCTGTGAATTTTTGTTTACAGCCCGTGACCTGTCCATGACTTTTACTAAAAATACCCGTGACTAAAACATAGCCTTATTTATGGCCTCTGCTGAGACTAAGGGTAGGTCTACACTGGCTGCGCCACTGTAAGATCGCTCGAGTAGCCGCTCAATGCCAACGGGAGAGAGCTCTCCCATCGACATAATAAAACCAGTTCAACGAGCAAGGGTAGCTATGGCGCAGGAGAAGCTCTCCTGCCCCGACAGCACTGTCCACACTACCACTTATGCCGGTGAAACTTATGTCACTCCGGGGAGTGTTTTTTTCACTGCCCTGAGGGACATAAGTGGTAGTGTAGACATGGCCTGTGGCTATGTTTACACTTAAATCACTACAGTGGTGCAGCTCCAGCACTACAGCTGTGATGCTGTAGCGTGTCAGAGTCAACACTCACTACAGAGATGGGAGGGGTTCTCCCATTGCTGCGGTTTATGCGCCTCCCCAAGAGGCGGTAGCTCCACTGACCTAGCACTGAGTACACCAGGGGTTAGGTTAGGTCAGCTTAACTACTTCTCCCAGGGGTATGGATTTTTCACACCCCTGAGAGACGTAGCTACTTCAATGCAGGGCCGGCTCCAGGCACCAGCTTGCCAAGCAGGTGCTTGGGGCGGCCACGCCGGAGAGGGGCGGCACGTCCAGCTATTCAGCGGCAATTTGGCAGACGGTCCCTCACTCCCGCTCGCAGCGAAGGACCTCCCGCCGAATTGCCGCCGCAGATCGCGGCTTTTTGTTTATTTTTTTTGCGGTGCTTGGGGCGGCAAAAACCCTGGAGCCGGCCCTGCTCCAATGTAACTTTTCAGTGTAGACCAGCCCTATGGATGTGACTGCAGTTCAGGGCCACACACCCGACCTAGCTTTAATCTAGCTAGCTCGGCCCCAGAGCGAGCTGCAGCAATGCAAGCTTCGGTGCCGGCTGTACAAAGCTGCACAGAACTCCTGGAGCTAGCCCATGCTGCCATGGCTTCACTAGATTAGATTAAAGCTAGCTCAGGTATATCGGCTCCAGCCACAATCACACCTAGTGATTGCAGTCTAGACATACCCTAAGGACTGAACAGGGCACTGGGTGAAGGTTTGTATTGTTCTGTACCTTCTCGGTGGCTACAGGACCCATGGCTGTCACTTGGGTACTTTGAAGCACAGTGACTCACTCCCTGCATGCGTAAATGCCTGTTTGAGGTTGCAGATAAGTGAGCACAAGGAGAGGCAACTTCTGAAGATACACACTGACTGCCTGGTCTCCATGCAACTCAGGATCCCGCGCATTCTGTCTGCTCCAGCCAGACTCCATGCAGTTCCTGGATCTTCTGTGTAGCTATCTTGGGTATGTCCATACAGCTCTGTAGATGTGCCAATCCCAAATATCAGAGGGGTAGCCGTGTTAGTCTGAATCTGTAAAAAGCAACAGAGGGTCCTGTGGCACCTTTAAGACTAAAAGGTGCCACAGGACCCTCTGTTGCTTTTTACCAATCCCAGATATATCCAAGGACCAGTGCTGGGAATGCTGAATGATGTGAATGATATCAGCTAGCTAGAACAATGGAGTGTTTTTCCCTATGCGTGACCCTGAGGGGCCATGTGAGTGTATGGGGGGGATAGGAAAGTCTGGAAAAGAGGCAGCTTCAGAACTGACCTGGTGACCTTCGCAGGTTTATCAGAATGTAGGTGAACAAGTAAGCCTGATTAGCGCGTCTCTCCCTTTTGTTTGCTGACAGTATTGATCCAACCATCATGTGATCTTTGAAGATCCTCCTAGGGTTGACAGCCTCTGATCAGCTAATAAACCCTTTAACTTTATCAAGACTTTTCCTAACCTGGCAGTTAACTATCAACACATTGAGAGCACATGACTACTGCCACTTAGGGTGACCAGATAGCAAGTGTGAAAAATCGGGATGGGGTGGGGGGTAATAGGAGCCTATATAAGACAAAGCCCCAGATATCAGGACTGTCCCTATAAAATCAGGACATCTGGTCACCCTAATGCCACTTGGTAACAGCCATCTCATCACAGGGACAGTGCTCTCCTCTACTAAAGACTCCAGTCTACACTTGGCAATTATTTCCATCTCTTGGCTCCTGGGAATGTGTGAGCCCAGAGACAAGAGACTGGCTCCTAAGGGGTGGGAACTGTGAGGCCTGGTCTACACTGGGGGGAGGGGGGAAATCGCTCTAAGATACACAACTTCAGCTACGAGAATGGTGTAGCTGAAGTCGACGTATCTTAGATCGAATTAAAATTACTTACTTTGCATCCTCGAGGTGCGGGATCGACGGCCGCCCGTCGACTTTGCTTCCGCCTCTCGCCGAGCTGGAGTTCAGCCGTCGACGGGAGAGCGATCGGGGATTGATTTATCGTGTCTACAGTACATGCGATAAATCGATCCCCGATAGATCGATCGCTACCCGCCAATCCAGAGGGTAGTGTGGACGTACCCTGAGTATGCGGCCAGAAGGGAATGATTCCCAAGAGGCATGGGTGCCTGCTGCCCAGAAAGAAGGATCCAACTTCCAGGATGGGGGTATGAGGAAGAGTGCCCATTGTCCAGTCAAGAAGGGAGGCCGAGGTGCTCATCTGGCTGCCCTTCAAGTCAACAAGCAATTCTATTGAGACGAAAACACTGAAATAAAGGTGGAGGGTGCATTGTACACAGCTTGTGTGAAGAGCGGCAATAAAGCTGCTTCCATATGAGAGACCCTCTGCCAATCCCTGTGTGAATGGCAGAGTTTTTTATTGTGCTGGCAATGCCGAAAAAGTACAGGAGAAAACAGTTTCGGATTGAACTGAAAATTAATTTTTTCATCCAACTGAAAAGTAAAACCAAATAAATAGTTGAAATGAAAAGTTTTGTTTTGATTTTTGAGCTTTTTTGTTTTTACTTAAAAGTAAAATTAAAGGACATTTTGAAAGAAAAAGTCATTTTGAATTTAAAAAAAATCAAAAGATTTCATTTAGAAAACGTAAAAAAAAACCCAACATTTTAGGAATTTTTTTTCCAAAGTGAACAATTTGGTGCAATCAACACTAATTTGCAAACATTTCAGTGCTGCTGAATCTGCATTTTTGACCCAAATAAATGTTTTTGGCAAACAAAAAACACCAGGCAGTTCTAACCCCCTGGGCTCTGAAAGAGTCAGCAAGGTCCAATTTAATGGAGTTCCAACCCTCTCTGCTGGGGTGACTTTTTGGGCTCTGGGCCAAGCTTAGAAAAACATCACCTCCAATGACTAAACCAGCAACATCCAGGAGAACTAGATGGACAATTTCACTATCCACTGCTTTCCTGGCATTTAATTACATCTCAGCTCAAGCTACTGCCACAGAACAAAGAGTACAGGGTGAAAAAGCTAAAGGCACCAAGTTCGTTGATGTGCCCAGCTCTCAAATGTGCAAAAATACATTCAAACACACACTGATGCAAACAGCTGTGGAATAAGCTCTCTTCTACACAACTCTCCCCTGCACCTCCGCCCAGTACACATACATGCACAAAGCTGGCATAGCTATTCGCCTATATACACACAACCACAGGTGTGTACACACACACACACACACGCACAGAGCAGGGCTAGCCCTTCTACCTATACTGCCATGTAAAAAAAAAATTAGCACCTTTTAAGCCCCAATTTCAGGAACAAATGCCATCCCCTCCACCCTCAAACACCCCCCCACAAAGGTGGGAAGGTCCCCCTCCTACACACACAGAAATGCAGACACACCAGTGTGTGCCAAGAGCAGTGCCAAGGGATTAGTTATAACCCAAAAGCTAGCTCAGGAGAGCAGCTCCTGGATGGAACTGGTTGGCTCAGCTTGGGGAGGTGCCAAGTAACCTTTTCACAAGCTGGAAACAGGAAATTGGATCTTTTAGCTTGAGCTGTGAGAGAGGGGAGGCCGGGTGACTGAGAGGGGAGGGAGAAGCAAGGCAGTATGCCCAGGTGATGGAGTGTGTGGGGCAGAGGAGCCGCACCAGGCATCTGACTAGGGAGTGGGGGGAGAGAGGGAGAAGTGGGGATGCCCAGGTGATGGGGTGGGGATGGGGGAGAGGAACTAGCCTTGGCAGGTTAGGGATGGGGGAGAAATGGCTGCTCCCCTGGCAGGGGGCAGGGCGGAGAAGATGGAGAAGTTTCTCCTGATAGGAAAAGGAGGGAGATGTTCATGCCAGATGGGGGAGGGGGAGTATGAAGTTGCTCATATCTGGGGAGGTGGGGTGGGGGAGCAGAAGCTGCAGCTGCAGGGGGGACGGGAGAAGCATGCCCAGCTTAGGGGTCCCAGCAGGGTGCGCGGATGAGATGGGCTGTGGCTCCGTCTGCGGGGTCTTTCCCCCAATTTAGTTTATTCAGTAGCCACCCCATTGCTGTATTTCTGTCCCAGCACCGTACGCCTGAGGGGGGAGTCCGAGCGGCCATCACTCAGTTCACTGGGCAGCCAGCTCTGCCATTATGGCAAGTGGCCAAACAGGAGGAAGAGCAACTGACAGGAACGAGGAGAACACCAGCTGCCCTGGTCTTGGGCCACAGCCCAAGCAGCAGGATGTGAAGGAGGTGTAGGCTCAAGACAGCCACTCAGCAAGCAGCTCTAGGAAAAGCCCCCTGGGCAGGGGTCCTAGCAGGCTGCAAATGACCCTGGGACTTGGAGAGGGAGGCCCTGTCTGCACGGAGAGCTGAACTGTTCTTGGACACAGCTCTGTCATGCATGGTTTGCCTGACCAGCGTGGACAGGCTAGAAATGCATCAGGGAGGTCAGGTTACAACACTCCCAATAAAACGTGTAGGCTTGATTCTCAGTTTCCCCATTCCTGCACTGGGAAGGAATGCAGTGGGGCAGATAAAGGTAAGTCTGTGCTGTTTGTATTCTGGAGTTATCTAAGACATACCCAGCTCCAAGCATAAGGTAGAATAGCCTCAGGGTTGCTCTAATGTATGCTTTGTGTCCTATAGGCCCTGGGAAGCAGAGGTGAGCAATGGCAGAGAATAGCCGAAGTGCAGTCCAGTTGTGCTCCCCAATATACCCCAATCTGCCTCCTACATGGGGGCTGAGAGTAAGGGGGGTGTAGAACCCTTACACCAGCTCTGCACTGGTCAAGGAAGCCCCTTTGGGCAGAAGGGCATTCTCAGGAGGCCATTTCCACTAATTTTTTATGCCTCTTAGTGTAGCTGGGAATCAGCCCTGGAGTGTAGACAGAACCTGTGTCCCAGACCCAGGTTAAAGCCCTAGGGTAGCCAAGGTTTCTACCCATTGTGAAGCTGTACTTAGTCCCAGCTATGCTACAGTTTTAACGGTGTTGTATCCAAACTCCTGTCCCTGTGAAACCTACAGCATAGGTAGGGCCTGAGGCACCCAGCTTTTTGTACTTTGGTTCATCTTTCCCCAGGCTCCTTTGGGGGAGGGATTTCCCTTACTGCCCCAGAATTCACAGGGAGCCTTTCACCAGGTGGCCAGTTCAAGCCAGCCCAGGTAGTTAGTGACCAAAAGTCATGACACTTGAAGGCTGCTTGGGGGCCTGCATGAAATGAGTTGGTAGCTCTCCGCCCGGCTGTCCTGTGAACAGTGTCCATGCCACAAATCCCTTGTGACAGTTGTTGGTAGACAGACTTCCTTAGGGGTCGGAGGGCAGTTCAGTCCAATGGCCCATGTGGTTGTTGGCCTTTCCTCTGAGACTAGCACCGGGACTTTTTGGTTAGGCAGCTGTTGAGTGGAATCACTGCCTATCACGCTGACCGTTATTGTCTCATTGTTTCCCCACTCTGTCCGTCTATAGCCACCTGTCGTCTCTTGTTTTATACTTAGATTGTCAGCTCTTTGGGGCAGGGACCATGTTTTTGTTCTGTGTTTATACAGCACCCAGCGATCCTGCTCCATGACTGGGGATCGTAAATATGACCCCAATACAAACAAATAGTAAGAGGTGATTTTGACACCCAGTCCCACAGAACTGGGCTAACATCTCCAACTCATTTCATATATGCCACAGCCATTTTCAGATACCACCAGCCTGCGTGGATTTGAACTCATGGCCTAGAGGGTCCAGCTATTATTAGCAAGTCTCAGAACCATCCAGTCCCTCGAAAGTGACCCTTTTATTCTCAATATTAACAAAGAACAAAAGCAAAACCAGAACCAACCAACCAACCAAACAAAACCCCCAGCCCAACTGATTCTGGAGGATTTTTGCTTTTCACTCCATGGTTTGAGGTCTTATTTCTGGAGTTAAATCCCTGGTAGGAATTTTTAACACCAAGTCATAAACCACCAAGAAAACAGAGGTTATAATGACAGAGGAGTAACTACCTGGAGGGCTAGATACGGACTGTACATCCATAGAGGACACTAAGTAGAGGGGAGTAATATATTGAACAACTGAATATAATGGGATCTTGACTGGAACAGATATTTTGATCACTTTAATTACTCTGTCACCAGCACAGGGAGGTAGTAGGGCGCTCAGGTAAGAATCACTGCCTGCTCTCTAAAGCCATATTGGATCTCATTAAGGAGCCTATTTACAGAATCAGAGATTATCAGGGTTGGAAGGGACCTCAGGAGATCATCTAGTCCAACCCCCTGCTCAAAGCAGGACCAATCCCCAGACAGATTTTTACACCAGTTCCCTAAATGGCCCCCTCAAGGATTGAACTCATAACCCTGGGCTTAGCAGGCCAATACTCAAACCACTGAGCTATCCCTCCCCCAGCTAAGTGGTTTGTAACGTGGCTTGGCTGGTCAGTGTGAATGTAGCCAAATCACACTGGAAGCATGTTTTGCCTGAGATCACCACCATTCTGACTTAAAAGCTAGCAGAGATTGGCAATTATATTCAGAATTACTCCAGATGTTCATGTATTTCATCCTTACCTTGGCTAGAATGTGTTTCTCAAACACAGTTCAGCCCAGTCCATGCTGGCTGGCCAAACCATACTGCAGAACGACTTAGCTGGAGCAATGTCTAAGCCAAATTTAAACACTGCTCCTTTGCTCATTTCCCAACCCAGTGTGCGTGCAGATGAAGAATGCCTACCATCCAGCTAGCTCACAGTCCCCACCAGAGAGCGCTCTAAGACCAGAGTCAGGAGCACAGACAAATCAGAGCCGTGTAGGAGGCAGAGCCAGACGCAGTAGGATCTTTACCAGATCTTGTAAATTAGCTCTGCCTGTACCTCTATGGGTCAGTTTTGTCTGCATGTTTTCAGGTCTCACCAGCCTCCCTGGATTCAAAGCCCGCCTTGTGCATGCTCCCTAATATGGCCACTGCCCCTGTCAAGATACATGTCAGAGAGATCAGCATCAAAATCCAGGTGATAACAGTAGTCGATCTGAAACTCAGGAGTGCAGAGCCCCCATCACTCCTCAGGCTTCTCACTCAGGCTCCTTAGAGATCAGGATCCCATTCCAGCCTTCCTCTGTGCCCCTTTCAGATCAGTATCCTGGCCCCCCACTTCCTCTTCCAAACCATGGTGCGAACAAGTTCCTGCATTTGCCTGTATTTATTGGCTTTCTGTCACTGTTCAGGTCACATCCCATAGAGGCAAATATGGCTTTACTACTGGCTCTGCTTTCTTTTTCCATCTTCCTCTTTCAGGATTGCTCTGAAATTGAAGGCTCTGTAAAAACGGTAGGGTCTCTTTGCAACCATAGGCCTGGCATGCCCCACTCCTGCACTGCCCACGGTGCCCAAGTCTTGCAGTTGGGCCAGCCAGACACTCTGAATGGGTTTGGCCTGTTGTCGAGTTCCATGCTCAGGAGCATCTGGCATGCAGAGTGCCACGCCCGGGACTTGAAACAGGGAACATTGGGGCCCACAGGCAGCAGCTCAAGGAGTTGCAATCAAAGGTAAAGAGACGGGGAACTAAGAGAGCTGTTGGAGTAATCGTAGGACAGTGTCAGAGCAGCAGCAGTGTGGGTCAGAACCAGCATCCATGGAAAAACACTGTATTCTAGCCACTGATTTTTATGGCAGGGCTTGGGGTGGTTTTAGTGAAGTTAATGCTCAGTAAAGATGCCGTGCAGAGACCTTCAAGCTTGTTTATCTAAAGAACAGGTACAGAATGTGCCTGAAACCTGATCAGGAGAAACCAGGGGGAGTTCAGGCTCTCCAAGCCTATTCAGACTTCTGGTCCTTGTGCTGGAAAAGGGCAGCAGTTTTGTAAAGTGGATTGGTAGGACTACACTAAGAACTTAGCAACTCACTTCACATCAGCTACCAGGTGGCAGCTTTTCAATCACTACCAGCCTGGGTTAGATTCAAACCAGCCACCAACAGCTGAAAGGCAGAGTGACCCCATGAAAATCCCCTCATTCCACTGACTGTTTTAGGGCTAGAATCAATTCCCATTTATGATAACTGCAGTCCTTCAATGGGCGCTGGATCTGACCTTTCCACAGCAGTCCTGTCTCAAGACCTCAGTTAGCAGAAACACTGGGATTATTGTAACAAAACACTCACACAGCAGAACAGATCAACGGCTGCGGCTCAGCTATTTGCTGGCATTCAAAGAAAAACCAGCAGTGGAGCCAGGAAAGAGCAAGCGGAATTATGATGCTTCCCTGAAGACCCTGAATGTCTGAGCTAGGAGTAGCCAGAGCACCTGGTGAAAGGAATCTGGACAGTGATGTGTATCATGGAGGCTGATGTGTATCTGAAGCTCTCTTTCCTTTTCCAAACTGCATCCCTGCCAGACGCAGCAGCAGGGAAACATCCATGGTGTGAAGAAGGAATTGATAAAGCTCAACTGTCCCAGGAATGGCTGGCTGAGGTCATTCCTTGTCAGTTTTGGGGCGGCTTCTACTTTTGGGGAGAGGTGCATGTCTGGAGTCTGGGAGGGTGGAAGCAGGGTGAACAGTGGGGAGCATTAGGGGAGGGGAGGCGGTTGTGTGTCATCTAGAGATTCCGTCAATGTATTTTTTTTAAGGAACGTTACATGGTTTAATAAAAATCACTCAAGACTTTATTTAATACAAACCATTTTAACTCCTATTTCTGCCTTTCTTCCTGGGATCTCACAGCACTTTGCAAGCTTGAATAAATCAAACTGCACAAGCCTGCCAAGCAGAATGATTATAGACTATTCCCATTTTACATATGGGAAAGCTGAGGCAGAGAGCCAACAGGCACAAAATGAGCTAGGACAGATGAGGCTGGGGCTGAAGTGACTAATCCAAAGGCCATACAAGCCTTGCTTATGCTAGCATGTTCTGCACCCATTATCAGCTGCCTTGCTGATGATGGTTTAAATGCCAGTGGCTCTATCTATACTTGGATTCTGTGCACTCAGTTTCCTACCATTGCTAAGATAGGTTCAGTTCCACCAGTGGAGGAAGTTCTAGTATACACAGTGGTCCAGGCAGCTGCAGGTGTTTTAAGCACTATATCATCTAACCCTGCCCAGGGGCGGTTGATGTGACATTGGGAGCAGCAGGCTGTCCACAAGAGGGCGTTCAATGAAATTAAAAGGTGGCAAATTCAAAACTGATCAAAGGAAATGCTTTTTCCATGAAATGTGTAATTAAGCGGTGGAACTCACTGCTGCAGGAAGTTGTTACGGCTAAGAATTTGTAAGATTCAAAAGCAGATTAATGTCTTATATGGATAACTAGATTTGTGTACTACAGAGCCCAGTGGTTTGGATTATGAGGAAAGTTTCAAAGGGCTAATGCATATAGCTCAGCTCAGCTATGACTGATTGGTCAGGGACAGAGTGGTGGGGGGAGTTGGTCAACGTGTTGCAAGGGGGTGTAACTTTGAGCAATGGGCTGAAACTGAGTCTAGGAAAAGGAAAATGTAGGGTGACTAGGGATAACTGCCTAAAAGAGAGAGGGATTCGGCTGTGGAATAATCTCCCAAGGGATTGTTGGGGAGGAGGGATAGCTCAGTGGTTTGAGCATTGGCCTGCTAAACCCAGGGTTCTGAGTTCAATCCTTGAGGGAGTCACTTAGGGATCTGGGGCAAAATCAGTACTTGGTCCTGCTAGTGAAGGCAGGGGGCTGGACTCGATGACCTTTCAAGGTCCCTTCCAGTTCTAGGAGATGGGATATCTCCATTAATTATTATTAAAACCCTACTGTTTGGGAGTTGTGAAACTAGACTGGGCAAAGCCTTGGAGAATGTGCTGCAGGGAGCAATCCTACACTGACTAGAGGCAGAGGGGCACAATACTTAACAGATATTTTCCACCACTAGCTTCCACGAACAAAGGGCACCACTGTATTCAGCATATGCTCCCTGCACCTGCTCTGGGCTTCATCAATCCAGTTGTCCTTGGGCTACGTTCTTTTACAGGTAAAGGGAATGCTCATGCGGGTCTGTGAGAAGCACCTGGAGCCTAGCTACTAAACTGACTCAAACCCCACTAAACCCATCATCCCCCAGAGCGAGGCAGAGATGACACCCAGTTTGATCTAGAACGAGTCATTCACATACACTCCCTGGAGCAGATTTCACAAACAAGACAGTGCATTGCAAGTACAGACTCCAAAGGGCAGAGCGAATCCTGGATGAGAATGAGGGGCGGTGGTAAAGTAGAAGGGGAGCAGCATCTCTCATAGCTCCCCCCGCAACCCCCATAGTCAGCTTCTCTGCAGGCAAAGCCTGGACTAATAGAAAGCATATGGGAGGAGAGCCTGCGATCCAGGGCTTCAGGAGCTGCAGCTGAGGCAGTGAGGAACAGCCTGGCATCCATTCAGGAATGCGTTCACTGATCAAATAGCTCATGAATGGGGAGTGGGCTTGGGGGTTGGGGAGAGGGGTTAAAAGGTACATGGCTCCAGCTCCAATGCTCCCCACCCTCCTGGTGAAATAATTAGTCATAATCCAGTCTGGAGAAAGGATTCCAAGTCCATAACAATAAAGAATGAGAATCCCTAACAATGCCCTCCGCCCTCCCCCAGCTCTCACTCTAGACTCAGAGCAAACGGGTAGAGCCAGGCTCATACCCGGTTCAGGGCTCCGATCCCCTGATCCACTCTTCCCTCAAGACCTGCTATCCTCAGGGTGCTTCACTGCAGCTGTAATTGCTAGGGACGGGCCAGCAGCAAGGCCAAACGCTTCTGTCGCCCTCGCCATGTCTGCGCGGGGGGGTTAGGCTGGCATACCTGCAGCACTCAAAACTGTGTGGGTTTTCACACACACCCCTGACCCCAACCACCGTAGCTATGTCGACTTACCTTAGAAGCGTAGAACAGGCCAAAGTCCATGCACTCCAATACATGCCTCTCCTTCATCTTTCCACGCCATCACTTTCTTCCTCCTCTTTCCTTTTCCTTCCAATTTCTCCCCTTCTCCATGCCATGGAGACCCAGTCCCCAACAAAGCACAGTGCTATAAAAAGAAATAAAATCCAGCTGGTTATCTGATGTGGCATGCAGGTGACAACTGAAGAGCTGCCACGCAATAGAACAGGACCGTTGTGGTGGCATGGGTATTTTGGGGGCAAGAGAAGTGGCTTGAAGTCTGCAGAGCTGATCCTAAATTGGTATAAATCAGCAGTGAAGTCAGTGAAGCTGCACCGATTTGCACCAGCTGAGGACTTGGCCCTGAATTACTAAGTCTGAGGGGGCTGAGAGACAGAGAACGGCCCAGACTATATGAATGTCTCCTACCTTCGGGAGAGTTTGGATCCACAACTAAACTTTATAACTCACACCTCTTTCTATAATGGGCCCAAGCCGGAATCCTGGATCCAAACACCTTTGAACTGAAATCCTAGTGCCCGACTTGAGAAAAAGGGGCTTTATCCAGCACCTGTTATGCCTAAGTCCTGGCCACACTGACAAACCAGCACAGGAGACATCTCTTTATCCAAGCTTCCCTCTCCCTGCGGGCTCTGGAATCTAAGGGCTTGTCTATACTTACCGCGCTGGTTCGGCGGCAGGCAATCGAACTTCTGGGTTCGATTTATCGCGTCTAGTCTGGACGCGATAAATCAAACTCAGAAGTGCTCCCCGTCGACTCCGGTAATTCTGCTCACCGCGAGGAGTACGCGGAGTCGACGGGGGAGCCTGCCTGCCGGGTCTGGACGGCGGTAAGTTCGAACTAAGGTACGTCGACTTCAGCTATGTTATTCACGTAGCTGAAGTTGCGTACCTTAGTTCGATTTGGGGGTTTAGTGTAGACCAAGCCTTAGGCAGTTAAGCTATTGCCTTTCCTATCATGGTCCCGGAGAGCTGTGGTGATGGATGCGAGGGATGTTGCAATACATATGCAGATACTGGGCCTGGCACTGCTTTCAAGTGCTTGCTCACCTGAGCACTTCAACAATGCTACTCACATGACTAAGGGTTAGAAGAGGCAGTGTGGTCCAATGGTTAAAGAGCTGGCCAGGCACTCTGCAGGCCTGTGGTCTATTCCTGACTGCCACTGACCTCTGTGGAAACCTGGCCAAGACACTTTGCCTCAGTTTCCCCTCCCACACTTTGTCTATTGAGATTGTAAATTCTTTGGATCAGAGACTCTCTCTTATTATGGGTTTGTCCAGCAGCTAGCACAAGGGGGCCCTAATCTTGGTGGGGGCTTTGAAAGGCTAGTGTAATACAAATTAATCAGGCCTAATTAAGGGGACCAGATGATAGAGTGAAAAATCAGGACACTTTTTTCAGGGGGGCAGGATAATTCCATATGCAAGACAAAGCCCCTAATATTGAGTTGGTGCCAATATTATCATGATGTCTGGTCACCCCAGGCCTAATACTTTAATAATGTGGCTTGCTCCCAATTTAAGCCATGTAAAGTTCAATTAGATGCCACCGTGATTGATATCCTACAAATTCTCGTCGTCATCACGCCGTAATTATACCAGCAAAAAGCTGTGCAGGAGATATGTTTTTTTGATGCAACAATGATCTGAAGAGTTTTTTTTTTTCCAATTGTGTCACTGTGCAACTTAATTAAAAAATAATGAAATCCTCCCAGGCCAAAATGTGCTTCTTGCTGACAGTGCCCTTCAAGATGAATTTACGCACCAGCACTTGATTGAAATGTTTCCTTCAAAAAAATTAACATTTTTCTTTAAAGGGAGGAAAAAATTAATTTATAGATGGGTGTAATGTGCTAAGGGGATGACCTCAGCTTCCAAGCACTCTACTGTTTTTATTAGCTAATATCGGCAGAAAATGCTTAGTGAAATAGCTGCCCATCCCATCAGATTTATTACCCTGCCCATTTGCTTTTTTTATTATCATTAGCTTAGCTTGAAAGGACCCTCCAAGTTTCCCATCCTCTTGATTCTTTCTGCCCTGGCTCCAGCATCCAAAGTCAAAGATGGATCAGGACACATTCAGATTCCTGATTATACAGCTGTTAGATTGATTTATTTAGGGGCTGTTTTAGTTACCCACCCTGGTGCCAGTCCTGCAATCTAATCCAGGTAGATTAGAAAAATGAGGATCCAATTAGAGTATCAAAACCTGTGTTTGGCTTTATGATTTAGCTATTAAACCTACCAGTCCAAGATGGCTTAAAAAGCTGTTCCTTAGTAGTCCATGACTAGAATTAAACTTTGTGGAAATAAGAGCTACAATAGCTACTATTAACAGACATTTTTTCGTAGGTTTTGTTTTTCTTCAGTGAATGCAGAATTTTTAAAAATTCCCCTGAAGCACTGCAACTTAAATACAGCCACAATGAGTTAGCACAACTGTTCTCAGCCTTTATATCTCAAACACCAAAGGGTTTGGTGCATCACATCTATAACATCACTAGTTAAAATTACAATGGGCTCTTATCCAGATATACTGAAGCTAACCTGTGTGGTCCACCTGGTTATGGGCTACTTACCATCAGTAGTACATGCAAGTCCTACAGCAAAAGGGCTTGCAGAGAAGTGAAGCTCTCTGGCTCCCTCTATGGGTGAAAAGGGAAATTGAAGGGATTCTGGCTGGGGTCAAGTTTATTTGCATATGCTTTATTTATTCATTTGCAAATGCTTCAATGTAGTTTCAGAAAGTCTAACTTATTATAACTTAATGTAGACATCCCCACAGCTTGAGCCCCATTGAGTCTGTATATGGGAACGAGGAAGGGAAACACCTCAAGCTGGGTTCACTGTCCATGCTGAGTGTGATGCAAAGAGGAAACAAGAAGCACAAATGGAGGGAAGTAAATTCTGTTTTAAAATTCTTTACTTTTCAGTATTCCCAGGTGTTAAGTAACACAGGTGGAGCTGATGGAAAAGCACTAAGTTTTGTGAACATTTTTGAAATAACTGTTTTTCCACAGGGTTAGAAAAGGAAATATTTTTTGGTATTTCAACATTTTTCACCAACAAAAAAAAAAAAAGGTAACCAAAAATAGCCACTTCAAAACAAATTTTCTGTATTAATGTTTTTTTCTTTTTTGTTCCTTCTCTGCCCCCTTTTTTCCTTTTTGCCACTGAAAAAGAGGAGAAACCAAAATTCAAACTGAAAAATGTTTATTTTGAATTTTTTTTCATATTTTGAAGTCCATTTTTCATTGTAAAATAATTTAAAACAGAAATAAAATACCTGACCAACTCTAAACACACGTAAGGCTAACTTTTAAAAGTCCTATTTGTGCTCCTTAAAATCCAGCCACATCATCAAACCACCACTAAGCATCTAACCCCCTTTACTAAGCAAGCAAACTGAGATGCTAGCCAAAAAGAGGCCTTCAGCACCCCCTGCCAGTATCCTGGATCTGTTTCAGTCAATCTTCAGGCCAGGGCATGGTACAGAGGTAACACCTGGTGTTCTGGTGGATGCTAACCTTGTATGCATAGACTGGCAAAGGAAAACAATCCAGATTCATCCTGTACCTCTGATCCTGTGTATCTGATCACTGGATATTCCCATCCTGCCTCCAACATGCTGCAGGTGAGCAGTAATCGCCTGAAGTGGCTCAGGTCTTTCTCCTGAAACCCAGAGGGATGTTCAGGGGTGATGTTTCCTCACCAATGGAGTCCCTCAAGGCTCAATCCTCTTCTTCATATTATTCAACATCTATACAAAGCCATTGGGAACACAGATAGCATGGGCTGAAGTGCCAGCAGCACAGACATAACCCAGTTCCGTCTCCTTCATCAGATGGCCAATGTAAAAGTCACATGATCGAAGGGGGGGTGTGAGTTACAGGCCACATGGGATCTGTCGGTAGCTTCATGCTGTGGCTACAAAGGGGCTGGCCCTGCTCCTCTCTCCTCTGAGCGTATGTGGTTAAAGAAGAGGGGGAAAGAGATAGAGGGAGGGAACATAGACATCAGAGAACTCCAGATGAAAGCGTTTGATATCATCTCCCATAAAACAATCCCTAAATTCCTGCTCTGCTGAGCAGCCCCTCGCATGTTTCCCATCTCACAGGCTGGCTGAAAAGCAGAGAACTCTACAGGGTACACAGACATATTCTTGGTGGGAGAGGCTCCCCCACCCACCCACACACCTCCCGCTTGTGTGTGTCTCCCCCACCGCACACCCAGGGAAAGACATTCTCTTCTGATGAGCAATCAAACCAAGGAGGAACACAGTGCAGACTTTACATTTGCACTTCTCCTACTCCTTACTATACTATACTATACTATTAGGCCCCTATATCCCTTTGTCAGATCCCCTCCGCTCTCTCTCCTCATGAGAGCAGAGCAGGGAGCATGAGCACATCAAGAGACGTTCACTTGGGGCAGAGTTCTTTGCACTCGCAGTTACCTGGGTAATTCAAAGTCAATAGTAATATTTATATAATGACCCCTTGGTTGGGGCATCAGCAGGGATTAATCACAGGGCCTTCAATGCACAGACCGCAGTCACTTGAGCGAAGGGGTGGATGGCAGGAGCAGACGGCTCTCTCCTGTGAATCAGTTACAGAGTGGAACACAGACACACTTGGCCAGCGTGTTACACTTACAAAACCTTCCCTCCAAGAATCTCAAAGCCCTTTACAAACATTAATTAACCCTCACGTTCCCCTGCCCCCCCCCTAGGGAGGAACTATTCAAGCCGCTTTGAAGATTGCTGCAATGCAAACAAAATATTACAACAGAGAATTCAGTCTTTTACTGCAGCACAGTGACTCTTTGAAGCAGTTGTATTGAGTATTAATTGGTTAATTTGTTTTAATTAGATAATGCCTGGATATGCTTTGAACATGCAAAGTGCTACATAAATGCTATTATTATTATTACAGTTGGATAAACTAAAGCACTAAGGTCTTGATCTCAGCATTTAAGTCTACAAAAGTTTTGCCATTGATGTCACTGGTTGCAGGACTGGGGCCTAAACGGCTAAGTCATTTGCCTTAGATTATACAGCAGGGGCAGAGCTGAGGATAGAACCCAGGAGTCCAGCCCACTGCATGCCTGCTTACCTCTCCCATCATGCACCAGCCTCCCCAATGGTGAGTGGAGGCCCTGGCCATGGAGCATCATGGGAGATGTGGCCTGGCTGGGGAGCCAGGCACTTAGAAGAGAACGGAGACATGAGGCAACTGAATAGCAACTTCCATGAAACACTGGAGCAGGACGGCGGAATGGGTTTTCTTGTGTTTGATAGTTGGATTTTCAGGTGTTTGATATTTTTTCACTGGAAAAAAATAATCAAAATGTTCCACAGAGAGCAGGCACTTTTCGATGGGAAATTTGCAGCCAGCCCTACCTACCTATTCTGGGGACAGAGGCCTTCAGTTCCCGGAACTATCAGTCCAGAACCCTTCACCAGCACTCAAGAGAGAAATCGCACTGCCAGCTAGGGAGAAAATGGTTAACTTCAGAGTTTAACTTGGTTTTCTTCCTCTCCTCCCCGCAAGTAGTTCAGTATGGAGGACTCAGCAGCAGAGATCGTGACCCGGTGTAATTCTGGGAACCATCCATCCCCAGGGAGGGACCCTGCATGATTTACACAGAAGCAGAATAGTTGTATTTTAATGAGACCTGGTAGGACAAGCTCCAGTCAGATGTTA
Source organism: Chrysemys picta bellii (assembly GCF_011386835.1). Lineage (NCBI taxonomy): Eukaryota > Metazoa > Chordata > Testudines > Emydidae > Chrysemys > Chrysemys picta. The sequence goes on along the minus strand of NC_088811.1, from coordinate 10,597,796 downwards.
AGAATGTCTTGTTCAGAGGCAGAGATTCACAGTGGCTTTATTCAAAGCATACGCCACCTCGCTGGGTGGGGACTCAGACAGCTGGTACCTATTGTCTCAATCCAGCTGGGGTGAGATGCTGTCAGCCATCCACAAGTCAGACTTCAGTCCTAGCCCTCCAGGGAGGAGAGTTGGGTTTTATTTCCATAGCAGTTTGGCTCAGGCTACCCTGTTGGTGATTCTGTCTGTCACTCTGTGTGTTTCTGTGTCTCTGTGTGTGTGAGAGACACACACACACACTTCAAACTAGGGCTGAGGTGCAGGTGGAGAAGAATGTGCTTTAACTCATGGCTCTGCAATCACTTTTGCATTTTCCCATTCTCCTAGCTCTGCTGGTCTTCATTTCAGGCTCTGGCCCTAGCAATTCAAACTGAATCACCCCTTCACTACATGATGACAGTTACCACCCTAACTCACTGGAATCTGCTAGGGTAGCAGCCTCACAAACCACCTCCTGCTCCCCTCCCTCCATATAGCCCCCCAAAATTGCTCCATAGACTCTCTGAACTCTGGCCCCAGCTGTAAATGGATTCTGTACATGGCTTTCTAGAGGCTTTGGGCTTGTCTACATGAACACTTAGCCAAGCTGGGGTGTAAATCTACCCCACACAAAGTGCCTGTGTGGACCCTACTGTCCCGCATTTAGAAGTCCCCTAGCGTGCTTTATTCCACTCCCAGTTCAAAGTGGGGAGGATCACCGTGCACTATGGAACTTTTCGTGTGCAGCAGCAGCAGGGTCCCCATGGTCACTTAATGCGCATCAGACGAGCGCGGGGTAGATCTACACTCCAGCTTTCTGCAAACTAAGTGTTCATGTAGACAAGCCCTTAGGGGAGCTCTAAAGCTCTAATTCAAATTAACTTGCACTTCCTCCAGACTTGGTCACTTAATGCACGCTCTGTCCTCAAACTCACTCGCCAAGATGTTCAGTAATTAGAGGTAAGGAAATGCTGGATGGGCTCCAAATTCCATGAGAAGCCTGATCCGTTGTTATTTGAATAATAGCAGCACCTAGCAGTGGCAACTGAGATCAGAGCTCCACTGTTCTAGGCATTGTTCAGACGTAAAGCCCGTTTCTTACTCCCAGGGAGTTTACATTCTAAATAAGCAAGACAGACAAAGAAAGGAGCAGCCTAATTTTACAGGTAAGGAACAGAGGCATTAAGTGATTTGCCCCAAGGGTGCACAGGGAGCACGTGGCAGAGCCAAGTACTGAACCTAGGTTTCCTAAGGCTCAGCCTAGTGTCTTCAATGCAGGACACTCCTTCTATCTGAGCTGGACGACTTCTAGGGACCTTCTAGCCTCAAGATGTGACCCAACCTGATTTCTGGTATTGGCAGGGATGTGCTGTGCCACACACACTACAATCAGCGTGCAGGACATGAGAGTACCTGCAGATTCAACACAGCATCATTGCATTGTGATGTGACACTATCACACCAACACGTGACCATGCAAACATCACACTCTTAGAGGTGGCCTCCCTACCTGCAACTCCACCATGTGGCTCTGGAGCGGACATGAGGCCAAGAGAAGATCAGGGTGTGGGGTGGATTCTGGTTCCGCCTCTGGCTCTCCCATTATTTTTCCCTCCAGTCAGTCATACAGCACCACTTGCTGTAGCTTCCTTACCCAGGAGAGCCTCTGGGGTATCAATTCTAGTCTGAGGACCAATTTCTCGACAGTGGTTTTGCCTGCGTGTAACTGGGGAGCACTTAGCCCCTGGAGACTGGAAACAATGATTCAAACTGGAAACCAACCAAACGGGAGATGGAGGGAAGGGCAGGCTGGCCTTGCAAAGCTGCCTTCAGTTGGGATTTGGTTTAATTCAAACGGTGGGTGATTCAGGGCCTTCCTGTTTATCTGAACCCCAACGTTTGGGGTCTGTAGTTCCAGCTTTGGCCCAGCTCGGGCTCACACGGGGAGGGAAGGGGCCTATCTGGGGGGACAAGGAGTCAAGCTGGAAGGGGCAGCAACGTGTGTGGATTTTTAAAGGGAAATGAATCGCTGCATTCAGGGCAAACGGCAGCCTGCTGATATATCTCACCCAACGGGGTGGAGGGAAGATGGGTAACCTCCTCCTGCTTGTGAGCTACACCCCAGTCCGTCCCATGACTACAAAATACTGTAGCTCTGTCTGCCTGAAGGCATGACCACACCACACCCAGGGCCAGCTTTGCCACAGAGCAGAACAGGGCAGGCAATCTGTATTGGCTCTCTATTCTGACATTGACTCTGGTCAGGGAGGGACAGACTTTTTTCACTGAGCCGGGGGGAGCAAAAAGACCCAGAGTCCCCAAACGCTGGGTCCTGTGCTGCTGGGTTCACCCGTGATGCAAAGTCACATGGGGCTCAGTCAGCCACAAGTATGTTACCTGGTGATATTGTTATAGTCCTTTGCTATTTGTATTACTGTAGCACCTCGGCGTCCCAGCCGGGGAGCAAGACCCCACCGTGCTAGGTGCTGTACGAAGAAAGAACACAGAGATGATCTCTGCCCACTGCTGCAATGACACCTCAATAATTGGTGGCCCATGAGCCCACATCCTAGTGTTTGGGAGGAGCTGGCTTTTGGGGGTATCCCCCATAACAGTCTGATCTGGCATGACAAATCCGATGAAGCCTGGCATCATGCCTCCAGCAGCACCCCGTGCTAGACAGGAAGATGTAATCCATGCCCATGATGCATCCAGCCACTTGAGCAATGCTGCATCTGCTGGGAACACAGATCTCCCCACGGCCAGAGGGAGAGCATAAAAATGGCAGTCAGAGCTGCCAGAAGGCTCCATGTCGTCTGTCCAGGAATACATCCACAAAGGGCAAGGAGAAGACACGGCCGCATTCTCCCCAGGAAGACTTCTCCTCCACGTCCCCACCACCTGACTTCTGAAGACAGGCGTATCCAGGGCACACAAGCACAGGAAGAACCTGCTGCTTCCCCACCCAGCCAGCCCTCTCTTGCCACATCACAGTGAGACAAGTGTCTGCTGAGCCGGATGTGCAATATCCAGGCTGGGTTCAGCAAGGGCAGGCTTGGACTCCAGCCCACAATCACACACAGACACGCAGCCTCCTGCAATCAATCAGAGCAACACCTGGGCAGCCCCAGAGGTACCGTCCGTAGTTTATCTCGAGGAGGAAACAAAAGAGTGAAGAGCTGGCAATGCTCTTGCCCCAGGTTGCTGCAGTAGGCCAGAGGGCAATGGGTGCCCAGAGGCAGGTCGAAGGGTGCCCAGAGGCTGTACCGTACCCAGGCTGGGGGGGAAATGAGCCAGGGTGACAGGGTGCCCCCTCCCCCGAGTTTGGGGGATGAAAGCCAGGGCAGCATGGAGGTCTCAGAGACATGCTTCCCTCTCTACCTGTCTTTTCCTGTCCAGGAGGAGGGCTAGAGGCAACGGGCTCCGAGTCAGCTTTGAGGCTCAGACAACTTGGCTCGCATCAGTAGCTTTTCACTGAGGATTTTATGGGGCTCCCTGGAACAATGAGCAGTGGCAGCCCCCTCCCCATGGCCCCAGTGCTAAGTTATTTTACAATTCTTATTTGAAGCAAATGTTTAGTTGTCACCCAGGCAACGGCTCAAACATGCCTCAACTCATGGCCTCCCTGCAGCCTCACATAGCTGCTGGGGAGCTGGGAAGCAGAGGCAGTGCCAGGCGCCGAGGAACTGAGCTCGGCAGCCTCCCCTGGACAGAGACCTGAGATGGGAAACATCTCCAGCCAGCTTCCTGGGCAGTCACCTCATTCAGCATGCCGGCCCTAACACACAATCCCCAGCACGCACATGCACACCCCCTCTAGCAGGCAGGATCCCCCAACACACACCCTTCCAGCCCGAATGATCCCCCAACACACACCCTTCCAGCCCGAATGATCCCCCAGCACACACACACACATACACACACACTTCCATCAAATGTGGACACCACCATCCCCCAACATACACAATTCCCAGCGCACACTCCTCCACCCCCCAACACAAACACACACATGCAACTCCCAAAACATACGCCTCTAGAAGGTGTGACCCCCCCCACTCAACACTCCCCGCACACTCTAGTGGGCATGATCCCATTAACACACACCATTACATGACCGCTTTAGCACATGTGACCTCGCCCCCAACACACACACAAAACCCCCAAAGCACACCTCTTTAGCAGGCATGAACCTGAAACACTCACAAGCAAACCCCAACACACACCTTTAAGAGGCACAAACCACCCCAAAATATACGCACACATGCACCCCACATTGCACACCTCTCACATGCATGTACACCCTCAACACATCCAACTCCCAATCCGTCCCCCTCTCCTTGACACACACCACTAACTAGCATGAACCCAACACACAACCCTTCCGTCCACGTGAGGGGTTACCTAGCCAGAGCAGAGGCTATGACCAATCCCTCAGCAATCCTGCACTCCTAACGCAGGCAAGACTCCCACTGAAGTCAACAGGAGCCCTGCCTGCGTAAGGAGACTGGGGTCAGGCTCGAGGTCTCCATATCAAATATGTTCCGCTAGCAAGTCAAAACAAAGATCTTCCAGCACTGCATGCTCCGCCTGCTATCAGGAACTGAGCTCATCACATCATTGCCGATAAAGAGGAGGCAGGAGGTGATGCCGTCAGAGGATCAGAACAGGGCTTGCTCTTCCATGCCTCCAGGGTCCTGCGTGCGACACTAGCACCAGCAACACATGGGTGTTACTTTAGCCAAAGTAGGGAGACAAATCAAGCCAGAATACAGGCAGAACTGGGGCGGGGGTGGGAAGAAGGCTCTGGGATGACTGGCACACTTGGTGCCAGAGAATAGACCAGGCAAGGAGTACACAGGAAGAGACACAACCATCTACTGGTCTAGGTTCTTCTGCACACACCATCATGGTATCCAAGCACCTGTGGAGGGATAGCTTCTTATTATCCCTGTGCCAGGAGCTGGCTTCTGGCAGATGTCTGTAAACAGACAGCTGTGGTGCATGTGAGAGAGAGTACAATTACACTTGGGTCAATTGCTGGCTGTGACCTACCTCCACCTAGGATGACCAGATGTCCCGATTTTATAGGGACAGTCCCGATTTTTGGGTCTTTTTCTTATATGGGATCCTATTACCCCCCACCCCCGTCCCAAATTTTCACATTTGCTGTGTGGTCACCCTACCTCCACCCCACACTGCTCCTCCTCACCCCAAATGGGTAAATATAACAAGCATGGGAGTGATGGTGTCAAATGAGGGACCAGGCAAATGAACGAGCCACATCCCAGCATGTCCCTCTGCAGCACAAGCCCAGCCAACACATGTAGTGGCCTCCCTGTGAGGTTACAGAGGGGCCCAAGTAACGTCAGTTACCTTCTGGTCCACGAGCACGCTGCTGGCTGTCCAGCTATATATGCTGCACCAGCCAAGATTGAGGCCTGCATCTTTAAGGTTAGACAATACATGTGAAATAGCGACCAGGCCTAGTTAGGGCCGGAGACTGCAGACGAGACATGCCCTGGTTTCAATAGTTGTAGGTTTGCAGGGAACGTAGGACAGTGCCTGTTGTATTGCACACATTGAAGTCCTTCCTCTACCTACAAACATCGTCACTGCTTGGAACTCGGTCCCTGCCTGAATGCTGAAAATCAGCCATTGGCAAAGCAAACCTGGGGAATTCTGCAATTGCTTTAACATCCGAGTCTGGGGAGGCTCCAAAGTATTTCTTATTTGCACTATTATGCAATTCTTTTTGACTGTCTCTCTGCCGGAATCCTTGCTCCGAAGCAATGTGTAACGCTATGACTGGGAGCAGCTTTGAGCAGTACCAAAGGGACTAGCTCCGGCTCCAACTGCTGGAGCAGGCAGAGGGGCTCGGGCAAGAACAGCATTTGGATGCAGCAATGCACTATCATCGGCTGCAATTTTCCATGCAAAGAGAGATTCCCCTGAATGCAAGAGGAGCATCCAGTCAAGGCCTCTGGAATCCTTCATTTCAATCACAAACAAGAAGCCAGACTCAGCCCTGTCTAAAAGCTCAACCGTCAGGGCCAGAAAGTAACTGAAACCTGCCGAACCTTCCCCTGTGTTCCCTGACAGGGCCGATCTCTCCTTTCAGCAATTCCAAGTCACTCAGCAGGAGAAAGACTATGGCTCCGTCTCCTGGCAGCTGCTCTGGGAACCTTGTGGTGAGGCGGAGGTTTATACCCCTGAAGGACTGGCCTGTTTCCAGTATTCCCCATTGGATATCGAGATTCTGACACTGAAGGTCTCCAACTAGAGGGGGACAGGAAGGAGACAGCCCCATCCCGACCCACCCCACTGCCAGATTTCCCTTCTTGGGGCCTGGCAGCTGAGAGTAGGGCCAAGGAGGAACCTGGCCCTGACGCAGCAATGACACACAGGCAGGAGAGCAGAAAGGCCAAGCAGGGCAGGGAGCAGCTCTGCATCTGCTGGGACGTGAGGGCCTCTCGCGGGGGTGGAGGGTACTGATGTCTCATTCCCCAGAAGGGAGAGGGGGTGAGCAGGCGCTGGGGAGGCGGATGCACCTCCAGCTGGATTGGCTGAGTGGAGAGGAGACTTCTGCTGGCTTCCAATGGGCATATACAATAGTGACAATGGTTTGCACTTCCATAACATTCACCATCCAAAGATCTCCAAGCACCCGGCAAACATCCATTAGTGCTCACAACCCCCTCTGAGACGGGTATTACCTCCCTTTTACAATAGGGAAACTAAGCCACGGTGAGCTTCACTGATGCATCTAAGGAAGGCTGTGGTAGTACCAGGAACAGAACCCAAATATAGTCTTTCCCACTCCCATCCCTTAACCACAAGAACATCCTCCATCCACATCACCTAGCAGGAACTTGCTTAGAACCCCCTGGAGAGCACAGCAACAGGATTAACTGTGCCTCAAGATGCCTGCCAGCAAATAGTGAATGCCTATGAAGTGGCTGTTCAGCATGGCAGTCACCAGATAGCTTCTAATTGCACGAAGATCAGTGCATGCTGTGTAAGTGTGACTGCATAAAAATGTGCTGCTGCACCTCAGTTTAAAGCCCTGCTTTGGTCAGGGTGAGAGAAGCAGGCTGCCTTCTTAAACCCTGCCAATGTTTCTGTGAGATGCACTAAAACCAGAACCTCCAGTCCCAACCACACTGGAGTTTGTGTGAGCACGAAAGGTTTGGGTTCAAACCTGCCCGCACTCTGTCAGATCCCAAATTAGAAGTGTGTGTGTGTGGGGGGGGGGTCTGTTTACTAGTTCAGATCCTGCTGAAGTCTCCCGAAAACAGCTGATCTCAGACTTCCACCCTCGAAGCGGAGATCTCCTGCAAGCAGCTCACACGCCTTTGCTGTACCTTTGAAACATATTCCCATCCTGAACCATAACGCTGTGTGGGCCTTGAACTCAAGCCCAGGACTCAAATGATGCTGCCTTGGCCCATGCACGCGGATGGCATCATTTAACCACTGTTCAGCTACGTGTTTTAGGCCAAATAGCCCCCATTCCTTTAAAGGGATTGCTGCCTCTGCGAGGCTGCAGGGACAGATACAGGGGAACATCTCTACGGGTGAATATCCCCTGTTGCATCTGGCATTCCCTATAGGTACTTTGTCAAACTTGTAGCCACACTGCAGCCAACTCCTCATCGCCCCCCGACATGAACTCGCGGCTTCACCGTGAACGTCTGTGAGGAGCTCAGGCGTGGTGGCAGCTGAGTAGAACCATGAACTTCACTTGGGCCATCTCAAACTAGCGAGACTCTTCACGATTAGTGACAGGAACCCAGCATCTCATGGGGCAGAGGATAGTGTTGCCAGTTTTGGTTGGATGTATTCCTGGAGGTTTCATCACATGATATCATCTTTAATCAAAGAGTAATCTTTAATTCCTGGAGACTCCAGGAGAATAAACCACGCAGTGGGCTGAGGCACTAGTGGGAAGAATTCTCTACCACAGTAAAAGGTTATTCAGGTGCAGGGGACAGAAATCACCCTCCCTGGCCATGCCGCTTAGGCACAGTGACACTGTGCTACATACACTAGAGGGCACCACATGCCTCCTTTAGCATTGCATATGTGCCAAGTCACGGCTGCACAGAGAGACGTTTGGAGGGAGCTCCCATCCCCAAGAGAGCAGCTGTGCTGGGAGCGTGTCAGCCAGGCTCTTGTGCACCTGCACGCTGAGCCACAATTATCCACCACAGAGCGGCTGAGTGAGTCACCGACCCGCAGCGTGTCTGCGTGCGTGTGGGGAGGTGTAAGTGCTTCCAGCCTGAATGCTCATGTGCAAGGCTTTGTAACGAACTCCTGCAGAGAAACCCCCATGTTTAAAGGGGAAGAGAGCCATTTTGACTCACTAACCCCCAGACGGAGGAGTCAGGGTGATTGGGATGACTGGTGTGTGTCTTGCCTTCCTGATTATTGCTTCCTGCTCCCTGTTCTTGTTGCTGTATGTTGCCTAGTTCCCGCTCCCTGAACTCAGTGTTCCAAGTCCTCTTCCTGTGTGGGTATGTGGGTATGTGCGTGGGAGGGCAGCATGGGGTGTGAGCAGTTATTCAGGGCCTGCTGCTTCCTACCTGCCATCAGCACTGCTGTTATGTTTTGTTCAGGCTGCTGCTGACTTAACTGGTTTATGGTTATTACATGTTTTGATGGACCATCTACCTGTATGTCTGGCTTCGATCTCCTTGGGTTTTGGGATTGCTCTTCTGGGGCGCACCAGAGCAGAACAGTGACTCTAGTCCAGACCCCCTCAGCAACCTAGACTAGACCCAAAAGGTGCCTGAGTGACACTCGGGCCTCTTCCGCCCATAGAGAGTTTCCCTGGGTGATTGGCACCCAGGTCAACCTAGTCTGGGTAAGAGCAGCCACACTGCAAAGCCAGGCCCCAGTTAATGCGTGTTCACGGGTGCTGCTCTCCCCTGCATGTCACTAGGGCTGTTGGGGGCATCTCCCAGGGGTCCTTGTGCCGCAGTAAACCAAGCTGCTCTGATTCTTTCCTAGTGAATGGCAGGAGAACGTGTCTGGGCACGTGAGGAATTGTGGGAACACACTGGAGGACTATGAGCACTCCATGGTTTAGCCTGGAAAGTGAGCATGTTACCAGCCCAGTTGAAACACTCAACTGGGTTTAAGCCTATAGCCCCCCAGCTAACCTGGGTTGAGAACACCACTAAACGCATGTCAAAGGGAGGGCTGGAGCGAACCCTGACTAAGGGCTTGTCTTCACTAACCGCCTGGATCGGCGGGTAGAAATCGATCTCTCAGGGATTGAATTATCACGTCTCGTCGGGATACGACAATCAATCCCCACATCGACACACGTACTCCACCAGCGCAGGTAGGAGTAAGCGCCGTCGAGGGGGGAGCCGTGGCGGTCGATTTGCCGCTGTCCTCACAGCGGGGTAAGCCGGCTCGGATACGTCGAATTCAGCTACGCTATTTGCATAGCTGAATTTGCGTATCTTAAATCGATCCCCTCCCCCCCCCCAGTGTAGACCTAGCCTAAGAGCCACGGCTAACGCTGCAGTGAAGACTTGCCCTAGGTCACAAAGGGACGTAAGCACAGGTCTCCAGAGTCCCAGGCCAGTGTCCTAACCACAAGGACACACCTCCACCTCAGCTGAAGCCCTTGCAGACCTGGACGTCCTTCCACTTTGCCCCAGGATGAAGTGGTGATCAGGCCCTTCTCCGTTCAGGAACATCATCTGTCACGCTGCTGCCCTGAGCATGGCCCATTAGTGGCCCTGTGCAGCTAGGAAATCTCTCTACAGTTGTCTCTGAGGCTTTTCTATTTGGGGGAGTTTATCTTTGACCAGTCACATCTCCCCTTTTCTGTTTCTCTGGCTCTTTCTCCACCACGCCTGCCTTTGTGGGTTTGTTTGATCCAAGCAGCGTGGCCACTTTTGGGACAGCTTCCTTTAAATGTTGTTTGTACAGCAGCCCAGCTGTATGCAACGGGGCACTATAAACACTCCTAGCAGAACCCTCCGTGGCCCATAAATTCTTGCCTTGCATTTGGCTAGCTCATAAAAGACTAATTATGCCCCATTGCGCTTGGATCCCCCCTGCAGAAGTTCTGTTCTGCCCCGTGTTTGTCTGGAAGCCCCAGTGGGTGGCTTTGCACATGGGGACTGCAGCATGAAGCAACCAGGGTACGTTTGCCCAGTGCTGTCAGTATCCAGTATGGTTACCGTTTACTCTGGGAACGAGAGAGGACAGTTTGGCGGTGGCAGGTCTTTTGTCCTCTGCAGCTAGGAGGATGCAAGGAGTGGGAGCTCACCACATTAACATCACCCCTGAAAGCTGCAATCGGCTACATTTCCCACTGTCCAGTGATGGACTCAGTGCAGTGAGATGTACAGTGGTTCCCTCTCTCCTATTATTTCCCCTTTTCTAATGTTATTTTAACATGGTGCTGGTAGGAGGGAAGGGCGGAGCCATTCTCGCTACTAATCACGCTGCAGAGAAGCAGCAGGAGTTTGCAGGACTCCCATTGGAAAGCTGCCAAGCTCTCGCGGTTGCAGAAGAGCCTCATGTGCATGGAGGCTGGAGCGTGTTCTGCTGCTCTTCCTCCAGTGACCTCTCTTCTGCCTGCTGCAGGCACCAGCTCCTGCTCATTCTGTACCCTGGGCCTTTTTAACTGCGTCGGGGACCGCTTGCCATTCTTCCCAGCCGGGGGCGGGGGGGAGTTTGGAAACCAGGAGGGCCTTTGCACTCATGCTTTCTGCCAGCACCACGCTGGAGGGAAAGTAGACGCTGGGGGGGAGGCTGCGTGTGACTCTCACTCATTTCAACATTAAGGCAGTTTCCTGTGCCCAAGCTTCTCCCCAGCGTTGCGTGCAATGGGATGATTCACCTCCCGTTTGGGCTTCGTGCGCCGGGGGCACGCAATGCTACCCAGTCAGAACAGCAAGACTCTACGCCTCGCTGTCAAGTGAGCCATAAAGTGCAGGGCGATGGAGAAGCCGGGTCCCTGCACTTGGACTTGGAGAAGGGGCAAGAGAGGCCAGTCTCAGGGAGCGGGAGAGGAAACCCCCTCCTTTAAAGAGGGACCCTGCCAGTGTAGCAGCCTGGCTGGGGAGAGAGGCTGATCTCATAGTTAAAGCATTGGGGTGGGACTTGGGAGCTCAGGGTTCAGTTCCCGCCCACTCCCTATGACTGTGGGCTTGGACCTTCGCCTCTGGGCCTGAGTTGCCCATCTGTAAATGGGGTCCCGGTTGATGGGTGGGCTGGGGGTTGTAGGAATCAAAGTGCATTGGCTCCTTAGAGGAAAAGCACTGCATTCGCACAAGCTATTATTAAAGTTAATTACGCCTGTAAACGGGGTGGGGTGTTTCATAACATACAAAGGACACAGGAGGATATTTATTGCCACGAGTCCAACCTCACACTTTTTGGTGCCCACCATCACCTACAGAACCAGTTCATCCCAGTTTGAGGCAGTAACTCTTTGCAGCATACGGCGCGGGGGGGGGGGGGGGGGGGAGAAGGAGAAGGAAGTGCAGCTGTGTCCTGTTCTTGTTGTGACACTCCTTCCCCTCCAGGGCTGAATCTGAGGATGGCCTCCTGCACCCTGTTAACTTTGAAGGACCCTGTTCACTCAACTGGTTCTTTCAGCCATCCTTCCTCGCATCTTTCTGATGCTAGGTAAGGGCCAGAACAGTAATGGCTCCCAGAGAGAACTGATCAGTGCCACAACAATACAGCAGAAAACTACTGTCTGACAAGAGGTTGGCAAAGGATTAAAAAAAAAAAAACCCAACAGATTCTTGGGACAAAGAGAAACTGGGATAGAAAGTGTCATGAGTCCATTCCAAGGATGCAGGGTAGGTAAAAAAAACTGGACTGGTGGTTGAGCGATCAAACCTAGGTATAAATAATAATAATGCACTGCATTTCCAGCTCCTTTCATCCCAGGATCACAAAGCAATTTACAGACATTAAGCCACAGTAGGTCAGAGTTATCTGCAATTCACAGACGGGGAATGTGAGGCAGAGAGGTTGGGATATGCCCACGGTAATGCAGCGAGTTGCTACCAGTCCTATGCTCACAATACTAAACCATGTTTTCTCCCCATGCAAATAGAACTGTATGTCTCAGACCCACTTTGTCCAGTTGCTAGCATTGGGTTAGGGGCACAGCTGGCTCCCAGCCTGGTCACTAAGCAACTCAGCAAGCTCAGCTGGACCCAATGAGCCCCCTCCCAATGGCTGCACTCCCTGATTAGGGCCAGGGAGCCAGCAGTTGCAGCAACACAGCAGCTGCTCAATGTACATTATGCCTGCAGCTGTGCTTACCCTGCTCTTACTCCCACTTCCTCCTCCAGCCCTGGCTCCAAGCCTCGTTCCTGCTCCATTCTGGTTTCTGACTCCATCTCTGATTCCGACTCGGTCTTGTCCTTTGGCTTAGGTTTTGGCTTCAGACCTTTAGCTTGGCCCCTTGACCCTGACTCCAGCTACACACTTCGACCACTGCTGGATTCCTAGATCTATGGACCCAAATGGCCCTCACAACCACCAGGCCAAGTCCTGCTCCATCCACTAGGCAGGCTGCCCATGCCCTGGCAGTTTACATACTTTGCTCCTCTAATTTTTCCGTAAGGAGGAAGAATGGTCTCTTGGCTGATACAGGACCAGGAGATCTGGGTTGTGTGTGTGATGTGGCCATCTCAGCGTCTCCTGCCAGTCAAAGGGGTGTCATGAGGCTTAATTAATTTGTGTTTGTACAGTGAATTGAGCTCCTCAGAGGGAATGTGCCATAGAACAAAAGCCCACGCCAATTGTTTGGAGCCATAATCTGACCTACTTAAAAATGGTTGCATTGGGGAGTGCACGGAGGCTGGGAATTACTCTCCATCCCTCAGTCTCCTAGATTAAGCCTTTTTGAGAGCCACGTAGGACAACAGCAGCCAAACTTTGCGAGTCACATGAAAAGAAACAGATTGCAGGGATGTGGTCCACCAAGACTGCCTGTCCAGGCATGCCACGCTCCCTCTCTCAGCTCCTTCAGCTTACAAGCTCACTGGGTTGTCCTCCCGTATTCAAGATGCAAATAATTTATACGGCACCCTCCGCTGGCTTGTGTTACTGGCATGACTTTGTCAGATCTTAGCATATGTCCATAGACTGGATGCCACGAAGCCATTAGCAGAGCCCCTGATCCTCATGGCTGTTACTGGGCATGCACACTATCGCTGCTGCAACTTGAACCAAGACCCGCCTAGGTCACAGGCAGCAGCGCACTCATGAGAGCTACCCAGGAGCTGCCTTCTGGCTGAGCCTGTAAGAGTTGGGCTTAGCCTGACTCAGCGGCTAGTCACCCTGTGTGTGTCTTGCACTCAGTGGGCCAAATTCCTCCTCAGGGTGATGCCACTGCAATCAGTGGAGTTGCAGCAGGGATGAGCTTGGCCCTGAGTCTCACTACCACTCAGCGCCGGAACTAAACAGTGAGTTTAACTCATGTCATCTCCTGCTCTCCCCGCCGCCCACCACAACTGGAGGGGCAGCTCCTCCACATCAGCCGTGGATTCTCTGAGTTGTAAATTGCAGCCTCTGTCCCTTGAGTTGCGTGTCTCTAAATTCAACACCCCAGTGGTATAAATAGCATTGCCTCTCACCATGTTTGAATGCTGTTTATACCCCACTGGCTGCCACGTCATGGGCCAAGGTTATAAATACACAGGCTGTGTCTAGACTATGTCTAAACTTGGCCTTGGGTGCCCGTTTCAGGGAAGGAACAGTTCCATCTATTAGCAAAAACAAAGGGGCAGCCCCAATGTGCTCAATCCAAAGTTGAGAGAGGACTTGGCTGGCGACCCCCTCTCCTCCTGCCATGCTAGACAGGCACTGGCATTGCTTTCTGAAAGGGCCTTGGAAACCCTCTTCCTCCCCCCTCCAAAGTTACCGGGCACCCAGCCCAGAGGAAATACCTTACCTGATCCTTTCCTGATGTGCTTCAATGCACCATTGAGTGCAAGAGGCCCAAGACGTCACAGACTCACCTTCACTAGCCTGCTCAGAGTGGAGCCAAGGCTGGGCTTGGAGCAGCAATGCAGACTCCGGGGGGAATGCTGTAAGATCAAGCTGGAAAGGAAGAACAAACAGGCATTAGGTTCTCCACACCACCCCCTGGGTGCCTGCACTTCAAACCAGCTTCAGCTCTGGCCACCTCTACGCTAGAAACTTCTACTGGGGTAGCAATGTCAGTTGGGGGGGGGTAATTTTTATGGCATGTCTATATGAACAAAAGCCCTAGCTTAGATACAGTTACACCACCATAAAAATGCTCTCTCTAGTACAGTTTATTTTGCTTGGGGAACCAGTATAAGTTATACCAGCAAACCTTTTATAGGGTCAACTAGGCCACAAACTTCACCCATACATTTCCACACACATCTTTCCTAAAGTGTGGCACCCAGAATTGGACACAGTACTTCAGCGGTGGCCTCACCAGTGCTGAATAGAGTGGGACAACTACCTCCTGTGTTTTACATACAGCTTTCCTGTTAATACACCCTAGAATATTCGCTTTTTTTTTGCAACTTCATCACACTGTTGCCTCATATTCAATTCGTGATCCGCTATAACCAGTGGATCCTTTTCAGCAGTACTACGACCGAGCCAGTTATCGCTCATTTTGTAGTTGTACATTTGATTTTTCCTTCCCAAGTGAAGTGCTTTGTCTTTGTGCTTGTCTTTATGGAATTTCATCTTGTTGATTTCAGACCAATTCTCCCAATTTGTCAAGGTCGTTCTATATTCCAATCCTGTCTTCCAACGTGCTTGCAACCCCTCGCAACTTGATATCGTCTGCGGAGTTTTTAAGCACACTCTCCACTTCGTTATCCAAGCAACTATTAAAAATATTGAATAGTACCAGACCCAGGACTGAGCCCTGCAGGACTCCACTAGATACACTCTCCCAGTTTGACAGTGAACTATTGATAATTATGCTTTGAGCTCAGTCTTTCAACCAGTTGTGCTCCCACCTTATAGAAATTTAATATAGACCACATTTCCCTAGTTTGCTTATGAGAATGTTGTGGGACTGTATCAAAAGCCTTACTAAAATCAAGATATATATCACATCTACTGGTTCCCCCTCAGCCCCTAGGCCAGTAATCCTGTCAGTGAAGAAAATTAGGATGATTTGGCATGATTTGTTTTTGAAAAAAATCCATGCTGGCTATTCCTTATAAACCTATTATCTCCTAGGTGCTTACAAACTGACTGTTTAATCATTTGTTCCAGTATCTTTCCAGGTGTCAAAGTTAGACGGACCAATCAATAATTCTCTAGATCCTCTTTGTTCCTTTTTTAAAAGCTAGGTACCTATGTTTGCCCTTCTCCAGTCCTCTTGCAACCTCACTTGTCCTCCAGGGGTGCTCCAAGTTAATTGCAGCATGTGGGTTATTCTTAGATATATCCCATCCGAATACTGACCAGGCCCAAAGCAGTTTAGCTTGTGAGAACTGATTACAGCCCAGACCTAGGAGGTTGCCGACTACAACTTCACTGACTTCAGAGCTATGTTCAAAGCTCGGTAATTTACCCCATTTCTAATACAGAAAGCCCAAAGCATTTCCCAGTGGAGTGTCTTAGTAGAATTACATCAGATTTGTTGCCACTGTACCACCAGCTGTGTGAGGTCATATCTTCAACTGGGTCCAATCCATCTGTGCCGCTATGTATGGGGGAAGAGGGTGATAAATGGACTGCAAGAAACGCAGACATTTCTCCCAGAATAACTTCAAGTTGAGAACGTAGAAAGAAAAAGAAATAGAGTTTTCACGTCAGCTCTGTTGTAGAACAGATCTACATTGGCCTTAAACTGCTAGAAAGTCAGACTCTCCTTTAACTCAGGTGGGTTTTAGTCAGTGGCCTCCTGCTGAGTAGACGCAGAGTGTCCTAGCTGGCCACAGATTTGTTACAATGGGCACATGTTTATCTAGGTGCACAGATGGGAAGGCCGGAAAAGACCATTGTGCTTGTCTCGTCTGACCTCGTGCATGACACAGACCATAGAATTTCACCCTGTGCAGTGTAAGATGTACTGTGCTAACATGAAAAGCCAGAAAGGAGGAAGGGTGGTGGTGGTGAGGAAGGGGACCAAGTTGCCCAAAAACTCTTTGCAAAGACCTGTACCCCCCATCTCTTCTACCCTCCTCAAACAGCTGCAGGGCCTTTCTTGGTTCATCTTGGACTTGGAGGACACTGCCAGGGCAGCAGGATATATTGTCCATTTAGACTCAAGGAGTATTATTTAGTCTGGAGACTCTCAAAGGAAATATCCAATTGCACGTGAAAAATCTCTGGAATTTCGTTCACTCTCTCCAGTGTCCCTGTATCTTTGAAACCTCCAAAACACAATTGCTCCTTTATCTACCCGCCTCTGGCTCAAGACTTCACCAGCCGTTTCTGCCCTGCCTAGTGTAGTGCATTACTGCCTGCCCTAAGGGTTAAACAAGAAGGTGAGTGTCTTTGCCCCTGCTCCCCCTGCCCCAGGCAGATCCGTACATTGAAGGGTTTGCTGGTGACTATGGGAAAGAGAAAGTTTTCAGGCTTGTAATGGAAGAGGAATCAGAGCAACACAACCAGGCCAAGGTCTGCTGTCAGATGAAGGGCTGAGACATCACCGTGACAGGTGACCTCATAAGAGCCCTAGGCAAATAATTTACAGTTTTTCCTTCACATTTAAATTATGAAAACAGACTGGCCACTTTCATTCTCTGTTTCTGATCAGTTTCACTGCCTCCTTCTCCTGCACTAGCACAACCTTATTGTGTTCAAGTTTTCAGTCATTCAGGAAAAGTTTATATCTGCAGGGCTTAGGTACAGGGGCATTAAATTGCTGAGTGGACACTATCATTCAGAAGATAAAGGGCTGTTAATTCAATTTAGTTAATTCCCTTCCAAAGCAAATTAAGTTAAACTGAATTAAGGCCACTTTAATTCTGAATGACAGTGTTCACACAAGGGTTTAATGCAGTTTAACTACACCACTTTAAATTCACACCAGAGCTGTAACTGCCCCTTGTGGATGTGCTCTCATGGAGGAGTTACAGCACTTTGGTGTACAATGCTATTTACACCCTTATAATCCGAACTGCGGGGTAGTGTAGACACAGCCTAAGTGACTTGCCCAGCGTTACACAGGAAGTCTGTGGCGGAGCAGGGAATTGATTCCCAGGTTTCCTGAGTCCCAGAGAGTAAATAACTGAAGGGTGAGAAAAGCTTCAAACCTGAAACACATTTTCTTACTGAAGCTTTTAAAATTTTAGTTTCATTACAACAGCAAACCCACTTTTTTTTTAAAAAGAAACAAAATCTCTAGATATTTTGTTTAAACTACTTGACAGTCTCCTTTACTCCTACAGTTACCCTCAGCATATACCATGTGCACCCACACCTCCCAGCCCCAAGCTGCTGAATGTTTGAAAGAGTCTCTAACCTGCTAATGGAACAAGCTTGCTAACTACATGCAGTGATACACTTGCGCTCCATGTTTTGCACTGACAGGGAGGAATTTGGATACTGATCTGATTTCCAGCAGTGCTAAATAGCCAGTAATTCCAACTGAAGTTGATGGGAGCTGCAGGTGCTCCGGACTTTTTAAAAATCAGGTTCCGTGAATGCAGAAATCAGGTTTGGAATGTGTCTGGTCCCTGTTTTCCTTCCTCAGAGTAGTGAAAAGGACTAAGATCACCCAGAATTCTGTGCCTTTATGCCTGAAGGAAGCCAAAGTTACTTAACTCCTGACCAATTGTTGAGAACAGTCTGAAGCCAGCAAACGGAGGGTTAAGGAACAGTGACAGGGAGGATGTGTCGGGAATGCCGTAGCAGCCTCCCTCCAGGTGTCCATGACAAAGTTTCCAGCCAGGCAGTTGGCTCCAATATATCCCTTTCCCCATGACTTGGGCATCAGTCTTCCCGAGCTTCCTCTGGAAACCCAGAGTAATGGACACCTGCTTGTACATTGCTGCCTCACTGACATCAATAGCAGCGAAGCAGCTCCATGAAAAGGAGGCCGGGGAAGTCTGACAGCATGTCCGATGCATTTCCTCTGAACGGCGAGCTGGGCGAGCTTGTAAAGAGGTAGCGCCAAGAGCACCTGTGCTCTTAAATCAAAGCAAGTGGCTGCATGTATGAATGGAGCCAGAGGCAGAACATGGAAGAGCGGGGAGGGTCATAAAAGGGAAGTCAGGTCGAGGAGAATGCTGGACACTAAGGGAGCCTTCAAGGATAAAGTTTGCCTTATAAGGCAGCCCCCCTCGCTAGTATCATGGGGGACGCAGGCCACCACAGCACAATACAGCTTTGTTTTGGGCACACACTGTATCCCACAATGTTTTGCAGGAGGGAACAATTAAGCAAGTTGCACTCCCAGGCCAGGAGGCAACGCAGAGGAGGAGGCTCTCACGGCGCCAGTAGCGAGCGTTAAAAGCCCATGCAAATTGCTGCGCAGAGGAAGTCATCTGCAGGGCACAACAGCAACAAGTTTTATTAGTCCTACCGAATCCGGGAACTATCTCCTGGCACTTGATCTATGAACTAGTTACAGCTCGACAGATCTAAAGGACTCTTGTGACAGCGAGATTGTGGGAAGGGGTAGAGAAGCAGCTGGTGCTAGGTGAGCTGAAGGAGCCCGATGGGGAGTGTAGCTAGAATCAGGTAGCAAGCCAGTAGCACTGTTACAGCGAGCAGTACAGGCAAGCAGAGGGATTGCACTTTGAAGTGCGGCTGTTGTAGAACATGGTTTCCAAGCTGGGGAGAGGGCTCTGGCTCTCATTCAGCCTGCTACGCCGCATCTGCGCTGCCTGTGCCTCATTTCACATTGTGCACGACTCCATTGTTTTTGGGGGTGGCTGGCTGGGGCTCCTACAATGCCAGTCATTATCCTCTGGCCTCCTCCTCTTGGACAGCCCCTTTCCATCTGGGCTTAGGAGGCCTGCACATACACAAACACGCATGCACATGAAAAAGAGAGAGGGAGAGAAATGACTGGCACCAAGGAAACCATGGGGGGGTCTGAATCCTCAGGGTCTTGGCTTGGGTTCCATCACTCATCCATGGGGAGTCCTTTGGGAGCTAACTGAAACCTGGAATGAAGAGTCCCTAGAAGTGTCTCTTCTCCCCTCCCCACAGTCTCTTGAGAGCAGCATACTGCTGCACAAGATCACACGGGCCCCATAGGGTTCATAAAACCCCTCTTCTAAGTGGACCTCAGCTGCCAATCCCAGCAACTGTAGCAAATCCATGGTACCAAGACCAGCTGTAAGTGTCAGGGGTCTCTTGGTGTCATGGTCTCCCTTCAGCTCCCTCTGCAGCAATGCTTAGTTTTTTCTGTCACCACCCACATAAACCAATGACACCCCAGCCAGCTATTAACCCCTTTCCTCCAAGCTGTGCTGACTCTTCCCCCACTATTTGTGAGACTCTGATGAGCAACCCTGCTGGGAAGTCCTTTCACTGGCCCCAGAGCCAGACCGGAGTGCAAATGGGAGCTCCGGCTGGCAAGTCCAGTGTTTGCGATGCAGGGCTGTGCGGGGTGGCATAAGGCTACCCAAGACCATGGCTGGTGGCTTCCAGCTGAACCACACAGAGCCCCACTTTGGCTAGTCACCAGTTTCCCTGCTGGCTTTCCCCCAACCCCCGAGCTGTTCCTGGTGCTCACCATTGGAGATCACGGCCCTTTGTATTCTCTTCTTTTGAAAAAAAAATTTTTTTTTTATTAATGAGCCCACTGAGATCACCAGGGTGACGCATTGGCCCAGTGACATCATCACCCTCATGGTGGCTTCCAAGGCATTTTTGAGTCATCCTCCTACCACACAAGCAGAGCCGCTTGGCTTAATAAAAAATAATTAAACAAAAAAAAACCCACCCTCCTCTCCTGGAGCAGCAGAGAACCAGGGGCTGGGAGGGGTTTGACTCGGAGCCTATCCTGGCACACGCAGTTGCATTCACCTCTTGATCACTTTGGGTTTCACAAGCTAGTCCAAGTTCATTAGCTTTTGTCCTGCTTGTAATTTTAAATCTATGTTCCCCCCCACAGCCTCACCCTTGGGAGATTCCATGAAAACCAGCACCCTTCCTAGCTGAATGGAAACCTGTGCTACAGATTAGCGAGAGGAGAAGAATACTTGAGCTTGGCACAAGTGGATACCATGTAGATGCTAGAGAGATGTCCTCCTCTCTCTGCTGGTCCTTTCATCCCATCTCGCTCTATTTCTTTCTCACTCCACCTGATTGCTGCTCTCTCTCTTTTCCCTCTCCAGCGCGGCTTCATTTTTCACAATTTCTCACTGCTTGTTTTTCCATCTCCACCAGTCTCCGCTCCATTTTCACCCTGCATATTCATTTCCCCCTACCACATTTTTACCCCATTCCCCCACACTGGAGCACTCTTCCTCCTCCCCTTTCTCTGTGTCTGTCCTAAACCAAACGCAAGGCCCATTAAATCCAAGTCCAGCTTTCCAACCCACGCAGCATTGGAAATCAGTCAGGAGCAAGTTCACCCATCCCTAGCTTAAACCTACAGCTGCATGAAAGGGAAGCATCCAGGAGCCGAACAGAGAGATCCAGGCTGCGGAGCCCCTGCCAACCAGGACAGGAAACTCATAGTCAAACTCCAAAGGGCTATGGCTGCTCTGGGATGCGGGAGTGCTGGATGGCACGTGGCTATTCTAGCTGTGTGTTAGGCAGGAGCTCAGTCCCTCTTCTCTGGGTCCAGCTGTGCTGGTGGAATCACACCATCCATGAAGTGAACACGGAATCAAACAAAGAACAGGCAAAAACCAGCTTCTGTTTATCTTTCTGGGTGGAAACAGGCCTAGCATTTCCATGGTTCTGAAATTGCCAGTGAGATTTTGGCTGACCAAGGATCTCCGCCTCTTATCACAGCCAACCAACCACAGTACATGCTTAGCTTTTTCCACCGATCTAACCAGCGGCCAGTTGCTCACTTAAAGAGATTAGTTTCTTATGTGCCTGTTTAATTAATAATGGGGTTGGGAATCGACACTGACAAAAGCCAGGGAATCCAGAGTTCAGGTGGCAAGTCTTGTCCTGCGTAATAGCATAACCCATTGATGGCTATGCAGGGCTTTGGAGCTGGCAATGTGTGTCACTCCCTGCCCACTTGGAACTTCCAGGAGAGGCTTGAACATAGACCCTCCTGTTCCTAAAGCCATAGGTTCCTGCCAGTTGAGCTAAAGGAGAATCTCCATTAACTATTATTGGTATGGGATTTGACACACACACATAAGTGAACAGCTTAGGTTCTACATGAGTTGGGAAAGTGGTTAGTTCAGTACCGCACTTGGTATGTCCAGAGCATCTCTCGGCCAAGGACTTCCAGCATAGCATATTAACTACTTAAACCCCACAATACCCTAAGGAAGTAGATAAGGAGTACGTAGGGCACTACCTCCAGGGTGAGGTACAGCACCTCTAACAGCATATCACAACACTACGCAATGGTTAAGATCAGGAAGGAAGACAACTTCCTCATTGTACTGTATCCAACATACTGTCTATTACCAAAGATCCCCATGCAATGTTTGTATGATTTAGAGTGTTTGACCAGAAACACAGGATTAATCCCAATTTGCATAATTACATCTCACCTCCCAAAATTCCTCCTGTAGTTTTAAGTGACTCTTCCTCACTTCCTGTTCTGAAATGCTGCATGATGTGGGTGTTAAACCCAGAGGTGGCTGCACTATCGCATACAGCACTTTGGGATGAGAGGCACTACGTAGCTGTAAGCAATTGGAGATAGGTCTGACCCAGAAGTTCAGATTCTACCACCCCCCTCCTTTGGGACCATCTAGATCCAGACCTAAACATTGCTTCTCAGACGCACCGTCACAGGGTAGATACACCCTGTCAGGTCGCATGTGACAAATAAGGGGTTACAGCTCAAGTGGCTAGAGTAGATATGGCAGAGTAGTGCGGCCTAGCGGCCAGAGTCCTTGAGACTGCCCTTACTCCCAGGGCAGCACGGCCTAGTGGTGTGGGGCAGGGTAGGGAGCCCCAGACTCACCCTTCTCTACAGGTCCTGACCCAGGGCCCTGTGAAACCAGTAGTCCGCAGCTCCCGCTCAGTTTCCTATTTTAAGTGTCACATTCCCTGGGTGGCTTCCTACCCTTGGTTCCTGCTCTGTCAGTTCTCCTGGGGTGTCAGCCTTCCGGCTCACTCTTGTCCTCTGGGGTCAGCAGGGGTTCCACCATCGATCCCACTGGCTTGGCCTTCGTGGTCTGTAGCCCTAGCAACTCCCTGGCAGGAGCCTACACGTCATGTCTGTTCTGTGTCTCCAGGTTGAGCATGCCCAGCAGGGCCGAGGGGGCATGGCCTCTTCAGCCCACAGTGTGCGGTTAACCCCAGCTGGGTCAATGCAGGGTAGATACACTCCATCACACGCACCTAGAGCCATGTTTATCATGGCACCATGTCAGTGAGGCGTCATAGCAACTCCTGAAGCTGAAGGCCCAGAAGGACAGTACGCTGTCGTATTGCGTAAGGATTTTGCTTAGCAATTGAAAGGCTTCCAAACTAGCTCTTACTCACAGCACTTTGATTGGGACACAGGCTGAATTCCAAGTGCTGTTCCGGACTGCTTTTACTAGCATATTCATAGCCGTCCAGTCTCACGTGGCAACACTGGCAGGTTCTTATACAATGGGCAATCCGTCTCTTTAGCTAGGTGTCTTTTAGACTCATCACTATTCACACAGATCCTCGTGCAAAACAGAATAGATTCCCTTTGGGACATCAGCTGAGGCCTCTCTTGCTCCACCCCCCACCCTTTACTAGGGGGCTCCTCCCAAAGAGGTGGAGTTGAGTTATGGGACCTATCTCCCCTTATTATAGTCACCCCGTATTTATGATGTTTCACGCCTTTGATTCTCGCAGCATGGGAAGCAGAGAGATCTTCCTGCAATTTAATTTGGAGTATGTGTATTCTTTGGATCCTGGTCTCACTCTCCAGAAGTGGTAGAGGGAGAGAAGAGAAGGGTTCTGCTTTCGTCCTGAGGTGCAGTGAGACCTTTCATTGGCTTTCCACCCCCTCCCTGGTGTAGAGACACCGATCACGGTCTTGTGATAAGAGCGTCATTGCCGGTGAGATATAAATAAGCAGCAGACCGGGGTCACTGAGTCTGTGTCTTACTCACAGCAAATGTGTCAGCCAAAGTTCTTCAGGCAGGAAACGACGTTTCCCCCCTTTGTCTGTCTCGCTGTCCGCCCTTCCTAGAGGTGTCTGTACAACAGGGTATTACCACATCTCTCTCTCAGTTCTCCTCCTCTCCATTCTCTTCCACCTGGGACAGCCAGACATACCCACGTGTATTGTAGCACTGGCATCTCCTCCAGTTGGGATCCATTTGTGTCCTGTCATCATAGCTTGGGAAGTTTGTGCTAGGCAGAAAGAGATAGGTTACAAATGTGTGCTGTGGTTTAGCAGCTTTGGAATGATCACAACGGTTTCGGCTGCAATGTCCGGGGAAAGCTCCATCTCCTAGCTCTGCGTCAGGACTTTGGAGCAGCCAGAGAGTGAACAGCTTTCAAAGAATTCACCCCCGGCTTCACCTGAGAACCAGCGCATTCTTGAGAGTGGAACACATCCTGGATGTGTTGAGTCATGCCGGTTGGGGTGCCCGTGTTCAAAAAGGCAGCTTGTTTTTCACTTTCTTGAGTCTTGGAGAGGAGAATGGGCTAGTGGTTTGAACAGGGGACTGGGAGTCAGGATCTCTGGGTTCTGACACTAGCTACTCTGTCACTATATGTTCTATGGGTGCTTGGCACGTCACAGCCATGGTGGGAAGAGAACCCAGCTCCACTTCCTCCAAAAGCACAATCCCCTAAGCCTTAGCAGGCAGCACTATAAGGACTATGACGCATTGTGACCATGTCTGATTCCCTCCAGTAGAGGCAGAAATGGAAATACTTAAATTAGCCACTTCTGTCGCATGCTGTGTGAACCGCAGATGAAAAGTACAAGTGATTATTGTTAGCGTAGTCGATTCAGGCCAAGTTTTTGAGAAACAGGGATTAAGGCTGGCAGGGTTGGGAGTACTAGTAAAAAGCACTATATAAGAGATAGGAATCATTGTACTGGCCTCCTGCCGGGGTGGGTGGGTGTCAATTTCCACCCCGTGGTGCAGTTTTTATTTATAAACCATATATGAGACCTTTTTCTTTCTAAAGATTTCTAAATTTCAGCTGTCTTTCCTTAAAATAAAGGCAAAACAAATTATAAACGCATAACTAAACCACAGCTCTGCCAGTCAGGAAGCAAACAACCAGACTAAGAAACCCATCTGGCTAGGTGGCATCCTGGGTGGGCACCTTCCTAAATGTTTCATGAATGGCATTGTTACTGGGCTCGAGGTGGGGGGGAAACCGAGGCAAATTAAAAAAAAAAATATCAACTCTTCCTTCAGTGGCGGGGAAGTAGAAGGGGAGGTGGGATGGTTATGGGGAGGACCACCTCCAAGGTCAGAGCCCGAGTCAGTCATCTCTCTCACAGGGAAGACTATGTCAAAGACGAGCAGCAGTTGGGTTAACCCTGGCGTCTGGCTTCTCTGGCACCACGAGGCGTGTGGTTTCAAACCCCGTCTGCCTCCCTACTGAACAACAATGCAAGCCAAGAGAGAGAAAAAAAACCCAAATCCCCTTAAAGGAAGCCGAGGGCCAGATGTTGTCGGTTTCCTGTCCAATGCTGCCACAGTTGCCATACCCTGTGGTTGTGGTTTGTCTGTCTATGGCTTGTATGTGAGAGACTGAAACAGCACTTTCCGGAAAGTCCCGCAGCAGCTGCACTGATACCTGACAGGCGTCAGATTTGCCACAGCCAGGGGGCTCTGTCTCGGCGGCAAGGGAAGTTCTGCTCGTTTTGCGCTTAAGCTTGTTGATGATTTTAGTGCCGGGGAGGCTTGCCACAGAAAAGTCCCAGCAAACTTTCAACAGACCAGGCCCCACAAGTTCCCCTGCCCAGATGCCCCTCCCTGACCAGCAGGGACCATCTCCAGGCCCAGGACGATAGCTCACTTTCCATGGCCCATTCACGCTTCGGCTCCTTTGCTGGCCAGTTTGTGAGGGTGGTTTTGGTGATGTGGACACCGGGGCCAGATCCTGGACTGGTGTAAATTAGCGTAGCTTCATTGAAGTCCATGGAGCAAAGCTGATTCACATCATCTGAGTCTCAGCCCCCAGATTCAGACAACAAGCCATGTTCGGTCTCATTGTATCCATTGACTTCAGTGGTGTTTTGACTAAGCACAGGAAATTGCCCGTGCAAGTTGTCAGCATCACTTTGAATATTCTAATCACAATGGTAATAACTACAGTTGTCTTTGGAAAGCCCCACAGGGCACTTAGGATGCTGCAAGGACAATTATAATGCAATAATCACGATATTTAAAATGCCATGAAACACACCACACAAACCCCAAGCAATGTTTAAGAACCCAAACCTCAGCATCATAAACCAAACAAGAGAGGGACTTAGGGTAAGATCCGCCCTAATTGAAATACTGAAAAAGCTGATTTCTAACTTTCCAGATAACACAACCAGCAGCAGTTACAGCATATAATAATCTTAGGCCCTTATCCTAGAAAGGAATCTGCACGGGCAGTCCCCTGTGTCTGCATGTAACTTTATTGATGGACACTACAGAGCGCTCAGTATAGGCTCGGGGTCCTAGAATGTAGGGTGTGGGTAATTATTCAACCTATACACATAATAAAATCTGAGAAAAGAGCTCTGTTACCCAAGAACTGGACACACAGGCACCTCTTCTGCTGGTCAGTTACACAGGTGTAAATCCAGAGCAACTCCCCTGATCGGAATGGAGTTACTCTGAATCTATGCTGGTGTAAGGGACAGCAGAGTTGGCAACATAACGAGCTGGTTCCAGCTGAAAAGTACTCAGAGAAACACCTGGTACAGTGACAGCCAATCCAATCAGCCATAGGTTGTCATACTACTACTTTACGGTGCACCTTTCATCCAGCTGTGGTTATTCTGCATGTCAGACTATAGCTCTAAATCATAGAGCCTGGACTGGCAAGAGTGTTTGGGTGTTTTTGCTGTTGTGCCTTTCCACCTCCTCAGCACTGATTTGGGCTTGACCCAGGCAAAATTCAAAAGGAGGTTGGACCGAAAACAGTCTCTGGGATGGGGCCCTCTAAGAGCTGCCGTTTAAGGATAATAGGAAGAAAAAGCAAATCCAGTCTGTTTCCAACAAGAGAAGGAAATGGAACAAAGGAACCAACAGAAAATTCTGCTTACACACCACTACTTGCCACCGTCCACAGCTTTGCTAAGGGAACCTGGCCGGGGCTAAGCTAGGCCAACAAAATGTTTTAAATTAAGGCATCTGCATGACCTGACAATTCTGGAACCTGATCTGTAAAACTAAGGCTGCTTGGGATAGCTACAGATCGTGAGCCTTTGCCGGGTATATGGGCCACCCAGCTTAGTGCAGGAGAACTATTTTTCTGTTTTTAGGTATTAACCTAACCTGCTGAAAGGCACTCTTAGTGGAGAGCAAGGGTGTCCACCCAGGGCGTTGGTGCAGAGTAATTAGTACTAGTGCACACAAGTGACTCTGCCCTAGCAACCCGGGGCTTTTTCCCTGTGTAGACAAGCCCTATTAGTAACAAGATTTTAAAGATGGCTAGAATGAGGCACAGATTGGTTAAGCGATTTGCCCAAGGCCTTGCAGTGCGTCAGTGGCAGGGCTAAAACTAGAGCTCAGAAGTTTTTGTTTTCCAGTCTCTTGCCACTCCCTTCCCGTCCCCCCACCCTGTACAGCACACTGACAGAAAGAAGGAAAGTGCCAGACCAGTAGGATACAATGAAATCAGCAAGAGGCAATGCTGATCACTATCAGCGTCTGTGGCAATTAATGAGCACATTCTCCTCTCACAGTAAGTTCCGGAAAACTCTCCTAAGCCATCCAAAGATGCCTCAGGAAGTGCCAGGAGTGGACGTCAGCCCCATTCACTAGCATCCATCCCTGATGCCAGGACTTCGTAAGAGATGCAGATGGAATATATCTGGCAACCGCGCCAGCTGGCCAGTGCAGCGCTAGCAGTGAAGATGGCCATCGCAGGCTGTACGCTGCACTCTGCCTCGCTGGCGCGCTGAGGAAATATGCAGGGCCTAATTCAGTGCATGTCAGAAAGAAGGATGCTTTTTTGGTAACTGGATGGATAAATGGATCCCCCCAGGAACTGCAACACCCCAGACATGAAATATTCCTAGAAGAGAGAGAGAGAAAAATTGGAGTCCCTTTCAGGCAATACCCACGTGTTAGCTTTTTACCACACACAAGGCAAACCTCTGCTTTCAGCCTGCCAGACTTTCTGATTAAGGAATATCAAAGAACTAAGGGTCCTTAAGAGAATGCAGAAGCCTGTGTGCCTCCTTGTAGTGCATAGGAACGGAGTAGCATCCCTTTAAATATTCTGTGAGCCCTCTAGTGGTGCTTACTGTGTTCTATGATGTAGAAGCTGCCAGAAACCAACCAGAGCAGCAGGCTGTATCTAGCTAGGCCTGCCATGTTTGTGTGTATTTAGTAAACACAGTTGTGTGAGACACACACACACACACACACACACACACACACACCCCCGCCAGGGCCCATGAGGGATTGTTTTGTTGTGTAAAGAGCAAATGACACATCACTCTTCCATTTCAACTGAACCAAAAAAAATGGCAGCTGCTTCCAGCAGGGAGCAAAAGGAATGCAAATTGTCCGTACACAGAAAACAAAACACACCCGTTACATAGGAGATTCTGGCTAGTACAGCGTAGGCAGGGATTGGCCTAGGGACGTGCGCATTTCAAACTACCAACCGCACCCCATTGCCCACAATTCCTCCAGGACCCAGAGTGAAGAAACGAATCCAGAAATGGGGAGAGTCCAGGACAGTCTGCAACAAAGATAAATCAGAAGAGCAAGAGGGCAGGATTTCCCCAACATACCAAGACACCCTTTAGCCCTTGAGGAAAGATATTAATTCTGACACTCTCCACCGGGCTGTGTATCTCTGTGTGGCTGTGGGGAGCCGACCCAGAGTGGTAGCAGTAGTCTAATGGTTCAAATCTAGGATTGGGAGTCAGGGGACCTGGGTCCGCTTCCCAGTTTCGCCACTGACTTGGTGTGTGATCCTGGGCAAGTCACTTTACTGCCCTGTGCCTCAGTTTCTCTACCTGTAAGATTTGTATTTATTTGTTGTCAGGTTCAGTAAAGCGCTTGGGGATGCTTGGGCGAAAGGCACTAGAGCAGGGTGGAGTGGGGTTATTATTTAGCACATATTATCCCCTCGAGGACCAGGTGGACTCCCCTTCCCTTCCCTAGGGCAGCCTCTCTGTCTCTCTGTCTTTTATTTAATCGTGGTGTAATCCTGATTAGTTACAGCCTGCTCTTGTTTCTCCACAAAGCCATGTGGGCAGCACCACTCACGCGCCGCTGTCTGCCTTAGCCCTCTGATGGTGAGCCAGAGCAGGAGGAATTAACCACTGAGCTGTCTGGCCGCATCTCCAACAGGAAGCTGTTCCGCTTACGGCCCAGACAGCAGGCTTCAAGGTGCCTGCAGGAGGATGTCATTGTCTCGACATGTGGGGTGGGGGAGGGGGGGCAGCTGCGCAGGGAAGAAAGGGGTGGGAGAAAGAAAGAGCACATAGCAAAAAAAAAAAAAAAAAAGCAAAGGAGGGGAGGGGGAGCAGGAAGAACAGAGAATCCAGCCGTTGGCACTAGCAACTTCAGAAAGGCTGAAATAAACCAGCCGAAAGGAGCAGGCAGGCTCAACCCACCCATTGACTGTAGTGGAGTCACCCCAGGGTTGTCCCATCAACGATCCACATTTTGTGACCACCTGAAAACCAACGCCAGCTGCAGCAGCAGAGGTGTTGCTACATTCCCTGGGCCCAGGCTGGGGGACTGAGTGACAGATGTGTGGCAGGCATGGGTAGGCTTGTCAGGGTGCCGTATCACATGCATCCACGTCTCCCGTTTAGCATCCAAGCTGGGAGCATGATTCTCCACAGCCGTGTGCTGGCACTTGCACCGGCGTGAAGTGGGTGTAAAATGTCACTACTGCCAAAGCCCAGTGAAGTCAATGGAGTCATGCCACTGACTTCAGGAAGGGTCAGCTGAGTTGGGGACTCTGATGTAGTCGCCTCTTTTGCACTGAACTGTGCCAGAGGGCAAACAGCCACACAAGGCACAAGGCGGGGGAGAATCAGGCCCACAGCGGTGCGCTGAGCACGTGCTCCCCTGCACACATCCATGAGCAAGTGCAAGGGAGGGCTTTGGTTTGCCGTGTGCTTGCGAGCGACACGTATGGATGTGAGTGTGCATTACACGGGCCACATGTGGAAATCCTAGAGGGGGCTTAAAGGGGAGGCAAGACTTGAGCGCAGTATTAACTGTGGTGTCAGCCTGAAGCCAAGCAGTCTGAATCCATTTTAACGGGGCCTGGGATTCCTGCCCTCTCCTAGTGCCATGTTCTGTCCTAGAGCAAGTGCACCTCTGAGCACAGAACCGGACCTTTGGCTCTGAAAGAACAATGCAGCCATGCATGGTACACAGCAACGATCCCAGCTCCCCCGCCCCCTTTAGTGCTGGATTCTGAACCTAGAAAGATCACCTTTTGATGGGAAAGCCTAATCTTGGGGAACCAGAAAGTGCACAGCCTGTGTAGTGTGCCAGGAGTTATCACCCAAGCTCTCTTTGGTGGAACATTGTCTTCTAAGGGGAGAAACAAACAAAAGGAAGACAGATGTATGGTAACCTCAGCCAGTTGAGTTTCTGCAGGTGGCCCAGAGCCAGCTGAGCTCTCCTGAAGTTCCCACAGCCAGCTCTGCTCTTGGGAGGGTCCTTTCACCCTCTTTTGCAAGAGTCCTGGGGCTGACCTGGTCTCTAAAGGACCTCAGAGCAGCTATGTCCTTTGAGGGCCTCAAAGGCTCCAGCTGAGTTCATGTGAGCTTCCCACCTTTCCCATCACTGAGGACAGACAGGGTAACTTACCCTAGCCTGTCTAGGTGACGCTGAGGAAATGATTTGCTAATGAAACGTGACATTTTCAACTTCTGAAGCCTGCTTAATCAGAACGACCTCTTCCACTTTCAAGTGGTTTGGGCTGCAATGAGCAGTAATTAAGGGGATTTTCCAGGCCGGTTCCTCTGCTTTTCAAGCCAGGCTGACTTCTCTCCCTCTGATGTTTAGCTTGGGTGGCATTTGGCCACCAGCTGTGAGCAGGTAGTGCCTGTGCATCCAGCAGCACATGGGCCTTTGCTATGCTGACTGAGATGAAGGGAGAGCTGCGGGAGGTTTTCATCTTTATGGTTCTCCCCCACCACCTGTGTGATTTTCCCGGTGATTTCTCCAAACCTACAACAAAGCTCCTGGAGCAGATCCTGCTCTCAGTAACATCAGTATAAATCTAGAGCGACTCTCTTGCAGCATTACAACCCCACTGTGCCTGAGAGCAGAACTGGACACTGGAGCGCTCCCGGGGACTACTCAGGGCCAAAATCCTCGTCAGCTGGATCTACGGTGCTGAATCATGCCTGCGAGCACATTGTTTTGGGCATGGGATTGACATTGTCCTTTCCTTCAGACAAGGGGCTGGGCTAGGCATGGCTTTCAGGGACCTTGTGACAAGCCAGTCTCACCTGTAGACCTCACATGGCCATCAAATCAAACCCAAATTGGAATCCAGGACTTGCTGGCCCAGCTAGGGTACCACGGAGGGGTATCATGTAGAAAACCTGGCATCTGGAGCAACTCTGGGATGCTTGGGAGAGAGGAGTATCTAAGCCTACCTCTACCAACTGATTAGGATGCATTTGATTTCTGAACTGGAGGGTGCCAAGCTAGGGACAGAGAATGGTGCTCAATGAAAAGATGATGGGGGGAGAGGATTGGAACAAAGTAGAGGGCCCTACACGGCTGCTCCTGGCCATGAACAAGGCGAGTAGCCTACTGGGATCTGAACTTCCCTACATACCGACCGTTGGCCACCCCTTTTCCCCATGAGGGGCCACAGCAAGAACTCTGGCTCCAAACCCATGGCCATACTTTGCGTCCTGGGCTGAGCTTTATGCTTCTGGTCCACAAAGAGAGAGAGAGAGCCAGACATGGCAGCACGGCCTACGGTTTGCTCCTGAAGGGGCACAGGTGCCACTGCACTCAAGTCCTGCCCCCGGCTGCAGCTGCGCATTGTGAATAATATCCCCGCCCACAACGCCTGCGAGCGCAGCACCAGCCCTGGACGAAGAGAAACAAGTGCGCATCGGGTTTCTAAGAACAACTGGTGCAAGTCCCAGATCTGAGCTGGCTTCAATGGAGCTGAGCCCAACTGTTTTACATCAAAACAGAGATTTTTCCTCCACACTC
Organism: Chrysemys picta bellii; assembly: GCF_011386835.1. Classification (NCBI taxonomy): domain Eukaryota; kingdom Metazoa; phylum Chordata; order Testudines; family Emydidae; genus Chrysemys; species Chrysemys picta. The sequence goes on along the minus strand of NC_088811.1, from coordinate 10,566,357 downwards.
AGCCTGTTTCCACTTATAGCAGGGCAGGGGCAGTCTGCAGTTTCCCCATTGCAGCACACAGGGAGGGGGGAGGGTCTGATTTGTGCTGTCACCTGGATCTTCAGTCCCCCAACACCACAGACTTGGGCCTGCCACCTCCCCCAGCCTTCTGACTTCACCTGGTACCGTGGTGCTGTCAGGCAGTCATTCGAACAGGAGCCTGGGACTCAGACTTTCTGGAGGATACATCCCAGCCACTGACTCTGTGTGACCGTGGGGAGGTCACGGCCCTGCTCTGGGCCTCGTTTCCCCACCTGTAAAATGGGTATAATGATTCTTTTCCACCTTGGGGATGCGCTTTGAGATTAAGGCAGTGCTAATGTGATTTTCAGAAGGGCAAAGCACCCACAGCTCCCACTGGCCTGCAATGGGAACTGGGCATTCTCGGCACCTCTGAGAATCAGGCCATAAACTCACTGCAGGACTCCTCGTCCATTGGATGGAAGTAGACACCAAAAAGAGCCTGAACCCAGCTGATCTGCATGAATTTGTGTGAAGGTGACTGTATCCTATACCTGTAAACAGAGCAGCAGCCAGTCTCTTGGGTTTACAGAGACCGCCAGCAAAACATGGGACATTAAAGACTCAGTAAATGATGGAAGTAAAGGCCCCTGCAGCTGCTCCTCATTTCTGGAAGCAAGATCTATCACTGAACTTCTGGGCCACATGCACTCCTCACGGTTAACTTCACCAGACACCCGACGTCATCGGCTCTTCCTACGTGGCCAGGATCTGTTCTCTCATTTGCAGCCCCCATCTGTTAGCGCAGCCTCCTTGTATCTCGGTCTCATCTGTCCTCATGACTTGACCACGCTCTTACATTCTTCTCTGTCCCCGCTCTGCCATGACCCATTATTTCACTCCTGCACAGCATCTTGGGGGGAAGCTGATGTGACAGGCTGGAGGACTCCAGGCAAAAGGGAAGTCGCACCATGGTGCCCCTCTGCTGGGTTTTCTTCTCTCTATGTTACAAGCCAGCAGTGAGGCTGTGAATTCTCCATGCCATGAAACACAAGGAGGGACAGCAATGACTGTTGGGGGGAGCAGGGCAGGTCTTCAATGCAAATGAGGTCCTGATCCAAAGTCCATTGCAGCCAACAGAAAGTCTCCCAATTACTTCGGCGGGCTTTTGATCCGGCCCCTGATGAGCGGAAAAGGCTGTGTGTGGAGTATTTCTACAGCCACACAGGACCGTTCAGTACCCGCCCCCCAGTACGAGGTGCAGGAGCACCCACGGTTATGGAGTCCTCCTGTTTGGCCCAAGGCTCCCTCTGAACACACAGAAAACGAGAGAAGAAAAGCTTGAGAGAAAATACAGTGTAAATAGCAATGAAATGAAACTATGTGAAGCAAATCGAAATGGGCCAAAGCGGTGATGTTCCAATGCGGATTTGAACTGCCTTGTGTCTGAAAGCAGGGTCCATTCCAGCAAGCAAAGGGTCACACAGTTCTGACCCACAGCAGAAACGCGGTCGAGTCTGGGGACAATCGGAGCGCCCCAGCTCCAGCTGTAGGCAAAGACGCTTTTATTTTGATGATCACAACTTGCAAAGCAGCTAGACTGAGTCACAAGGATGAGACTCCCCAGTTCCTTCTAGACACCAGACTGGGCTCGCGTGAACCCCCTCACTCACTGGTGGAGCGAGTGCAACAGCAAAAAAGCAGCAAAGGAACAAAGGGAGCAAGGATGAGGCACCAGGCTGGGAGTCAAGCACCCTGTAGCTGACTTGCTGGGTGACCTTGGGCACATCACTTAGCAGCTCCGTGCCTCAGTTTCCCCTCTGGAAAACGGGGATACTGGCATTTGTCTCCCACACAGGAGCGGAACTTGTTACCATTTGCCAAGTGGTTAGAAATCCTCCGAGGGATGTTGCTGCATGGCGTGAGTGCAAAGTATTCTGACCGAAACACTGACAAGCTGAGGAAATGAAAGAGTCCCCCGCCAAGCTCAGCACCTCTCTAGAATCCGACCTGGCGAGGGAGGTGAGAAGTGGACCTATGCCAAGCTGGCAGAGGGAGGGCTGAAGGAATCCATCCTGTCCCCCACTCGCCTGGTGGCACACAAATGCAAGCGAGGCAGCAGCAGCGATCCCGCATGGTTGACTAACGCGGCTCCCTGTAGCCGGTCCAACAACAGCCCAGGCAGATCATAAAACAGCCTCTCACATCCATGTGGTTTGCGCTGCTAGGAGACAAGGCACCAAACACAACCTCACGCGGGCTCAGTAAAACCTTATATCCCCTCAGACCCGGAGCTCAGCTGAAGAATTTGCATCACCTAATTAAAACCAAGCCAAGTTTGCAAAGAAAAAAAAAACAAAACCAACCCCAAAAAGCCCCTCCCCACCCCTCTCCATGATTTCAATTACACTAAAACTTGAAAGCTGCCTTCCTGGCCTCTCCCCGGGGGTTTCCTTGCAGAAGCTTTGCTGGCAGGGCTCAGCTGCTAAGAACATTTGAAGGCTAAAGTCACTTCCTTTGCCTGGTGCCCAAAAGGCAGGTGTAGTCCTTTCTCTGGCCTTCCCAGGGAGAAGAGCGAACAGAGAGCTCCTGGGAAACACAAGGAGGCCTTGAAACAGTTGCTCTGGGTTTGGCTGCCGTGGGCGGTCACGGGGTTGTTGTTCTGCAAGGAGGAGGAGACGCTGATCTCTCCTTTATAACCAGAGATGGGGTTGTTCATTTTATTTTGGTTCACCCTTTTTTTTTTTTGGTTTGTTTTTTTAAGCAGCTAGAATAAGGGGCACTGTGGCCAGGTACTATGCCAGCTCCTCCTCCCCATCACCTCTGTAAAACAACCCCCACCTTGGCTCACTCCCAGCCGGCAGCCCCCTGCTATCCCAGTCCTGGATCCCCCCACAGCTCTGCTGATGCACCTCACTCCTCCCTAGCAGCACCCCACGTTGCTTGGCCACAACTTGCGAACTTGTCACCTGCAGCAGCCCTTCCTCTCCCAGGCATGCTACATCGCTCGGCCGACTCCCCCCCACCTCCCTTGGAATGGCCCCCTACTAACCCAGGCATGGGCCTCTCATGAGCCAGACCACAAGACGTGTCAAGTGTCATGCTAGTTTTATGGCAGCTGGAGAAAACCGAGGCCAAATGAAAGCAGAACAACCCCAGCCACAGTTCACTTCAGAGTCCCTGTGTCCAGCAGCAACTTCTCCATTTTCCGGCTTCCTAGGATTCGGTGTGTCTTGGGAAGTTCAGTGTATTAGGCTCTCATCTGTTCATTTTTTCCCCTTTGCAGCAGCCAATCAGACTGTTGGGCTGGGAGGTCACCGCCAAGCAAACCTGCCTGCTGCTCTGTCTCCCACACCCACTCTGCTGCAGGGTGAGAGTGAGGGGGTGCGAGGAGGTGAGGATGATTCGTGCAGCTTGTGTCTCCGTTTCAGCAAATCCAGAACCTGCCCATTCGCTCCTTTCCCAGCAGCTGGCTAAGGCAGGGACCGGCACAAAAGCAAACTGTCGGTGACTCAGCTCAGCGGGGCTGCCCTTCGTCTCAGGAGCTGATCTCAAAGCACGCTGCAAACGTTCATTAAGCTTCAAGGCCATCCTCAGGTAACTGAGCATCCTCCTTCCCATTTTATAGAGGGGTAAACTGAGGCAGAGAGCTTCTCCCAAGCCCCCAAAGCGAGTCAGTGGCAGAGCTGGGAACAGAAGGCAAGAATCCTGCATCCTCGTGTTCTCCCCACCCCCTGCCCCGTCCGAATCACCAGGCAATGCTGCCCGCCAAACCACCTATCTGAGATCAGTGTCTAGCCATCTGGTTTTGCAAAGTGCGTCACTGGACGGTTCCCATCTATCACGTTAGTCAGTGACCCAGCTTCCTGGTGGGAGTTCCTCACCTTGCCAGGCCTCCTCCATCCATCACACAGCAGGACCTCCCCATCTGGTGCTGAAGAACAGAACGGGGGAGGCCTGTCGCTAGGTAGCATGGGGCTGGTCCGGCCCGGCCCGCCTTGAGGGCGGGTAAGTACCAGGGGAAGCATTAGAGGCGCCTTTCTTCAACTGCCTGACACCTCCTGGCTTCAGGTTTCTGGCCGCTGGAAGCCTGTGTGGGGGTGGCAGTGTGTGGGCCGGGGGGCAGCGCTCTTGTGAGGTTTGGACACAATTTTGGTAGCTCACACCCTGTGATTTCTCCTGGCCCTGGTCCCACCTCTGTTTGATGTGCCAGTCAGAGTAGAAAAATATGAACTGGCCCAGTACATTTCCTTGAGCCAGGCCTATTTTTATTGGAGGGGGAGGGGGCAGTGCAAGGATTACTCACCCGTTCTGAGCGGCTTTGTTGTTTGAGCCGTCAGATGGATGCAGCCGGCTGTAATTGCGGTCCAGGCTCCCCTCGCGAGCCGCCTGGCTTGCCTTCCAACACATGGAGATGGCAGCCATTCCAGAGCGGTTAGAGTCCTCGCCTTGCCCTGTGCTGAAGGGCTGATGCAGTGGAAAGCAGCTGCAGGAGGGGAGTGTGCTGCCAGGACAGGCAGCTGGCAAAATAACTCGCCCTTCCCTCCCCTTTTTGCCCCTCGCACACACCCGGGGGGAGAGAAAGGAAAGTGTCCCTCTACCTCAAGCAGCCGGGCAGAAGCGAGCAGAGCCGTGGCTGGGTTTCCAGGAGGAGCTGCCAACCTACTTGTCCACTTCAGGTCCTGGAAGATGTGAGGGGGTGGGTGCTGCATTAGCAGCTGCAGAGCTACTCTTGGATTGGTACAGCATAGCCGGGGTGAAGCTGCTGTGACCCCTGGCACTGGTGTCCTGCCCCAAGAACAGTCAGTGCCAGCCCTCTGAAATGGTGACCCAACTCCCTGCCCGCGGCGCCAGGGATGGCCAGCTGGGTGACATGCCTCCCCGCCCACAACCCAGGCCGATATTCAAAGCCATTGGTACCAGGCTGTATTACAGTGGTACGATGCTGGTTACATCCCCCTGTGGCATGTCTAACACAGTATATGATGCTGATGGTGCAGTGGCTACCCTACAGGTACAATATACCAGCGGGGTGCTTTGGCAGTATGTATGTCAGGGTAAGGCCAATACAGTACATCACCCATGAACTGCTACGGCACCAATAAAGTGCATCAGTGTAGGGCTCTTATGACCCCAGGATAACACCACTACAGCTCCAAGATGGCATGCTGGCATGGTGCCCTGCCTCGGCCTCAGGCTGTCACATCAGTATAGCACTGCTGCAGTACAGGCTGATACAATGCAGACACACAGGAGAAATACCTAGAGGGCAGGAGGCCAGCGTAGTACTGTGCCCTCGTAACATGCCCCTTGCTCCGCATGGGCAGTGGACTGGAGCCGGAGTCAAATCCAAGGGCTGGAGAGGGGATCTTAGTCAGGGGCATATGCTGGAAGTGTGGTTTGGGGTTATAGTTTGGCTAAGTAGGCTGCCTGTGACGAATGTTCATTCCTAGTGGGTGTATCACAGCCAAGGCTTCCGGAGAAAGCAGCCAGTGGAACACAGAGACAGGTCCATATCCGCTACAGTCTGTACACTCGAGAGGATGCAGCTGTATCCTCCACGCCAGACCTGTGCCTGCATTTTCCTTCGTCACTGCTAGAGTGAGCCCCACACTCCCCTCCCCTCCCCGTGCAAGCTCAAGACTGACCTCTGCTAGCTGCCCCTGTGCCTGCCCTCTAGAAGGCATCGAGAGGGGGCAGGAAAGGGAATTAGACCTGTCCAGATTCATGCAGCAGCCTTACCTGCCAAGATCCTTCTGTCACCTCCACTGGGATGCTGGGGCCGTCAGGTTTAAAGGGAGAGTTGTCACAGCCTTGCCTCTGCCATCAGACCCAGGTAGATTCCACCCATCCAGTCTTTTAGCATGATGAAAAGATCCCAGTAAGGCGCCACTGTCAGGGGGGTCCCGCGGATACCAAGTGCATCACTGAGCAGAGTGAGAGGAAAGAATAATAATCTCAGGGAGGGAGAAAGGAAAAAAAAAAAAAAGGACTTTCCCTGCCATGCGCTCAGAGGATGAGAGGGGAGGAAAGTCAATCACTGAAGCTGTGGCTCTGCTCCAACCCATTGTTCTGAGGGAGACTCAGTCGCTGGGCTTTCAGCAGGTGCTACCCAGAAAGTCCCTCACCTCTCCCATTCCTCAGCTCTGGCTGCTAGTAGGAGTGGAGACATTCCTGAGACAGCTGTAACAGCGCCAGCTTCCTGGCTAGTTTTGCCTCACCTTCGTAGAGGAAAATCAGCCAAGCCTACCCATTACCAGGAGAAAGACCATGCCTAGGACTGCACGGCGCTGACGCGGGAGTTCATGCAAAAGCCAGCCGGGGGGAATTCAGAACTGTCTCGGATTTTTCTGGACGCTCCATGCCTGCTGTGGAACCCACCTACTGCATTGATGGACGCGGTCTTGGCCCGCAGAAAGCTGCTGGGTGTTGGGCCATCAGCAGATCCGGGCAGCCACCATGACCCACACAGTAACAAATATCACCCATTAGAAACACAGCTCTCTTCCTCTCCTCCATTCCTCCCTACCACCGCCTGCCATGGCACCTCCTGGAGAGGGGACAGACAACTTCCTAATCTCAAGTGAGAAAACACTGTGGAACGCAGACCTTCTCCCCTGGCTTCTGGGCCAGCCCCCTGTGCATTGCTAAGGAAGGCAGGACAGAGTCCAAAGCTTCTCTTAAGAAACTAGGAGCCTCCATAGGTCCCCCCTAACTGACTGCAACAATAAAATACCCTTCAAGGTCTTACTGATGCCAGGGGCTATACCCAGAATCCATTCCAGCCCCGCCCCGCCCAGAGCTCTAGTTCAGGACTTCTACATTCCCACCTGGACTATAACCCAGGGAGAAGGAAGGCGAGAGATAGAGAAGCTGCTGAAGGAGGAGGAGGATGACTCAGAGGTTACAGTGCTAGCCTAAGACTTGCCAGACCTGGGTTCACAGCCACAGACTTGATTTCAATGGAAACTTGGAGCCTGGGTCTCTTTATGCCTCAGTTCCCCATCTGTACAATGGGGTTAATAGCATTTCCCTCCCTCACAGGGATGCTGCGAGGATAAATGCATTACAGATTGTGAAGTGCTCAGATGCTGTGGGCTGTATAAGTACCTGAGAGACTGATGGGGGATTATCACATCCGTTACTGCCCTACTGGTACAGCAGTCCTTGAAGGGGGACATTTATGCTGAATAGGCTCCGTTGAGTGCTGATGGAATTTACCAGCCTTTTCCATAGAATGCATAATTCCAAATCCTTGAGACTCATGGAAGGGGCCCAATGGGGGATCATATTAAATGGCTTAATATGCAAGTGTTGTCCTATGGCTTAAAATGCTCTCACTCAGGGGAGCAACATCAGGAAACCTCCCTCCCCCCGGTTGATTCAAGAAACCTTTTTGGCTCTCATTTGCCTTAGAACCCCCTGAACCTACAGAGAATTCTGAAGGGAGAAGCAGACAACTGCAGGATAATTAAACTATTACGACAGTCTTGATCCTCTCAAGCAGACAGTTTTAAATACATTACCAATTCTCTCAACATGGCACATGCACAGTGCTGGGCGGTCACAGCAGTCTGGTTCTGGCTCCTTGTTGCTGTCTGCCTGTGCGTCACACTGGCATTCAGGGACACTGGTCAACAATGGGAAGGGGGCATTTTTCCATTGAAACTTTTTGTTTGTTTTTTTTTAAATGGAAAATTGAGTTTTTGACTAAAACATTTCAGGGAAAGTGCCTGGCTTTTTTGAAATTTGTTGATATTTTGCCAAAATGTAACCCAAAATCATTTTTTTTAAAGTTTTCAATAAAAAAAAAATCAATTTTTTCTGCAGGGGCTGAGGGGAAGGAGAACCATTTCCTGACCAGTTCTATTTGCCCACCCTCAGTTCTTGTCTACTTAGATAGTAATCCCTGCCCTGAAGAGCAGAAAAATCACAGAGCACCATGGCATATGTCCCCCCACACACATGGGCAAGCTAAGAAACAGTGAGGGCACAATAACTCAGGTCGGGCTTTGCAGTGGAGATGCTCATGCCTGGGCTTGGCTAACCTGGCTGCCCAGACCCGGGCTAACTGTGCAGTGAAGACATACCTAGAGCAGCAAGTGACTTGCCCAAGGTCATATGGTAGGTCAGCGGCAGAAACAAGAAGGTACCCCAGATCTCCTGCTATTTGATCCAGAGCTCAGTCCACCGGACCACACTTTTTCTCTTTGAAATAATGATACTGAAAGAGGAGAAGGGAAAGAAAGAGGTAGGGGAATGAAAGGAGAGGAAATAGAGGGAAAAACAGGGAGAGAGAACGGCAGAAAAGGAGAGGGAGAGATCCCTCATTCTTGTCCCCCATGCACTGTGGCAGACTCTCACTGTATCACATCCTTTGTGTCTGAGCGTTCTGCCCCTTAAGGGTAGGTTTGTCTATCTGGTTTTTATAAAGGACAAATCCAATTTCAGATTGGAAGCAAACGTGTTCTGCCCGCAGGCTGAGAGCTGATGAAGAGAGAGAGCACCCTTATTGAGAGCACAGCATTTTCAAGAGGACGCCATTCTGGCTCCAAGCCTGGTCTTTCAGCAAACTCCATCCACTGGAGTAAGCAACAAATTCCATTATTTCAATGCAAATTAACAAAGGTGAAGGAGATGTTCCCTCAGAACAATCACCTGGATGCTGCATTTTCTCTTTAAAGAACCTCCTGGGTTTGAGGGCCTTGCGCTCTCTGGAAGAAATTGGTGCTCCAGGGAAGAAATGGTTAGGAGACTGTAAGAGTGAGGAATACGAAGAACCAAAACACATAAGCAAAATAAATAAGGTTGGACACAGCCTTTGTGCGCAGGGCTAGAAGAGACCAATAAAAGATGGATGGGATATTATAAAGCTTAGGGTTCTTGGACGGGAACACTGGCTATGAAATTTTACTTGAGTCATTACAATCATGACTCAAGTTTTAGCTCTAAGTGAACTCCCAGTGTTTCCGCATGAAGGAGATCACAGACTGTACCCTGTTCTGCTGCAGTCTATAACAACTCAAGAGACATCTGCTCCACCACACCTGCCTTCTACATGGCAAAGACTTTGGCACAAAACTCAGACCATTACATCATTAGCCATCTACAGCCTTGTTTTCTGACCTTATGACTCCAGACTAAGTCAACTGGAGCTTCAGCTGCTCACCACCTCTGGAAGTCAGACCCTGTAGTCTAATTAAGGTATTTCTAAGTGACCATCACCCTAGTATCTAACACCCATGGAAGGAATGAGCTCTTGCCCAGTGATTCAATCACAGTAGACCATTGATGGCTTGAAGAGCTGGCTGGTCACATGGTGGTGGTTTCTCCTTTTTGTTTCCAGCAGCTAAGTCACTTTAGAGGCCACCAAGAATACATTAGATACTTTCCATGTAAACAGTTGCTGTATGTGACACAGGGAGGCAGGCCATGAGCAATCCACCTAATCATGAATGGGAGAGGAGGCACTCACAAGACAACCTCGCTAAGATGACACGGTCGACAGCATGAGAAAGTCCGAGAACCCCACATCTAATGTTTGCAGTTGAATTGTAGGAGTATGCATTGAATATTCCCTGTCAATGCTTGGGTTGTCACATAAGGTCATATCTAGGTGCCCGGACTCCCCTCTAATGTTTCCATTGCATTTAAAGTCACTATGCCGCGTTCTCCACCTTATACTGGGCACTTGTGTGTGTATGGGGAGGGAAGGGTTCCTCTAGGAATGCATCCTTTGATATTCCCCATGGAGTATTGGGGGCACTCCTCATATTCGGGTTGGGTTTTGTGATGACAGGGAGGGAGTCTGCTGATCCTCCATTGGTTCTTTGGGGTTCCCGCTAATGTTCTGACAAGATTCTAAGGACTCCTTTTCATTATCTTGCTTTGAGTTCCCTTTGACATTCTCCGCTCATCTTCCCATTTGGAAACCACCATGGATGAAAGCCACCAGTCCACTCCCGGAGGCACAACTGTCACTGCCTCCACCTGGGATGACCTTTTCAATGAAAGTAGGAAGTTTCTATGAAAGCCATTTGGACAACGTGAGAGGTCACTGATCAGCACAAACCGACTGCTTTGTTCACATAAAGAGGAGTTCAGATGCTTTAGGGGAGCTCTGTCTAGCAAGAAATAGACTGGATTCTGAATATCTACACACGCACTCCCATCTTTTTTGGAAAGTGAGGTTTCATTTTTGAAGACACCCAGGACCCATAAGAATTCTGAAGGCCAGTTGATAATGAGTAGGCGCGTGGGGAAATGCATTGTATGTATAGCTAATCTACTTAAAATATCCTCGTGTTATGGTTACCACGTCCGCCCTCTACCCATTTGTTTCATGCACCTATTACCACCTGTCATTAGGGCAGGAACAATCTCTTACGACATGCTTGTACAGTTCCTAGCACACTATGTCCCTGCTCCCTGCCTGGGGGGGTCTAGGTGCTATTGTAATATGTACAATTATAGTACTTTAATTTGATTTATCATTCCCTTATTTCTGCAAATAGAAGGGATGGTTTCCTGTTCAGAAACAGGGAAGGGGAGCCAAGAAGTGAAAGGTACATGCAACTCCCCTCCTCTCCTCCTGCAACCACCACTTCAGCACAGAGACTCACAGGGACACATCCTCTCACCCGCAGACTTCTCTGCAGAGATTCTAACAGACCATAAATCAGCCCCACTGTGAAGTAGCTGGAGAGTAATTAAAAAATATACTGAACAGCTGAGGTGGGCGTGTGTGAGAAAGAGAGAAAAGCAGCATACGTCTCAGCAGACAACCCTGCAAATTCTTCTGGGATGCTAGAGGAAACGTAAGGAACTGCACATTGAATTTAGCACAGTGAAAACACATGCAGTCCCTGATTTTTTTGGAGTGTTGTAGTTTGTTAACATGCAGGCAGCATTTGAGTGGGAGCCGTTACTGGAGAGGATGGCTCTGTGATAATATTTACATACCGTGTTCTTCTGCGGGTGCAGCTCTCGCCAGCTCCAGGTCTTTGTTCCAAGCAGCCCTCCTGTGGACTGTCAGCACTGCACTCTCTGATCTGGAGTCCTGAGAACATGGGTTTTAGGAAGTTGGCTGTGATCCTTTCTTAGCAGCACGACTGCCTTGCTGCACCAAAGCCCTGCCCGATCCCTCTGGGAAACACTGACCAAAGCTTGGAACACAAATGGAATTTCAGGCACCATTGGGGATCGCTCCAAGGACTGTCTATCCTTAAAAATACGTAGTGCAATGTGTTTAAAAAGCAGCGGAATTTGCTCCTGTATAATAGTCTAACAGGGATTGGTGGCAGTATCTGCTGTACAAGCTTCCATCTCATAGCCCTGCCAAAAGCACCTCAACCTTCCCATATAGCATCCCCCCATATAGCAGTCCTGCATTCTTTGCTGCTGCATTTCAACCGCGGAGAGGCTGAACAAGTGTCCCAAAGCCAGTTGATTACATACAAGTGTCTCCCCTGGTACATCATAGACTTAATGCATAAATTGCCAACAGCCCATAGGTGTACACATGGAAAGAATGTGATTGACAGGGGCAATGCATGTCTGACTGGATCTGTAATCCATTCCTTCAGCCCACAGTGCACTTGGGCATTTGCAACACAATCAGAGAAAGAGGTGGATCTCTCAGCTGTACAGATGTCCAAGTAGCCAGGCGCAATTCCCATTTTAAATGGCATAGAAAAAGGAAAATTAGCAGGAGGACCCTAGACATATGAGAGATGATCTCTGCCCATGTAGAGGAAGCCTAGCCTAGGGGAGGAGAAAGTCAGGACTCCCAGGTTTTATTCTTCCTTCTAGTACTGACTCGCTTTTTGAGCATAGACGAGTCACTTAACGTGTCTATGATCCTTGGTTTCCCCAGAATTCTAATACATGTCTCACAGGGTGTCAGGTTTGCAAGCCGAGGTATTATCTTTAATGTGTGTGCAAAGTGTTTTCAGATCCTCCACTGAAAGGAGCTGTTAACATGCTTATTACTAGTTATCAGCATGAATAAAAGGGATACGGTTTAAGAGGGCTAAAGGGACTGGAGAGGAAAGGCTGTTAAAAGGGTAGAAATACAGCATCCCTCCTAGCTGATTGGATTTACTTGTGTATATTGTACACAGGCTGTCATTCCCCACAAACAGCAGGTACCTTCCCGAATCTGCTGGTTCGATCCCACAGTAAGGCAAGCGAGCGTCAGCCTTCATTAAAGACTGGAAAGGGAAGATGCAGCACTGACAAAGACAATCCATTATTGTCCATATCCCAGACAGGCAGACGTTCCCAGAAAAGAAAGATAACCCGCTGGCAAGGCCCAGCTATGTAATTAGCACAAGGCCAGGCGACGTCCAAGCCAAAGGAATAGCCATCTCTTATTGATTAATAAGCTTTGGCTGCTTAAGATTTCCATCAGCCAACTTGGGGCAAATTAGTTCACTCACCCCGACGTAGCCAATGTTTGTACTGGACTGTTGGCCATCATGTGCACTCACAGTGAGAGACAGACTGGGACTCCCTTGCCCCCACTGATGAGCAGTTGCACACGCAGACAGTCCCCCTGAAGACGGCAGGATTATTTGTGAGACAACCGCTCACCAAGCTCGTAGAGGTTCACAATCTGACTGTGAGTTTCCCTGACCCGGATTTAGCTGCCTTTCTCTAGGCAATTCCCTATAGCAAACGAGTCCCCTTCATTCCTACCGTGATTACAATTAAGGTTACAGGGGCTACACCAGGGATAATGGGGCCCATTTATCCCCATTTACTAAGCAAACAAGTTCCCAGGAATTCTGCAACTCCCTCATGGCTCCTGCACTCCTGGGAAGGGGAGAGCAGAGGAGTGAATAACTAAGCCCCTTTAGTCAGAAAAAGAGGCGGCCACTGCTGGAAAGGGTCCAAACCACACCCCTACACACCCTCTGCCTGGGAAGTTGTTTTTGGTACCAGGAGATTTCAGCTCCAGTGAGGCGTGTGTTAGCTGCCCTGCTTTCTTATAACCGAGTTGGGAGCCAGAATCTGCATGCCTTACAAGGATGATTACCGACCCCTTGTGCAATTCTGTACTCCCCTTTAACTCAACGGCAGCCAGTGGCTTCTACTCTTCAACCGGCAGAACAGAAGAGGTGTGGCTGAAACTATCCAGCCCCACAGCCTCCAAACATGGCTGCAATGGGACCAGCTGCTTTGGAGGCAGCACCGCCCGTTCATCTCTCATTTGTGTGGGCAGGTAGAAGACCATTCAATTCATGTCACCTCTTTCTTGCTCAAGTAGCTTCCCTTTGGCTAATGATCAACGAGCACAGTGGTATTGTCAAGAGAAGGCTGTAAACCTTTATGCATAACAAATGTGGAAGATCATGGAAGCAGGGTCCCAGGGACCTACAAGATGCATGGAATATACAAGAGTAGCCTCAGCGGGGCATGACCAGATTTATTCTTGCATTAAATCTTGAGTTGGTCCTTGCATCATCCATGCATGATCCTTGCGCTTTTGCTGGAACAGACAGCCGGGCCACAGGGACTTTAGCGACAATCATAGCAAGTGGAAAAACAGGTCCACACATAAGGAATTGTATAGGGAAGAGAACACTGGGTGGAGAAGGCCCCTGCACCTCCTTCAATGCGCCAAAGAAGTTACCATTTGCATGTAGGGCCCTGTTCCAGAGCAGGTCCTTCCACCACGACTGAAGGACTGGGATGCCTGAACTCCCTCACTCCATTGTAAGCTCAGGGAAAAATGGCTCCAGCTCTCACTCGTCTGCAGAACATACTGGAGTTCCAGCTGTGAAGATCTGCACAGAACGACTCAATGCCTCCGCTCAGAACCAAAGTGGCTAGAACCATTGTACTTCTGAAACCATGTTAAGAGCTGACAGGAGGAACTGCACAGAGGAAGCCGTTTGCAGCACAGAAGAAGTTTCACTGGTCCCACACAAAACCCAAGGGTACGGCGTAGCCTTGAGTGCTATCTATTGGCTCCTTATCTGTTAGTTCTTTGTCTATCCACAGATACAGAGTATACTTGTGAAACCAATCACCCAACCATCTCCCATCCTGGTCGAGAGATGGCAAAGGAGGTAGGACCAACGCACCCTTTGTCTTCATACAATCAGTCCCTCCTGTATCCTTTTGTATCTGGCTGTCTCTGGCAAAAGAATGAAAAAAAAACCCCGAAAAACCCAAGACTTTTTATTTATGGTTGTGTCAGTGGGCTGCACTGTCTAGACAGCTGGTATTAGCATCTCAAGCCGTCCTGGAATTTGAAATACCATTTATTTACCAGGAGAAATAAAAACCCTGTGATTAAACAGTTCATCAAAATAAATTGGGAACTGACACCGGGCCGGAGGAGACAAAAGGTAACAATGTCTAGGGCAGGCGTCTTCGTTTGTCTTGGCCACAGAGATGTTTTTACAGAAAAAAACAAGTCAGCTTGTCTTCAGCAAAATGTCCTCTCTCTCTCCCCTCCCCACGTTCACTCAGCTGCTCTCAACACGTCCCCACAAGAAAGCCTCAGTTCACTCAGTTGAAAAGGACGGACGAACAGAAATAGGTGTGACCCTTCTACAAGAAGCCTGAGGACTGTGTTCATGTGAAGAAAGGGACTAGGGATGGCTAGCTAATGAGTTACTTGCAAGAAGAGGGGAGAGCTGGAAGCAGGAATCCTCAACCTTCCTTCTCTGTTCTGGAGGTTACAGGGCAATCCATGCCTGCCCCATTCTGGAGTGGCACTTTTGCAGGACACTGCACCTGCCTGCCTTCAGATAGCACCCCGTTTCCACTCCAGTCCACAGATTCCAGGAGGTTTCCAGTCACATAGCTTTTAAAATTCAGCATGGACAGAGCAAAATAAATCTCTGGATCCCACCCTCTCCTTCTCCTTGAATGAGCAGCACACAGTCTCCCAGGGGAACATATAAAGAGAGTTTGATGGAGCCACCCCATAACTTTAACAACAGCTGCAGAACTTTAAAGAGGAACCACATGAAGGCATGAAACCTCCCCTCTTACAAAGAGCTACGGGCTCTGTGTTGAAGCTGAAAGCTCATATTAATATAAACGACTCATTAGGCCAAACACACAGCAGCTTGGCTGGAGAATTACTCCAGTTCTCCAAAGACAGGAAGATTTTAATAAGTAAAGGAGAGGCCACAGGACAGAATCACAGCGCCAGGGCTGGAACTAGCAGGGCTTTGTGTGGGTCAGACAGAGGCAAAAGTTAGTGTTCCAAAATTGAAGAGGGGAGTAAAAAAAAAATCAGAAAAAACGGATTGGGTAGAAGATAAGGGAGGGGAATTTTGTGTAATTAATAAGTACCAAAGCCTTGAAGGTCTGGAAAGAAAGGAGAAACAACAATCTGTAATGGATCAAACCACATGCCTGCTGCAAGCCGTGTTAGTGGTATCCAAGGACAGCGAGAGCAGTAATAGCCTGTAGGTGTTGTTTTTTTTAAGCCGTGATAATATATAGGTTTGGAATGTAATGTGGATATTCTTAATGCATCTATCCCTGTGGTAACTGAACACACTGCTTCCAAATGCAGTGCACAGTACCTGAATGCTGGGTGATGAATGACACCCTGCAAGTGAAATCTGCAGCCTACTGTTTCAAAGTACTCATTGATGGTTCTAATCTCAAAGGAAATTTGCCATTTAAGGCCAATACAGGCAGGGAGGCAGCATGCACCAGGGCACAGTAAATAGTTTCAATACATTTCAGTTTTATTCAGCAAAGTGACTCAAAATGAGCTTTATAAAGCCAACCACTCCAGCCATAGTTCAGAGCTTGAGAGGAAGGATGGCCTTGCGGTGTACTGGGACTTGGGCAATCTGAGTTTAATTCCCAACTCTGCTATAGACTCCGTGACTGGCCCTGGCCAAGCCACTTATTTCCTGGGCCTCAGTTCCCACCTCCACCCTCCCTGCTGTGAATTACAGGTGAGGTCACTTTCCCAGACCTGAAGGAGAGCTTTGTGTGACTAGAAAGTTTGTCTCTCTCACCAACAAAAGTGGGTCCAATCAAATCATTTACTTCACCCACCTTGTCTCTCTCCCATTGTCTACTTAGAATGTAAAATCTAGACCAGGGCTTCTCATTGCACTTTGACCCCCTTCTGACAACAAAAATTACTGCACAACCCCAGGAGGGAAGGGGACTGAAGCCCGAGCCCTGGGGAGGGGGCAAAGACAAAACCTGAGCTGCACCGTCCCATGTGGGAGGGCCAAAGCCGAATCCCAAGGGCTTCTGCCGCAGGCGGGGAGCCTGTAACCTGAGCCCCGCTGCCCAGGGATGAAACTCTCAGGCTTTGGCCCCTGGGCAGTGGGGCTTGGGTTTTGGCCCCGGCCCCAGCAAGCCTAAGTCAGCCCTGGCGACCCCATTAAAATGAGGGTCACAACCCACTTTGGGGTCCGGACTCACAGTTTGAGAATCGCTGCTCAGACTCTCTCTCTTACAACACATACGGACAGCACCTAGCACACCAGGGTCCTGGTCTCTTTGGAGTCCCTCGGTGTTAACTACAATTCTATATAATAAATATGCTCCTTACAGTCTTCTGGCTACGGCCACATGGCCAAAGCAGCGGCCAACTGTGTAGAGTTCAGGCATTTTCTGCAAAGGGTGATTGGATCCTGGCTATTGCCAGAAGACCAGATTTGCTGGACCGAGGGTTCTGATCCAGTATGGCCAAACCTATCTTACTGTGGAAACCCTGGTGAGTTCAGAGTCTGAAGAGCCAAATTCTGAAGCACGGAGAGAGGAAAGGATGTTTTCTTTTCTGCTGGACAAAACATAACATTTCTGGCAGGCGCGAGCAGGGACTGAACACTGTGTCCACTTTGGCAATATCCCGAATTCCTGGACGGACACAAGTGTGTTTTTACATGCAACACAATTGTGTAATCCATCTCCCTCCACTCCCTCTGAAGGAACTTGGCAAAAAAGCATCCACAAGGCTTTGGAAATTAAGAGTAGCCTGGAGCACGTTGCATCTCACTCCATTCCTAGTGCTCCTCGGTGCGGCTGCAGAGCAAGCATCACACAAAGAAACCAAGCCACCTTCAACACTGCATAGTCTGTAGCTTTGCTGCACCCAGATTGTAAGAGGTTCAATCATCAAAGCCCAGTTTCTCCCTCTCGTTACATCCAATAAAGCTACATACTAAAAATCCAAGGGTCATGAACTATCTACTCCAGACAGCACCAGTGAAGAACCTGGAAAACCTTGGTCTTCGTGTTGGGGTTTCCTGGCTTGCTAGCTTGTCCCCCCACCTTCTCTTGGGCTCATACACAGCCTTCTGCTCGTTGCACAGGAAAAGGCCCCACACAATGAGAACACAATTGACTAGCTCTTATGTGTATTCAACTCACCGTGGGTCCAGGGCCAGGTCATCTGAAATATACAGATTATGTTTGGAGTAACAGCCATTACTCCTCAACCTGGTCTGGCAGGCCTCACAGAATAAGGAGGAACAGACCCTTTCAGCACTTGGGAGGAGACATTCAAATAGGGTGACCAGATGTCCCGATTTTATAGGGACAGTCCCGATTTTTGGGTCTTTTTCTTATATAGGCTCCTATTACCCCCACCCCCTGTCCCAATTTTTCACATTTGCTGTCTGGTCACCCTACATCCAAAGGAAACACCCCAGGTTATTGATTCCATAGGCAGCACTCACCCTCCAATGAACAGCGAACCACTGCCCAGCATGCTGCTAGAGAATCCTATTGCCAGAGGTGCTTGCTTTGGAAGAAGAAATACAGCAGGACTCTGGTGCCTCATAATCATTAGAAACCTCTTTCTTTTTGTAGGGGGCAGAAAAAGTAACCCATGTCCTGGTCAAAGGCCAGTTTAGGCCAGCATATTTTGCCAGCCTGTACTCTGAACTGGATAGAATATTTGCTTGTGTGGGTCCCGAACTGGGGTGAAGTCCTGCTAGACCCCGCTGAATAGTAGTTCCTGCCCAGGGAAGAGATGATTACAGTTCAGGGGCAGATGGGATTCCTGTATGAACAGGCACAATAACGAAGCACTTTGCAACCCTTCAGGACAAACAAAACATTTTCTATAAATTTATAAAGCAACACCACCTCCACTCAAGCCTATATTCCCCTGCGATTAGATACCCCAGCCAGCTCCTTCCGGAGCTATCACCATCCGTTGCCTGAACAGCTTGACCAAGAGGATGCCTTAAAAACTCAACCCACATGTACTCGGGGGAAAACAGTGGTGGGTGAGTGGGGAGAAGTACTGATTCTACATACTTTTTAGAGGTACAGATTAAAGTCCCACTAGGCAAGCATCAATGGACGCTCAGAGTCAAGGCCTGCTGGCCAGTTATCCCTCTACACTTACACAAATGGACTTTCACTTAGAAAGAAAACCAAACTAACAGAATTATGCTAAGGCACTTGCACTGTTCCCCCCCCCCATCCTGTAATATTATCCCCATTTTACAAATGGGTTCCCGGAGGACGGAAGAAGTTCTAGACCTCAGGCCAAGATCACAGCTAGTCAAGCAGAGCAGCTGCTTACGGCCAATTTCTTCACAATCAAAATGCTCGGCTGGAGTATGCTGATGTCAGCAAATCTTCCAACGGAAACCAGGCAGCATTTCTGCTGCGTTGCCCACCTGGCAGGCTGCTGCAGAGCTGGGACCCTGGAAGCCCCCTGCTCAAGATGGGGCTATCAGGACTTTCAAGCTCCCAGCTTCTTGGCCACCCCTCCAGGCAGGCCACCAGGCAGCTCAAGGAGCTGCATCAATTTTGTTTAGAAAAAGAGTCAAAATGAAACATTTTGATTTTTCAAACTGGAAATTTCAGGCTGTCTGTTCCGCAGGAAATTCTGAAACCACCGTTTTGTTCCAATGCAGAATTATTATTTTTTCAATTATCAGAATTTCCTGCCCACTGGGGATTCCAGGTTCCGACCAACCCCAATATTAAGTGCTAGTCTATTTAAGGAAGCGTAGGCCCAGGCCAGGCTGTTCCCATGACCCAGTTGCCTTTACAAATGGCTGTAAGCCACCTTAACATCTATGCAGGGGTAGGCAACCTATGGCACGCGTGCCGAAGGCGGCAGGCGAGCTGATTTTCAGTGGCACTCTCATTGCCCGGGTCCTGGCCACTGGTCTGGGGGGGCTCTGCATTTTAATGTAATTTTAAATGAAGCTTCTTAACATCTTAAAAACCTCATTTACTTTACATACAACAATAGTTTAGTGATAGATTATAGACTTATAGAAAGAGCCCTTCTAAAAATGTTAAAATGTATTACTGGCACGTGAAACCTTAAATTAGAGTGACTAAATGAAGACTCGGCACACCACTTCTGAAAGGTTGCCGACCCCTGATCTATGTGACACTGTAATGCGTGAATGGAGGAACGTGTCTGAATTGGGTGAGTCCCAGTACCCTTGGAAATCAGAACAGCAAGTTAGGCAGTAAACGTGCATTACTGTAGGCTTGCGTGATGAGCTCTAGCTGGTATCTCTTCGATGCTATGTGCGTCTGTGGTTTGGGTGGGAAACAAGCATTTCGAGGCAGCAGAACAGAATGCACCAGGGCAGCTTGAACTCCGGCGGGAAGAGCATTGCTAAACAGTAAGCAAGTTGTAAACCACCAGTCAGACAAAACATCTGGCAGCTGCTTCAAATATTTCTCTGTCTGAAGGGCGGACAAGCCTGCAACAGACTCATAAATCAAAACATTTGTGAGGACAGGGCCAGAGCCCGGGGGGGGGGGGGGGAGCCTTGTGCTGCCCTAGGACGAGCCTGTCTCTCTTTGGCACCACTTTCTGGGCCAAGGAAGTTTTAAAAATAAAAGAAGTACATCAATCTCCAAATATTTCCCTCTCCAATCAAATTCAAGCCAGCCTTGGGCACAAGATGAAGATTATCAGTGCGGTATAGGATGGGGGAGCACACTAGGGGATCCTTTTCACTCCTAGCTTCAGAACAGCTTCACTCACTCCATAGAGACAACTTGTTTGCACCCAAATTGGAACATTCACTGCAGCAGTCAGCAGAGGAAGGCTGGCTGTGGTTAAGGCATGGGGCTGGGACTCAGAAGATTTGCAGTCAGTTCTCAGCTCTGTCACTGGATGTCCTCTGTGACCTTGGGCAAGTCACCGAATCTCTGCCTCAGTTCCCCATCTACAACAAGGAATTAGGGTTACTCCCTTTGGGCTAAGACCCTAGTTAGGGCTGCCAACTTTCGAATCGCACAAAACCGAACACTCTTGCCCTGCCCCCTTTCCCCAAGACCCCATCCCCGCTCACTCCCATACCCCCTCCCTCTGTCACTCACTCTCCCCATCCTCACTTACTTTCACCGAGCTGGGGCAAGGGACTGGGGTGCAGGAGGAGGTGAGGACTCTGGCTGGGGGTGCAGGCTCTGGGGTGGGGCCAGGAATGAGGGGTTTGGGGTGCAGAAGGGGGCTCCGGGCTGCAGCCAAGGGGTTCAGAGTGTAGGAGGGGGCTCAGAGCTGGGGCACAGGGTTGGGGTGCAGGAGGGGCTGTGGGCTCTGGGGTGAGTCTGGGGATGAGGGGTTTGGGATGCAGGAGAGGGCTCAAGGCTGGGGCAGGGGTGCAGGCTCTGGGTGGGAGTTTGGGTGTGTTAGAAAGGACTCAGTGCTGAGGCAGGGCACTGGGGTGTGGGAGGGGGTTCCGACCTGGGGCAAAGGGTTGGGGTGCAGGCTCCGGCCGGGCGGCGCTTACCACAGGTGGCTCCCAGTTGGTGGCGCAGCAGGGCTAAGGGAGGCTCCCTACCTGCCCTAGCTCCGTGCAGCTCCTGGAAGCAGCTAGCATATTCTTGCAGCTCCTAGGTGGAGGGGCCAGGGGGCTGTGTGTGCTGCCCGCAGGCACCACTCCCACAGCTCCCACTGGCCGTGGCTCATAGCCAATGGGAGCTGCAGAGCTAGCGCTCAGGGTGGGGGCAGCGCATGGAGCCCCTGTGGCCACCCCTGCGCCTACCAGCTGGATATGCTGGGAGCTTTCTGCACTGCAGGGAGGCTGCATGGCAGAGCGGAAAGGACACTGATGGGTACCCAGGCCTGGGCTGTATTCTCAACTCCACGCTGAATCACTATGACCTCAGGCAAACCACAACCCCTCTGCCCCCTCCTTATGGATGAGACTTGAGCTTCCTTTCCTAAGTAGCTTGGACCTTGACAGGTAAAGCCCTGCATCTGTGCCGATAGCTATTTTACCATCATGGCAAAACACTCCCCTTAACTTGTAAGTTACTTCTGGGAATGGGTTTTTTTTGGGGGGGAAGGAGAAAAGGTTATCATCAGGATATCTCGGATTCTTTCAGAGATCACCACGGGACATCTCTGGGGAGAGGAGCGTCAGATACCTTGGACTGCATCACAGAGAGCAAAGCAGGATAGACTGCAATAAAATGGGAAGGCAAAATTCCGTGCAGATGAACGTGATTAGTCAGCAATAGAAGGGAGACAAACGATATTGGCCAGCAAGCCAGGATTGGCTTTAAAGGAAGCCCTGATGCAAGTGGGACTTGTAATTTTCATGCTCTTCAGAGGTGGGAGCAGCCTTGGCTGCTGCAGGCCAGGACCCAAGCATATGCGACAGCAGGGGAAACAGGGCTCCACGGATTCATTAGGATTTGCTAATCCGTGACATCATTTGTTGATTCCACCAGGTCCAGTCCACATCTCATGACTTCCTGCATGGTTGCTAAGGCGATGTACATAAACACTGCAAACTCCAGGCTCGGAGCAGGTCATTTATTTCAAATATTCCCAGCAGCTGGAACACGAGCCTGTTTGGGTGTCTGGAGCGGAGCATGAACAAATTTCTCAGTCTTTGGCACCCGCCCCACCTTCTGTCCCCACAACCCCAGCCCACTGCTGTGCCACTCCCCGTATCGTTTATGGCTCACTAGAGCTCACATTCCATCGAACAGTGATGGGACAGGCTGCAAGGGAGGCAAGCTTTGCCCACATATGGTCAGAAATTAATATTTCTTTTCGAATCCCCGCTACCTGCAGCATGAGAAAGATGCAGAGATTAATTGCTACCATGTTTGCAGGCTGCCTTTGCTTAGCATCATTTCACTAGCGCTTTCCTCCCGCCCCCTCCCCTCACCCCCCTCATTTATCTTGCATTTGCCCCCTGCCCAGGGCAGAAGCGGTTTCTGGTGTATTGCAACCTTCATTGGAGCTGTTTTACAGACCCCCTTCCCCAGACTGGAGTTGTAAGAGGTCGTTTTCCTCTCGCACCCACCCCGCCCAGTTTGGTAGCTACAGCACTGGTGTGCTCCCTCTCACAAGAGGGTGCAAGGCTTGCCCCAGATTAGTACAGGTGCTCTCAACCCCAGCCCAGTAAGTCGCATACACACTAGTCTACTAGGGAAAAACTGCAACATTAGCTAAGGTCACCCTGTAGCCATTATAGAATTCTAGAAAGGACTAGACAGAGCAACCACCCCGAACACCACGGCATTGGCATTGCACGATGCCACTTCCAGGACCATGGAACTACCTTCTTTAGACAGGGCCTTCTTTCCAAGGAGTGAAACCTCTCCCCAAAGCCTATGTAGTGTCATTTCAAGCAGTCACAGGGAGGGGTGGGCACTGATCATACCAACTGCATCCCCATTGGTGCTTCGAGTCAAAAATCACAGTGGAACGGCTCAGACTGGTGAAAGGTGCTAGGTTAAGAGCCCTGTAGCTGAAAGGCCTCAGTGTATTGGGTGGGCAGCGGCAATGTAAACTTCCACCCACTGCCCCTTGCAAATGCTTCAGCCTTGACCTGGAGGCCCACCAGGCCTAAGAGGGTTATTCAGATTCTACCACCAAATTAAATTTTTGGCCTCCAACAGCCAACTGCAATGACATCTATACCAGACAGATCTAATGGCAAATGGTCTCAGTTCATCGCCACCAGGTCTGACCTAGGTAGGAGTCAACAGCCTACAGGAAAGAGGCTCTGTGCATCCCACTACAGATTCCAGAGCCATCAGTCCCCTGCATCAAGGGCATGTGCTACATTAACCTGCCGGGGCAGGGCACTGCTCTTCAGCTTTCCCACCCCATCCAAAAGACCCTCATTTAAGTGAATGAGGAGAAACAGGAATCGCACTACTTCCATGTAACCTCAGAAGAGCCCGGCTGGAATAGGTCATGATCTCCTTTATTTATCCAGTTCCCTTCTCTCGTTCCATTTCTTCCTCTCTGCCTCTCCCGATCCCCTCCACTTTTTCTTCGCAACTTTCAGGAACCCACTCAAATAACCCAAGAGGGGGGTATTGCCCATTAAATTTTGCTCATATACACCGTGATTCTTTACCCTTACACTACAGTGTGAATAAGGCACACATTTTAAACAGAGAGGCTAGCTAGCCATTGGAACTTAAGGAATGTGGTGGATTCTCCGTCACTTAAAGTCCAAGTCAAGACTGCAGGTGTCTAAAAGATCATCTTTCCTCACCCAGAAGTTATGGGGTTGATACAGGAATCACTGGGTAAAACTCTCTGGCATGTGCTATGCAGGAAGTCAACCTAGATAACAGTCCCCTTAAGGCCTTAAAAAAAAGCATCTATGAGTGAACCTGGTTCATTTTAAGGAACTGAGTACAGGGCCAGTAACAAATCTTCCCTGCCAAAACTGCCATCTCATCTCAGAGATATTCATTCCAGCCACATGTGCAGTAGAGATTTCCAGGCATGACTGGCAGATGTGGGTCCCATAAGCCTTTAGAAGTTAATGAGGTGGTCTAAACACACTGGTTCGCGGAAGATCCCCAATGCTTCAAGGAAACAAAAGTGCTGCAATTCTCATACATCACATCCCCACTCTCTTGGCCTGCCTCCTGCAGCCCTCCTCACAAGCCGTATTCAGAAGGAAGTTACATGCAACGAAAGGGCTGCAGGCTTAAACCCAAGTGACAAACAATGGTGGAGACCTGAACTCAAATGGTACCTGCTGTTACAGGTGGAAACAGTGCAACAGTACCATGATAACCACAAGCTACCAAAGGAAATGGTAGAGTCTCAGACTCTTGGGAGTCTTCACTTCAAAGACCGGATGCCTTTCTGGAAGATCTGCTCTAGCCCAACATGTTGTTGGTTTCAATGCAGGGGTAACGGGGTAAAACTTCCCTGCCTCATGATACGCAGGAAGTCAGACTAGGCGATTTAATGGTCCCTTCTGGCCTTACAATCTATTAAAAAAAGCTGAGCCGTCTGAGGCTATAGTTGTCCATTATGTGCCTCTGCTAGGAAGCATGCAATGGATTGCAAGGAGCCCAGCATCTGGAGAACAGAGTGAGGGGTTCCAATGGTCAGATGGAAGAAAAGTGTGGCACTGGGGGCATAGGGGCTGGCCCCCCCACTAGCTACAATAGGATACTCCGGCCTTTCACCGATACCACTTCAGCTTCCTATCCACACAACCCTGTTCCCCAGTCACCTCTACGTCTCCTCCAACACGGGCAGGCACCTTGCTTTCAGCAGGGGAGCACCACCACAAGCCCATATCAGATGAGCTTGCATAAAAGCACAAGTGCAACTAGTAATGACAGCTCTGCATGTAAGGAGGGTGTGTGTGTGTGTGTGGGGGGGGGGGGGGGGGAAGAGTAGGGAAGAAGCGTTTCAGTCTGAAGAGCAAGGATGGTCCGGGGGTTATAGCATTAGAGATCTGGGTTTAATTCCCAGCTCTGCCACAGACTTTTTGGGTAGCCTCAGAATAGGATCTGTAAAATGGGCATAACCCATGCTCTCATCTTTGTTTGTTCTATTCAGACTAGACTCTTTGGGGCAGGTCTCTTGGTCTGTACACAGACCCGAGCACAATTGGCCTCTGATTTTGGCAGGGCCCCTTTAGGCACAAATAAAACAGGACTCCTGCTCAATATTTAATAAACTTTATTTCTGTATTGGGTTACTGAGTATTATTTACAGCTGTAAAAGAGAAAGCAAAGAGTTTAAAACTGTACAAAGCAATGCACTGGGGACAGCAGAGAGACAGTGGAGACAAAGGAGGGGCTAAAAGCACAAAAACAACAGGGCAGAAGGAGTGGTGGAAGACGCTGGTAGAGTTGAAGGCAATCAAGTTAGGCTCTGTACATGCTGAATTCTCTTGTGCAACTTTGTACGTGTCCCACCCTGTAACAGAAGCTTGTACAAATCCCTACATAAAAATAATAATCCAGGTTACATTAAAAAAAAAGAAAGAAAGGGGCACTCTGCACCCCCACCCAGTCTTGGCACCAATTCTGTGCTTTAAAAAATATACTATGCCAGTAGATTTTTTTTTTTTTTAAAAGGTACCCTACAGCAGCTGTTTAAAACAGGATTATACAAACACCACAAATATATATTAAACATTTTCAACAAATAAACTCATTTGTACCTGTACGGAACAGAAGCAAAAAAAAAAAAAAACCACACAAACATTGTTTTTCAAGACAAAAAAGAAATGTGCAAAATAACCCCAGAGAAGGCAGCTTAATCGCCTGCTATTTGGAGAGGCCAGGAGAGAGCAGCTCCTGTTGACGGTGGGGAACTGGGTTCTCTCTTTTTGGCTACTGAGGTGAGAATCTTTATTTGGGATGTGCAAGGATTTCTCCTTTTTAAAAAATAATAATAATAATAATAATAAAGTCTCACAATGGTTCTTCTCCCCCTCTTTTCTTGACTGTAATTCAGGCTAGTTCCCTTTGCTGTGCATGCAAAGCATCAAACGAGCACTCTTAAGCCTCCCATCAAACTACTTTCCATCACATCACCCTCTAGACGTCTGGCCTGCTGACATACTGTAAGGCAGAACACACTGTTCACACCCTTCCTCCTGGGTCGTCCCTCTGTCCACTAGCAGGGATGAGAGAGAGGGTCGTTCCTGCCAGAGAGCAAGGAGGAGATTACCTTGATGGACAATGGCAGACTGAAAAGCTCCGATTTGAAATACTCTAAGCAGCTTATCAAAGCAGAAGATTCCCTGGCAGATCCATTTCAGGGGCGCTAACATGGACTAGAATATGCATGACGCAGACATGGGAAAGGAGAGGTCTGTGGTTGTAAAGGATCTGCCATCAACAAATCAGTCTGGAGTGGCTGACTCTCCAGGGATGATATTGCATGCCAACGAGTTGTAGCGGGGGAAACTGACCGCCAATGGAGAGGGGCGGGCATCTGATCTAAAAGCTGCAGGTTAAAGTGAACACAAGGAAAGAGGGGGGGAAAGATGCAGACATCAGAGGGGCTGCTCAATAGATTGGTTTCCCCATCCACTTCAGGCCTTATTTGCCCCTAGCGTCACAGCCAGTGAAAAGGAAGATAGACAAGATGCAGGAAAAATGGAGTGAGGGATGGAAAGTGATGGTGAAAGAAACAAGATTCAATCTACATAAAGTAACAGTTAAGACAGGGTGAGACAGTATCATGACATTGACATCAGCTACATAACCACCTTATCCAAGTTAAAAAAAAAAAAAAGTGTCCATGTGGAGTTTTTTTGGTGTTTTCACTTCCCATTGAAGTGATTTACGTCCTTGCTTGTCAGAAGGCCCCCCATCTCGTGCCATTCCACTTCTAGCACCTGGCATTTGACGTGTTGCCATTCTCAATGCTTCCCCGTCCAAGCTTCATGTACTCTCCTTCAGCCAGAGTAAGAGGCAGAATTTGCTCCTAGACTTCAGGCATTCAAAGGATGCGCTACAGCTGTTTGTCAGGAGCTGTGAGGAAAGCAGCAAGGGATGTGCAGAGAGATTCTGGAAGGTTGTGTTTTTGGGGGTGTTTTTTTTTTGGAAGCATGCAGGGATGGGATGTGACCTTCATCAGCAAAGGTCATCTTAGTCGTTGAAACAAGGATACTTGAAAACGGCCATTTTAAGGTCATATTTGGTTTGGGCACTGGAGGAAGGTACTTGGGCTGAGGATGTCCAACACTAGTGATGATGGGGGGAGGCTGGCAGGACCACCGTCCAATGGGTCAGCGCCAAATCATTTGCCTCTGTTTCAGTTCTCACAGCATCCTTCAACCTGTAGGTCATTGGTAGAGAAGGTAGCTCTTGAGGGATGCCGGCAGTGGCAGTGCTTGGATCTCACTCAGTCGATCCTTGCCCAGAGCCAGCCGCACAGAACGCCGGCACAGGTCCATCAGAGGCAGTGGTTCGGCTGCAAGACAAAAAAGCCACACGTTAACTCGGAACACGAGTTAGAGCCCGGTGGCTGCGTTGTTAGTTACGGTAGCCGACACACTCAAGAGGAGCGTGAGAGAAACTGAGGCCCTGGTCTGTTCAGGAGCCCTTGACTACCCAGCACCCTCAGCAAGCGAGGCAGCAGTTCTAGGTTACTATGCAGGGGGTCCCAGTAGGCCACGAAAGCTGTGAACTATCTGCAGCAAGCACTGAAGGTAATACATGCCCTAGAAATACCAACGGTAGAGCAGGAAAGGAGATCCTGGAATCCCCCTATAAGTAATTAAGGAGGTGTATTCAGTTAAGGGGGGGGAAGATCCCCCGTTTTTAGACGCCACAATGTGGGAACCTTTGTAAAAGCTGTTTAAACACAGGACTGCATGTTGCAGTATGATTTTACCATTTCTAGGTACCCCAAAGCACTGTACTGTTCTTCACATTTCTAGGCACCCCAGAAGCCTTCACATGCTTACTTCTGACCTCC
This sequence comes from Chrysemys picta bellii, assembly GCF_011386835.1. Lineage (NCBI taxonomy): Eukaryota > Metazoa > Chordata > Testudines > Emydidae > Chrysemys > Chrysemys picta. The sequence continues at coordinate 10,538,714 of NC_088811.1, read as the reverse complement.
CAAAATACGGACAGGCCAGCTCCATCAAGGTTCACAAGTCACTAGATTTGCTCACCTCAGCAGAGATTTCACCTTCAACCTGAATGCTGATCCAGCAGCACCACATGGGACTATACACCCGCACCCATTAGTTCAGTATCCATGCAGCAGGTTTCATAGCCCTCAACAGCGAGCCAGCTTTATTTAGAGCTCACACCGCCAGTTCTACTGGGATGTCTTTCTATGCATCCTTGGTGGATTGGGCACGTTCCTTGTGCCAGCACAGCATCCCTCATGGTGGAGCTCAAGTGTTCCTATTCTGTTAACACCTCCTGAAATGCAAGCGCCACGCGATTAAGGGTGCAGGTGTTCTGGCTGCTAAAGCCAGTGTTTGCACTGAACAGGCATCACTGATGTGAGTAATAATTTCTCTTCTGCAGGCAACCCTGCCCACCCCAAAACCCGTCACTGCAGCAGATCTCTAGCCCGTTTCCTCTCCAAGGAGATTTTCCAATGACGTAGCTCAAGACCGCAGTTTCCATCAGAGGATGAGGGTAGCCACCTTGAGAAAAATCCAAAGCCTAACATGAAGTCACCCCCAAAGAGCGAGTGGAGCTCACTTGCCTAGGTCAGGACTTCAGTGTCTGGTGGGCAGATGAGAACCAAGCCACCTACATAATGTCCCCAGCAAACCAGGTTTCAACACCTCTATTAAAGGGGGCAAGCCCACGTCATAGACCCCAGAGAGTGCTCCCAGGACTGGGGACACACCAAACTCTACTGGAAGATCTGCAACTACGATTCTTGCAAAATGTCTTTAATAATACAGAAAAGGAGAAAGCCCAAGAGTGGCTGGCTTCACTAACCAGGATTAAGACCCACCCAATGTGGAAAAGCTAGTCAAAAGCCCAGCTTCATTTTAGCTCCACGGTTACATTTTCAGGTTAGGTTTGACCGACTACGGCAGTACCCCAGCAATGAGGAGTTGGGGAAATGTTTTTCATATCAAACGATTGCATATGCACCTATGGCTCCATACACGTCAATGCAGCAGGGAGCTGCTATCTCTAGTTCTCAGGAAGAGGAGACTCTACGAAGGCCAAGTTTCCAGCACAGTGAGCCCAGGAAATCGAGGAGGTCGAGATTCAGATTTGATATTTTAGAGACAGAAGATCCAAACTGCCATCTCCCTACCTCCCAGGTTACAATTCTGCTATCTAAGCAATTTCATAGCCCTGAAAAAGTTTGGGATTCTGTAGGCCAAACTCACGAACGCTCTGCATTCAGATGCATGAACAGCAAGTAGGAGATAAAATTTAACTTGAGCGAGCTGCCACAACAGATTAAAATACAAATGAATATTTACTAGGAATATTTCACTGTTCTCCACAGGAAAGACTGGTTCCTTGTGCTCTGATGGGGCAGACAGCAGAAACCAAAGTTACAGCTGCACATAAGGAAAAGAATCTGAACTTTCAGGAGTTTTTCTTGATGAAGTTTTCCAAGCTCATCTGGACAGCACTAAATAAGGGTCAAGGTTTTGCAAAAGTGACTAGGCATGCCTCTGCTTTGGGCGGTCTCACTAGACACTTTAAGAGGGTCTGATTTAAAAAAAATTAAAAAAAAAGCTCAACAGCATCTAAAAATCCAGGCTCCAGCTGGGAACCCCAAAATGGAGACTTGGAAAATCTTGGTCAACCAGTGTCAGTTTTTCAGGAGCTGACTACAGATTAATGCCAACAGCGCTCGCTTCCTCTGGAACAAGCCAAATTAAGCTATCGACCCTGTTCATCCTGCTGCCACTGCCAACAGATGGGAGGCAAAGTTTTTAGTCCATTTTCTGACCATAAGTGTCACTGCATTTGTGCTCCCTTCCAGGATCATTCCACAAAAAAATAAAATAAAAAAAAATCCCTCTTGCATCTCTCCTCTAACGCTTCCCACTCCATAGGCGTTTTAAGATCCATCTTTCCCTTTCTGTCCAGAGCAACGACACTCTCATTCAGCTCTACCCCCCCCACCCCATTTTCAGATTATTGTAGCCATTGCTTCCACCTTTTAGCCTCCCAATACTCATTGACAAAACTGTGACAGAGTTTGCCTAGCAGCTCGGACAGAATCCCTTCATAGATTGCAAGGCCAGATGGGACCACTGGGAACCTCTAATCTGACCTCATGTGTAACACAGGCCAGAGAACTTTCACGAAATAATTCCTAGGGTGTAGTTTTTAGAAAGACATCCAGTCTTGATTTAAAAATTCAGTGCCCTGCATGTCAGATCAAGTTCAAGATTCCAACCCTTTCTTTCAAGGTTCTAAACATCTCTGCTCCCCTCCCCCCCACACACCACGCCCTTCTGCCCATCGCGCAGCCTCTCCACCTAGCCAGCGATGCCAGCCTTGTCCACCGATTGGTCTCTGCGCTTTCCACTAGGATCTACCCCTCTGTCCATACTAGGGCTTCCCTGCACCAACCCTGAAGGTCCCAATCCTTCTCTCGAGATGCAGCTCAGCTGCAGTGCTGGTAAATCAGCTAATTAATGGCTACGTGGTGAGGCATATGGGGACATGACTCTTTATAAGTCATTTTAAAAGGCCAGGGTGCATACTGTGCATTTGATTCTCTACTTCCCGCTCCAGGCTCCATCCCAATGAACTTCATTTGTCCTTTCACCTGTAAGCTCTTCAGGGCAAGGACTGCGTCTTTGTTTATACAGCATTTAGCACAATAGGGCCCTGACCCTCCTCCTTGGGTCCCGTGGCATCACTGCAATAGAAACATGCCAATGCCGTGGCCTTCAAAGACGCTTTGGATGCAAACTAATCCAGCTAAATCACACTAACTACGTTAGTTATTTGTGCGGATAACCCCAAAACAGTCTTGTAAAGACCACCCCGCTCCACAGGAGCCAGGAATGAACTTCTGTTGGTGGGTTAAACACCCAGAAGAACAAACCATGCTTGTATCTGAACCGCTGACCCAGAGAACGCAGCCACTGTTCGTGGAGCAGGTTCATGAGCATGGTGTCATTAGACCCAGGATCATTACTAAGTACTCCAGTACAACTACACTCAGGAGCTGTTCTATCTGTGCCTGGTAGCTGGTGTCTGACCATTTCTGACTCTGTTACCGTTACCCACGGTCAAGGCTGGGTTCCAGTAGCCCCATATTGGGTATGTTACATCTTGGAACCCACTCCAACTGAAGCAGACACAGAACGTGACTGTTTGCTTGCTATGTGGAGTTCTGTGCTGAGAACTCCAATCTATATTGGCCACCTACTGGCTTCACCCCTATGGTGCTGAATGGTTTGGGACCCAGCTACCTGAACGACTGCCTCCCCTAGGCCATACTGGATAGCAGCAGTGTTAGAGCTGGAATCCCTTCTGAGTGGTAGGGCACCACTGCCAAGAGCTCTCTATTCAAATGCTTGATCCCATGGCCTCCAGGGTTGGGCACCCGTCTGGACATGCTCTCAGCTAGCCTGATTAGAGACAAGGAGGCTGGAGGAAGTGGCTGCTGAGGGACCATCTGGTTTTTAGATGGTAGTGTTTACTTGTGGAAGGCAGTCTATACGGAAAGCATTGACAGTGTGCATTTTCAAGTTTCAGCACCAGCATCCTGAAGGGGCACCTCTCATACATGGAGATGAGACATCCGACCTTTATCCAGTGCCTTTCCCTACTTCACACACGCACTTGCCCTGTGCCTGGACCCTTGAAACCAGTGCAAGTGAAGGGCTCTTGCTCATTTATTAGCCTGTAAAGTAAATACAAAGCATTCCCAGCCATTGCCTCTGCCCTGCCATTGGCTCCTTTCAGATACAGAAGACTTGATAGGGTGATTGGCCAAGACCACCGTTCAGACAAGAATCTGTGTTCCTGTGTCACAAAGCTCAATTTAGGCCACCTCAAAATTAGACCAGTCTAGTCCCATCACTGTTTAGAAGGAGAGGAATACACAATATCAGTGCTCCAATCCCTACCAGTCTGCTCCTGGATGTAATTTGAAATGCCTGTTTTGCTTTACCTACGTCCACACGGTTTGGGACCTAGGTACCTATGAGACTAACCATCCCCAAAGTGAAACAGGAGTACTTGTGGCACCTTAGAGACTAACAAATTTATTAGAGCATAAGCTTTCGTGGACTGCTACAGCTATCAGGCTTAGCTGGAAAGCTCTCTCCAACCAACGGCACCTGGAAGTGAGGAGTAACAGCAGAGTTTTTGAGGAAGGGTCCTGGGCTGTGGAATTCTCCTCTCTGATGTGCAGGGCAAAGCTCTTCCTTTGAGCCAAGCATTTGCTCGACATGGGTCACAGCTAAGACAATGTTTTGCTGTGAGAGGTACCGGGGGGGGAGGGTTGGGGGGCTGTCATTAGGGAGATCTCAGTTACAGTGCACTGAAAGTGTAGAGTAAAAATACACGAGTTTGGATATGTTTAATCAGCAGCTGTCCCTGTAGTCATGTAAAAGCTCAGAGCTTGCTAAATACCCAGCTGCACCATTGGCCAGGTTTGCTTAGGGCCACTAAATTTGAAAATCAAGAGACTGAACGGTAGGTGTTTACAGCAGGGCAAATTAGGAGAAGTGAGAATTAGCTCTCACACACACACACACACACCCCAAATGTTTCACTCCAATGCCTGTGACTCAGCACTGGCTCTGTCTCAGGCCAGGAATACCCTACTGCATGTCGATTGGTTGCCAGGTTTGGCTAGATAATAGAGCAGCAGAAACACCAAAGCTTGAAGATTCAGTCTCTGCAGGCCAACCTGGGTAGCAAAACCTAGGAGTTTTAATGCAGAGTGGAAGGGAAAAAAAAAAATCTCACTGTTCAAAAACATTGTCCCTTTTGGTCGGTTTGCACAGCCCCTAGCACAACAGAATCCTGCTCCATGACTGGGGCTCCCGGGGGACTACAATACAAACACCACCCATTGCCTTAATTTAATAGCTACAGTAGCAAGGAGAGTCAAGTCTGCAGTATTAGGCACTTGCACTTCGTTCTACAGAAGTGAACTATCCTGCTTAAATAATTCATAATTCATTAATTGTAATTAATACTACACTTGATTCTGAAAGGGCTCCATCATTGCCCTGGGTGACCTTTGCATGGCTTTGATGAAGAGGAAGTATATTTACCCCCAAATACAGGAAGAAAGTATTCTATAATCCCTTGCAACAATACAAGACAGATGCTACTCTGGGGCTTGGGGTGAACATGCTAATCCTTCCCATATTAAACCTGACAAATTTCTGTAGCAGTGAATCCAGGTTAAGCCATTCCTCCGAATGGACTAAGTCCCATTCTGGTGCAATTGGGAACCTCTGTCCCAAAGAGACAGACAGGCTTTTTTTCAGGACCAATTTGAACTTGGGAAGCTTGTACTAAGCTTGGTGACCAACTGCCATCCTGAGTTTACACTGAGCCGTCAGAACTACGACGGTTTTCCTGGCCAGAATACCCAACCCCACTCTGTTCAACAGCGTTCCTTAGCCTGGAAGGGAAAAGGACAGAAAGCTAGTTGCTGAAAGGTGGGGTTCCAGGCTAATGACTGCACAGCTCCCTACACACCTGCCTGCAGAGCAAGTTTAAAACTTGTTCTCCTGTATAAAGAGTACGTGGAGGAAAGGTCACCTTTCAGGTAAAGCGTGCCTCAGAGAAGCTACAGGATTCTGCCTTGTCCATTGGCCTAAATCCATAGTAAGGCTCTGGAGACTCTAGCAGTAAAGAGGAGGAGGAGGAGGAAGAGAACATCAGCTTTCCAGATAGACTTCATGCAGATGGCTGGAGTCCCAGCTGTAGGTTTCCTCTCCGCATGGCTGCCCAAAATCCACACTTTCCGTCCTATACAGTCACCTAGTTACTATCAAACTGCTTTCCTAATTTGAGGCTCCGTATGCTGATGTGTACCCAGACCAGTGGGGGTTACCCTGCTATAGGGACATAATCTGGCTGACTGGTAGCTGCACCAGATCCAGCTAGAAACAATACTGCTCTTTCCAAACACAGCCCATCAGCAGAGACTAATCTGGAGTAGAAACCCCATCCTCTCCCCCTAGCCCTTTGCTGCCCGAACAGACCCTGCTGTCCTAACCGGCTTAATTTCGGTTTGCACGAGTCAGTTTTCAGGTACATAGCTCACTAGCTATTGGGAAGAGAGTGCGGCTATGTGGTTCAATCTCTTTAGCGGGGCTAGGAAGGCATGCAGAGATCTGCACAGGGTTATACTCACGATCAAGCCCGTTCAAGTAGCGCATCCGTATTTCGCAGTGCCCCCACACCGCGCTTACAACTGGATACAGTTTTTTCCCTTTAAGTCCTCGAAAAGCAACACCCATGTACTGCCCATCTACGATGAAGCTCAGGGTCCCGTCATCCATGTCCAGGACCACCAGGAAAGAGTCCGGCACAATGAAAGTCTCATCCGGTTCTAAGAAGGCAGGGTAGGTTTTACTCGGCTGGTTCTTGCCATCGTGGTACAGTCTGTTCCGCCCAAGGTCCCAGCCCCAGGATTCATGGTTATTTCCTATCAGGGTCGTGTACCCTACAGAATGCAAGGGCGCGTCCGCCGTAGCCACCCCTACCACGGCATGCGTGCCCCGCTGCCTCATGGCCCACGTGATCTGCCACACATGCAGTCCCCTCGTATATCCAACTTTGCCTCGGATGGCATCTGTGCTCTGAGCCACCGGATGCCGGTGAAATATTAGTTTGTCGTCCTCTTTCACAAAGACATTCAGCGAGCGGTCATCGTTGTTCCATGAGTGCAGCAGCTGGACCTCGTACGAGACCGGAGGCATGTCCAATAGCAAGTCCAGGCGCGTGGGCTTGCAGTAATCCAACCCCTGGAGCTCCTGCTTGAGTGGCCTGTATGCAGGGTCTCTCATATCCACAGTCTTTATCCCGCCAGTGACCTTCTGACCCATCTTGTGTTTTGATTTCAGGTATTTAGAGACTCCCAGGGCAAGCTCATCAATTACCCTCCCGCTGTCATTCAGCCCTGCAGAAGAGGTTGCTAGGAGACCTTATCAAGATGTGCACTGGTCAGTATTGCCTAATGGAGGGAAAGAAAAACAAGGAGAGTTAAACATTAGCACATCACCCAGAAACAAGATTTCCAGCGCCTCCTTGTCAGACCAAAGGTCACACCTAGGAGGGCTCACGTGCCCTGCACAGACAGAGACCGGACCACCACTCACTGGAACTTGCAGTGTGTTCTAGAGGGAACCTTTAAAAGTTCTGTCTACACTGCAGGACCAGGTGTGACTGTAGCATATACTGACCTACCTGAGCCAGCTTTAATCTAGCAAGTGAGAGCACCAACAGCAGCGAAGCCACCGCAGCACAGAGGCTTAAACCCGTCTGGGACCCCCGCGGGGTACCCAGGCAGTTAGCCGATGCTGAAGTCCTTGCTGCTGCAGCCTCACCACTACTGGGACTTGCAATAGCTGGATTAAAGCTCTCTCAGGTCGGTCTCCACACGATGCAATTTCACCTCTAACTGCAGGGTGGACATACTGTAAGGACTGGGAGTTTGCCAGGCAACTCATGTAGGCGAAGTTTAATAAGGAAGCTGGAAAAATGTAAGCACGCCCAGCCTCTCACGAGCTGCAAGGAGGACACAAGTCTACGTACTGTGATATACGATGCATAGAGAAACCCAGACTTTGGCCCTTTGTGGGCGTCATTGAAAACACTGCAGCTGTGGTTTTTCCTTGGGTTACACAGACTGGACCACCCTGTTGTCACTGGGCCATGCTAAAGCTTTTAGACACAGGGCTTCTCGAATATGCTGCCTTCCCATAGGTATCCCCTGCATTTAATCCCCAATCACTCCTGCTAAATACTCTATTATATGCCACATACATGGGCACAAGCGTTGATACAAGGTAGTGGCAGAGATTAAGAAATTCCTTGATGGTCCTGAATCCGCAATGGAGTTGTAGTAGATCCGGCTTTTAGCGAGCATAGCCTTGCTTCATCTCAGCCCCAACCTATACGCTCATGGATGCAAGCGGCACGAGACACCCCAGCCACTGCCAGGACCATCCACCTGTGTGCATCTTTCCAGACACTTAGAAAGGCCCTGGAATTACATTCCAACTGGACAACAGTCAAAGCAATCTCTACAGTTGCCCAGAAAGGAGCCAAAACACACAAAGCATTTAACATTCTGCAAAGAAAAATCCCTCAACAGCCCCAGGCAACTACTGCGCCTATTTGAGCCCTTGTAGCAAAGCGATTCCCAGAGGTATGTCCAAGTTCAGAGGGATTGAAGTCGCATTTAGAGCCTAGAAGGAGCTTGCTTTCATCTTGCAGGGGAGACTGCTCTGGCAGGAGAACTGAGCTTGCTTATTTGGACTTGGTTACTGAAGCTTAAGGCAAGGTCCAGGGATTACGGCATGTTCGGTATTTAGCTAGTTCTTAGCAGCACAAGCCTCCCCATCCTGATCCCCTGGTCTTATTTTGCAATAGATAAGACAGAACCAACCTCCAGACAGAGGCAGTTGCCACTAAATAATAAAGGTGGCTGAAATAGGACTATAGGAGTAGTAAAGGAGCAGGCTGGGTTTCAGTGGGTCTCCCTTCAGGGTTTTATTTCCTAACCACCGTGCTCTCAGGGGGAACCTGAAGACCTGATCCCAATCTGCGAAGATGTCTAGTGCTTGCTGGGATATTACAGGGCTGGCTGGCAGAGCCTGAGGTCTATGCTACCATGGGTCCCACTCGCTGGTTCAGCAAGGGCTGAGAGCACAGCAGAGGAAGCACTCGCTCATGTGAAGTGGGGAAGTGACTTGCATGGATTTCCCTGGAGTAGCTATAGCTGGCCAAGGGCGCGGGAGATCCAGCCTTCCTTGGCTGCCTGCCGTAGGTGACAAGGCTCTCGGGGTGGGAGGGAATCCTCTGGGCTCTAAGCACCCTCTGGAGAAAAGATTACACAAGGCAAACGCACAGGCGAGGTTGGCTCCTTGATAGCTTTTCCTTCCTCAGCTCAGCACTGAAACGCAGCTCCTGAAAAAGCTTTAAACATGGCTACTTCCCAACAGCAATAAAGCTATTTCAGTGATCAAAAAAGGGAGAGGCCAGGCAGTAAGGGAAAGCCCCCAATGGCTACAAACCATTTTCTGATCAGTGGGCAGAGTTAGAGAGCGCACCCTCCGCTGGGACAGGTCTGGAGAGGAATCTGTCCCCCAAACCCCCAGCACTTCCCTAGTCCGACCCCTCAATACTGTGAAGTACCTTGGAAGCGTCCAACTTTGCAGAGCTGAAGGAGCAGGCAAACAGGCTCAGCCCAGCCTCAGGAGGCCCACATTCCAGCAACGCTTGGCAGCAGAGCTCCCATTGAGTTACTGGAATCCAGACAGCAGTTACAAAAACCCTCCTTGTACGTTTCGTCTCCAATTCTCTGCATCACTGGGGCAGCTGCTCTTCCCAGGGAGACAGAAGCAGACTCCGAGTCCGGAGAGAGAAGCAGGATTCTTTGCACAGCTTAACAGTTTCCTTCCAAGCTTCAGACAGACTCATTTTGAGAGGAGCCTATCTGCTTAGAGACCAGCTACCTTCGTGCCCCGCTCTGTGGCATTGTGTCCACCCAAGCAAATCTGCTCTCACTCGGCTACACAAGCAACCCTCTGTTTATGAGCCGCCAGAGTAGGGGCGGCTATTAGGAAAATAAAAATATGGGAGGGGAGGGAACCAGCTTTCTAAGAAAAAAGTGTTATTTTAACATTTCCTGGAGTGAGGCAATCACCCAGAATTCCTGCCAGCTAACAGTCACAACAGTTACTCATGACCAGGACCTCGTCTGGCATGGAAAAAAAATCACAGTGCATGAATCAGATCTTGTATAAAAAAAAAGGTTACCGGACATAAGCGGCAGCACTTCAGTTAGAGGCAATGGGGGGAAGGAAGGGCTGTAACGTGCGTCGGCATTACCATGGACAGACTGATCAGCTTCGCCTAAGCTTTATGCTAACGAAGTTGCTGAGACTACTCTGCTATTTTAGGTGCCTGCGGTCCAGGGGTTGCTGCAGTTCTGTGGCTATTTGCATAGTTTGCTAAACTATGCACACACACACACACACACACACACACACACACACACACACACACACACACAGAGTTTGTCAAGCTTTCTGAGACTAACCCCCAAAGTTCCATCTCTGAGAAGCCAGCTCCACAGCTGGCAGAGTACATTGGCCCTGAAGATCTTCCACATTCTCTTCTACCTTTGCCCGGTGAGCTGAACGTCAGATTCTTGGAGGTGTGCTCTTAGGGAACAAACCACTCCCAACCTCCCAGTCAAGCCTGCCCTAGTTTGTTAGGCAACTATGGAAGAAAAAGCAGCTGCCTCTTAGAACAGTTTGTTTCCCACCTTTAGATGCCCACCCATTTTCTGCTACGGTGTTGCACAGGCCGTATGTTTCACCATTTAAGAGACAGTGTCAATGAAACAACAAGACCTATCCTACATCTCAAGTACTATATTGGGCTCTCTTCAGGGACCTCTGCCCTACGAGACAGAAGTGCTTTAACAAACTCCAGTCCTGTAGAACAGGGCTGATAACATTGGTAATGAACAACTTGAAATGGAGGCTAACTACTATAAGTCAGACATCATCCAGTATTATCCACGGGGGCACCCGAAGACGAGCTAGGGAACTTGCAAGGACTGCTTAAATCACACTCCAGCATTTGCCGACTGGCTAAGCAGCTAAGTCATTAACCAATTGCAGAACAATTTTAGTGATGTTCCCCTTTCTTTGGCTCAATGCTTCTCTTTAAAATGTGCGCCTCATTCTCCCCGGGAATCTCATTCCACTTCACTCCAATAGGTGGCAACACTAAGTCTTGATTAAATCTGCAGATATTTAGGTCTCTAATCTCCCTTCCTAGCACTTCTCTGCCAATGCAGGTGCCTCTGGCACTGGTGCACCTGGGTCACTCCTATTCTCTCCCTGAGGCATATAGTAATCTAGTTTCACATGGGCTGAATGCTAGAGTCTGGTTTCGGTTCGGTGTGCATCTGCTGGGTGGTGTTGGAGGCCTGTGATATATAGGATGTCAGACGAGATGATCTGGTGATCCTTTGGGGCCTTAAACTCTATGATGAAGGATCAAAACACTGGCAGAAAAGGAGATGCAGAGATTTTCCTGAATGCAATAGTCCACGTGACAGCAACAGACAAGAAGCTACAATCCAGCCTGCCAAACTGAGTGAGTATCTGGTGCAGACACCATTTTGAAGCAAGACATACTTGAGAGTAGAGTAGAGGGTACTTCTGTACTCTGCTAATGAGCAAACAATCCCCCATTTCCCTGCTCCATCTGCGGAAGTGCCAGCAAGACTAAATTCCAGTACGTGTTCTCTACAGCAGCCTTTCATACACTCCTTGTCTTTGACTTAACTTGCACTTGGGAATAGCTTCCCTTCAGCAATCTCTGTTACTGCACCCATGCTCATCCGTAAGAGTAGATAGGGTTTGCTTCTGCTTGAAGCCGAGTGGAGCTCAGAGAAAGGGTGGGCTTTACATACCTGTAACACTGAATTGAGCCAAGGATTCCAAGGACAGAATGAGAGGGCCAAATCGGAACACCGTGGCTTGTGCGTTTAGCAATTATTGTAATGCATCACAATATATACCTACTGCAACACTCCATTGTGCACCATGTGCCCAACAGAGCCGCTGCCCCAGAAATGGGGTAGGGGTGTCGCAAGAGAGAAAGGAGCTTTCAGCTGGGAATGAAAGCTGATGCCCTTGGAAACTTGAAAGAACCTCACCCACCTTTGGATGAGCACTAGTCACTGCATGCTTCATTACCTTTCTTTCCTGAGGCAAAGAACTAGGGAGCTAGCCAGGTCCAAGCAGCAAAGAACTAGATTCGACATTACAGCCAGGACACGAGAGAGAGAAAAAGGTTGGGTTGGGAAGGAACAGAAAGGAGCAGCGAGAACTGAACACAAGTAAGGGGCTTCTAGAAGGTCAGACTGGATAGTGTCCAAGTAACACAAGGAGATGCTACTTAACTTATGGCTCCAAGATGCATGTAGAATGTGGCCCCTTTACAATCTGACAGGCTAAGGCAGAATCCATCAGCTCTGTTAGAGGGATTGACGAACACCGTGCAAGCTGACATCTAGTTATCAGCAGTAACACTAGTTGAGGAGAGCCAGCTTTGGCAGGGAATCAGATTACCCAAAGGCAGGGTTTATTCCTTACACCCCAACAGGATTTTAAAAGAAAAGCGCCTGCCTTTTCAAACTAAAGTATAGCAGCCACCGTGGTGCTCAGCAAGCACAAAGCAGACCAGAATACAGTTCTGCTGTGCAAACGGCTTTGTGTCCCAAGGACCGGACTCCTGTACTGTTAGAGTGGCGGCTTACCGATCTGGGAGTGCAGAGCTATGCATTACACCTCCCTACAGACAGCTCAGCATGAGACGCAGGCAGCCCTAGAGAAAAAGGGTCAGAAGACACCAAGCACTTAAAGCTACAAACCTTTCACCACAAAGATTTTCAGGGGTCTATAAAGGTGCCTACCACCGTGGAATCTACACACTGGAAGATCTCCATTGCTCATGCAGCCTGTGCTTGCTGGATTTCTGCATTGCTCTACTACCACCAGCCCCGTTTGGCCCCACAGTTTTAAAGCCCCATTTTGCTCCTGTGCTATTCTGGTTTTATTCGGAACCTGACAGATTTAAGAACTTTGGAGTCTCACAGCAACGACATCCACTGCTATTTTCAGAGCATTAGCTCTTTCTTTAGTTTAGCTGTTAGGAACCAACTGGCAACGTCCCATGGTACACACACGCGTCAGGCTACAAAACAAATGATGTTGGCGAGTGGGCACGAAGGTGATCATGAGACGTTTCTCCATCAAGGGCTTTCACACCACAAGAGAGGAGCAGGGACATTGTTTTGGGGCTGCTCAAGAACGATTGCAGCAAAGGTGCAAATGGAAGCGGAGATAGAGAACAGGGTATCCCACCTAGAAAGCCTTCTCTGTCTTCCTGGCACCTTGTCTCCCCTAGGCAGAAAGGCTGCCCCAACAGCCAGGCTCAACCACTGAGCACATCCAGACCATCTTCTCACCTCTCCACCCAAATAACTTGTGTTGTACTAAGAGTCAAGGTCATGCAAACGTTGCTTCCCTGACAACCTCCTTTGCCTTCTCCCAAGGGATGCATGCAGCCTTCCATTTGCATGTTGTCCTGCACCATCTCCACTTCCTAGGGCTGGAACACCTCCCCTAACCCAGCCCCATTATGCAACCACCCTCTAAGGCCCTAACTTAAACTGCACTTCTTGCAAAGGACTTGTAAGCCTCGCCCTTCCCATTGAATCATTAGCTAATGCAACGATTCATCACCAAAATACTGCATGCAAGATATTGAGAAGCCACGCTTTGCCTCTCTGTTCATACACTCCCCTCCACCCCAACATCACATCCAAACCCCAGCCCTGCTTTGGCCATCTAGACCCATCCACGCTACAGAGCGTTCAAGTTTGAAAGCAACTGACCAACTGAGTTAGCTGACAATGCTCACCACAATCTAACCCCGACGCTTCGCTAGCGGTCAGCCCTGCGTCAGCAAACTCGACTGTTCATAATCTTGTCCCAACATGGCAACGTTCTGTAGTGTAGGCAAGACCCAAGACTCCGCTCCATTGCTTTTAGTTTCTTTTGATTTGTTTAAAACACTCCCACAGTGGGTCCGGAAGTTTCACAACAATTTATCCAAGGTCTGAGAAAAAAAAAGTCTAACTACTAAACTCCAGACAGGCTATGAGGAACCCCACAGATTCATAGACATGCCCTACCCACTCCATCCTTCAACCCACTGTGCTCTACTTTCTTGAGCTTTGCCATGTGCCATAAAAGTTAAATCTGGGCCGTCTGAACAACCAGGAGGAGAAGTTCTCAGGAAGAGGGGCTCTCACCCAAGAAGTCCTCCCACCAGCTCTCCCTGCTCTATCTAAAGCCAGATGACTGCTCAAACTGCATTGCTGTCACACAGACAGGTCGTTTCAGATAGTCCCATTCCAAACCACATGGGGCTTTAAAAGGTCAAATCCTACGACAAACTCCATCCAGGAGCTAAGTGGGAAGCAGTGCAAGTCTGCAGAACATCAGCACAGGTGGGCTCTGCACAAAGCAGGGACTTGGTGCTGGGAGCTTTACAAAGGAGTACAGAGACATTGCTGGTGCCATTACCCCAACCCCACCCTGAACTGTGGTTATCAAGTTTGTAGTAAGTCCTGCCCAGAGCTCTCTATGCTTGAGAGGGTTAAAGCAAATATTAAAAGCTGCATTAAGGAAAAAAAGCAGAACCTCTCCATTTGCTCTGGGACAAGCAATGTTGCCAAACATGGAAGCAGCAGGAGGGGATGTTAGGACAGGAAAGCACCTCCAGTGTGGACCCCTACGATGCACTCATTGCATGGAGCAGAGCCATACTGGTGCCAGCTCAGACAAAGGAGATTGGAACTGAAAACGAACCAAACACTGCAGAAAGGGAAAAGCCGAAGGCAACTCTAGCCAGCTACGAAAGGTTTTGGACAACTGAAGTTCAAAGCCACGCACAGCTGCTCTGGCCAAGGTGAGCTGCAAAGCAACGGATGACACCTCCCAGGTCACCAGGCACGGAGGCCCCAACATGCTTTTCTCCATCCCCTGGCTTCCCGTGTAAGTTTTGCTCTATGGCTGTTGGTTTGAGGGAGAGTTTACTCTGGCTCGCTCTCTTCCCACAGTATTTACACAGAGTTTCTACGGGGGAGAGGTCAGGCATCTATAAAGCACCCAGAGCGTGAGGAGAAACTCCTGGCCCCACCCCAAAGAGCTTAAGATCTGGAGACACCATACAGAGGGGCAGGGGGAGAGGAAATGCTGTGTACAGCCACTTAACCAAGCTTTTAAAAGGAGAATGATTTAACTGCCTGGTATGAGCCTTGTCATCATTCTACCATTCTTTAACCCTGGCTTATGTCTTTTAAAAAAAGGAATCGGATTTTCCAAGTCCTTTTGGTTTGTTTTAGGGACTAAGTCAACACTGTCCCTCTTCCTACTCGTTAGAGACCAAGAACTCATCACGGCCAGTGGGCAGGGCACTGGACTGGCGTGTGGAGTCCTGGTTCTAGCCCCAGCTCTGCCCCCAATCTGTTCCTTGGGCAATTGACTCCCCCACACCCACAATTCCCCCATCACTCCTTTGTTTTGGCCAAGGCCTCACTGTGTCTGTACAGCGCCTAGCACAATGGAACCCTTCTTTTGACCCTCTGACCGCACTCCTGTCCCTCTTATTTCGTTAGTTGTCCCCCGAAATCAGTTGGGTTTCGGGTCCTGTGGATCCTCCCCTTAGGCTGGGGGGCGGAGGGGAGAGAAGAGAGAAGAGATCCTTCCCGGAACCCAATAGGTGCAATGGAACCCTGATCTCAACTAGGGCCTCTAGAGGTGGATCTACATTGCAAACACACACCTGCTGACACGGGCCAGCGGCGTGTGTTTGATTGCCATGTAGACATGCCAAAGTGCGACTTCAATCCAAAGCAACAATAATCCTTCCTTCTCTCAGCAGTCAGCACCGTCCAGGAGCACAAACCCTCTTGCATTGGACTGAGAGCACAGCCGACTGTAGCAACATTTTAACCAGAAGGGAAAGCACACCGCTCAAGTTCCCCTGTGAAACTAGTGCAACTGAAATCTGCACAACAGTTAAGCTTTGATCTCAGCAGAAAGTTACCAGCGCTGTGTTTTTATTCTCAGTCCACTCTCACAAAGGAGATCAGAGGGCGACGTCAGGAGACCCAGTCCTGCTACTCCCCCACCGCACGGACACCCCCTGCACTCAGAACATCTCCGAAGTCCCAGCTCCTGCCGCTAACAATTAATCAACGCTTTTGAAACACCTACCTGCCAGAAGGAGCCTTTGCCGGCTGCCCTGGAAGCTAGTCGGTGTGCGGCAAACGCTAGCCAGCCCCAGAACAGGCTGCCTCGGCAGCTGCTAAGTAGCACGCAGAGACCACTGCATTAGTAACACGGTTTACGCTAGTTTTGAAGTGTTGCAAGTCAGTCCCAGCAGAGACGGGGAGGCACAATCATCACTGCCCGGCACCAGTTTTTGGCACTGGTTGCCGCCCCTCTTCAGTCTTGCTTCACAGACCACAAAAAGAAGTCGCCCAAGGGGGCAACTTCCCCCAACCCCACCACCGGCAGAAGCAGCTTGACTAAGAAGGTTCAATTGCTGGAAGGGCTGTTACGGTCCCTCTGCAGAAAGTGAAACTGCCTTAGCATGTGAGAGCAGGAGGAAAGCAATAAAGAGGGATGGCACACGTTCTGGCAGACAGACAGAGCAAGAAAATCCTCTTCCAAAACAGAGGCCACGACAAGCAGCTGTATTCTACAGATCTGCAGGGGATGGAGGAGAACAAGCCTCTTTACAGCCTAACTGAGCAGTACTCTGCCAAAAGCAATGCTGGCAACCCACGTTCCTAAGCCAAGCACCAGATTTTTCTGCAAAGTTGTGGGCCCTATGCCTACAGACTTCTGCAGTTAGATTCCAATTCTTCTAGATGCTGAATGAGAGATGTACCTACCCTCAATCCTCTAAGAGAGAGGTCTCCACTACAGGTACAAGGAGGGGTATCTTTTCAGAAAGAGGAGAAAGGCCATCTCCTGGGCAGGGGCTTTCAGAAAATTCGACCTTGTAAAACAGCTGGCTTTTAAACTGCTCCAGGTCCTAGCAGTGCCATAAAATGTGTCTAAGAAGGGTCCTCCAAGCAGAAGCTTTGCAAAAGCGGTGCATTTTGGGTAGCATGTGAAATGCACTGTGGACATCTCATGCGCTGTGGTTCATCCTCAAACTGTTCAATTTTCAAACACAACCATAGCAGGGCTGTGAACTCAAATGAGCCAGCGCCCGGAATTAGCTAGGCCCACCCTCGCTCCCATCAATATCTGCATAAAACCACATAACGGAGGAGCCACCTACAGGAATCCAATCTCCTGGTTAAGTTTCCACTCTCCTCCGACCCAACACAGCCATGAAGCTCTGCAGCTAGCAACAAGAAAGTCTTGAAGCACCTCTACAACCAGGGAGAGGATGAATAATTCATAGATTCCAAGGCCAGAAGAGACCACTGTGATCTAGTCTAACCTCCTGTACAACACAAGCCAGAGAACTTCCCCAAAATAATTCCTAGGGAATGGCTTCTAGGGGAAAAAAGAAAAATCTAATCTTAAACCTCCAGTCAAGAGATTCTGAAGCATTGTGGTCATCAGGGGAGTTCTGCACAACTCAGTTCCAATAGCTGAGACACAAAAACATTTGCTTTGTTGAAGGTTTGTACTCAGGAAGACATGTCTGGAAGAAGGTGGTTTCCTGCTACTGCAAGAGATGCTCCCCTGGATTATACAGGCCAGCTGCAAGTGGCAGTTAAAGTCAAACTCCTGGATGCAATGTGCATATCGGCATTTGCTAGTGGTCTCAGAAAGGCCTGGTCATATCTTAAAAGATTTAAGGGGAATCCTGCATCACAAAGTTTAGCGGATGTGCCAAGAAGGTCACTAGATTATCTGCAGCTCTCAAGAAAACTCATATTCCTTGCCAGTGCCAGCTGCAAATCAAACCACATGCACAGACACAGCATTTCCTCAAGGCTCTTAAAAATAGCCTGCTTAAGTGAAGGCAGATTCCAGCCATTCCCTCCCCATAGCAACAAAATCTACACTAGAGGGACAGAAAAGTTTCAAACTGTACAATTTTTTTTTACAGTGGCATTGCCAGACCAGCTCTCCATCTCCAATGCTGGTCAAGATCAGGCTTTTCAGAGGAAGATGCTCTAATCCTCGCAATGCCCTACTTATGAGGAAGATTTTTCTTAACTATCCCCCATCTGCATCAGTCAGTGGGTGGCTTTTGCCCCCGAGTGTAGGAGATTATAAAAAAAACTTGCATTTATAAAAACCACCTTGTTCAAGCCCTGAAGTTCAGCTACAGGCAGCTGATGTATTTTCACGGCTTTCAAGATCACAAGGGATCGTTTTTCCCCCTCACTCTGTCCCATTTAGGACAATATCCGCTTGGCGCTTAAGCATCCAGGTTAGTGCTATAGATACCACTGACACACGTGGATGGGTTTGTATCCTGTCAAATGCTGCCAGAGTCCTCTTGGCAATGACATGGGATCCGGCTTCTTTCTAAGCGAGTATGTACGTTTCACAGCACCTTTACGGCAGTTGCTTCTCAGACAGGGTGCTGATTGGGAGCACGTTCGTTTTCTTTCCTCCTTTGATGGAACAGCACCGGCATGAAACGGCGCAGTGCCGGAAGACAGGATTCCATGTTAATGGTTCTCAGGCAAACCAGCACTGGCTACCTGCAGCCAGATCAGAAACAATACACACGGGTCGCCACAAACTGTAGCGCCACCTGTAACTAGATTTTCTCTCTTTAAATAAGGATGGTTCACACACCCCTGCCCCGTACTCCATTGTCTCCGGTGCTGAGCCAAACCACTGTTCCCCCTCTCCTCCCGCCCCAATCAAAGAAGTTTTTTTGTTTTAAATAAAGTGATCACACCCGAGGATATATTTCAGGGTGCAGCAAGCTTTGCTCAAAGTGCTGTAAAGACACATGCCTCCACCACTCCAGAGACCACCAGAGGCAGCGTGGCTTAATGGATAGAAAGAGGTGGGTTTTCTATCCTGGGCTCCGATCTGCCGCGAGACCTTGGCCAAGTCACTTCTCCTCTGTGTGTCTGTTTCTCCTCCTATCATCTGTCTTGTCTATTTAGTCTGTGAGCTCTTTGGGGCAAAGACCATCTCACTGTGTCCAATGCAAAGCACAAGAAGGATCCCACTACGGTAGGCTGGGGGTGTCTCCAGGTGACACCATGATAACCCTTTGGTAGATTGGAGGAGAGGGAGAACCAGGCGCAAAGGTTAAGTGACTTGGCCAAGTGTCTCCCAGCAGTGTCATTTGCACAGCCAGGAATAGAAACCCCAACAGAACTCCCAGACCATTCCCCTCAAACTCCAAGGCCCAGGGATAAGCACCTCTGCAGAATGACTTCTGGCGAGCAAGTTTAGCAGCTTTATATTCTAGAAGGCACCTTTAATAGCGATAAGAGGGGAAATAAGGACATGGGGATATTTCAGCGAGTTCGCCAGAGCTAGGTCACTTTAAATAGCAGCAGGGACGTGAACTATTAGAGACCATCTCCCCAGGATACAGCCCTGGCAGTTTAAGATCACATTAAACTAGTACTGCACTGCATCTCTGCCAGATTGCTGAGAAATTTAGCAAAAGCCCCTTCCCATGTCCCTAATTTGCAGCTGCAGCCCTGACCTTCCCCACAACTCTTCCCCTCTGCTCCTCTCCAACATCCTGTGGATGCAAAGCATTTGGCTGCAGCCCACTGGCGAAATGCTGTTTTGATCAGCTGTGTGTGTGTGTCACAAGAACTGCCAGGCACTCTTACAATTCAGAGATCTGGTCTAATGAGCTGTGTTTCCAGGTATACTTCGTGGTGTCTAAACCACCTTCGGTGCCACAAGCCAGACTGTCACATGTCTGGACGCCAACTGCCAGCGAGAGTTAATCCAGCCATCTGTCCGCAGCTCTTTCTGAAGCTAGCAGTGTGTACGGATGGGTTGCAGACATACCTTGTTTTTATGCAAGGGTTGCAGACAGGCTATATCAGGAACATCACTGATGATGATGATCATATGTGGTGAGTTAGAATAAGAGCCATAACTCTGAACTCCAGATAGACTCTTTTGGAGGAAATAGCACGAAGTTGTGGTCTGGCAGATACGGCAGCATTGAGACGGCACCTGTACATTGCGTTACGCCTGGATTTTCCTGCCCAGTATTTTTCCCCTTGCTCCAAGGCAAGTCTGAGGCGGCAAAAAGACACGTGTCTGGAGCATCCCAGAAGTTACATATCAGAGAGGGAAGTGAGGAGACAGAAAGAGAGAACAACGTGTCCTCGCAGTAATTAGGCAATTACACAGAGCTATTCCTCTCCAAAGCGCTTTGCAAATATTAGCCATCAGCCCTCCCATGCTGCAGTGCAAGCATTTCAGCAACGAGGAACCAGTCACAGATTTAAATGACTTGGCCAGGGCCACAGCATCAATTGCAACATTTGGTGCCATGGCAACCGATCCACGTTCTTAGGTGTAAAGGGGACACAACTGACTGTTGCAGAAAGTAGATTGGCTAGATCAAGCGTCTGCCCCAGACAGGAGAACAAGCCTTCAGAGCGCCTGAGCTGGCGTCATTTGCCATAGTTTGTCAAAAGGCAGGACAAGGGGTCAGGAGCTCCTGGTTCTGCGCCTCGTAGACGGGTGGTTTTCTAAGCCAAGCTCTTTGTGGACATTTATAACACCACAGAGCCGATGCAGCTGCTCGTCCCCTCAGTCGGAGCACCGAGGGTGCAGCGTCCACTAGGACTGAGGTTCATTGGCAGAGCCACGTGGAGAGGGACTCACAGGTTGGATCAGCAGCCCCCTCATGCCAAAGTCAACAACCCAGGGGGACGGAAGTCGATGGAGTAAAACTAGGGGCCCAGAGCGCAGTACTTTCTTCGGAAGGGCCCAGGCGTTTCAGAATCTCACGGTGATGGTTCCTTATACCCAGACAATATTTCCAGTGCCCATACTGGGTCAGGATTCAAGAACCACTTGCCAGTCAGGATGGTGTGGGCGCAGAGCCAGTGGGGGAGGGGAGGACTTCATCTCTCCTTAGGAAATCTCGCCTCCCATCCCCACATACCTGCCCTATTCCGAAGTTAACTTTTCTAGCACTGCCAGGACTTGAAAAGCTCGCACACGCCTCCCCCACGAAGACGTTACCTCCCCAGTAAGGGTTGTGCCAGGCTTGGCTTGCGTCACAGCTAGCAAAGATCCCAAAGCCACAGCTTAGCAGCGCTGGAAAGACTGGTTTGGGCAGTTGGGAGACTGTACTGAGAGGCACCAGCCATGCTGTCATCCAGGTTATTAACAGAGCTTGTCTTGGGAGCCTCTCCCTGCTTTCACAAGCTAATCTCCACACTTCCCCGTTCCGACACATGCTCAGCAGGCAGGACAAGCCTGGCTTTAAAGAGGCTTTTTTAAAAGCCAGGTGCTCAGGCAGGCTTCTGTCTCTATGGATGCTGCATCATGGTTCCTGTGTCCTTAGACTAGAAGCTCTTTGAGGCAGGGGTTGGCTATTTTGTATTTGCACTGCACCTTGCCTGATAGGATCCTGATCCATGCCTGGAGCTCCAAGGTGCTCCTACAACCCCCCCAATAATAATATCCTGTGCACAGCTGCCCCACCTCACAGCAGACAGTCATAGTCTAGGCCTGGCCAAACTAAGAACTCACAGAGACCACTAGGGTGATACCAATTGCATCATGTTTTTTGACTACAGCTGACAGGTCTGAGACACACCCAGCTGGTGAGCTAAGTGGGTGAAAGACTGATCCTTCGTGGCCACGCCAAGTTTCCACTTCTGGGGTGGTGCACTCAAGCCATCAAGGAAGAGTTGACACATTACTGGATTTACTGAAATTGCTAGTCTAGCTCAGAGCAGCTGTTCTGACTTGGAAAGCGTCATGTGCCTGTGAATAAAGGAGCACTTAGCAGCAGGTGGGTAGGTTCCCTACCACTGACCCTCACCTCCGGACAGTTTGTCACTGTTATCTTGTCACTCCCCTTCCAGGAACACAGCCAGCTGGAAAGTACAGCATCTGAGACAGCTCTCGGGGCTGCTCTTTTGCAAGACCCATAGGTTAAATGGGCAGGAGACAAAACAGCAGGAAAGTGTGGGTGGAATAAAGAACCAGATAAGGAGGGCAGGGATGGTCCCCCTAAAATTAACACCAGTAACCTTTTGCCATAGTTACTGGGCAGCAAACTGACAGAGGCTCTCAGATTAGCCCCAGTTCCAATGTGTTTAACTGTTCTGTGCCCGGCTTGGGAGCTTCCAAACAGCTGGTGCCTTCTACACCCCCTTCAACACAGATTCTCCCCTCAGTAAGAAGTGTCTAGCTGATTAACCACTCCCCACATCAGGTTTCTCTGAACCCAGGAGCTATATCATCGGGATAAGCAGCATTTTAAAAAGATATTTCCTCTGCTAGTAAGCCACCATAAATTTAAAATAGAAGATGTTTACCTTTGGAGCTATTTGCATTAAAGAAACACACCTAATCCTTAGCCAAACCAAGCTCCTCTTGCACAGCCAGGGCTCCAGAGTCTAATTTATTCCCTCTTTACTTATTCATCGCCCATGCAGCAGTCAGCCTGTGTGTTTATCTGCCTAAACGACCTTCTTTAGTTCTGTGTCATTCGTTGGACAATCACACCAGTTTGAGACAGTGGGGAAGAGAAGGAAAGAAACTAGTTTCTATCACTATCCAGAGTTTCTGTTCCCATATCAGAAGCTCTTTTCTGCTGAGACAGTACTATGGGCCAACAAAACAACCCATCAGGACCCAGGTTTTCGTAACAGCACTCTCCTTCCCTCGTGAAGCCCGTTAGCACTGAGTCACTGTGGTTTAATGCTAGCGGCAGCTGCACTGATGGAAGGAATCCACATTAAAGTTGAACAACATCATCTACCCCATCCTTCTCCAAGGGACAGTGGGGCAGACGGATGACTGCTTGAAAGCCCAGGAGATTGGGACAGGAGCAACCGTTTCACTGGGGGGTAGATTGTTCTTGGGTAGAAGGAAGGGGCTGGGTTGATAGCAGGGACAATTACAGCACAGGCAGTGGTGAAACTTAAGGCTCCCACACCCCAGTGGGCAAGCTTACCCTGCCATGGCAGGGCTAGCCAGTAATACCAGAGGAGTTTAGTTTTCATTTTGTTCAGCCCTTGGCCTGCCAACCAGTGTGGACGCCTAGGGTACGTCTACACTGCAATAACAAAAACCCACGACACCGAGCCTCAGAGCCCAGCTCCACTGACCCAGGCTCGCCAGACTAAAATTTGCAGTGTAGATGTTCAGGCTTGGGCTGGAGTTTGAGCTCTGAGACCCACCTCCCCAGCAGAGTTTCAGAGCCTGGGTTCCAGCTGGAGCCTGAACAGCGACACCAATATTTTTAGCTGTGCAAGCCATGTCTACTGACTCTAGCCAGCCACGGCCGTCCTGCGGGTCTTATTGCAGTGTGGATGTACCCTTCGTGACTAGAACCAGGCAGAAGTCGCTCATTTTCATACAGACTTCTGAACAGCAACTGGGCGGCTACTCCTAGACACTACAAACCCCGGCCGGATCTGAACTAGTAACCAAGATACACAAGACTTTTCCAGTTACCAGGATCCTGTATGACGACTGGACAACTAGAGAGGACAGGCGGGTCTCCCCTTGTGCCTCAGCATTCTAGGAAATTAATTTCCTCCTTCCCTTACGAACGGCCAAGCAAAGGTGCATTCCACACTAGCACCCCAGCGACTATCATGCCCAAACAGCGCAGTGACACAGTTCTGGGGAGTTGTTAGCATGACCCCAGACTAGAACCCAGGTCTCTCCTCTATTGCTTGCTGTAGCCACTAGGTGACACTCTCCTAATAAGCAGTTCCAGGAGTCAGCGCAGATCTGAAAGACAGGCCTGCAGAACAAAGCCAAGAGTCCTTCCGCTGTTAATGCCTTGTTTTGCCTTTGTTTTACCATTTGTTTCGAGAACACAGCAAGCTTGTCAGGGATTGAACAAGGCAGCCTAGTACAGGACTGTCACGGGGATCGGAGGCCTATCTGAACTAGTCAGCCACTGGAAGGCTGAGAGGGAGAATCAAAGGCTAGAAAGGAGCGAGTTTGCTCATATATACTGAGCCGACAGGGCCAGAGAGATATTCGGAAAAGAATGTTTTTGTGCTGAGCCAGAAGTTGCCAAGCCTCCTGTGTGTATGGGCGAGGCTTGGGGAGCGGAGAGCAATTCCCTATGACCCAACCGCCTTTACATTCTTTGGGAGCATCCAGTTAGCTGGGGATCATCTGTCCCCTTTAAGATTCCGGTTGCATTTGGCAGAAGTCCTTCGCACCCAAAGCAACGGGACAAAATTTAGTTTCCAGGTTAAAATGTTTCACACAGCTGACGATACCAAGATGTGTGGGTCTTGCAGAGGATCCTAGAAAAGCCATGACTCCCTAGCCACAGAAGTGCAACTGAATACATCTAGAATACCAGGTCATCCTAAACTGCTAACCTGGAGGCTCCATCCAGCATGGCAGAGAAGCTACCACTAGCTAGGATCTGGAGAAGGGCAAATGCATAGTAACACCCCCCCCCACCCTTCCACCCCAGCAACTCTGAGCCATGGTCAATGTAATACAAGCGTAGACACTGCATTACCTATGTCAATGCTAACAGTCCTGCAGCAGCTGTTGAATGATGCCAGACACTACCCACTCTGCTCACAATTGTAAACCCCATTGCCCAGGTGTCACTGAAATCGGAAGCCCCCCATCCCCTTTCCGGCCCCCCAAATTTTTGAAATGCCTTTTCCTGATTGTCCAGTTTGGTGAGCTCACCTAATCGCTCTCCTTTGTTGTGTGCAACTGCTCAGCTGACCCTGACGGCTACAAGCTCCAGACGTGCTCTGGCTTGGAAAAGACAGGAGATATTGGATCCCCTGGGCCTGTGTGGAGAAGAGGCTGTGCAAGCAGTGCTGTGGAGATCTAGGAGCAGGTTGCACAGGGGATGCAGGCGAAGGGAACAGCAGCAGTGTCTTAAGAAAGCAAAGGAACTGCGGTAGGCCTACCAAAAGGCCAGGGAGACCTACCGTTGATCCACTGCCAAGCTGCAGGCCTGCCGCTTTTACAAAAAGCAGCATGCCATACTTGGCAGAGACCCCACCAATCACCCCACACTGGACACCTCTGGGAAGCCAGAGTCCCAGGCCCCTGGTGTGAATAGCTAGGATGACGAAGAGGCCGAGGATAAGGGACATGCGACCGGAGGGTCCAATTATGCTGCAGGCCAGGACCTATTTGACACTCCACCACAGCCCAGTCAGTTGAGCACGGGTGAGACGAATACAGTGGAAGGAACTTGGGGTAAATGTGTGTCAATTTATTTCCCATTACAGTGATAGCGCCTCCATGTTAGCAGGACACAACTATCTACTTCTCATTAATATCCTCATGCTAGAAGAGGTCTTGGTACAACAGAAGTAGAGTTATCTACTTTGGATGCAGGCCGCTGGGGCGGGGGGTTGCGGAGCAGTTCACGTACACAGGGATGTCCGTGGAATCCTTGAGATCGCTCAGTGAAACTTCCACGGAGATACTCTGCATTCCTTTCCAAAAGGTTTCTAGGGCTGGCAGCTTTATTTCTTCCTTTGCAGTAGGACACTTTCCCACGCCAGATGGGGATTACTGCAACGGTGCCTGCCGAAGTTAATGGGTTAGCAGCATACGGGCACGGCCAACTTCGGGATGCCAGCTGCAGCTGTGCTCGTGTTACCCTCAGGAGTGAGAGATCAACTAAAAACACCACCGAAGGTGGGGAATGATGCCAGTATTATGTGCCATTGCCCTATAATTATAGTTTCATGCAACTGAGCAATTCCCTCCCAATGTCCCTCCCCCGACTAGCCACACTCACCATGGCTGGAGCCAAGAGCTGTGAGAGCTGACCATGCACAAGCACTCTGAAGCAGACGTGTCCATAAACACGCCTCGTTTAAAACTGTAGGGGAACGAGGGAAGAGAGCTCTGAATCTTCACTTTCACTTTCTGTTGTGCCTATACAGACAATAGTGCCTGTGTGTGTTTTATCTGTAGCTGCTGCTGTGGTGGCCTTGAGGGTTTTTTCCTCCACATCTGCAGAATGCCTGAGCCAGATAAGGAGGAGGAAGAGGACAATATGTTTAGCGAGGTCCTGCAAGCCAGTGCTGCATCAGACCAGGAACAGAGAGCCTGGAGGATGAATATTGCAGACTGTATGGAGAAGGAAAGAGTGGACAGGAGAAAGGCCCAGCAGTTGGAGAGGGAGAGGCACCAGGACATAAACAGGGCTTATTTGGCAGCAAACAGATGCTGCAAACTCTTAGGGAGCTACAGGTTCAGTCCCAGGCTCACCTCCCCTTTGCAGTCGATAGAGAACTCCAGTACAGCACCTTCCTACTCCTCCCTTGCCCCGATCACTGTACATCGGGGGACATTAAGGACAACCACAGCTTCACATACCCTCACCTGTGAGCAGGGGTGAAAGTAACTTAAAGGACTTACCGGTATGCAGGGCCAGAGTCTTGAGCTGGGGGGCGGGGCCTCAACTGGAAGGGGGCGGGACCTCAAGCAGAAGAGTCGGCCCCTTTAAAATCCCCAGGCCCTTTAAATCTCGATTTAAAGGGCTCGGGGCTCCGGCTACGATAGCCGCAGCTGGGAGCCCCGGGCCCTTTAAATCACTGCCGGAGCCCCATGGTAGCTCCGGTGGTGGCCAGGAGCCCCGGGGCTCAGGCTGCAATTTAAAGGACCCCAGGCTCTGGCCGCCACCGCTACCCTGGGGCTCTGGCAGCGATTTAAAGGGCCCGGGGCTCTGGAGCCCCAGGCCCTTTAAATTGCCAGCCGAGCCCTGGGGCTCCCAGCTGCTGCTGCTACCCCGGGGCTCCAGCAGCAGGGCTCTGGTGGCAATTTAAAGGGCCCGGGGCTCCGCTGCAGTAGAGGCGGTCGGAAGCCCCAGACCCTTTAAATCACCGCCGGAGCCACGGGGCTCCCGGCCCCCACCGCTACCCCGGGGCTCTGGCAGCAGGGCTCTGGCGGCAATTTAAAGGGCCGGGGGTGCTACCGGGAGCTCCAGGCCCTTTAAATCGCTGGCCTAAGGAAGCTGCCCCCTGCCGGTACAGTCGGCTGTGTACTGGCTCTTGCTGGTACGCCGTACCGGACCAGCTTACTTTCACCTCTGCCTATGAGAGCCACAGTAGATGTATGTGTCGCTAAAACAGAAGTGAATGTTCCTTCCCTTTCTTTAAGCCTGTTCCATGAATTTGTTAAGATTTTAATGCATTTGCTTTTAACTTGCACAGAATTTAAGTGGTTTTGTTACTCAGTAAAACTATTATTTGGAAAATAGTTTATCTTTATTAGTTCCCAACATATGCTGCAGAACAGCTGGAGGGACTTGTGATTGTACCCAGACACAACTAATAGGATCAAGTATCAGAGGGGTATCCGTGTTAGTCTGTATCCACAAAAGAATGAGGAGTCCGGTGGCACCTTAAAGACTAACAGATTTATTTGGCCATAAGCTTCTGTGGGTAAAAAACCCAACTTCTTTAGATGTATGGCAGGCATTATTATACATGAAGAGAAGGGCGTTACCTTAGAAGTGGAGAACCAGTGTTGACAGGGCCAGTTCAATCAGGGTGGATGTGGTGCACTCCCAATAATTGATGCGGAGGTGTCAATTCCAAGAGAGGGAAAATTGCTTTTGTAATGAGCCAGCCACTCCCAGTGCCTATTCAAGCCCAAATGAATGATGTTAAATTTGCAAATGAATTGTAGCTCTGCAGTTTCTCTTTGAAGTCTGTTTTTGAAGTCCATCTGTTTGGAGAGGAAGATGTCTGTCTGTACCTGTGAGAGTTTTTTGAGGAGGTTGATGGATTTCCACTCATAGGATCAGTGACAGTGTAATCATACATGTGCACCAAATCACCACAAAATTCTTAAAAGGCCCCCAAACAGAAGGCCAGGTACAGCAGCGCCACGACAACGTATTACTATGGCTCGCTGATCTAGTGCTCTTCCAAAGCCTCCCTGAACTGTATAGGTCCATGCTGAGCTCGTGCCAGCCCTTGTACCTGGCTGTTCAAACTCAGCTGACAGCCGCTCCACCTTTGCCCTCCACCCCGGCAGCAAATTTCCCCCCCTTTGGTTCACAGCTGTTATGCAGGACACAGCAGGCAGCTAGAACCACTGGGGTATTTGTCTCATTGAGATCCAACCTTGTGCCCCTTCAATCTCCTAAAAGGGCATTCAGTCGTTCTGCACCTAATGAGCCAGTAGTTGACTCTTTCCTCGGTGCTGTTGAGGTGGCCAGGGTCTGCTTTCATGAGCCAAGGAGTAAAGGGTAGGCTGGGTCCCCCAGGATCCTATATGATCATCTACTGGTTGGGAAAGGAAGTCCCTGCTTGTAGCTTTTGAGCAGTCCTGTGCTCTTAAAAATGCGAGCGTCATGCACTTTCCCTCAGCAGCTAGCGTTAATGTCAATAATGCATCCCCAGTGATCCACCAGTACTTGCATAACCATTAAAAAAAAAAAAAAAAAAAAAAAAAAAAAAAAAAGAACCCTCCCTGTTCATGTACTCTATGGCAAGGTGTTCTGATGCCAAAATAGGGATGTGCTTGCAATCTATCGCTCCACAGCAGTTTGGGAACTGCTGGAGGGCTGGGGCGAGCTCAGCACACAGATCCAGGAACAGGGCATTGCGCATCTGAAAGTCCTGTAGCCACTGCTCGGCATCCCAAACCCGCATTATGATGCGATCCCACCAAGCAGTGCTCATTTCTTGGGCCCAGAAACAGCACGCAGTGAATGCCACTGACCATCTTGAACGGATTCTTGTTCTGGCCCACAGCAATCTGACCTCCGGGAAATGGTCATTTGCCACGCAGCTCTTCTTGCATCTCTGTGAATACCAGAGGATTGCGTGTCCTGTGTTTGTAATGCTCTAGACAATAGGGCAGAGCTGTTCAGGCTCCATGCTTCTCTCAGAGGTAGCGAATCAGTCCCATATAAGGTTCATGGGTTTGTCAAAATAGGCATGAAAAATCATGGGTGGAGAAAGCTGCATCATGGGAACTTGACTCCCTCAGTCTCAATCATCCCTTCATGACACATTTCTGACCCACCAGGCTTTGCCAAAACTTCCCAAGTCAATGGGCTGGATGATGGTAAGGTGCATACTGGGATACCTACCTATGGCGCACTGCACTGTGCATCAAAACTAGCACCCCGATGAGCAAGTGCACCCCAATGCAAGGCTGCAAGCATGCACAAGCAGTATACTAAACTGACAGCTTTATGCTGATGTGACTTCCATCGGCAAAAGTTTGTAGTGTAGACATGCCCTCAGTCTGACCTCTAAGGGATGTCAGAGACAGGACTATGGGGCTGCATGCAAATCTAAACCTCTGCCTCCAGGGCGGGGACCTGCAGAAGAATGAAGTGACTGGATAGACGGCGGAATATTTTTGTGACCAGGCAAAGGCAACAAGCCCTTCAAAATTTTTGGGGTGACAGATGGATCCAAGTTCAATCTTTGAAAACAGATGGGTAGAGGCAGTTTGCTCAGCCTACACGTTTTACCTTCAATTTTGTATTTTAGCTGGTGCAGTGTCCTCCTATAAATGCTGAAAAAAAGAGAGTCTCACATTCTCCATCACCTTGCTTTCCTCCCAGGCACTCGAGACAATCCCACCTTACTCTCCATTAGGCTGCTTCATCCTCCCACCCCAGCTAGGCTTGCATTCAGGGAAACCACATCTTTAGCACTCAACTAACATTCCCGACAGAGCGTTCCCATTCTCCACCTCCTTGGGTGCTCTGCTTTGGCTACAGACCCAGGAGCCTTCCACTGGCTTCTGCAAGCAGTAGCATGACTGGCGCAGGGAACGTGCACCTCTGCTTGCTAGTGCACAGCTGGCGGTGTCACCATTACAGCCCTTTGTCTCTTCTTGAGTTGGCTGAGAAATGGTTTGGTGCTGGGAGCAGGATTCAAGTTAGATGAGCAGTAAGTCTGTTCCAACAGCAGCTCCACACGCACAGGCAGACCGTCTCCTCTAGATGGAAAATCCCTTACAATTTTCAAGTTGTTTTATCAATACTAAGGCTGCCAAACTGCACCCTCCTCCTTCCTCTTTTCATTTAAGCTGTGTTAGCCAGGTCACAAGCACTATTAACCAAAGAGCAGAAATCCCCCACAATGAAGCACTAGATTACTCAGCCTGTTCCCTTCTAAGGCTTTGTTGAGTCTGATACACAGCTTCAGTAAATGCTTCTTCATCAGTAAAGTCTCTGCCCAAGGGGAAGTTATGGCAAGTATGCTTGGGCCAGGTCTACACTAAAGTAAGGTCAGCCCACCTGTGTCCCTCAGTGTGTGAAAAATCCACACCCCTGAGCAATGTAGTTAAGCCAACCTTATTCCTGAAAGACTTCTTCCATCAACCTAGCTGCTGCCTCTCGGGCAGGTGGATTCCCTTTGCTGATGGGAGAATTCCCCTCCCATGGCTCTAGTGAGTGTCTACGCGGACGTGCTACAGCAGCACAGCTGCAATGCTTAAGCGTAGACATAGCATTGGCAATGCCGCTCAGTTGTTTAGGAAGGCAGCACTGTCTGAAAACATTTGCCAACTAATTCCGCTTGATCTACAGCAGGTGCCCCTCCACACCCCACCCACACCCAAACATTCTCACCACCTCTCCTGCAGAGAGGAGCTCAAGGGAAGTTTTGGGGAGCATAAAGGGGCCGCGCTTCCATTTATTGGCATTCTATGCCAACAGGCCCAAAGAGCCACTGGGCCACAAAGACTGAATTCCTACCCATCCCTCTACCGGGGGTCTCTCCAGGTCAGAAGAGAGGCAGACTGGGTCTGTACATGTTTGTGCAATCTTGCATCAATGGTACATTTTCTGAGGCTGAATAGAGGACATTACTCTGCAGGACTGGAAGGCAGAAGCAGCACCGTCAGCTAGCGGTGTTGAGATGCAGTGTTGCCTAGTCAGTAAGGCGCTGGAGTGGGATCAGGAGACTGGGTGCGAGTCCCAGCTCTGCTGCTGCATTGCTGGGGGTGAGGGGGGCAATTTCCTCCCTGTATTCCCCCCCACCCCCATGTCTACAAAATGGGTATAGTGATGTGACCTCCTTTGTGATCTATGGATCAAAGCATTGGATAAGAGCTAGGTATTATTAAATGAGAGGAAGAACCTGGATCAAAGGTCCTCCCACCCTAACCCTGAGCAGCATCTCTTCCTAGGAGGGATTAGATCCCTCCTCACAAGAGCAAGAGGCATCTCTAGATAGATACAGAAGTGCCTGTGGTTGGAAGACTAATCAACTCCCTTCCGCTAGCCTATTGAGGCAGGCAACACAGCACATGTGCTACAGTGGATTTGTTTTCTACTTCCTATCCCGCACTCCCAAAAGCCACACTTCAGATGTGAGTTACAGTTTCTCTTTTCCCTCCTTTCCAACCTTAAATTCCTTTAAGAGGCCAACACTGAGCTTTTCTGGCTTCACCAGTCTCTGGTGTTTACACCTTACTACTTGTATTCAGTAAATAGACACTCAGCTTTGTGGAGTGAGATCTGTGCCAAGCCTCTCCAGCCTTGCCGGCCAACTGCCGCTGTAGGTTTACACTCATTACAGGGGCTGCTCTGGATCTGATCAGGTGTGAACACAAAAGGTGCACTGGTTTAAAAACACCTTTGGTTAAACCAGTGTTCATAGGTGGTTCTACACTCTAGTTCTGAAAACTGGCTAAAAAGGATATAGCTAAAATTAGCTTGTTGCAAGCCTTAGGCGAAGTCAGTTGAGCTACATATATTGTAAATAAGTGCTCATGCAGATTTGCAGCTGAATAATCAAATCTGTTTTAATCTACACCGTTTGGTATTCAAGTGCAAGTCTGAAGGTAGAACAATCACTTGGCCGAACCCAGCCACGGCAAGCCCATGCATTTATTAAATAGTCAGGAGAGGGGGTTATAGACTGAAATAAAAACGTTCCTGTACACACAAATAGCATCAGGTTTGAGGAACTAGAAGAGAACCACTCCAAATGAACAGTTAATGATTGCCCAGTTACCCATGGAATTTCAAAAAGTAGAATGCTTTATTAGCTCTGTGACGAGCAGCCGCATGAATTGAGAAAACAAGCTGTGAAGTCAGACACCAAGGATGTCATTTTAGGATGGAGCATCGCTAGGATACATTGAACACCTTTCGGGAGCTCTGCCTAGCGGATACTTCTGCATGGCCTTCTAAAGGAGATTGAGACATGACACAGCACAAGATTGAGAGCGTGTTTGACAGGAAGGGGATAAAGTGATGCACAATACAATCCCCTTCTTAAATTCAACTTGCAGTCCACCCAGCCCACCAGACAGGCAGCACCTGACCCCCATACATAACAGCATCCCATGTCATCAGCATGCACTGAAGGTTTCTCCAAGCTACTCCACCAGCAGTTTAAAAGATCGAGGTTACTTGTGCTCTGCTCTTTCCCTGTGCATCTGACTTAACATGCTAGTCTCTCCCCTCTGTTGGGGATAGCTGGTAGCCTTCCAGTGGCAAGCCGCCAACTCTGCCAGCGCATGCCAGTGAGACTACGTGGGGGGGTAGGCAGCAATTCCATTCCAAGTACGGCCAAAATCCCCTCCCTGCAGCAATGGGATAGCCCTTCCATACTGGGTTTCTTTCTCCGTGTGCCAGCACAGGTCACAGAGATTGAGAGCCTAACCCTTTTCTGGAGTCTACTAATAGCGAATCCAAACAGGAGAGCTAGGATCTAATTTATGTAGTGCGGTACCCAAGTTCCTATATCTCTTCTTCTCTCCCTCCCCCCCCAAATGAGGCAGGGAATACCTGCTGACACCTTATGGGATCTAGAACCAATCGACCCAGGCCAGTCGCAGGCATTTAACTGCTGTACAGATGTATCCTCTGAGATCTCCAGGATGGGCCTGGTTAAAGATCTTTATTTGGATAGATTCTAAAAGAGACAGCTAGACTGGGAGCCCGAGGCTAATTTCAGTCCCCAGTGACATAATGTAACAGCATGAGTATCAAGCCTAGAACTGCTTCCTCTCATGACAAAGAAATGCTTCTCACTTATTAGCAATACTGACTTACTGAGTAAGACAAGACCGAGTCACGTGATACACAAGCCTGCAGAGTGCGTCTCTGGAGGAATAAGGCTATTCAGCTCCGGGGACAAGGTTACTGGAAGAGTCAGAAGAACCTTCTGTCCAATCATATTAGTCTGTTGTCCATCTCTGATTCCCAGCTCCTTCTTTTATACCACATGTCAATGAAGCCGCACTGAGTTAAAAAAAAATAAAATAAAAAAGGACCACATCAAGAACTTAATAGCTAAGCTTCTCACAACCAATGCAGCTGTCACTACAGTCCTAGACAGGAAGAGATGCCAAGCTGTACTGGGGTTTTGTAATAGGGCCAAGTGTCCTTGGAGGAGTGAAATTAGACTTTGCTCTCATCTAACTGTGACCCAATAAACACTGGAACCCCATTTTGCTTGGAGACCGGCTAGTCCACTAACATCCCTGCATCATTAAGTTCTAAAGCCACTTCCACACAAAAAGATGCTTCTACATCTTTGCTTATTCTCTCTGCCGGAGTCTTCCCCGAAGTGGAGAAAAATCTTTGTTAGCAAAGGTCAGTAAAAGGCTCTGTACTGTTCTCTCCCCCACGCCCTGCCCCAAGCCACACAGTGCTGCATGCAATGAGATCGTCTTTAGCAGCGATCAGTTAAAGCCCCCAGCATTCAGCCAGGCAGAAACAACCTCCTGATTCCAGGACATGGGGACTCAGGTGTGGGAAAGAGATGAAGGGAGGCATTGTGCAAATGTCTAGGAGACTCAGAATCTCACAACAGGCTAGTCCTGGAAGGAGAGAAGAGAAAGGACCCTACTGTCTGACAGTAAGGCAATCAGCACTACCAACAGGAATTAGCAAGACTAGTACTGGAGGCAATCATTATGAATCAACAAGGAGTTTTATTTATTTGCAGCCAAATGTCTGAAGTACCCCAAAGCCAGACAAAAACCGAGGAAAGTCCCTCGGACAAATGGTCTGGATATAGTTGAAATTTCAAGTTTCAACATCACCACCCCCAAACAAGTTGTCTGCCCGTTGTTTTTGGGTATGTGGGAGGGGGAACCCAGGAAAGGTCTTTTCAGCTGTTTCCTTCTGGGAAACAAGCAGCCAATATCCCAGAACACAGCCCAGGCATGCAAGAGGTCAACATCTGTTGGCATACTGCTGATACACTGTATAGCTGCCACTCCTCCCTCCAAACCCACAAATCTCCTGCTTCCAAAGCTTTTAGCTATCCTGCAGAGAGGGTATGTCTCCACTGCATAAAAGAGAGGTTCTGTACCCCAGGGCAGGCAGCACCGAAGACAAGGGACATTCGCTTTTCACTTGTTAGCGGCTAGAGTTAAAAAGTCTACAGGGAGTCTGGTGTTGAACTCAAGCAGCCTCATCTTCACTATTTTAACCTGAATGTTCTTTACTTGGGTTGGCGAACCCCTTTTTTTTGAGGGGGGGGGGGGAAGAGGGGAAGGAAGAGGACAACAGTGAAGACCTGCCCGTTGTGTGGTCAAAGCAAACCTCCAACAAATAAATCACAGGACAACGATCAACTGCTCCACAAGCTAAACACAGCAGCTTCCCCTTAAAAATATAGGTTGCCACGCTCCACCTCACAGAATCCCTGAGTTCAAACACCTTCACTGCCATTAAACAGCCCTATAGCCCAAGCCCAAGCCTGCTGGCATGGGCCAGCAGTGGGTTAATTGCAATGTAGACAACCCTTACAGTCCACTGAATCACAACAAACCAGTCAATCTCACTTGTACCAGATACATGAGCTACTTAGATTGCCTGGGCAAAATTGCACTAATAGACCAGGTACAAAGTGCTGAGAGCAGAGGTCTAAGGAGAAGGGTACGTATACGGGTATTCCCGAGTGCAGTTTCACCATATGCCAAAGTCAGACACAACGCCTCCTAGTTTTTAAGAATCTCCTCCAGGGTGTTTGTCAGGATCATTTATCCCTCTGTAAGAAGTTATTGACAAAAAGTGGCGACGGGAGGAAAGAGGAATTAGCCTTGTGTCTTCCTTCTCTGATTCACAAGGGCCCAAAAGGATGTTAGATGTTTGCTTACACTAAACATTCAGCCCCTTCCTGCCCTGAAGACGGACACCGAAGAACGTGCAGTTACAACAAACCCAAGACAGAACAGAGTTGAGTAACCAAGGGAGTGATTTTTACAACAGCTTCTGTTAACGCCAATACTTAACACAACCCCCCTTTTGCCAAGTGCTTATTAAGGAGTCAACATCCTTGCACATGCAATTAAAGTGTGAGAGCTCACACCCCCACCCCCAGGAGATCTTTCAGAGCCTGGGGAGACCATACTCGATATTCCTGATGTTACTAATCTTACAAAAACGTGGGTATGGGGGGGGGTTGTTTTTAAAGAACGCTAAAGACCTTCATGCAAAACAGTGAAATTTTCTAGACCAGCTAGGAGATTTAGAGACCCATTGGTAGGAACTGGAAGATCAACCCTTAGGCAGCTTTGGGGGGGGGGGGGAAGGGGGGAAAAGGCACAAACTCCA
The DNA here is from genome assembly GCF_011386835.1 of Chrysemys picta bellii. Lineage (NCBI taxonomy): Eukaryota > Metazoa > Chordata > Testudines > Emydidae > Chrysemys > Chrysemys picta. The sequence goes on along the minus strand of NC_088811.1, from coordinate 10,503,369 downwards.
TTTTAAAAGCAAAAGCCTTTTACACGTCACCTTTAAAAAGTATGATACCGGTTTCTGTTTGTGAGCCAGGACCCCAAGCTGAAGGAGAACAGTCCTCACTTCTGGTCTGTGTCCTTAACTCAGAACCAATACTGGTACTTTGATAAGGCTCAGTGATCAGCAAGGTTGGGTAGGGAAAGAGAGAAGAGCCACTCGGTGGCACATTAAACACTAGCTTTTGATCCACTAGCGAGCCATGGCATGGGGTCATGGAAGCAGAGGAAGGAACCCAGCAGTTTCCCAGTAGTAAGCATGCTGGACAGCATCCCCAGCTCTGCCCTGTGAGTCAGAGCGTTATCTCACCAATAAAAGGAAAAACGTGTTCAAGCGTTAGAGTGCCTCATGGTAACAACGAGCCTACCCATGCACATGGCACTTCAGCTTCATAAATATCCACCCTATATAGACAGCGCCAGCCCTATTATGTAAGCAGGGACAAGTTAGACAAGTGACTTGCCCACAGCTGCAGAGGGAGCAAGCAACAGAGCCAGGACTAGACGCGGGGTGTTACCTTACGCCTAGCCCCACGTTCAGCCCAAGCAGGGAAACTCAACAGGTCCACCAGATAAGATATACTCCTACCTGGCTTGCAGCTACAGATCACTTCACTGCCACAAGTACTCCTGTTCTCACTGCCACAGTTAAAGGTCTTCTCAAGATTGAGGTTCATCTGCCCGGCTTCCTACCACAGTTGTGCTAGGGAAGAGCTTCACGCTGAACCACACCAATGGCACAATACCGGTAGCATCATTTTCACACAACAGCCTATAATCAACTGGGAGGTGAACAAGTTGCAGGAACGGTCGGTACAACATGTGATGTCCCTCAAACCAACTCTTTCCCTTCAATCCCTCATTTTCCAGCCTCCTGGCTCAAGCTCTACCTGCCCCTCAAAGAGGCCACACGCTGCAGAGCAGTCAGTGAAACAGCCAAGTGGAACAGACTACGAGAGTCGAAATGTTAGCCCAAGTGTGGTCCCCAGTTGCTTTGTAGGGAGGGGGCTGAAGGACACAGGGCTCACCTTGCTGTAAAAAAGGCATTTTATTACCAAAGTGGTCTGGATGGGGAGCTTTGAAAAACTCCCTTCTCCCCCCACATGAAAGTCCAGTTAAATTTAGTTTTGCAACCAAAACAAAACACAAGCAGCATCTGCTTGGAAGAGATGAACACAAGATAAAAGGTGTCCATGACAGAAAGCTGGCTGCAGCCTCCTGTTTTCTTTTCAAGTTTGAGCTGGGAAAGAAACATAACAAGAGCTGTGGAAAAACCCTTTCCAAATCCAGCAACGCAGCCGGAAGAGGCAATTATTCTTCCCCAACGGCATCAATAGCCAGGCAAGGTAAGAAGTTGAGACCGATCCAAACTTGCTGTCCCCTCTGGTGCCTAAAGCTCCTCTGCTTGCTGGAATCTGGAGGGATTTTCCCGGCCCCCCAAAGAAAGAGCAGTTTCCTAGGGATCTCCCTCAGCAAAAAGGAAGTTGAGTTTCATATGATGGCAGGGCGCCTCCAGAATTTTTCTGGCATGGAAGGTTTGCAACCCCGCCAGTAAGGGAAGGAAAAGCACTGGCATCTTTCCTCTGCCTAGAACGGACTGTTCTTAGAGGAGAGTGAAGTTAGGATCATCATGGGTTTGCTGGGACGTTATATAATACAGTATTTAGACACTGCTGAGGTCTCATCATGGTTAAGCCCAACACTGCAGTATGAATAGACAAGGATTGCCCGGCGGCAGATGCACAGTAACATAGCAGTTCTGCCCCCACTCCAGGGAGGCGCCACCATCCCTTACCTGGCAGCATCCCAGCTGCCAGTACCCCCTTGGACACACAGTGCCCCTAGTATACAAGTTCATCCAGCACAACAGAGCTTATGAAATGTGGGTTTCTGCTAGGGGCCGACTGAAAAAGCCAAGGTGCCTTAAGGATCCAGGATTTTACACACTTCAGGCTCTTGTGGTCTCAGTCCAGCCTCTAATGGACAAGCCTCCACCACTACACTGGTCCCCCTTGTTGTCAAGTCTCAGCAGAGGTTCCCAGGACTGAATGGGCTAGCGAGACCCAACGCTCACCCCTAGAGGCGGTTGCTGCAGAACTGAAACAGCCTGGGCAGGGCAGGGCAGGGCAAGCTTGCCATGTGAGGATTTATTGGTCTCCAAAGTCAAGTATTCCCTCTTCGTGAGCACAATAATCACACCAACACTCTTGCTTGCTGATTTTGCCTGCACTACTACTATTTTTGTATGGCATTTGCCAAGCAATGGGGTGGGATTAGAATTGAATCTTGAGATTCAAAAGCCATTCTAATGCTTCTGGGGTAAGTAGGTCAGTCTTGCTTGTACCACAACGGTAAGTGTTAATGGGGGTGTTATCCATGAGGCATCCTGGCCACCTGAGAGATCAGGCCAGGCTGTTTCCCTCAAAAGTTTCTATAGCTGAAGGACTAGGTACAGGGGTTCCCTCGCCTTTCATGGCATGAACTACATTTTGGTAGAAATTGTCATACGGACCTCCCCCTCCAGCTTCCGTTGCTTCTTATCCCCGAAGAAGCTCCAGCAGTTGCATTTGGAGTACACTCATTTCTCATCTTCACAGTATCCGGCAGTCGGAAACAAGGAGAAGAAGTTATAAGACGACGAAGGGGAGGGAGGGATGTGATAGAGGTCTATAAAATCATGACTGGTGTGGAGAAAGTGAGTGTTATGTGAAGGAGTAAACAACACAAGAACCAGGGGGTCACTCAATTAAGCTAATAGGCAGCAGGTTTAAAACAAACACACCGTCAACCTGTGGAACTCGTTGCCAGGGAATGCTGAAGGCCGAAAGCATAACAGGATTCAAATAAATAAATAAATATAAAAACCAATTAAAAAATGGCAAGTTCATGGAGGATAGCCAAGGACAGCTGTTAGCCAAGATGATCAGGGATGCAACTGCATGCTCTGGGTGTCCGTAAGCCTCTGACTGCCAGATAACGGGATGGATCACTCAGTCGCCCTGTTCTGTTCATTCCCTCTGAAGCATCCAGCACCGGCCACTGTCAGAAAACAGGATACTGGGCTAGCTGGACCATTGGTCTGACCCAGTATGATTGTTCTTATGTTCAACACTACGTGCCCAGCCTCCTCTCAATCCACCTGCAGCATCTATTAAAAAGGTACATACGTGCCCCTCCCATTACCAGAGTATCTGTCAAAGTCTACAAAGCATTTGAAAAATTACATACGTGGGAACCAAACAGGATTCATCCAGATGTGGCACGGACAAGTGCTAAGCAACTCTGTCAATGTTGAGATGACTATCTCTGTCATCTCATAGTACACCAGCGCAAATACCACTGCCAGAACACACAGAAGTGACAAGTTACTCCACAGCATCTCATGGGCTGCCCAGTAACTATTGAGTAAGAGGACATTCCTGAGAGAACTCAAGACTACTCAAAAGGCAGCTCAGATTACCCGTGTACTGGAACATACACAGAAACTCCCTCAGCTAAACATGCTGGGCCGGTACCTCTCTAGAGCTCATTGATCCTTCATTAGTCAAAGAGGTGGTTGAACCTTGTGTTTACCAGAATGCTTCAGTCCAATTATTTTTAAATGGGAATATGGCAGGCGGTACACACCCCTCAGTGAAGATTACAGCTCTGCACTGCCATCCAGGCTCATTAGATAATACATGACTCCTTTCACCCTACCCAGAGAGGCTTATGAGAACAGAATCATGTTTGTCAAGTGCTTTTAGTAGGGTGGGGCTACAGGAGTGATTAATTTGGATTCTTACATCACCTAGCATTGCAAAGGGCTTAAGATACCACATGGGTCAGCGACAAGACAGCTAGATTTGTCCATTTGTTTAGGTGTTTTTTCAGCTTTGCCAGTTGAAGTTTTATGCAAAGCAGCTTGCATCAGAGGACACAAGCAGAGCTCAGATTTGCATGTACAAAAAAACTGAAGCTACTGGTTCAGCTGTGCTTCCCTTTGGGGAGGTCTACACTGGAAACACTACAGCCACACAGCTAGTGCGGCAACTGCGCCGGTGTAGCGCTTCAACATAGACAGTCACTACAGCAATGGGAGGGGGTCTTCCGCCTCTGTAGTAAATCCAGTCCCCCAGGGAGGCGGTAGCTAGGTTGACGGAAGAATTATTCTGTCAAGTCCCCATGTAGACAGTGCTAGGTTAAGTCAGCTTAACTACATAGCGCAGAGTCAGATTTTTCATACTGAGTGATGTAGCTGCGTCCATCTAATTTTCTAATGTAGAGCGGCCCCGAGTCTTTACTCCTTCAACATAGCCCGGAGGGATCTGCTCTTCAGACAGCCCTCCCTCATTGAGAGAGAGCCTCTTAAGACTGAGGCCTGGACTACACCTACCCTGTTTCCCCGAAAATAAGACAGTGTCTTATATTAATTTTTGCTCCCAAAGATGCGCTAGGTCTTATTTTCAGGGGATGTCTTATTTTTCAGAAATGAAAAATGCCTTATTATCGGTGGATGCCTTATTATCGGGGAGGTCTTATTATCGGGGGGATGCCTTATATTACAACGAGAGGCAAAACTGTAAGTAGGCCTTATTTTCGGAGGATGTCTTATTTTCGGGGAAACAGGGTACCTAGTTATGTCACTTAGGGGCATGAAAAAGTTTATTCCCTCCCCCTTCCTCCCCCCAGAGGCATGTCACTCAGGGCCTGTATACACTTATCGGGGATCGACGCATCGGCGGTCGATTTAGCGGGTCTAGTGAAGACCCGGCTAAATCAACTGCCAATCCTCTCCCATCAACGTCACGTAGTGTGGACCCCATGGTAAGTGGGTCTAAGCTACATCGATTTATGTTATGCTATTCACATAACTCAAATTGTGCAACTTAGATCAAATGTCCCCTGTAGTGTAGACAAGGCCTAAGCCAACCTCAGCCCAGCTGTACAGACTCTGCTAGCTCAATGGAAGAATTCTTCTATTGACCCACCTACTGGCTCTCAAGGGGGGTGGATTTACTACAGCAACAGACAACCCCCTCCTGTTGCTGTTGAGTCTACGCTACGGCAGCACCGTGCTTGTAGCACTTGTAGCATAGGGATACCTGAAGAGGAGAAAGACAGTGGGAGCTGCGTGAGGCCCATAGAGTTGAACGGTTCAAGCTCGAGACATAGATTGCAAGACATCATAACAAGTACTTGCCTCTCCAACCTCTTCCAGTCAGCGTGAAGCTGTGCCCAGCTCATTAAGTTACTTAAGGGAGTTCTAACAACTTAGGCTTCCCCACGTGGTGCATTCCCTATACCAGTTTACATAACAGGAGCACAACCCTAGGGCAGCAAACGTGAGCTGCGTAACTTGACTACATTACTTGCCGCCATGTCAGTGCGAGGATATTAGTGTGACAATATGGTCCAATAAAAGCCTCTCTCACCCACCAACTTCTGTTGGCATGAGAGACACGCCTGAAGAGCTCTGTGTAAGCTTGTCTTACACGAACAGAATGTGGACATAGAAAAGATATCACCTCACCCCCATGCGTCTCTAACTTCCTCAGACTAACGTGACTATACGACCACAGACGACAACTTATTGTACACACTCCTTTGCATAACCTCATGCACAGTCTTACATCGGCTGGTTAGAAGACAAATTGCATGGTAAGCACATAAGCAAATTCTTATAGCCTTCTTTTCCTTACAGGCTTGGGGGGGGGGGGGGTCACAGTGGAAAGAATACCTGGCAGTAAGATTAAAGACCTAAAAACAGCCATATTTTTGACACTTGCCTAGAGTTAAAGGAAAGTTGTTCCAGCCAGTCTAGAGTAGTCAGAAGTGAGGTCTAGTGAAGCTGTTAGGAAAAGCAAAAGATTGTAGGAACTGGAGTTAGCTCACACTGGATGTTTGAGCTTGCTTTTCCCCTGTAAATCTGAAGTACAGATGAGGCTTACTTGCTGATTTCCTGTACTAGAATGTATGCATGCTTGGTTGGGAAATTAAGACCAGAGTTTAATTAGCCTTGTAATGCATTGACTGATGGTATAGATTTTGTTTAGCTATCTGCCAAGATAGTCTCCAGCAATGAAGAAAGGCTGCTAGTACACACTGTCCACAGGGCAATTAGCAAAAAACAAAAACAAAAACAAAACAAAAAACAATCTTTGCCTACATAACTTCACATAGACCTCCCTCCTTCGTTGAAAGGGAATTTTACTTCAACCCTCTAGAATAAAAATAAGAGAAGAGTTTTCCAAAAACACATGGTCAGATCTTGTTCATGCTGCATTGTAGAACTTTAAGAACTAGCCTGCCCCTTACATTTTCACATTCCAAGTGCACCAACAATACCGCAGGGTCCTGTGTTAAGTGGTGTTTGGAAGAAGCCTCAGAAATGAGCACACACACACCCACCCACACACCACGCCCTCCCTGGGACTCCCGTGCAGACTAAACTGTGGGCTTCCTCTTAGAAAGGACAGAATTCCAGTACAATACCTGTAATTAAGCTAGCTGCTTTATGCCACAACTGTTCCAACGTGGATGTCTGAATCCTTTCCATCATTACCAATGCAAAAAAAAAAAAAAAAAAAAAAAAAAAAAAAAAAAAAGCAAGCTAGACAAAGTGAGAAAGAAACACAAGAGAGTCAAAGAGAGGGCAAGTACCACGAACCAACCCCAAATTCTCTTATCTGGCATTTCACGGCTGCTAGTATTTTTTACAGTTCAAAGGCAAGGCAAAAAATATCCATAGTCAACCTGTCCTCTCATAGCCATCTTAAGTCCTCATAAATCAACATACCCACTAAACAAACATTTAATACAAATGTTTATATAGTCACTTACTTCCTGGTGAACCAAATCATTTGAAGTGGGCCATGGAAAGTTGATGACATCAGTGGAAAGTTTCCAATTAGGAGACCAAGTTTAAAGCATATTAAGGGCATTTCGGGCTCTTTAAATAAAGCTGCGGACATGGAAACAGCCAAAAAGAAACCTGCTGTTAAGCAAAGAGTCATTTTAAAAACAGGTTTCAGTGGTAGCCGTGTTAGTCTGTATCAGCAAAAAAGAAAAGAAAAAAAAAAAATATGAGGAGTTCCTGTGGCACCTACTGCCCAAATAAATTTGTTAGTCTCTAAGGTGCCACAAGGACTCCTCGTTTTTAAAACAGACTTCTAGGACCAAATGAAGAATTTAGATCAGGTCTTGTGTTCTTAGTCGGTGCTTATGCGAGCTGACTGAATGCAAACAGCACATGACCCGATGGACATGCTAGGTCATTAGGTTCAGGCTTCTGTCTTTATTAAGACTGGTTGAGGGACTCAACAAGCCAAGCTGTTTCATCCATCTAAAGCTCACTGAACCTTTACCTCTTTTCAAGTTACCATTGAGTTAGAAGCATCCACTCTAGATCAAAAGGGTAGAGTCAGTCATTACAAGTCTCTTGCCAATCACACACACATTTCAGGAGCATTCTCCATCAGGACTTCTTACTAGGCTACATCAGCTCTGCAGTACAATAGTTGGACTAGACGATTTTTCCCAGTTTTAGGAGTCTGGTATCTGGTCCCAGCCAGATCATGGGCTTGAGCACAGGGGAGTGGTTCCCCTCCACCCTCAAAGGAATTAACACTTGCCAGACCAACTCAGACAAGTTGCAGTAGAGTTCAGCAATCCTCAAGAAGCCACCATTAAAATAGGGGCTACTGGACAGAGAAGGGGCAGACTGCTGAGCTCTAAGGGGCTCTAGTCCAAGCAGAGACTCTAGTTTACCTCTTAAGTGTGTGTGTGTGTGTGTGTGTGTGTGTGTGTGTGTGTGGAGGGGGGGTAGACGGACGACACAGTATTATTTATAGTCTTTCTAAAAACTGAAGTTACACCAAGCTAAGTGTGACAGTCTGGTGTTTGAGGTTGTGGGGAGGACTTTCGCATTTGCTTACAAACTACTTAGGACAGGACTTGATAGGTTTCCATCAACATGCCTCTTTCCAGCCAGATTCCTGCAAGGAACCAGCGCACTTTCAAGACATTTGTCCAACAGCCGTCATTCCGATGTGGTCTCACTGGACTGAGGTTATTGCCTGCCAGCTCTTCATTTCTAGTGGTCTCTCTCACAATTAAGAGCCCAGAGGTAGATGCTAGTAAGAGGCGCCGCAGGATTGCTTCTTTAAGACACCCATGTGTGAAGAGCCAGACTCAGGACCACAGCTGCAGAGTGAGCAATCCTACGGGGGTGGGAGGAGACAGCCTCAGTAAGTATCCGCTCTGCTAGCTGTTGAGTGAAAGGGACATCCCGGCCAGCCTCCACACACACTGCTTTCTAAGCAAGAGCAGTGCTGGCCTGGAGCGGTGTCAATGCAGCACACCCTTTGCCAGAGGGACGCTTGTAGGCACTTCAGTTTCCGAACCAAAACGTACAAGAGAGACTTGGAAAAAAGAGCCCTATGAGGGATAATTACAGACTTCACACAACCAGCTGTCTCCAAGTCACGCGCTCTACAACAGCCGCACTTACGGTGCTAAAACGTTTTTTGCTACTAACACCACGCACAGAATGGGACACCTCCCCCACATCCCGATTCCCAGCTGTCACCATTACAGAGAAGGAACAGTTGTTTTTTTAGTGCAGAATGATCACCTTTGCTTTTCGAATGTGACCAAGGGGCTATCGCCTAGGACGGGTCTTGAACAATCATTACATCAGACAGGCGCACTCTCTCTCCTGTTAAGGCATCTGGCATTGGACACTGTCAGAAGACAGGATAGTGGGCAAGCTGGACCATTGGCCTGACTCAGTATGGCCTTTCTTGCCCTTAAGGGAATTCACAGCAGACAAGCTTGGAATCATGGTCATTTTTGGCAATCAAGTCACTGCAGATTTAGGGAGTCCTTAAGAAAAGAGTGGTTTCATGTTAGGGTGACCAGATAGCAAGTGTGAAAAATCGGGACAGGGGTGTGTGTGTGTGTGTGTGTGTGCGGGGGGGGGGGGGGGAGTGTAATAGGTGCCTATATAAGAAAAGGCTCCAAATATCGGGACTGTCCCTATAAAATTGGAACATCTGGTCACCCTATTTCATGTACTGAAGTGTACTACAATATTAGACCTCTTTCCTCCAGTGCAGGAGGAGTCCTGGATTAGCCTTATTGCCCTGATGTAGTACAGAGCACATATTTTAACAGGCAGGGAAATAGTGGCCAGATCCTCGGGACCTGGAATAAAGTTTGGCTTCACTCATTAGACTTTAACATGAAAGGAAGGGGTGGCAGTGTGGTCTAGTAGATAGGAGCACCAGACTGGGACTCAGGAGACCTGGATTCTATTCCCAGTTTTGTCACTGGCCTGCTGGGTGACCTTGGGCAAGTCACTTTGCACCCTGTGCCTCAGTTTCCCCCATCTGTAAGATAAAAAAAATAAGGCTCCTGACCACGTAAGCTGCTTAGAGATCTACTGATGAAAAGCACTTTAAGACTCACTGTCATTACTACTCCAGGAGCTACGTTTCCAAAGCAACACTGTATCAACTTAGAGCAGGGGTGAGTGATTAAGTACTGCTTGAAAGGTGCTTCCAAGAAGGGGGGTATATGAAAAAGGTTCATCTAAAGTGGTAGCCTGAAAAATTACCAAGGGCCTTTTAACCACCTGAGACGGATTGTATGCCAACAGCACAGTAATCTACAGCAAGAGGATCTTGAACGGAAGCTTTTAGTTCAGGATGGATTCACTAGAGGATTTCTGGAGAATAGCAAATTGACAGTTGTCTAGTAAGTCTCAAGGTTGTGACTTGGGGCCTTTTTAGACGAGCACCCCCTTGTTTAGATGATTGGCTTCAAGGGAAGCCAGAGCTTGGCTCAGACCTCTTTGCAAGAGGGGAGCCGGGCTAGAAGAACAGAAGCTCGGGGTAGTAGAGAACTCACATCCCAGCCTCCTCCTCAAAGAAGAATCTTTCCCAGTTGCCTGAACCCAAGTCAGGATTAAAATACCCTGCTCTGAGACAAGCGAAGAGCTCTCCACTAATGCAAGTATTTAGAGATTGGCAAAAAAAAAAAAAAAGGGGGGGGGGTGACTCATTATAGAAGGCAGGGTAACAGGTGCAAACCAGATGCACCGTAGCGTCTGCCGCCCAAGCACAGAGCATCTGTGCCAAAGCAGAGCAGGACATACTCCTGGCTGACCGCTTTAGAAGGTCAGTGGCAGCATCATTCAGGAAGTTTGCTGCTAACAGCAACAGAGGAGTAACCTTTGCAATGTCTTTTCCGTGCCACAGCTGGGACACCCGTCTAATTTGGGCAGCCACTTTTAAGCGCTACCCAAATCGGCCTATTGCACAGTGGCTTTTCAGGAGACTGCCAAACTGCTTTCAGTCTGCAAAGATGAGCTGCTGTCAGTTCATCCCAGCATCAAACCCTCCACCACAGGAATACAGCTCTCACACAAAACACCCTGAAACCCCATCCCCCCATAGGTTTGATCATGCCACACACAGATCCAAAGGCTGGCTAAGAAGTTCTTCACCCCAGATAATTCTGTATAGATGCACATGAGGTAGATTGGCCAACTTTTAGATTAGCCTTACAGCCAAAATGGTTAATTTCAGCCGTCTGCAAAGCCATCCCTTTCACTGTTGACTGCCTGCCACCTGCTGGGCCATTTGCCTTGTCTGCTCAGGGCTCACCAGAAAACCTTTGTTAGCAAATGGCTCAATATTGGCACATACAAGATTTCACCCGATTCTTTTATGGGTGGCCCAACCGCGCCAAGACAACAAGATTCCATGACACACAGAATAGGACATAGAAAAAAATGCTACTGCAGAGCTGGTGGGGCCTTTTGCTGTTTGATTCTAGATGCTTGGGAGGACCCCAGGCAGCCAACTAACCAGATGACTAGGGTCTTGTCTAGACTAGGATTCAAGGCATGATATTAGCATGTTAGCCAACGTGCACCAACATGTTTAAGAAATCAGTATAGACATGGGACACTGCTTTTACACATGCTAAACTGGTCAAGTAAAGCCTAATGGATAGCTTAAGATCCAACGTGACCAGCTTCACAAGCATACGTTGCCTTGTTCTACCTATCCTAGGTTCCTGAAACACACTAGCATGTGCCAATGTCACACCACAAATCCTAGTCTAGGCAAGTCTTCAACTGCATCTGCTACGGCTTAGTCGCATTTGTCTTCCCCTCCCCCCGCACAATGAATATTGATAGGACTGAACTGGAATGTAGCGCTCTTTCCTATCTGGAACAGGACGTTCCCTCAAAAATCATGACCCTTTTGAGTGGTCCGTCTGGGAAACCACTTCTGCTTTAAGCTGTTTGAGAGCAGAGTGGAATCTTGAGTTCTGTGTTTGGCTCTTCTGTATTTCCTGATCATGGACACACACACAAAAAAAAAAAGTCAGAAGGATGTTGTTTATTGTCAAGGAAGAAGTCTCTACACCAGACATTTGGTGTTCAGAAGGCCCAACATGACTTGGAGTCTACAACATCACGACCTTGGAACACAATGTCTATATTTATATAGGTTTCAGAGTAGCAGCCGTGTTAGTCTGTATCCGCAAAAAGAACAGGAGTACTTGTGGCACCTTAGAGACTAACAAATTTATTAGAGCATCTATATTTATATATCCCATCAAGCTCACCTTCACTCCTCCCCTTCCAGCAGGGGCTCTCGCTATGGCTGGCCACTCTCCCTCCCTGGCATCCAACGAAGGAGTCCTTCCCTGATGGCAGCAATTATCTCAGCCAGTCCTCTAGGCGAGTCCCAAGCTTGCACTCACCCTTAGTAACTATCTAGGGCCAGTCCATTCCCTACCCCACCCAGGGGCAGCAGAACAGAGGGACCAGGGGGACATGGCCCCATCACTTTTTACCAGCCATAAGGGCAAGCAATGGGTTGGAAGGGTTTCAGGGGAAGAGGCAGCGCGGGGGCAGGGCCATGGTTCGGGAGCCGGTGGTCACCGCCACTTTGAGGGAGCTTCCGTAACTGGAAATTCCCCCTCACCCTCCCAGCAAGGGCAATCATTTGACCACGTTCCCCAGCACTATCAGCAGTGAGCTGAAGAGTTCCTCCTGGAATTACCTGGCTGCTAATGGAACTTCACAGCTCACTTAGTCTGCAGTCATCAGCCCTGCTCTGACTAGCCTTACGCATCCCTTGTACCACTGATGCTTTTACTCACAGCAATGTGAGCAGGCTTGTCCTGCAGCTGTCCAGAGGTTCCTAGAAACCAGACAGTGCTTGCCCAGTCTCCCAGTTCAGCTTATTCCTTGGCTGCTTGGCCAGGTTTTTTATTTCTTGGCCGGGATGCAGCCTGGAATCTCGCACATCTACTTTGGGTGAACTTTGATTCGGGGATTAGACTAGTCCAAAACATCAGAGCAATCCCCCCCCCAATCAACTCAGGTTGTGATTGGTTTGATCCCGACTAGCTAGGGAAAAACGCTTTCTAATGCGTTCTCTTACAGGAAGGCCAGAGGTGATTGATCTAGCAGCTTTGTTTTGAACCACTGGCATGTAGAACACCCCCCGCCCCCCCCCAGACACACCCATCACCTCCATTCCTGCAGAGGCAAAATAGACTGAGGTTTACAACTGCCTCACTCGGAAGCACTTCAGAGATCACAATTCCTGTACACGGAGACAGTCACGCAGACGGGCAGCTAATGCTCCTGTGATGTGCCTATGCACATCAGTGAAAGGCTGTTCTGATTGGTTACTCTTCTGGGACATGGTTTCAACAAGCTTGCTGAAACCAAACAAAACCAAAAGATTTCACAGCTGTCCATAAGTATAGTATTCACAATTGGAGCAGATCACAGGGACTTAAAGCTGGTCACATTTAAGATTTGCCTTTTGAATTACAGGCATGTAGAAATCTCTTCTTCCAACAAGTGGTAATTTACTGTCATTCACCAAGGAGCCAGCTGGAATGCAGACACACACACACCCCTTCTTCCCCAATCAAATTCTACCCTTAGCATACCCTGTGTATTCCTTTCTGCCCCCATTTTATCCATTAGCTTCCTTGAACGTAGTCCACTTAAACCAAGTTCTTCTGACCAGGGACCTGCATTACTTGGTGTCTAAGCCCCTAGCGCATCGGAGAGCTACATAGACACAACACATACAGAGGCAGCTCTAACAGGAGGAAGAAGAGTGCCAGTTTGAGGCTTGGTCTTCACTTCTTCTGTTGGTAGAACTATGTTGCTCCGGGGTCTGGATTTTCCCCTGAGCGACAGTTATACTGATCTAACCCCTGGTGTAGACAGCACTATGTCAATGAAAGGTCTTCTTCCCCAAGAGACGGTAGCTATGTCGACGGGAGTGGAGTTCCTACGCCAACAGAAGAAGCTCTCCCGTCAGCGTCGGCATAGACAAGCCCTGAGTGTCAGTCTCTGCAATTACTTTTACCGACATTCATTTTTATCGCTGGTAGAAGGAGGCGAGTCCGTGGCTTTGGGTGCCTGGGCACTTATGAAAATGCTAAGGAAGTTAAACCAGGTCACACTATTGAGCCCACCCCCACAAAAACTAGAACCCTAGCCTCTTTAATGGGACACTGTTCAACTGCATCAGGCTGCTTCCACCACCGGTTCAACAGTCCGAAGGCATGTGCTCCACCTGGATTGGACAAGGTCAGGGTCAGGGGCACTGGAACGAGTGGTGTAGCAGCACCCCGGCTTAAAGTAATAATAGCATGGCTTCCATAATATGCAGCGTTTGCAGTGTTGCTCAATGGCTTTCAACACCCCTGCTACCAAAATCATTCCAGCATCCTTGGTCTTGGAGTTTAATCATCAGCTTGGAAAGAACATTTAAATTCTGCCTGGCCCAACTCACCAATTCATCCTTCTTTTGGTAGGGACTGTAGATACAGTCCTGGGGCCTGACTGCTCTGTGCCCCTGCAGATTTAACCAACTGAATTGTGCACAAGTTGTACAACCTGAGCTGAAGCCTCACAACCAGGAGGTCCTGGTAGGCCCTGGAATCCATGAGTTAGAAAGTTGAGGCATGTCAACCAAGTTGCATTGTTATAATTAAAAGACACCCTGATTTCTGTTGAAACAGAGCTTATTTTAGCTTGGCTCAGCTTATTAGGAATCTCTTTCAACTAACCCAACAATGCCACTCAAGTCAGAGAAGAGTCCACACAAGGGTTTGCAGCCATTTAAATGAGTAAGTCTTTTTAAAGACCGATTTTAAACCAGTGCTGCTTTCTTGTGCAGAAAAGGGCTTGGTCTCCTCCATCCCTGGCTTATGTTGGCTGTTGACAGTTTGTGGCTTGAGTTCTCTTTAAAACGCAGTCATTCCTAGAAGGACAATTGTTTAGTCACTGACTGGCTTTGTACATTTATGGTGTCGAGGCCCCATTTGGGATCGCCTCACGATATAGATTCTTGACATGGCAACATGCCACAGATCCAAAGAAAGCAGCTCTGGCATCTATGCAGCTGCTGCAAAACTGAAGACTTCTCATCAAATTCCCTTCCCAGCCCGGGAGAGAAAGCCCTTGTTTGGTAACTCCATATTCTAGCACCCCGCCACCTTCTGCCCCAGTGCCCTCAGATAAGAAGCAGGCATGTTTGTACATTTAGAAAAAAGAAAAGAGTAAAATCCTATCTCCATCCCAAGGTTATAAAAGTCCTAAGGCAATTTAATATACTAGCAGTGCTACCATAGTGAGCTGCCTGCTTCTGGAGTCTGAGAACAGAGCAACCACCTAAACCTCAGAGAATTTTAAAAAGGAGTTTGTTTTATTGCCATTAAGAAGGTTGCAGAGAGCCCTGTTGACTTCTAACAATGTGCGCGCAGATGGCAATTTCTGCATGAAGACTGGGAAAAGCATCTCATCTGAAGAGTTTCTTTGGTGCTCAATTTAATTAGTCCCAAGACTAAGTAAGCTTCACATGTGAAAGGTTTCTGAACGACACTGAAGTTGTGAGAAAATAGTGGGAAGAATTTTTTGGATGCGAGTTGGGAAAGAATTAGAGCCAGTAGCACACTGTTTTTCCTACATCTGTGAAGGGGAAGAGATCCCATTTCTGAAGCTTGTTTATATTACAGTAACATCCACAAACCCCCCAAACCAACTGGGCCTCTCACTGCATTAAGCTCATAAGCAAGAGGGCTGTCCCTGCCCCAGAGAGCCTACAATTGAGAGCAAGTAGCGATGCACCAGATCAGAATAGCCAAAATGCACCAATATACTAAGGATGGGTTATACTGTTCCAGCACGAGTCAGGAAAGAAAACAGCCTGGCCCTGGTAGGGTCTGCAGCTGACAGTGGTCCTCAGATTATTTCCAGAGAGAACATACAGCAAAGATTCCTTCTACGCCCAGGAAAGAAGCAGCTGGAGTGTAAAGGGATGCTTTCCCCTCCCATTCAAAGCTATGTTGGTGTGTCCCAGGGAAGAGACGGCACAGCAAAACATAGTGCAGCACCACATCAATCCAGACTGTCCAACCCTCAGTGGAGAGAAGCTGCATTTCCTTTATCAAACGTTTCATTTGACGGTAACCCCATCACTGATGCCAAGGTCCTGCACACATGGCAGCTGTTCATCAGCTTTTAAGGAAGCCCAGGTTAGAATGGCAGAAACTGTACACAGGATACATTTTAAAAGCCAAATTATCTTCCTTTAGTATGCACGGAGCTCCGAGAGAGGGTGAGAAGACTTTTCCCAGTTGCTACTGATATCTTCCAATAAGAATTCATCTGTTTTTACATATGCTGCTTACTTTTTGCATCTCACTCTGCTTAGATGATGAAGAAGCTTCTAAACCAGTTTCACTTTCAGGTTATCATGCACCAGCACCAATAGCCCAGGGTTCGCAGTGCTAGCCCTGTAGGGGAATGCACGTTGAAGTCCAGAAACAAAGCCTCATTTTCGCTTATTTTAAAAGTTAATATTTCTAGTAGAATCCACTTTTACAGAGCAAAAGTACCTTAATTTTGGGCTTCACCTGCCTAACATGGGCCCTTCTGTAGTACGGCCCAAAAGGCAGGGAATAGAGCTGTGGCAGAGCTGGTTTCCTTGGTTGTGTCCTTTGCAGTCAATCAGTCCCCTTGCAACCAAGGCTAACTTCATGAAGTAAACCGAACAGAAATCTAGAGGCCCTAATAATCTAGGCAGGGTTGCGTGTGAAGCGATACAAAACCTCAGCCTAAGGTGGCAAAGGAGTCCAAATCAAGGGGAGTCAATTGTTAAATCATTATGTAGTTAGAGGTGAATGGGCCACAGGGGATGGATCACTTGATGATTATCTGTTCATTCTCTCTGGGGTATCTGGCATTGGTCACTGTCGGAAGACAGGATACTGGGTTAGATGGACCTTTGGTCTGACCCAGTATGGCCACTCTTATGTTCTTATATTCTAATAGTTCAGCCCCGAGATGTGCAAGGCATTGCACAATAAAGGCTAGCAAACCTAATACCCAGTCTCCCACTTTGGTCAGTGCTCTCGATGTCTTTCTAGCCCACTCCTTGAGCGCCATCTTTGTAATTCAACTAATATTAGGGCTTGGCAGAATTTGTTGGGTTTTTTTTGTTTGTTTGTTTGTTTTAAATTTTGATGGATAACGATATTTATTTTTAAGTTCTATTTTTATCGAGGTGTTTTCACAGTTGCAGGAAGTTATGGGGTCATGCTTCTCAAGAAGCATTTTGCTTACTTTGCCCACTTGAGTGTTTTAATTATCTATGGACTTTTTTCATTGGTTTGCGTGTACACAGTGGAACTGATGTTCACCAACATTTACTGATAGGAATCTAATCCTGCCAAGCCTTGTCATATTGTATTTGTCTGAGCCAGACTGCAAACATTTCAGCACAGGCACTGGACACGCCGGCCTGGTCTACACTTACAAGTTTTACTGGTATAACTATTTTGGTTATGGGGAGTTTGTTTTAAAGCAAATATTTATCCTGCTAAAAGCCCTAGGATGGCTGCAATTATAACAGTATAAAGATAACTCATATAGTATAGCTTCTTCCACCTCCTGAACCAGAATGAGTTATACCAGTACAAGCACTTACACTGGTGTAACTGCGAGAGCGGTCAGAATAGCAGATTTTTCAGTTTGCAGGCAATTCCAAAAAACAGGAGGGGGAGATTGTGGTGTGTCAAAACTAAACTTTTTTTTAACCCAAAACAAATTGTTGTTTTGACAGAGCTTTATGTGTAAGTGTTTAGACGTTTCCTTTAAGTTGAAGTTAATTTTGAATCACTGACGTTTTTTAAATGAAATGTTTCTATTTTATATTTTCCGATCAAAACAATTCAACAGAAATGAAAGTTTGTGAAATGTTTTGGTGTTACCAAATCTGCATTTTTCTCCAAAAAAGGTTTGTCAAAAAGCGTTACCCTGCTCTAATGACTTCATCTACACTAGTAGTTTTGTTGCCCCCATCCACCCTCAACCATAGCAAAGCTTTCTAGTGTAATTAAGGCCCTTGATTCAATGCTATTTAAAATTCAATTTTTTATAGTAAAGGACATAGTTTAAAAACTCTACCCCAAACGGACCGTAGGGGCTAGTTTATTCTAATGTGATAGGTATTGGTAATAAGATTGTCGTACTACAGTAGCCTACCGCAGCTGCCTATGGTAAGGGTGGGAGAAAAGCATTTTGAACTATTGCCACTACACAAGTTTGAACAGACGCCAGCATCCAAATCATGCCCAAAAGGTATTAAGGAAGATCAGAGGCCTCTTTAAAAACCTAACATCCAGCAAGTAAAATAGTTGTTACTTTACAAGAAAATATTCACAGCCTTCTACAGACACAGGCAGGTTCACACAGAACCTGTAGCCAGTTTACTGATTATTTATAATCGCATCAACTTTCTCTTGCTTGGGGGAGAGTTCGTTTCAAGCATGATTTTCTCTATACATGAAAATTTGTTTTTTCAACCAGACAGCCATGCACATAAAACAATCAGGAATAGACAGAGCAAATGAAAAATGGCTTCTCTACATCTGTATATTGGGCTTATGCATGAGATGTGTGCTTGGGTGGACAGTCAGTACAATGCCTGGATGTTTACAATAAGCCAGAGAGGCATGTGCAACAAACAAACAAGAATAATGAAGTATCAGAGGGGTAGCTGTGTTAGTCTGACTCTGTAAAAAGCAACAGAGGGTCCTGTGGCACCTTTAAGACTAACAAAAGTATTGGAGCATAAGCTTTCGTGGGTGAATGCCCACTTCATCAGACGCAAGAATAATGAAATTATTCATTCAGAAATAAACCAACAAGAGCTTTTCCTTGTAAGTTTAGGATACCATTCTCTAATTAAAACACTGAGAAACTGAACTTGTGTGCCCATAACCCACTTTCATATCTTCTTCACCCAGTTGTTTTTAAAATAACCTGCATGGACTTCAATGTCCCTTCCACACAATTTCCTATTAGAAATAGTACAGTTCTAATTCCTAAAATGTTTGTCTCACACCCTGGCATTTTCACATACACCTCCACGAACAAGGTAGTTGTCATTATTATTGGTGTGAAAGTTACAAGCAGCCCACTCTCCAGATATCGGACAATGGCAGAACTGTTCCAGCCAACATACTTAAAGCTTCCTCATGTTACACAACAAGCATTTGATGCCACTAGACTTTATGAGCCTAACACAGGAAGAAAACCCATTGGTTTGGGGGGATCAGAGTCACTTCTAAGCTCTGGAGGGATCCCGAGTTTTAAGAAGACAGATCATACACACGAGGTTGCATTAGATGCTATTCTTCTGGGAATAATGTGCTTGTAAGAAGCAAGGGGTGTCAGCCAGGAGTGCCCAGCCTGAAGGCCCTGCTACTGATCTATCAGAATCACAATGACTGAATGGGGAAGAGGAGGAAGAACAAACCTTAAGGATAACGACAGCTCAACCATCCTCTGACGTCAGGGCCGAAAGGAAATGCAGAGTGGTCCAAGCTTTCTGGTTAGAGGAGTAACAGTAACTCAGATGTTGAGTTTTGCAGTCCGGTTTAGGACTTCCGATTTTTCTTCCACTGGCTAATGGCTGGGGATTTAAGTTCCGCTTTCCTCCCTTAAGAGGAGTGTTGAACACCAGGAAGTGCAAGTCCAACAGAGCTGGTTAGATCCATGCAGACACTGAGCAAGTTTGCCGACACCTGAAGCCAGACTCTCACCAGCTGTCATTCTTCTCCCATCTCCCTTTCTAGAACAAGCTACCAAGGGCTGACGGTGCAGTGGTTCTTCAACAGAGGCTCAAACTCAGTGCACTTGTGACCCAAGCAACATACGAGCCAGGATGCCAGGAATGAAAAACTACGCCAGGATTTATACGTTCTGTTTATCCGTGTGTTTGCTTGAGGCATCAATCCCGGTTTCCTTTCAAAGGAAGTTTATTGTTAAAGGCTTGCACTGAGTCAGAAGGTTTCAAGTATTAAAAGAAACACATGTTTCAGTCTTCAAGACGGCTATTTTGCAGCTTAATAATGAGGCTGCTGCAGAAACTCACCAAGCCATGCTAATGACTCATGATCCATAGGGAAGGGGAGGGCTAGAAGGCAGGTGACATCCAAGAAAGCCTCTACCTCAAGTGTCCTTGCTTATCTCCTCTGAACAATGTTAGGAACGCATCCAAAAAAAAAATTCCTTCCCACTTCTGACTTGCAATGAGCCAGCGTCCAGAAATGAGGGTGGAAAGGCTTCCGGCACGCACCAGCAGTTCCAGGCAACATGCTGTAGCCACAGGGCCCCGCTGCTGCATTTTCAGGGTGTCGACAGGATTGATTCATTCCCTCCGCCCCCAGTCAAAATGAGTCCCCACCTCATGAGAAATCTCCCACCAAAACCAAGCAATGCTGCTTCCTGCATTAGCCAGCGCCATGGAAATCAGCACCATATGAACGTCAGTCCGCTCAACAGCCCGGCTCAGCAGATTTCTCCTTCTGTAAAGACAGGGCTGACTCATTAAGGGACCTGCTCAAGGCCACACAGCAAGTCAATGGTACAGCTGAGATTAGCCTACTATTCCTCCTGGCTCCCAGCCCTGTCCTCAATCCACTAAACCACACTCCTTGGGGCAGGCTACTGCTGCCAGAATGCTACAAGCACCAGGTGGCCCAGAGAACCCTAGACCTAAAGCCCGATCTCAGGTACAGCAACATCCTGCGAATGTGATGGTCACTGGAGATTGAGTGAGCCTCTTTCTCGTGCATCCGTCTGTCACTTTAGCAACACCCCTGGCCTCACTCCACATACAGTCGTTCTCCCACCAAGGAAACCCCTCTTATGCGCACATGCTCCCCCTCCAAATCAACAGCACACGAGGAGCCAGTCTGCAGGCCACCTGATGGCGCAGAGGACGGATGAGGAGTTATTCAGCATTTCACCTTTAAGTCATTGCTTTATACACAGATTGTTAGGAACAGAGTTGTTACTGTACTGTAGCTATTCAGTGAGTGGGGGGGGGGGGCCAGGGAGGCTCAGCCCAGCATACACCCCTAACACCAGTGAGCCTTGTTCGGGAGAGGTCAAGGACATCAAAGTAGCCTTTGACCCCTAGAAATGATCCTTCCAGGTCAGGGCTGAGGAAGCGCATGTTGCTGCAGACTGAATCGTGCAGAAAATGGCGTGATCGATCCTTTCAGCAGCATTAAAATCACAGATTTAACCCCTCCAATTTTCCACTTACTAGAACCACTGCTAGCCCTGATCATACATCTAAGAAACAGCACTGTAAGCGGAACGCACGTCTCTTCACTACTAGAGCACTCCTAGAGAGTTCAGGCTGGCGCCAGCCTCAACAACACTCGTTTGTTAACTGCAGTAGGGTTTTCCTTGAGATTGTACCAGAGCTGCATTAAAATTTTAGTTTCCAAGACTGCAGAATTGCTATGACTAGAGTGGGAGAAGCTAATTAGAGTGTCACTACTGGGGAGACTGCCACCATGTAAACCTGTCACAATACAGAATAACTGCAACAGACATTTCATCAGAGCCAGGAAAGCCTTAAGTTTAAAGGGAGGTTAAGCCTGTCCACTGGTCAGACCAAAAACGACCACATCTAGAAGTGCCACCAACTCCCTTGTATCTCTCTCCAAGCAAGTCTCCGTTTCCCTCTATTCCAGTCAACCAAGCTGGACAACTAGGTGCAAGTTCATCTTGATAGTGAACTTCTAAACTCCTTTGTATGCTAGACAGACAAAGTCTTTCCTCTGCACAGCCCTACACTGGCCAAGAATGATACCCCTCTAGTGTATCTGGAACTCACAACATTGGAGCCGTCAGTCATCCGCTGGAGTGTAGTTGGCAGGAGGAATTCACTCTTCGACCTGGTCTACACTGAAGTTAAGTGGACATAGCTATGTCAGTCCAGGGGTAAAACACACACCCCTTCCCCTCCAAGTGTCATAGCTATCCAGATCTAAACCCCAGGGCCCAGAATGCTTCTGTCAGCTTAGCTACCATCACTCGGGGAGGGGGTGTTCCCACACAGCCTGGAAAACCCCTTCCATTGGCGCAGGCTGTGTCTTCATTACTGGATCTCGGCAGTGTAGACATACCCGGAATTACCTTGCATCACCTCTGCCAGTAAAATTATATAAGTGCATAACTGCATGTTAGCAAAGCAAAATTATAAACGATTTCAGCACACGTGTACTGTGCAGTGTAAACATACTAGATAAGACCGTGGGAAAACTTCCATCCTACTCAGCATGGATAATTAGTCTACTGGACCATGCTTCTTCTAAACACAGAAATGGAAGCCAGGACCTCCTGGCATTCTAATCCTGGCTGTGCCAACAGCCCCGCCAATGCTCCAGGCATACCAGTTAAGTCTGGAAACACACAAGTTTAACATCTGATAGATATTTGCCTACCTCACAGGATTGTTGGAAGTGGTTTATACAGAATCAGGGTGGATAAAAATCAATTACTTTAAAAAAAACAACAGATTTTTTTTATTTAAATCAGATTTTTTGGATAAAATGTTTTTTGAGGAGAAACTTATCTAAAGATAGTTTTAATTAAGATACATTATAGCTCAAAGATCATGGAATAGGGATTATAAATTCTAATTCTATAGCATGAGACAATATATTCATGTAATGTTTAAGAAAAGTTTGGTAAATGAGTTCCAATAGTTAATGGATTAGGGACCCAATTTTATGGGGTTCCAGAGGCTTCTGTATAGATTATTTAGGTTAATCTTTCTATCTACCCAATGGGACTCAGTGCTCAGTCTAGAAGATACCATCAGAGATGCTTAGTTTTGCAGTTCTTAAACTGTGAATTTGTGTCTCCAGAGATAACATGCTTGTTAACAGCAAAAATGTTTTTAAATAAATAAATAAATAGAGAGGTGAGAAATAACAGACCTCAACCCTATTGTCCCTCCGCAAATTTGGGTACACAGAGTCAACCCCTTACCTCTCTCTAATAGTGCAAAGTTTCAAAAAGTTCAATTAATAGAAGATGGTTGGGAGCGGAATAGTTCTGGACAAGGAGAAGAAGTCTGGAGACAAATGTGAGAAGGGGGGACAGGCAGTAGAAACAAAAGTGAAACTGTTTGAGCAACATATTCCAGAAGTCTTGAGGTCTTTCTGAGTGTAGCCTTCCTGGATTTGAGATCTACCATACCATTCTCTCACTAGAAGGGAAAACCTATAAAGGCAGCAGGCCATAAAAGAGACCCAGGTGGGGAATATTTTAATGAAGTTCCTCTACCTGTGAAGAATATGTATGAAGGTTATAACCACCACCAAGAATGCACTTTTATGTAGAAATCCATGATTAAATCGAATCTTCCTGACTAGTGATTTAAATCAGTTCCACCCCATACAGAATGCACGCACACGCAAGCTAACTATTAAACGCTACTGCTACACCTTTCAGTCAAGGATCAAAGTCATTTACAAACACTTTGTCACAACCCATCCTGTGAAGCAGATGCATCAACCCCTTTTTACAAACAGGGAAACAGAGGCACAGGGATGAAGGGACATTCCCACGGTCACACACCACGGCAGAGACATTCCCACGGTCACACACCACGGCAGAGACATTCCCAGGAAAAGGAATCAGACATCCTGGTTCCCAGTCACACGCGCATAACACTGAAAAAATTAAGTAATTCCGTGGGCATGTTTCCTCCTTTACATACCAGATGCAAAGCCACGTGTAGTGCAAAGCTGCATTCTTTGGAGCCTAGTCATCATTTCAGACACCCTAGAGCTCTCCTCTCCTGCCCCTGCAGTTAGGCTGTGAAAGAACAGAGCCGCCTCAGCTACTGAGGGAAGGCACCACCTCCATAATCCCTGGTCAGACCAGCAAGAGGCCTGCAGGCAAGGGGAGAGTTCAGCCAAACATGCGCTGTCACAGTTCAGGGCAACTGCACCCGAATTTCCCTCTCTATGGCCCAGCAAAGGAACCTGCTCTAGGTGCCTGGCTCCCCAGCCGTCACCTCTCTTGTCTCCTCCCCCGCTCCCGACTGGCCTATTTCCAGACTGCACAGTTCCCTGCCTACATTGTGAATCCCCAGCAGTTCTGACTGTGCAGCAAGCCTGCCTGGCCTTCATCCCTCGGAGGCTATAAACAGCGTAATTATCCACAGTTACCACACAGCCCTTTCTAAGCGTCATTCTTCATGTACCAGCATTAGACAAGACATACCTGCAAGCTAATCGCTTACCAGAGATCACCTTTGACTCCAGCAGGGGCTCTGGGAGGTGAATGGTCCTTCAAACACTAAGCCCTTCTGAGGTCATAAGTACAGAACCGCCTTGGCTCAGAACAAGCAGGGACCGAGAGTCACTCTTATCCAGTTTGAGCCTCTGATCTTGTCCGCACTTAACAGGTGATCAGCAGACAATGGGTTTCTCCTCAGGAAGCAGGTTCCAGAGATAAGAAGTTACCTTCCCTGACTCCCAAGTACTTCCTAGGTATCCCACTTTGCTTGGTCTGTCTAGCCCATTGTTTCCCAGAGTCCTTTGAAGCTCCTAACACTTCCCAAGGGTTTACACTGGTCACGTCTCCTAGAGAAGTTACACACAATCCTACAACAATACAAACATTTGCATTTTCAATACAATGAGTTCCTAAAACACTTAAACTTAATTCAATAAGGTTTGTCCACACTATTGCAAGGCGTGTCTCACAGGCGGAAGGTTGGTCAGAACAGGCTGAAATTTGCTTGGTTGTAAGGCTGACCTGATGAACTGTTCGAGCTGACTATATGGCTATACACTTAACCGCCATCTATTTGAGATTGTTGGACAAGCCAGAACTCAGGGACGTAGGTTTAAAGCTAACTGGACTCAAGCAAAATGATGAAGTGTTTGGAAGAGCAAATTGCTGCCATATGCTTGAAGCTGAGGAGTCAAGCAGCATTACTGTGACTAAGCAGGAGCTGGACACTGGGAAAGAATGTGCTTGTCATGAGTCAGTAGAGTACTGTGAATAGCATCCCACCCTTTTGCGGGAGTGGGGGTGTCCGAGACAGGAAGAATGGCCTTGCAGTTGAGGCAGGGGACGGGGACTGGAGAGATCTGGGTTGAATTCCCAGCTCTGCCACAAACTTCCTGTGTGAAGTCAGGCAAGTCACTTAATAAGACTTTGTTTCCCATCTCTAAAACAACTTCCCAACCACTCATATTTCTGAGGCAAGGAGGGGCCATGGAGATAACCCCCTGACCATGGTACTCTTTCCCTTCCCATAGAAGGGCTACAGAGCATTTCTACCTATTATCAACAACAGCTTGTTTTTAAAACTTGCTCTAAACAGGACAGAGCTGGCTTGCAGCCCATTTTAGCGCTCTTCGCCCCCTCACAACCATGTCCAAGGTTCAGCAGAGAGCAAACAACTGCTTGCCCAACATGCGCCAGAGTCCTCACGAACTGGATAATAGAAAGACCCGCTGCATTTTGGTGGAGTTTCTTCATTCAGCAGGAGCAAGCTTGCTGCCAGCAGAACCTCCCACTGAAACTGCAGGCCTTGTCCTCGGTTTAAGGGGGCAAGTCCCTGTGTGTACACGCACTTCAGTTTAGGGGTGGCTTATTTCAGCTTAAATAGATACCTAACTGACTTAACCTAAGCCAAACTAAGTGTGGCCACACAAGGATTTCCAAAAGATTTAAGTGAAACCAGAGGAGCATTCTTGTTAAAACAAAGTCTCAGTGATAAGATTGAGCAATAGAGAGAGAGAGAGAGAGAGAGGGGATCACACGTAGCAGTGGTAAATGGCTCCCTGACCCTGGCAGCCTCCCACCAACCAGGCTATTTATAGCTGATGAGTGCTAAGTGAGCTGCTGAAGGCAGCAGTATCCATTAAGGAGAGAGGACATCCATACTGTTGCTGCTGAACCCGATAAGGTTAACAAAAACCCAGAGGAATAGAGAACTGTCAGAGAATCACAGAAACACAAGCACCACTCAGGCCCTCGCTTACACACACACGCAAAATCAGACCAACAAAGACACATGAAATTCAACCATCTCTCTCCATTCAGTTTCAGATTCCAGAGAGCTATTGTTGCAAAATGCTATTATCCCTATTCAGTTATCAGCCTGCACCCACAAGGACATTCCTTCTCCAGCAGTTTGCTGGGGCTTTGCTTCTAACAAAGACATCAAGCTATAAATTTTTCAGTGGCTCTAGCCCTGTGCCCCCCCACCGACTAGTATTTCAAATGAAGATCTAGGCAAAACAAAAACCAAAAGGATGCAAGAGGCCCTGGCTGAGGAAGCTCTTTGTGGGGGGAAAGTGGGAATAATCGATCCATCAGGATAACTTGAAACTGGTAAATGAGTATGGCTCTTTCCATTAGCCTATAAATAAATGATTGCTAAGTAATCAAGCAGCTGTAACCTTGTCTGAAAGTCACACGTGACCAGCTCTGCTGAAAATAACTTCCTAAATCTTTAAGATCTTGGTAGAAGGAGAATAGACTTATTCTCACTACTTTGTTCCCTGGTGGTCAGTTTTTATCATAGTATCCAGAGAACACGAGGACTGTTCATCAAAATGAAGTAAGGAAGTGGGTTCCAGGAAACCTGTGTCAATCAGAATTCTCCATGGCGTTGTCTACTCTTGGACTGCTTTAACTATATCAGTACATATCAGTACTGTTAAAGTACTATATCAGTACAGTTAAAGCAGTAGCCCAGTGTGGGCACCGTTGCAGTAACATAAAGATGATTTATTCCAGTTAAGTTTACTCCCCCTTCTTCTGCTAGAATAAGTTATACCAATATAAGGCAGTTTTATACCAATATAGCTGTGCCCATACTAGGGGTTGTACAGGTACAACTATTTTGGTCAAATGAAAGTCACACCACTAACCAAAATAGTTATGCTGCAAAAACTGAGTTTAGACCAGATCTTCACTTCTGCCCATCCCCTCCCAGTAGAAGAAAAGCCCTCTGTCCTAAAGGATGCTTTAAACATAGGAGAACCTTCTTTCCTTCCCATCATGCCCCTCCCATCTGGGAAAACCCCCTGGGCAGATTCAGTACTTCAGAACCCACGCATCAACGAGACCACAAATCCTCCCCAAGTTAATATAATCCCAGCTCTGCATCCAGATCTTTTGGGAGGCAGTTATTGAAATTCCTGTTTTTATTACCATCATGCACACACACGGGACAACTGTATAACACATCTCCCAACCCCCACTTACAGCTATACCGCTACGGCTATTTAAGAAGATGTACCAAGGACAGCACCTATTGTCTTGAGGCTCCAGTGCCTCTTTCACATGGACAAAGAACCTGGAAGCCTATCTGATCCTCATTCAACTGAGAAAATTATTTGTACTGTGACCACATGGCACAAAGCAGCCTCCTTCCGGCCAAGAAATGAGAGTTCACAATGTGGTTATATAGGGACAAAGCAAGACACACCAATTTGGCAGGGGGAGGAGAGGGAGATCCTCACAGGCCTATGGCCAAGCATACTAATGAGCACTTAATCAACCCAGTAGTGAGATGCAAAGCTCACTACAGCGTTATAATTAGCTCTGAGCTCTTCCCCCTCTTCATTTGGATTTGAAGAATGGCAACCAAGTATATAGCACAGTAACAGATAAGGCCATGTCAGAGGAATGTGACCCAAAACCTAGATTAGGCATATAATAGCCAAATCCAGATGTTCCAGTTTCCTTCCTTGTAGCTCATACAATGTGGAAGCTTCCCAGTGTTTAATTCTCCTAAACTTGCCTTACTGCACATGCTATCTGCTGGATAGTCGTCTTATATGATACCACGTGGATATGCAGGACCTGCTGCTTTACCCTACCTTGGCTTTAAAAGCCACTGAGGCCTTGGCTACACTGGCAATTCACAGCGCTGCACTTGCTGCGCTCAGGGGTGTGAAAAAACACCCCCTGAGCGCAGCGAGTGCAGCGCTGTAAAGCGCCAGTGTAATCAGCGCCTGCAGCGCTGCACGCTCGCTCGCAGCGCTGCAAGCTATTCCCCTCGGAGAGGTGGAGTACTTGCAGTGCTGCGAGAGAGCTCTCGCAGCGCTGGTGCCGCGACTACACTCACGCTTCATAGCGCTGCCGCGGCAGCGCTGTGAATCCGCGAGTGTAGCCAAGGCCTAAGATCGGACTCTGAAAAAAGGGAGGAAGGCATTGGAGCAAGTTCTAACAGTGACTCAAGTTTCGCTTTTGGCCTTACAAGTATAGATTTGCTTGAGCATAGAAAAGAAATGTGCCAGGCTACATTTATGCATCTCTCCCCGGTAGGGTGACCAGACGTCCCGATTTTATAGGGATAGTCCCGATATTTGGGGCTTTGTCTTATATAGGCACCTATTACCCCCACCCCCGTCCCAATTTTTCATGCTTGCTGTCCGGTCACCCTACTCCCCAGTCACTGAAATGTGTTGGTTAACTTATGAGGTGAAGGGGGAAGATATTAAAATGGCCATTCATTTACACTAGCGTAAGATGTACTTTAGAGGGCAAAGTGAGTTAGTCCCTACAAAAATAGAGAGTAAGTTCCAAACAGAGGGGCAGCATGAAGAGACTAAGCTGAAAACAAGCCACAAAACCTGAGGTTGTCTTCACTGCAAAAAAAGCAAGAGAGAGTTTTCACATCAAGGTAGCTTGATGGAAGGCAGGGGGAGGGAGATTAAGTAGGGTTGACCTCAACTTGCCATAATCGAGGTAACTACTTGTGCCTTGTCTCCATTTGGGATTTTACATTGTTTGCTACCCTTGATGCAAAATAAAAAAGCCACACTCACCCTTTCTGCAGTGAAAGCATAGCCTAGGAGGAAGGTATCAGCAGGAGGAAGTTAGAGCAGAGATTGTGCAGGGCCCTGAAAGTGAAGGACAGGAGCTCAAATCTGATGTGGTAAGGGGCCGGAAGCCAGTGCAGCAGACTGTTCAGTATTCTGAGCCCGGAACATCTGTACCGAGTCTGGCCGCGTGCCCACCCTGAATTGTTACGAAGGGTTTTTGCTTTTAGCAATGGTATTTAGTGCCCATATTGGTGTGGTTTGTACAATTATTGTAAACTAAGAAAGTCAATAATGCCAAACTTGCACATTTCAAAGTGAGCCCAGGGATCCTGGCTACTAGAATCCATCCCATAATTGCACACTGGAACTAGGTGTTCTGCTGTTTTGACACAACTGCACACTAAAAAAAAAATAAAAAAATAAAAAGAAAGAAGAAGTTTGTGGTCTTAAATATCCCATTACTGAAGTTCTCATCCAGCCTCAGCAGTGGGTTTGTTTTTTAACCCCAAGTTTCAAGACTTCCTATTCTGTTTTTAACAGTTTTCTATTACATTTAATTCAATGACCCACCATAATTTGACCCTAGAGACATCCTTTTACACACAAAATTCTGCTTCAATCACACAGCTGCCAAGATCTCCAGCAAGCCACTCAGTTCAGATAGGTGGGTCTCACCAGTACAAAACTTATTAGCTACTTACTTTGGAAGACTATTCCTATATTCTCCCCCCCCCAGTGAAAGACATGGTTTGATAGAGCAATGCTTCCTGTGGCATTAGTGGAACGGGCCAGTAGGCTTTAAGATAACTACAATCATTGGGCAAGAGCTTGCCCTGGGTTGGTTTCCATTCCTGTTCTAAGGCTCTCAAACTTTCTCCAGACTTCGGACTGCATCTCAATAAAAATATAGTCTCTTGGACAGACCTAAGCAATAGCATGCGTCACTCCCCCATTTGCCCATGTGCAACGGCATAACATCCTTGTGGTAACTCCAGCAATTGCTTAGATGGAAGAGCAACCTTAGGGAAGTAGTTTGCTGTCGAATACAATGTAGTAGCTGGAAGTGAGTCAGCAGCACGTTGACACGAGCCAACTCTGAAGACCAGCAGCAAGAACTCCACAGACGACGTTTGGAAGCCTCCGTTCTCAGACACTTATTCACTTTTTATATCCCATGAGCATTACCCTCGATTGCACAATCTTTTCAGGAGCTCATCATACAACTGGTGTCTAATTAGTGCCCTAACCCAGCACTCTACAGGAGCCATTCGTGGGAGAGATTAAATAACTCTCCCATTATTAGTCTGCTCACGTGAAGAGCAGGGCTGCCCACTGGACCGGTCTCCATCTTAGGTGATGTCTATGTCAAGGAAATTTGCACCAAATCAATCATTGCAAACTTCCCCTGTAGTTATTACACTGTTGTGACTTACCCCATTGAACACCAGGTGTAAATTGCACAGGTGCAGCATCTACATTAGGGCTTTGCACTGGCGTAGCTGTACTAAAAGAGCCTCACTTATGCACGCACATTGGCACCGATTTCCCTCATCTAACCAAGCCCTCGAGGACTGGGAGCAACTTGCTCATCTCATCCCCACCCCTGTCCCATTCTCATACGTGTGAGTAGTTGAGCCCTGCTTCAAAGGGAGAGACGTAAGGCTGGTTTAGAGTTCCAAGTCAGAACCTGCTTCCATCCTTATTAACTTCCAGCTGCTCTTGAAGTAAGTGCTGCTGGTGCAGGAATAGCGTAGGTAAGCACTGAGTACGCCAACCGCTCACCGTATCAGCCTACCACATGAACCGACAGGCATGTAATACTTTCCCCTCCCTGCCACCACACACAGAGGAAGAAGCTGTTGCTACCCTCTTTGTTGCAAATGCAGCCACAGTGAATGAACAGCATCACATCAGCTGAAGAATCAGCTGCATCTTCAGCTACATTTACAAGATAAGCAAGACCTCCAGGGCAAGCAGCCCACATCTTTGCACCGGGCAGGAGACAATGGGGACACTGTCCTCAGCAGCCATGCTTCATTTCACTTTTAAAAACCCATGGAAAAGTGTGACAAGAAGTACAATACCGTGCAGTGCTAGACCAGAGCCCAGATAAAAGAAATGGAGACAAAACTGAGTCTTGAAAGTTAAAAAGACTGTCAGTCATAATTACATCAAGTTGAATGCATGGCTTATGGGATTTTCTTCTGAACAGTTCTGGGGGAAATGTTGAACAATTCTACTCCCCTCCTTCCCCCTTCATGAACTATGAATCAAACACTCTAATACAAATCAAAGTACCCTCAGGGTCCCCTATAAATACCACTGAACTATGAACATAAAATAAATAAAAACTTACTGGGTTAAATGCAAGACTCCTTGAACTTGAAAATTAATCAGTTTATGCAGTGTTAGCTTCACAGCATGCAGCAGCTTATGTACAAATCCATAGGGCTAAGAATTCCAGTGTACTAACTGGCTCAACTACAAATCAAATGCCTTCATCAATTCGTAACCAGCCCATTTTAAAGTACATCATTTATAGCTTATTGGGGGGAGGGACTGAATATTAAACTAACTCCTTTTGTGTCCAGGATCCATGTGAAGCCACCTGACTCCACAGGAGGATAATACACCATTACAGCAAATTAGTTCCTGGAAAACCAGACCACAGCTTAGACACATCCAACATATGGGATCCAAAAAAACAAAAACTCCCAATCACATTATAATGCACTTCAGTGATCTCTGAAGAAACAGAGACAACATACTAAGCTACACCAGCACAATCCCCCTCCAGGGGAATACTCTGCTGTGAAACAGTTATCATTCCTATTGCCTCTGCAATACAAAAAAAGATGAATGGACAGAAGGAGGAAGGAATAAATTACACCTTAATATGTCAATCATGTTCGTTCTTGATAAAGCCAGAAAAGCCAAGACACGGCTAGGCAGATTGACAGAGCAGTTCCATGTATTTAGCATTTATTTAAATATCATCCCATCAAAGGGAAAAGAGTCTTCCATGTATCAAAGTTTAAGTCCCTCTTGAAGGTGCCATTTACTTTTAGATTACTTTATAAGAAGTGGAATGGCTCCATCTTATTCTCAATGCATTTCATATCAACTAGCTCTGCTCACAGGGCTGTCCATCCCCCACCCCTACAATTGTCATCCGCGGTCTCATTCTACAGTCCCATGTACCCAGATCCCCCGTTGTAGTGAATGGGAATTCTGCACATGGACTGCTCAGAAGATCAGGCCTTCACCTTGCAGGATATGAATATGGATGAGGCAAAAGAAAAAATGTATTTATTTTTTTAAATCAACCCTTGCCCTCCCCTCTGTCCTGCATTGCCGACAGGAGTAAAAAGTTCAATCCCCTCTCAGGAAAGTTGATTGTTGCCATTTTTACAATCACTTAGGGCTTGTCTGTACTTGTAAGTAGCGTTTCAAGTGTAGACAACTACACTAGAAACAGTAGTGGGAAACCTCTCCCACAGTTCTCCCATGGATCCAGCCTTTTCTACAGAGGGGCTTAGGTCGGTATAATTATGTCTCTCAGGAGCGTGGATTTTTCACATCCCTGAGACACAAGCTATGCCAATGCTAGTTCCCAGTGTAGACCACCCTTAAGTCTTACCCAAAAGGATGCTTTAAGCAGGACAGAAGATAGCCCATTTACAATGAACACCAGGCTTAGGTGCAGTTCATGACATGTCAGGTTGTTCATTAGCCATTGACTCAATCAGGAAGCCGCAAATGCCAAATGAACTAGGAAACCCCCTGATGAAGAGCTCTGCGAAAGCTCAAACGCGCGTCTCTTTCACCAACAGAAGTTGGTCCAATATTACCTCACCCACCTGGTGTCTCAAATTAACTGCATTTCATCTTTACTTGTCAAGAGTATTTTGTCATGGAAATGACAGACACCAGCTATTTAGAACCAGGCAGAAGTCTTCCTATACTACCAAGATGACCATGTTGTAAAAATAACCATGTTCGTTAGACTTGCAGGGTGTGCTCCCGAGACCATTCAGAGCGGCACTGTAAGGCATACACTTAATAAACAAACCTATTTCCTTAGTTAGTTTAAATCTCTGAATCAACATTATTGGTGTTTGCCTTTCAAATTCACACAGGGCTATAGCAGATGACCTCTGGCCGTTAAATATTTCCTTGCATCCCAATCACTTGGGTTTTCTGATAAAGGAAATAAAGCATTTGCCCAGGTCCCCAGCTGACAGCTCTGAGACAACTGGCACTTGCGATTGGCCCAGCTAATCTTAACTAATTTTCATATGAAAAGGACACCGCCATTCACTTTTGCCCTAAGGTGAAGATACTATAACAGAGCAGTTCAGATACAACAGCACCTTTAAGCTGCGCAAACAAGGGCATAAAGTGTAGAGGAATCAGAGTTGGGTATTGTTTGGTTTTGGGGTGGTTTTTTTATTTTATTTTATTGGTAAGATTTGCATTGAGCTAGGTCGGTTACTAGAAGAAACAAGTTCTTCGCCGTGAACTTGGGGGGGGGGGTGAGGAAATCCTTATCCCAACTAAGTTTTCAACATCCAGTGTTTGCACAACAGCTGCATCTTAAGGAGGGGGGGGGGAGGGAAATAGTGACTGTTGGCCAGGCGAGGAGACTGAACAGGAAAGTGAATTTACCCTCTCAGCAGAAGCGCCAGCAGGTGAGAGCTCCCTCCAAGCGGGATGTTTTGGGGGAGGAGGGAGCGAGGCCGGCGCACAAGCGCGGTACTTGTCTCTGCCCCTAGCGTGGGCCGCTACATAGGAAACTGAAGCCACAGAAGGTGGGAAGTGAGGACCGGTCCCTAGCCAAGTTTCCATTAACCCCTTCGCAGCCGACCGGCTCCTACCCCGCCTTTCCCGGGCTGCTGAGGGTTTCCTGGGATGGGCAAGGGACGCCCACGTTACTCCCCCGGGACTCTCCAGCCCATCCCCCCGCAGCTTCAGGGGAGGCCCCTTCCCCAGCACCCGCCTGGCTGGCTCCGGGGCGACCAAGCACCCACTAGCCCCCCTACTCCCTGCCCTACTGCCCGCCCGGAGCCCCCCGCCGGCTCTCGGGGAAGGGGGAGCGGGCGCACCCGCCACCCCCCAAGCCCCAGCCCCGCTCGGGCCCCGGGAAGCCCCGCTTCTTACCATGCAAGCCCGCCTCCCCGAGCAGCGCTGCTTCCTATCGCTCCAGGACTCGGCACCGGAGCATGGCAGCGGCCGAGGCCAGGCTCTCCCCGCTCCCGGGCTGCTCCTCGTCCGCGTCCTCCCCAGGCAGGGCCGCTGGGATGCCAGGCGACTGCGGGGGGGCGAGGGGAAACCCAGCCCCACCCCTTGCACGCAAGCCCGGCTCCTCCAGGCAGCTGCCGCCCCCCTGCAAGCCCCGGCAGCGCGTGACTCCCCCCCGGACAAGTTCAGGGCTGGAGCCGCACTCGCCGGGCTCCTCCTGGGCGCCAGACGCGAAGAGCTCCGGCCGGCCGGATCACATGGGCCAAATAGCTCCCAGCTGCCGCTTGGCACCTCCCCGCTCCCAGCCCCTCCTCTCGGCGGGGAGGGGGGACCCGCGGCCGAGCTTGGGAGCAGGAAAAGCCCTCTGCCCAGGCCGGCTTTGCTGCTTCTGCCCTTTGCGGCAGAGCTGGGTGTCCAGAGGTGAGAAAAGCCCCCAGCTAGAGCGATCAGGGAAAACTTTCTCACTCGAAGGCTCTGGAACAGGCCTCCAAGGGGCTGTGGCATCCCCTTCCTTGGGGAGGTTTAAGAACAGGTTGGACCAACAGCTGTCAGGGATGGTCTAGGGGGCTAGGTTTACTTGGTCCTGCCTCAATGGAGGCGGCTGGATGGTTTTCTCAAGGTCCCTTCCTCCAGCCCTACGTTTCTATGCTTCTGTGAACTGGGGGTAGGATCAGGGGCTAGGAAGTGATGTATATCCAGATTAAAAAGAACAGGAGTACTTGTGGCACCTTAGAGACTAACAAATTTATTAGAGCATAAGCTTTCGTGGACTACAGCCCACTTCTTTGGATGCATATAGAATGGAACATATATTGAGGAGATATATATACACACACATACAGAGAGCATAAACAGGTGGGAGTTGTCTTACCAACTCTGAGAGGCCAATTAATTAAGAGAAAAAAAACTTTTGAAGTGATAATCAAGATAGCCCAGTACAGACAGTTTGATAAGAAGTGTGAGCATACTTACAAGGGGAGATAGATTCAATGTTTGTAATGGCTCAGCCATTCCCAGTCCTTATTCAAACCGGAGTTGATTGTGTCTAGTTTGCATATCAATTCCAGCTCAGCAGTCTCTCGTTGGAGTCTGTTTTTGAAGTTTTTCTGTTGTAATATAGCCACCCGCAGGTCTGTCACTGAATGACCAGACAGATTAAAGTGTTCTCCCACTGGTTTTTGAGTATTTTGATTCCTGATGTCAGATTTGTGTGAAATATATCCAGATTATTACTGGATTGTGGTGGTGTCTAAAAGGTCACTGTGCCAGGCACCCTACAAACAGATACGATGAGTTTGCAACCCAAAGCGCTAGATCCTGTAAATACTTATGCACGGTGCTTAACTACACTACCCTGGCTAGTTCCACCGATTTCTTGTTAGGACACCTCTGGTAGCAAAAGTTGAGCACATGCATAAGTGTTTGCAGGATGGGGGCTGCAGTGCATACTGACGGCCCCAAGCATTCACAGGCCACAAGTCAGGCCCCTTAAAATCATGAAAATGGCTTAAAAATCATGAAATTTAACAAATAATTATCGGTTCTTTTTATTGGCTTTCTCGTATTTGACCTTTTAGATTACACTCAGGACACATTTTCAAGCTTTTCACTCTAGCCATGAAAGCTAGAAGCTTACTTAACAAAAAACAAAACAAAAAAGGCAGAGATTCACACCTACTCACATGATTGCAGGAGTTGGGATTTTGAGAAAAATACCAAATAGGATGAGAGTTGGCAATACTGCAGGGTCAAAATTCTACTTGTCTAATTCCTTACCTATGTTACAAATAACACCTTAGGTTATTAATGCACAAAGCATTTGTTTTTTTACTATTTATACACTGTTTATTTTTATTTATTTGTGGACAAATAAACCCAGTTCCACTTTTGTTTGTGAACTGTCTAGTAGTGGCAAACCCTTTAGTGGAAGGTGTATTTAAAAAAAAAAAACCAATTTCATTACAAATAAATCATGAAAACAATTCTATTGGTTTTAGGTTCTCCAAAAAGGAAATTGTGGGACAAATTTGATTTGACGGTCTCCTTTTAAGAGGTGCATTTTCAGTATTTCCAAGCAAAAGGTCTGTTTGTAACTATACCACTTAAGGCTGTGAACTTATAAGTTCTCATAAATTAAGCAAGCTTGAACTTGATCAGTATTGAATGGAGCACTCCAACGGCCACCTAGGTGGTGCAGGAAGTGGTATGAATGATTCAGTAGGTGGCACTCTGCCAGACAAGTCAGTATTGAACCAGTGCCCCATCCTGGTGCAGAAGGTGGTGGACTTTGAGTTGAGACATTCAAATCCGGTCCTGACTGCCTGTGGTCATTACAGATCCCATGACACTTTTCCCAAGAAAAGTCTTGGCTAAATGGAAAGGGCCTGATTCTCATCTATGCTCAGGCACTTTTACACTGCAGAGCCTTTGTTTAACTAAGAATCATACTCAAGTTGTGTAACTGCTTTCTGCCTACCTAAATGCAGTTAAAGTTAGAAAACTTTCTCTCCTGTTAGTGTTGCTGTGCTCTTTTTAGTGATGACTGAAGTTCAAAAGCGAGTGAGGGGATTCCTTTCTATGCACATCATAGGCTTGTCTTTGCTGCAGAAAAGGAGTGGGGTTTCACAGTGGGAGAACTAACATTAGCTATCCCACTATTAAATCCTGGTGGAGAGAAATCACTATAGCTTTTACTGCAAGGTAACTAGGTGAGTTTAGAAGCATAGTACATTTACATGACATTTTTCAGAGTAGCAGCCGTGTTAGTTTGTATCCGCAAAAAGAACAGGAGTACTTGTGGCACCTTAGAGACTAACAAATTTATTAGAGCATAAGCTTTTGTGGGCTACAGCCCACTTCTTCGGATGCATAACATGACATTAAGGTCGTTATTCTAGCTGCCTAGTAGCTGGGAATTTAAAGATAAAGCACAAAATCCTTTAACACACTACATTGCAGGAGAGAAAAGGGAGAAACAAATGTGAAAAATATATAGGTAGGTGGCATTTTCAAAACCACTTTGTATTGACCTGACTCTTCCCCCATTTAAGTCAGTGGAAGTTTTCCATTCATTTCCATGGCAGCACTGAGCCGGTTTTAAAATCCCACATGCATACTTTTCCCCCGTGTACTTTTTATTTGAACAGGTGGTGGGCCAAGCCCTGCAGGTCCACACTCAGCTGAAGTCAGTGGGAGTTTTGCCTGAAGAAGGAGTGAGTAGGGAGTGCAGGGTTTTGCGCTGTGTAATAGCTCCAAGTTCAGCCAGGACTGCAGTGACAGCCCGCTGGGTAACTCCTTCTTTGTCTGGGCATCGATTCTTTGCAGCTGTTAAAGTCTCTTGTGTCTCTTGTCCTCCCGCACGGGCATAACACATCTCTATGCAGAAATTTCTGCTCAGAAAATCGTGGCATGGATACTAACACTCAGGATTGTGGCTATCTTTATTTGGGTATTTAAAAACACCAAAACCACTCTAAATCATTCTCATTTACACTGAGGCTTCTCTACATCATTCTGACAGGGTAGATGTCACTGAAGTACATGTTACACCTACTTTAAGGCTCTTTTATACTATCAGAGAAATGTCAATGGGGTCTTAATGTAATGAGTATCTGACCCATGGAGGTTAACATAGGCCGAAATGACCTTGGAACCCAGAAAGCTGTAGTTGTGTCACCCGTGGGGCACTGATTCATTTGTTACTGGAATGTCGCGCTTGTGAAAGATGTTGGATCAGGACTGAGGTCTTTGGTTGGCCCACAGAATAGGTACAGCAGGGGCAGCAGCAGTGCACGTTTCCCTGCAAACCTGCAGGTGGCACCGAGCAGGTTTCTAGTGGACTCTCCTGATGCTGCCAACGAGGGTTCCACTGACAGTGTCCGCTACGAGCCTACCACCTCATTTCACATAAGCCACCAAACAGCCATCAAGAGGTTAAAACCTACTACTGACCTGATCCAGGATCACACTGGGGACCTAGAGAGTAAATCTCCAAAGACCCCCTACCCATTGCTTGAGGTGTCAAGTTCCTATCACTCACAGAGCTTACAAAGAGCCAGTTGGATTTACTGATGCTTAACCGTAGGGGTTGGGAAAGTCCCTCTTTCACTGCATTTGCGCAGTGCTCCAGGGGAAGTCCGTCTGTGGCAACGCTTTGCTGCAGCACCATAGGGGGAACCATACCCCTGTGGGAACTTAAAAGCTCTTGCCTGGAGATTCCGAAGGAGCCTTTAGCTACTGCTCCCATGCCGCTTTGGGAACCAGTGTGAGGTTTGCACCTCCTGCAGAGAAGGAGGCCAAGTCATTGGTGACTCCCAAAAATAAGAATTCTACAGGGAAGACACCACCCGTCTGCCTGTGAACTCCACGGCTCAGTTAGCTGCTCTGCAGTGGAATAGGCAGGTCTCCCAATGTACGCCCAGGGGATACCAGCTCCATGGAAGACTGGACAGTGAAAGGGAAGTAATAAGGCTTTAACTGGAAGAGGAAAAAAAAGGTTAGACACTCACCAAGAGAGCAGAGAGAAAAGGCACTAGGCATTTGTTAGAAGATTCTCTTAATCTGTATGATGGACACTACTAGTCCTTTTGCCTGCTGGAGAGAAGGAGGGGGAAAATTAACCCACCTGCCGGGGTGTGCAGCACAAAACGTATCAAAATGGCAAGGATATGTTAGTTCATCTCTTGCAGGATGAGGTCATGGCAGACCCACTAGAGAGGCTAACCTAGTACAAGCTACAAGGAAAAAAAACTTTCTTGATGTACTGGGCCAAATCCATCCCTGGTGCGTACCTTGGATAACTTCAAGAGTGTTACAGTGGGGATGCATCTGGCCTGCAGAGTGTGCAGAGGTGGATTTTAGGATGCACGAGTGACAAAATAGAGACAGCTAAGGAAATTATTTCACCCCACCTCTTCCTAACAGACACTGCTTCTTGGCTGAAAGTTTAAAAAGTGACTAGGAATTTTGGGTGCTCAACTGGAAACACCTTAAAAGGGCCTGGTTTTCAGAGGGTGGGCACTCAGCATTGTGTGCATATGAGGCCCCTTTAAGATGTCGAAAGTTGGACAGCCAAAATCACTAGTCACTTTTTGAAATGTAGGACCTTATCTGTAGAAGGCACTGTCATGCTTAGAGCAGGACAGGGAGTCAGCAGGCCAGGCTTGTCCACTGGTTTTCTGTGGGATCTTGGACAATTCATGCCTTTGTCACTTGGTCCAGATCCTCAAAGGTGGCTCTTTAGGTGCCAAACCCTCAATGGGTAGATATCTGCTTTATATCCACCAATATCCGCTTTATATCCATGGACCATGTTTGCAGCTCGCGGCTCAGATGCGGATTCAAATTTTGTATCCATGCAGGGCTCTACCAATGGGAGTTAGGCAGCTATATACCTTTGATGATCGGGGCCACTGAGATGAGGCTGTTGCAATGCATTCTACATGGGGCTAACCCTTACATCCATTCCAAAACTTAAACTGGTGCAATATGCACCCCCTCACTTACCTTGTGGAGAGCACATTATATCCCTGGCAAGTAAAGAAGTATTCTTTTCAAAGTGAGCGAGTAAATGACACGTCCAAGGTCACATACAGTCTGCACCAGACTGGAAATTGAGCACAGGTCTTGAGGCCCGGTCTGGCTCCTTAATAACCACAAAAATCTCCCCCTCTCAGTCTGAAAGGGTACTGCCCAAAAAGACCAAAGGTAAAGCAGTTGGCACCAGCCTGAAAGAGGGAATGCTGCACCAATTCATGTGCGAAATAGGACACTTTTCCATCAGGATTGTCTGAACCAGCATGCAGAAAATAAGTACCTACTCCGTGTGAGAACTTAGGTTTCTTTCCCATGATAATGCACCATGCTGTCTCCACGCTGGCCCTTGTAAATGCCACTTGATTAATTATCATCTTCTTTTAAGACACTCTATTCTTAGTATCTGGCCTCTGAGCATGGATAGACTGCAAGAGAACACAACAGCCAGATGAGGCCTCTTATTCTGTAGACAATATGGGCTAAATTTTCCTCTGATTTACAGTGGTGCAACCACACTGAGCTCAAGAGGGCTTCGCCGATGTGATTAGCAGGCTCTCTCACCCACTCCCATAGCGATGTGGGGCTCCTTCATTGACTCACCCTGTAACCAGGACTCAGAAGCCTGCCCAAAGCTGAGGGATAAATTCTGCTGACTCACAATGGCAGGTGCAGCTTGTTAACTTCAGTGAGATAAGAAAGTATGGGGGCAGCCCTCTTGTCATGGGTGGGTTTAGAGACAGAAACAAGGTCTCCTAGGATACTTGCTCTTTGAGTCCTGAGCAGAGTCAGGCCCCACAAGGGGGTTGAGTTACATGTCATGTATAGGCTTTATCTTCAGCAAGCCATGTTCTGCTACTGAGAAGAAAACCAGGTCCTGTGTCTTCAGCTCTTAAATCAAAGACAACCTTATAGAGGGCTTTATCACTATCCCCTTGTGACCTGTTATGCAAGTTTCCTTGTTCCGAGGGATTGTCTCACAACCTTGGACGTCCTTTTGATGCAGTTCAAGGCATGTGAAGGTCTCCTGCTGTGTCTAACCAAAAGATACTCTTATCTCTGGATTAACGGCTGGGAATGCCCAGGGTGTTCTGTTCCAGGGGGTCTCAGCCAGACAGATATTAATGCACATGCAAGCTAAGCACCCTCGATCTGACCTGCTCTTTTTGCGTTCACTTGGCTGTGATTTGCAGATTGCTGGAGAATTGTTACGCATCGGGTGGTGATACAAAACGTTCAGCTCTAGCTTTTTGTTACCCTGCAGTTTTACCCTTCTTGTATCTGTAAGAAGAGCAGACAGATTGGAGGAAACACCAGATTGCAAACAGTCAAAACATGGTTCTGGAACTTCTGGCCAGTCCATTCTGAAGGTGGACGCCTTCTCTGGGAGCAGATGGGGCATTGGAACCTCTTGCCAGATGAGATTCCAGCTTCTACAGAACAGTTTAATTTTGTCACATTTAACTCTCCTGCATCTTCAAGGATCATAAAGATATGAGTTATTTGCTAGACTCACTAACAATCACATCCAACCAGCTTCCTAAGAGAGGGGTGGGTTTTTGTTTTTAAATCCCTCTACATTTCAATTTTGACTGAAATAAATGGAGGAAGGGGATAATTGACAAATGCCATTGCCCAGTGACTAAAACTGAATCTGCTTGAAGAGCTAGATTCTGCCTTGGCTGGGGAGTGGACCCAGTTGATTGAACAGGCCTTCTCCAGCTCTACCCACAGCCTAAACCAAGATTTAAAAAAAATATTAGTTCTTTCGGGTGCCATGGTGTTTGACTTTAGGCACCTTAAAAGGGCCTGTTTTTTAGAAAGTGCTAAGCACCTGCCTTCTGAGAATCAGGCCTCTATAAGGTGTCTCATGTTGGGCTCCCAAAATCACTTATAGGGTTTCCATCTCTGAGGCACAGCAAAACTGTCTGTGAGGTCAGGTCCCAACTTGGGGGGCTGGCCTGTGGGAGGGACTAGGTCCCAGGGCTGCAGGGAAGAGGCTCAGTTCTCAGAAATTTGGAGAGATCTGGAACTGGGATTGGTCACCACTTCCGTATGAGCTGATGTCCGCCCTTTGCACACTACATGCATGCAGAGCAGTACCCAGGGGCCAGCCAGATAGCTGCGGTGCACTCCCAGCTGCCAAGCGCCCAGCCAGCAGTTAAGATATTGCATGTGTATGGAGCAAAAAACCTGGCAAATGACATCTTCTGTCCCTGGACAAGCGAGTCAAAACCCTGCCCAGTGGCCAACCCTATTACTCCTCACTTTTGAAAGTGGCCCAAAAGCTGCTACATGATTTATAGGGGTCCTTTTGCCCTGCAGGAGTTACTCCATCAGCAGAAGGCTGGGAGACTGTATCTAAAATAAATCCCAGCACTTTGCCTTTTGGCTGCAGGCGTAAAGAGTATCGGGGGGGAGCCGTGTTAGTCTGTAGCCACAAAAACAACAGATCTGTTAGTCTTTAAGGTGCCACCGGACTCCTTGCTGTTTTGGTGTAAAGAGTCTGTAGCCATGTAGCGTTTTTGAAGGGAGCCAGATCTCGCCTAGCCTACCACCCCCTTTTGCCTGGGGACAGTTGTGGTGTTCCCAGGGGCGGCGAGGCTGAGCAGCGCCCGGAAGCATCTACGTGCTGCATGCAGGCTCTGCATGTGGGAATCTAGGGAGACAATGTGACAGGCGGAACAATGAGGGTCTGTATCGTACCGCTCTGGAGCCAGAGTAACCTAGTACTCTGTTGAACAGAGGGAAAGAGACGTTTTTAAAACAGCAGCATCCCCAGAGGTAGAATTCCTGCCAAGCTCGCTCATAATGCAATCAGCACGACCT
This sequence comes from Chrysemys picta bellii, assembly GCF_011386835.1. Classification (NCBI taxonomy): domain Eukaryota; kingdom Metazoa; phylum Chordata; order Testudines; family Emydidae; genus Chrysemys; species Chrysemys picta. Next base: position 10,461,532 of record NC_088811.1, on the reverse strand, counting down.
CCTCAGCTAGAGGATGGGTCATTGTGATAGAGAAGGAAGTAAAAATGAGGGCGTGGGGATGGCGAATCCCAGGGGAACTCCTGCAGGCCAAACATAATCTCTGCTCTTTTAAGTCAGCCAACCTCCTGCGCGTCCCAGGTTCAGATCCCAACAGGGTCAACCCCAGAACTTCAGCCTTTGCCAAGCAAATAAACGAAGCTCCACACAAGCTCTTTTCAAGCGAGACTTTAAATGAAGCCTGTCTACTCTGCACAGACACTAAAGCACTTATGGCACTACTCAGAAGAGTTGGGATTTGCACTGACGTTCTGGACCACCGTTTCCTCTGGCCCACCCCGGTTGCACAGGGGCGCCAAATGGCCACTGGCTGCTTTGCACTGGTATTGGCCGTCTAGAGCCCTAAAGCTCTTTGCACAAAAGATGCTCATCAAAGATGATTCAAATAATATTTTATAGAGGTATCCAGCCACCGAGAGTCCAGTTAAACTTGGGATGCGTGGGCAGCAGTCATAACACCCCTTCCTGACCCCTCAATGGGTGTGCATTCCTGGAGCACTGGTCTAGATGCATTCGCTGCTCCAGAGAAGGGCCCCTTCACAAGCCCATGGTTTTAATCATCACCGCTGCAACTGCAGTAACCTTAACAGCTAAGACAACCGTCCCTCCTTTATCCTCTGGGCATATAGTGCTGTCCCAGCCATTACTATTATATAGCACAATCACCAGTCTGTGCACAGGAGGCGGATCCCACTGTCACAGCCTGCACACAGAGTCGTCTTCTTTGTGCACAAAGAGTCTGCATGAATGTGAAATAGAGAAAATATTTTCTGGTCTTACTGACCCAAAATGATGGAGGAAACACAGGGAGCCACAGAAAGTCTATGGTTCCCTTACAGGCTGCATGGGCCCTGCCCCAGAAGAGCAGCCACTAAAACAAACATTGTGTCCCAGCTTAACCCAGAGGAGTTTATTTCTAGTAATCGTGCTCTCAGTGATGCGCAGACAGCTGGGCTCTGCATCGCCTGTGAACAATGCACTGCAGCACTGGGCGGAGAAAATAACTGGTTCAGTGTCCTGCTCACTCTGCGTTAGGAAAGAGCACCCCCTGCTGGTGAGGTGCCTGACTCAAAAGCACATTTGGCTCCAGACGCTAGAGTGCCTCGAGAAAGGCTGCGGCTTCGTCAGGCTTTGAAAAGCATCTGTAAAAAAAGTCCCTCTGCAAGTCATAACACTGCAGCGTGTGGGCGGTTTGTTTAATAGACGGTCTGACCATCATGTCAGAATACTGCGGCTGGGGAAGAAGCTGCATCTGCTCTCAGCAGCCGGGAAATACACAGCCAAGACACAGAAAAAGATCTTGCTTGCTGCTGTTCTACTTCTAGTACTTGGGTTGGTATTTTATGGTGAATGTGTCTTTACACACAGAGAGAGACACTGCCCAAGGACTCTATAATGCTCTCCCTTCATCACCCTTGATCCAGCACTTTACAAACCTTCACTAATCCTTTAAAAAATCGCCTACCTTATGGGATGATGACAGCCCTTTTACAGAATGGGAAACCAAGGCACAGATAAGTTAGGTGACTTGCCCTCCCTGAATCAGTGGCAGAGCCCTGCCATCCTGGCTGCCTTCCCTTGCTCTAACCATGAGACAATATTCCCTCTTCGGAGCTGGGAACAGAACCAAGGAGTCCTGACTTCCTATTTCTCTGCTCTAGCCCCCCCGACAACTCGTCATGTCAAGGAGATCAGTAAGGGGGCCTGGTTCCATTTCACCTCTCCCCCTTGGCTAGCCAGCGGGCCAGCTCACCAGCCAGTGCATCAAGCCCACTCAATAGCCACACAATTTTAGTCCCTTTACTTCAGGGCTGGAGTTTTATTTCTTCCAAATAAAAGTTTAACCTAAACGTTTCCACGTCTCAACCACGCCCTTTCCTCTGACCCAGGGTCTCCTGCAGGCTCCGATCTCACAGCCCAGCTACCTGACCACAAAGGAGAGCCTCTTTACCTCCTTATCTCCCTGCCCTCAGGCTGTCCTTTATCCCAGCTGTCCTAGTTCTGAGCCGCTTAGGCTGACCAGATGTCCCGATTTTATAGGGACAGTCCCGATTTTTGGGTCTTTTTCTTATATAGGCTCCTATTACCTCCCACCCCCATCCCGATTTTTCACACTTGCTGTCTGGTCACCCTAGAGCCACTCAGCTTCTATCCTGTGACCCCAGGACTTACTCCCTTCCCAGGGGAGGTGAGCTGAGCCTGGCAAAGTGAAGCAGCTGAACCCCCAAATCTCTCAACGAGCCAGCTCACCCTGTGACCCTCCCTTCAGCACACAGCTTTGTTCCAGCCCCTCTCAAACATATGGCACTCCCTGTTCCACTACTTTGCTACAGTGTGTGCCCCAAAACGCACGTCCCCAAGGTGCTTATTCACCTTGGTCTCTGCACCAGGGGCAGCAATGGTGAATGACCCTCTGACGCAGTGTCATTCACATGACACAGCTTGTTTTGTGTACGAGTGGATGCCTACAAAAGGGAGCCCGAATGAAGGAAAAAATGAAGTGATGTCTGCTCTGCGCATTATAGGGACAGCTTTTCCAAGGAAATTTTCCCAAGAGCAGTTCGTCAAGGGGGAGCCAGTGCGTCCCGAGGGAAGGAGCATTGTAAGGGCACAGGCCTGTCCGCCGGAAAGCCTGGTGCTGCATTGCTACAGGATAACATGCCAGCTCTGCAGAGGTAGGACCTGGGCTGAACTGTAGCCATTTAAAACACACACAGACAATTCATCCACTCGTTTGTTTAGGAATCAAAGGGATTCCTGAGATGTGACACTTTTTTCCTCCTTTGTTCTGCATTTTCTCCTTCCCTTTTTATGAAACATCCATTTTCAATCGTACTGTTTTGGGGGGAAAATTAAATCAAACCATTACAAAGGAGAGGAGCCTGGAATTCCAGATCTGCACAGGGCAAGCTTAGCGGTCGACTGCGGAGAAGCCAAGGCAACCATTAAAAGAGACATTTATTTCTGAAATGATTCAGGTGCTACTATGGTCAATCCTTTCCATCAGTCCTGCCTCTGCGCATGGTGGGGGAGGGGAGACCTGGCTTTGGTAAAAACCTGCCAGTATTTTTAAGCATCCACCTTTAGGGATATGCGCTGAACAAGAATTGCCTTTCCAAACAGTTTGTGACTGAACGGGGAAGCAACATCTCTCCCATGTGGCCGAGCTGTTACATATGTTTTCAATCATCGATTTGGATTTATTAACTGACACGTGTTTTGTTGAATCCTAATGTAATAGGCTGCCATCTCCATTCAGCATGTGCATGAGATGCTCATGTGTGGCCCTAGTTATACGGACATCAGTCCAGGGGACATCAAAGGGCTATTAGGATGTGGCTATCATTCCCCCCCACCTTGGCCAGTGCAGCAGTGTTCCTTTACTCCACATTTTCTCATACTATAAGGCCAATTCTGGACCCTATTCTGACCCATGCCTACTGCCCCATCAACATCTGGAGTCAGAAACTGAGCCACAAAGGACCAGGGGAGAATTCCCCAAGTACAGAAGCAGCATAAGGCAGCTGTAAGGGCCCTACGCTGCCTCCCACGCAAGCCTTGGCGTAGAGGCATGCTAGAGGGAGTCCTGGGGGCAGAAGGGGAAGTACCCCTACCACTTGGTGCTACAGAGAACCCCGCCTGCAATACAGCCCAGGGGCAGCTCTGGGGTGGCTGTTGTAATACTCTAATTTTACCCAGGGTCATTTTGGCCCCTGCAACAACCCAGAATCCAGGCAGCATGAAGTCATACTTGTCACCCATCCTCCTGGGTGATACAGCACAGAAGCTAGCCCTTTGTCAAGTTAGAAAGTTTCACCTGCTTCCATTCGGCGACTGTTCCACAGTCTAATAGAATATGTGTTTCTGATGGTATAGTGTTCTTCTGGAAGAGGTCATTGGCTGCCATCAAGCAGGTCTTTGATCTGTAGACAATCATAGGCCTGGTTAAAGCTGATGCATGTGCTGTGCACCATTCTTTCAGGCTAAATGGAAGGAGCAATGAAATGCCTCTTTATGTAATGATAGCTGCAAACAAGAGGAAGCCACCACCCAAAACAATGGGCCTCAGGATAAGTCCAATAAGAAGTTAAGCCATGTTGACTGAGGAGTTTTCCTGGGGCTGACTGTAAAATGCAGGCACTAGGGGATTGGTTGGCTCAGGTAAGTATCTGTATGTAACAGAGGCAGAAAACCAGCAAAGCAGTGGTGAGTGTGGCCTTCAAAGGGAAGTGAGAGACAGAGATGCTTTTGGGCACAGTACTTGATGAAAAAGCAGACTTGGATTTATGATCAAGGAAACAGCTTGCCGCTTTTTGTTTCTACTGTGTTCAGGGAAACAGGACTTTTATGTACACTCTTTTTAAATAAGCAGGATTGCACTAAAGAAATACCTGACTTGTATAATCAGTTTCTCCTCCTAATTAAAACAACTTACCCCCAAACACTGACAAACTGCTAGGCCCCAAAGGGGCAACAGCATAAACTTCTACGTTTTGCCTCCTCATCCCCAAATGATGCAGTTTCTTTTTCTGCTCCTCCCTTCTCTCCTCCCTCCGCCACCCTTCCCCCGACTAGGTTCTACACCTTTTTGTTTTGTTTACTGGAGAGAAAAATCTAACATATTAAAATGTATTTAATTTTTCAAGTGATGGCACTAACTAAGGAGGGGGTTGGTTCTAGGCAGTGGCTGTTAGGAATACAGGGGAACAGAGAACACTGAGCTGGTTTCGGCCCCAGCACTGGAATTCTCTTATTCAGCAGACAGCATATTCTGTAGAAGACAGTCTACAGATTTAATTTTAAAATTCAACTACACAATCTTGACTCACTGGAACCTAAGTTACTAAGCAACCAGATACTATGGTGATGGCTTCTACAGAAATGCATAGAATAAATCAATAGAGCACTGGAGATTTTCCCCAAGCAGCATAGGGCTGATTCCAGGACATTAGAACCTATGTTTTCAAAGACTAGTGATTTTGGGAACCCAACCTGACACCTTAAAAAGGACTTGATTTTTAGAAGGAGGATGGTTCAGCACTTTCTGAAACCCTGGCCCTTTTAAAATGGCTCAGGTTAGGCAGGCAAAAATTGAGAGAGTTGAAATGAACACTCATGCCAAAAATGCAGACCTACTCTCTTCAAACTCTTGTAAATTTAGGCCTACTGTCTTTGTAAGAACCAGTACAATTTAAATGCAATCACCAAACAGAGGATAAACAAAAGAAGAAGGAAAGGCAGCTTTAGGCCAAAAAACGATTTTATTATTCAAAAATATATATTTGTTTTTTAAAAATAAATTTCCATCAATTCCCAAACATTTTATGGTTCATTATTAACAGGAAAAGAACTGTTTACAGCTTGATTTATAAACATTAAACCATGTGAAAAATGGCCCGTTTCCAGTGTTAGATTTTTGTAAAAACGTATATAAACAGTCACATCATTGCTTTGTATGAACACTGTTAAGAAATAGTTCTTCCTTTTAAAAAAAGCGCGGTGACAATACAAATAATTGGTGGTGTGATAAAATGACTGCAAAAAGTCACTCAATGGGCTCCTCTTTGCAAGGATGTTTAACACACATTCACTCAGCAACGCAACTGCACACAGCATTCCTAGCTCACTATTCACTGAAAATAAAAATCTATCAACCGTTTCTATTAATAGCTTTCCCAAAATGTAACTAGCACTCTGATTCCATGGCCTAGAATGAAGTAGATCTTTACCACACTGTCTTTTTCAGTGTCAGACTTATTTTAGAGTTTCACGTTCCCTCCCCCACATCCTGCTCCCCAAATCTCTTGCTGGTAAACTTCGGAGGTTTAAAAATATTTATCCCCACTCTGTTATTTTCCATTTGGCAAATACAAACAAAGGATTAAAGAGTTTAAAACAGATGCTTCTGAAAAAGACATCGCCCTGAGAAATACAGTGAAGAATACAACACAGATATATTCCAGAGCACAATTACTAACGAAGGATACACTGACGTACAAAGTTTCTATTGGAATTTTATAAAGGGAAACCTGAGGTTTTAGTCACAATTTTGGGGTGCCCAACCTAATATATCTTAAGAGGTCCTGATTTTCAGAAAGAGCTGAGCACTCAACTTCTGAGAAATCAGGCCTCTTTGAGGTGTCAAGTGGGGCACCTCAAAACCATTAGTCATTTAAAAAAATTTCAGCCAAATTATTAAAAAAAGAATCAAGGAAACACTCCACCCCCTAAGCCACTCCTCCAATGTCACAATCCCTTCCGATCTCGAGAGAAATTCTGCTGATAGCCATTACATTTATTTTCCTGGAATCTCCTCCCCCGCGCCCCTTTTTTTTTTTTTTTAATTACATTAAACCTGTTGCACCACACACGCCATTTGAATGAAGCTGAAGGTAAAACAGCTCATTTTGTTTAACAAAGAAAAATGAAGCTTTGAATTTTCAGCCATCCCAGGCCTAAAACCTCCTCCTCTACATGGCTGCTTCAGCCCCGGGGGCACATTTTGGAATTAGCAGTGTTTGTTAGCAACCTGGCACTTCAAGCCAGCAGAGCAGGGGGAATTGTGTTCGTCTAGATCTGTGACAGAGGGCGAGCAGCACCACCCTAAGCACTGACGTTGTTGCAGACAAGGAAAGGCTACGGGCTCAGCGGGAAGCAGTTAACCACTTTTCTATTAGGAGATTATGAGCACCTGGGGGGTAATTACTACACAACTGGAATAACTGGCAGTAATTGGGAGGATCAGGAAGGGGGGAGCTCAGAAGCTGTATGGAAAGCCCTGCCTGCAGCATACCTGTATCCTCTCTTTGGTTTGGGACTGAGGGACCATGGAAGCAGGCCAGGAAGTGAGGCACAGCGGATAGCTAAGGGAGCACCCCGTGACAAGGTCCTATCGTAGGGGGTTGTGATGGCGGTGGCACTCTATGTTAATGCTTTCAGAGGTGGGAGGATTTTCTGTCTGGAGAAAACAATGTAGCGGATGGTATGAGACACGATGGAGAAGAGGAAGACCAAAAACCTTTTCTAATGCCAGTAAGCCACAGCATCGTCCCTTCTAAAAGCAACCACCAGGGTTTCCCCACTACACAATGCTTTACGCTTACCCTTTGCTCTGAGGCTGATAGGTAGGCCCGCCTGCCATTATAATCCATGGAGGAGGTAGCTCCAATCCACGCTCATATCTGATTAGACAGCCTTTGTCTCCTCGGGATCTGAGCCGATGATGTAGCTACACCAGTGCAACCTCCCTAATGTAGACAAGCCAAGCTACTTGCAGCAGAGCCATTTATCCCAGATTGATCAGAGGCACCAGTGCAAACTGCAGCTTGGTCTTTCCGCACTAGATGCTTGCACTGGTGCAACGACCTCAGTGGCAGACGTCAAAGCAGCCTCAGCTCTGAATTTCACTGCGATCAGAACACGTCTCCCACCCCAGCTTACTGCTCTCACTACCTTAGTTTGCCCCGGGTCTGAAAACAAGGGATTGGTTCTCAAGAACTTCCCCATTTTATTTTTATCCACAGCATTAAAAGAGGATTGCGTGTTACAATAAAAGCCATTTGGAATGAGCAGGAGTGGGAACACAGGTGCACAGGAACAGCCAGACTGAAGGTGACCCATGTCCCCCGCGTCTCGGACAACGGCCAGCATCCGATACTTTGGAGGAAGGTGCAGGAGACGCCCCCCCGCAGATGTGGGATAATCTGACCCCCCACATTACATCTCCTCCTGATCTCTAGTAGTCAGAGGCTGGCTTGACTCAGCAGAGGAGGGGTTTTACATCCCTTCCACGGTTTTTTTGGTATTAACTCTGTTAACGCTGGATATTTCTCGTTAGCCATATGCCTTCCCTCTTTGAAGCACCTTGACAACGCACCCCACCCCCGCAACAAATCTATATATTCTCAGAACTCCAAACCAGCTTACAGTGAAGTCCTACTCTGAAAAACAGGAAGAAATGTCCTGCAGCCCTTGTTATACTCCGAATCCCAACTCCTTCCCAGCTTATGCAGCATCAACACGGCTAGCGGTCTGCCTGTGCCCTGACTGCCTCTTCCACCAATGTCCATAGAGTTCAGTGGGGTGCAAGTCAGACAGAATTTGGCCCCAGTATCCACCTCCCAGACCCCTGGATAGACTTTTCCTCCCTCCCCACTCCATCAGCATTTCACATCCGAGTCGGTCACGAGGGCTGGCTCCTGAGAATCTCGCAAGCAGGACAGGCGCAGCCTCCCCTGGTTTCAGGCTCAAACTTGGAAAATACACACAATTTATCACCACTTGGTTTGTTTGGTCAGGGCGCCATCTTGTGTCAGACTCCAGCTTTTCCACTGAACTCCAGTCGCGCCCGTCACTGACTGACGACGTCCATCTGGACTCCGACAAGACTGGAGTGCCGGACAACTAATTCTTTCACTAGCTGCAAACATCAGAGAGTCAACAGCCAGCAACTCACCCTCCCCAAAAAGGGGCTGCTAAAAATCCTTCTGAAAACCGCCACTTTCTTCCCTTCTCCAGTTCTGCCAGCCAAGGATGTGGCATTGCTGGGTGCGGATCAGACACCAGAGGATCTGGATTTGCCAGGAACTGGTAGAAAGTCCCTATTCTGGGTTCCTACAGCTCTGTCTTGTACTCCTGGCCCTGCAATGCTTGGGGGGGGATTTACCTCCACCCCCTAAACAGATCATAGAGCAGCTCAACATCTCCCAGTGCAGTCGGCAGAATCCGGGTTTCCTTATCTAAAAAAAGAACGTTCCTCCTGCACTCCATAGTAAATAGCCCACTAAAGCAGGCCATAGCATCACAAGAGTATATGGGGCTAAGGATTATATAAAGGACGAGCAGCATATGGGCAAGGCGGAATTTAGGCAGTGGGGGAAAGAGGGTTCTAAAGATTCTTCCCCCTTTTACTAAACAGGACTGCACCCCCCCGCTTTTGTGCAGTTGGTCTATGCTCTTCTGTCCTCCCTCAGATGTTTTCAAAGGACGTGTCCTCCCTACGCGGTGACAGCAATGTGTGGATTGGCTAGAAAACACCCAGGAGACAGAAAACTCCCTCCCCTTATCCAACAGCACCCCAGTGCCCTGGAGTAACAGCCTGGTCACGGCAGTATCCTTGTCGTAAGCGCTGGGGTGTCGGGATCATTACTGCTGAAGACCGTAGTACTGTATACAGCTGCCTCGCGGGGAGATGAACAATGCCACAGCTTGCCCCTGAGGGCGGAGGAGGGCTCTTCCCGGGGAGTACAACACAAAGGCACCTCAGGATATTTAAGGAGACCCAATTCCATCTGCAGCTAACTCTGCCCTCCACCCCTGATCCTCTGACAAGGGGAGCTTCGTGCAGCAGTAACGTCACGCCGCAGACAAATGCCATCTCCAGAATAACGGGAGCTGAGCCACGATGCTCTCAGCCCAATCCCCATAATCCTGAAAACCTAAAACTCCCTTGCCTTTTCCATCCCCCTGGGGTGCTGGCTTCCCATTTAGGAAGAGCAGCAATTGCTACTGACAGCTACGCCTGTGCACCAGGACAATTTCTAAAGCCTCAGACCGGCACTCGGCACACAGCTCAGTGCCAGGGAGGTGGCGGTGTTGGTCACACAAGGGATGGTCCCGGGGTGTCTGCAGCTTCCAGGGCTGCATAAACACAGCCATGTAGGGAAGGGGACTGGTTGTTTCTCTTTGTTTGGGGGGAGGGGAGGGCAGGGGGAGGAGGTGGAATCAATAACAGGGCCAATGCAATTGACAAAGGTTAATATGAGACAAATCCCTGTGGATGGCATAAGGCAAGCAGGCAGGGTCTGGAAAACTCCAGTGCCCAATGACTGTACCCAATCATGCCCTTACAATGAAGCAAGGCCCCACACATGCCAATACAGGAGAGCTCTAAAACAGGAACTGCATCAGAAGACATTAGACTAGGGGTACTAACCTCTATCGGGGATCAATTTATCACGTCTCGTCTACACGATAAATCGATCCCCGAACGTGCTCCCCATCGACTCCGGAACTCCACCAGGGCGAGAGGCAGAAGTGGAGTCGACGGGGGGAGCCGCGGCCATCAATCCCGCGCCGTGAGGACGCGAGGTAAGTCGATCTAAGATACGTCGACTTCAGCTACGCTATTCTCGTAGCTGAAGTTGCGTATCTTAGATCGATTCCCGCCCCCTCCCCCCCCCCAGTGTAGACCAGCCCTAGGAGACTCCATAGAGGAAGAGAGTGGGAAAATGGTCAGTATTTTGCTGAAGTAAAGGGTTGGCACATACGGGACTAGAGCACAATCTGAATGGGACTGTGACTGGGCCTCTGGCCACCGTGAAAATGCTTCTGTCAGCCTGTCTGATCAGAGGTGAACATTAGCAGTCAGTAACACTGCGCTTCTCTCTGCTCCTCTCCTCTGAGAATCCTGAAGAGCTCTGCAGGCAATTAATCAGAGTGGTCTTGGATGGCTCCTGCGAGGTAGGTAGGTATTATTAACCCCATAGGGTGTGGGGGAAACTGAGGCACAGAGCAGCGACGTGGCTTGCCCAAGGTCCCAGAAACAGTCAGGGGTAAAGTCAGGAATACAACGCTGATCTCTGAGCGCTGAGCCGCCCCCCTTTCTAGGCTCAGATGACAGAGCCGTTACAGCCAATGGATCTTCACAAAAGTTAGAGGGACTGTTCAGAGCAGGAGCTGTTATTGTAAACACAGGAGCCTGTGTGCAGTGTTGGAAAATCAAGGCTCCAGGGGGCAATGGGACAGGCGGTGAGGGGAGGATAAACCAAGAGATCATCCAAGCAAAGCATCATAATCCATGTACCACACCAGCTGGCCAGAGCTGGGGTTGACCCCTGAAATAGGCCACTTTTTGGGCTCCTGCCCCACTCTACTCATCTGGGTTGTGATTTCATGCTTCCCCTTCCCCATCACCAGCACGGCCACCTGCCTGGCTTTGTTGATGAGAGGCAGGCTGAGGCTCATCCTCTGGTGGGGTTTGACGGGGCTCTCCGTGAGCACCACCGTCTGGGCCCCTTCGAGGCCGCTGGATGAACGCGGGAAGAGCGAGGCCGTGTGCCCGTCCGAGCCCAGCCCCAGCAGCACGAAGTCCAAGCTGGCGTTGTTCACTAGCGCTGCGATCTCCTTGGCGTACAGCTCTGGCCCCCGATCCTCCTCCACGCACAGCCGCCGGTTCAGGTGCACCGGCATGGGGTGGATGTTGAGGTAGGGCACCCGGACGTGCTGGAGGAGGTGGTCATGCAAGCTGCGGAAGTTGGACTCCGGGTCGGCGAGCGGCACGCAGCGCTCGTCCACCAGCCACAAGTGGGTGTGTCTCCATGGGAAGCCGTAGTGGTGGGTCGCCAGCCGCCGGAACATGACAATGGGGCTCGAGCCGCCCGACAGGGCCAGGTGGAACTCGCCGCAGCGTGCCACAGCCTCGGCTGCTGCCGTCTCAATGTCTGATGCCAACCGGGCGATCAGCTCCTCCGGCCAAGCCGAGACCAAGGGGCTTTGCCGAAACTTGGCCTGGATGGTTCTGTAGTCGCCCGGCTTTTGACCGTCGATGTGCAGCAGTTCCACCGGCTCCTCCAGCGTGAAGGACAGCTCCCTGCCCACCATTTCAAAGTCCAGGAGGTGCTGGTTCTCCAGGCCCCCCGGGTACAAGCGTGGGACCTGCTGGGTTAAGCTGTCCAGCAGTGGGGTCCAGAACTCCCAAGAAGCCAGCAGGTTCTCAGTGGTGATGAAGGAGTCCTTCCTGCCATGGAAGATGCTGGAGATGAGGACAGAATAAGCCTCTCTCTCCTTCACGGGGCTGTACACGTAGTAATCAGACAGCGGGAGCCCGAAGAGGCGCAGCTGCGGGCGATCCACCACCTCCTTCCAGCTGCCTTCTGGCATGATGGGCTTGAAGAGGTTCCTGCTGATCAGCACGGCAGGACAGCTCAGCTCCCCGTGCCCGATGTAGAAGATAATCTGCTTGGCTCCACACTGGCTCTGCCCTGCCTCCCTCAGGCTCTCGCGCTGGGTGCAGTAGGCCCGGTTCTTGAAGAGGACGCGGACGTAGCCTACCCGCTCGTCCAGGGCTTTGCCAGAGGTGAGGAGGAAGGGGACTCCCTCCCACCGCAGGCTGTCTAGCTGAATCAACACACCTGAAATGACAGGGGAACCTCAGGCCCGAGCCCAAGCACCATTCTCCTTGCGTGGGTCCTGGCATCCGGAGTCTCCCTGGCACCACAATCAGTCCTCCCCATCACCCTGCCAGTCACTGCTCTCCCGGTCCCCAAAGATTTGCCTTGCTCCCTCCCGATTAGCCCACCACGTTCCTCAGATTGCCTAGCTACCCCTTAGGACAGCACGGATGAGCCGTCACGTCACTCCCTAGCCAAGAATCAAAACACTGAGCTCGTGCAGCATGGCCAGAGATGGCCTTGTGATGAAGTGAGGTCCACCGGCCCCAGAGAAACCCCCCGGTTCTTACCTTTTGGAGACATGGAACGGCCCCCATACAGTGAAGGGAGGCACTATAGAATGAATTCCTACCCCCCCCCGACATTTATAGTAATAATTCCACATGTGGCTTCATGGGCCAACAGATCCTTATAGGGCCCTGGGCAGCTGGACCTTGGGCTCTTTAGGTCCCACAGGGACAGATGCCCTAGAAATAAACAAGGCAGCTACTGTCCCCTTGTTACAGCCGTGGAAGCAGAGACAGAAGTTAAGTGATTGGCCCACAGCCACAGAGGAAGTGACGGAGCTGGGATTAGGATTTGGCCGCTCTCCCCGTCGCCTAGTCCCATGCGCTGACCCCACCCCACCCGCCTCAGCCTTTATGCCCTATGAAGTCATCAGCCTGGGTCTTGCCCCCACCTGCAAAGGTCGGCGTCGTGCTGACGTAGTCCTGTGCCTTCTGCAGCTCCTCCCGCACCTGGCTGGCGTAGGCCTGGTATTGACCCAGCACCGCGCTGGTGCTCTCCGGGCCCTGCAATGCCTTGAAGGTCTGCAGCTTGCGCCGGAGAACGTCTTCAGTGCTGCTGATGTTGGCCGGCAGCTCCATGGCGAGATACATCAGGACCTCGGTGAGGTGGTTCTGGAGCACGTCGCGGATGACCCCGTACTGCTCATAGAAGCTGGTGCGGCCTGAGTGCAACGAGGAGGCGAGAGACGAGCAGTCAGAGCGGCAGAAAAAAGAAACCCCCCTGCAGCCCCCAGCACATGAAAGGAGCTTGAATATTGGTGCTCGAGGGAATGAAGGGACAGGCCCAGGGTCGGAGCCGTCTCTAGCCCCAGATTGGGTACGACGCCAGCTGCCTCTGCGGGCACCTCAGCAACTCCCTTCAGCCCCGCACACTGCAGCGGGGCCTCCCAGGAGAAGCTGCCGCAGCTGATAAAGGATTCCCAGAGGACCGGCTGCCCTCACTGGAGCAGCAAGCGGGACCTCCGCTGGAGGAAGGAACAGGAGAGTGGGGGCTGGCGGGGTTGGCCAGCTGGGTGAGTGGAAGGGCTGAGAGGAGGCACCAAATCCTCTCTGTCCTCAGGCACCAATGTAGACTTAGGCCAACCCTAATTACAGCCTTGCGTGGGGCTTCCTGAGCTCAGTGGGGATGGGGAGGGGGCTTTGCTTGAGCAGGCCGGCAGCACAGTCCGTGTTCAGTCTGAGCCTGGGATCAGCGTCCAGCCCACGTGCTGGGAAAGGAACGCAAGACCGTGCAGTGCCGGGCGTCTCTTTCACCCCAGCAACGATGGGCACATCTCAAGGGGCAGGGGGGAGGGCAGCAGAGCCCGGGGTCTCTAGCCGGAGTGTGAATCCACATCAAAGCCTTAACAGAGGGATCAGAACAAACCTGGTTACCCCTCGCAATTCTGCAGCAACGGACCAGGTCAACAGAGCAGCAGCTGTCTGCATTACACTGGACCCCTTCCATCCACCACTCCATGCATAGCCCACTCTGAGCCGCTGAATACTCCCCCATACCATCAACTTAAGCCCTACCCTTTCTGCAAGAGTCGGGCTTTACCTGTTTCAATACAGGACGTGCCTTGCCCTGGGCTGATTTCTTACTGGGGCCGGGAGGGAGAAGGACGATGTCCTATTAAATGCAGGTGATTCCAACCAAAGCCTCCTGTTAGCTGGTCAGGGGCAGGCTAAGCGCTGCAGACCAAGCGCTGCAGACCTTGCCCCTGCCCTGGGCTTCCCCTTTGGTTTGATATAGTTTGTCTTCCTCTCTTTAATCCAAAGGCGCATTTGTTAACGCAATCAATGCTGCAGCCTCTCTGGAAGCCGGGGGGCTGTGTGTGTGGGGGTGGGGGGTGGGGGGGGAGGAGGGGGAGTGTCAAATGATCAATGACCAGGCTTTAAGAGTTATCTTATTTAACACGCGTGGATGGTGGCTAGGAGCAGGGGAGGGAGAAAAAGGGGAGCAGACACACAATCCTGATGTTGCGGAAATAAGGGCGCCTGGTGTCCCCACAACTGCTGCCACCGGCAGCCCAACCCAGAGTGCTTTCCGCTCAGCACTGCGGCGTGGGGCTGGAGCCCTGCAGGCCGGGATTGCAGCTGCGTCCATCCAGCATCTCTCCCTCTCCGAACGGCTGCTGAGAGACGCCCCTGTGCCGGGATGGATGAGCACGGCCTGGTGAGTGCGAGTCGCTCCCTCGGGCAAAAGCTGCAGCAGCCGAACCCTGATTTAAACTTTCACACCACAGCACCAAATGAGACCTGAACCCAGACCAGGCCCTTTCCGAGTCCCTCTGCAGCAGAACTCAGGGTCTCTGGGCATTGATGTGAAAGGCTCCCGAACTCTGCAGCAGGAGGAAGGGGCAGGTTCCCCCTCCTGCAGAGGGAGGTAACAGCAGTGACTGGGAATCAAGTTTCTGCCTCTCAAGTGCCCATGCAGAGCGACAGCGCTCAGCTACCCACCTGGCCTCCTTCTCATGCATTTGCAACATTCAGCCACAGGGGTCGCTCTCACAGAGATACACTAAAGTCACCCAGGTCCTGAGAGATTCCCCCCGGCTAGCTCAGCCCAGGCTCCCTGACCTTTAGCATCCAGAGTCTCCTTCAGGACAATCTCTACTCTCTCCACATGATGCCGGTTCCAGATTGGGTCCAGAAACCGTCGGTTCTGGTCTCGGAAAGGCAGGATGTGGGCCACAGCCTGCGAAGGGAGGGAGGGAGGGAAAGATCAGCATTAAAAACAAAAATCCAAAGCCAGCAGCATTTCTAGAGCATCTCCCATCCCACTGCTCCATCCAGCCTGAAACGCAGCCCTGTCTGAGGTCTAGGGAGCACACGGCACGGGGAGAAAGAGGGGAAATCGGCACAAGAACTGCAGGGTAAAGCCCGACTCTTGCAGAAAGTACCGGGGGGGGGGGGGGGTCTCTAATGTCCACGTGGGACAGACACAAAAGACCTCCCTGGACAAGGCAAACGTTTTACAGTTTCATCGGAAAGACTCCCACACAAAACACAAGACACTCAGCCTCTCTCCCTCGGAAGGGCAAATGGCCGAGTCAGACCCTGCTAAGATTGCAGGCCGGGGTTCCAAGGAGTTGAGGCGGATCAAAGGGACGCGTACATCACTGAGCCATCTGTTCTCACTTAGGGCAAAAAAAATTCCAGTAGAGATGCTCTCCTTGAAGTCAGACACGCACCCTTGTGACCGGACCATGGGGCCATGGATGGAATAAGGCTATTTCGAAAAGGAGCTGTCCCAGCACACTGAGGCCAACGCAGTGCATTGACCTCACACGTGTTCCCTCGAGGGGCCCTACGGCTGCTCAGATGCCACATCTGGACAGGGCAGCGGCATGTTCTCAGAGCCCTGTGTTCTGGGGTCAAGAGTGAAACTTCAGCTCAGCCCACTCCACGGCTACGGAAAGTGACACCTTGTCGTCTGGCTGAGGAAGGCCGGGTGGGAAGGGGAGGGAAGGGAAAGGTCACCTGAGGTCTTCAACAACCTGATCCACCACGGCGCAGCACTGTGGCCCTCAAATCACTTGTGGTCTAGTGGATCTGGGGCGGGGCTGGGCTGGGAGTCAGAAGACCTGGGTTCTGTTCCTGGCTCTGACAATGGCCTGCTGGGGACCTTGGGCCAGTATCTTCCCTTCCCCATCCGTAACATGTGGATAGCGACACTTACCTCTGTATGTAGAGGACCCCAGTATCTCTAGCTGACCGGCCTTATCAGAGCTAGATGTGCTGAAAACCCATGGAGGTCAAGAGGCACAAAGTCAGGAAAACTCCCGTATAAAGCTAACCATCACGTCTCTGGCGCAACCCAGCTGTTCCCAAACTAGTGGTTCACAGGGATAACAGGTGCTGGGAAGTGGGACTGTGGGTGGGTGGTGGATAATTTGGAGTTCCTTGGGAACCCCTGGAAGAAGGCAGAAGAAACTGAGGACAAAGTGGGAAACATTAAAGCATTGCATCTTTGGACTGGTTCTCAAGTAGGATGTTAACACTGGTCTCCCAGCTCAGGATAGATCCTGATCAGGTACCGCTCCCTACTTCATGTTTATAGTTCAAAAGATGGGGTAGCGGCACAATGGGCCACCAGAATGGCGATCCCCTCTTAGTTCCTTATCAGAAAGATCCCAGCAGATCCAAGAGAGAACCCTGTTCTATCCATCTACTGCTAGAGGAGTGCTACCGAGCCCCTGGGTACGCAGGATTGACAGGGAGAGAAAGATGTCTCCCAGTGTGGCAGATACAATCACCTGGATTGTGTGTCAGCTGCCTTCCAATTAGGGGACCTGACCCCAAGCAGGTCTGTACCAGCAATTTACCTGCTGGATGTGGCAATATCTGGTGCAGGGGAAAGGACAAACAAAGTCAAAACCAGAGAGCATATAGGCCATAGATCGGGGGCTAGGATCTCATGGGGGTGGGGATGAGGGAACAGTCCTGATTCTCAAGAGAATCAAGTGATGAACCCCTTTCCTGCCCCGACACCCTCTTCCAGCCCAGAGCAGAAGTGTGACTTCCTCTGTCGCAGGGCTACGTTCACTGCCTTTTACACCCCCTCCCCACTCTGTCCCTGCTGCAGTCACTCGCACAGATGCACAGCCCCTGAAAAATTGGCTGATCATTTAAAAAAAAAAAAAAAAAAAAGTGACAGCACATCATATCAAATTAAAAGCCTCCTCTAGAAGCTGGTGCTCAGAGGTTGGGCCTGCGTGGAAGGGAAGGGTTTGCTTACTCAGCGAAATATAAGCCCTGACCTTGACTGGAAGACCAGATGGATTCTGCATCTCACCCACCTCCATATGTGGCCACCTCGCTAGGAGGAGGAGAACAAAAAAGCCTGACCCTTATCACTTGGGCATGAAAAGGTCCGGCCTCTGCATTTTCCTCGGTGAGAGATGGGCCGGCAGTACAGGGGAAGAGTAATGGCCAGTCACTGCAAGGTCACTTGGCTGCAGCCCGGAATAGTGGGCTGGACACATTCTCTTTGGCAAGGGCAGGGTTTGAAACATGCTCTGAACTGCTCTGCCTGGGATCCCAAGGGGAGATGGACCCCCTCAGACACCAGGGAAGGGGGCAGGATCCAGATATGCCGTGAGAGCAGTAAAAGAGCTCTAAGCGCTTCATAAACAGGGATCCACTCGCAGGCAGGGACCATCCTCATTTGCAGATGGAGAAGCTGAGGCACAGAGAGGACAAGTCACTGCGCCTCTAGGAGGCAGAGCTTGGAAATGAATCTAGGAGTCCGGACTCACAGTGGCTGTGCCGTAGCCACAAGGCCAACCTGCTTCCGTTATTAAGCAAAGGACAGGCCAGTCAAGACAAAAACTAAGAGCCAAGAGCACAAAACTCATCAATGGGGCTGAACCCTCTTGCTTGGAGGCAGAAAGGGAAGAGAGAAGCTGCCTAAGGAGATCTGTAGCTATAAGCCCTTCAGGAATGGCTGGGGTGGGAGCAGGGGAGAAAACATAGACCTTGATAACCCACTTTCTGGTACTCTTGCGCCTAGTCCTTAATTGTTTGTATTGCCCTGATCTACACCAGACTCTCGACTCCTCAGGCACCTTGCCTTCTTCGGCATCTGCAAAGCACCATGCACGCCTATGGCGCTGCAGGGTAACACAGTCCAGGGACATGCAGCGCGCAGACAGGCTGGCATTCGCTAAGAGGAAACGTGGGAGCAATGAAGCCACCCACGAGTGTCTCCAAACTCCATAGGTCTGATGGGAATGGGACATCATGGCCTGCGAGTGACGTCACACACACCTGACATGGCCCTCGAGCGACAGCTACAGTTCACAATATTATTGCACCAACCCTACATTTGTTAGATACAAATTGCACATGAGGACCCAGCCAGATTTTGAGGGGGAGGCTCCAGGTTCTGCCCAGCATGTTTAAAATCCTGCCGCACCCTCAGACCCAAAGGGAGAGTGGAAATACCCAGCTTGTGGCCTGCACCCCACCCCCTCCCTGCCTTCCCTTTACCGTCCATGTGCTGGGCGCACATGGTTTATTTTGCTGATGCTGAATATAAGTCATGGATCCTTTCTGCAGCTGGGCAAAGACCAGTAGTATTAATAAGTGAGGAGAAGCCAATGTGGCCCTCGTTTCACAAGACGGTCAGATCAACAGGAACCAAGACAGCCTCACTGGGTCCCAGCTAGCTGCAAATTAGTCTCCAGCCCTGCGCATCGTGGTGAAGGGGACAAGGTACCAGCCAAATGAACAGTGATAATAAGACTTAATAGGCTCCAGGTCACTTCACTGCTCCAGCAACCTAGGTGAGCAGCTTAGTTGGGCTGTGATTGGTGCACCTGGCAGCCTGCTGCCCACATTAAATGAACGCCTGAAATTTAGGGCCCTCCCACCATCCAAGCTCCCACCCCACCGAGACCCCATCCAGCATGGCAACAGAGTCATTCCAAATCTGCTCACCTGTTTGCCAAGGTAGTGATCCACCCGGTACATCTCCTCTTCCCGGAAGAAAGTCCTCAGCTCGATGGCCAGCTGCTGGGCTGACTTGAGGTCATGGCCAAAAGGCTTCTCCAGCACCACCCGCAGCCAGGCTCCGGGGCGCGGCCTGCAGCTGCCGTTGATGTGGCGGGCGATCTCCGCGTAGGCGAAGGGCGGCACCGAGAAGTAGAAGATCCTGCCGGCTTCCTCCAGCCCCTCCTGCTGGAGCAGGGTCTCAATCTCCCGATTCAGGGCAGTGTAGTTCTCGGACGTCTTCAGCTGGTGATACCGGCTCAGCTTGAGGAACTGGTCTTTGACCACAGCGCACCTGTCGGGGGACACGTCCGACGGGCAGGCCAGCTTCTTCAGCACCTCAAACATCAGCCCCTGCCCTGGCTCGTGCGCCGTCAGCGCAGCCCCGTGGAAAGTGAAGCTGTGGCCGCTGCTCACCTGGTCCAGGTAGAGGTGGAACAGCCCCTCCCACAAGTACTTCTTGGCCAGGTCCCCCGTGGCTCCCAGCAAGACGACTGAGACATGCCCTCGGGACTCCTTGGCCAATGATGGCAGGACGCCTAAGAGAAAGACGGCACACAGGGCTGCCCTCAGCATCCTGTGGGAGGAGACAAGGACCCAGGGAACCTAGGGGATGGGAGAAGAGAAGGGAAACATCAAGCTACATTAGCACAAAATATAATGCCACAAACCACAACCCCGGGTGCTGGTTCTTCCACAGCACTCGAGCCAGGAATTTTCACCTGGATTCCTCTCCCCAAAAGTCTCTCTCCTGGTTTGCCACAGGTGGGAGTGATTAAAGCTGAGGTCCCGGATGCTGCATAAACCAGATGGCGTCTGTCAACAAGGAAGACCAGATCTCCTGGAGTAGAGCGGATCAATGCCATCAACACTGAGCAATAGGGTGGGCAGACCCGGCACTAGGCATAAGTACACTACGCAATTGCTTAGGGCCCCAAGCAGCTCAAGGGGGCCCTCTATTCACTTTTTTAGAATGTGTTGTATGTGGGGGACCCCCAAAATATCCCTGCTTAGGGCCCCCAATGGGCTAGCACTGCGTGCGTGTGTGTGGCTGGCTGCACAGGACAATAAGGCTGCATTAGTGCAGGAAGCCTTGTCACTTCCCCCCCGTTTGACAGAGTTTATGATTATTGCCAGCAAATATTTGCATTACAGGGTCCACATGCCCCTATCAGGGCTGGGCTCTGGACAAACATAAAGAAGAACACAGCACCTGCCTTGGAGACCTTCCTGCTGCGTCAGCACTAACCCCTACATGGTGAGGTTTCTGAGTGGGAGTCGCTGGCTTTGAGCTGTGGAAATGAAATCCATTCTTACGCGAGTTTCAGTGTCTGCTGCAAACAAACGTGTGCGTCAATGCATGCAGGATGCTACTTCCTGCTTGGGGCTTTTCTTCCATTTTGGCACCGATTTGCATCAATATTGTCACAGCGCTTCAGAGACAGGCGCCACAACTGGGATTCCTGCTTTTCTAGCTCTTCGGTTCACTTCGATAATATGCAGCCATAAGACTTGCACGTAACTATGTCCCCATGACTGACACTGAATAAGGCTCCAATAAGCCAAAATGGACCAATCAGTCTGATGAAACAAGTCTAGTATATGTAGCTATGAATCAGTGATGCATTTTTTGTGTGTACTTGCACCTTTATATCTCTAAGCACTCTGCCTGTCTGCAGAGATCCCCCATTCTGTTCCCGGAGTTGCTACAGCCTATAACAGAAGAGATGAACACAGTCCACTCTCCAAAATAAACTTAGCTTTTGTTCCTTCTTGCTTCTGTTTTCTTTAGACCAAAATACAAGCAATTTTTTAGACGAAAGTACAGGTTTTGTTCTTTGGGCAAGGCAGTGATGTGGGAAACCAGGAGAGAGAACCCAGAAGGACAAGTTATGAAGACAGCACAACGGTTGATTCATAATCTATTGCATCAGTTGTTATCTCGCGCTGTTCACCTAGTTTCCTGGAGTTGTGCATTACTGGACAGCAGCCACAATTATAGCACAGTTGAGATAATCCAGGGCTTTCATGGCATTGCACACAGCTAAGCCTTATCTACAACAGCAAGTTGTGTCGCTTTAACTACACCAGTTTAATTAAAGCATGAGAACACCCCCAAGTGCGACCACAGTCATATTGGTATAACAATGCTTTAGACCACTATAGTTACTCCTGTACTCTGTGCCCACCGTAGTTTATGTACTAGCCTAACTACTTAGGTAAAAACATCATATCTCTCACTGACATAGTTACACCAGTACAAAACTGGTGTTTTGACCAGGCCTTACTGAGCGAGTTTCTCAAGTGTCTCAGTGAAACAGGAAATGTATTTGACACCACAGACCCCGTTTGCTTTTTGCACATTCTGCATTTGGTGCAATGAAACTAGTCGGTTTCACTTTCTAGCTCTCCTGCAGCAGCTGGTCAGGATGGATTTCTCCAGTGCATGGGCCTGGCAAAATATCATTTCAGAAATAAAAAAAAAGGTGACAATATTTCCATTCACATTTAGGGTTTGAAACAACCCGGTTTTCTTTTTACAGCAAGACTACACCAGGGCTCTGCTCTACCATGCAGAGAGCGTCACTCCAGGGTATTTGGTTCATTTTCCTCAGACAGGAAATACCCGTTCTCCACCAATACAGTAAATGATCCATAATGAAGGATGCAGGTTTTTTAAGCCTGTTTCCTCTGGCGTCAGTGACCCCAACAGTACCCATTCAGGCCATATAGGTCACGTGTAAGGACTGGTCTTGTTCAGATTCTTGCATGAAATGGGAGTGTTGGGTATTTAGGATTTTTCTCCTGCTCCCCCAACAGCCTCATATCATCTGCTGCCAGTTTCCCCTGACCCCACTGCCTGCTCTGCCAATTCTGGGCTAGTTTACCTCTCCTCATCCCAAAACATCAGCAGAGTGGGGAGCTGGGTGCCAGTAAGGGGAGCGTGCCATGTTCTGTTTAACATGCTCTGGCCACGTGTGTCAGGCAGAGCAAGGCTTCTGATTACTGGACTGAGCGCTCCGAGCTGGTTTGAACCCCAGTTTCCAAACCAGCTTGTCCTGGTTACACTTGCTGTTCAAACCACGTTCAACACTGGCTCAGATGCCCTTGTTGTCAACCTTGGGTATCTTTCGGTGTAGACAAGGCTACCTAGAAGGAGAGTCGGAGTGGGCAGGTCTGCGTCTGAAGGGAGGAGAGAAGGGGAATGGAGTGAGGGAGAGCTGGTAGGTTTGGAGGATAAAGACAAAGGAAGAGAAACAAAACCCAAACTCCCCCCCACCCCATCCCTGTGCGATCTCCCCTCTCCTCCAGCTTCTGCCTGGAGCTTGGCAGCTCAATGAAATGTTTCTGGCAGTGCCAGCACAGAGTGCTGGGAATGGATAGAAAGTGGAGATGTAGCAGCCCCCAAGTACCACTTTGTAGGCAGAAATGGGAAACAAAGGCTTCTCCACAGGCTCCCAGAATTCCTGGCTACAGCAGCCAGTTCCCCTCTCTCCCAACACACAGTGATCCTTGCACCAACATCCGTTCCCTTCCTCCTCCCCAAGCCCCACTTCAGGGCCTGGTTCTGGAACAAAGGACCTGGACTCTGACCCCCTGCGCAGCAGCGGGCTGAGCGAGTCCCACCCTCCTACCACAGTTCATCTAATGGGGTCCAAGGAAAAGTCTCCTCTTCAGCGCTAGTGTTTTCACTAAATCAACACAGGGAGCCCCAGGAAATCTTCACGGCTCCATCGTGAACAAACGTGATTAAAACACACACTGGTCTCA
Organism: Chrysemys picta bellii; assembly: GCF_011386835.1. Taxonomy (NCBI): domain Eukaryota; kingdom Metazoa; phylum Chordata; order Testudines; family Emydidae; genus Chrysemys; species Chrysemys picta. The sequence goes on along the minus strand of NC_088811.1, from coordinate 10,438,770 downwards.
CCCAGCAGACTCACCCCAGTAACACAAGGACTTTGCAAAGACTGCAGTGGTGAAAGTGCTCTGGAAACTGACTTCCGCCTGTTAACTCCTGACCACAGATCTTTCTTCTCCTGCAGCCAGAGACAGGCTATGCCAGCGCACTCAGGACTAGCAAATTGATCGATAGGTAGACAAACAAGAGACCTCGTTAACGATAAGCCAGCTCAGCACTTTCTGTAAAGGGGAGGAAACAGCAAACCTGAACCTCCCATTCCCAGCAGAGAAAAAAAAAATGCTCCCGTACCCGTCCCCACCCGGCGCTTCAAATTCATTGGTCCAACCAAGTTCCTTTTACATAACCGTCCAGGGATGGGGGTGGGAGGGAGAGATTTTTTTTTCCCCATCATGGATTCTTGATCTTTTATTTAAAAGAGTTGGAGGGAAACCAAGGTTAAAGTTAAATATTTGCATCTAGGCTAGCGGCAGATGTGTGAAATGCTGGCCCATGCAGGAAGTCCAACTTCCCAAGAATTTTCTCTGAAACATTCATCTGATTAGTTAAGACACTTGAGAATCAAACCTCCCCCTCCTAGTGAGAAGCACTGGTAATGGCTTATAGTGAGCCTTCAGTGAGAGGGATTTAAGAAAAGCCTGCCCGAAGTCACAAAAACGGAGTGAAGAAAAGCGTACATTTTAATACACACACACAAATAAAATAAATTAAGGGTTTGATGCTGTTGAAATTCTGAATGCCCTTGATCAGAGCTGAATTTGCAGATTAGGAAAGACAGTGTGGAAAGATGGAGGAAAAGCACTAGTGTAGGTCTTGACAGACCGGAGTTCTTGCCCCAGCTTCGCCACAGCCTCCTTACATGACCTTGGGCAAGTCACTTTGAGGCCTTGTCTATGCACAGTTAAGCCAATAAGAATGTGACCCTCGTGAGAGATGTCATTTTTCTAGTTCAATCAGTATCGCCCCTACCAGTTATATTGGTATAAAGGTGTCTTATACTGGAATCATTCATTGCTTTTCCCCACAGGAATTGCTATACCAGTAGAAGGCACCTTTCCACCAGCGTAACTGCATCCACACTGGGTGTTGTGCTGCTTTCTCTATCCCAGTTAAGATAAAGCGCTACAACTTGCGTTCGTAAACAAGGCCTTAATCTCTCTGTGCCTCAGGTCCCCAGCCATAAACAGGAACACCACCACGCCCCTTCGCCCACCTTTTGTCTGTCTTGTCTATTTCAGCCCATCAGCAATTTGGGGCAGGGACTGTCTCCTCTTACTGGAATGCACAGCACCTAGCGCGATGAGCGCCTATACGCGCAGGAGCCTCTCAGTGCCGCTGTACTACTACTTAATGTCCTTTTCCCCAGCCCTGGCTGATCGGTGGGGTTTTCAGGTACACAGAGCAGCACAGAAGGCGTTTCTTTGACATTTTTCACACACAGGAAAGAACGCCCCCTGGCTGCAGAGGAAGAATGTCACACATTAGCTGAACACAGGTAGAGCAGGTCTAACCTGACCTATGTCGTCGGCATTTAGCAAAGGGAAACAGGAGATAGCCTCAGCGTTTACCACAGTGTGGAACGCTCTCTCAGGAGACAGTCTGGGATGAATTCTTTTTCTCCTGGGAGCTCCTACAAAATACATCTTCACTCATCAATCTCTCCCCAGCCATCCACTGTAACTCTCCTACCCCTCCCTCCTTACTTACTTCTTCACCACTGGCTACTTAACCTCTATGCAGCCATCAAAGTGCACTGACAACCACACAGGGCCAAAAGCATGGGACATAATCCCCTTGTCCACTGTATTATAGAGAGTGATTATTTTGCATGTGTACATGATAGTCTTTCTTTCCACTATGGAAATATAATAGAATAATATTATTGTATCTGGATCAGCAACTTCTATTTAACCCTAGAGTGCTTCAAATGTATTTAGATAGAGCATAAGTGAAATGCTCCTACCTTGTGGGGTGCAGGGGGCTAGCCCCCTAGAACACAATATAGTGCATGACAGCTGAGACGGGATGAGGAAGGATTTCGGCTAAGGACCCTGGCACAGTCTTCGAGTCCTATAATAAAAAGCCATGAGATCTTCTCTGATCTCAGCTGCATACAGGGGCATAAGGAGGGGGGCCAGGTTACCTGCCCGGCTGCCCCCAATCTGAGTGGTGTTGCGACACCGTGTGCCAGGTCACAACACCACTTGCTTAAATTTGACCCACGCAGTCCTGCGTCATCCAGTTAGGGGCTGGGGTGCTGCGTCCCCCGCTGTGCCTCCAGCTGTGTGTGAAATACCCCTACATAAACTACAGGGCATCATTTATCAACTCCAACACTGGAAAGACAAACCACCCCCATAGGGACTAGAATCTGTGATGCTACAGTTTGGGCATCAAAACCCTGGGCATCCCAAAGCTAAGATAACCCTTCGGAAGTTTTCTCTGTATTAGACCAGTGGTTCTCGAGCAGGGGTACACGTAACCTTGCGGGTATGCAGAGGTCTTCCGGGGGGTACATCAACTCATCTAGATATTTACCTAGTTTTACAACAGACTGCATAAAACGCACTAGCAAAGTCCGTACAAACTAAGATTGCGTACAGACAATGACTTGTTTATACTGCTCTATATACTATACACTGAAAGGTAAGTACAATATTTATATTTCAATCGATTTATTTTATAATTACATGGTAAAAATTAGAAAGGCAGCATTTTTTCAGTAAGTGTGCTGTGACACTTCTGTATTTTTAGGTCTGATTTTGTAAGCAAGTGGTTTTTAAGTGAGGTGAATCTTGGGGGTAGGCAAGACAAATCAGATTCCTGAAAGGGGCATAGTACTCTGGAAAGGTTGAGAGCCACTGCATTAGACAATTTGTACTGAAGTCATTAAAACCAATTTAAAGTCAGTTTAGTCACACCCGTGCAAACCCCTACTGTAGACACGTTTACTGGTTTAAAGTGCATCATTCTGATTTAGCTCAATTTGGTAACTGAATTAAACTGGGGTGAGCATACTTTAAACCAGTTTAAGTGTGTCTACAGAAGGGTCTTACACCAGTGTAAGTAAGCTAATTTAGGTCACGTCTACACTCGCATTTATGTCGGAAAAACTTTTGTCGCTCAGGGATGTGGAAAAAAAACCACCCTCCTGAGCGATATAAGTTTTGCCTGCAGAAGTGCCTGTGTGCACAGCGCTTTGTGGGCAGGAGACACTCTACCGCGGACACAGCTTCCGCCTCTCGCGGAGGTGGAGTAATTATGCCGACAGGAGCGCACTCTCCCATCAGCGGCGCGCGTCTCCACCAGCTGCGCTGCAGCTGCGCCAATATAGCATGGTAGCATAGACTTGCCCTAAGCCAAGTGGACTCCTGGGGGATTCAATTACACAGTCTCACACATTTCCAGTCCAACTAAAAACTGGTTACTCAATACTTCCAATTGCAAAACACCGCCCTGCTGTGCCCAGAGCCAACAGAATAAACCCAGTTCCCTTGGTTTACTGCTGTAGTCAGGGACAGTGCTACCATTTAGGCCAACTAGGCGATTGCCTAGGGCGCCAAGATTTGGGGGTGCCAAAAAGCGGCGCCCCCAATTATTATTTTTTTTTTTACAGCGGCCGCTGCACTGGGAGGGAGAGGGAGTCCGAGCCGCCGGCAGGCAGCCCAGGGGTTCCCCGGGTCAGCGCGCCGCCGGCAGCCCAGGTGTCCCCCTGGGTCAGAGCTGCCGCACGGATCCCCGGGCCAGAGGGTGGGGGCTGCCGCAGGGGGGTGCCTCAGGGCGGGGGGGGAGCTGCTGCACGGCTCCCCGGGACGCGGGGGGGGGGGAGCTGCCGCGGGGGTGGGGCGCCTCAGGGTGGAGGGGGGGCGGGGAGCTGCCGCAGGGCTGGGGGGGGGCGCAAGGTGGAAGTTTCGCCTAGGGCGCGAAACTTCCTTGCACCGGCCCTGGCTGTAATATCATATAACAAAAAGGACCCATGTAAAAATAAAACCAGACAGGATTATGTTACCCAAGAAGGATTCCTTTCCCATGTGACCTACAGCTTAGCTATATGAGAAAGTTGCAACATTTTAACTTAAATCCATTTTAAATCTGGGTTAGTTAAACCGGTGCAGGCCCCTGTGCAGACATTCTTATTCTGGTTGAAGAATAGCTTGTTTGGGTTTATCTGGGTAAATTCCCGAAACTTAAAAACCAAAATAATTGCTATCAAATGGGCATAAGGCAGCCCTGGTGCAAAAGTGTCCCCCCCGTTATAAGAAGCACCCTGACAACCACAAACCTGAAAATAAACAGCCCGATTAAAATGAATGGATTTTACAACATGGCCATAAAGTCTTGTCCTGCAGTGACTCCATTCAGGCAGTCCACTGAGGGTAACGCTGCCATGCATGGATGCAGGATGAAGGCCTTAGACCCTACTGCCCAGCAAACCAATTCCAAGGGCTTTCTCACCCTGGATGTCACTGCTCGCAGCAGTTCAGGACCCATACTGAGAGCATTCCACTTGGCCATAACCACTGTGACATACGCATTCAGGCCCTCATCCTGCAATGATCTGTCAAACTACGGGTTGTCTTCAAGGTTAGCAGTCCAATGGGGTACCCAAGGGAGGCTGAAAGACTGTCTTAGGCCCCAATTTTTCATTACAGATCCACTAGTGCAGGTGATTGCAGGATCAGGGCCAAATATGTTCTCCCAAACTCTCTGCCTCTGCTAACCAAAAAGCCACGCACAGTACGACACAGATCACACCGAAGTCTTTAGTGCTGGGCTCTTTAAGGGAGTAAGATTGATTTGGGTTGGTCTGGGAGAGCACTGCAGAGAAAAATCACCTGTTAATCACTTTTACACACACACACACACACACACAGTCTTCTGACCAAAGAAAAGCACTTACAGCCTTGGGAAAACAGCAGCTACTGTCACGACTGGATAGAAGTCTCAATCACCCAACTCGTCGCTGTATGAAAAAATGACAAAATGATCACTGAGTGGCAGGTTTTCACTAGTGAATTAGCATTCAGTCTGCTCCGCAAAACATTGAAGAGATACACAGCACAACGCAGCATGGCTTAATCCTTCTGTAAGGCTGGGCATCAATAAAACACGAAGGAAAGCGTCAAGAGGGAGTGAGAATCAGGAAAAAAAAGTCAGCCTTCTGCACGGGGGAGTATTAGAGATGGGTTGAATTGGCACCATCAGTTCCTGGAAAAGTCAGAGGTTTAATGCCCCAGATCCCATTAAGTACAGAAGGAGAGATTCAAATGAGCACTTGATCCTTTCTATTAACTGTTCTGACAAAGCCGTGACCTCCAAGCCTCACACAAAGGAGACAGAGCTTAGGCCACCAGCCCCAGAAAACTGAATCACAGAATTTCCGGCGAGTAGGAGGGGCAGACTCGCATTTATAAAAGCCCCAATCAATGTAGCATCTATTCCTCAATGACACAGAAGGCAAAATGTTGGCAATACAAGGGTTAGCGTTTCTTGCTACTCCGATCAGTGTGTCTAAGTGAAGATCTAAAATACTCCTCATCTGCCTTCCTCAGGCTGATTCCAACCCAGTAATTTATTTGTTAAACCCCTAAGCAGCAAGGAGGCAGGAGACGAATTTCATCAAGGTTGTGGAACCATGCACAGAGGTAACCAGTGTCATAATTGGCAATAACTAGCAAATGATTTACCAAAAACAATAAAACAAACCAGAGAGTTACCAAGGCAGAGATGGGGAAGTGTATTTCCTTAGGTGAGACCTAAGGAAAAGTTACCTTAGAAGAGGGGTATTTCTTGTAACGTACACCACACGCACAACCTACACATAAATAACTTTGTCAAGTAGCCGAGGCGTAGCCATGTGAGACTGTATCCACAAAAACAACGAGGAGTCCGGTGGCACCTTAAAGACTAACAGATTTATTTGGGCATAAGCTTTCGTGGGTAAAAAACCCACTTCTTCAGATACATGGAGTGAAAATTACATGCATCTGAAGAAGTGGGTTTTTTACCCATGAAAGCTCATGCCCAAATAAATCTGTTAGTCTTTAAGGTACCACCGGACTCCTCGTTTTTATAAATACCGTAACTTTGTTCCCTTCCCTCGACAAGGCATCACCAAAACCCACACCCCATAAATAAATCACTCCTCACACACACACACCACACACAATCTCCCTACCCATAAACGACTGACTGAGCTCCTCCCTTCACCTCCTCCCGTCCCAGAATCCTCCACGGAACAGAAACCAAGTGCACTCTGCAAACTGACTTGTGCAAGAAGAAAGAGCCCTGACCATGGTGCTTTCTTACACACACAGCCCAAGACAGGGGAGGGGAAGAACTTCCCCATATTCCTCCCTCCCCAAAAAGAGCTAGCTGACCCCTCCCCCATCTCCCCTAGGAGTGGGGCTCACCCCAAATCCAAGTCTAATTCTGCAAACCCACAGCCCATCAGCTGACACGGGCTCTTGTGCAGGGACAGCCCAGCCTGCCCACGCTTGGCCGCACACCAGTCCATCCCCCTGGGTCCCCAGCAGTTTGCAAGCTGGGCAGAGTGCACGGCGCTGCAGCTGGCTCTGCTCCCACCACGCGTTTCGCAGCGGCTCGCCCCACGCAGCAGCCGGGCAGGACCCCCCAGCAGGGACTCCCGCCCCGCCGCCCAGGATATACGCGAGCCCCCTCCCCCCGTACTCACCCGAAGGGCCAAGCCACGGGAAAACCTCCCTGGGCCGGGCCGGCTGCAGCTGCGGGCTCCGCCTCCCGCACCGGCGCACAGGGCTCCGCTCCGCCTCTGCTAGTAAAGTCTATGGTTCACTCTGCACTGGCTCCCGCTATTGAGAGGCGGGAGGGGGCAGAAAGACTGTATACGTGGATTCTTGGGAATTCAGCTGCAAGGGTGGGTCTGGCCCCCAAACTAGGCAGCTCCAGTCTCAGAGGGGCCAGATTTCCCCCCACCACCACCAACAAAAGATTTTAGCTCCTAGCTGAGCACTTAAATGAAGCTGGTCAGACTTCCAAAAGTTCCCAGCAGCTGTAGAGCCCATGGGACTTGTCAAGTTTTGAAACAAAGCTGTGGGTGCTTTCTCCCACGCTGCCCCACAGGCTTGGGAGAAGCTCCCAGTTAGCATCCCCAAAGCTATCTCATTAGCCGCCGTCAAATCCCTCCACCAAACTCTCCTTTGCCATGTTGCCTACAAAAAACTTGACAACCGTTAGATTGCTGGTGTGCTGAGATCACTGCCTGTCAGGCTGACCATATCCCATGGTTTCCTTGTAGTCCCCCATCTAGCTGTTGTCTCTTGTCTTTGGGGGTAAGCACCTTGGGGCAGGGACCATCTTTTTGTTCTGGGTTTGTACAGCACCTAGCACAGTGAAGTCCTGAACCATGATTTGGGCTCCTAGGCTCTGTGATAATACAAATAATAAATAATTATTAATAATGAACTCTTTGGGAAATCTGGCCTTGCATGCACTGATCTATACACAGTCCTGATGTTCAGTAACTTACCATCCCCAAACAGTGGATTTTCTTCTGTCTCTATTTGTCTGTGGTTTACATTACCATTATGCTAAACATGTTATGAGTGGCTGGGCAGGGCAGGGCTGCTACCCAATAGCTGCAGGAGAGATCTAGTTTTGTTGGGGAGTGGGGACTCACTGGTTGCAGGATGCTCTCAGGTCTGAAAGCTACCGCCCATGTCCCGCGAGGCACTGTCACATGATGACATTGCAATTTAACCGGATGACCTTTGTACACAGATTGAGGATGCCTAGGACATGTGTCCTTGCATTATTTGCATTGCAGCATGACAACAGACACAATGCAACATGATAATGTCACACCTTACCCTGTTTTGTTGCAATATGCCACTATGATAGCTTAGACCATTGGACAAACTCCAAAATGAGGCAACCTTTACAGCCCATGGCCCTGATCTTGGAAGATCCACGTGCAGGGACTCCATTCACCCAGAGCTCATTGCAGCACCACCTCCCCATCTAACAGGGTGTGAAATTAACGTGTGGGTTACAAAAATCTGTGGTCACTTGAGACTTCCTAGTTGTCACTGTGTTGCATACCATGACCACTCAGAAATACATGGCACTAGGAGGGATTGAACTCTGATCTTTCTGCTTTTAAAGAAAAAAACTTTCAATGAACCTCCATAAACCACCAGTACATTACAGCTAATAGTGCACAGTTGAGGAGTTCTAATTCTATCCAGAAAAGGGCAGTGAGCTACATAGTAAGAATAAATACTTAGCATACCTATGGTGTGTTCCACCCAAGGAGCTCAAATTACTTTACAAAAGTGGATCTATATTATGAAACCATTTTACAGATGAGGAACTTGAGGCACAACAACAGAACTCAGCTCTCCTGAGGGCCAGTCCTATGCTCTCACCTCTACACTACACAGTTCCTTATGCTTTATTTTGTGGTATAGTTTCTTGATACCTGTAATTTACCTTCACTTTATTGGGTTCTCCCACATAGAGTGAGCCAAAGTATGACATGCAGGCTCTTGGGCTTTTCAGCATCACTCAAAGACACCCTAATTCTTAATCGTAGAGAACACAGGGGACCCAGGAGCAAATGCTCCATCTTGATATTCAGCACTGTGTGTTGGCAGAGCATTGGCCCTCCCCATCCAGCATCCTGTCTCCAGCTGTGGCCATCCTTGATGCTTCAGAGAAAGGGCTCACCTCCTCCCCACCCCCAAGAATACCCATTTGTGCATCGGGGGGAAAGCCCTTCCTTCGTTTCATAGATTCTAGTACTGGAAGGGACCTCGAGAGGTCATCGAGTCCAGTCCCCTGCCCTCATGGCAGGACCAAATACTGTCTAGACCATCCCTGATAGATTTATCTAACCTACTCTTAAATATCTCCAGAGATGGAGATTCCACAACCTCCCTAGGCAATTTATTCCAGTGTTTAACCACCCTGACAGTTAGGAACTTTTTCCTAATGTCCAACCTAGACCTCCCTTGCTGCAGTTTAAGCCCATTGCTTCTTTAGAGGCTAAGGTGAACAAGTTTTCTCCCTCCTCCTTATGACACCCTTTTAGATACCTGAAAACTGCTATCATGTCCCCTCTCAGTCTTCTCTTTTCCAAACTAAACAAACCCAATTCTTTCAGCCTTCCTTCATAGGTCATGTTCTCAAGACCTTTAATCATTCTTGTTGCTCTTCTCTGGACCCTCTCCAATTTCTCCACATCTTTCTTGAAATGCGGTGCCCAGAACTGGACACAATACTCCAGCTGAGGCCTAACCAGAGCAGAGTAGAGCGGAAGAATGACTTCTCGTGTCTTGCTCACAACACACTAGTTAATACATCCCAGAATCATGTTTGCTTTTTTTGCAACAGCATCACACTGTTGACTCATATTTAGCTTGTGGTCCACTATAACCCCTAGATCCCTTTCTGCCGTACTCCTTCCTAGACAGTCTCTTCCCATTCTGTATGTGTGAAACTGATTTTTCCTTCCTAAGTGGAGCACTTTGCATTTGTCTTTGTTAAACTTCACCCTGTTTACCTCAGACCATTTCTCCAATTTGTCCAGATCATTTTGAATTATGACCCTGTCCTCCAAAGCAGTTGCAATCCCTCCCAGATTGGTATCATCTGCAAACTTAATAAGCGTACTTTCTATGCCAATACCTAAGTCGTTAATGAAGATATTGAACAGAGCCGGTCCCAAAACAGACCCCTGCGGAACCCCACGTGTTATGCCTTTCCAGCAGGATTGGGAACCATTAATAACAACTCTCTGAGTACGGTTATCCAGCCAGTTATGCACCCTCCTTATAGTAGCCCAATCTAAATTGTTTTGAGTGTGGCTGAGTAGTTGTTCCCAGATGAGTCCTCAATAACAGCTGGCAGCTCAGATGTTGTGTCACCTGGATGAGAAACATGGGACTCAGAATCAGAAAACCTGGGATCTAGTGTCAACTCTACCACTGACTTGCTGTGTGACCTCCGATAAGTCCTGTAGGTCCAGATTCTGATACCTTTACTTTGTGGGCTGGCCCCTCCCTCCATAAGTTTCTCTATTGGCTTCTCTCGGACGAGCTGAGGAGGAACAGAACTCTCCAATGTGAGTCAGGGTGTGAGAAAGTGGCGCTTGACCTTTTGGGGCCTTAATTTCTTTGTGTGTGAAATGGAGGTAATGATACACAGGAAGGGAAGGATTGTTGAAAATAATGGACACTAGACAATAATTCCTGTATCTGAGTCCATTGCAGCCCTGGTAGCACTGAACATTGTGAGTTCCCCTCTTCAGGTCATTCTAGTGATGCCAGTTGAAACCTCATGCTCCCTTTCTTTTAGAAATGGACACCTCTACATGCATGAGTGTGTGTGTGTGAACACGCACATATTTCTGTCTTGAAATTTTGGGCCCAACCCTGTTCCCATGTAAGTCAATGGGAGTTTTGCCATTGACATCAATGGGGGAAGGATTGGGATGTTTTCTTCTGAAGAATGTCGATGGAGAGTTTTTCTTTAGGGCTAATTTGCTGGCATTGAGGTCTTTCTTTCTTTCTTTCTTTCTTTCTTTCTTTCTTTCTTTCTTTCTTTCTTTCTTGTAAACAACTGCATTGACATACTTATTATGGGGAGAAAACCCCAAATAAGGATTTACATAGATTCTATAAAGAGAATCACATTTTGGCCTCGGTGCCCATTTAAATCAAGATTTTTATGAATCCATGTGCATAGTGCATCTTTGAATACCAGCTTCTACTTTTGTTTTGATTTCTGATTGACTGATACAGGTTTAACAATCACAGTGGCTTTATTTGTACTGTCTGAGAAGTTTTGCTAATTATTTTGTTACGGACAACGGCGTTATATCTAGGAAGCACCTTGAAAACAAAGCGCAAAGCCAGCAGGTCAGTGGCGTCCCCATTGTGATGGCGTGGTGCTGCAGGGAGCTGCATTGCACTGCATGTCACAATGCAGAGCTGATGCAGAGTGCTGCACTGAACTGCACGAATCCTGATAAGGAAACTCAGTGGCCTCTTCTGAACATGTGATAATTGAATGCAAAGAAACCTTATGTTAATGCAACATTAAGGAGGAGAATCTAAAAATGCACCAAGGTCAGAAAATAATGAAGCTACAGTCCTCACACCCACGTTAACGGAGCCGAACTGCACAGCTGTGTTATTTTCACTGAGCTGGATTGCAGCAGTGCCTTCGTACAGGATTTGGGATCACAGTCCATGCTGTTAAATGCACCCCTCAATGTACTGCACAGAAGCAATGTGGCTGAGCTATAGCACACTGGCGTGACGGTTTATTATTCTCCATCTTATTTTGTGAACCAGAAGAGTTTGGTTATTCAGTAGTGGGTGAAGTAACAGATATGTATATCCCTTACCTACCTCACAGGGTGGTGCAGTGGCGCACATTTCATGTTTGTGGGTGCTTTGAGCTCCTCAAGGAAGGTGATATTGCTATTACTATGTTATTGTTTATCTTACAATAGCATCTAGAGGACCCACCTTGAGATCAGAGCCCCATGGGGCTTGGTGCTGTACATGCACACACAATAAGACACAGTCCTTACTCCAAAGAACTTACCATCTAAATAGACAAGACAAACAAAGGGTGGGAGGAGTAGGCGAAGTGACTTGCCCAAGGTCACATACCTGGTCAGCGGCAGAGCCTAGATCTCCTGAGTCCCAGCCTAGTGCCTTAGCTCCTGGAGCAGCGTGTGTCTCTTCTCTTAAGTATGTAACATGAGAGCTGTTGGGTGTCAGCCTAGTTCCCCATGGACAGGAGCACACATCACAAACTCACCAGTACATTTACCACTAGTTGGCACCTTCATTTGAAAGTGCAGCAGGAAGGCCAAGGATCAAGAGTGTGAGCCTACGAAGTGCTGAGCACCCTCTCGGAGGTGCTGAGTGCCCTAGACTCCCAGTGATGTTGCGGGCAGGCAGTACCTTGCCGGACTGGGACCTGCGTGAGCCATGGAGAATGAAATCCCCTCTGGCCCCTGGAGGACAATCCCTGGCATGGACTCAGGCACATGGATGGCCCAGCCCGCGAGAAGCCTGCACTGCTAATGCCCTTGCTGTGCATGGAGAGCTTCAGACTCCCACGGTGCCAAGCCAGCACTGTTCACAAACACTCAGCTCCACTGGAAAAAATGACAGAGCTACCGATTAAATAAGGATCAGATAAAGGCACATGGACACTCCCTTATGCTGGCCCAGCTACACCAGGCTGAGTTTAGTAGTAGATACTTGGGCAAGCTTGGAGGCTTTACTGATTAACTTTCTCAACCCCCCTACTTTGGTGCATTGCATCCACCTTATAAACGATCCCAGAGATTTGGAGACGCACCGTGTATGTTGTCACTTCCACTGAGCCTCCGGGAAAGCAGGACTGCACAGAAGCCAGGATTCTGGAGACCTGTTTGGGGTGTAGTTCAGTGTGGTACACCGCTGGCCCATGCATCTTCAGTTACTGGCTATTTAATACCCAGCATTATAGCTGCTTGGTGCATTGGCTTTTTCACAACAAACTATACCCCACCCCCAAGCTTTGCAGAAAAAAAATTACAAGATGGCATTGGAGGATGGAAAAATTAAACCATTCAGACCTAAAACCAATTACCAAAGGGGAGTGCAATTATGATGAGAGACAGGGGAGGGATTTTCAAAAGTCGTCTCTGCTTTGGGAGCTGCAGGTGCTTAACAGCTCCGAAAACTTGGCCTCAAGTATTTCAAGTTGGGCACCCAAAACCGGAGGCACTCCTGATGGCTGTCTTCTTGGCCTCGCCCCCACTCTGTGTCTCTGCATCTTCTGTAGATCAAGATAACATCCACCTTCATAAAATGCTTTGGTATCTATGGATGAAAAGTACTTACCGGTAATTTGTTAATGTCTTGCCTCAAACCTATCCCCCTGGCCCGCCCTCCCCCACTCTCTCTGCTTCTTCGTTACACCAACATATTGCAGCTTGCCTTAATTAAGACCCCATTCCTGCACCTGGCACCGCACGGACAGCACTCTGCATTAAGTTAAGTTGGGCTCCACTGAAGGCCTAGGCTTTCGGCCTGGAAGCACGTCAGAGTAGAGGCTGTCTCTGACTGTGGGCCCTGCACCTGGGTAGTTGTTTTGCGCCATTGCAGAGCGGGTGTAAAATGGAATCCGTCTGAGCGGGTTGCACTTCACACCCAGTTTTGCCCTTCTGTAAATGACTCCACAGGGTGCCGCTCAGGAGTGAATTTGGGCCCTATACATTTGTGCAGCACTTCGTAGAATGGGACTCAATCTGACTGGGGCGTCTTTGGGCAGCTGCATCACAAATCAGACATTCTAACACAGGCATTTACTGTTACGAGGGCGGCGGAGCTGGAGGGTCTTAGAATGTGCTGTGCTGAGTCCTTCCTGTCAGAGCTCCCGTCAACAGAGCTAGGTCACGTAGTCACGTGAAGTCCTCTTCACGCTAAATCGAAAAGGTCCCAGTGCATTCTGCAATAGCCTCAGCGCCACGTGGCAGCATCTGTATGCGCAGGGAACCAGACTGAGACCCGGACACCAGCCCAGATCCTCAAAGGTATGGAGCCTCCTAACTTCAATGGAAGGAGCCTACGTACCTTTGAGGAGCTGGATGAATCCAAGATGGAATGGAACGATCAACAAGAGAAGCCTTTTGACTAGAAGTGAGCACAGGATTTGGGCTTGTCTGATCAAGGACAGCTTGGCGTAGAGCTTTCACCCAGCTGATATGAATTTTACACCACCCCGTTTAATACATATATACACACCATGTCCTGGAGTAGCCCTGAGCTAAAGCTAACCCACCATCTCCCGGTGCTGTGGAGGGACCCTGGGCCCACAGACAGCAAGGGGGCAGCTAAATTATCTTTGCAATTCAAAGAGGCAAAGTGGATCTTCTCTTCCTTGGAAATGAGTGTCTCCGTGTCCACGTCTGAGACCCAAAAGAGGAAAAAGAGCTTTGCACAAAATGGCTCTGTGGCTTATAGAAATCACACTCTAGACTAGTGGTGCGGTGGGCTGAATCCAGCATGGAGGAAGAAAAAAAGGAGGGTGGGGGGTGGCATGGTGGCATAGCTTCCTTTCCTGTACAATTCCAATGGCTTTATCAACGGGCTACTCAATGAGACAGAAACTGAATATTCTGTCCAGCTAATAAAAGGCCAGTCGGAATCAAATGCACAAAGGGTAAAAAATCGCCTTCGGGCCAGATTCTCAGAGGCTATAAATCAGCCCTGATGTCAGTGGAGTGATGTTGATTTACACCAGCTCAAGGTCTGGAACCTTGCTTGGTATTGTCCTGCACGTCAGGAATAAAACATAGGGCAATCGCATGAGCGGAGTTTTTTTTGTTTTTTCTCAGATAGAACCTCTCACTGGATTCCCGGTGGAGTTCTAAACTGGCTGGGAGAAGACTGGGATTAACTTGGGTGAGAGTCTCCCTTATTCCTCTCCTGTCTTCTTTATTTGTTCCATTATCCATGTCAAGCCCATTTTCTCCCCAGCCCCGGCTGGCCTGAGCACCAGCGCTACTAGCAACTTGTGAACAAGTTCCAACCTGCCCCAAAAGGTGCACCCAAGAGGGAGGGGAAGGGCCCCCGAGTCTGTGCACAGGCCTGATGTGTTTTTGTGTTGCCAGAGGTGTCTCTCCAAGTGAGCCCATCCAGCAGGCAATCAAATCGAGCCTTTACCTGGACAGAAAATGGGGAGGGGGAGAGGGGAGATGCTTCTTAGGTGCCTTCCTATAGGATCAGCGTTCTTGCAATGTCAGGGATTTCAATTTCTTTTTGTACTCCCCCACCCCCCGCTTGCTTGTCAGAACAGCAGCTCGGGCCACCCCCGGCCTCATTTCAGTGCAAGGACCCATCTGACACTCCTTATTGGAGGTCCTGCCTCTCCACTGGCAGCTGCAGTCTGCAAGCAACTTTTGCAGCTTCAGCCAGGACCCAGCTCCGAGGACGGGAGCTGCGCAAAGCGGATCTGCGGGGAGAGAGGTAACTTTCTGGGCGGGAGGGGGGGGGGATTCAGAACTTGCCTTCACCCCCGTTAGCAATGATCCTTGTTAAAGGAGTGTTCGTATTTCCTTCCCAAGGGTCGGGGTAATTCATGCAATTTGCAGAAATTCATAAGATTTGGGGTTCCCCCCCCTTTAAACTTTCTAGGGGCGTTTGCTGATTAACTGTCCCCGGTTCAGCTCTTGCCGGGGATCAATGCAGGGACGGGTCAGTCAGTGTCGTCCAGAAATGGATTATTTTGGATGTTAAAACCCGCTTTGTAGCATTGCTAAAGGCCGTTTGGCTGCTTGTCTGGGGCTTCCAGTTTGCAATATCTTTGCTGTTTCATTTTTCTGGCTAGAGGGGATGGATTGATTTTGATGCCCCCAGTCTCATGCAGCCCTGCTGCAGTCCCAGCTCCCTGGCAAACTGCAGACAGACCCTTGGCTGCAGGAAGGAGTGCATCAAAATGCATTGCCTTCCCACTCAGGCAGCAGCGTGTGTGTGGGGGGGTCTTCCTGGGTCCCTCTCTACCCCAGTCGCCCCCCAGGTCACCCCTACCTGTGCGGGCGCTTGCAGGTTGAGATGCAGGAGATTGAAGGAGGAATTGGACACTGCAGCTTTAAGAGTGCCGTAATGCGAAAGCTTTTCTCCTTCAAGTGATCTGCAGAGAAGCAGCTTCAACCAGGGGATTTCCCCCTTCCTTGATGCTCTGCGCTCTCCACGGCTACCAGCCAGCAAAGCAAAGTGCAGCAATCAGGCCTTTGCACGATCAGCCTCAAGTTTCCTGACTTTTGTTTTGAATTGTTTTAAAAATATAAAGGGAGGGGATGTAGGTTCCTGCTGTGACATATTCAAGTTTGGATGGCAGCTCCTGCCTTCAGCAAGATCCTGCCCTGGTGCATTCGTTTCTGTTTAATTAACTGGGTTTTGTTTTTTTAAAACCAGTGTCTAGTGTTGGATTTATGAAATCAGGAGATGAGCCGCGTGATCTCTGAGCATCAGTGCCTTGCCACTGGATGCAAAAGTAGAATTTCCCTTGGGAACGTGCTCGTACAGTGGGTGCAAGACCTGGATCGTCTTCTGGGGGGATGTGAGCTCTGGACAAAATCTGCTAATGGAATGAGGTTTGAATGATGATTTATTGTCCATTTTAAAAAATAAACCACACTAACTGGCATTAGGGACGTGATTCTTTCTCTAAACTAGTATGGGGGTTTCTTCCCCGCAGTGCAAAAATACAGCTACAAACACTCAATTAAAAATTAGTGCAGATTTTGTCAATTGCCAGTTCTGTGGGATCGATAGGAATGTGAATGGATAGGGCTGGTGGGGGCCGGGGGGGGGGGGGGGAATTGAACTCTGAGCAATTGTTAATTCTAGTGAAATGTAATAACGGCAAAGTCAGCTGGGTTGAAATCTCGCTAGATAAATATTTCACATACTCTATCTATCTAGGGGGGGGAAAGTTGCTCTGAAAGCAGTTTTTAGAAAACACCAAGTTAGTTCCTTGCTGCTGTAGGAAAAAGCACTTGGTGACATTTAGTGGGGCCTGGCATGGCCACATTTTTGTCTGCATTTTTGGTGATGTCATTCAGCACCAATGAGGACATTTCTGCAAAGAGTCTCCACTGAGGGCTGAGTCACTTTTCTTGTCCATAACTTCTTCTAAAGCAGAGGTGTGTCTTTACTTGTCTTTGATCTGTAATAGTAATACCTGGCAATTGTATTGCCGTTTTTCATCTGAAGGTTGCACAATGATTTATAAATGCCAGTCAAGTAAACCCCAGATCTGTGGACAAGGTAAGTATTAGCCCCAGAGTACATTGAAGATCAGAGGCTGCATTCCCAAGGTCATGCAGCCAGTCAGTGGCAGAGGCTGGGCAAGGTGTCCTGAGTTTGATGCTTCTGCTTCAGGCACAGCGGGTCAAATTTGCAGACGTTAAGTTATATCAGGATTGAATTTGTCCTAGTGTCTGCTCTGTGTCTCTGGTTGAGTCCTAGATTGGTTGTAAAGACCCTGATAAGTTTTGTGTGCTGTAAAAAATCAAAAGCTAAAGTACCGAAAACATGAAATGATGGCAAACAATAATGCTGGCTAGCACTGGCTCGTAGTGCGTGTCTTGAATGTCCCCATGTACTATCATACAGTTACCAAGAATTAAGCCTGGGCTTTTAAAAAATATTAAAGCACTGTGATACATTTGTGCGGTTCCTCATCAGTGGCACTGCGTAATTCATAGAGAGAAAGTACCGTATACTAGAAATCATATATGTGACTAACATAAAGGCTGATGGTTATTAATAGGGGACAGACTATTGTGGGATGAGTGACTTTCCTAGACTGGGCCAGATCTGATGATGCAGAGTTCCAAAGCACGGGCTGCACTGCAGAATCTGGAGGTTCTATCATCAGCCGCTGCCTTATGAAATAAGATACCTTTATGAAGAGTTGGGGAGAAGGGAGGATTCCACCAGGAGGAGGAAAATATGCCCATCTACTCAAAGCAAATGAGATCCAGGGGATATAGAGAGCCGAGCAGCTTCCATGTGCCTAGGAGTTTGGCTTTCTAGAAGAATATACCCACTTAAAGCTGTTCCTTCCTCCCTCCCAGCAGTGAGGGCAAGATGACCCTGCATCAGATGCTCAAGAGAAGAGAGGTGGCTTATAGAGGACAATGTGTTCCAAATTCAGTACTGGTAGAAGCAGGTTCAACTCAAACTGGAGTCTCTGGACCAAATTTGGAGGTGAAGAATAGGATGACGTGAGTTACACGTAACCCTTTCTGGCTCCTGCACAACATGCACTAGTACGGGAATGTAACATAGGTGCAGAGAAGAAGGAAAAATGCAGCAGACAAACTAATAGGAGAGTGTAAGATAACTTAGCAGAGGTTGCTTTATCTGACAGCCCGCTGTTACTTTTTCCCTTTTGGTAGATGTAACACTTGCTTTGATCACCTACTGGATGCCGTCCTTAGTGCAAACTCCTTAACCAAGCGCACTCCACCTGTAAGTTGCAGCACCCTTGGAGTCACCTTGGATTTTGGCCCGCTATAGGTATTACACAGAACAATCCACGTGCAATTGACATGAATCTAAAGCCAGCCAGGATACGGAACATTCTAAGCACAGGCATAGAGTCTATGCTTCTCTGCATGGAATCATGACCTAAAAATCTCTACCCATAGGAGACCATAGCACCCTGAATCACAATCCTTAAAGCCGACACTCATGGTATAATGAGTGACACTTTTGTGAGCTGGTTATTTTGGACTATTATGGTATTGAATTTACCCATGCGCTAGTCTCTGTCTCTTAGATATTAATAATCGTTTCTTCTCTATAAGTCCTAGCATGAAGTGCTAACCAGAATTAAATGCTCCTTGCCCTTCTTGGGGCTGAGGAAGTTGGGCAAGGAGAGATCAGAGCCGGGTCTGCATAGTCGTTGCAGGGTGTTTTGGTTTGCACGGTTGACGAGTGGAATTTGCAGCAGATCACTCCTGTCTACTGGTTTGTAATTCTCTCCCCCTCTAGTGGGAGAAAGGTTTGGAAACGGTTGAGGGAGATTTGTTTAAGCGGCAGCCGCCCGTGTTATTTTTTGCAGTTGAAGGTCATGGATGCTGTTCCTCATGCCCCACTCACAGAAGTGAACCCCTTAAATATTCGGTACTTCTGCAGTTTATAAATTATCACCCTCTGTGCTGCCGCTGCTGATACTGGTGTGGTGTGGCGTAACCAGAGGCTACACACAGGCTTTTGGGATAACTTGGAAATAAACAAGAGATTGGGCTCCCCTTTATCCTCCCCCCTAAGACATGAATGGCATGTTCTCCAGGCACTGCAGCAAATGTACATTTCCATAAATCAGTCGTTTCCATGAGAGCTGGTTTAAAGAGGTAGAGGGTGAAAGCAGCCGTGGAAAGCAGAGGCTATTTGTCCACTTCAAGAGGAGATTATTAAATGCTCTCCAAAATGAAAGGCCTATTGGCAGTGCTGTTTCCCATGAAGAATCTAAATGGTGCTTATGCACCCAGTACCAGGCTGTTCTCCCGCAAACCTGAAAGGCTTGGAGCAGGGCCTGGGGGTGGGGGTAGGGGAGTGAGCTTTTACTGCCACTTCTCTCAAAACCTCTGCAGATTCTTCCAGTTGGCTGCGTTGCTGCAGAATCCACAGTGATCACAGATGCAAGGGAGTGGGAGGGAGAAACGGGCTGTCTCAGTTGTGCAGTGTGATGCACCGATGTCTAAATTTAAAAAAAAGGACTTCAGCCGCTACTGTAAATGGCGTTTGGCCCATCCCTGTCTGACGCAGGAACCCTGCAAAAATCTGAATCGTTTTCTTCTTTATTCCCAGGCCTGGGTCTAAATGTCCGTCCGAGGTAACTTCTCCAGCTCAGCCCTTAGAATCTCTGGTGGTGCTGTGAGTGCTAAGCTGTGGCAGGTTTGTTACTCTTCTCTAGCCTTTCCCCTCATCTGCTGCCGAGAGAGAGGGGCCCCATTTATGGGAGAGAACCACTGAGATCTAGCAAACGTTATTTCTATCTACGGCAACAATCTGCAACAAATAACAATAATGTGTATATGAAACTGGGACAAAGAACTTCTGACTGCAAACTTGCTTGACTGTAGTAAGTGCAAAGTCACCTGCTCCTGCTGCGTTTATAGATCGCTAAAGAAAAAAAATGAGTCCAGGGGATATTTCTTGGGTACGCTGCCCAGGATAAACCCTGCCCTTTGTTTAGAACCAGAAAGTGAAACTAATTAGAAGCAGAAGCGAAACTGACCAGTCTGTTTTTATATTCTGTTAGCACCTAAAGGTCCCAACCAAGGTTGTTGTGGGTCCCTTGGGAACAGGATAGATGATTGTCCCTGTCCCCAAAAGCTTACAGTCTAAAAACACAAGACTGACAAACAGGGATAGACAAATTACGTGTTTTGTTGTTAAAAGCACAGAATTGACCTATGATCCAGCTTCCATATTTCACAAATGGGGGTGGAAAGAAATATTGGATTAAAACCGTTCACGGTTTTTAATCTAACACCAATCTTAAATATTTTCCTCTTGACAGTCCCTCCCTTTAAAAATCAACCAGTCGGCATAGAGCAGACCCAGTGCCTAGTGGTAGTATCTGGACCACAATGTGCATGTGCAGGACATAAAACCAATGGACAGTCATCTGTGGCCTTCGGGGAAGCTGCCAGATTTGGGGTGCGCTGAGGGTTGAGGAAGGATCAGGTTTTTTAAATGGTGCATGCTGGCATAACCCCTGAGGGAGAGCCGCATCCTATTTCCGAGGGCTGAGCAGGCATGCACACTGGACGTGCGTCAGAGTATGAACCACACATGAGGTGGGAAGCTCTCTCTAGATTAGCTGATACTGATTTGCCAGTGCAACAGCATTGTCAGTGCGACAGGGAATGATGCGAATCTTCCAAAAGCCGACAGAGTGCTAGGCTAGAGTGACTGCTGTGCACCAAGGAGAGGCACTTGAGGTGCTCCAGGCAAGGAGACCACCGTGAGCAAAACTTGGATCCAAATGACCTTGAACTTGGGGGAAAGTTTATATCCAAACTCAGTAGCTGAGGCTCACCGTTAGAGTTTCTTGGGCTGCTGCAATGGTGCATAGATAGGAGCAATGGGATACAGTCAAGAAGAGCAACAGAGGGTCCCGTGGCACCTTTAAGACTAACAGAAGTATTGGGAGCATAAGCTTTCCTGGGTAAGAACCTCACTTCTTCAGATGCAAATCAAGAAGAGGTGACCGTAGGTTGAATAGCAGGAAAAGATCCTAACCGTGAGATCTACCTGCCTGTGAAAACCAAGGGAAAAGGCTGAAGCCCCAGTGGAACTGTCCTTTATACTAAAGTCCCTTTCTGCCACTCTGACAGCGTACAGGGAAAGTAAAGTGAACATCAAAACTTACGCTCCCTGTAATGCCTCTTTATACTGCTAGAGAGGTGGAAAGGAGCCTTAATATAAGACTTGGGCAACTCCAGGGTTCGTTATTTCTCTAATTACTACACATCGCCAGCCTCAGAGAAGGGGAAGAAGTGATGAATGCAAACACCCTTCCTTTTTGCAGACCCCACTAGCCAGCAAAGCATGATTTCCCTGTGATGCCCGGCACTGCAGCAGGAGCCCTGTCTGATGCAGGGAGGAGGGTGGAGCGGGAGGGTGTGCAGAAGAGGGAGCTGCATGCAGCATGAGGAATGGCTGAGACTGAGACAACCTCCCTCCCCATCCTTCTACAGCAACGGAGTTGGCTAGAGATAGTAGCCGTCCCAGGCTGAGTGTCCTTGGTGTGTCAGGGCGGGTGAGCCGTGCTGTGGAGAAGCGGAAGGTGCCTATAGAAAGGGGGCGTTCTACTTGTGGGTCACAATGGCTGAGCCTGCAGCAGCTGTCCCTTGGAGCGCTGTGCCTGCAGAGTATACGGGGTCGCTAGGCTATTGCTGTAGAACAAGTGTTACTGGTGCATCAGAGGCTGCCCCTCACTCCCGTTCTGTCCCTTCTTGTGCCTCCAGCAACCCCTTGGTTTGCTGAAGTGCGAGCTCCTTCCTAGCTGGGCATCCACCCCCTTTCAGTGAACTGACACCAGCCACATCTGCCCTCGGCTTCCCCCAAGGGGCGGTGTTGGGCTGCAGAGGGAACTGGCCTCTGCTGAGCCCGCGCTCTCTCTCAGCCTTTCGTCTTTGCTCGTGTAACCATCCTCGCTGCACCGGAGGTGGGAGGCCGAAAGCAAGAGGCCTCCATTGATCCACAGGCCAGGTGCTGCAATGTGGGGCCTGCTAGCCGCATTCTGCAGGGACTTGGGGAGAACGTCCTCACTAGGGGACGTCCCAGGGTGCTGATTCCAGGCCAGACCTCTTGGCAGCACAGCTTGCTAGCTGAGCAGAATTCTGCCTGTCTGCGGTGTTGGGAGGGAAATGTGCTGAGGCCATTGGGCTCCTTTCACAGGGTAAGTGTGTCCCTCCTCCATACAAGGGAGTTAACCCCTTAGCTCAGGCTGATGCAGTGTCACAGGATAAAGAACAGGGAATGCTGGCTGAGTTTCCCTTGCAGAGATGGTGTCTGCAGTGTAGGCCAGTTAATCAGTGCTGGGAGATTACCCAGGGGGTGTCACTTGGTTCCTGGGACCCCCTCAAAGAAAGCAGGGAGTAAGGTAGCTGTGCAAGCATGAGGCTCACAGAAGGACCTAGTGTGAGCTGGAGCCAGCCCTTTTGGGGTGTCGGGATAGAAGTGAAGGGTGGGTGAGGGAAGAATGCTGGAGACCCTCCCTCCTGACTCCCTTTCCCTCTTTGCGTCTAAATCAGCCTGCCTCTTTCCATAAGGGCAGAGGCCCTGTAGACATATGCAGGTGTCTGCACCTCTGCCTGGATAACCACCTGCGCACACAGGGAAACTTAATCTTCACCCCGGCTTCCTTGCAAACTCCTCTGCTTCCGCCAACACTGAGCAGAAATGCCTGCAGCCCCTGGGGCAAATGGGCCTGGAAGCACTCGGACGAGATTAATCTGTAACTGGGTGAGCCATAAAATGAGAAGCCCGTGAAGGTGTCCCTTTGTCGGACAGAGTCCCAGCCAGGGAAGTGCTGTGCCAGCTGCCAGCAGCAGAAAGAAGGGGACAAGACAGGGAGGACCCCTTCACTTTCCTTTATGGTTCCAAAGGAGATCAGCGTAGCTGCATTAACCCATCCTTCCTGCTGCAGCCCAGTGACTCTAAGCACACACTGGGGCAAGGACACTCGGACATTTCTTTGGCTAAACACTCAGGCTGAAGAGAGGGAAAACCAGGTTTCTTGTTCAAAAGAAGGGAATTGTCCTCTATGATATGGCGCAATTTGGGCATCTCCCAGCAGAGGGCGCCAGCTACACTGGCTTCTGGCAAAGTGCGGGGTGGGAAGGGTAGCGGATGCTTTTCAGTCAGTCTATCTAGAGAAAACCTCAGAAACTGCTGGGTGCTTTAAGGGATAAAGGAATTACAGTCAAATACATGTGAAAAGAAAGTGTCTCCGGGTAGGAAGAAAACCAGTGTCTCCATTGATCTCACCAGAGGGGTAAAAGTGTGCGAGATCTATTAAATGGGGTGGAATCCACTCCCTAGGGAAGTGGTGGAAATGGCATCTCTTGGGCCACTCGAAAACTGGGCTGGTGGATAAGTGAGATAGGGAACAATCCTGAACTGATCAAGGAACAGGCTAGGTGACCCGCTGAGTTTTCTGCTGTCTCTTCATTTCTGTGATTGTGATACCTAGTGCAAAAATCTCATGTCCACTCACCCATCTAGAGTATCCGATGCCGGGTCTCCAGTCTGCTCTTCTCAATATATTACATCCGCAACTAGCCAAGAGCCCTGTGTGTGTGAGCCTTGTGCTTGTGTGTGACTGACGGGCGAGAGGATCAGTGTCCCCATATTGTCCTGGAGGCTCGCTCCTCAGCTGGAAAGCACAGGATTGCTGTGTCCTATGTAGAACAACCCCCTGCCTTCCTTGGGGCTGCAAGGGCAGGCTCCTGTATTGCAGAGAGCGTATGGTGGCACAGCCAGAGTGCTACCTCTGCTCTCCTCTCTCTGCATCTCACCAGGTTATTGCCTGCTGGGCCAGAATGACTTGACCATCATAGAAATGAGGGTGAGGGAAGGAAGCCAGAGAATGTGTCATTCCTTAAAAAGGGATGCGACATCACCCCCCCCCCCCACCATGTAACAGTTCACTGTCGCCGTGGGTGATGTCTGGCACTGCTGTTATTTATTTTCTGTCTAGAATGGCTCACCAGGGCTACACCCCAATGCACAACACTTTTGCAAGGAGTTTGTCAGCAGAGCACTGAGCTCTGGCAGTTCCACGCCAGCGTCGGTCTAGGTACTTACATGTCCCTCAGTGCCCCGCGGTATCTGAGTGCCTGGCAGTTGTGAATGGCTTTTACCCTCCCTGTGAGGTAGGACAGTATTATCCCCATTTCACAGCTGGGGAACTAAGTCAGGAGGGAGACTAAGTGACTTGCCCAAGGTCACACAGGAAGTCTGTGGCAGAGCCTGGAACTGACCTCCCCGATCTCCTGACTCCCACAGCCCCCATCCAGTAGACCACGCTGCCAGTGGATGCCCTTAGGAAGTGAAGGTCTCTATGGTCCATCTGTATCCTAAACTCTGAACATCTCTCCCTATCCCCCATTCTAATCAATAGGCATTATGGGTGCTCAGTGCCTCAAAGGATTTGACCCCATTTAGGGAACCCTTCACTACCTAGTGTCTATATCAGCCTTGCTAGGAGTTTCCTCCTCATCTCCTTGCTGCTGTCTTTCTCCTGTATGCTGTCCCTTCTGGCTGGCCTGGCCAGGCAGCCAGTGGGGATGGCTGTCCTTGCATTGAGCAGTTCTGAATGTCCTTTCTGTGGCAACTGATAGAAAAGAGATTCATTGCATGCAGGAAAAAGGCTGAGATGTGGTGAGATTCCACACTTCTCTGCTGGGTGGTAACTATGGGGATCCTGCACTGTTCAGACCTGTAGCTTTCAAGGTACCTGGATTAGGACAGTGTCTTTGTACTGTATTTGTACAGCACCTAGCACAGTGGGGTCCTGATCCCTGACTAGGACTCCTAGGTAGTTACTACTAATAAAGCTGCTTACACAGCGTGAATAAAGTGCTTTATTGGGATCTTCTCTGCTTCTTTCTATGCTGGCTTGGAAGGGAGGCAAACTACCCCAGGCAGGGGTGTAAAGGGAGTCACCCTATTGTTAGCAAGGCCAAGAAGGCTGCTCACCTGAATAAGGCCTGTAGGATGGACCATCTGTTACTCTTTTGCAGCCACTGGAAGCATGACCTAGTGGCTAGAGCAGGGGGGTCTATCTGCTAGGAGATCTGAGTTCTATCTCTGGCTCCATCACTGACTCGCTCCTTTTCCTTGGGAAAGTCATTAAACTTCTCTGCCCTTCAGATTATCCATCTGTAAAATGGGGATAATACCCACTGGATGCTGTGTTAGCTAACTAGCTACGTAGCCATTTTGGAAGGAAGGCACCATAGATCAGCAGGGTCATAGTGGAGACCCAAGAGCTTATGGGAGACCATTTTTCTCTGCTAATATTAAACAGGCTCTTTGGAGGTGGAATTGTGTAGTGATGGGATTGGAAACGGAATCTGAATTGCTGCATATTGGCGGGGGTTTAATTACAGCAGGGTGAATAGAAGTGAGTGCTAGCAATGATCTGGGAGACGCTCCATTTTGCTGCCTTGGAAGATTTTTGTTTCCTCTGTTCTCCTTGATTAAAATATGGCTTAAAAACCACAAAGGACAATGTAACTATTTTCCACCAGCATCAGCCTTAATTTTATTTATTTATTTTTAATCCTTTGTGTTTAGCTAGATGGCCCTTAGGGAGAACAAAGCATGTCTTTGGCAATTGGTGAGAATGACCAAGCATCTGTATACAGCATTCTGACAAATGTGGCTGCCAGGCAGATTCTGTCACGTATCAGACCTGGGGGCAGGGATATGGACTATTTAAACATTTTATTAAAGCTAATGTTAAAATTATATAATACATGGGTTGAGAAAAGAGTGTCTGTACATCTGGGTATAGTGCTTAGATTAGCCACAAATACAAAGTTTGTTTTTAAAGTCATAAGCTACATATACTGCATAATCAGCAGTCACCCAAATTTAGGTGAATACATTTAAGAATACAGTTTAGATATTAGCATCCAAGTATTCGGGTACATCGCTCCTGAAAAGTTATACAGAGAGTTGTCTGTGGAAAGCACATACTGTAGATCAATGAGTGAAGATTGTCCCTCAGTAATTGAGAATGTAGGTAGGTTGTTCAGTCAGAAAATACAGTCCATGAGGAAATATTTCAGTTACTTTCCCCACTAGGCTTCTCATCCACACTCCAGCTCATCCCTCCTGGTATTGCTGATGTCCGGTGATGTGTTCTATGGAGCTTCTGATAGCATCCCACACCATGAGTTGCTGTATCAGCCAAGCGTAGCATTGACCAATTCCACATTCTCTCAACACTCGCTCGTCTACACTGCTCCCAAAAACCAGCTTCTTGAGAGTTGGTCTCCCTTCCCAGTGCTGGCCTAGCCTGCCCTTGCTTAGCTTGGAAGAGGATAGCTTGAAGCACTGTGGCTGCACCATGTAGTTCAGCACCCTTGTGTTGTGCAGCTTGTCTGTTTCACACCAGCTTTGGGCCGGCATATTTAATAAGAGGTCAAGTTCATCCTTGATGTAACAACTTCTGTTGTCAAATGGCGTTACACCAGGGCTAATTTTGGCCTAGGAAATTCCCGGCACTTTGTTTTGCTGATTTGTACCTGATGGTTTGAGTCTCCCAGCAAAGGCCTGTCTGAAGCTTGCAAAAGCAACTTCTCCTCCCTGAGTTCCAAGGGGCTGCAATTGTAGGAGGGAGAAAGGCAGTGGCCTGATTGACCATAATGAATGGACCAAAGTCATCCCAGGTGTAAGCCCATCGGATTCCGTGCATATGTGGAGAAGAGGGAAGAGAAATCTAGAGCATCTCCCTTGTTTGTCCAGCGTTCGAGATTGGCACATGAGGCTCGATACCAAAGTCAGCCTCTCCCCCAAAGCAGGTAGCCTCATGTCACAAGCTGTAGCTGTTTGTTACACACTGAAGACGCTGTGGCTGATTCCCTGACCTGCGCAGTTATCCTGGGGGCTTGCACACTTCAGAGGCCTTGGATTCCACCCCTGCTCTCTATTCCCCTTCATGGTGCTGGTTAACAACTTCTGCACGCAGAGCAGCACAGTACTTAGGAACGTATCCAGGCTGCAGGTGGGGACCCATCAGACCTACAGTGGAAGGAGGTGCTCCTCAGGGTGGGACAGCTACATGCAGGGCTTAGCTCGGTTCCCCAGGCCACCCCACTCCCTGAGGCCACGTCTCTGGGCACAGGGCCCTGGATTCTCGAGAGCAACGATAGCAAGGCCTAGATTCCCAGAAAGAAACATTCCCCCAGCAAGAGAGGGGTTAATGACTTGGCAACCAAGCATAGGCTCCAGCCCCTGCTAACCCTGAGTGCTGCAGAGCTAATGCCCTTGCCCGCCCCTTAAGGGAACGGATTACTCCATAACCGCTCTACTCTCTGGCCAGTGTGACTTGGGAGTGCTCCAGAGTAGTCCCACCCGGCGCTCTCTGGTTGGAAGAAAGATTGCTGTCACTGGAGTGTGTTCTCGAGCCCTTCACTTGTCCAGTTTCTAAGGGTCCAAATGATGGGGCTTCCACCCACTAGCTCCCTGGGGGACGCTCTCTTTCAGCCCCATCACTCAGCCCTCTAACCCAGAGTGAGCTCTGCTCCCTGATGGGAGTCTCTTCCCACAGACTGCCAAGGAGGTTTTCTCCAAGTGCCAAGTGGTCGACAGTCCCCATCCCTGCTTCATCTTGCACCTGCAGGAGTTCCAAGAAGGAGGTTGGTTGTGAGATCGAAGGAGAGACCCTAAGATGATTTCTGACTTCTGCATTTACCAGCTGGTTGAATTTCCTGCGTTATGTCCTAACAGAGGGGGCATTGCTGCAATGGAAAACGTGTAGTCTCTCTCGTTTGCGCTAAGGATTTGACAGCCCTGTTGGTTTCCCCGAGGTGAAAGTAGCTTGGCCGTGACCGTGACTCACTGATGAAACATGAGCCTGCCTGATTGCAGGCAGGATGTCATGAAAAGGCTGTTTCACCACCGTTCGGTGGCTACTTGTGCTGTGGCAGCAGATGCTCTAAGATCTTCAATGCCAATACGTGCTTCTGCCCTCCTATCTTCATCCAGCGCTGCAGACGCACCTCTGTTAGCTGGTGGAATTTCAGTCTGGGCGATTCCCGCAAGCCGCATGATCATGGAAGTCCACTGCAGTTCAACACTCTCCTTTGCACAAGGCAGTTAAATCTGGCTTTACCATAGGCCTGTCCACGTTTATTGAACAAGGCTTGAGACAAAGATTGACGTGAAAGCAAGGATAAGGATTTGGAAATATAAGGTTACCGGTAAAAGAAAAACATAAGACACAAATTATAGTCATTGTTTCTTACCCCCGGAGGTCCCCCATCTCAGACTCTTCTTGGGGTTCTTTTGTCTTCGTAAATCCTCCAGCCTGCCCCAGGGCCAGCCTGTAAAGACAGGCTGGGTCCATAGACATCTGTTGTTCTCCACCTCGATTGAGACTCCCTCGCCTCAGGTGGGAAGTTTCACTTCCAGCCGTTCTGGAACACAATGGCCTACATGTTAAATAACGCTCAAACAGCTTCCCCACAAACACCTTGCAATAACCTGGCAATCTTCTCGTTCTTAGCTTTCAACAGAGACCACCCATGACCCCCCTTAGGTGAAATATACCCCTGGGGTAATATACCTGCCTGGGGATGTCCAGGCATGTCTGTCACACTTGCTAGCAGGTGTGGGGGGAATACCCTGCTGGCAGCTGAGTGCTGAACTCTCCTCCCCTGACTACACTGGGCTGAACCTGCAGCTAGAACGGAATGGCTGCCAGACGCTGCTGCTGCTCGTCTTTCAGCCAAACACATCTGGACTGAGCTCTGGATTGTCAATGGGAGCCCGACTGTGACACTGTTGCTACCCAAAAGGGGTTAAAGGAACCTATTGCCCGTAGCATGGCAGGGGGCCAGTGTTCCTGCAGGGAAATTGTGCCTGTATCGTGGCGGGGTGCCAGGATGCCTATGGGGAGACTGGATTTGCTTGCGTTAAAGTGTGTGCAGTTTAAAGAGATCAGTCGGCTTAATCTCCCTCAGCTGTGAAATAAATCAAGTGGTGCCGTGCTACCAAGCTTCTGGGCAGTGACCAGGGTTCGCTCGTCCCTGCCTGGATACAGCAGCGTTCGCTGCTCAGGGGCGAAGACGGGTGGCATCCCCTGCTATTGAAAATGGCTTGGGGATGTCTTAGACTGAGCCTCACTTATTCCTGCCCAATTTCAAGCATTTGGCCTCAGACTCAAGATTTTGGGAGAGCTTTTGGGCCCTTCCCTGAGTTCTCCTGCCTTCTGGTGACGTCACCCTCACAAATCCATGTGCAGAATAGCTGGGGATCATGAAGGCTAAATTGGCTGCAGGTTCGTCACGTGGGGATGCCCATTCTGTGCTGCCGGAATAGATCCTTAGCTGTACGTTGCAATGTTGCTGCTCGTCTAGGAATCTGTATTTGGGCTGGGATAAAGAGGGGCTGGGATCTCCAAGCACGGAGGGAAGGAAAGGAACAAGCGATCCAGTACCTATTGATACCTGAGTACATCCTATCTCCTTGCAATGTGCTTCCTTACAGGCCGTTCTTAATCCCTTTTCTTCCTAGCAGGACACATTTTAATTTTCAGTCTTGCGTTGTTAGTTCGTCAGAGGCAGAGCAAGCTCAAAGAGGAGTCCACCCACCTCCAGGGCAGAAACTGGCTCTTCCGAGAGGTATGGTGGAGGGCACATAGGGGAGGAAACGGGGCTAGGAGCATATCCTAGCTCAAAGGGAAGGAATGCTTCAGTGCAGAAAACGGATGCTCGAAATCTGGTGAGGGGCTCTCTGTGGGATCAGTGAGTCACCCGCTCTCTCCTCTAAAAGTGGGCCTGGCTAGGGTAGGGTCCAAGTTGTTGATCCTCAGACAGGAAGGATGAATCAGACCCCCCTGTGATTGCGGTGCGAAGAGCCGAGCAAACGTCCATCCCCTTCCAAGTCTCTGCATTTCACAAACGTTTCATGCCTAACAAAATGCCGGAATCGTTTGTGACTGTCCTGGGATAAGTTCATCTGTGTGTCATGTCTCTGCTGAAGTCAGTGGGGTTGCCTGGGGTGGAGGTTGGGGGGAGGCGGGGACTTGACCCAATATATAATATATCCTATGGCCTAGAATAGTTAAAGGTGACTAGTCACTTTTGGGGGCTTCTTTCTTTTCTTTTTCTTTCTTAGCCCCAATGTTTTTAAAGGGGTTGATTTTCAGAGGGTGGGTGCTCTCTCAGTATCTGCTCCTTTTTAAGGCGTCTCAAGTTGGGCACTCAAAATCAGTAGCCGCTTTGGCAAATCTAAGCACAAAAAAAAATCACTGTGAGTTTTGAGTCCAGGTCACTAGACTGCATGTCTCATCCCCACAAACCATTGAAAACAAGGGAAGAAGTAATTAAGTAATGCACTACTCATCCCCTCGTCAGTTCCCTTTCTCAACCTCAGTTACTTTCCTTCCGCTGCCCCCCAGAACCACATCTCCGCCCTCATCCTGAGAGCCCAAACAAGCCCCCTTGAACTCTGACCATGTTTGTTGATGACATGTTCCTTGCCTAGGTGACTAATACAGGGATGGCGCGGCTTTCACATGTAACCTGTGGGTGACTCTTGCATTGGTTTGTCTAGGCCAGTGGTTCTCAAACTTTTGTACTGGTGACCCCTTTCACATAGCATGCCTCTGAGTGCGACCCCCCCCCTTATAAATTAAAACACTTTTTAATATATTTAACGCTATTATAAATGCTGGAGGCAAAGCGGGGTTTGGGGTGGAGGCTGACAGCTCGCGCCCCCCATGTAATAACCTTGCGACCCCCAGATGTGTCCCGACCCCCAGTTTGAGAACCCCTGGGCTAGGCGAGGCGTCGTGCGAGAGTGCAGATGGTGACTTCAGCATGCTTCTTACTTTTTTTCCTGTAGTGTCTGGGGAGGGAAAGGGTGTGAATGGTGATCAAAATTAGCAAGTGTCCAAAGTCTGGGATGAGATTTTTCTAAATGTTGCAATTAGAGGCAAAATCCACATTTGTGGCTGCACTGGTGTATTTATATTTATGGGCAGACGTACGGCTGCACACTTGGGTGGGAAAGATGTGGGCTTAGGAAGGAAGTTTTTGGGGTGCTAACGTAGGAGTTCTATCAGTGCTTTGACACAGAAGCATCTCCTCTCGTCTAAGCCATCCCTGTTAAGCCCCTCCTGCTTCTATCTCCTCCCAAGCCAGAGGTCATCCACTCGTTCCCAGCTGGCTAGCCTCCCTCCCTGGCTTGCTAGAGGTATTCACGGGGCATTCCAGTGAGTCAAAGAGCTGATCAGGGAAAAGCAAACTACCAAACTTTGACAAAAAATGAAAACTTCCCTGAATTTCCCCCCTTCTCGCCCCCACTGTCCAGCTGTAGTCAGGGGCACCAAATGGCAGCATTGGGGAAAGCTGATGGATCTTGGCAAAACTCAGTTAGCTGCCCTGAATAAGAGGAGTGACTCTTTGTAACAAGTTTTTAACAGTGGACGAAGTGGAGTTTGCAGAGAGGGGAGTTGTTGAGCTGCAGGACTCCAAGACACGGGGATTGGGAGAGGAGGCAAAAAAAAATTTGTTTTAATTTGTTTTAAGGGTAAATTTTATGTTTTCTGAAAATAACTTCAATAGAAAACTCTGCTGCCTTCTGAATATAATCCCCAGGTGTGGCATGCACCCTCACTCTCTTCATTAATATGTAACATGGGGAGGGCTTTTAGCTTTGCTTGAAGTAGAAATTGCACTGAAGCCTTATCTGTGGAGTCACTACCAACTGTGTGTGTGTGTGTTTCTCCTCTCCTTCATTAACACACTAGAGCTGACTGGGAAAAGGTGTGTGTGTGTGTGGGGGGGTGTTTGGTTTGTTGGATTTTCCCTGCTGACGAACTTTGACTCTGTCCAAAAAAAAACAAAAAAACCCCACCCTGAAAACTGACAGTTTTCCAGTTTTCAGCAGCCAAAAATCAAAATATTTTCAGCAACTGAAAACTACCTCTCACAAAATTATCTTCTGATGAAGAATCCAAACATTTTGAGGACAGTGGACACGTTGCCTGAAAACAATTTAATTTGTTAAAAACGCAATTTTTGCATCTGAAAAAAAACCCAACACATTTTTTCATGGAAAATTATAGACCAGCCCTAATCAGCCCGCAACTCCCATAGCAACTATACATAAAGGAGGATGAGTGTGTGTGATGCTAACTCCTAGTGTCTAAGACTTGGGCTAGTTGAGTCATAGACTCATAGACTTTAAGGTCAGACGGGACCATTATGATCATCTAGTCTGACCTGCACAACGCAGGCCACGGGATCTCACCCACCCCCTCCTGTAACAAACCCCTCACCTATGTCTGAGTTACTGAAGTCCTCAAATCGTGGTTTAAAGACCTCAAGGTGCAGAGAATCCTCCAGCAAGTGACCCGTGCCCCACGCTGCAGAGGACGGCGAAAAACCTCCAGGGCCTCTGCCAATCTGCCCTGGAGGAAAATTCCTTCCCGACCCCAAATATGGCGATCAGTTAAACCCTGAGCCTGTGGGCAAGACTCACCAGCCAGCACCCAGGAAAGAATTCTCTGTAGTAACTCAGATCCCTCCCCATCTAACATCCCATCACAGACCATTGGGCATATTTACCTGCTAATAATCAAAGATGAATTAATGGCCAAAATTAGGCTATCCCACCATACCATCCCCTCCATAAACTTATCAAGCTTAGTCTTGAAGCTAGATATGTCCCACTACTCCCCTTGGACGTCTGTTCCAGAACTTCACTCCTCTGATGGTTAGAAACCTTCGTCTAATTTCAAGACTAAACTTCCTAGAGTCAAGCAAGATCAGTGCTCTTGGTCCACTTGCCCTGAGTCCCCTTATAGCCAAATTCTGCTTCTGGCTGTACCCATGGTATCTCTCTCAAATCAATGGGGGCTCACCAGGCGTAACAGAGGGTAGAATTATTCCATACGGTCATTTCTGTTCTGTACTTCGCTGGCTGCAGTCACGGTATCTCCATCTCCTCGAAGAGTCTGTCATGCAGCCCAACTGGTCCGACTCTTAATTTCTTCCTAATGTCTAGGCTAAAGTTCTCCATCCTTAGCGTCCTCCATTCTGCTTGTTCTTTCCTCTTTGGAGACAGAGTAATTCCCTTCTTTCCTTTAGGCTGTTACCTGGATGGTATTTAGAGACTGTGTGTGTGTGTGCCTGTGTCTGTTCTGCATTCTTCTCTTCTCTTCACTGTACCTAACTGGATAAATATCCTAGATCTTGTGATTGCAGACTTCTTTTAATATGCACTTCTTGATGGCTTGTTCAGTGTTTATAATGAATACGGGACTTCCTGCTGATGGATTTTGTTTGTTCTGATTTTTTTTTTTTGGCAGCTTAGTCTTTAGCAAATTATGGCTCCATTTTAGTGGAAGTTGAACTAATTTTGTAGGATTTGTTTTTAAATTGGGGATTTTAAAATATTTTTACTCCAATTATATCAATTCCCCCCACCCACCCCCCTTTCCTTAGGATCAACTCCCAGCAATTTGCAGTGATCCCTCTGGCCAACTTTCAATGCTGAGAAAACTTCAAACCTTGGGTCATTTTTGGTGTGTGTGTGTGTGATCTTCAACATAAGCTGCTTCTATGAAACTCACAGTAGGACAGCTGCAGTTCTGAGAGTGAGGCATGTTGAGGTGGAAAATAATGGGATCAGGCCCCCAAGTGCAAAGATTCTCCGCTGTGCCCGGGTCTGCGATGGGCAAGGGCACTATGTTGAAGGAGGTTTCATTTTTATTTAGTCCATGGAATCCTACCTGTCTGCATTGGGGGAAGGAAGGGAAATGCTAGTTCACTAAGATGAACTATTTCCATGGAGGGGCTCTTCATAGCTTAACGGACTTCATATAAAACCATTCCTGGAAGGGGGAATCGTAGACTTTAAAGGTGAAAGAGCCCTAATAGGTGGCATAGGCCAGTGCTGGACTGCCCCATTGTGTATCTGCTCCTATGTCCTATCTAGTACCTACAATCCCTCTCCAATGAGACTCTAAATCTATCTGTATACACACCTAGTAACTGGAAAGAGCAGGGTGGGTTCAAGCCCTTGCATTGAAAAACCAGAGAGGAAATCTTTTGGTTGCAATTTTCATAGACATTCTAAAAGCGAAACAAGCCTGAAATTCACACTCATGGAAACTGCACTTGGTTCCCCCTCTTTCAGCTCCCCAACTCTCTCCTTATCTCTGGACTGGAGAAGTCGGGGGGGGGGGGGAGGATGTCCCACAACCTTGGCAATCCCTCTCTTTTGCCCTTGAAGTTCTGAGCACCAGTAGTTCTCAAGCTGCCTTTCCCCTGCGCTCACACACGCTTGCACTCCCCACGAGGTTGCATTCCCCTTTAAAAGTCCCAGCACATGCTGATCTGCGGAGCTCCTGCAGGCTGTGTTGCGGCACTGGGGAACTCTGCTGAGCTGTGCAGTTTGAGCTGCCAGAGATCCCGAACAATGTCATTGTGATCAGAAGGCACTGCAGCACTCAACTTTCCCTGGCGCTCTCCTCTTCGCTCTCCTTCACCGCCAGCTTTCCCAGGGCACAAGGCAGGCAGAGCAAAGCAAGTAAGTGCTACAGCCCCTTGGTAAACTCCTGCTTCCCTTGAATCCTGGCCACAGGTCTAGATATTCCAGGGTTTAGCTCTCTCATTCCTATGGAGCCTGGTGCCTGTGCTTTAATCTCTCTGTGGTCACTGAGAATGAATGTCAGGCATCAGCTCCACCAGCAAACTGTTCTAGTGAACTTCGGTGCAGTCTAGCCAGTTGACAGCAAAGGCTTCCAAATTCTCTCCATTTTGGCAAAGAAGATGACGGTGCACAGAAGTCTTATTCACTGGTGATGCATTGGAAGGTACCTTTCTCCCGCTAGGCGCACACAGCGCGGTATGGGTCACCTCTGTGAAGTTTAAATGCTTCTTTTTAAATGATCAGTGTCTTAATGTCATTACAACCTAGGTACCTATCGCTGGGACTGGTTCTGAACAAGCCTCTGTCCCTTTGCAAGTCATAGTCAGAGGGAATCGGCAGAGAGAGCAGCTGCAGAGAGGGTTGGTGTCCAAATACGTTGTGGCCCCTGACCACTCCAGTGGGATTTTTATTTATTGCTGCTTAAAATCTCATGGTTGGGTGTTTTTTACATCGATGTAATTTAATATATTTGGATGGATTTGACGGGCCAGACCCTGTGCTCCGTTACACAGCTGTGCAAACGCCGAGTAACTCAGTTGAAGTCACTGGAGTTGCACCGCTCTGAGAGCAGAATCCAGCCTAGCGGCCTTGTTAATAAAGAAAAGTAAATGTGACCATCCCTTGCTATGGAGGAGGGGGAAATATCAGCCGTCTGAGAGAGCAGAGGGGAAGGCGACTGCAGCTGTGTGTCTGAAGGGCTCTTTATTAATTAGCCGTGTGTGCTGCAATTGCTTTTCGTGACCATGAATGAGGGGAAGGGTGCTCGGCGCCGAAGGATCTTCCCTCCACCTCTTCACTATGGGAGCAAAATGAGTGGGAGAAGAAAAGAGTGTTGTTGAGTGTGGGAGGAGGGAATCCTGTGGAACCTGACGGATCAATTGCTCACGTGCAGGTCTGAAACTCGGGTTCCCTGCACTGTTGGTTTGGTGATGTCATCGCTGCAGTATGTCTTGGCAGTTTGCTTTTTCCAGTTACTAAAGCCTCCAATGTGAGTGCACAGTTTGTGGGTTTACGCTCCTTTTCCTGGAGAAATCCCTGCATTCTCCCTGGCACGGGGGTCTTTAAACAAAATGGATCAAATTCAACCCTGGTGCAACTCATCTGAAGTCAGTACGTTCCCATGCAATACATTTCAATGCCATTGAAGTCAGTGGTGTTGCACTGAGGAGGAATTTGGCCCTCTTTTAATGCAGAATGATCTATACCTACCTCTGTCTGCAGGCTGTGTTCTCCTTGTAGCTGTGGGAGGCCATCTGTGGTACCTAGCTTTAGGACATTGAAGAGTGATTGGTCTCTCTCTTTCTCTCTCTCTCTCTCTCTCCTGTAACCGGGCAGGATTAGGAAGTGGCTTCACTTGGGCTTGTCTGGGCTTGTTCAGGCCTCAGCCTGCCTCTGTCGGTGATCAGAAGGATCAGGGTGGCTCTAAAGGAAACTTGCCTCATATAGCTTTGCAGCCACTGTGCTGGGCTGGGAGCTTCGGAAAAGCCAGTCACAGAAATCTACTGCCCTTCTGCTTGATCCTCTGTGCAGGTAAAGAATGTGTGTGTGTGTGTGTGTGTGTGTGTGTGTGTGTGTGTGTGTGTGTGTGTGTGTGTAAAGGAGGGTTTACGTGGCTGCTGATGTAGCACATGCATGTCTGCACATATAACATACTCTGTGTACATGCGTGCATACAGTATGTACTGCGTGCGGTGGGGACTGCATGAAGTCTTGACTGAAATGGACCGACAGAAATGGTCTAGGGTCTGTAAGCCACCTGGGAAGAGTTTAGACAGTAACGCTCTTCAGTCCATCCCGACTACAGGATTAGGGAACCCCCTTCTGGGATCCTACCCTCCTTCCTGCCCCTTCACCTTCCCCAGATCCCCTACTTCCAATCTCGAAGGTCAGCGAGGGGTCTGCGTGAAAGCACACGGGGAGGGATGATGGGGAGTCGCAGAGGAAAGGGGCTCAGTGGTGGGCAGAGGGACATCCCCAGAGGTGCCAGTGGCAGGAGGGAAACTGCGATACATCCCCGTTTTTTAGAAGGGGTCGAAGCAGTTCTGTCTGCAGGGAGGAGAATCTGAACGTTCCTTGGGGCTGCCTGAGTTTGGCAGGAGAGAGGGGACTCTCGTGGCGTTCGTGCTCTTGCTTTCTGCTTCTGGGATCTGAGGGCATTGTGATTTTTATGGAGGGTTTGCTCCTGGTGTCGCTGGCCCCATGGCTGCTTTTATGAACTGTCTTTATCTGGGGATGTGTCATGTCCGGAACAAGGAGCTACATTCTACCCCGCGGACTTTTCAGCAGCTCTCTCTCCCTCCCTGCTTTGCTTTTCCTAGCAGCGGTACCTGCTCCATCAGCTTGCCCCGATATTTCTTTGGAAGCTGAATCTCTGGGAATAATCGTGTCCGTGCCTTGTGATCCGATGCCACTTGTGACTAAATGCTGACGTCCCTGTCATTCTGAGCCCTGGCTAGCTGAAACCTTCCAATATCGGTCACGCCCTGTATGGCCTACCTGTTTATCCCAAGGTTTCAGGTGTCTATGCAAACCTCCAGTGGGATTCTGTGGTATCTAGGTGGCTATTAGATGACATAGGAGATGAGTGCGCATAGGAAAGGCTTAGAGCAGACAAGAATTCAAAAGACATCAGGACCCATTTCAGACCAGATGCAAGAGAGCGTCACTCTGTTGAAACCAACTGGAGTTACCTCAGTGCTGCATGGGCTCTGAATGCTCATTAGATGCTAATTCAGACTCTTTTCCTGGCCTCTCTCTGAGTTGTTCCATTGGACCCAAAACCCATTGGAGCTGATTGTGCAGATATTTCTGCAGAGGGTCCTTCCTCTGGGATTTGGGAG
This sequence comes from Chrysemys picta bellii, assembly GCF_011386835.1. Classification (NCBI taxonomy): domain Eukaryota; kingdom Metazoa; phylum Chordata; order Testudines; family Emydidae; genus Chrysemys; species Chrysemys picta. The sequence goes on along the minus strand of NC_088811.1, from coordinate 10,401,466 downwards.
GCATCTCCAGTACCACCCTCTGCCTAAGTTCTTATAATGCTGATCCTGGCACTGCCCAAAAAACCTGCTTTATTCATCTTATTAAAGATCTCTTGGGGGATCCTTTTGCTATTTCTTCCCCCCCATGCTGTTATTTCTAATGTTGGATCTAAAATCTGTTTCTCCTGAAGTAAACGGTTTCACCCCTTCCCTCCATGTCACTTGTACCTGCACAAACTGGTTTGTTATTGTAGGGTTTCTCTGCGGTGTTGTACTATACACACTGGTGGGTTTGTGAGGTTTCTCCCAGAGGCAGGCCAATCTGGATGTAGGTTTATTGTAGAGCTGATCCCTGTTTGTAGGGGGAGGAGTGAGGTAGGTTGGGGTTTGTTTGTTTTTGTTGGTGGTTTGGTTTGGTTTGGTTTGGGTAAATTTGTTTGGTTTGGTATGTGTAAAATTGGTTTGGGTAAATAAAAGGAGAAAAAAATTCACTGAAACACTTATTTCCTGCCTTTGTAAAACATGCTTCACACTCAGCATATGTAGTTTTCCCTCCCAGTGGCTGGGTTGCTAGAGGATAATGACCTACTACTGTTTTTGGTAGCAGTAGAGTAGAGGTCAGTGCTGTGCTGAAGATCCCAGCTTCAAGCCCTGTTGCTGACCCATGTGAACCAAGGGTTGTTCCACTTGCCCAAATGGACACCTTTGCAGACAGGTGGAAGGAGTTTAATGGGGGCCTTGCAGCCTTTTCATTCCTACTGATGGTGCTAGGCAGTGTAATTATAGCCGCGTTGGTCCCAGGATATTAGAAAGATAAGGTGGGTGAGGTACTGTATTTTACTGGACCAACTTCTGGCGACAGCCACCCTGCATACCACCATGGAAGATATCGCCTGGAGCTGTCTGAAATGGAAACTCCACCCCATGAAGAAAAAGGAAGCAAAACTTAACAGCGACATCGACTTCCTGAGCAAATACAAGAAACAAATGCAAGAAACATCATCCTCCGAGAACTCACCATCTATACCCCTCACAGAAGTTGGTCTAAGAAGAGATATTACCAGGCCTGGTGACAGCAATTCCAGGCCTCAGGGCAGAACAGTCAATGGGCCCCCTAGAAAGGGATGTGCCCGTCCAGCTGCCTTCGCCGCCACCGATACCACCCCGCATGCGCCTAGGAGCCAGGGCCAGATTAACCTTTTGTGGACCCGGCGCCAAACGTATTTGTGGGCCCCCATGGGAGCAATGGAGCATGGTGCAGGGAGGTCAGTACCCAGAGTGAGGGGCTGGCCAGGGGCAATGGGGCATGGCATGGCATGGAGGGGGCGGCCCCAATCTGGCCAGCCCAGTGTGAGGGCACTGTTTACAAACTGGCAGCTGCCAAGCGCATACTGGCCCGCCCAGCCCTGTGCTGCCAGAGTGCCCCTTCCCCGCTGGGGTAGGCCCATGCCACGCCACACAGCCCCCCACACACTCCCAGCTAACACCTCCCTATGCCCAGCATTCCCCGGACCTGCTATGCCGAGCGCCCTTCCGCCACCCACAGCCCCATCACAACTGCCCAGTGCCCTACACACCACCGTCCCTGCCCAGCACTCCCCCCGCCCACAGCCCCACCAAAACTGTCCAGCACCCCACACAGACCCCCCCACTGCCCAGCACCCCAACACACACAGATCTCCCCCACCCTGCACTACTGAATGCCCTTCCCCACAGCCCCACCACTATAACTACACACAGACCCCCCCCATTGCTCAGCACCCCAACACACACTGATCTCCCCCACCCTGTACTATCCAATGCCCTTCCCCACAGCCCCACCACTACAACTACACACAGATCCCCCCTCCCACTGCCCAGCACCCCAACACACACAGGCTGCCTCCACTGCCCAGCACCCCCTCACAGACCCCCCCAGAGACCCACTCCCCCATGCCCTGCCCCCTGGCCACACTTACCGGCCCTGCTGAGCCAGTGCAGAGCAGGGGTCCCCCCTCCCAGCACAGTCCTACGGGCAGAACACCTGAAGCTTGGGAGCACAGAGCGGTCCCATCCCCCAGAGCCCCACCCAGCCCTACCTGCCTGGTGCTGGTGCCCGCGGTGGAGAGGAGGCATTTCCTTGCAGGAGTGGGGCAGCCACTGACTTCCCTGGCCCGCCACTTCTGCAGAGAGGGCCCTGCGGCCTGCCTGGGCGATTTAAAAGGGCCTGGGGCTCCCGGCTGCCGCTACCGTGGCAGCGGCTGGGACCCCCCAGGCCCTTTTAAATCACCCAGGCCCCTGGGCAATTGCCCCCTTCCCCCCACTCTTTGGGTGGGCCTGGATATTACCTCACCCACCTTGTCTCTCTAGGTGTAGTGCTGTCAGTGAGTGTGGTGTTGGGCAAATATAGCACAGCTCTTTTCCCCGAGGAGTTTATGATCTACAGGTATTTGCAATGCAGCCCATAGCTGAGTGGTGAGAAGGCATTAATAACAATACTGTGTAGGCTCCGAGAGCATCCTTGAACCTGTAGAACTCCAAGTGCTTTTTGAAGTTGGGGTTGGGCTGGTCTAGGCATTTGGGACAGTCTGAAAGGCTGCCTGCTGCAAGCTACCACGGGAAAAGGAAGCAGTTAGATGGCAAACGGAGACACTGGGGTGGGACTATATATGGAGATATACCGATCTCCTAGAACTGGAAGGGACCCTGAAAGGTCATTGAGTCCAGTCCCCTGCCTTCACTAGCATGACCAAGTACTGATTTTGCCCCAGATCCCTAAGTGGCCCCCTCAAAGATTGAACTCACAACCCTGGGTTTAGCAGGCCCCCCTAAGAGGGGGGGGGGAGAGAGAGAGAACTAGTTTGGTGTGTGTGATCGATCGATCGATCCTGGATCAGAATGTCTCTGGGGATGGGGTCAGAGTTTTGGTTCAGGTCTGTCTCTACCCAAATTCAATCAGAAAACATAGTCTTTCTAAAGAGGCTACTGATTCCAAGTATGTGCAGGGACCAAGAGGCAAAAGACTCTGGTTTTGGTAACACAAGGCCTGATTACTACTATTTCCCTCACCCATCCAGAAGGACTGAGTACCTGCAGCTCCCACTGACTTCAGGAGTTCCGAGTGCTCAGCGCTTCTGGAATGTGAGGCGTCTGATCTATTTCTTAATGCAGGTAAAAAGTTATTTGACTATGAAATGACTATGGAATGCCTGGGCACAGAGAATAGCAGGGGAGAGGTGAACTTTGAGAGTCCTTGCCGCAGTCATTTACAGAGCCAAATTCAACAGTGATTTCAGTGAAGTTACATGAGGGATACTTGGGTCTGTCCTGACTCCAGATTAAAATTCCCTTAAACTAGTTTGGTGTTTGTGTGTTTTTTTTTTTTTTTTTTAATATTCCTCTGATCCCCACACAAAAAAAAACCCCTTTGTGACAATAACCTCGATCTAGGGAGAATTTCAGATACAGGGTCAGCTCTTGTGACAGTCACTAACTGTGGAAATAGCACAGGCAGACAAGTTAATACCTGATACAAGGCTTTATGAATAAGCCATTGCTGTTGTGAATAAACTATTGTATCAGGTGTTCCCTTGCTATCTGTTGTCAGGCATTGTGTATTACTGGAGTGTGGCCAAGCTGATAACACAGGTGAGATAATTTGTGGCTTTAATGGCATTAATGAGAAAGGGAAACAATGAAACTGCTCCCTCTACTCCTTTAAAAGGAGTGGGGGGGAAATGTAACCTCTTACGAAAGTTACCTGTATACCCCTCTGAACCCGAATCACCTCTCCTTCGGCTCTTGAAGCGTGGGAGATGGGGGAATTGCCACATCCTCAAACGAAGTGCAGAAAGGACCTTGGTTTTAACATTCGTTCAAAAGATCCTGACCCCGGAACCTATAAGGGACTCTGTTTTATCTTCTGACGAAGCTGATGGGCTGAGTTGCACCTGGTGGGATTTGAACCTGTTTTATGGGAAGTCTAGATCTTGCAAGTTGAGGGTAAAATTTTCAAGGGCTCCTTTCAAGGGCTGACTTAGGAGACAAAGTCCCATTTTCAAAGTGACTTAGACATTTTAGGAGCCAGTGTCTTAGTGAAAGGCAATGGGATTCCATCTCCTAAATCCCTTTGGTGCTCTTGCAAATGTTACCCTGACCACTTAGGGTGGGATTTTCCAGAGCGTCTGTTCTGTAGGTTCTTATATTGCTGTCATCGCCATGGTATCTGAGTGCCTCGTGTTCCTTGAGGGCTTTTGAAAAATCTCACCTGTATCCTCCCCCTGGAGGCAATGCTGTCATCCCAAGAAGTGCAGCTGGAATGTTCTGCACACAGAAGGATTTTCAACTCTTTAAAAAAGAAATACAAATTTGTTCTTTCTGCTGCTCCTCAGAACGCAGAGCCGTGATGCGATGCTACAACATCCCTCGCCATGTGCATAACTCCTTGCAGGGCTGTTGGCTCTTCGGCCAGTATGTCCATTATGGCGAGGACCTAGTAACATCTCTGAGTCCATTTTGCAGGAAAGTTAGTATAAAGTACCAATGTTTTGGAGGCAGGATAACAGTGCCCTACTGGTGACTAGTACAGCCTGTCTCCTAGAGGGAAAGGCAGGAGAATTAAAAACACATGGACCATTGTCTTGTTTCCTAGGAGGGATCCTTAGCTGAAGGGGTTTATGGAGCTGGGTGGCTTTAAGCTGAGACATATATTTTTGCACCTGAACATACTGTAGCAGCAGAGGTCAGCTGTCAAGATGATGACCCAGCTTATTTAAAGCAGCCTTGTCCCTGAAACAAGGATCCCTTATGCTGATGAGAACAGGAGATGGTGGTAAGAGGAAACAGGTGAAGTCCAGTTATGAGAGAGAAACTGGCTAAGTTCTGCTGAATGGTACCCTGCCAAATACGTTGTTTGGGGTTGCTCTCTGCTCTGTGATACTCTCTTTACAGACATTCTCCCCGATTGGGGGTCAGTATTAACCCTGTATTTTAGAGATAAGGACACTGAGATACAAAGGGCTTGTGCCTTGCCTAAGATCATAGGGTGAACTAGTGGCATAGCTGCAAATAGAAAGCCAATAGTCCCCCCAACCTTGCTGCACCCGCAACATAACCCTGCTGATTTTATCATTGTAAAGGATAATGCTGCTGAGGTTTCTCCCTCTTCCCACCGCAGGGCCAGCAGGGCTGCTTTCATTTTATTAGCCCTTGATATTCACCTTGCAGTACCTGCAATGACACTAATATACCTTTAGGGCACGCCCCTTTTCTCCCCACCCCTGCAGCCATCTGTGTCCCAGATAATCCCTACCTGATGCTGGTAGTGCTGCAAAATCCAGGCAGTATCGATCCAAGCATCCACCCAAGAGGGCTGTTGGCTGCAGGAGGGCAGTGTCTGTTCAGCAGAGGGAAGGGCACGGATAGAGATGAGAGCAAGAGGAGAGTACTGCTGGGGAGCATTCGCAGGGCGACCTCTCCAGCTAGTCCTGAGGCAGCACCCCAACCTCTTCACGAGGCTGTCTCCCCACAGGGTGTATCCTACACTGCCCTGCGCAGGCTGGAAACCCTGCTCCTCATAACTGCCTACGTGCTTCTAGCCACAGTGCATGACTGGCACCTGCCAGCAGCGAGCGCGTGACTTCCCCATTCCAGAGCAGGACCCTGTGGTGGGCGAGGACCATGCACTTGGAGCGTCCGAAGGTCTTTTTGTGATGGCGAGTGGTTGGCCACGTAGGCTTGCGGGCAGCAGGCCAGGTGGTTTTGAATACAATCCGTCCAAAGGTAAGGGTGGGGAAGCAAAACAGGTGAAAGGCTCCTATTTGGCCATATCTGCCTCTAGGTTGCTTCTCCATGATGGATGGAGGAGTCAGGACTCCAGTTAGCCAGGAACGTGCTGTTCTGGGTCTTGGTGGAAGAGGAGGGTGGGTCCTGCATGGGCCCCTGGAGGTGTAGCTACAGCCTAAGCTTAACCAGTGGCCGCGTACAAAGCTGCTCTGACCAATGGAGTGTTTGCGGTGGGTCAGCCTGGTGGCCCTCCAGCTCAGCGCCGCCAGCATGAGTCAGCAAGGGCTGTAGTTGGCCAGTCTATTGACTCAAACCCTAGGCTGGGCGACTTTATCAGTGCTGCACGGCCAAACCCGGAGTTCTAGCCGCGAAGCTCCCGGGCAGAGGTGGGGGCCGCTGTAGCCAACGCTGACAGCTATTGACTCTGGGTTATTGCCTGATGCTATCTCTAGCAGACTGCTGGGTTAATAAGTCACGGGTGCTTTAGGTGGGGCTTCAAGCCCTCTGGAAAATGTGCAGTGGCCTGGACTCTTCCCAGGCCTCTCCTGGGATTCTGAGTCACAGCAGGACCGCCAAGCGGACGGGAGTCCAGCTGCACACTTGGCAGTCAGCAAGGGATCTAGAGCCCAGCCAGCTAGGAGAAGAGATGACCCTGCTTCCAGGAGAGAGGGCAGTATTACACTGGCTGGGGGAGTATTTGCTTTGCAGCTTTACTTTGCATGGGCATCACCAACAAGCCCTTGCCCTGCTGGCATTGGGTCTCTTCGTGCCCCAGAACAAGAAGGTGTCTGTGCCTGGGGTCAGTGGGCATTGTATACACAGACACTAGAGTGAAAGTGTGTGCAAGTGCTCTGCTTATGGGCCTCCTGGCTTTCAGTCCTGGCCACCTGACTCCTATCCACCCTCCCAGGGACTTCATTGCTTTCCGTGGCAGATCTCGTGAAATAGCTTCATTGCCCTGCGCCACCCCCATCCTCTCCTAAAGTCAGGTTCCGGCCATTACAAATAGGGCCGTTTGGAGTGGCGAGCCTAGGACTGGAAGGCTCTGTATCCCTCTGCCAGCCTCCTGCACCGTCTAGTCCTCCTCAGACAGGCCGACTTCAGCAATTTCAGATTGCTGGGACCCTGGGACAAGGCCTGCAGTGAAGGCACAAAGGGCAGGGATCTGGGCTGGCCCAGATATGCTGACAAGTGTGTGCTAGGTCACCCCGTTCCATCGTAAGGGTACTCCAGTGGTGGGCCCCACCTCCCTGCGTAAGGGGAAGGGGGAGCAGCAGCCGTGATGCCACAAGTGTCATTTTGAGTCGTGAGTTTGGTCCCCTTGTTCCCGGTGCTATTAGGACTGGAATTAAGTGCAGACCCATGGCGCTCCTGGGGCAGGAGAGGAAAGAGAGACTGGTTGCCTTGGCCCCTCGTGGCCAGACAGAGCAGGGGAAGGATGCTCGGGAATAATCTCATTCCTGTGGGTGGAGCTGAAGTTCTCTCTGCCAGAGACTCTGGTACTGGGGTTGTGGCCTGTCAAACCAGGGGAATGACCCTCAGCAGGCTGGGGATGGAAGCGGGGAATGCAGATGTTATGCAAGCGAGAGGGGAAAACCTCCCAGCCTCACCCTGTGTGCTCTGTTCTGTAACGAGGGCACCCCATGGACTCGAGGCTGGTTCTTATCTTCTGCACGTTCGCTTCCTTGTCTGCCTGCCCGTGTGCCCCGTGCCCACAGTGCAGGTTGAGCCAGTCCAGAGAACACCGCAGGGCGAGGCTCCGTTTACTCTCTGATTCAGCGAAGGGGCTGGAGCAGCAGGGGAAGTGAAGTTGTGTGTAGCTGGGGAATGTGTGTGCGCAGCTGGCTCCATCGACTCCCTGCCCTGCTGACTGGAAGCTGGCACTAACACTGCTGCACTCCCATAGGCTGCTGGCCCAAGCTCTGTCTCTTCGCCTCAGCAACACAGATACTTGCTGACCTGCTGTGACTGCCAGGCCCTGGAGTACGCTGGGTGTTGGGTCACTAGGGCTCTTGCTCTGTGGACTGAAGGAGGTGACTGGGGGATTCCAAGTGCCGGAGGGTCTCGGCTTTCTCAGGATAATGCAACTCACAGAGATAATTTTATTTTGTAGTCTGTTTTATCAGGTTTTCTGTGTCCAAAACCATTTGCTTTGTTTGGATTGACTTTAAATCTTGGCTCCCCCCTCCCCACTCTCCTGGATAATACCTGGCATGTCCATAGTGCTTTCACTTCCTAAGCATTTTATAAAGGTTCATTATTTAACCAAGCTTCGTTTCCCCACATGGCGTAGGCCGCGATCGTTGCTCTCATTTAGACAGGTGGGGAAACTGAGGCAGAGACCGGTGAAACAACTTGCCCAAGGTCTCAGGGAGTGAGCGAAGGAGCTGGGAGTTCCTATGCTTGGTACATTAGACCCCACGGTCGCTGGAGTGCTTTCATGAAAGGTGTGTAGGGAGACATCTGATGTGGGGTTAAAGACCAGTGTCTCTTTAGCAGAGTTCAGGAGTGGATTAAAGTGGTGGAAATAGCATATCATGGCAGTTCTCTTAGTTAAGTCACACAAGTGAAAGACAAATTAAACAGTCCCCGAAAATGATAAATCAGCTGTTTGTCTTAATACCATGGGATTGTGTGAGTTTTCCAAAGCCTATTGAGGTCAATGGGAGTCTTTCCCCGTTGACTTCAGTGCAGTTTGAATCAGGGTCTTAGTTCCAGCCCTGGCAAACGAAGGCCCAATCCTATCCACAGAACAGATGCAGCAGTGCAAGCGTCCCTCTCCCCCACTACATGCCTGCCCTATATTTCCTCAGCCCTGACCTAGAGGGACCCCATTTCTGGGGTGGATGGGTAGCTGATTATCCATGGCCCATTCCTGCCGTGTCCCCTCTGCCAGTTAGTTCCCATTGTGTTGGCAGAGACGTGGCATCTGGGAAATGGGCTGAGAGGACGCTACATTTCTGTTGTCTCGGTGCTTGTATAAACGCCAACATTTTGCCAAAACATTTCTCTGTACTGTGTCACTGTGTGGATACGTTGCTGATATTTTGCAGATAACTGTGACTCCCATTCTGCAAAATACTTAAGCACACACTAAAGTGCTTCGCTGAATAAGGCTGGACTTAAGGATGTGCTTGGCTAAAGCCAGGCCTGAAAGCTGATGTACTTGGTCAGGAATCCTTGTGTGTGGGTGGCATCACACGCCGACCTTGGGGTGAGACGATGCGTGGTAGCTTTGAGCTGTCTTGGAAGGTGGCACCTCGGTAATAATAATAATGCAATGCCACAAATGTGCCAGGCACTCCTTGGGCAAATAAGCTCATACAACCACCCTGAAGAGCTTGCAATCTAAGGCCTGACACATGAGAGATTCCAAATAGTGGAGGTGAGATGGGAGAGAGGTGTGAGGGGGCAGCGGGAGGGAGGTCTGTGCGACACTGTGGCAACAAGCTCCCACAGCTGCGCTGGTTAGTAATCGTGTGTCTTGAGGGATTTTGTTAAATGTAAGATTGTTATCAAGTACGGAAGATCAGGGTTCATGGGCCTCCTGGAAGAAATGAGGTGGGTTCGTTTGTTTTAAGGAGATGCTTGGAAGAAAGGGTGGAAGCATGTTGGATTTGCTATCTCCTATAGAGTGGGATTCCAGGCACGGGGTCTGCCTCATGGAAGAAGGCACAGATTTGAAGGTGGAAGCAGGGGGATTGCTAGCGTATGGAGGAAGCAGTGATAGAAAATAGATTTCTCCCCTAGAGTTGCTGATATGCCTGTAAAATCCATGGCCTTCTCTTGCTCTGATCCAGGAATGTGAAGTTGTCTAGACCAGTGATCGCAGAGGTACTGGTGGGAATTAGTGGCTCTTTACAGAGGATGCTTTCAGGGCTATGTATGCAGTGCATTCTAAGTGTACAGCTCCTCTTCATAAGGGAAGGAGGCATCTAATCTAGCTAGTCTGTTTTAGCACTCCCTAATGATACCCTTTAATATGTACCCTGGGGTGGATGGCAATAATGGGAAAGACAAATCCATGCAGTTCGTCGAGCAGTCCCATTGATTAGTCTTCACTGCTGAGTTAACCTGGGTGATAGGCATTTGGGTCTGAGCCCAGGTTGGCCTAGCTTGGGTGTGAGCAGCCACACTGCAAAACCATACTCAAGTTACTGGGTCCACACTGCTGCTGCACCCACCTGTCTAAGGAGCTAAGGGGCATATTTTCTGGGGCATATTACATGGTTCTTAGCACTGCAGTAAGCTGAGCCGCTCTAGGACTCTCTCCCAGTAAATTGTGGGGAAACTTGTCTGTCCTCGTGGGTACTAGTGGGGGGAACAGTGGGAAGGCACTGGAGGACTATCAGCACTTGTGTGGTTTAGCCTGTGTCCTCACTGCGAAGCACCTGGGTTACAAGCCCGAGTGCAAGCAGCACTTGGGCTTAGTCTGTAGACCCAGATGGTTCAGCTTGCCCGGCTATAAAGCCCCAGCCCACCCACCCAGGCAAGAGCCTAGGTTAACTGCAATGAAGACTAGCCTGGTCAGCAGTAAAACGGCTCTGTCCTCTACTGAATCTCCGGCTGCTGCATTGGGCCTGTTGCCTCCCATCCAAGGTGGATTCAGCCAGGATTGGGTGCCTGGGCCTGGTTGCTGTGGTGTGGGGATAACAATGGCCCAAGAACGTGTCGGGGGCGGGGGGGGAGGAACCAGTGCTCCCTCCATGCCTTCGAGGGGAGGGGGCTGAGAGAGGGAGATCAAGGTGCTCTTGGGGGTTGCCAGAAGAGTTAGTGTAGGGGCCTACTCTCCTAGTGTCACTGTGGCCCAGCTGCCTAAATGTGGGCACTGACTCTGGCTGCCTGGAGGACAGCGGTGCTCTTCCAATGCTGCCTCGCTTTTCCCCAGGGGAACGCTCCGCTGCTTTGTAACGGTGACCCCTGTGCAGAGAGAGCCAGCGGCGTCTGCGCATCGCTCCAGTCCCTCTCTCCGGGCTTCAGCCAGTTTGAAATAGCGCCCGAGGCTGGCCCTGTGCCCAGGGCTGAACTTCACCTGACGTGGTCTGACTGCAAGGTGGGGATGGGAGGCAGGCCGGCAGCGAGAGAGGAACTGGAGTCCTTCCTGGTCTTCAACCTGCCGCTGCGGGTATGATCAGCGCGTGAGAGCAGGCGCGCCTGGGGCTGCCCTTTGCTCAGATCTCTCTCTCTGTTCCTCCTTCCCCTCTCCCACCAGCAACACGGGCAGGGCAGCCCTCCCTCCCGCCCAGCGGCAGTGTCTGTGCGAGCTGCCCAGCTGACGGGCCGGGAGGAAGCTGCCTTCCTGAAATAGCCACGTGTGGGGAGAAACGCCCGTCGATATTGTGGGGATTGGACCCTGCTTTTATTGCTCCTGTGTAATCTCTCCTCCACCCAGTCCTTCCCCATCACTCTCCCTTTTTCCAGGTCTCCGCGTGTCTCCCCCATCTCCTACACCTGCTGTCTCTGCCCATCGCATTCCCCCCTTTGCGGGAGTCGCTGTCTCGCCTCTTTCCCTTCAGTTCTGATTTCATTTTAGAAGGAAGATGACTCACTGCAAAGGTATCTTCCCTGTTTCCTCATTTGCTCTGAGGTTCCCCGACAGGAGGGTGACTAGGGGCAGGGTGGGGCGAATGCTGAAACCCCTGCTCTAGGAGCGTGACCGCACGGTACAGCAGGTGTACGCACGTCCCAGGAGCCAGTGCTGGGCTAAGGTGCTGCAGTGCCAATCCCGAGGCTGGAAAATGAAGGCTAGAGGACGAACTAGGATAGACTGCCTGTGCTAGCTCCTGGCAAGAGGGGAAGCGACTCGGGAGAGCCTAACGAAACGGGTAAATATCTCTTCTAGGCAGCCTCCTCACAATGCATGTGTCTGGGAGAGGAAATGTGTGCTGTGGATTAAACAAAACCTCTGTGCAGGCGGGAGATGTTAAACAGTTTTAGCTTATTGGTGGGGAATTTGGATGCTGTGGGAAACTGTGGGAGAGAGATTGAGATGTGCTGTTAATAAGCGCTTGCCACAGTAACAGGATAATGCCAGCCCAGGGTGGCAATTCAAGCGGCAGTGTCCGCTTTCTAAACCTCCAACCGTCGCACAATGCAGCACTGAAGTGAAAGCTCTGTGGAGAAGCCGAACCCAAATGTCCCACAGCTTTGAGGAAATACAGATTGGGATCGGGGGGCAAACTTGTCAGGTTTTTTTTATTTTAAAGTCGACATCCTGTTTGAACTTGCAGGTGGCAAGAATCCAGGAGGTCAGCTTGCTAGCTCATTCCCGTTGAAAAGGAAGATTGACTCGAAGGATGGCACTTGTCTGGAGCTCAGGGAATTTTCTCTGTCTGCTAGCTCAGAGGGGGAGGCCAAACTGTAGCCTCTTGTGGGGTTGGTTGGTTTGTTTGTTTTTGAGGGGATTGATGTGGCTGTCTTCCTCATCCCAAACCCTTCTTCCGTTTGTGATGCCTTTTTCTGATGACTCTTTATGCAGAGTCTGTTATATGGTTTGCATGGGGTGAGAATAGGTCAGGATGGCTAAACCAGCCTCTGTAGAACAAGAATTGCTTAAAATGGTCAATTTACTGCCTTCGGGTGAGTGTTCTCCTCCGGTAATCCTGGGTTCCACCCACAAACTGATGGGCTGACGTTAGCCTCACCGGTGTTCTGGCCTGACTAGAAACAGGATGTACTGGGAACCTCCATGTGGGAAGGATCTCTCCTCAGGAAACTCCCAGCAAGAGTTGATGAACTCTTCAGAGAAGCATCTAAACTTATGACGCCCCCTCTGAAACTATGGGACGTGGCCCAGCACTGCAAGAAGCTGGCAACAGGTCCCTATTTTCTCCAGTCCATAAATTGGAGTCTCTGGCCAGTTCATTCAGCTGGGTCCAAAGTCATCCCTGGTGTAATTCCACTGACTTTGCTTGAATGGCATGACGCTGGAAATGAACTTGGCCCCTTCTTTATTTTGTTAAACGGAGGCTTTCAGCAGCAGAGAGATGTATTCCCATGGGGAATACCATGCACATCCCTGCAGGTCTTCTTTGGAACAGACTCCTTCCCCTTTAGAGCAAGAAGGAATGTGGTCCAATAACAGGAGCATCTTCTCCCCACCTCGTTGGGTATGTCTACCCTGCAAACAAAACAACAAAAACAAACACCGCAATGAGTCTCAAAACCAGAGTCTACTGGCTGAGGCTTGCAGGGCTTGTGATACGGTGCTAAAAATAGCAGCGGAGATGGTCCCCCTTTGTGTCTCGGACCCACCCCCTCGCCGGGTTTCAGAGCTCCAGCCCGAGCAGGAATAGCTACAGTGCTATTTTTAGCGCCATAGCACGAGCCTTACCAACCTGAGTCGGTAGACCTGGGCTCTGGGAGTGCTGCTGTGGGTGTGGGGGCGTTTTCTGCAGCATAGACATACACAATGAGGTTTCCTTGCTTGGTAATAGAGTGACTCACACTAACTTTCTCTTTCGGGGTTAATCCGTTGTATTGTGATATGATCCACCAAGCAGTTCCCTCCTGCTCGCCTGTCCACCACCCGGACAGGTCGGGCAAGGGTGGAGCATGGAATCCTCCAATTCTGTGGCCCACCAATATCTCAAATGAGCAGCCAAGGCACAACAACGAAAGCAATAGATTGGAATCTAAATTCAGAGCCGGTGTGAGCTGGTGTACTTTGCGCACTGAAGGGCTGGGTTATACCAGGAAAGGCAACCGGAAGTGAGGGTGGGGTGAGACAAAAAAGTTTCTCCTTCTTACACATCGTCTCCCTCCCCCCCAAATCCTGGCTGACTGATGTTCCTGGTGTAAACCCCACGTTTCTGCCCCCTTCGCTTGCAAATTACACCAAGACATGTGCACGACTTAACCACATACAACTTTCACCAGCATCTACATTGCCTCTGACTCTAGCCCTTGGATGCTAATGTGCCAGGTGCTGAAATTCTTGCTGCCCTCAGTCTCACTGCAAAACGTGCACCAGAGTGGAAAACTTGCTGTGAATATGTCGTCACAGTAAGTTAGCCAAGAACTTGGAGCAGAGGGGAATGAAACTATTGCTGCTTGGACAAGTGAAATACAGTTGCTCTATTCACTGTCCAGGACCAACACCTCCAAGCAAAACTCTTCCAACTCTCTTGCTAAATCAGAAAGCTTTTTTTGTCCACTTAAGACTTCAAAGTTGCTTCTGAGGCAGCCCACCAGAGAGAACCTCCGTCTGGCTGGAAATGAAAGAGCAAACGAATTCCCCGCTCAAGAGCTGGACAGATTGCTTAAGCGTCACAAATGCCTGCCTTTTCTGCAGCAGCATGGGGTGTAATCTGCATTAAATGATCCTAGCTCTCTGCAAAGGAAGATGATGCTTTCCCCCCCCCCTTCACTTCCTTCATGCAGCTTTTAAAATATCCATTGCAAAGCTTAAAGGATCATTGACTTTTAAGCCCCAACTTTTGGTGGTAAATCCCATCCAGCATCCATGGAGGAGGCATGTGTGTTTCCTGCTTGTGAGAAATCCAAACATCCCAGACTCAGGGTCTGGCATAAAGATTTTAGTGGCCCGCCATCAAATATTCCCTGGGCGGGTGTGTACTCAGTTGCCTGTGGTGGGGATTTCATTAAAACCGCATGGCACTGTAGCAGGGTGGTTACCCGCTCCAGCCCTGGCAGGGTTAAAACCAGCCCTGGGAGAGGGCTGGAGGGCAGGGAGAACAGCCCAGGCTCAGGTGGGGCCATGCCCCAATTAGGGCCCAGCTGGCCCTATAAAGGCTTGAGCCAGGAGCTCAAGCAAACACTCTCTCTCTGCCTTTAGAGGGAGAAGGGCCTGGCTGCTAGGGAGTGTACCTGGGTACCTAAGGTGGAGCAGGGCTGAGGGAAGGCAAGAGGAGCTGGGGCGCTCTGGCCTGGAAACCCCCCAGGCTGCAGGCCTAGGGTAAGGCCAACTGGGTACTGGGGTTGCAAAGGGGAAGCCCACAGGTAGGCAGAGGCAGCGGGTCCAAACCCCTTTGCCAGTGATGAGTGGCTGATACACTGCAGTCTGCCCCAGTGAACGGGGGCTAAGTGATGACTGGCAGTAAAGACTGAGGTGAAGTGGGGTTAGTGGGTGGGGGTTCCTCTGGGAGGGGGAGACCCTGAGACTGAGGGGTTCTGCAAGGGGGGCACTGGGTCCTGGGAAGGACATGGGGGCCAGAGTGAGGTAAGGCAGATCACCAGCCTGCAGAGGGTGCTCTGGAGCTGGGCCGAGCTAATTCCCACAGATAACTAGCAGGAGGCGCCGCAGGGGTGAGTCCCGCACCCTTACAGGCACTCAGATCTTAGGTCCAACCTAAGGAAATAAAATTATCTTTTTAGAACAATTCCTAATGGACTGGGAGGAGAAGCTAACCTCTCATTGTGCGGGATGTCCTAATGACTTCTAGATAGTCAGAGATTTAGATTGTAAACTCTTTTGGGCAAGGAGACTCTTTCCTGCGATGTCTTTGCACAGCAGCTAGTACAATGGGGTCCAAGCTTGGTTGATGCCTCTAGGCACTACTGCAAAGTAATTTAATTAATAATAATAATAATATAGTAGGTGTCTCCATTGGTTCAAGTCAGTATTTCTTTCTGGAGGTATAAAATAGCCCCATCTAACAGGATATTTTAAAGTTCTTCCCGTTTTTGTAGGGACTCTCATCCACCCAAACAAGCTGCTTCTCCTGCCCACCCCAACTGCAGCCGCCCTGCCACAATCCTCCCCTGCACACAATCAAAGGAACCCCAAACCCACAAGGTGCAGCTGATTTCACCTGCAAAGACCCACGGAACGTGGGAGATCATCTGCTGCTTTCTTGCATTAGGTGCCGCGTTATCTAAAATGTATTTGCTTCTAGCGCTCTCAGCGATGTTGAAACAAAACCCCAAGCAGAGATCCCTGCGCATCTGCCTGGAGCTAGACTCCGACTAGTTAGACCTGACGGAGAGATTAAATCGCGTATAAGGTTCCAGCAACTTGCAGTTGAATGCCTGAGTAGATTAGCACTGACTAGCTGAGAGACACTGATGTAGCCCAGGGAGGTTTGAGTCAAAGGCTATAGGGGATTATCATATTGGCTAATACTCCCCTATAACAATAGCAGGGCTGGGTCCGTCGGATTGGCAAAGCACTGTGAGCTCTGCAGATGAAAAGCACCGTATAAGAGCTAGGTATCAGCTGGCTTTAACCTGTCCAAATCTAGGGACTAGGTAGCATGGAGATATGAAACTGACTAGGTCAGCTAGCCTGCCTCTCTTGCCCCATGTGTACAAGATTCTCCCCTACAGTATCTTCTCCGGGGCTTTGTCCTGTCCAGTTTACCAGGGCCCAAGTGATGGGGATTCTACCATTTCCCCAGAGAAGCTATTCCAGTCTTATAGCTCTCGCAGTTAGGCATAAAAGCAGAGTGGGGTGACTTGAAATACCAGTGGCCCCTCCTCCCTCTTCTGCATTTGACTGCTTTGTGCCCCTGTAGGGCCTGTCACTGAACTGTTTGCTTTTGAGATAAAATCTGACTTGTTTTGATACAGGTGGGGAATATTGGAGTGCTGGTTAGGTCACTGTTCAAACAAGGCAGCTAGTTCCAGATTTTGGCCCATCTCCGTGTTAGGGAAGGGGCAGATTACTGACCACCTCGGGAGGTGATTGCTGTAAAGAAGGCTTGTGACTTTTTTTGCTAGGGTGAGAGGGCTGCATAAACAAAGGGTTTGTTAGTCAACAATTGCCTCTTCTGGGGTGGACTGATTGCACTGCAAGTCACCTCTGCCCTTTGCTTATTGGAGTGCAGTTACTACTCCTGACTCTGTCAGTCGGCCTCCTCAGACAGACCGTTTATAGGGCTGGATTTACACCTTCCGCGCCCTAGTCACAGCATCTTCAGCGCCCCCCCCGCAGACAGCTGACCTTTGTGTTTTCTGTAAAAAATTAAACTTTTAACCCACTTTTAACTTTTTAGGTGCCCCAAGAACGCCGGCGCCCCTAGGCACGTGCCTACTGTGCCCAATTGGAAATTGGAAAACCGTTCATAGAGTTTAAGGACAGACGGGACCATTTAAGATCATCTGCTCTGACCTCCTGCTTAACACAGGCCACAGAACTTCATCTGGTGATTCCATCGTCAAGCCCAATAATGGGTCGGACTTGGGGATGCCTTTTAGGAAGACATCCAGTCTTGATGTAAGGACTCCAAGTGCCAAGAAACTGTCATGTCCCTTGGTAATAATAGAGTTGCCAGCTGACCAACCAATGAAAAATAAAGAGTTAGGAAGATCTGTAAGGAAGTGAAGATGGGCCTCCATATAGTTCAACGTATTGTTGCTTTGGGATGTTAGCCCTAGTACCGGAGGCCCTAGGGGAAGGCTCCTGGCATTTGGGATTAGACCCATGAGGGGTAAATGTTTTCTTAAGTAACAAAAGTCGACATTTTCACATGTTCACATGACAGCAGGCGCTAGGGCTTTTTGAGCGCCAGATATCACAAGAGTTAGCAGTACTGTTCCGCTCCCAAATGCCACTGTGCACCCCTCTGGCTGGAAAAAGGGAACTGAAAGTGGCCTTAATGTAAATGAGAATTGGGCCCTTTTTCTGTTTCTTTTGCAGAGGGATCTGCTCTGAGCGAGTTCTCCTTCTCTAATCCTGAGCATGACTCAGGAGTGGCAGTGCGCAGTCCAGTGAAACCACTAAGAGTTTGAACACGCGGGTGTCTCAGAAACTATGTATTAGGCATCTGGGGATGGGTTATTTTTCCATTATCTCTGCTGAATGAGGCTCTCTGGAACTAGAGGACTAATTCAGGTAAATATGGAATCCAGACAGATGCTGGCTTTCTTCATTATTTTAATATCTGTATCATTTAGAGGCTGTATCTGAGATCGTGTGTGTGTCTATCAAAGTATATTTGGAATCTCCGTCCGGAGAGCCACATTATTTTTCCCCTCGCTGTTATGGCTGTTTATTGACTGTTTCTTTGTCCCCCAGACGCTCCTGCCATTTTTAGGTCAGAGAAAGAAAGAGGGAGACAGAACCACCTGCCGCAGCTCACATCCCGTCAGTTGATGCCAGCTGTGAGTGTTTCTTTGGCAGTGTCTTAGCTGGTTGTTGTGAGCAATAATCAAGGAAGCAATCAGCAAGTATACTGCCCTAGAAGTGCTGCACATTGTTGGGCCCGCAGCACGTCTCGCTGACACAAGAGGAGACTGCCGTCGAGTGGAATGCTGCCCAGCTGGTCCCCTGTGCTTCGTGCTGGGTTGGAGAATGGCACGGCGGGTGCTGTCGGTGGAGCAGAAGACTGACGAGAGAGATGCTGAAGGATCCTAGATAAGATGGTGATTGTATCAGAGGTGCCAGAGACAGCTGAATTGAGCATTGCAAGGTGCTGTTCACTCCTACCCCACCCCACCAACCCCCTACCACTGCGTCAATTACAGCTGTTAGTAACACTGCAAAAATCTCTGGCTCATGGGAGAAGTGTCCCCATTGGGAAGAGTCTCTCTCGGTTCAGGGCTTGGGCTAATAAGGAGACGTTGATATTGATTTTGGCCCCAGTGTGGGGTCAGCGTGGAGCTCGTTTCTGTGGTCACTGCTCCTGCAGGGCCCTATTCAGCAGGGAGGACAAGCAGCTGAACACGCCAAGCAAGGTGCTACCCAAAGTCCCCAGGCCTGGCTGTGCTGCCCCGCCTTACCAATCTGTTCAACTGCAAGGTCATTCAGGTCACCGCCATAAGAATCACATGATAAGTAAGTGCAAGCCAAGCAGAGACATGAGGAAGTGGCAGGATTGTCATACTGAGATTGCCCTATGCCCTGCTCAAGCTTTCTTTGTGCTGGAGCCCATGCATGGAAGATCCTATGCGTGACAGCACTTTTGAGCTGCTCCATGTTGGGCCTGTATAGGCAGGATACTTCTCTGGGCTCTGGCAGCTGTCTGCCTGAAATATGCCACCCTTTTATGTGTAGATCCTGCTGGGACAGAGTTAGGTGGGTTTTACTGATGGCTTGTTAATCCACATGGATAAAAGGGACATGGAGAGTGGCTTTATTGAGATGAGGGATCTAGGGTGTGGGCTGAACAGTCCTGAGGGAGGAACCCTAAGAGCAGCCAAGCTCAGGGAGGGGATTTGAGCTGAACTTTATCTGTGTCCGGTGGTAAAAAAACTCCAGGAAAGGGATGAGAGTGCAGGTTGTGAAAGGCCCCTGCTCACACTGACCTGCTGTCTTGTGCAGAAACAGCCCCCAAGGAACGGGAAGCCAGAGACTCCACAGCTGGAACCCCAGCTCTAAATGGACTCTGACCTGGGGTGTGTCTCAACTTTTGTGCCTCAGTTTCCCTATCTTTAAAATGGGGATGACTGTACCAACCTACCTGACATAGGGGGTTGTGTGGCTTTAATGCATGAATGTTTGTAAAGCACTTTTTATCAGAGGGTGTTGGGCGGTAGAGAAATGCGAATTATTGTTTTGTTGCAGCTGTTCTGAAACTGGACTATGCCTTATTAAAGACCATAAAAGGGCTGGTGAGTGAGATTTTGGGCTGGTACATAACTTCTCTAATGGCAAACACTGCCCAGAAATCTTCTCTGTACAAGGTTTTTCCTCTTTGCAAAGCAAGAGCTGCAGTCAGTCCCCGTTTTTTTTTTACCCAAGCGACGGTATTCTGAACATTGTTTTATGTAAATCCCTAAAGGGAACAAGTGTTCTCTCTTTAGCCATTCATGAAACACCATTTCTGCAGTGCTCCCCTTCTCTTCACCCCAGCCCACCCTCCAACCCCCTTCCCCAAAACTCCACTGCTCTGCATGCTTGAGTCCCACCAAGCAGAGTGTAGGCCGAATGGAACTGATAAAATGTCTGGAATGTGGGTTGAGATGACAATCAGACGCTTAAGGCCTGGATCTACTTTCACTGATGTGGGTGTAAATCCATAGTAACTCCACCGATGTATAAAACCAGTGCGACTCCATTTACACCAGGCAGTAAGATTCTGGTCCTTTTATGATTTTCCTGTAAATACCTTCTGTGGCTGACTTGTGTGTAATGGTTTTGCCTGTACTCAGCTGAGGATATGTGGTAGGAATGACACTGCAGAAATCACCTGTATTGTAACTGGGCTCCTTCTGTGCTCTGTACTACCTCGGAACCTCTATGGAAACATACAGCACGCTCCTACTTCCAGGTGAAATGATCCTGGAAGCAGAGCTGAACTGGAGCTCTACGTTTGTGGGGAGGGTGATTTACATCCAAGCCTATAGAAGGGTGGGTTCGGGCTGTTGAGGGTCACACCTGTTTGTTGGCAAATTGGAGTGTTCAAAAACCATCCTAGGGCAGACAGATGGAGGAGGAGAGTCAGCTCATTTATAATTAATCGGGCACTTACTGTAGCTTTTCATTAAGAGGTAAATGAAGGGAACAACAGGCCCTTTGTTGCTGGTTAACGCCCACAGAGTCATCTCGGACACAGAATTCTGGACCGTGGCCCGGCACAAGAAGCCGCTGGATGTTGGTCTGAGCGACAGTCCTTACATATAGTTCTGCTGCACCCTGTTCAGGTCGAAAGCAACTGGGTCTCTGCCGCTGAGCACGTCGTCATCCAGGTGAAATAACTCTTGGTTAGGGTGTTTCTGCTCACTAGTAAAGTTGACATCTCTTCACAGCACTTCTTCCTGGTCTCACCATTGTACTTTTCATTCTTTCCCCTTCTCTACGCTGCTGTCTTGTCTGTGTTAGATGGTAAGCTCTGTAGGCAGGAGGATATATTGTAACTGTTCACATTACTTTACAATGCCATATACCGTAAAAGCTGCACAAGAAATCACCCAACAATACAGTAAAGAGGGGTTGGTGTCTTTCCTCAAAGGGAGCAGAATTTCACTCAATAGGTTTTTATTAGAAGACCAGATTTGCTGAATTATCGATTGCTAATGCTAAGTGTCATTGTAAATGTACCACCCATTCATAGACTCAAAGACTTTAAGGTCAGAAGGGACCATTATGATCATCTAGTCTGACCTCCTGCACAACGCAGGCCACAGAATCTCCTGTAACAAACCCCTAACCTATGTCTGAGTTATTGAAGTCCTCAAATCGTGGTTTAAAGACCTCAAGGGGCAGAGAATCCTCCAGCAAGTGACCCATGCCTCAGTAGCAGTAGCAGGAAGGAATATCCTTTTAGCATTCTTGCAATTTAAATTCAAAAAGGAAACTATTATAACACTGGGAACGTAGCTTAATTCAATGATTGTACTGATCTAATTCCAAGTGGGTAACTAATTACATTCTGCCTACATATAATTCCCTATGTAGTTGCTGGGGGTTTTGGTCAGTTGCTGTCCTGTGCTGGCGTATAACCTTGCTGCAGCCCTGTTTCAGATTTTTAATGTTTAATGGACAACTTTTTAAAGTGACTCAGGATTCGGGCATCTCTGTTTGATGGGAAGAAAGCAATTGTACACACTGGTCAGATCTAATGCAGTAGTGTGCATAGTATTCAGCCTACGGCCTGTCATTCAACATTCAGAGGTCCTGTTCTCCATCCGTAACTTACTAGAGACAAAAACGTGCAAGACTGCATGCTGCCAGGACTCCTGTGGTATACACCAGCTATCTGTTAGCCTCATGGGAGTGCACGTAAGTATATTTGCATTGAGTCACTCACCTGCACTGATGCTAAGTTTTGCAAACAAAGGATTCAGTCTGGACCCTGAAAACTTTGCCGTGGGGCAACTGAGTTTTCAAGGCCCATGTTGGTTTGTTGGCCTAATACCCTGAAGCACACCCATAAGGCGACGTTTCACAATAGGTGGATTAAAGGGCATCCATCAGAGCAGTGAAATGGAAGGAACTAACTGGGTGGGTGGAGGTGGGAGAAATGAATTAGACTGTAGCAGCTGCATGGCTTCACAATTTTTCAAATTTATGATCAAAAGCCATAGAAGAAATTCAGAAAAAGTCTGTTAATGATGCAGGCTGCTGGAAGAACTTAAAAGTCATAGTTGATTAAAATGCTTAATTCTCAGGGTGTTACTATTATATTAATGAGCACTTCTGTAGTGCATCACGGGTGTGGACTTTAGTACTCAACTCATCCCTCCTCTGCTGTAGGGTAGGGATGTTGGCATGATCCTCACTTAATAGATGGGTTAAACTAAGGCAGAGCAAGGTTAAATGCCTTGCCCAAGGTCTCAGACGGTGTCAGTGTCAGGATTTTAGTGCAGGAGTTTCTGGTACTTGGTAAACACTCAAGCTACTGGACCTCACTCCGCTGTATTTATCTATCGCTTTGAGTACTAACTCATGCTCCCACAAGATAAAAGAGAGAGTTCTTTAGCTTCCATTACTCCTTTATCCTTGGAGGTGGTTCTTGCTTGTAGAAGGTGGACAGTTGATCCTGCTGTCACACTACAGCCCGTTAGTGAATTTATTTCATGCTTTGGCCTTGAATCAGGGTGCCTGGGGTTTATTTTAGATTAAATGAAGAGGTTTCCCCAATGTGTTATTTCTAATGAAAAGGTGAGCCCTCTTCCCAGCGCACACCTCCCCAAAATCTACTAAATACAAACAATCCACCAGCGCTGTCTGTTTCCAGGAACTGGCATGGATGGAAGCAGCCCAGTGGGCTGTAGTCCACGAAAGCTTATGCTCTAATAAATTTGTTAGTCTCTAAGGTGCCACAAGTCCTCCTGTTCTTTTTGCGGATACAGACTAACACGGCTGCTACTCTGAAACCTAGCAGAGGAGAGGCTGCCGGGGCAGAGTTACCTTAACATAGTGCAGACTAGTCACCGTGGTGATGGCTTTTGTCTTGCGCGCAAGGATCTGGCCTAACAGGCATGCCCCGGACTCATCCGATGTCAAGCAGTGACAGCTAGAGGTGAGACTGTCATAGTCCATGACACAACTAGGTTTCTATCCAATGAGGGCTGTGATCTCAGGGAGGGGAATAAAGGATCCACATTTCAGTGGAGGTGGACGCTAAGCTACTGTTCTCTCGTATGCAAACACTTGTGAGAAGGGAGAAGTGTGTTTTAGTCAATTGTAGCTTCGGCTATTTGCAGAGTTGAACAATGCCACGTGTGCAGTAGAGCCCAGCGCCTGTCCTCAACAGTCTAAACCCCGAAGTCCCCTTTCCAGGTGCCTGCATCCATCCTAGGGGAATGAAAGCTCTTCATCTCCTAGAATAGCCTGGTTCCCTCCAACACGCTAGCACTCTGGTCCTGTTGTGCTATGCGATTTTTTTTTTTTTTCAAACACTGAGGACCTCTAGTTTTGCAGCTTATATGAAAAATGGCACTTCGAGCAGCATGGTGCATTGGCATCTCCTTACTCAGTTTTTCAGCGCTGGATGCTTGTACATTGGTTCAGGCTCAGCGGGAAGCATTCCACCTTGCGGACCACAACCACCACTCACTGCAATACAGGGGTTTTCCGTCCAAGTGCAGGGTGAGCCTGTTTTTTCACATCGCACAAGTTATAACCCCAAGTGCTATGCTTGAAAGCATAGACCCCGCCCCTACACTCTTGATTGCTGTAGTCTGATGTCTCCACATGAATTTGGAAACAAAAATACAAATATATATAACTACTGTAGTATCTCTGCATGTAACAAAAAGCAGTATATTCTTGACAAAGAGCTTCCAGTGTGATTCCCCTTGCATCAAAGAAGTCCAATACATGCTGAGGATTCAACCCACATCTCAGTCCTTTCGACTATGCAACTTCTGACTCCAATACTGTGGCTAACTCACTGTTGTATGTTAAGAGCAGTTATGTTTGGGGACATGCAACTAGTTTTTCCAGAAATATTACAGAGTCTCTCCTGATTCTTCTTCTTTCTGAACTAACTTACTGAAAAGGGCAGTATCAGAAGAGGAACTTACTTGTAAAACAGGCCTGAAGGCTTTAAAGAGCTTTTCAGAGCTTTGCTGTATAGACTCGGTTCCTCCCCATCCCCCCAGCCCTATTCACAGAGCTATGTTGATTTAGTCTGGGCTCCAGAAAGGGCTGTACCAAGGAAACACAGTCACTGTTCATATAATTAATCTGAGGCAGGACTGTTGGATGTGTAGATGCTAATTCACGTATGACAATAAATAAGAGAGAACAAATATTGGAATTACCATGTCACGCGGTGGCTGGTCTTTAATAGAAGTTGGGCCCCTACCCTACCTGTGACTAATCAGCTGCCTCCCAGCTGATGTTTGGAGGCCAGCAGGGCAGGTGCAAGGATGTTTCGTGCCCTAGGTGAAACTTCCACCTTACGCCCCCCCCCCCCCCGAGCCCTGTGGCAGCTCTCTGCCCCCCCTCCGCCTTAAGGCCCCCCTGTGGCAGCTCCCCACCCCCCCCTGCCCTGAGGCACCCCCCTGCAGTAGCTTCCACCCTGAGCCGCCCCCCGCAGCAGCTCCCCCTGGCCCAGGAAGCCGTGCGGCAGCTCCCCACCCCAGCTCACCTCCCAGGCTTGCGATGCCAATCAGCTGTTTGGCGCCGCAAGCCTGGGAGGGAAAGAAGCAGAGCAGGGCAGTGTGCTCAGGGGGAGAAGGCGGAGCAGAGGTGAGCTGGGGAGTTCCCCTGCGTGCCACCCCCCCTTACTTGCTGCAGGCAGCTCTCCCCGCGCCTCCCTGCCCCGGCTCCCTCCGCCTAAATGCTGCCGACAACTGGGGCAGCCAAAGATCTGGCCGCCGCGGTCAACGCCGAAGGACCCAAAATGCCGTCCCCCAAATGCTAGCACCCTAGGCGACTGCCTAGGCCCCCTAATGGGTTGCACCATCCCTAGAGGCCAGCGATCAGGTAATAGCCTGATGATCAGCTTGTCCTCAGAAAAAGCAGCAAGCGCGCAGTTGCTAGGGAGGTGTGTGTTAGTTCTCTTCCTCCTGCAGCAGTCCCTGGGTGTGGCAAAGAGAACTGCAGAGTGCAATCGTGCAGAGAGGGAATAGGCTGCAAAGGGAAAGGGAGCAGAGTGACATGCCTTGTCTCCCAGGCGGATGCTTGTGGAGTGTCATCCTGTCACTGTCAGGGGTAGGTAGGGCCTTTGTAGAAGACCTTGGGTCAGGGCAAAGAGTACAGATGTGATGCTGAACCTGGGTTATTTTGAAGAAATAAAACTAAAGCCAAGGAGATTGAAATCTTGTTGCTGGAGGGTGTTGTCTGGGGTACCGGTCAATGAGTTAGCCCATTGGTTTATACCACACCCGTGTCCATCAATGATCCATCTTGTCTATCATCCTTTCTCCACCTAGCCCCAGGGATGTCAGCAGAAAGGGTGAAATATCCCTAAAGGACAGTTTTGTAATAAGAGGCACATGGAGGAACTGCCTTCCTAACCCCCTGTGTCTGACCTTTGTCCTCAGATATCTAGAAATGGGATGGGAAGTTACAACTGAAGTGGAGTTTGACCCAAGCTCTCAACTGTGGGCATTTTAATAGGACATCTAGCTGCTTTGAATTTAGTAGCTCAAAGTGCCACTCTGGCACATAAATGTCAATTTAGTACACGTAGGTGAAGCCCTAATGCAAAAAGGCACTTAAACACATGCACAACTCCAGCCTTATTCTTCAGGCCAGCAGTTAAACATTTGCTTAGCTGCTGTCTTGGAGAGGAATGCCTTGCCTACATTGAGGCCAGGGATTTGAATGTCCTTTGGTACTCTCCCTGGTTGTAGACCGGGCTCCAGGAGGCTAGGAGTAAAATACAGAAAACTAGTACAATGATGTGCCTGAGAGTCATTGCACAATGGTTATAAGGCCCAACTACAATGGAATTCAAATAAAAAAAAAGCTTCTAATTCTCTGTGTGTTTTTGTTTTTGCTAAGATTTATATTTGTGTCCATTTCTTTGCCCACCTGTATTGTACTCTACTTTTCTATGCCTGATTCTCCATCCTTATGCCAGGACCTTGCCTGCCCCCAAAATTCTGTACATATTTTGTTAGTTAATCTGCAATATCAGGTGAGGGGGGTGAGGATGAGCTGGGTAAGAATATTGGCATCAAAACACTTTGCCTTATTTATGACCATGTTAACACAGTGAGAGCTTTGTCCAGCGAAGCTATTCGTGAACATCTGCTTCTTGGAGATCATAACTGCACTGGCAGCTGGAACAATAGTGACATCTTGAGGCTAATGAGAAGAATCATTGATCCGAATTCTAAATAGGCATGTGGGGCGGGGGGCAGGAAGAGGGGAGTTTTTAAATGATAATTGCAACAAGACTAGAGGTGCCACCTGTCCATGTTTTCCCAGAATCGTCAATTATTATTTTTTAGATAGCTGTCCTGGGAAATTGAGAAGAGTGCTCAGTACACACTACCAGTTGTACAGTTTCATGGGCTCAGAATCATCCCCGAGGAGAAATGAGTGTGTTGTTCCGAGTTCATCTCCTGTTGGCCAGGTAGCTGTATTATAGACATGCACCACTGTGGTTGGTGCTATTTCCCTTGTCCCTCACACAGATTATTTCAGTTGGAGGCCAAGGACTTAATTGGCCATGGACTCTCAATTCCTTCTTGCCCTCCTTCGTGCCCTCTCTGAGTCAAGCTTCAGGCATATTTGGGGGGATGGATGGAGGGAAGTCCAGATTCTCTTCCCCACCCTACCCCAAAAAAGCCACTTATTTCTGCTAAGAGCCTCCCATTCCAATCTGGCAAATTTCATGAATGTAACAAAGCTGGTTGACTCCCAGATAGCCCCATCCTTTCACAAAATCAGCAAGCAGACTTTAAGGCTGCAATTTTCAAAAGAACCTAAGGGTGCCTTTGAAAATCACAACATAAAAGCTTTTTTACCGTGAAGTTAACTATCATCGAAATCAACAGAACATCAGGGGAAATAACCTTTCCCACCCTTGACCATTTTTGTTACTTCATTGTGCATGTAAATACATTTGATGGGACTTTCAAGGGGAAATTTAGCCTAGTCAGTTGCTTTTAAAGCAAACTATTCCCATCGATTTTTTTTGTCTGCACACAGTTAATTAGAACACTGCCTTTTGTTTTGTCATTTATTTGTAGTCAGTTTCCAAACATTTCTATTAATTTGACAACTGTAGCATTCCATGTGTCTGAGGGTAGGAATGTGTATCTGGGGAGAAACAGAAACAGTTGCACATCCACCCTGGGATAGGAGGCAGTAATGTCAAGGTTACATGAACGCAATTTGGTGGAGGACATCTTACATGTGCAAAAATCAGGAAAATGGGGGGGAAATAACCCAGTGTGGTTCTCACAATAAATCTATCCAAGTTAGAAGCCTAAATACTTTGAGGATCTGGGCCATGGCTCTCTGGCCCTCACCCTACAATCTGATCCATCTGAGCAGGACTTTACACTCATCTAGAGTCCCACTGAAGTCAATGGGGATCCCTACAGTCTGCCCACATGGTTCAGATTGCAGGATCGGGGCCCATGGCTGAATCTGAGATCATGCAATCACACTGTGGCTCGTTATAACTAAGCTTGGTCGAATTTGATTTTAATTTTTTTATAATTTTGACGTTCATTTCTAAGCATTTAATTTTTTTTAATCAATTTACATTTTCACAGCTGGAAATTGGGGGAGAGGGAAGTGCGACAATAATTATGAAATGACAGTAGACCTTGAAATTCAAAAACCTAAAGCTCTATAACCATTAAAGCACAAATTGACAACATCGCGTCAAAATATCCTTTAATCAAACAAAAAGAAGAACAGGAGTACTTGTGGCACCTTAGAGACTAACAAATTTATTAGAGCATAAGCTTTCGTGGACTACAGCCCACTTCTTCGGTATGCATCCGAAGAAGTGGGCTGTAGTCCACGAAAGCTTATGCTCTAATAAATTTGTTAGTCTCTAAGGCCTTGGCTACACTTACCCGGTAGTTCGGCGGCGAGCGATCGAACTTCTGGGTTCGACTTATCGCGTCTAGTCTGGACGCGATAAGTCGAACCCGGAAGTGCTCGCCGTCGACTGCGGTACTCCAGCTCGGCGAGAGGAGTACCGCGGAGTCGACGGGGGAGCCTGCCTGCCGAGTGTGGACCAAGGTAAGTTCGAACTAAGGTACTTCGAACTTCAGCTACGTTATTCACGTAGCTGAAGTTCCGTACCTTAGTTCGAATTAGGGGGTTAGTGTAGACCTAGGCTAAGGTGCCACAAGTACTCCTGTTCTTCTTTTTGCGGATACAGACTAACACGGCTGCTACTCTGAAACCTTTAATCAAACACTAGTTCTCACACAGCATTTTTCTTACTTTGCCTATCTGTAAATGTTGATTATTATTGATGGAAATATTTGTCATGGGTTTGTGTGTATATGGCGAAATTGACATTTACTGACAAAAATCTAATCCTCCAAGACTACTTATAAAGCACATGCAATTTGAAATTGGCAGTAGAGCGGTGGAGGAGGTGGGGGTCACTAGCTTTTTCCTACCTTTTAAGATAGAATTGGAAGGGCAGTGTAGATCTGGCTGTCCTTCTAGTAAGCTAGGCTGCCAGTTTCAGAATGCTGTTGGGGCATAATGTACTATAGAGTCTGTCTCAGTATCAAATCAACATGGTAAGTCAGGAGGGCTGGGGAGGAATTATTGGCCAGAGATTGGGGTTAGGTTGTATTTGATCGCACAATGGTAAAGCTGTATGCTTGTCCAAACATTGTAAAATACAGTATGGGGCGGGGTATCAAGTTTGATCCACCACACTATTTTGAACACTCTATACAGATTTCTTCACTCATATCCAAGGTGATGCCCTCAGGAAGGCCTGAGTCGACAGCAACTGTGAAGTTTTCAAAAGAACCTGTTCTGAACTCCAAAAATAAATAAATCAATAAAAAAATCTGAACATTTCTTTAAGTGGTTTAAACAGTTGTCACTTGCCATCTAAACTAAGCCAGCGGGAGGGAGTGTTGTGGAAACTTTCCACACATAAAAATTAACTTTCAGGCTGGGAACAAGGTACTTTTTGGAAACCGATAAGCAATCGACACAAGAATGGAAGTTCCCTCTTTTGGATGAGACATAAAACCAAGGTCCAGAACACTGCTGGCCATTGATTCAAGATCTCATGGCACTTTTTGCAGCATTATCCTCCGCATGGTGGCTTCCAACTTGAGCAAGTACATAATTCTGCCTACTTAGCCTTTCCCTTGCCCCTTCAATTTAGACGGTGTAACTCTTTTCACCTGCCATCCCATACTGTTATAGCTGGTCACTCTGTGCACTTAGGCCATGTCTATGGCAGGAGACTGTAGCACAGGCTCTGTAGGGCCATAGTGTAGATACTGCCTACATCCAGGGAAGGGATTTTCCCATTGATGGAGGTAATTCACCTCCCTAGATGTGGCAGTAACTAGCTTTATGGACCAGTTCTTCTGTTGACCTAGCCACGTCCACACTGGGGGGCTAGGTCGGCTTAACGACAGCGCTCAGAGGGGGGTGAATTGTTCACACCCGCAGCTCGGGGCAGGCCTTACGGAGCGGTGGGGCTCCACCCCAGAGGTGGCTGCATGCCAGCAGAGGATCCCGGGGCGGAGCACGGGGCGGGGCGGCGGCGGGAGAAGGAAGGCGCCCGGCGCTGGAGCAGAGCGGCGAAGGGAAGGGGCAGGGACCCAGCGGCCGGGGCGCGGGTTTATTGGCCGGCGCAGACACGCGTGGCCCGGGCAGGGCTGAGACACGCACCGGACCCGGGCAGCGGGCGCCCGGCGCTCACATGATGAGCTGCGCGGCCGGGGCCGGGCCGAGTTTCGGCGCTGGGAGCCCGGCAGAACTTTCCTCCCGCGGTCGCCGCGTCCCGGCCGGCCTGGCCCTGGGAGCCGCTTCGCTCCGCAGCCCGCTGGCGGCTTTTGCTTTGCCGGCCCCTGCTCCCCTCCCTCCGCTCGCTCTTCTCTCATTTCTTCGTCAGCTGCCTCCCGCTGGGCCGGGCCCCCTTCCCCTGGGCTCTCCCTGCAGCCTTTCATTCCCCTGCTGCTGACCTCGCCTCCTTCCTTCTTTCCCTCCCCCAGATCCTTCCCCCCCAGACACACACATCCCCTTCCCTCCCCACCCACGCCCGTGCCCCACTCCACCATGCTGATGGGGACCATGCCCCCAACGGAGGTGTACTTCTCTGAGCGGGTCATCGTGCTGGTCTCCTGTGTCCTCTCCTTCCTGGGCTCCAGCCTCCTGGTCTTCACCCATGCCCTTTGGCCCGAGCTGCGGACCCGTCCCCGGCAGCTCCTGCTCTACCTGTCCCTGGCCGACCTCCTGTCGGCTGTATCCTACTTCTACGGGGTGCTGCAGGACTTCGACTCGACCTCGTGGGACTGCGTGCTGCAGGGCGCCCTGTCCACCTTCTCCAACACCAGCTCCTTCTTCTGGACCATGGCCATTGCCTTCTACCTGTACATCACCATTGTGAGGGGCGCGCCAACGGGCACTGGCCTGCTCTGCTTCTTCCACGGGATGAGGTGGGTGAGTTCTGGCCACTCAACTGGTGTTACCCTCATCCAGGGCTCCCACTTCAGCCAAGAAGTGCCGCTGAGAGCTGGTAGATGGGAGTCCCACCTGTGCTCATCAGTGCCATGATCTTGGTTGGATGGCTGTTGTGTGTTGGAACTTCCCCACTGCTGCCAGGATTGGTGGTGAGCTGATGGGGACTCAACCTGGTCTCTCCTGAGGCTACTTTACCCTTCTTTAGCCCCTTTCAAGCCAGGGCTTTGTGGTCATTAACAAAGTAAGTGTCTCAATGCCCTTGGGAAGTAGTTCTCATTAAACCCAGATGCGGAAACTGGCGGGAAGAAATGACTTGCTCACGGTCACACAGTGGATCTCTGGCAGAGACAAGGAAAGAACCCAGGAATCCTGGCTCATAGTTCTGACTTTCTGTCAGAGAGAGTCCCACTAGAATACCACCCGTACCCAAAGCAGGGAGGCTGTATTTAGTGCCTCTGCTCCAGTGACTAAGTCCCTCATTAAGCGTGTGTTTACCTAGCTCCTTGGCCTTTCCCGCCCCCCATACTCCCCTTGCACCAGTAATTCAATAACTGTAGGGAGAATAGTATCAGGGGGTAGCCATGGTGTTAGTCTGTATCCACAAAAACAACAAGGAGTCCGGTGGCACCTTAAAGACTAACAGATTTATTTGGGCATAAGCTTTTGTGGGTAAAAACCCCACTTCTTCAGATGCATGGAGTGAAAATTACAGATGCAGGCATTAATATAAGGTGCCACCGGACTCCTTGTTGTTTTTGTAGGGAGAATGCGGTTTGAAAGTGAGGAGGAGGCTAGAAAAACGGTCTGAAGGCTGTTTGGCAGATCTGACGGAAAGCAAGACAAAATAGCTCACGGTTTAACTTGCGCCTGAGTGTTTACTGTTTAGCTAGTTGATTTTCCACATCATGTTTAATAAAAGCCTTCATTATGCAATCTGAGCTTGTGTAATCATGTGCCACCTCCAAGCTCAGCCTGACAGTGATCCTTTGGTGCTCTGGGCTGCCAGGTTTTTATAATAAATTACATGGGAAAGGCTATAGTTTTAAAAAACCCTCCCAGGCAAGCCAACGAGTGGATTTTGTGGTCTTTTTCTTTGTCAAATGTTTCAATCATCTCGTACAGTACGTACAAACAGCATTATTTTGGAGATGATTGAATTACACTGTTGTGCCGATCTAAAAGATAGACTTGCTTCATGTTTTCTCTGGCCTAAGTGTTAAGTAGAGAAGAAAATTGGATTCTTACACTCAGATGATAATTAAAAGAGTTAAGGCAACGGCTGCCTGAGTAGAAATCAGAGAGCTTGCAAAAGCCGCTTGATAGCTCGGAGAGTCTAGTGTGTGACTTACATGATCTTTGCTATTGTATGTTACAGGGTTGTGGGATTCTTTCATTTGGTCTTCAAATAACGAGAAGGTGGTGAGGCGGGGCTACGGAAATTATAGAGAGAGGGAGAAGTGCTAGTGAGAAGGGCAGGCCTAATGGTTAGGGTACAGGAATGGGAGCCAAGATCCATGAGGCCAAATTCTACACCGACTTGCACCCCATCAAACTTGATAAGAATGAATGAGTCTCTGCGGAATCTGGTCCATTTGTTCTTTTCCTTTTCGATCAGTGATTTGTGGGACCATGGTCTGTGCCTCAGTTTCTCCATCTGTTTAATGCTTCCCAACCTAACAAGGGTGCAGGGGAGGGGAATTGTAAGGATGGATTGATTGTTTGTGCAGCCTGCTAAGGATTCAAGACATCCCTTGCCACCACTAGGTACTGGGAGAGAGGATTCAGAAGCTGAACTCCCTCCCTCCCCCCTTTGTGAACCTTGCTGGGTTTTATTTTCACACTCCATATAGTCAAAATCGATCACCATGTTCTCTCTGTCCTAATAAGCGTCAGCAAGATGCCTGGGTATCATTCAGCTCAAACTTTGCTGTGTTCGAAGGACAAGGCAGGCATTGATATCCAAGTCCCATTATTGGATTCTGCTTCATAATCAGTTGCACACATACAAAATGGGAAATGGCTGCCTAGGAAGGAGTAATGCAGAAAGGGATCTGGGGGTCTTAGTGGCTCACAAGCCAAATATGAATCAACAATGTAACGCTGTTGCAAAAAAAGCAAACATCATTCTGGGATGTATTAGCAGGAGTGTTGTAAGCAAGACACGAGAAGTAATTCTTCTGCTGTACTCCGCACTGATTAGGCCTCAACTGGAGTATTGTGTCCAGTTCTGGGCGCTACATTTTAGGAAAGATGTGGACACATTCGAGAAAGTCCAGAGAAGAGCAACAAAAATGATTAAAGGTCTAGAAAACATGACCTATGAGGGAAGATTGAAACAATTGGGTTTGTTTAGTTTGGAGAAGAGAAGACTGACAGGGGACATAACAGTTTTCAAGTACATAAAAAAGTTGTTACAAGGAGGAGGGAGAAAAATTGTTCTTCTTAACTTTTGAGGACAGGACAAGAAGCAATGGGCTTAAATTGCAGCAAGGGTGGTTTAGGTTGGACATTAGGAAAAACTTCCTAACTGTCAGAGTGGTTAAGCACTGGAATAAATTGCCTAAGGAGGTTGTGGAATCTCTGTCATTGGGGATTTTTAAGAGCAGGTTAGACAAACACCTGTCAGGGATGGTCTAGATAATACTCAATCCTGCCTGGAGAGCAGGGGCCTGGGCTGGATCACCTCTCGAGGTCCCTTCCAGTTCTGTGATTCTATGATTCGTAGATGACTCTGCCGACCCACTGCCGTGCAAAACCTATGAAATATTTTTACCAACCTCAAAAATCTGCAAGAAGTCAGAGAGAAAACCGGTGCAGCAGCTGCACCAGTGGGGACTTGTTCCCTGCCCCACCTATCAGCATCGTTCTCCTCTTTCCCCTCCCTCCTTTGTTTTCTTTATTGTGGCTTGAGAACTTGGCCATAAAAGCGCAACTTGGGAGGTATGCTGTCTGTCTGGTTATTTTTCAAGGCTCCAAAGTCCTATTGCCCAGACTGAATTGTCCTTTGTGTACTGTCCAAAATCCCTTATCCAACAGGACAGGTCGAATCTGGAATAGCTCACAAATGTCATTAACAGATTCCGGGGCATGTGGTGACAAGTAAACTGAATGGAGGGACAGAGGGGGCTGTATAAAGAGAAGATGTTATTGTTAGGGGTTAAAGATAAGATAAAATCATTAGGATCCTTGACACAAGAAAAGGGGTTAATGATAGATTAGATAAGAGTTTAGGAATCATTGTGATAACTCACCAAGGCCCTGATCTTGCAGTGAGTCACACACGTGCATATTCCCATTAATTTCAGTGAGACTCCATCTGGGCATAGGTGGCTGTACAGCAGGGTGGGCAAACTTTTTGGCCTGAGGGCCACATCGGGGTTGCGAAACGGTATGAAGGGACAGGTAGGGAAGGCTATGCCCCCCCCAAACAGCCTGCCCCCCCCGCACCCTCTCCGCCCCCTGACTGCTCCCCTCAGAACTCCTGACCCATCCAACCCCCCACCCCCGCTCCCTGTCCCCTGACCACTCCCTCCTGGGACCCCCGGCCCCTAACCGCCCCCCGGGACCCCACCCCCTATCCAACCCCCCGTCCCCTGACCGCCCCCTCCCAGAACCCCCTGCCCCTTACCGCCCCCCCGGGACTCCACCCCCTATCCACCACCCTTAGCCCCTTTCGGAATGTGGCCCTGCAAACATGGACAGAGGCTTCAGGAGGAGCAGGGGCAGCCGCGCAGCCGGAGAGAAGCGCTGTTTCTCTCCAGCTGGCTGCGCGGCCGCCCGCGTTCCCCGTGCTCCCGCCACTCGCCCCCCCCTCCTGCTCCCCTGCCCCCACAGTGCAGCCCCTCCCCCCGTGGGGGGGCGCGCCAGTGCTGAGCTGCCCGAGTGCCCGGCCCTGGGTCCCCCTATTGTCGTGGAGTCTGTGCCAGGACACCCTGGGTTCACTTGTAAATCTGCCCCTGAGCCGTGCTGCTGGCATGGGGAGCTGGAAGGGGGACAGCAGTGGAGGGGCCGGGGCCGGCCGGGAGCTCAGGGGCCGGTCAGGACAGCCCCGCGGGCCGTAGTTTGCCACCTCTGCTGTAGAGAGTGCATGGCAAGAGTGGGGTTGATCATAGTTAAATTACCCGTAAAAGGGTTGACATTTTAAAAAAGACAAATGCTGTCCTGCGGTTGCCTGTGTCTTATGGTGGGAAAAGGAGTTGCATTTCTCATTCTGACATTCAGTTTAATCAATCAGAGACTTTTTGTTTTTAATTGACGTGCCCCTGTGATGGCTGAATGTGTGCTGGACGGTTTACCCTGGATTTTTTCTCTTAAGGAAATAGGATTGTTGCTTTAGATGAAACCTGCCAGACTGGTTTCTTGGTTATTGACTGAGGAGTAACACATGCTCTGTTTTAACAGCCAGTCTGGGGAGCTCCATCCTACTCTTTCAGTTTTGTTGTGCTGGGCCTCAAGATAATGGAGTTAATTTTGAGTCCGTTTAAACATTTGCAATGTGTGTTAGTCCCAGTATCCTGGCCACAAAATTCTAAGTTAGTTAATTATGTTCTGGTTCTCTGAATAGCCCGTAGAATCTCAACTGGAGACAGTTTCCTTTGCTTCCTATCCTAAATTGTGTAGTATGGTGGGGTGCTATTAAAAAGCTTCTTCTGTCCACCCAGAAGTGTCTGCATTTCATTGGGGAGCTAAGCAGTTAGAGAGAGAGCATGTGTGTATGTCTATGTATCATACATGTCTGCAGCGCGCTTTGGGATCCTTTCAAATACAGGGCCGTGTAAATGTAGACTACTATTGTGTTACCCATCAGAGGTTTCAGTGAAAGGCTCGTAAACGTATTGCGCAAGTACTGCTGACAAATTGTTTTCACGAAGGTGAGATTGTCCATAAACTCTTTAAGTGCTGCTGATAACATGTCAGAAGCTCTCGCAGTTTGCTTTGGTTTTATAGGGTAGCTCACCAAAGGCTGTTACAGGTCAGGTCAAGTTCAGTGCAAACACATGAACGGTAGTGCTGTAGCGTGTAAATCCGTGGTCACATATCCGTGACGGGTGGTCTTCCTGGTGACAGAAAGCAATGATGCTCTGATGACACCCAAACCAGATACACTCATAAATCTAGAGTAACTGGACCAGGTGACCTCCTAGTTGTCCCCAGCTATTGGTAGCTACCAAGGCTGGTGGGAATAGAAAGTTTATAGAGTGGCCCGTGAAGATAGAGGAATAGAATATAAATATTTTTTTCTTCCCAAAGCATTTTACCAACAACATGCATGCAGTCCAACTGAAATGCAACCACCTCTGAGGTGGGGGGCAGCAGCCTGCCAGCGACTGAACACAGCATGTTGTATAGGTAGAGGTGAGGGCCAAAGATACCAGGGCAAATGACTGATTTATTAAAAAGTGCTGTGTAGTCTTCAGTGTCCATGGAGAGCAGAGAGAACCTTGACTTTTAAGGTCTCCTAAAGAGACCCATGCACCAAACTCGAAGTATTGGCCTCCCCCACTTACATAACCTAAAACCGTGTGTGTGTATACACACACTCTCGAACTTCAACAGCCTATGGACCTACCACCAGGTCTGGCAGCCATGTTGGGTGATTGCCTGGGATGCTGTGAAACGAAAGCTGGCCAGGAGCTGCAAAATTTAGGTGCAGATCCTGCCAGTCCCAAAGTTCAAGGGGGTGAGGACACAAACCCTAAGTTTAGGGGAAAGGTTTGGATCTGGGCAGGAGCAGTGCCAGGGTTTTTGCCACCCTAGGCAGCAGCGCTCCTCCTCTGAGCATTCAGGGGGCCTGGGGTCTTTGGCGGCAGGGGTCCTTCCGCTCCGCGTCTTCGGGGCACTTCGGTGGCGGGTCCCGGAGCGAGTAAAGGACCCGCTGCCGAACTTCCACTGAAGGCCCTGGCTCTGGGTTCTGGTTAAGGTGCATCTCTGGATAAAACCCTGTACAGTTCGTGGCTCATATTTCCAGAAGCCCAGCCTCCTTTTTTGAGGATGCAAATTCCTGCTCACAAAAAAAAATAAATGCACTTGCGGTTTTGTGGAAGCACAAATCCTACCACTTGAACGGGTCGCTGCCTGACTTGCCCAGACAGCATACTGCAAATCCTCCCCGCGCTTGTAGGAATATAAACTGCTGCGTGAAATGTGTCAAAAGGTGAACAATTAAAACAGCCTGACCCCAGACACTTTGTGGGGGCGGGGGCGGGGAGGAGGAGAGTGTGAGGAAACTGAAATGGAAAGCCGAGATGGGAGCTTCTTGTACCCCAAACTCAATAGTGCTTAGCTCATTTTCCTGTTAGCTAGCAATAGCCGGGGACAGTTCTTCTGGGCTAATTACTCCAGGTCTAAGTGTATCTGCTTTGTGTGTCATCAGAGCATCCCCTTCTGTTATCAGGTAAAGTGCCATTCGTGGCTGCATACATGTCTGAGTATTTACACGCTAAGGCAATACCAATCAGGTGTTTGCACGTCACGTGACCAGACGTGTAACACCCTTTTGTGAGTCCCAATAAAACAACCCAACTTGCAACAATGCTTTCCATCAGTACATCTCAAAGCACTTTACTGAGGAGGTCAGTATCGTTGTCTCCATTTTACAGATGGGGACACTGAGGCACAGAGGGGAAGTAACTTGCCCAGAATCTCTCAGCAGGCCAGTGACAGAGGTGAGAATAGAATCATGGTCCCCTGGGGGTCTAGTCTATTGATCTAACCACTAGGCAATACTGCCAAGTGCTTTACAAATAGATGAATCCTCTCAGCCCCTGTGAGGTAGGGGAGTGCAGCCATCCCCATTTTATGGATGGGGGAAACTAAGGAATATAGAAATTAAATACCTTATTTTCAGAAGTGCCAGGCACCCCATCTTTGAGTGCTCAGCCCTTCTGAAGACTGGGGCCTAAGATACTGTTTCCCCAAGGGGCGGAGGAGAGAGGGAGTAACCCAAGCCAGGAATAAAATTCAGTAATTCCTGGCTCCTCGTGTCCTCTGCTCCCTTTGTTACTGTGCTGTTGGTATGCCCCTTGGGTGTGTCCTGTGGCCAACAGCAAAATATCTTCATATGTATGGGCTAAGGAGTGCCCCCGTAGCCTAGGAATAAACGATTCCAGAATGTGTGCCTCTGTGATCTGCATGGGGCTGGCATGGACGGGCATGGCTGTAGCAGCCCTAAAAGCAGGGGGCTGGAACAATTTGTATAGTGGGGGGCTGAGAGCCACTGAACTGTAAACCTTGTATATGATGGAAACCCCTTCAAGGCAGGGGGTGCCCCCGCACCTCCAGCACCTACGACTAAAAGGCCCAATTCAGACCATCGCTTAGTATCCCAAACCATCATTTTCCAGGCTTAGAAACTGCCAGTGCTTCCCAGTTTTCTGATTTCACACCAGTAGGCACCTGTCTTGCTCTGACCTCCGTCGTTCATTTACTGTTGAATAGCCGGGAAGCTCAATACAGTGGAAAAATAGCAAACCCCATTTGCAGTCAGAGCTGGGGTAGTTGTTAGTTGTGAATAACCATCAGGAATTTTATTTTTTATTTTTCCTGTTCACAAATCAATCCTGATATCTGTAGAAATATTTGCTGATGGCTTTGAATAAACAACTCTTCAGTCTATGGGGTGATTTGTAAACTGTTCTCTCTCCATATTCATGGAGTATGATTGGCCATCTCCGTCACATGGACATGGTATGAATTTTTTGCTTCCTGACTGGATGAGTAAATGTTATAAAATTGGAGGATGATAAAATCGCGAACAACACAAGCTCTGGCAATAATTTTCAAGCAAGTGATCATTCATGCCAAGATGTATGAAACTTCTGGGATTCAACAGCCATTTTCACAAACACTCAGCAGTTGTCTGAATACTTCGGAAAAGCCAATGCACTGGGGGACTCCTCCATGAGTAATAGCATGTGGAACGTCTCTCTGCAGAAGTATTTTCAAAGGGCTGCATTGGACCAGCTCTATTAGTGCTTACAGCTCTTTCTGAAACATCTGAAGTCTGGTTATTTGCTTCTGCTGTTTGCATTGTTCTGCCCCAGTGGATGGCGACCTTGGTGTGGTGGTGGTGGTGGAGCGGCTTGAGTGTTCCCATGATGCTGAAGCGGTTCCTTCAGGAATCTCGCACTCCTGGCAGGGTCACCCAAGGCGGCAACGTCGAAGGTGAGGTTCCAGACAAACAGCGATCTCCCCTCCTCCCCCTACCGCCCCCCCAAGTCCTCAACATCAGAACAGGCGGATGAAGAGACCAGTTCTCTCAACGGCTGTGAAGGTGGCTGACGGTTGCAGTAGAATGAAGGTCTCCAATGATGTTGGTTTCCTTGCCATTGGATTGTGATCCTCCTCCTGCCAAGCACCATGTGGACACTGGTATGCAACAGGGTCTCCATGTTCAAAGAAATCACGCACCGGCACCTTCCGTCCAGTTCTGCCCCTTCCCTTGGGAAATGTCTGCCCCAACTGTGACAAGATCTGCGGCTCCACCAGCAATAAATGGCTGTCATTTTATGGAAGACCATCATCCTTGAACTTGGAGGGATCGCCAGCTGTGGCAAGTTCTCATTTTGATGTTTATGGGAGATAATGAGCCGAGTCCAAACCCCAGCTCCAAGCACACCATACCGTGATTGTTTGATGTTTAACCTGGAGAGAGAAAGTGTGGATGGTTTTGTGGTTAAGGCCTTGGGCTGGAGACTGAGGAGATCTGGATTTAGTTTTCAGCTCTGCCACAGACCCCCTGTGACCTTAGGCAAATCACTTAATCTCTCTGTGCTTCAGTTTCCCATCTGTAAAATGGGCATAGCAACACATGGGGGGTAGTGAAGATAAATTCATTAATATTTGTCAAACACTCGGCCACTACCGTGATAAGCACCATAGAAAACTTTATACGTTGTGGGCACTGTTTGCTTTCTCTGTATTAATTAATTATGTGTGGTAGTTATTCTCCCCCCTCCCCCACCTACAGCTGTATACTAGACTTGGAAAAAATGTGGACTGGCTGGTTAGAAAGGACAAGGGATCTGGAATTGATTTCAAGAGCACTGTCCTCCCATGTATCCTTTACTGAGTGTAGCTGCTCAGGATCATCTGGCAAGTAGGATTAAGAACCTAGAAAGATGAATAAGGAAATAGGACATTTGCCTTGTTTTCTTGGCACCCGGAGGGGTGTTTAGTCTGGGCTTTTGTCACTGTTGGGCTACTTTTTTCAGTTCTTGAGGATCATGCCTATTGCCACCTCCACAGGCCTTGCAGGGTGGAATAATATGGAAGGGCCCGGTTTTGTTTCCAAGTAAATATGGGCTGGCATTGTAGCAATGGAGAGATTCACAGCTAGTTGGATCCGGGGCTAGGCTTGTCCTCTGCACTGTAAGATAGTGGGTGGGAGTTGGGGTCAGGGGGGAACGTTTTATGCTTGAGTCTGTGAATTCCTGTGGTTCTCACTTATGGATTTTTGTGGGCTGCCCAAGCTGTCCCATGACTTCATTTCCCTTCTGTTTTTGGCTGCAGCCATCTACTAGGGATGGTCCTGAAACAAAACACTGGCTCTGAACACCCTGAAACTTCGGCAAGTTCCTCTCTGGGTCCGAACTACGTACATCAGACTCATCTCTGCTCTCTCATCAATTCTTGTATTTGCCACCAATGCTTTTCCCTAAAAAGACACACATACATTCTGCTCCCTCCAAAAACAACCCCCCCCTTCCCAAAGTTACCAAGTGTCCAGTTTTCCAAAGTAGTTGCCCAAAGAAGAAGTAGGATGTTTAATGCCTTTATGTAACCAATCGGCACTTCTATTTAAATGCCAATTAGACGTCTAAATGCAAGATTTAGATGCCCATTGTCATTGTCCATACTTGAAAACTGGGCTCCTGCTGATTCGCTCTTGAATCAGCGGACTCTATAGAGTGTTCCAACTGGAGCAGATTTTCATACACCCAAGTCCAGGTGCTTGCGTGTTTCAGGGAGGAGTATGGAGCGGACTGCTACAGATGACTGCAATTTGGCAGTGAAGAGCCAAGGAAAGGGTGTTCTGGTAGAACTCAAGAGTTTGGGCTGGCAGAGAGAAAAAGGATGCAAGATTATATTGCTGGTCACCTGCGGTGGTAGTAGCAAATGATGGGTCTCTCTGAGTACGACCTGTCTGCGTGTTTATACGCTCCTGTCGGAGCAGGATGGGGAATTGATGCTGCAAACTGATGTCATGTGGCCAATGCTACAAATTGAGAGCAATCGAAAAATGAAGACTTTTCTGGTCCAAGCCCCCGTTGTTCTTTGGTTGCATGGCAGCTGCAACTTTGGCTCCTTGGTGATCTTACCTTGCACTGATAAAATAGATCTAAAATGCCGCCATTCTGTTTGGTAGCATCTTATACTGGTGGAAATGATTGCACAGGATTCAAGGCAACATGATTAGACCTACTGTTTGCTTAAATCCTTGAAACTGTGGAGAGGATTCTTATGCCATGTGCATCTCCATTGTACCTTCCTGTAGGTCAGTAAGCAACATGTCTAGAATCTATCACCCGTGGCTTTTCTTTCTATCATCCTCTCCCCAGCGGGGAAGTGGTGGTATCCTGCCAGCTGAGAGAACTTGGGAGAAAGGAGTCCAAGTCACTTAGCTGGAGTCAGGTCCTGTACTTCCCATGTAGGCAAAACTCCTGTTTTCACTTGTGCATACGGAACTTGAGATCAGGGACCCTGAAAGATGGTTTCATTGCATGGACTGTCAGGCGCAGACGAGTCTACGTTATGATGGCATTGACCGTGGCTGAGCCTGCCTTTGAACAGGACTGTATTCTGTTCAGATATAAAACCGTTCACAATAGGGCTTTTGTGATGCATGGGCTTCTTGCTGGATCATAAAAGTTTCCTAAATACTCCAGTGCTGCGGGCCTAATAAATGCAGGAGAGAAATCAGTAGAACTGATCCACCATCCCAGATAGTTCCATATGGAGGATTTAGTTGTATCTCTCCCTTCCTACTCTTATTTTTTTCCCAATGTTTGGATTTTCCTTCCTTCAGCTCAAGGATGTGCTGCGCTTTAGACTGAGTGAACTGGGTGAATCATAGGTCACCTCAGTGATTGTCTCTAATGACAAGAGGAAGTGTCAGGATGTTATAATGGCTGTAATCGGTACTCTCTGGAACGGAGCAAGCCATGTTACCCTGTTTTTTAAAAACAAAAACAAAACAAACCTCTGCTTCTGTCTGATGTGGGGGGAAATAAGGAAGTGGAAGAGGAAGCAGGGGGATGAAATGTCATTGTGTCTCTTTCACGTGATTTCCAGGGTAGGAAATCCAGCCCAGCTCCTAGGATAGATTATTTGGGACGTCTCCAGCTGTTGTGCAGGTCCTGAGATGGAATTAACCTGGGAAGGGTGTTGGCGTGCACTGTGCCTTGCTGCACCATGGGGTTCCCAGGTGTGCTGATTGGATTTCCCAGCTGTCTGGGTGCTGGAGTCACCAGCTGATTATCCCAGGACACTTCAGTGTCCTCAGCGCTGAAGGTTTGCTTATGTCTGTGACCTGTTCCCCAGCTCTTCACTGCGTGGTGACGATGAACTGAACCATGTCCTCTTCTCCCTCCCATTCTCTCTTCTCAGCTGGGGAGTCCCACTTGTCATCACAGTGGCTGCTGTCGCTTTGAAGAAGATTGGCTATGATGCGTCAAACGTCTCTGTGGGCTGGTGCTGGGTCGACCTGGAAGCGGCGGATCAGGTCCTGTGGATGCTGTTAACAGGGAAATTGTGGGAGCTGCTGGCGTATGTGATCCTACCTGTCCTTTACATCCTCATCAAAAAGCACATCAATAGAGCGGTTGGTACCCTGGGTGCTTTTGCTTTAAATAAGGATGACTTATGATGGTATTTTCATATCACTTAGACTCTCAAGGCATGCTATCAACTACATAGATTGGAATGGCTTTGCCCATCCCTAAAATGCAGCCATCTCTGGGGAGCAACAGTGCACAGCACCTCTACCCAGTGACTTAGCATGAGATGAACATGGCACCCATTTAAAAACTGTAAAGGGGAGGGGACGTGGAAAGGTAGAATGTAAATATTGGAGTAGGACATTGGGGAAAAAATCCAGACCTGGTGTAATCGAAGGCAACTTTAGTGGTGTTGATCCACCTACACTAGGCCTGAATTTGGCCTCTGGGGGGAGTGGGGGTGTCAAATATCCTTAGCCTGGCAAAAAGTGCTGTGGGATCTTGAGTGGCTGCTCTGTGCTAGGCACTGGATACACACCCCTAATAAAAAATTCAGCTCCTGCCCCAAAGAGCTTTCAATCTATACAGCAAATAACAATGAAACCTCTGGCGAGGACAAGAATTTGGAGGGCCAGGTTAGCACTTGAACAATGTGGAAATATAAACCTAAATTATGCCACAGTGGCAGGACACCGGGACCTCCAGAGGACAGATTCCTATTTTTTGCCCTAAATTATGGATTTTAAAAAAGCCAACTCTAAAAATGTCGTCTTCCCCTGGCCGCCAGCGCAGTCGCATCTGCTTGCCAGGGTGATAATTAGAGAGAGCAGACAGCTAAGGGATTGGTTAGGCTAGACATCCAGAAGTTGGGATGTTTCTCCCACCCGGCTCTAATCAGGAAACCTGGCTTGCCATCTCCCAAAGGATGGCCGGCTTTCCTGCCATGAGACCGGGCATCGCCTGGTCACGTCTGTATTGGAAACACTGGGGAATATCCTCAGTGCCTGGAGATCTGGGAAGAGGAGGCCAAGAAGGTTCATGGCTGCCTATCACCTGTCGCCCATCTCTGAACTAGACGGGACTCTGTGTTCTATCAAAGATGCCAGCGTAACTGTCTGGAAACCCAATCTCCCCCATTCCCCGTCCGTCTGCTCTGTGCCAGAGACTTTCAGGCACTGTCCTCTCCCTCACGTGCCCTGGGCTCTGATTCCTCGGCAGGAAGGGAGCTGAACGCAAGCGGTTGTCAAAGCCGATTCTTGTAACTGGTTTCCGAGGGCCGGAGGCAGCAGCAGGCTGGGCCATCTGGACTGCAGCTTTTCTCCCTTCTCCTGAGCTTTCCCCTGTAGCTTGAAGCTGTCCTGAGCCTGGTAGCCCTAGGACTGCGGCCTCACAGCTCTCCTCCAGCCCTGGGGGGGGTCTGCCATTTCCAAGGAACAGCAATAAATAACCTTCCCTCCCTGCTGTGGCAGCTTGTTTAACCACTGCTGGCTTTGGAGCCAGCGTGGGTTTCCGACACGTGCTTTCTCGTGATTGTGAGAGCAGCTGTGTTAGGAGAGGAATGCAGAATGCTGGCAGGTTGTATTCTTTCCCAAGAGCGTCTTGTACCCCTATAGAAATGGCTGGGGCTTTACTGATGGTCCTTGGAGGGGGTCTAACTCCCAGCTGCCCTGTGAGGTCTGTGTGTGTTTGCACCGACTCTTCTGGGGCAATGGGCTTTTGCTGGTGGGGCTGCTAGCATTGGGAGGAGCAGGAGGAATGGGGGTTGGGGGAAGGGAAGGGTATAAGATTTTATACGCTCTGCAACACATGTGAGAGGGAGGAGGAGTTTTCAGCGGGACACCTGTGCTGGTTTTTGAGAGGTGTCAGTTCAGAGGCTCTCTGCTCATTTCGCCAGCTGAGAATCTGGCCCTTAATCTCTTGATTTCCCCCTCTGTAAAATGGGGATAATCCTTCCCTGCCTCACACACGTCATTACAGTGGTGTGGTTATGTAAGGCTCTGAATAGACCGTTAGTACTTTGGAGACCACAGAGGCAATAATAATTGATACTTTGCCCTTTATAGTTGTTTTTTATCTGTGGATCTTGGTTTTATAAAAGTAGGCTGAGATTACTTCTATTTCACAGGCACGTACAGATTAAATAACTTGCCAGAGGCCATGCAGCAATTCGGTGGCAGAGCCAGGAATGGAACCCAGGTTTCTCGACAACCAGCGAACCTATTTTGTAAAGCATTACTGATGTTTACGTTGCTATAGCTGTGATTGTTCTTAATTATTTAGCAACCTAGGTGTATGTGGTGCTCACGTAGAATACTGAAAAAGTCGAGGTGTCCCATTCTGCCCTCCTTTACATCTGGGTGGCCGTCTTGGTTTCGCCCCGGGTTTGCTTATGTTAACGGGCAGAATTTTGCCCAAAATCTGTGTTCCAAAGAACAGATAGGTAGCTGGGCTGGAGTCCAACCTGGGCAGTCTCTGTACGGCCTGGGCGTTCCTTTGGCTGACAGTGCAGCAGAGGGCAGAATGCGAAGGGTTAATTGGCTTTGGCAA
This sequence comes from Chrysemys picta bellii, assembly GCF_011386835.1. NCBI lineage: Eukaryota > Metazoa > Chordata > Testudines > Emydidae > Chrysemys > Chrysemys picta. The sequence goes on along the minus strand of NC_088811.1, from coordinate 10,357,027 downwards.
GAAGCCACCAGCGTGAGCATTTGCAATAACCTAGTATTGGAACTTCAGAGTCTTTCATTTTTTCTTTCCTTTGAAGCGTGCGGCACTCTCTGAATATCGCCCCATACTAGCCAGGGCTCCGGCCTTTCAGCCCAGGACTTCCATAGCAGATAAGAAATTGATCCTCATCCCGCTCATCTTCATCTTCCTCCGCATCTGGAGCACTATCCGATTCATCCTGACCCTCTGCAGCTCCCCTGCCGTGCAAAATTCAGTCCTGGTGGTCCTGCACGTAAGTACCTGCCGGTCGCTGCACTCACCTGACAGGTCCATATGGGAGATGGGCAGGGGGGGGGGGGGTGAGAAGTGATGGGCTTGCCCACGTCTGAGACATGCAGTTTTTGGCCCCTGCCATTTTCGGGACTAGATGTAACCGTGCAGGGACTCAGAAAACGGCCTGCATGATTTGTGCGTGCATGCCACCAGCAAAGACTTCATGCTAGCCCAAGAGCATAGAATCAATGAAATGTAGGGCTGGGATGGGACCTTGAGAAGTCATTAAGTTCAGCCCCCTGCTCTTTGGCAGGACCAAACAAACCTAGACCATCCCTGGCAGGTTTGTGTCCAACCTATCTTAAAAAATCTCCAACAATGGGGATTCCACAAGCTCCCTTGTTAAGCTCTGGAATAGGCTTGCTACGCTTAGAGTTAGACATTTTTTTCCTAATATCTAACCTAAATCTCCCTGGCTACTGATTAAGCTCATTACTACTTGTCCTACCTTCAGTGGGCACTGAGAACAATTGATCACAGTCTTCTTTATAGCAGCCTTTAACATATTCAAAGGCTGTTATCATATCCCTCCTCTGCCTCCTTTTCTCAACACTAACCCTTCCCAGTTTTTTTTAACCTTTCCTAATAGGTCAGGTTTTCTAAACCTTTTATCATTTTTATTTCTCTGTTGCTGCTCTCCTCTGGAAGCTCTCCAAATTGTACAGCTCTTTCCCAAAGCCTGGGGCCCAGAATTAGACACACTACTCCAATTGAGGCTTTTCTCCTGTTCTCCCTGAACACTGTGCACAAGCTATATAATTTTCTATGAGCACGAGAGTGTACAAAGAAAGAGTTAGTGTGATTCTCCCAGTTCTTTTTACAAAGGCACCTGGGCTGGGGGGCAGATGTCCATTTCTTTCTCTGAAATAGACCAGGCTCTGACTCATTATCCTAAACCAGCATTTCCTAAAGTGGGAGCGTGATCCTTCTGGGAGAGCTAGTCAGGGTGCACAGTTGCACCTCTGCTTTCCTTTTTAAAAAACTTCCTTCAAAATGTGACCCAGATATAACAAAGGCAGCAGATGTCCGCCTGTGTTTGCAGAGAGCCTGAAACAATAGCTCAGCGATGTGGGCTGCCCCATTCTGTTCAGATGGCCAGGATGATATACTTTAAATCTCAAAATGGTTAACTAGTCCACTGCTCATCAAAGCAGGGAAGAAAGGTGAGGAAGGGTCATATTCTGAAGATCTACACAGGATATTCCAGTGTTTCTCAAAGTGAGGGCAATGTCCCCAGGGATAGGCGGGGCTTGGAAAATGAATGCATTAAGACTGGTAGCTTTTGAGCAAGACAGCAGAGTTGCAGGGAATGGGCATGATTGATTTTCCTGAAAGGTGGGGAGCTTCGCTCCCACAATTTTGGGAAGTGCTGCCCTGAACAGTATTTTCTTCCTCTCATATAACATTCAAGACTTGCATGATTCTGGGAAACGTATCTCGACTTTGCTATGGATCAGCAAAGCCTTTTTTATGGCTGTGGTGGAGCAGTTTCTTGGCGGATATTGTTGCTAATCTATTTATAATTCACAAAGAGCCCACTCCTGATCAGCGCTAATGCCTGGGGAGACCTGTTGCGAATGGCCCAGCTCTGCGAACCGAGGGAGGAAAACCAGCCAACAGTGATTAAAAATCAAATTCTGATGCATCAAAATATACCCTGCCCAGGAGCAGCAGTTTCAGCAGCATCTAGTGGCCAGAGGGGCAAACTGCAGCCAAAAAGAGATTCCCCCGTCCCAGCTGCTAAGGACGCAGAGGGAGATCCATATTGTAGGCGAGGAACTCGGTGAACGTCTCTGCCGGAATGGAACTGTTGGTTCCAACGGAATAGAGCTGAACTGCTCCTCCTGGGTGCCAATGTCTCGCATGCGAGGGGCTGGCTGGAGGTGCTCACACCTCTCTGGCCACATTTCAAACAGAAAGAGGATCTGAGATATTGCCTGTGGGGGTTGCTACTCTACTTCAGGGAGTTCCAAAGCCAGGCTAGTTTTAGCTTGGTTTACAGATTTTGTTGTTGTTATTCGAGCCGACCCTCCACTAATACACAGATATGGCACGTTCTGTAAAGCAAGGGTCTTGTGAAATAGAAGGGCCTTCGTTTTCCTGTCCCCGGACTCTTTTTATCTCCCCTACACACACACTTTTTTTTTTTTTTCCCTCTCCATCTCTTGATTCCTCTTTCATGTCTGGGTGTCTCTGACTAGCCTCTCACTCTTTTATTCAACGTTCCTGTTTACTGTCTCAACTGTTGTTCTCTCTTCTCTCCCTGCCTCTGCTCTTTCCTGGGTCTCTCCTCCCCAGTGTCTTTTTCTCTCCCTCTGTTTTCTAACTCTTCCCCACCATTTCTCCATCCCCCTATGCCCTGGCCTCTCTTAGGATGGGGCCAGAGCACAGGCTGTCTTTGCCCTCCTAAAGCGGGACAGTGGGGATGTTCCCTTCTAAACACAGGTGAGTTGTCCGCATTTCCTGACTGCTTAGGGGCTTGGTTTTCTTTCTGGTGCAGGGATGATGTCCCAGACCCTTGTCCTCTCAAGGCTGAAACCCCCTGCTCTGCCCGTTCAGTGACTGTCTTGGCCTAGTTCAGCATCTGATTGCTTCTGGGATGGGGGAAGAGACACCTCCTGGAACTGCTTGGAGCTAATTTTCTCTTCCTACCCTTGCAGGGAATTGGGAACACATTCCAGGGAGGTGCCAACTGCATCATGTTTGTCCTCTGCACTCGTGTCATCCGGACCCGGCTGCTCTCTTCCCTTTGCTGTGGTCGCTACGGAGGTTTGCATCAGCCTTCACAGAGCCTAGAGGGGGGTTACCAGCACGCCGAACCCCCCAAGAACACGGAGGCTGAACAGACGAAGGCCGAATTCGCAAGCACCTGAGCCTTGAATCTCCACGGCTGAGTGTGAGATTCCGTCATTCTTGGTAAAGGTTTAACTGTGAGTCCTGCCTGTGCGCAGCCTCGTTCCTGTAGTCGGGGTAATTGCCATGGGCAGCATGGAGGCAGAGGAGGAAAACAACAGCGAGTTTTATTAAGAGAGATGAATTCAGCCGCTAGAGCGAGAGAAGAGAATTGCACTGCAGCTGGTTTTGCAGCACTCCTGCAGGAGAACTGTCCATCTCTGGGTGTTTTACAAGCATCAGTGAAGTGATTCGCACATGGCCTCTGTCAGACAGGGAAGTGTGGAAAATGGGGAAACAAGGCACAGAGGCAGTCGGTGGTGCAGATGGGGTTAGAAGCTGTATCTCTTGACCCTTTAGCTGCCCATATATCAATTGACAACGCATGCAGCCGAGTGTCGATAGGGATCTGTGGTTACTGCCACTACCTGCCTATCCGTGGTGCCCCCATTTCCTTAGTAACTGAGTACCTTACACGCTTTATTGTATTTATCCACACAGTATCCTTGTGAGGTTTGGGAAGTAGGGCAGTGCAGTTAGCCCCACTTCACAGAGAGGGAGCTTAGGCACAGAGAGGCTAAGTGACTTGCTCAAGGTCACTCAAGACTCTGTAGCAGAGTAAGGATTTGAGCCCTGGTCTCCTGGGTCATAAATTAGTGTCCTAATCCCTGGACCATCCTCTCTTACTGCCTGGCTATGTTCAGAGTCCTGTTTCCATTTTGAGGCGGAGCCCAGCAGGAACGTAATGCAGAGCTGGGAGGGTGCTGAGACGTTGCCCATCTGAGAGCTGTATGGGTAGGAATCTGAATATCACCCAGTGTTGGATGGAACAGATCCTGGCAAAGCCGTCTGACTTTACTATGGAGCTGCAGCCCATGAAGACAAGTCCCACGGTGCCATGTTTAATCTGCTCAGATCCAGGTGGCTCACTGCGCACTGTAGTCTCTGCAAAAGCAGCTGCAAGCCTTGCAGAGTTCCCTGACCTGTATTGGCCCTTCCGGGTACACTCCCACCACCATTCGTACAGAGGGGTGAACTCGAAAAAGGAGTCCCCGTGAGCAGCTGGGTGTGCATGGAGCTAGGCGAAAACTGGGTGTTGCGCACGAGGGAGAGAGACGACATATCTTTGGGTGAGCTCCTGCCACCCATTTTTTCCTCCTTGTTCGCTCTCGATACAAATGCAAGGCTTGAAAAACCAGAGCAGGATTTTGCTTCCTAGCCGCACTTGTTTTTTAAAAAAACTATTTGCATAAGCAGCTTTTGCAGCAAATTAGCGACACATGAGCTGTCTGGGGTGGGGGTGGGGGTGGCAGAGGGCAGCAGCCCAACTCCCATTGCTCCATGCACGCAGCTGTTCAGAGACAGCGCTCGTTAGTGTAACTAATATTAGTCCTGAGCACATGGCGGTCAAATGATCTAGCGAACACCCAAGGTCTAATCGTGGCTGGGATGATGAATTCGGGTGTGGCTTTGCGTAAAGTCTTTAAATGAAGCGCATGTGGGAGATTGGCGAGGGTATTATTTTATATCCCAGGAACGCCTCAACTTCCCGCTTGGGGGCAAGATGCTGTTTAGCAACATACTGCATAGACGTATAGGAAGGCAAAGGCCGCGCTCCAAAGAGCTTACAGTCTTTCTTGCTGCCTCACCAGGGTGTTGAGAGGCTGATTCGGTTAATATTTGTAAAGCATGTGGAAGGTGCGTTCACATAAGTATTATGAGCAGATGACTTTTAGATAGGGTTACCACCTTTGAAATGCAAAAAACCTGCACCCCCGCCCAAGGCAAGCCTACCCCAACCACAAGTCAACTTTGCAACCCCCGCCCCTTCAACAGCTACTTATAGTATCTAGAGAGAGAATGCATATAGATAATCTCACCCGTGTTCTCACATGACTCAAACCTTCTCCCACACCCGCGCAGTGCACTTGCATGTTGGTGGGCAGACAGCTGCTGTATTTTCAACAGTTTTCATCTGTTGTTGCTAAACTGCTGAAGTGGGAACGCTGCGGCAGCTTCAGCTGGGTACAGAAACTTTGCACGTTCGATATCCCAGGGGAGTGTGGTGGTGGTGGTGATGATGATGCAAATGTTTAGACCCATGTAAAAAGAAAACCCGGCAGATTACATTATTTTTCTGGCAACTGGCAAATCCATAAAAAAAACGGCCCGGCCAGTCAAGTATGAGCCAGGTGGTAACTCTACACTTAGTGTACGTATGTACAGCACCTGGGAGGTGTGACTGCAGCATGTACAGACTTGCCTGCGATCGCTTTGATCTAGCTAGCTGGAATAACCAGAGTGGCATGGGCCAGGTGCCAGTGTACATCCCCGGGGTCTCGGGCAGGGTTATGCTCCAGCAGCTAGCTCTGGGGGCCATGACTTCACTACTAACGTTATTCGAGGTAACTAGATCCAAGCTAGCTCAGGTAAGTCTGCACCTGCTGCAGTCACACCTCTGATTGTAGCGCAGACAGATCGTTAGCACGCTGTCCTCCAACCAGAAATGTGTATTACCTTGATAACAAACAAGTAACCAGCCCAGCACCTAAACCTCATGTTGCCAACGGTGAGCATTGCATGTGACTTGATTAATGGCAGCTGCAGTTTCCTTTCTTATAGAGGGGGAGAGACTAAGCGTTAAAATTGAAATTAAAACCTTGCTTCATTTGAATCTTTTGAAGCTGCTTACAGAAGAGGAAATAAGAATTCTGATAGTCACCAAGATATTTTTTTAAATGCAGCAAAACCACCTTCTCTCTCAATTCCTCTTTCCATATAACTCCAAAGAAAGATTGAAAAAAAAAAAAATGGGTTTGGTTAGTCTGGAGAAGAGAAGGTGGCGGGGGTGGGGTGGGGAGGAGAGACATAAGTACATAAAAGGTTGTTATAAGAGGAGGGTGATAAATTGTTCTCCTTATCCAGTGAGGACAGAACAGGAAGCAATTGGCTTAAGTTGCAGCAAGGGAAATTTAGTTTAGATATTAGGAGAAACTTCCTAACTGTCAGGGTAGTTAAGTACTGGAACAAATTACTTAGGGAGGTTGTGGAATCTCTGGCATTGGAAGTTGTGTCAGGGGTGGTCTAGATAATACTTAGTCCTGCCTCAGTGCAGGGGACAGGACTGGATGACCTATCCAGGTTCTGAGAGAAACAGGCTATGTTTTCCTGCTCTGGCTAGCTAACGTGACAGGCACCATGTTGCCTGACGCACCACGGATTGAACTAGGGACCTCTAGAGCTAAAAGCAGGTGCTCGTACAGCATGAGTAAAGAGTCAAGGCTCTGCAGTTAGTGGCTGTAACAACTCATGTGTGACGGGTTGGATCACAGAAACCCCCCTGGGAGTTGCCACCCGATGTGCAAAGACTACCCCTGCTTCTGTTTTCCCTGCCAGCTCAGAACTCCAGCACCCTGTCTTGCTGAGCCAGACACTCCTGTCCGGCTCTAACACAGATCCAGGGTCTGAATCACTTGTCCCAAAGCTGCAAGTTTACCTGAAAACAGCTCACAGTAGTGTGCTTGTCTTTAGCACTCAGATGCCCAACTCCCAATGGGGTCTAAACCCAGATAAATCCGTTTTACCCTGTATAAAGCTTATGCAGGGCAAACCCAGAAATTGTTCGCCCTCTATAACACTGATAGAGAGAGATGCACAGTTGTTTGCTCCCCCAGGTATTAATACATACTCTGAGTAAATTACTAAATAAAAAGTAACAGAGGGTCCTGTGGCACCTTTGAGACTAACAGAAGTACTGGGAGCATAAGCTTTCGTGGGTAAGAACCTCACTTCTTCAGATGCAAGAAGTCTTGCATCTGAAGAAGTGAGGTTCTTACCCACGAAAGCTTATGCTCCCAGTACTTCTGTTAGTCTCAAAGGTGCCACAGGACCCTCTGTTGCTTTTTACAGATTCAGACTAACACGGCTACCCCTCTGATAAATAAAAAGTGATTTTATTAAATACAGAAAATAGGATTTAAGTGGTTCCAAGTAGTAACAGACAGAACAAAGTAAGTTACCAAGCAAAATAAAATAAAATGCGCAAATCTATGCCTAATCAAACTGAATACAGATAATCTCACCCTCAGAGATGCTTCAGTAAGGTTTTTTTTTTTTTTTTTTTTTTTTTTTCTCAGCCTGGACACCTTCCAGGCCTGGGTCCAATTCTTTCCCCTGGTACAGCTCTTGTTGCAGCTCAGGTGATAGCTAGGGGATTCTTCATGATGGCTCCTCTCCTCTTTGTGTTCTCTTCCACCCCTTTCTATATCTTTTGCATAAGGCGGGAACCCTTTGTCCCTCTGGGTTTCCACCCCCACTCACTGGAAAAGCACCAGGTTAAAGATGGATTCCAGTTCAGGTGACATGATCACATGTCACTGCAAGACTTCATTACCCACTTGCCAGCACACACATATACAGGAAGACTAATAGGTAAACACAACTATCTGCAGACAATGGTCCTGGTTAATGGGAGTCATCAAGATTCCAAACCATCATTAATGGCCCACACTTTACATAATGACAATAGGCCCTCAGAGTTATATTTCATATTTCTAGTTTTAGATACAAGAGTTGTACATTTATACAAATAGCATGATCACACTCAGTAGATTATAAACTTTGTAATGATACCTAACAAGAGACCTTTTGCATGAAGCATATTCCAGTTACATTATATTCACTTATCATATTTTTATAAAACCATATAGACTGCACAACTTCACATCATGTCCTCTGTGGATTAGCACAGAGGGGACCCATAACACAGCCCAGTGAGTTGCACTAAGATAGGGGAGGCCAACCTGAGCCTGAGAAGGAGCCAGAATTTACCAATGTACATTGCCAAAGAGCCACAGTAATACATCAGCAGCCCCCCATCAGCACCCCCCCACACACACACACCCTGCTCCCAGCACCTCCTGCCCACCGGCAGCCGTGCCAATCAGCGCCTCCCCCTCCCTTCCCACATCTCCGATCAGCTGTTTCGTGGCGTGCAGGAGGCTCTGGGGGTGGAGGGGAGGAGTGAGAGCATGGTAGGCTCAGGGGATGGGGCGGGAAGGGGTGGAGAGGGGGCAGGGCCTGTGGCAGAGCAGTGAGCACCCCCCGGCACATTGGAAAGTTGGCGCCAGTAGCTACAGCCCCGGAGTCGGTGCCTGTACAAGGAGCCGCATATTAACTTCTGAAGAGCCGCATGTGACTCCGGAGCCCCAGATCGGCCGCCCCTGCACTAAGACATCTGCAGCTCAGTGGAAGCCGTAGTCCTGGTCAGGGGGAGTCTAAATGACAGTGATAAGCCCTGGCTGCCGTCTACACTCGTGCTCCCCCTCAGGAAGATGCACCAATGGGAAATGTATTAGACCATAAAACACTAGTGTAGGCAAGGCCAGGGAAATGGAAACAAACCCATAGGAAGTCAGTGGACGTGGGGTTTTAGTTCCCTTCGCTGCAGCTGAGCGCTGCCTAAAAATAAGCAGTGGTCGCACTGTGTCATAGGAAGAGGAAGTGCAGAAAATGTGGTGTGCAGAAAATCTGGCAACTTCTGGCCCTTGCTGCATGCCAACTACTGCGATGGGATTTCAGGGGGATGTGGTGGTGGGAAGTTGCTGATGACAACGCTCCTTGCAGGTCGTGCTGCCTGGGTAAAGAGAGAGTTTGGTCACAGCCCTTCCAGGCCGGCCTAGCTGTGGTTGTGAGCTACAAGGGGGGCCCATGGAAAGAAGGGATTAGGCCATGCTGGAGCACATGCGGCACCAGTTCCGAAGTAAAATTCAGCGTGCTGGCCCATGCAATAATGGCAAGTCCATGCTGGAAAATACTGCCGCTGCTGCAGGACTTCACTCTGTGCACAGCAGCCCATGTGCTTCTGGTCCACAGGAGGCTTGGTACATGGCACAAGGATGGGCTTAGGAAGACGGCAAGGTCCTAGATCTTAACCGGTTTGCTTTTGTTTTGAACAGGTAACTGAAGTACCACCAAGTGCCTGTAGAGGGAGATAGAGGCCTGAGGAAAACGAACTCCCACTTGAACAATTACCGTGCAGGCAACGACTGACAGGGTCTTTATGGAAATCTCCCTCCATGGAATTCAGATACCAGCTGCCTTAGCGCTTCTTTCAAGATTTCCAGGAATGTGCTACCGGGTCACACCCCAACTTCCAGTCTCATCCCCATGCCCCTCCCACAGAAGTTTACAAATTATTCCTGGGTTCTGATTTTCTGTTTTACTAAGAGGATTTCTCACCGTGCGGCTGGGGTGGGGGGAAATCCCCAACGTTCTGAAGACTCCAGGAGCTTCTGAATGGAAGCGCCTTGGATGTGGGATCGATTTATCGTCTGTTTCATGAGGCCTTCAAGGGGGCTCCTGCTCTTCTATGCTTCAGATGGTGGATGGGGGCCGATAACTTGGCAAAGTCTTTCTTTGTTCTCCTTGGGGTGGGGATGTGTCTTGGATGTTTTGCTCCTTTTCCAGGGCCACACCAGCTTCCTTCTGGATTTCGGATGTGAATGAGCTTGGGTGGCCGCTTGACGGAATCATGGCTCTGTGGACAGTTTGGTACTGAGGGTAGGTAAGTGGGCGAGCATATCAACCCAGCCATCCAGCGAGAGCAGCCCCTGAAGGGGACAGCATGGACATATGGACACATTTTGCTGCACAAATCCTAAATCCAGGTTTTCCTTCTTCCAAGGCACAGTCTGTTTTTATTAATGTGCCCCTTCTCCCACCCGTGGTTTTTAAAATCACAGCTTGGGCTTTAGGAGATGCCATCCCTTTTAGAACACACCCTGTTTACAGCGCCTCAACTTTCCTTTCCTGATGCACTTCTGAAACCCTTCATCTTTTTAACAAAGTCCTCACCGGATTCCTGTCTCTGTGTATGGACAGTGGTCTCCGTCCGGTGCCTTTTTTTTTTTTTTTTTTTTTTTTTTTTTTAATGGAGATGTTGTTATTCAGTGTGTGATCAAGGCACAGATTGGTCTGCCAATATCTCTCCAGGCTGGGTGGGGGGAGAAGAGAAATTCTGTGACAATGTTTTTACAAGTTCCCAGTGTGTCTGTAATTTAACAAATGATTGTCTAAGGCATGTCCAGGGTGACTAAACACAAATCATCCATGCCAATTGTAGATGTTGCTCTTCCCGATTGTTTTTACTCGGATATTGACCTCTCACCAGCATGGGGTGCAACCTGCTGAGCTGTTTTTGTGTGTGGGGGGGTTGGTTGATTTCACTTGGAATGTCCACCACCTTCTTGGTATAAAATTAAAGGACTGTGTGAAATGAGCGGGTAGGTCTCTGTTGGGTTCCCAGCACACACGTGCATAACTACCACCACTGCCAGCACCTTCTGATGCTGGTCTCAGCAGAAAGCCCCAGGACTGAACTGGGAGATGGAAGATTGTGCTTTCCCTATACCTGGTCAGCACCGAGACACGGTGCGGGTGAGGTAGATTGCTGAGGGCTTCCCGGAACCTGTCTGAGCAGCGGAAATAGATGGCATAATGATCAATGCCACCTCACCCTTGCTGTGGACTAGGACTGTCAAGGCACATTTTCAGAGGTGCCTGGGTACAACTTTCAAAGGTGCCTAAGTCACTTGTAGTCGTTAAAAATCTGCTGGGTGGTCATGGCTGAGCACTTGTATTCCGCCTACTGCAGAATTGACCAATGTGGACGTTAACCCATGTTTGCAAGGGTCGGGCAGGCGTTGGTCGAGTGGGGTTCATCTTCATTGAAGGTGCGAATATTATAGGCAGCACCACCTGTTATCCAGGGTGCACAGCACTTCCCATTATAAATGTCTGGTCTTGGTGGCTTTATAATTTTGCCACGTTTTTAACCATTGGGGCTGAAATTTTCCATGCCATGTGTCTGCCTCGGGTTGGTTTGTGAGTTTCAGTCAACAGGATTTAGCCATTGCCAAGAACAAGGTTGGGGAACAAAGACGTTGAAAAAAAAAAATCTGGTCCCCTTTCTCCTGAGATGTTCCAGTGTCCCCATGTTTTGCAGAAGAGATTTGAAATGCAGTGAAGGGGTGGCCATGGGGCCAGCAACGTGCTTTTCGGCCAAGTTCTGAGCCTTTGAAAATCTCAGCTCATGCGTGGGGAGACTTCTTACAAACTAACCAGCTAAATCACTGCAGATTTCACCCTCACTGAGCCTCACAGCTCCTTGCGCTGACCAGCCTGGGTGTGCTCCAGCCCTGCCTACAGGAGCCATCCTGAACTTCCCCGTTCACACTGCCTAGCCAGGAGGAGACAAGAGCTGGATGGGGAGGAGGGGAGAGGAAGGAGTAGAAGAAGACAAGGAGCTGGGTGGGAAGGGGAGACTGGAAGTTGTGGAGAGGAAAGGGAAGAAGGAAACGGGGGTGGGGCAGGGAGGAAGACTAGGAATTGTTGAGTAATAAGGCTAGGTCTGGCATCCAGGAAAGGATGAGAGTTGGGGGACCAGGGAAATGAGATCGTACAAGGAGCCGGGGACTGATGGAGCAAGGAGACCAGGACTGGGAACCAGAAGTGGGGGATGGATCTGACGAGGAGGTGGGGGAAGCGGGGGTGGAACTTGGGACAAGGAGCCAGGGAGGGGGTGATGTGGGCCGACTGGGATTGGACGAGGAGCACAGAGAATGCCAGGTGCAATGGGGGCAGGGCAGGGATGATCAGAAGCCAGGGTGGGGGTGAGAAACAGACTGTGCAAGGAGCTGGGAAGAAGGGTCAGCGACTGGGCCTGGTAGGAGTTTGGGGGAGAATGGGACTTGGAAGGAGAGCGTAGGATTGGCTGTGCAACCTTAATTCTGCCCCCTTGTGTGTCTGCATCCTGGTAGTCGTTCATTACACGATCACGTACTGTTTCTTCCACGGGGCCCCTGCCTCGTTCAGCACCCAGGCTGGACAGCGCTCTGGGGACGTCTGTAAAACCCTGCCTCGTTTGTCGCCCAAGTTGAAAGCTGTGTAGGGGCGTTTACTTGAGTGGCCAAGTCTAAGAGGGCAAAGCATTAGCTTTTGCTTGGAAGAAGTCAGAGGAGAGCTCAAAAGGCAGGCTGCCCAGGTGGTGCCTTGGCAGCTGAGTGGTGCCTGGAGCCGGGGGACTGCAGGAAGAGAAAGGAGGCTCATGGTGAAGGCTGCTGGGTACTGCACTGAAGAACTGGATTCGGTCTCTGCCCCAGAATTGCTGTGTGATGCTGGGCAAGATGCTTAAACCGAACTTCTCCCGGGTGGTCGCTGGTGGTGTGATCCTCGTTCTCTGGTGCCCGACTGGAGACCCTGGGCTCTCCTTTGCAACAGGGCCGAGCACTCACAGCCGCAGCTGAAGCCGTGGGAGCCGTGCTTTGAATATAGAAAGGACTAGATAACAGTAAATACTCTGAAAAATCAGGTCCTCGGTGCCTCAAATTGGGCACCCGAAACGAGTGGATGATTTTGACCTTAATCTACGTCCCTGCCCCCCATCTGTAAAATGGGGATCATACCACCCCGCCCCTCACAGGGGTGTTGTGGTCCCTGAGCGCGTCACAAAACCGAATTACTTCCAAGTCAATGAGCACCATAGAGAGGCCCCTGAGGGAATTAATAAATCGTTTGAATCGTGTGCAGTAAATAAAGCCTGGAGTCACGCACACAACGATGGGGCTAATACAAAATATCTAATAGCTGCTTATTACGCGAGCACCGTCCATGCTCCTGCCCCTTTAAGATGCCTGCAGGACCAAACTCCATGGACTAGCCCTGTGTCCAGGTAAAGCAAAGGCAGAATGGTGGTGTGGCAGGTTTAAATTGTCTGGAGGGTGCAAGTTTATATAAGGCTTTGTAAACATATCATACTCCTCGTCCTGCCTCAGAGAGCTTACAACTGCTGGATGAATCAAGGAAGTGATAGGATTTCAAATATATTCCACCCCCACCTGCTCGGATCATCCTTCCAGCCAAGGAGACCTGGCTGGGCAGCATCTCTCTAAACCAATGCCATTTTTAATTGCCTGTAGAGGTCACTCTTGAGAGATACACGGCTCTCCTTTCTCGGCGGGAGCGGGAGCGCTTGGCATCTAACCTGCTGTATTTAATTCCATGTGACATCTGCTCCTACATAACCACAGCATAAACCCTCGCTGTCTTCTGAGCACCTGAGATGTGGAAAAGGAATGCCAGGCTGGGCCAAATCAGCATTTGTCTCTAGGAGCAGGAAAATGAACCCACCCACCACGGTCCAAGCAGTCAGAAAACGCACCTTGGGCAAAAAGGGGCTTGTGCAGAACCAAGGGCAGAAGGAGCTTTAATTTCCATTCCTTTTCTGTGTTGTTTTGCATTTTGTAGCATCCTCATTTTGCTGGCTCGTGCAGGCATGCGGGCGGAGAAGGGACCAGCGCCTTCGCAGACCTGCACACCCAGGACCGGGGCAAGTTCGCAGGGCTCACAATCTGGGTTCGGAAGCTGCTGTGTTGGATTTAGAGGCTCATGCAAGCCCGGAGTTTCTGCCCAGTAACAAAGGCTGATGGTGTCTGGGAGTAAGTTTTGGTCAAGGAGGGAAGGGTTGCTCTGAGGTGGGCAGTGGGACACCAGCCAGCACTGTGGTTTCTGCTGGGCACAAGACCTATGAAATACACTGAGAAACTTGGGTATATATTTTTTTTGCTCTTTCTTATAATGCAGCTTAGCAAAAAGAAGTTCTGCTCTTGTGGCTGCCTCCGATTCCACATCCAACCCACCCTTCCCACTGCTGCTGAGTTACCACCAAAGTAAACGGGCCTTATCAGAGAGTCCCATCCACGCCATTCGCGATCAGTAACATGCCACGTCGCCTGTTGGCGAGAGTGGTGAAGGAAAGTCCCATGCACAGGCAAAGCAGGATGATATACGGCAGGATCTGTACACATTTTGGTTGTGGGCAGATCTTTGATTATTTGTATTGCAGTCATGGGCCAGGACCCTCTTGTGCCCGGTGCTGTACAAACACAGAACAAAAAGACAGTCGCTGCCCTAAATATGCAGTGTAGTTGTAGCTGTGTCAGTCCCTGGATATTAGAGAGATGAGGTGGGTTGGACCAACTTCTGTCCATGAGAGAGACAAGCTTTCAAGGCGCACAGGGCTCTTCTTCAGGGCTGGGAAAGGTATTCCTGGCAAAATGCAAGGGGGAACAGATGGTTTAGCATGAGTAGTTAGCACGGACTGTAAGGGACCATTCGAGGTAGAGTGGCCCGTTAGTCAGATGGGGAAGAGGAAACCGTCTGTAGTATTTATTGTTAAAAGGGGGAAACACCTGAATTTTTAGCGTCTTTGTCTGTCTGTGGTGTTCTTTACCGATCAATCCAGGATTTTATAATTGCTCCATCATTGCGTAATCTGAGCGCTCCAACCCCCTGGGTTTCAGAATCCAGTTTTCAAGCACTGCTGCATTGTGTGGTCTCTCTCTCTCTCTCTCACCAATAATCTCTTCATTAGTCACTAACAGTGATTTATGGTTCAGTGCTAGTTCCCGCTCTCTCCTCCCCTTTTTCTGTTGCTCACACACAGATTTTCTCCAACCAAGTCCTTTGGGGCTGAAACTTCCCGTCCTAGAGCCCATTGCTGATGCTGAAAACTTCAAACTTGGGAGCTTTAAATATTTTGCCCCTTTCACCACGAAATTCGACTTCTCTTCAGCTCCTGGTTTTGTGAGGCCGGACAGCAGGATTAAATGCAGATAGTTCCCAAACACACACACAAGAACTTCTCCCCATCACGGGTGCAGGCATGTTGTGGGCAGCCAAACTGTAGCTAGTGTCTCCAGACAAGTTCTCCTCTTTGGATTTGGGTGCAGGGGTGAAGCACAGACACAGCGAGCTGGAAAATCCTTTGATGTGTGTTGGTTGAAATGAAACCATGACTGTGAAATAAGAACTCTTCTGCCAAGCTGGTGCTATAAGCAAGATGTAAAGGAAATGAAACACCAAGGGAATATTTAAGGTACAAATACATTGTTGGTTGGTTTTGTTTTATTATTTGCATTCTGGTGGCACCTCGCAGCTCCTGGCACGGTCACCTCGTTGTGCCAGGTGCTACACCGAGACAGAGAAGTGACTAGCTCAACGTCCCCCCAAAGGTCAGTGCCTGAACCAGGAACAGAATCTGGGTGTCCTGGGTCCTGTCCACTGATGCTGTAGGTCTGCACCCGTCCTGTAGCGGACTGTGTGCGTACGTGCTTGGGTAGGTGCCCTGTACACACTGGCTTCCTGGAGAATTATTAGCTACACCAAATTAGACTTTAGCCCTTTGTTCTGGGCTCCATTTATTGTCCAAATGACCACGAGCTCACAAAAGAAAAACAAACTTCCAGCTGGGGCTTTCCACCTGGAATCTTCCTTGGGGACTTTTGCAGGAGCCTGTCCTTTCCTGCAGCTTCTCCCTGCAGTCCACCCTCAACTGAGTCACTTGCTGGTTGTTATAATCACTTACTCCCTTTTCTGCTGGGTCTGATCATTGACCAGGGCTGGTTGACCCCAGGCCACTGGTCCTTAAAGGGTCAATCCCGCCTGTTACATGCCCCCACTCACCGCTCAAGTGTGTGTCATAAAATCTGTACTGCTATGAGTTAAAGGAGCTTCTCCAAGTGGGCAGGGGCCTGCTTTAGAAGCAGGATGCCGAGGTTTCTATCCTGTGAAGTTCTGAATGATGTGGCATGCAGCAGATTGATTCCTGGGAAGTCCTAGGTCGTCACAGATTTGTTGCCGTCTGATAGGGCACCCAGCTACTATAACAAAAGGCCCAGAATACTCTATGCTCTTCTGAGACTAAAACGTGTGTTTATCTTGGGAGAATGGGGATGTTCTAAAACAAAACAAAATAGGGGCAAACAACTTAACTTGCTTTAAGATGGAGCTCGATAAACTTATGAGTGAGTTTGTATGATGGGGTTGCCTGTGGTGGTGGGGAACTATGCTGGGTAGCCCTGGAGGGTCCCTTCTGTCTTATGCTCCTGAGATCTCATGCTTCAGGGCTTCAGATAGTCACCTGTAGGGGGTCAGGAAGGGATTCCCTCCCCCCACCCCCCCCCGCCTCCAATGTATTCTGGGTTTTTTGTTTGTCTCCTTCCCCTGCAGCATGGGGCATTGGCTACTTACTGGAATCATCTGGGCATATCTCCCTTGATCAATACCCTGGCATGACAGGGCCTCAGGTGTGGGTCCACCTTGCTCCCTCCCGTTCCCTGCCTGTGATACACATAGTTGAGCTTTCTGAGGGTGGTAATAGTTTGGTCTAATTCTGGTTGTTGGGCCTGGTGTGGAAGTGGCTGGGTGCTGGCTGGTGGCCTGTGATCTGGTGGTCCCTTCTGGTCTTGATTCTGACGAGAAGGTTGGGTGGCTGGCTGGACAAGCAACAGCTGCTGGTTTGGGCTGCAGTGTAAAGCAGCCCTCCCTGTATCGATCTGTTTACGGTTCCTCTACTGCTGCCAGCTGCGTGTTGCTAATTGACCTTGATGAGATAGGCAGATTTACAAAGAACTAGTCGTCTGCCAATTGCAAATACTTGCCCTCCCCACTCACAGGGCACTTATTGCACCCGCTCACCTCGGGCTGGTTTGCTTACGGGATAGGGCAGCGTTTTCCTCACGTAGGCGGGATGACTTCTCTCTTCCTTCCCTGTCTCATCCTGTTCCCCATCGACCGTCTGGTTGTGGTTGCTTGGCCAGAACTCCCTCCAGCACCTCTCAGCCTAGGGGCACATGGGACTAGGAATCCAATTTAGGACTACCCCTGGGCAGGCCAGTGCATATCACTTCGGTCTTGGGCAGTGTTCATGTGCTCTGCACATTTTAATCCAGCAACCAAAGGAGGTAATTAACTGAGAGTTCTATTGCACCTGGGTTAACTCGAACTCCCAACTGCCCTGGCTGTGTTCTGATTGGTTAGAAAAGCCAATAAATGTTAAGAAGATTATTGTTGCAACTAATGTTCTATCTTGCACCTGTGTTCCGTTAAGACTGGTGATGATAGATATGCAGAAGAGCCGGGAACTACTAGAAAGAAGCAGTTTCTGCAAGATGAGGAAGCTGCTGTTCAAGCTCTAAGCTATTTGGTAGCTTCTTTCTTCAAGGAGCTAAGCATTTTGTTAAGAAATTTAAATTGGTGTTGTGGTTTTTCATTATGAAACAAGCAGCATTTTAAGCCATTGGGGGACAGTTGGTTGTGGGTTGTGTGTGTGTATTTGTTTTTACCAGCACTGGAGACCTATTTTTGTTTACATTTTTAAATCCTAAGAATGTTTCTGAGATGAGTTAACATTTTTGGCTTTTGCCAAAGGAAATTACTTTCTGCTTTGACTGTGTGCCATAGGTTCTGTACTGCCAAGGAGATTCTCCTTCAGCTCAAATGGTATGGTCCTATGTTTTTTTGGAGTAGGAGAATCTTAGATGAATCACAACTGCTGATGTGAAATTCCGCCTAGTGTACAGTATAAACGATGCCTCTAAAGTACTTTCTTGGCAATGAATTTGTTACAACATAGCTTTTTTTAACAGCAAAATTCTACTAAACTTAAATCCATGGAACTGCTCAGATATAACGAGGTAAAATCTGAGCTTGTAATATTCCTTTGTCTGTCCTTAGACAAGGATCTGTTACTGAATTATTCTTCCACAGTAGGATTTGCCAATCTTTTTTCACAGAGTGGACCACATCTTAATAGAGAAGTTATGTCATGAGCCCCTCTCATCCCCCTCAAATCACATAGGAGACTTCCCCCTCCCACTGGCAATCCTATAACTAGAGCCCGGAGAATCTGTGGATATCCACTATACGTCCACAGACCATGTTTGTGGATTGCGGATTGGATGCGGATACACATTTTGTATCCACTCAGGGCACTATGTATAACATCACTGTGGCAACTACAGCAGTCGCTTCCGTGGGGAAAGTGACAGCAGGAAAGCTGGAAACAGCCGAGACGAGATCATGGGACCAGCTGGCTCTCTGTGGGCCCCCAGCCATTCACAAACTTCTGCTCTCAGATTAATTCTCCTTCACCGTGAGATTCTTCTCAGCCAATAAAAGCATGAGGTTAGACCTCGTTAATTTCTCTCCTTCTGGCAAGAATGGCAAACTGGCCACTTAAATAGCTGCTCTCTCTAGTTTGTTGCATCTTTGGCCCAGTGTGTACTTCGATATGTTGTCCTTTCGTTTCCCAACACTTGCACGTGTTGTGTACGGATATCAGTAAAGAATCATGCAGTGCTGAATATTTCTTAATGCCAGAGTGTGGGTGCAGGGATTTCATTCCTGCATTGAGAGGCGACACTGCCTTGCATACATTCTTGCTTACTTTTAAGTTCTAAAGGAAAGGGGTTTGTGCCCATACAGAAGAGGTGTAGCTCTTGGGGGGGTCCCTGCATAGCTAAGCTTAATTAGAGAAATCAGACCTTGGGCATCCATGCATAACCAACCCCCTACCACACAGGGTCATCAGCAGGATTTTTAAACCCAGGATTGTTCAGCACCACAGCACTGTCCTCCACTATGTGTGCTAAAGCAGTAATTTAGCTCCCTCATTCTATTAGTTGCTAGCAGTAGTAGTCGGTTATCCTCCAGTGAATCAGCGACTCTAGTGGCACACTACATGTTCTTTGCCAGTGTGTTTGCATATGCAATTTAATTTTGGGCACTGATCACTTTTTTTGCTGTTGGAAGGAATCCTTCCTGGAAAGCCAGCTGTGCTCAATAGGTTTTAGCTTGCATAGAATGAAGCTGTTTAGGAATGACTATAGTTATGGATCACTAATGCCCTTCCCCAAGATTTCTGGACTTATCTGTTTCCCTGAATAATTTTTGCTTTAAGGTTTTTCATTTTCCTCCTTATCCCTCCACCGGTCTTGTTTCTACGTAGGTTGCTTTGCCCTGATTACAGCCAGAAGTTGGTATTGTCTGTTGATCACCTTTTACATTGTTGCACAACATTGTGCAGTTGTTTTTAGCACCTCTCACATGAGCATAACTTGTGGTTCTGATTCGGACTAGCTTGAAAGGGACTTTGAATGAACAGTAACTACTGGGTGTTGAAAACAAACCACTCCGAAAACAAATCCTGAAGAAGGAAGGAAGGAAGAAGAAAAATGATGGGAGCTGCTGTTGATCCGTTGTTACTTTGGTTTGAATGGCCAACCGGTTCTTTTTATGACCTGCAGAACAGTGCTGGGGAGGAATGATCAACGGATGCCAAAAATATAAACCAGGGTGGAAAATGCTGAGTCTAGATTCTGTGCCTGGTCTTGTGTTAAGTCCCTTAAATGAGGGAAGAAAAAGCAGAGACACCATGGACCCATGTGGGACCCATGTGGGACCCACATGCAACTCATGAGGGTCCAAGAGGACAAGGTATTTTACTGAGCAATAAAAATAAGTGTGGCCTTTAAGAGTAGAGCGTGTTGGTTGTTTCATCTAGCCTGGCGATTGGGACTGTCTGTGAACTTCGCTTCCTAGTTAATCGGGGCCATGCAGCCTTGGTTAACTAATAACAAGGCTCTGTGCAAAATAAGCTCTCGGAGTTGGAATGGAGAGGAGAGTTGTACCCTCTGCCAACCATCCCCCCCTCCAGTCCCCGCATGCACCTTGCATGTGGTGGTAAAAGACTTGGGGACTGAAGGGGTTAATATGCTTGGGGGCAAAAGCAGCAGATCAAACAGCTGAGCAAAAATGTGAGATGTGCTGCTCTGAACACACCATGATCTGCAGCAATGCTCCCCACCAGCCGGCCGCAAACAGCTCCTCCGCGCTGCGCACGGTGCTGCATTCCAGTGTAAAGAACAGGGAGGCAACCTGCAGCCATGAGACGGTGCTGACCCAGTTTGGTCCCATGCCCGCAAGCAGGACTAAAACCCGGCTGTCATCATTAGGGTTTGCTCCCGTCCCCACTGAAGCCAATGGGAAGGCTCCCGCTGGCCACAGGGTCAGACCCTTCCAGCGCAGGGCTCGGACAGATACATTTTGTAGTTTAAATGGGCCTGGAGCGAGACAAATGCTCTCTAGGCCCTAGGCCTATCTTTGTCTGCTGAGTCTCTGTAACCCTTGTTCATGCTAGTCTCAGAGCCTTGCCAACAACTGCGTTAATACACAACGGCGTCTATCATCCTTTCCTTGTGCAGCACGGACAAGGGTTTTCTCTTGTCTGGGGTGTGAGACGGAACTGTAACTAACTAGCAATGTTCAGGACTCGTGGTGCGCACGACCTGCGATTCAGAGGCGCTGAGCACCCTCAACATCCATTGTTGTTAGTGGGAGCTCGGAGTGCTCTGTTCCTTTAACTGCCTGGCTAGGCACTGCGTGAGGTTTTCCTGAATGCTACAAAAGCGTAGTTCAACAAATCCCTAACCCCCACCCCCCACCCCCCACCCCCGCCCCAAGCCCTGCAGCATCCTCCAGCGGTGGCTCCAGACACTGCGGTAGCACCGTTGCATGACGCAGTGGCTGGATCGCTGGCAGATAATACAGGTTCAATAGGGGCTGTGGGGTGTGGGATCGTAACCTGATTTTACACATGGAGAAAATGGGGCCCAGCGAGGTGAAATGAACGTGTCCCATACTGCCGCAGAGGCTTTGAACTGCCGGAGTTCCTGGCTCCCAGATCTGTGCTCAGGCTCCTAGACCGTACTGCCTCTCCCTAAAGCACCACCTCCAGCCCTCGGGAAAATAGCTCTGTCCGCGCAGGCTGAGCCAGAGGGCTGGAGCCTGCTGCTCCGTGCGCAGAAGTGACCCTGCTCTCCCCGTGGCAGAGCCAGCCTGTTGCAGTGGCGTTTCCAGCTGCTTTCACCACAGCTATTGCAGCAAGGAGCTTTTTCAAACATCCATAGTGGGAGTGTGGCAGCAATCCAGTTTGAACATGGGTTTGGCACAAGGCATTCTGACCCTCCCGGGGACGGGGCCTTGAACAGAGGAAGTGAAAGCGGAGCCATATGGAAGACATGCGAGAGCCATGCAGCCCCCGGGAAGGTCCAGAGGACAGACTGATTGTACTGGGCAATAAAGCGTATTATTGGGTGTTCCCTGTTACACCCACAGAGCAGCCAGCGTGCATTATCATTCCTCTTGGGGCGTCCCCTGCCCCACTTTGCCTATAAAAGCCTGAAATCAACGTTTTTGCCACACACGCCAAAATGAAGCTGACAAAGGAGAAGCAGGAGAGCTCTGACGCCTGCAGGGGCAGGAAGGGGGTGAGTTCGCCTGCCTCTTTCTGGCTGACATGGTGAAGGCTGCAGAAAAGTTTCCTTGGGGAAAACGGGGGCGGGGGGCTGGTTAGCAGTGCCAAAACTGATGCTCAGGGGCTTTTATGGATCTATTTATGTCTGAGGCTGTGCTGTCTAGTGGTTAGGACACTGGAGTTGGGAGACCTCAGATCTATTCCAGGTTCTGCAACTAACCTGCTGTGTGAGCCCTGGGCAAGTCATTTTTGCCTCTCTTTGCCTCCTCCCTTTTGTCTGTTTAGACAGTAAACTTTTGGGGCAGGGACTCTCTCACGGTGCATTTGTACAGCGCCAAGCCGAGTGGAGCCCTGATCTCATTTGGAGCCTCTAGACACTGTTATAATACTGGGGATGGGGCTGGCTCTAGTAGAGAAGACTGAGAATGGAACTGGGAGCCAGGAACTCCTAATCCCACGTCTGAAACTGACTCACTGCGTAACCTGGGGCTGTCACATAACCTCTCGGCGTCTCTGTTTTGCATGCACGCTGCTGAGACATCTGAAGAAGCTGAGTGTGACCAGTGGGGAAACTACTGGCTACTCCGGAGAAATCCTCCTGTTAAAGAGACTGAACAAGTTCTCTGCGCTAGAATAGATGGGCTGAGGAGGCTCTGAGCCATTAAGGCTAATGGTGGCTGGAGAAAACAACGTACGGCTGAATGGAAATATGATTTGATTGCCCACAATAGAGTGCATTAGAGCGCTCTAAAAGGCAGCACTGTTTGCTCCACAGCTGGCTGCAGCTTGAGAAGTCAGTAGCAACAAGGGATACTATAGACTGTTGTTAGTGGCTGGTGACTCCAAGGACTCTGTGCCCAGGAACAACGTTCATGTTCAGGCCCTGCACAAGACAATTATTTCTCCCCTGTGCAACCACAAAGCACAGTTCCCATAGGGCACGATCTGATGTCCGTGGAAAGGTTCCAAATGAGTTTAATAGCAGCTGGAATGGGCCCATAAGCAGCTTGATTCGGAAATGCTGATGGCAGAACAACCATGAGAAAGAAAATAGAGCAACTGCGAGGGGAAGAGATTTTTATTAATTCTGCAAAATTTAATGATATTTATTTTGGCTATTGGCATCTATTTGACTTCAACGACCAATTGATACTCTAGAGAAAGGGTGTTTGCATTGAAGTTTCAAATAAGGGAAAAATCAAGCAGAATAAAGTGAGTTGTAGTGTAAACAATCTATCAGATGTTCTTTTTACACTACGAAGAAACAGAAGGGCAGGAGCCCAATTTTTTCAGTGTCCTTTGCTTTAATGAATGCCCTGGGTTTTTTAATATATATGCACACACTGAGAGAAACACTCCAAATTTCCACCCATGTAACTGCTCTTCTTTCCTGCAGAAAATGACACTTCTGCTCGCAGGTGTAACGCTGGTGTCGGCCTTTGGATCGTCTTTCCAGTACGGTTACAATGTCTCCGTGATCAACTCTCCAGCTGTGGTAGGTGCAGGAAACAGCCGAGAAAGACAAACAAGTGGCAGACTAGTAACAGTGGCGTGTGTGCGCACATGCACAGAGTCTAGGCTTTCTAAACTCCGTCTGCCTTGGGATTACCATGGTGCCAAGGAATCCCCCAAGGGAGAAGAAGTGTCCTGACTGTTTCCTCTCTGTGTCTTGTGTGTTCTTAGCATGCAGTGATCGTGGTGTGTAGGTATGAAATATAACTTCAGGATAGCACTGAAATTGGCTCTGTTCTTGCCAACGTAGGCTTTGCTTGCTAATACTTGATTTCCTGCCCCTCTTCCTTTCTGAATGTATTTCTCTTGATGCCCTTTCCTTTCCGAACCTCATAACCCACTGTATGAATTCTAACCCCACAAGCCATCTGGCTAGTGTGGAATTCTCTCTGTGCACGTACACTGGACAGCTGTGGTGACGGAGATAAAGTAATGAAGCACAGTCCTGAAATCCTTAATCAGGGAAAGCTAAGAGTGCTGGACCACTGGTAAGATCCAATTTTGGACTTCCGGCATCCAGCCTTTGGCATTTCTCTATAAAACTAGTTGTCCCATAACACTGTATTGTGGCTATCCTGGTCTTCACGAACAAGTAGACTTTGTTCCCAAGGACTGAAATTTGGATCCATCTGTGACCCCAACTTCCTTTTTCCTCCAAATCTGCCAGTCACCATCCTCCAGTGTATTGCCAAAATTCATCTTCAGGTGGACCCTCCCTCTGCTCCTCTATGTGCTAACATACCCACTTCCTGGCTTGACTATTGCACTTCCTCCTTTTATGATCTTCCTAAAATCCTGCTTCCTAAAGCCAAGTTCAGCCTCACTGAGGAATGGGACCTTTATCTCCCCCAGATCGTTTGCTGGTCTCCTATCTATGTATGCATGTCTTCCCTGTGATCCTGCCAGGATATCACTTATCATGGGATGCCAGGGTTACATTTCTCTGTGCCCTGTCTCTTTATAAGTCTGTCTACACTGCAACTGGGAGGTGTAATTTCCAGCTCCCGCAGGCATGCCCACACTAGCTCTGACTGAGGTAGCGCACTAAAAACAACTGTGTAACCACAGCAGCACAAACAGTGGGAGGGGCTAGCCCCCCAGGGACAATCCCATCTAAGACCCGAGGTACACACTTGGGCAGATGGCCCCTCCCACCACTCACGCCAAGCTAGTGCAGGTATAGCCACTCAAACGGGACACCATTTCTTCCAGATCTGTTGTTGTATTCTATGCTTGGAGCTGGACACGTGACTCGAATAGATACACTGAGAGCTAGCATGCTAAAAATAGTAGTGTAGCGCGGGACGCAGGAAGCAGTGGCACAAGTTAGCTGAACCCCATGGGTACGTATTTTATACAGCCCGTCTCTGCCGCCGCTTGCCACTGCCCGTGCTACCCTGGCTACACTTCTATTTTTAGGGCGCTGGCTCAATGAGAGCTTGCACAAGTACATCTACGCAAGCGGGGACTCACCCCCCTAGCTCCAAGACTGACATCGCTTAAGGGTTTGGAGCTCTGCTGAAGAGGTTAAGGGGAACCACAGCTGGGAAGCAGGGTGTGGTCCAACACAAACATTTTTCCATGTGCATTATGGGAGAACATGTGTTTTGGGCTTTGTGCACAGAAACCATAGGGCCTGATTTTCAAGAGTGTTGAGCACCCATGATTGCAAATGAAGTCAAAGGGAGCATTGAAAATCAAGCACGTAATTAAGGCAGCAGGACCTTTGAAATAGGCCAGAGTTCTACTGTAGGTTTCTTTAACCTTCTTTGTATTTTTCTTAAAACAAATCTTCCTCTTTCACCAAGAAATTATTCAGTGGAGCTTTACCCTGTTTGGTCCCCTGCTGCTTTTATAACCTGAATAACCATGTTTCAGTCATTTTTCCTCCCCGCCAAGCCAATTAAGTCTGTTTTTGTATCTTTTCTAGTTCATGCAAGAGTTTTACAATGAAACCTACTTTGACAGGAATGGCATCCCGATGGAGAGCAGTTTCCAAAAACTGCTCTGGTCTCTCACGGTATCTATGTTCCCACTCGGAGGTTTCTTTGGGTCCCTTATGGTCGGCCCTCTGGTGAACAAATGTGGCAGGTGAGTGACAGAGGCACCATAAGATGGTCGGTCTGTAGTCCATTCAGAAGCCATTTGCTGTGGTCTGAATAAAGGTCTTTTCACGAGTCCATCTGATTCAGTATCCTACCATAGCCACCCTCTCTATTATGGAGCCAGGCCAATGGTTGCCTCTTGGATCAGGGAGGAATCCACCCTCCCCCATCTGCAGAACAACTGATCTGGCTGCACTGTGGATGGAGTGGACGTGACCATACTGCTGGCACGATACTGAGCCAAATGTACCACTTGGTCCAATCTGCTATGCCAAGGCCTATAGTCTTTGCACTCTTAGCCCCTATCTTAATATTAATTTTTAAGCAGCTGAGTTTATCTAAGGCACTTGTGGTTAGATCCCACCGTAGCTTTTTATATGTCTGGAGATCCTTTGCCCGCTGTTGTCTCCTCGGCTACCTGCTTTCCTGTGTTTAAATGCAGGAAAAATCCTCCAGAGGAGAGTGAGGATAGTTGAGAGGGAGGACAGGCTCGTGGTTGACGTACTGGACTGGGTTCAGTTCCCAGTTCTGCCACAGGCATTCTGAGTGACCCTGGGCAAGACACTTAACCTCTTTGTGCCTTAGTTCCCTAACTGCGAAGTGGGATAATATTTCCTTTGTCTGTCATGCCTATTTCCTTTGTCTGTCATATTTAAATTCTAAACTCTTCGGAGCTGCAGTTGCATCTGGCTACGTGTTTGTACAGCACCTAGCGCAGCTGAGCGCCGTCTCAGTTGGGGCCTTTAGGCAATACCACAGTACAAGTAATGATGATGATAAGTTAGAACTGTCATCCTCTCAATCTATCCGCAGAAAGGGCACTTTGCTGATAAATAACATCTTCTCCATTGTCCCTGCCATCCTCATGGGAACTTCCAAGGTGGCAAAGACCTTTGAGGTGATCATCCTCTCGCGAATCATCGTGGGAATATGCGCTGGTGAGTGAAAGGCAGTGTGCAGGGGTAGAACAAGGGGTAGGATTTTCTGGGCCAGATGGAGCATGTGTCATAGCGGGTTGGTTTGCGAGGAATATATTGTAGGGACAGTACCCGCTGCAGTGCAATGCAGTGTCTCCATGTCTGTCTCACTCTGTGTGCTGTGTGCAGAGTGGGTGTGGTTCCTGGTAAACGAAGGAGATAAGGCTGGAACTTGGGCTCCGTGGAAGTCTGTAAATTTAGTTTGTTTTCTTTAATAAATGTGTCCTGTTTAAGATATATGGAACCACAGTCTGTTATGACAGCTGTGGCCTTGCTGGTGGTGATTCACTTCTCAAATATTTTGGGCAAAATTTATATTACCTGGTTCTTAAAACTATAACCCCAAGCAGAACTCTTCCAAGCTAAGTCCGTGGAGGTGTGGCCAGATCCATAAATCCATTCCAGGAATTAGCTGTATCTACCACAGATAGAAAATTGGCACTGCTGTCTGATAGGTTCAGGGCCCTTGGAATCTATTATATCTACATGGACTACATGAGAACGGAATGGTTCAAGCTGTTTGGGTGGGGGATTCTGTTTGACCCAGTCTACCTATTGTACAATTTTTTTTATTTTTAAAGAAAAGCAAAAGTGGCGGGGGAGGAGAAAGGCTGAGTCTCATATACTCACCTGACTCCAGAAGCAGGGGATTTCATCACAAGAGGCATCATAAAATGGCGACAATTGGCAACGCTGATAGGCCTTAGAGTGCTACATTCCCAAGTAACTGCCAGCGTTCTCCGTGTGCTCTCTTTGTCACAATATCTGCTCCAGTCAGCCTCTGACAAAATACACCCCAAGCCACGAGGGCTCACTCCAAAAGTTATCAGGGGGTTTATAAAGGAGGGAAAGTCTCTCTCTCCCTCACAGACCATACGAACAGCCTCATTTGGGTGTTTAGTACTGGTGACAATTTGCTCCTCTGGAAGTGGAAGAGGAAACTGCTCTGTTTCCACTAGACTTTGTTTTGAAAACTTAAAGCAGAAACTGGGTTTGTTCTAGGGTGACTAAATGTCCCGATTTTTATAGGAACAGTCCTGATTTTTGGGTCTTTTTCCTATATAGGCTCCTATTACCCCCAATCCCCTGTCCCAATTTTTCACATTTGCTGTCTGGTCACCCTAGTTGGTTCAGAGCAGGGGCAGCAGACTGAATGGCTCAGGTCACGTTGAGAATCACTTGGCCGCCCCCTGCTGGCAGTTTTTGCCCTGCTGGGAGAAAAATGCTTCCTTCGAGAAACCTGCTGCATTCGAGCCCTGAGCCTTTTGTCAGCAATGGGGGACGTCGGCTGGCTCTGGCCAGCTCTAGCGCTTAGGCCGTGCTGTGCTACTGAGTTGCTGATGGGGCCCAAACCAAAACTGTCACCCCAAAACTTGGGACCCACATTTTTCAGCTTGCGCCCATTCTGTCGTTTTGTTTTAAATGCTCCAAACTCCTCAGCTTAATTAAACCCTTCATTTTTCGCTGGATCTCCTCTAGCCAGCAGCTAGAACCCCATCAGGAGAGACCTGGTTACAATAGGGTTAAAAGCTGTAGTGGAGACAAGACCTAACTGTGTCCCTGTAATGAGGTTGAAACCTTGGGCAGTTCAGAATCCTAACCTCATTATGGGCACATGATTAGTCCTATGATGCTAACCCATTCTGTAACCAGGTCCCCTGACTTGGCCCAAGCCCTAGTAGAGATGGGGCCTCGGGGCTTAGACAACCAGCTCGTTTCTGTGGCTGTGAATTGAGTGCCATGGGCAGGTGTTGGCTGGAGAGCGACAGCCTTGTTTATCCATGGAATGGATACAGTGTGGGAAGCAACAGCGCAAGCGTCCTGCCTTGGAACACCAGCTGCCAGGGGCAAGAGGGAAATTTGATCTCATTGATGGAATGGTCCCATTCGATCTTCGGCCTTTCTACTGAGGTTGACCAATAAAGATGCCAGCTCAGGTGATGGACTTTGTACCATGGACACCTTCAGACTAGGAATGGAGCTGATGCCACCTACTCTTTTATTCTAAGCTCAAATGGAGGGAGAAAAATGACATTGGTTCCCTTCACACAGGCCAGAGTGGCCATCGGAATCTCCTTCCTTAGAGGTTTTGAAGGTCAGGCTTGACAAAGCCTTGGCCTGGGATGATTTAGTTGGGAATTGGTCCTGCTTTGAGCAGGGGGTTGGACTAGATGACCTCCTGAGGTCCCTTCCAATCCTGATATTCTGTGATTCTATGGCAATAAGCTTTCAGCCACTGACAGCCTAGGCTAACTGTGAACCTGGGATGTAGCAGCAGAAAGCAAACTCGGTCTCCAGTGCCGTCCAGCCCCTTGTGACCTACAGGAGGTCAGCTGTCATCATCTGGAAAAATACTTTGGTCAAGTCCCTGAACGTCCGGGTGTTACAGCGAGCACTCACATCCCAGAGCAGGACTAACCCCTCTCTCTCTTCTCACCTAGGCCTGTCCTCCAATGTCGTTCCCATGTACCTGGGAGAGATGTCCCCCAAAAACCTGAGAGGTGCAGTCGGGGTGGTGCCCCAGCTCTTCATCACCATTGGCATCCTTATAGCTCAGATCCTGGGTCTTTCTAACATCCTTGGAAACCTGGAAGGTAAAGCCCCGGTCTGAGGAAGAGATCTCTGACTGCTCCTCAGTGGATGAGCTCTCTCATTGGGCACCTTGTTATCTATTTGTCTGTTGCAGGCTGGCCAGTGTTACTAGGGCTAACTGGGATCCCTGCAGTGGTGGAACTCCTCCTGTTGCCCTTCTTTCCTGAGAGTCCCAGGTACCTACTGATACAGAAGGGCAATGAAGAACAAGCCAGGCAAGGTACAGCCACGACTGCCTAGCACTGCTAGCAAGAGAACTAGGAGAAGGGCCAGGGGCATGGATTTGAAACTAGGTCTCCATCCATAAACAAACTAGGGAAAGGCAACCTAGGTGGAGCTCCTATAAGGTAGGTGCAGCACTGGTTGGAAAACCATTCCCAGAGAGTAGTTCTCAGTGGTTCAGTCAAACTGGAAGGGCATAACAAGTGGGGTCCCGCAGGAATGGGTCCAGTGGTTCTGGTTAATATCTTCATCAGTGATTTAGATAATGACAGAGAGAAGCCGCTTTATAGAGTTTGTGGACGATATCAAGCTGGGAGGAGTTGCAAGTGCTTTGGAGTTGCAAGGGCATTCACAATGATCTGGACAAACTGGAGAAATGTTCTGAAGTAAATAGGATGAAATTCAATAAGGACAAATGCAAAATACTCCACTTAGGAAGGAACAATCAATTGCACACATACAAAATGAGAAATGACTGCCTAGGAACGAGTATGGCGGAAAGGAGTCTGGGGGTCATAGTGGATCACAAGCTAAATATGAGTCAACAGTGTAACACTGTTGCAAAAAAAACAGTCATCATTCTGGGATGTATTAGCAGGAGAGTTGTAAGCAAGACATGAGAAGTAATTCTTCCGCTTTACTCCACGCTGATAAGGCCTCAGCTGGAGAATTGTGTCCAGTTCTGGGCACCACATTTCAGGAAGGAGGTGGACAAATTGGAAAAAGTCCAGAGAAGATCAAAAAAAATTATTAAAGGTCTAGAAAATATGACCTATGAGGGAAGATTGAAAAAAATTGGTTTGTTTAGTCTGGAGAAGAGAAGACTGTGGGGAGACATGATAACAGTTGACAAGTACATAAAGGGTTGTTACAAGGAGGACGGAGAAAAATTGTTCTCATAAACCTCTGAGGATAGGGTAAGACGTAATGGGCTTAAATTGCAGCAATGGAGGTTTAGGTTGGACGTTAGGAAAAACTTCCCGTCAAGGTAGTTAAGCACTGGAATAAATTGCCCAGGGAGGTTGTGGAATCTCCATCATTGGGGATTTTTACGAGCAGGTTAGACAAACACCTGTCAGGGATGGTCTAGATAGTACTTAGTCCTGCCCTGAGTGCAGGGGACTGGACTAGAAGATCTCTCGAGGTCCCTTCCAGTCCTACACTTCTATGATTCTGTGATTTATGGGAATATGCTGTTGGGAAGCATCCTGAACCAAAAGTCAGGTTAGGATGCATTAAGCTACTGGTGCTACCCTTTTATAGTACATCTCAGGCTTTCAAAGCACTTGGCAAACAGTAGTTCATTTATGCTTCCCTGTACAGCAAGTACATATAATCCCAGTTTTACGCGATAGGCTGAAATGGATACAGAGAGAGGATAACTGATTTGCTGAGAGTAAGAAAAATAGTCAGTGGCAGAGTCAGGAGTCCTGGCTCCCAGTTCCTTGCTCTCACCACTAGAACACAAACTCCTTGAACTCTGTTTGCAAGAAGATGGGTTGGGGCTCTCAAAGCTCTCGTAAGAAACCCGAGCCTTGTAATCAAGCCCAGGATAAAAGTACTTTTTCGCGAGGGGAACTCTGGTCCCCCTTCTCATTGTTCCTTTGTTGGCTCATATGAAGGACCCCATGGCCCTCCCTCCAGTCCTATGACTGTGGCTGGTTGCTTTGTTTCCCACCGTGCAGAAGTAGCCAAGACTGCTCTGCTGCTTCTGGGGTATCTCAATTCCCTCTCTGGTTTCCTGTAACTCCAGCCTCCTCCCACTAGCTGAGTTTACCTGGAAACCCAACTTCCCCTTCCCTCCTCCCATCCAGCTCTGAAGAGGTTGAGAGGTTCGGACGATGTGGATGACGAGATCAAAGAGATGTGTCGGGAAGACCAGTCAGAAAAGTTGGACGGTCGTCTGTCCGTGTTCAACCTCTGCACCTTCCAGGCCCTGCGGTGGCAGCTCATCTCCATCATTGTCATGATGATGGGCCAGCAGCTTTCTGGAGTTAACGCGGTAGGTGAGATGACACCCAGGAAGATCATCAGGTGGATTAGGAGAGGACCTGGGTTCTTAGGCAAGAGTGGCAGGGCAGTGCTGGCACAGACACTAGAACCCATTCCAGATGGACAAAAAAACCCAGTCTAGACCTTGGGAAATGCGACTGGTCCCATGCCATGAAGTTTGTATCAGGATCTGATTGTTTAGGAGGGTTCTGCCCAGGGGTCTCAGTTTTGGAGATTTATGGAGAAAGAAACCAGTCCCAACAGCTGGATCCAGATGTGGATGTCTCCAAAGTTTGGGAGAGTTCAGATCTTGGATTTGTGTTTGTCTGCTTTTACAGCCTGGAGGTGCCTAACTCAGAGCCTCCCCTTCCCCCATCTATGAATGGCCAAGTATAACCACAGGTATGGTTTGATTGCAGATCTTCTACTATACAGATGAAATCTTCAAGTCTGCAGGTGTGAATGAAAACAACGTGCAGTATGTCACAGTGGGGATAGGTGCAGTCAATGTGTTCATGACTTGCGTAGCGGTAAGTTTCTCCCACTGCCCTACAGGTTCTAATCCCCTCACTGCCCACCTCTCTGGTCCCTTTATACAATTACCATTAACACAACTACCCCTTCCCACATTTAGAGGAAAAGTCCCTTGGTGCTCAAGTCACACTAAACAGAGAGGCAAATTGTTTCCTTAAGCTCCTGCCATGTAATAGTGGGCATATGCTGGGTTACACCAACGCATACAATTACAACTTTCTTTGGGGAAATAGCAGGATCTACTTCGCTGCCTCACCAGGTCTTATGTTGCCACTCCCGCTAGTGCACTCTCTGTCCTTGCAACCACTGTGTTACTGTAACGGACGGGTATAATGGCATCTCTGCACTGGGAGATTGTGGATGTGGTCCCATGGGCTTGGAGTCAACAGGCCTGCCCATGTGTCTATGAATCACTGATTGCTAGGGACACCCCTGATGCTAGGGTGGAGAAAAATCTCTTCAACTCAGACAGGTGGTTGGGCTCTGGGAATGCACAGGCAGCCATAAGAAAAAGGTGTCTTTTTTACCTGGTGCCTGGGATCAGGAGTTCTATTCCTAGTTCTGCAAGAGGCTCACTGTGTGACTTTGAGTGAATCACTTGACTGCTCTGTGCCACAGTTTCCCTATCTGTGAAACACTGGTAATGATGCTTATTCACCCTTGTGAAGTGCTTTGACATCTATGGATGAAGAGTATAGTATAAATGTTGCAGTGCTGCTCACGGGAAAGACGAGGCGGGACTTGGCTGGAATCCTTCTTAGGATCATAGACTATCAGGGTTGGAAGAGACCTCAGGAGGTCATCTAGTCCAACCCCCTGCTCAAAGTAGGACTAATCCCCAGACAGATTTTTGCCCCCCATCCCTAAATGGCCCTCTCAAGGATTGAACTCACAACCCTGGGTTTAGTAGGCCAATGCTCAAACCACTGAGCTATCCCTCCCCCATGCTTGGACCCAGGCGCATCTTGTGGTTCTCTCTGCCTTGGACTGACTAGCACAACTTGGCCTGTCCAGTGTCACTGCACAGGGTCTCCCTAAGTCCTGGCCTGGATTAGGCAGTCATGGTAGGGACTGCTGACTGCCCTACAAGTGTGCTAAGCATCGGGGTGGGGGGGTTCCCCCAGCTTTCACGGTCTCTATTTTATTTCCAATTCACACTTTACGGGTAGTACTGGAATTTCCCTAATGGAACAGCCCCATGGAATGTACAAAATATAAACTTCTCTATAAGTTTGTTTAGGATTGGGGTGGGTTTTTTTGGATCCATCCTCTAGGATTTGCTGGACAATTATCCCCCTGCTGTTGACTTCCTACAGGCTTGTATAAAAAGCCCTAGAGAAAGGGGATCTTGTTCTCTATTAAATTCTAGAGGCTTATAAAGTAATTCCTGGAGAACCCTAGGACACTTGTATAGAACCCTGTTGGCTTCCTTGCCCTTAAATTCTAGAGGACTCTTCCATGCAGAACTGCAAAGTGCTAGGTTCCTCAGAACGCCCCACCCCTAACAGCTGACAGCCCCCCATGCACTTTCTCCTCTCAGGACTAGGTGTGCTGGGTTCCCTTGGTGCCCCCTTTCTCACCCTCTTGTGCTGTGTCCCTCAGGTTTTCATCATTGAGTCCCTGGGGAGGAGACTTCTGCTTCTCGCTGGCTTTGGGATCTGCTGTGTATCCTGTGCTGTGTTAACGATGGCCCTCAACCTCCAGGTATGTGCCCGGATGGCTTAGGTGATAGTGTCTGTCTGTCTGGACCCTCTAGGGGGATGTGGGCAGGGTCACTATTTCCAGAGCTGCAGGGAGAATACGCAAGGCCTCCCTGCACCACCCTATTTACGCAGCAGAAACCGCAGTGGGAAGCAGCCACCCTGCTTGGAAAAAGCAGGACTTCCATTAATGACATGGTTGGGTTAGCAGTGAGCACGTTCAGAGCTGAATTTGATTGCTTCTCCCTCCCTCCCTCTAAGTTCTTCTGACCCTTGCCCATTGTGTGCATCTCTGGTAGTGCCCCTTGGGTCTGCTCATAGGAAGTGAGGTTCCAGCCGAGGCTGTAAGCTTAGCCCAGCTAATGACGCTGCCTGATCCATCCCCTTCACAATCTCCGCCAGACACGGAGCAGCACCTGGGGCGTACAGCTTCCCACAGTCTGCTTGCAAACGGCACCTTGACTTTGCTGATCACTTTAGAAGAGAACTGGCTGTAATTCAGTGACTGAATTCCCCACAGGCCACTGTCTCCTGGATGCAGTACCTCAGCATAGCCTGCGTCATCGCCTATATCATTGGACACGCTATCGGAGCTAGTAAGTGTGCACAGGATGATAAAACAAAGACATAAACTTGAAACAGCAACTTGAGCTGATGCAGAGATGAGCTGGTGTGTTTCTGCTTGGCCGTGTGACTTAGCAGTAATGATACAGACCTGATAGTTATCAGCTAGGCTGCACGCATGGTCCAGGGGTCAGGGCTTTCTGCCCCAGACACGCAGGCCCCTTCTCATGCCAGCTAAAGGAGGATCTCCGGGGGCTGTCTGAGTGTATTGGTAAGAGAAGGACGTGATCTTCTATTTTCAAGAGGCTCTCTAAAGACACAGTCTTGCTGGTGTCCGAGACGTGCCCAATACATTTTGGAGCCAAACCCCCCTTGGAGGGTGTGTCACACCGGTTTAATCTGAATGCTGCTTTCTTGCATTTATATGTTCCACATGGAACAACAGGCAACTGTCCCCTAAAAGCCAAATTCTGCCGTGGCTGTTCCATGAAGTGGGTGGGAGCAGCGTGTGCATGGTCATGGAGGCTTTGTCCCGGATCTGCACCTCCTTACAGTTGCATTGCCCTGTTGCAGCAGAGGTGCTTTGCATTGGTTCACTGGAGGAGCCCTGCCGAGCGATTCCCAACACTGCAGCTCCTGCAAGGGTTTCTCTGGCTGGTGGAAACTGCCAATCCCCCCAACCCTTTCCTCTTCTATGTGCATGGTCGGACTGGCTCAGGAATGCCAGCTGCAGAAAGGAGACTCTCAGTGCAGAGTGACAGGGTTTCCACAGCGGTGTGTTTGTGAGTGAGCAGCGAGGTCTTTTCTTCCCTCTGTCTAACTTATCTCTGCCTTGGCGGTAAACATTTACTAGCTTCTCAGCCAGGGAATGACCGCCCAGCCCTTTCCCCATTTTCTTTTGATCCAGATGTAACTGGATACATCAAAGGGGTATTCAGGGCTGCATAGGGAGTGGGGGGGGGGCAAAATCTGAAACTGAGGCCACCCCTCCTCCCCTGAGACTTAGACTGCGGGTGGGTCAGGAGTTGGAGAACGAGCCTGATCCACCCCTTGCAGCAGCAGCTCCTGGGCCTGACTTCCTGCTCCGGGCATCCCGGCCTCGCACACAAAGTTGTAGGGCCGCTCCAGTTTGGCCCAGCTGCCCCTCTGACGGGACAGGGAGATGGCCCGGCCAAGTTTGAGTGAGTGGGGTTGTGACCCGGTGGACTGGCTCAGCAGCTGGGCCAAACCTGAATGGAGCTACCTCACAATTCCTACACTCAAATTCCACAGGTTTGGGGGCCCTCTCAAACGGGGGCTGGGGCAAACTGCCCCTGTTGCCCCTCTCTGCCAACTATGGGTGGCAGTGGGGTTCTTACCTTAGATTGCCATTCAGGGAGCTTTGCCCTCCCTGCCCCCACCAGGAATTTCCCCAAGGGCCAGTTTCTTTAGCAGAGACAGCAGCAACTATTCTGGCAGCCGGCTGTCCTCAAAGAAGCCAATTTGCCCTATCCGAGATCTCCAGTGTGAG
Organism: Chrysemys picta bellii; assembly: GCF_011386835.1. Lineage (NCBI taxonomy): Eukaryota > Metazoa > Chordata > Testudines > Emydidae > Chrysemys > Chrysemys picta. The sequence continues at coordinate 10,321,961 of NC_088811.1, read as the reverse complement.
GGTGTGCCCACCCTGCAGTCCAAAGCGCGATTGCTGCTTGGGTTGACATGCTCGAGCAGTGTCAATGTGGCAGCCCGGCTGTGCATACAGGGACTTTCTCAAGGGAGAGGCAGGTTGTTGCTGGATACCTGTTTGAGAAACTAGATTGACGCAGGCAGGTGGTGAGGTGTTGGAAGAAGTCAGGGAAGGGGGTGGGGGCTTAGGGAAGAAAAATAGGAGAGCAGGTTCTTTCTTGTTTTAAAATCCTTTTCATCTTCCTCCTTGTACCCACTGTGAGGACAAAGAACAGTTCGTTTAAGAAGGCTGTCTGATCACTGGATAACATGGGTCACAGGCTCCCAGAGCCCTGTCACACCTGCTGGATGGGCTCCGTAGATAGGCAGGGGGCTGTAATCCAGGGCCCAGTCTAGCAGTGGAAGAATTGCAAAATTCCACCCTAGGAAAGGTAAAGGCACGAGGCCTGACAGCTGAGGAGTATGCTCAGAGATGAGGGAGGGACAGAGGTGTAGCTAGCCTCGGAACCATGACCATGGCTAGTTACAGTCATTCCTTTCTGCTTTTTCCATCTCTTCCTGTAGTTAGTTTATCCAGGTACTTGTAAACACGAGTGCCTTAGGAACCACCGCTTTCTATTGTACGTTCAGTGTCGCGCCTGCTAAGGATTTGGGCGAGGGAAATGCCTGTTAAAACATGCAATCTCTTCTTTCTCTTCAAGGTCCAATCCCCTTTGTGATGATCACTGAAATGTTCCTTCAGTCGTCTCGGCCTGCGGCCTTCATGGTGGGTGGATCTGTGCATTGGCTCAGCAACTTCACGGTGGGGCTCGTCTTCCTTTATATGGTGGTGAGTGCGGAGCGATCTCCAGAGTCTCATGGGGGTTTGTCACCTGAGGTTAGGAGCAGCTTCCCCCCCATGGGGGGGGATAATCTTAAAGGGGAACACTAGCCCTTTTTTAGTCCTCAGTTAGTCCCAGAATGCATGTGTGAAGGATTAACTATAAAGGGCCAGAACCTCATTGGGTGTAAATCAGCATTGCTTTATTGACTTCAGTGTCTGCTGAGGATCTGCCCCCCAGTATATCTTAGTTCCTCTTTCGGGTCCTTGCCTAGTGCTGAATTCAGAGATGTTGAAAGTTTACAAAAATCTTCCAGAGGATTCCGTGGTGGGGAGTAGATGTTTCAGGGGGAATTAAAGATATTTATAGTTTTTCACCTCTAGGTCACTGGTTCAAATCCAGCCCAGGTCAGCAGTGACCCAAGCTATTGATATCTGACAACCGCTACCACCTCAGAACTGGGGGTATTTTCCATTCCCTTTGCATGGGTGTGAAATGTGGATAGATAAACTCTCAGCCCCCCTTCTTCCCCCAACTTGCTGGCAGTCTCAGGAGAAATGGGGGGAGATTTCTTGAGCATTTTAAGGTGCTCAGGTACCAAAGTGGTGAGTACGATATAAATGCTTAGCTAGACAGGATTAACAGCCTGTTCTGATGCTTACTGGAGCCAACAGAAAGACTCCCCCTGACCTCAGTGGGCATTGGATTGGGCCCAGAATGGGCCATGGAGATGAAACTTCTCCCCGTGAGAAGTGATCCCTCTAACTCAGCATGGACGTGCATTGGCATGACTGTGTGGGCAGCTTGTACCGCGATGGTGCCTGACGAGCCCTATCTTGTGTTGTCTTTCACACCTGTGCAAAGTGGGTGTAAAACCACTACCGCCTTAGAACTGGGGGTGCTTGACATTCACTTTGCCGGGTGTGAATGAACAACCCAAGGTGCAAGATACAAGGATCAGGTCCACAGCCCAGGCTGTGCCGGTTCTGTGGCTAAACACAGGCCTTCAGTCCCCAGGGCTGTGAATCCAGCACCTCGGCTATCTTCATCTGGTTACATTAAATACGGGTCTATGCCGCTGCCTTTTTTACAGCTGCTGCAGAGTTTTGCATTCCCAAACCATGTGACAGGGCACATCCCTGTAGAGCCTCCATCTTATGATATCCTGCATCCCCTACATGTTCCCTGACTCCTTCCCCTCTGGTTTTTATTCCTCCAGGAAGGGCTTGGAGCCTATTGCTTCCTCGTCTTCTGCGCCATCTGCCTGGTCACCTTCATTTACATCTTCATCATTGTCCCCGAAACCAAGGGCAAAACCTTCATGGAGATCAATCAGAGCATGGCCAAGAGGAACAAGGTAGAAATCCAGATGGACAAAGAAAAGCTGAATGATTTCCAGACTGCCTCGGAGACACCGAAGAAGAAGGAAGAAGCACACTCAACCAGTGTGCTCTGATCCGGTCCAGCATCCCGATTCACACAGTGGGGGAACTACTTCCTGGCTGGACCTTTGCTTTTTCATTCAAAACTTTTTCTGCATGTCTCCCACAGTGGGAGAGTGTCCAAAGAAGCCAGAGAGAGGAGTCACACTAGCTGCTCCTGCCAGCACTAGCATGAATGTTGGTGGTAATGTTTGGGTTTAGAAAATTAATCTTTCTCTGCATTCACAGGTTGAGCTAACTGGGGGCCCTACCTCTCAGCCAGCAAAAAAATTGTCACTTAATGCTTAAGGAGCATGTCCAAAATGCTCTGTAAACTAGTCCAAATTCTGGAGAGGTGGGTATCGCTGTCCCTGTCTTACAGATAGGGAAACTGAGGCAGTGAAATTTACAGAGTCGTTTGCAGAGCCAGGATTAGATCCCACAAGCATCTACCTTCCAGCCCTGCTCTGGCCAGTAGGCTGTGCTGTCCCCTGGTGGATGTAGGCTGCCAGTTCAATGGGAGCAGCATAACTCTGGTGTCATTCTGGTACGAAACAAAACAAAACAATACCAAGGGCCTGGTACAGTGAATGCTCTGGGGCTCGGTTGGGAGTGGGTCAGTGAGGGGCCCTGGCCCACCCTCAGGACCTGCTTTGTGTGGCTGCCTCAGGGCTCATCCGGCAGCAAGAGAGACCCCACCTGGGACGCAGTGTGGGGCATCCAGACCTGGCTGCGCAGAGGGGGGAGAGCTCTCGCCATAAGTCTAACACCCCGCCCCTTGCGTCCCTGCTGCCTGGAGACTGGGGTATCGCCCCGGTGCTCCCTCTGGCAGATTTGACTCTTTGGGCCTCACACAACATCATGCAGTGATGTGGCCGGGAGCGGTGCCACCGTGATGCAGGGTCCGAGCTATGGTGCCATGCATGACTTCCCAGCAAAGGAGCAAACGCAGCTCCTCCTCCTCCCTCCCCCTGCTACTCTGGGTGTTTTGCACCCCTGGGTTCATGATTTCAGTGGGTGCCGTTGAATCCATGAACCCCCACTAAAGCTGTCCCTGGTGCTGCCTGTCCAGTTAACTATCCCTAATGCAGTTTCCGTCACACATAGCAGGGCTGGGACAAACCAGCTTGGAGATAACTAGGCCCCTCCCAGGTCCGTGCCGAGCAAGCAGGCTGTGAGCCCCTGTGAGCGCGCTCTGGCTTTTGTCATCACTGGAAGTATTGTCCCACTCCACCATTCAAGGCAATGTTGCCTAAAAAGCCACCCAATGAAAACTGAGCGATTGGCCCTCTGCTGTAATCCTCCTAACCAAACAGAGGAAGCTGGTGCCTCTGAGAGCCAGTGGGCAAAAGCTCCATCAGGCAGAAGTGTGAAGATCCTTGATGTGGCAATAGCTAGCGAAATGGGGAGGTCCCCGGAATGAACTGGTGAGGAAGAGGGTAACATTAGCCCTTAATGCAGAAAGGACTCTTCCTAGGTTGTGCTGGACCGATTGGTTTGTAGCGGTAAATAAATCTGATTGGATGAAAACTTCTGCACGTGGCTGTTCTGGCGCAGGCTGAGAGAGGTCTCTGCATCGCAAATGGTTGCTCGTCGCAAACGTTCTCAGTCCATCGAGGGCCTTGTCAGGACGGCCGGCTCGCGCTTGTTGTGTAACCCTTCTAGGTGGCCTGTGGGAGCGGTGCTGAGGGCCAATTCTGCCACTGGGGGCTGGAGCTGGGGATGAAGGATGCAATGAAATTCTACCTGCAGCAGAGATGCCAAGGGTTGGCTGTCCTTAAGAGGGAGTTTTACAACCCCAAAGAGTGACACTTTCCAGGTGGTGTGGCAGGTCATTGCTTAAGACAGGGACTCTCATCTTTGGTCCTTGGTGACATCCGATAGTCCAGGTTTTTAATCCAACCAGCACTTAATAGTTTGTTTTTAAAATGTACACTGCTTAATATTGCATATGAAATGCTCAGATGTCCTAATTCATACTAAAGTCTAGGGCACATGGGAATTCTGTATGCAACGCAAACCAGTGGATTTTAGTAAAACACAACTATTTGCTACTTGGAACCAAGACCTGGATAGTTGGAGATCCCCGAGGACATGAATTTGTCCAGTGGGGTTTAAATTTTGAACTGTATTTGGCAGAACCTGCAAACTTTTGATCAAGTCGTGCTCATTTTTTGGGCAAAGTCATATTTTTTTGACCATCAAGTAGTGTGTCTCACGCACACACACACAAATCCCGCGTAGCCTCTTCTCTTCTGGCGGGCCTGTCGTCTCCATGGTTACCACAGTACACAAGCTTGGAAAACAGCTTTCCAATCTCCAAAGAGGCCCTAGCTGTATTGTTGTCTCTTGCAGCACCTGAGTAAAAATGTTTTAAATTTTTATATATTTACTCAGAATGAGTGAGATACGTGTGAGAGTGAGATAGTGTGCTAATGAGGTGAGCCTCATACCCAGTGTCTGCTGCTGGTCACCCTGCTATTGGTCATGGAGTCTAATGATAAGTATTAAATCTGATAGGAAAACACAAGAAAACAAATTAGAAACTGAGCAGGGCTAAGTCTGTAGGCCCAGTCTGTTTGTTGCAAAGGGGTGTTTCAACAAGTACAGGGCTGTGCTGCCTGGATGTTCAAAGGGGAAGCAGGCTTGATTTTCAGCCAGGCCTTAAGCTTTTAGCACCAACATATATTTCCAGGTGCAGTTAAAATAATTTGGATATGTAAGTAAATGATGGTGCCTGGAGTTCTAAGTACCATCTTTGCAGGTGCAGGCAGGTACCTCTAGGTGACCTTATTTGTACCCACAATTTGCTGACACAAAAATGGAAGCCTGAAAACCTGTCCTGAAGTGTCAGCCAAAGGACTGAGTGAAAATTTAATCTGAATCCATCTGCATGATGTAGACATCAGAACCGGCTCAACTCTTCTTGGGGAAGGGGAAGAAATGACTGTACAGATTTCACACACCCCACCACAAAATGCCACTGTCTGACTTTGATTCTCTGACTGTCGATTCTGATCCCACACCAGTTTCACAGATTGACGTCACAGGAGTTATGCCTGAGTTATGCTGTCGTGAGAGCAGAATCAGGCCCATAAAGTGTAAGCTGCCAGAATCAACTGTTCCTGCAAAGCATTTCTAAGATCGAAAACCCCTAAAGCCCTGAGAAGTTGTAGAGAAGTAAGGAATTCTTCCAACAGAGATGGGAGCGGTCCTGGAATTAATCTTTCTATTGGCATTGGACCAAATTGGTGAGGTACAAATGCAGCTGCAGACAGAAGTGTTTGAAATCTGGTCCCCTCTTGGTGGCACTGTGCTGTCACTTTTACAAGGGGGAGAAATAACCTTTGCTTCTAACAAAATATACCAGACGCATGAGTGGTAATTGCATGAGTGGTAAATGGTCCTCTAGTAACGTCAAGATGTTATGAAGGAATCCGAGGAGAATTATTCACTGTCACTTATTTAGCACATAGTGGCATCAAAAGAATATATGAAACGCATGTAAATTTTCTTGTGACACGAAAACAAACCCTTAAAGACCATACCTGTCCAATACATGGCCCCCCAGTGTGAGTTGATCTCATCATGTGTTTTCTGTTCTTTTACTGCTGTCAGAATGTTCTACTTCCACTTGGAAGAGAGGAGGAAAAATGTTCTTGTGATACATGGGGCCAGATTCTGCGCATGCACAAATACAGAGTAATGCTACTGGGGCCATTAAGGTGAGAGGAGAATCAAGCCCTGCAATATACCAGGTTTGTGTGTGACTTGTTCTCTCTGCGGTGGAGGAAAGAGTACAGGTGTGGATGCAACAATAGAATTTTGTTTTCTTTAATCTTGAACGTTTTTGTGTGTTGTTTTGTTGTGGCTGGTGAAAGGGGTCAGTTTGCATCTTTGAACCTGTCAGTTACCTAGAGAAGGAGGATCAGAGTTTTATCCTTGGCCTTGGAAATTCACAATGGCTATGGCGTAGCTCCAAAATTCTTAGGAGACAACAGACTTGTTGCAATAATCCACTGGAGGGGTCAGTCATGCAGATAGCATGTGCAGAAGGTGCCAGGCTGTTTGCATGCTCAGATTTTATTTTTCAGTTATTTCCCTTTAGAGGAAAAAACAAACTTTTGACCATGGAAAGAATGGGGGTTTGATGGCAATCAACAGCCGCGGGCTTTAGTCTGGCTTGGCCCATAGGTCAACCCAAGTCCAGGAGAGATGATCCTGGAATGGGATGGAGTCTGGGGTGATGACTGCATAGGGCCAGTGGAGCGAGATAATCCCATGCTCAGGGGGATGGAATGATCCCTGGGGTGGTGAAAGAAAACCCACACAAGGATGGGGCTGTTCCCCCGTGAGGGGTGAGTTGATGCAATGCTGGGATGAGAAGTGGGGAGCCCATGCATAGAGAAGATGGTGATAAGCCACCACAGAGAAGGGGTGAGGAGGCAAATAATGGATGGAGAGATGGTAGTCCAGCCCCTATGAACGAACGAATGAATGGAAGAAGATAAGGCCATGCGTGAGGCTGTGGTATATGGGAGAGATATGTGCACGTTTCTTTTGTCTAAGGGGCAGCAGCTACGTCAATCAGGTTAAACTGCTGGCAAATGCTTGAGTCTGAGAGTCATTTGTGGTTATGGTGTTCTAGTTTTCCTTTCACCCTCTCACCACTACCCCAATGTGGGGGCTTAACCCCTGTCAGCTCCCTGCAAACAAAGCAAAGCTGTGTGGGTGATGTTTTGGGGATCACCCAGAATGGTAAGAGGTTTTGTCACCCGCTGCCCTGTAACTGCGGGGGCCTCGATTCTGGGGCTTTGATTCAAATCCTGGAGCCCAGTAAGCAGCCCACAAGCACAAGGTCTCACCCGGACTCTCCCCAGCCTCGTTACTCCTCAGAGGGTGACGCCAACAGCCTTTCCGCTCCCAAGTCTCCCCAAAAACATCTTCCCGAGTTCGTAATTACGAGACACTTGGGCTTTCCCCCTCTAGTTCGTCACCCCCCAAAGGTGTGAAAGCAACCCCAAAGTGATCAGCTCACTGCGACACGCACACTCCACACACTGACCTGCTTGGGGGGAGAGAAACAGGAGGTTTATTTTAATAGAAGAACCACAGATCCAAAGATAAAATAGTAAGAAACAGCAAACTCATACAAGTCACACAGTAGACCGACATAAAGATGCCCTTGCTGGCGTTGCGTTTCTATATTGAATAAAATCCCTTTTCTAATACAAGTTACCTATTGCTGGGGACTTGGAACGGTACCCCAGAGTACCACCTCCCTCTGCTGACTCATGGTTACTCAGGGGGGGCAGGAATTCTAGCCGGGATAGCTGTGTCTTCCCATTAACTCTAATGGCCCATCACTTGTCTTTCCCTGGGTTGTACAATGCTGGGTGCTTGGGGCTAGTCTCGGCTGGCTGGAGAGGCAGCAGTCCCTCCCAGCCCACTGCCTGGATGTCAGGAGGAGGTGTAGCTGTACTATAGATTATAAGCAGAGTTTTCTATATACATAAACACGGGCTGTAGACATATCGCATAATAATGATCATTGACTTAAGAACAGTACAACCATCCAAAAAAGACCTTACTCATTAGACCTTTATAGCACATTAATACAGTATAAAATCAGTTGGTTTGACTGCTCTGTTGTGGGGTTTAAACCTTCTATTCTCCCCTCAGGGTGTCTGGGCCCTGCGTGTCACACTATGATGCGTGTTTAATGACTCTAAACTTAAAGCAGAAGGAGAAACAGCCAGTTATTCAAGGTGCTCTAGAAAAATCACACACTGTACAAACGTGCTTCCCCATTTGCTCAGAAAGAGGGGACCCATTCGACCTGCTGTCATTGGCAACTGGGGTCTGACTCCAGCACCACTCCCCCCGAGAGACTCATGGGGGTCTCCCCCCAGGCAATCACATCCCCCTTTAGCTCACTGCGCCTGCACAAGGCGAGCGCCTGGATGTCGGCATGGCTGATGACCCAGCTCCACAGGCTGACGTGGCTCATCCACCCGGAGAATCCGTTGGAGAAGATCCCCAGAAGCTCATCTCTGTCCTTCCCAAGGACGAGCGTCCCTCCGGCCTGGCTCACGTACCCTCTCTGGAGGTGCTTCTCTCTCCCCGCTGCTCCGTTGAGCCATAGATTTGCTGCCCCGGAGTGGGAAGCCCATGCCACGCAGTAGTGGAGCCACTCCTCAGACTTGTGGTGCAGGGGGAACTCAACAAAGTGGCCCCCTACCCACAGCCCCACGGCCGAGCCCACAGTCACCACCAGCTCATTGTCTCTTTCCTGGGTGCAATAGGCGAGAATGGTCTGACTGCCTCGGTTCTGGGCTTGGATCCAAAAGCACAAGGTGAAGGCCTGGAGCTTCATGTCACGGAGGGGCCGGACGGCCACGTAGCTTGCGATGTTTTCAGCAGGGAAGTAGAAAGCTGGGAAAGCACTAGATTTAAGGCCTGAAAAAAACAAACATCAACCAGCCATTATGTATCTTTAAAGACATGCTCCCCTACATCTGCAGAGGGCAAGGACAGGTGTGGACACAGCACACAGCTGCATTGACAGAGCTATGCCAGAGTCTTAGCTGGCTTCAGCTAGTTCTACTTGTATTATCTTTACTGCCTTGAAAGTGCATGCAGCATTTTACCCCAAATGCTTTAACATGCAAAGACCCAGCCCAGAAGCGCTGAGAAAGGTGGACTGATACCATCAGAGCTGAGCAAAAAGTGGTAAAGATCTTTCATTTAAAAAATTCCAGAAAAATGTGAATAATTTTTGTTCCACAGATTTTGAAAAGGAACACTTTGTTTTTCATTCATTCAAATTTTTTTTGAAAATTTGTGCAAAAACATATTGTGTTTGTTTTTTTAAAAAAAAGTCAATTTGGGGGATTTATTTCTCCCACTCCTTTCTTTCCTTCCTCTTTTATAATTTCCGCCTTTTATGCCTTTTTTCCATTTTGCCAGTAGAAAAGGAAGGGTGGCAGAAAGGGAAAGTTTCATTTTCAGGTGTCATTAAAAAAAAAAACAACCTCCAGAACATTTGAAAAGCAAACCACGTTTTTAACAATTTTACATTTTTGAATAAAGGTGGTTTTTTGTTTAAAAAAATTGTATTTGAAGAATTTCAGCTGCCTCCCAGTACAATCAGGCCTGACACTAATTCATATGCAAGCAGCTGTGAGTGGTCCAAGAACTGCAGGAGCACAAAAGCACTGGGTGTTAAGGCTGGATTTGAGGAGACTTCAGAGGAAGGGGAGAGAGACTGTGGCCAAGAGGATAACACAGGACTATCGGGAATGGACAGGCATAGGAGGAGGTGATACACTACTGCAGGGGTCGGCAACCTTTCAGAAGTGGTGTGCCGAGTCTTCATTTATTCACTCTAATATAAGTTTTCGCATGCCAGTAATACATGTTAATGTTTTTAGACGGTCTCATTCTATAAGTCTATAATATATAACTAAACTATTGTCGTATGTAAAGTAAATAAGGTTTTTAAAATGTTTAAGAAGCGTCATTTAAAATGAAATTCAAATGCAGAGTCCCCCGGACCGGTGGCCAGGACCCGGGCAGTGTGAGTGCCACTGAAAATCAGCTCACGTGCCGCCATCGGCACGCGTGCCATAGGTTGCCTACCCCTGCACTACTGATTCCTCATTTTCCTGGGCAACAAAATCCCTCAGAAAATTGGGAAAGAAAGAAGAAAAGAGGCGTTTAACGTTGTAGATTCTGGATGGTATCATGTAACGGAGCACAGGGGCAGAGGAGAATGTGAAAGACCTTCATTTGGGGCAGAGAACTTTGCAACTGTGCGTCTTTCTCTCTTCAATCCTTAAGATTTCCTCCCCTTGACCCCCCCCCCAAAAGAGTGGTACTTTCCATAAATGATGTTGCTGTGATTGGCCTATCCTTCCAATGTTGGTTCAGCAGGCTTCTCTTAGAATAACTTCTCATTGCAAAAGGCCAGCATACCAGAAGGTACCAGTAAACGAGGTGAGGTTGGAGGGAGAATCGTATGTGCATGTGGACAGATATTTGGGGGTGTAAAGTGTATTTCAGGTCCAATGCACCTTTTTTCCCCGGCTATAATGACTATTTCAGGTAGAGATGGGTACAATTTGATATCGTTGATATGTAGTTCTGTAAATCAAAACCAGGAGTGGTTTGGATCCAGGTCCCAATTAATCTGAACTCCCAAAGTTCAGGGTTGTGTGGGGCAGGCAGCTCAGATGACAAGGTCCAAGCATAGCCCATCTTTCTTGATAGATTTCCAATTGATACGAGACTAGTTTGCTGGTTCTAAATGCCTGACAAATGAGCCTCTCAGGATTAAAGGGGACATGATTCCTGGAAGCCATGACTTTATGAATGTAGCAGATGCCACCTAGATATGCACAGGAGCCGATTTCTACGTGGGGGAATCTGTGAATGAGGAGGTGAGTCTGGAAATTAAATTCATATCCTCCAAAATATGGATCTGATTTGGGAGGAAAGATGGTCTTATTGTCACAGCCAGGACGGCGGTCAGATGAGCTGGGTTCATTTTTTGGCTCTCTCACTGACTTGTTTCCGGAAGTCACTTAAGTCTCAATGCCTCAGGTTCCCCCATCTGTAAAATGGGGATAACAATACTCCATGCTACCATAGTGATGCTCTGAGTTTTAATTCTTTCATGTGCTGATCTCTGGAGCCACTAGAGTAGGGCAATGGGATGTTAGTGCCTGTCTAACAGCTGGCCTTAAGGTAAGCTTAGTTATGTTACGACTGATGGAAGCTCTCCAGTGGGACCAAATAAAGGACCAAATTCTACTCGTATGTCCACATGGCACCTGCTGACGCTGAGGCATCCACGGGCAGAGCCATTGTGGGCTCCCCAGTAGGGGAAGATATAGAGGGTGACTTCCTGTGCAAGTGAATCTCATGGAAATAGAAGTGGCTGGAAGTTTCTTACCGGTCAGGCCCACTCCAGCCAGCAGATGTTTCTTCAGATCCTGGAGCTGAGTCTGTATTTGCTCCAGTTTTGAGCTGAGTTCTTCTGGCAGACAGAGTTCTAGATCAGTGAGAGAACAGCAATCACTGATACGCACCAATTCATGGTCAGATGGGATTTTTCTCCAGCTTCCAAACACCGGGAGCTTTTGGGGCGCCTCCCTTTTAAATTGGGGTCTCTTTCCCCTGTGCACCACTTGGGGTGGGGAATTGTTTGAGGGGCAGTTGTCCCTGGCTACATGGCCTCATCTTTGCCATCTGTTAAGCGAACAATGGCAAAACTGCCACCATTTGATGGGAACCAACAGGCCAAGTTCTACTCCCATTGACAGCAGTGAGCGTCTACCACAGACTTCCATGGGACCAGGTGCTCATCTGCACAGCAGATGCTTTGCCAGCACAGTACAACTATACTGCTACAGCCGTGCTGGCAGAGTCCCCTGGTGGAGACGCAGCATAGGCTGACAGAAGGGGGCGTTCGACCAGCACAGACCATTAGCTAAGCTGACAGACGCACTCTTCTGCTGGCATCATTGCATCTACACTGGGGATTTTGTCAGCGTAGCTGGGTTGGCTAGGAGGTGCGATTCCTTCCCCCACCCTCCTAGTTACCATAGCTATGTCGGCAAAACTTTGTAATGTAGACTAAGCCCATGGGTTGACCCTTCTTGTCTACACCTCGCCTGGGTTTGGCTTGTGATCATTTCTCCCTGGGTGTGTGTCCCTCTCTCCCCTTCTCTCTTTCCCGCTGTTAAACTCCACAAAGCATTCCACAATACGGTTTGTATGAAAGACACTGAACAAAGGTAATTTGTCTAGTGGCCTATGAACCTGGAGAGAGATTTTTAACATGTTAGGTCGCCTGTGTCTGAAATTATGTCCCTGTTAATGTTCTTCCCACTGGGGGTCAAAGGTGCTGGGAGAAAGGTCCAAACCTACGCTACAGCAAACACAGTGGGTCTTGCACAAGTGGTGATGTGTCATACAGACTCCAAATTCTCACAAACCCAGAGTTGTGCCAGGTCTCACTTCCAGGCACCTCCTGTTAAAATAGCATTAGCACTCGCCTCTGTTGGACTGGCAGACAGTTCATGTTGCATGGGGCTCAACATGCAAAAAGTTCTCTCTCTCAAAAAAAATCCCTTGATTGTGGGCGCTCAGTCAGTGGTGCTGTGCTGGCCATGCTTATCCTTGCCTGTGATGAGGCAGGATGGTTTAGTAGGTAAGGCGCTAGCCTGGGACTCAATTCCCTGCTCTGCCACAGACAGACTCCGTGACCTTGGGCAAGTCATTTAGTCTGTGTGCATCAGCTCCCTGTCTCTAAATTGGGGATAATATTTCCTTAGTTCATACAGTGCTTGTGAGGATAAATCTGTTAAAGATTGTGGAGCGCTCAGATACTACAGTAATAAGAGCCATAAGTACCTTAGATCATGTTGTTTCTGCTAGTAGATATTGGAGATGTCATGGCAATTGGACACAATATACCCCTGCACCTTTCCTTACCCGTAGTCCGAGGGTACCGTTAACCCCTCCTTGAGGGTGAGTCTTGGGTTGCCCTGCTTAACTGATTGCAAATTAAACTCACTTCAAATGTTTTTTTTATTCCTCGCCTGCAGGCCTACCTGGAGCCACCCCTCTGATGCTATGTTCTACCCCAGGCACCCGGTCCCAGCCCCACTCTTACCTTTGTTGCCTTTGGCCTTGAAAGATGATTCCACCACTCTGTCGTTGAGCGGCTGAGCGTGCCGATAGTCGTTCCGCAGGGTGTTGTTCTGCCAGTCCAGCAAGGTGTTCTCCAGCAGCTTGATCTTTAAGCAACACGGGCTTGTTATGGAGGGGGAAATGGGTGGCTAGCTCTTTGAAAGAAAAAACACCCCTCACCAGAGCAATACCGCGGTAGCTGCCGATCGTGCCGAATGAGTCCTTGCAGTTGCAGCACTAGGTAGGGTATGTCTACACTGTCGCTGGAAGTGAGCCTCCCGCCCCCAGCTCGACAGACTCACGCCAGCCAGGGTGGACGTTGAGGCTCTGGTTCAGACTCACAGGGTCAGCTGGGCTATTTTTAGTGCGCTACCTCAAGCCCCGCTAGCGTGAGTCTGCTCCCCGGGTTGGGAGGCTTGTTCCCAGCAGCAGTGTGTAGAGGCCCAGAATCAGGGTGTTGACATGTCAGAACTGAGGTGCATGAACAAGGGGAAGGGACACCGGCGTAGAACAGGAGCATGGCCCCTGTCAGACTCAAGGGCAATGGCTGAACTAAGTGGAAGAGGAAGTTTGTTCTGACACCTACCCAGGCTATGCATGTGATGGGGATTTTGCAATGAGTCCTATTATTTTGCTTAACGACAACTGCCAGGGGGCCTTTGAACTGCCCCCATTAGAATGCACAGCCCCTTATTTAGATGCAAATTCACCTCAATCACACACATTCCTGTCTCTGCTGTGTCTTAAAGAGAAGGTTACACACATTATTTACCTAAGGAAAATAATTCATCATTTAAAGCTCCTTGGTGTTCTCAGCTTATTGATGTTGCTTATGCTGGGGGTCTGCCCTATGCTAAATGCCCTGGCAGATCTAGACAAGAGGCAGCGTCCCGTCCTGCCTGAAGGGGTTTGATCACTCTTGGGTGTACAGGAGCCACCTTTAATCACTCATCAACAGTTCCCCTTTGTGTGCAGCGTGGAGTCATCAGCACAGCCTAATGCCTAGGCTGGAGTCTGGACCAATGTTCGTCTGCCATGCAGACAAAACCTGCACCGGCCCCTAGCTGAAATAACGCCTCTATTTACACATAGCCAATATAAACAAGAGAGAGTCACTTTTCTAAAAATAACAATTATTATTCTGTAATTATCTTATCCCAAGGGCCTGCTGGTGGGCGAGTTCGTTATGCTCCTGGCTTTGTATCTAGCAAAGACTCAGCCTCAGCAGTTTTGCTGGTTGGCTCTGGCTGGTCTTCCTTGCTGTTTTTATTTTTGCTGGGTTCTGGCCCTGTTGCATTTAACTGAGCAGGGAGTTTTGTTGCGCTTGCCAGACATCAGCTAATCTGTGCTGTACTGTACAGAGATTTTAGCTTAAACCACTGTGGCTGCAAGATGTGTCTGCAGCTGCCACTCTTGCGCCGCTAGTTTGGCTGGGGGAAAGGCTGAGAGTCGCTCTGGGTGGAGACGCACCTGTTCATGCCAAGGCTGAATTTGGTCTAGAGAGTTTAGAGATTCCATAACCTCAGACTATAAACCCTTTGAATTAGCAGTCTGGCTTGTGCTGAGTGGGGATGTCTAAGCAGCAGCCGAGAGAATACGAGCCAGCACTCTCTAATTCCAATAGGTACAGTCATAGTCGTATGATTAAAGACACTTCTATATTGGGTTTCTTTTCGTGCCCATTTATAAATAATAAATCACAGAAGCTTCTCCGCCATCTTTGATTACAACGATTGTTAGGAGTGGTCAGCCAAACACCAATAATGTGCACTACAGTGTATCACGTCGCCCAGAGTGCTTTGCAAATAGATGGATCCTCACACAGACGCTCTCTCAAATAGTCATGGTCAGTGTTTTCTATACCCATTGGATGGCCTAGGACAGTGGTTCTCAACCAGGGGTACGCAGAGGTCTTCCAGGGGGTACATCAACTCATCTAGATATTTGCCTAGTTTTACAAAAGCATAAAAAGCACTCGTGAAGTCAGTACAAACTACAGTTTCATACAGACAGTGACTTGGCTCTATATACTATACACAGAAATGTAAGTACAATATTTATATGCCAATTGATTTATTTTATAATTATATGAGAAAAATGAGAAAGTCAGCATTTTTTTCAGTAACAGTGTGCTGTGATACTTTCGTATTTCTATGTCTGATTTTGTAAGCAAGTAGTTCTTAAGCGAGGTGAAACTTGGGGGTATGCAAGACAAATCAGACTCCTGAAAGGGGTACAGTAGCCTGGAAAGGTCGACAGCTGCTGACGTAGGAAACCGAGGCACAGAGAGGTGAAGGTCATGCAGGGAGTCTGTGGCAGAGCAGGGACCGGACCCTCAAAGGCCTGGCAAATATTATTCTCACTACACCCCATGAGGCAAGTAAGTATTATCCTGCTGAGTTACTGTCAGGAGCAGGATTAGAATGTGGGAGCTCCTGGCACCCAGCACCATGCTCAAACCACTGGACCACACTACCTCTGTCAAGCAGTGTGACCGGTTGAGCATTCATAACCCTAAATCTACAAGCCAATGATCAGCCACCCGGGTCTGTCATAGAGTCTCACGTGTGAGTGCCAGGTAAAGCAATTGGAGCAGTGGTCACAGGCGTGTTCGCTATGCTGCAGTGCTAAGCCAATGGCCCAGAGTTACCTGGCTCTAGCCCCAGCTTCTTGTGCAGCCAGAAAAGGGACAGAGAGGGGTAAACACCTTACTCTTCCCAAGAACACAGGAGAGTGGGAAAGGATGAAAATCATCCCCCTACATCAGGAAAGAGCTACAACTAGTGGCTAAGAGCAGGGACTGGGAATCAGGAGGCCTGGGTTCTGTACCATAGATTAACACTGTGGGTCTTGGGCAAGTTACTTAACTGCCTTGCCTCAGTTTCCCCAGCTGTAAAATGGGATAATGTTATTGACCTACCTTGCATAAAGGGAAGCTACATTCATTCCTGTCTGTAAAGCACTGTGACTTTCCTGGATGGAAGGCCTTAGAGAAGGACTGAGCACTATTATGTCAAGACATCACTATAACTTCATGCTTCTCTGTGACTTCATTCCTTTACAAAATGCCACATAGACACACACACCTCCACATGGCCCTGTAACGTGGCAAATAATTACCCCAGTCCCCTCGAAAGCACCAGACAAGGGAGAGTGGAGGTGTGGAGAAAAAGAGAGGCTGCCTGGAAGGAGGAAAGGCTATCACATCTGGCAAGCAGCAGAGGGGGCCTTACCTGCGTGTGTGATAGGATGATGGGAGAATCAAAAACTGTCCAGATCACGCTCTCCGAGCAGGGGGGTGTGGTCAGTGAACCCTGATACCTGTAGAAGTGTGAGAGGTTTTCGGGCAGCATGGCTTGGACATCCAGCAAACTGAGCTTGGTTGATTGCCCTAAAAAGGCAACAAAACACAGATACATGATGACCAAGGAGAGGAAAGCATAGGACTGGTCCTGGATGCTGTGGACAGACACTTGACAAATCTCTTCCCAAAATGCACCAGTAACTAGGCCAGTGACAGAGCCAAGCAAAAGCAGATGGACAGGGACTGTCTTTTTGTTACATCTGTACTAGAGCTGACTGCAAACAGATTTTCTGTCCTGAGAAAAAATCTTCATCCCAAATCAAGATGAAAATTTAGACCTTCCAAAAAACTAAAATTAACTTCAGGTCCTTTGACACATTTCATTTCAATAAATGCAAAATGATTTGTTTAGATTTTTCACCCTTTTCTATTTTTTATACAAAATACATTTCAAAACAAAAATAGTCAAAACAGTTCTGAAAATGTTGAAAAAAGATGTTTTGATGTTTTTAAAATAGGTTTTCTCCAATTTTTTTAAATGAAATTTCCTCAAAATGGCTACTCACTTTCACCCAACCATTTCAGTTTGGTTGAAAGGACACGTTATGATGGAAACCTGTTTTGATGAAAATTTTCTACTACCTCTAGTCTGTACAGCACCTCGGCACCTAGCATAGTGGGGCTAGAGTCTATATGTGCTACTATAATAGAGATAAATAACAATAATCATACTTGATAAGCTAATTTAATAGTTCTTTTCCTGCTCTAGGCACTTTGAAAATAAAAACCACTTTATATAAGGGCCAGGTATTAAGAAGAAGAATATTTTTTATGATTCTAGACATTCCAAGTTCCCTATGGAATTTGCCCTATACATAATGCAAGGGTGGGTTTTGTGGACTGAGAACCAGTTTGGTGTTCACTAGAAAGACCTGATTACGCAGGTGAGTTCACCTGTCCATGGGAATCAGCTCAGGAAATCCCAGGGCAGCCCCAAACTAACAGCCCAGCATATTGTGTTAATACTGGGTTGCTGTAGTGGTTTTTTGTTTGTTTGTTTGTTTTTTGCGAGACTATTTTTTTCGATGTAGCAAGCTCTGGTGGAGGCAGGAAGAGGTCCCTCCCTTTAACAGGATGTCATGGCTTGCTTAAGAATGGAAGGATGATTCTGCAATCAGCACCATTGTTTCCTCCATGTGTGGGGAAGGAGAGATGCTGCAGAGGTGTGCAGCGGGGTATGGCTGAAGTTACCTAGTTATTTAACTGCAACTTGATATATACCGGTAATTTGTTTTTAAAAAAATGCAGCAAGCTGCCTACTAGCCTCCCCCCCACTTCTCCCAGTAACAACTGCAGGGTCCAGCAAAGCCCATGGAACCCAATGAGCTAATGCATGGGGCACCTGTGGGGCTGGTAAATTACAACTGAAAGGGAAAGTCCCCATCACCTTGGGACCTCTGGCTTGGTCAGTCACAGACCTGGGTCCTGTCATGCATGACAAGGAAGAACATGTTAAGTTCTGATAGCGATATGTGACCTTTGGCTCATGAGACATCTGACCTTGCAATGGGCACTGCACCTTAAACCCAGGCCAATAATAATCCCAGTCTCCCATGCCATTCACCAACCAGGCCAAGATCTATCTGACCTTATCCATGAGAATGAAACAGAGCTTCCCAGTGAGCTCACCTGCCCTGCCCTGCCCTCTCTCCCCTTGGGCTGTCTCCCTTTAGGCCCAGATGTACCCAGCATTTACAAGTACTGACGTTTTGGGCAACAAGAATGGAGAGGGGTGCCAGGGACTTACCGGCAAACCTGATTTTGGCCAGGTTGGAAATGAATTCACTGTAGTAGGTGTTCTCAAAATTCCCATCCTAGAAAGAGAATAGGGCTTGATGAATAAAATACATAAAAGTCAACCCAGCACCAGCTCTAGCTCAGTTCAGCATGTGAGATTCACTGAGGCAGGAGCTCACACGGCCAAATACTGGCGCTGGATTTCTTCAGGGACTAGATATTTTCATGAGTAATAACCACACTTGTCATTATGGATCCTCAAGCTAGAAGCCTGCACTGAATTGCACAAGAGTGCTGGAGCCTTAGAGGGTGCAGGGCTCCTCCCACGTGTCCTCCTCTTACATACACACTAAAGCATCCTAGTGCTCTCTTGTGTGTTAGATGGGGGAAACTGAGGCACACAGCTACTAAGGCTGACATTTTAAAACTTTGGGCATGTAAAGTTGGGCTCCAAAGTCTGTATTTAGGCATCTAAATAACTGGCTTGATTGTCAGGTCCCACTGACTTCCATAAGATTTGTGGGTGCTCAGCACCTCTGACAATCAAGCCAGTTATGACTCAGGAAGTGTCTCAGTAGTGAGTTAGATGCCCAACGTTAAGCAACCACATCCTGAAAATTTGGGCCTAAGGTCCTATACTTTTTTTGGCCCTAAATGAGTTCCCTAAGCTCAGTGTATGAGCTGGGAGTAGAACTCACAAGTCCTGCCCCTTCTGGCCCCATTGCACTAAGCACTAGACCACACTGTTCTCCCAGTGCTAGAAACAGAACCCAGCAATCCGGACTCAGTCTCTGCTGCTCTAACCACTAGACACCACTCCCCTCCCATAGCTGGGAAGAGAATCCAGGAGTCTTGATCCCCTCAGCCTCTGATCAATGCCTCTCAGGAACTGCGAAGTGTGAGGAAGAGAGGGAGATGCCCTTTTTCAGTGCCTGGAAGCGTCTTGTCAGCAGGAGCTTTGGAACGGAGCGAGGTTATGCCTCTCTTTATCGCACCACAACGGGATCTCAACTGCCATGTCAAATCATCTCTCGCTAGGACCACAGACCCCTGTCTGCAGCTTTTGTCAACATGAAGCAGCGCTCAGGCCTTTGAAATTAGCACGAAGCTCTCAAGCGGCTGGAGCCTGGAGGAGACGAACAATGCTCTGTTGATGGCGGTGGGCAGCTGAGTTGTGCTTCCCAGAGAGAGAAAAGAGAGGGAGGGTGACCCTTTCCCGGCAGAGAGCCAGACCTCTGAGTCCAGTTTGTAAGAGCAGTGAACATACAGACATTCAGCCACTTCCATGACCTAAAGCCGGTCACAGCACTCCCGTGGTCACTCATTTGGGCTTTCCTGCCCCCACAGCAAATAGTTATGCTGTTATAATTTCTTCCTATTACAATAACACCTAGAGGCCCCAGATCAGAGGGGTGCCCCATATGGGTGCTGGAACTAGGGATGCGGGGGGTGCTACAGCACCCCCTGACTTGAAATGGTTTCCAGCATAGACAGGGTTTACAGCTTGGGTCAATGGGTCTCAGCACCCTCACAATACAAATGGTTCCAGTGCCCTTGGTGCCCCATCGTACAAGGTGCTGTATATACATCGAGCAGGAGATGCTCCTTGCCACAAAGAACTCGTAGTCTAAACAGACCAGAGAGACAACAGGTGGGAGAAAGGGAGTGTTATTATTGGTCCCAGCTTACAGATGAGGAGACTGAGGCCCAGGCCCAGCTGATTTCAATGAAAGCTAGGAGCCTAAATACCATTGAGAATCTGAGGCTAAATAACTTGCCCCCGGTCATCCATGGAGTTTGTTGCAGAGCTGGCCTGGGCGTTGAGCCCAGCTCTCCTGTATCCCATCCCCATTCCCTAAATGAGCATCCCTCCTCCCTATTATTATTTACCAGTAACGTTTCTTTTCCGTCATTCATCCAGCTCCGCTGCTTCTATTCATATGCATCCGAAGAAGTGGGCTGTAGTCCACGAAAGCTTATGCTCTAATAAATTTGTTAGTCTCTAAGGTGCCACAAGTCCTCCTGTTCTTCTTTTTGCTTCTATTCTGTTTGTCTTGATGCTGCTCCTCCTCCCCTCACTCACATCCATGTGCCTGCGGGGCCCTCGCTTTACCTACTAACATCTGCCACTTTGCAGCTTTCCCCCAGGGCTTGTACTAAGCGGTTGTCCAGCTTAGTCTGCAAGGGTGTGGGTAGAGTGGTAGGGATAGGGTATCAGCTCATCTCCCCCCGCTCCTGGGCTAGGACGCCCTCCCTTAAACAGCTCTGATCTCAGACTCTTGCTGTTTGTACCAGCGGGAGCTGCCCGTAGTACCGAGTCCATACACTTGGCAGAAGGGAGCTGCTGGCCCGAGGAGCCTGGGCCTTCAAAATAATCTCAGATGGGGACAGGACCCCTCCAAGGACCATGAAAGGCTGAGCCACATCATGGTCCACAGGCGTGTTTCACCTCTCTCCTCCCACCCTTCCGCCCTTCCCCCCCCCCCCCTGGGGTAAAGAGAAGAGGCCATAAGAGGAAAAATTTACTCATCCTCCAGTGCAGGCAAAGGAGTTGGACCCTGTCTGCAATGGAAGCGGTGTGGTTCTGCGACATGACGAGAGGGCAGTGCATGAGGGCGGCACAGGGAGTGCTAATCACATGCATTTCCCGGAGCCAGGTTCCAAGGGGCTCATGCTAATGCAATACATTAGGCACATCCACCAGTCCTGTGCCCTAGGCTACTCCAGACTGGAAGCCTGAGCCATGGAGGAGCTGCTACCCTTTGAGCAGGGAAAGATCAGCCGCTGGCTGCTCCAGCAATGCGCTGGGGAGAGGATTGGGGGTTTGATGCACTAAGTAAACACGCTGAACAAAGGAAAGAGAGGCATAAGCTTCTTTTTGTATAGAACTGCCAGTGTGACCAGGGAGGGAGTGACTGGTTGTCATTCCATGAGAGTCCGGGTGTCACTCTCTAGCTGGGGGAATTTGTGGTCAAGGTCTTCAGGGGGAAAAAATGGAGCTGAGCTTTTTTTACAATGGGAAGAAAAAGCAAATTTAAATTAATAAAAGGTCGGGATGGCTCTGGAGATTGGTGATAGACTATTAAGACTTCACCTTTAATGTGGCTGGTTCAGATTCATCCACAGTGGCCATTTCGGGGTTGTTTGGTAGCCTGTGTGACATGGATTTAGTGGGTCTCTGCCCAGTTCCAGGGGGCAGGTGTCTACATCACAAAAACGACTGCCAATAACAGGCCACCTCATCTGGCAGCATCAGCAGCTGGCTGGCCCATAGAGAAGAGCTGGATGTCAGCCTCACCTGTAACTCAGCCAGCTCTTCTCCCCAGGTGGGGAAAATAAAGGTCATATGACTGGTGGATCACATGACCCACCGATCAGGTCAGGGGTAGATAAGTGAGAGGCATGGGTAGAGAGACAAAGAACAGAGTTAGAGATGGGTGAAGGTTGTTGTAAGACCTTCTGAAGCAGCAGGGGAAGACTCCTTGCCAGCTGGTTTCCAAGGTAGAGTAGAAGGCTGTATGATACCCTGCAAGGGGTCTTGGAGAGAGAGAGCTTGTGTTGGGAAGGCTTTGTTTTGAGTTTTCTCTTTTTGAAAGATCTTATTGATTTCCTAGGTGAAACTGGTGGTGGAAAACTTAAAAGGGCTGTGGAGAAGCATTGTGTGAGCTCTGGAAGGAAGGCTGTCTAATCTCCTAGCTAAGAAGGAAGGGTTTGGGCCTGGAAGATACACTAGAGGGTAGGGATTGGATACAGAGGGACCTAGACAAATTAGAGGATTGGGCGGAAAAAAAAAACCTGATGAGGTTCAACAAGGACAAGTGCAGAGTCCTGCACTTAGGACGGAAGAATCCCATGCACTGCTACAGACTAGGGACCAAATGCCTAGGTAGCAGTTCTGTAGAAAAGGACCTAGGGGTTACAGTGGACGAGAAGCTGGATATGAGTCAACAGTGTGCTCTTGTTGCCAAGAAGGCTAATGGCATTTTGGGCTGTATAAGTAGGGGCATTGCCAGCAGATCGAGGAACGTGATCATTCCCCTTTATTCGACATTGGTGAGGCCTCATCTGGAATACTGTGTCCAGTTTTGGGCCCCACACTACAAGAAGGATGTGGAAAAATTGGAAAGAGTCCAACGGAGGGCAACAAAAATGATTAGGGGTCTGGAGCACATGACTTATGAGGAGAGGCTGAGGGAACTGGGATTGTTTAGTCTCCAGAAGAGAAGAATGAGGGGGGATTTGATAGCTGCTTTCAACTACCTGAAGGGGGGTTCCAAAGAGGATGGAGCTTGGCTGTTCTCAGTGGTGGCAGATGACAGGACAAGGAGCAATGGTCTCAAGTTGTAGTGGGGGAGGTCCAGATTGGATATTAGGAAACACTATTTCACTAGGAGGGTGGTGAAGCACTGGAATGCGTTACCTAGGGAGGTGGTGGAGTCTCCTTCCTTGGAGGTTTTTAAGGCCCGGCTTGACAAAGCCCTGGCTGGGATGATTTAGTTGGGAATTGGTCCTGCTTTGAGCAGGGGGTTGGACTAGATGACCTCTTGAGGTCCCTTCCAACCCTGATATTCTATTCTATGATTCTAAGGTCACTAGAAATTGTGTGGAAAGACTTTAAAAATTTTGACCCCTGAAGTAGGGTTGCCAGGTGTCTGGTTTTTGGTGCTGCAGGGCTAAGGCAGGCTAGTCCCTATCTGTTCTGGCACTGTGTTGTGTCCTGGAAGCAGTCAGCAGGTCCCCTTGTGGGTTGCGGGGGGCATGGGGCTCTGTGTGCTACCCCTGCCCTGAGCACCAGTTCTGCACTCCCATTGGCTGGGAACTGTGGCCAATTGGAGCTGGGGGGAATGATGCTTGCAGGCGAGAGCAGTGTGTGGTGCCTTCTGCCCTGCCCTCTACCTCCCCCTCCCCCCCCATAGAAGCTGGACCTGTTGCTGGATGCTTCTGGGGTGCAGTGTGGAGGTAGGACATGCTTGAAGCCTGTCTTAACCCTCCTATGCTGCTGACCGGAAGCTATCTGAGGTAACCCCCTGAGCTCCAACCCCCCAGCCCTGAGCCCCCCCCCAACTCCTCATCCCTGGCCCCAGCCCAGAGCACTCACCCCCTCCTGTACCCCAACTCCCTGCCTCAACCCACAGCCCCCTTCCACACTCTGAATGTCCTGGCCCCAGCCTGAAGCCCCCTCCTGTACTTCATCACCAGCCCCACTCCAGAGCCTGCATCCCCAGGGGAGCCCTCACTCCCTCCTGCACCCCAACCCCCCAGCCCAGTGAGAGTGGGGGGAGAGTTACGGATGGAGGGGAAAGGTAATGAGCAGGGAGGTGGGGCCTCGGGGAAGGGGCGGGACAGTGCCTCAAGGGCGTAGCTAGTGTGTTTGGTTTTGCATGATTAGAAAGCTGGCAACCCTACCCTGAAGGGAAGTCTTGCTTTAGATAGTCTGGACTGTGGAAAGTTCATTTCCCACTTGGGTCTTCCTGGAAGATGAGGTGCCTGAAAGGCCATCCCCTGCCATGAGGCAGAGCTAGGGAGAGAGTGTTCTGGCCACGGGCAGTCTCGGCAGAGAGGCCAATGACTGAATGGGCCATGGGGAATGAATTCTTATTTCATTCCAAACAGGGCTCTGCCCAGAGCAGGGAAAAGGAGCACTTTGGGGGTGGGGGGAGCAGAACCTGCCATGTGTGTTCCGTGCCTAAATAGATTTAATTCCAAAACCTTTCAAATGCATGGAACTCCACAAAAATCTTACTCTGGAAATATTTCCAAGCATGAAGCAGGGTCTCTGCAAGGACTCGGATCATGTTATTTCTGTTACCAGGCAGGTGAACTCCGTTGTGGTGACCATTCCAATTTGTGTTCCTTTGTGTTGGGTGCTGCAGAGCTGCCCCTGTGCCAATGTGCTTTTTGCTGTGGAGCTCATGTTGCCCCCTAGAGAAAGGGGTGAGTGGATTTCTCTGTGCCTGCTGGGGTTTAGCCCCGTCTCTGGAGACTCTAGCCCACTCCTGCGCTCAGTGACAGTCTAACAAATAGTTCAGAAGAACAACCTTGGCATGTCCTGTGGATGGTAACTCTTAATGTCCATTCCCATCCTTCACAAAAGCCCTCCTGGCCAAACTGAGCTTCTGGTGGTGTTCTGTCTGCCTTCTACCGCTGCATGAGCTGAGGGGTGATGACCCATCTCAGTAGTGTTCTGCAGTCGGTGACCCTTGAAAAGCCAATAACCTACAGCAAGCATAAGGAATGTCTATAGCAAGCACCTTCCACCACTATTGTGGTCCAGAAAATAGTGCACTGGACTAGGGCAGGAGTTCTGGATTCTCTCCCTCTCCCCCCAACTCTGTCTTCTAACTGCTACTACCTTTGAGCATGTCCTTTCACCTCCCTGTGCCCCTGTATCCCCTTGTCTGGTCAATCTGCAAAGACAGGGCTGTCTTA
Source organism: Chrysemys picta bellii (assembly GCF_011386835.1). Classification (NCBI taxonomy): domain Eukaryota; kingdom Metazoa; phylum Chordata; order Testudines; family Emydidae; genus Chrysemys; species Chrysemys picta. The sequence continues at coordinate 10,297,477 of NC_088811.1, read as the reverse complement.
CTATGTGTTCATAAAGTGCCTTTCCCAATGGGGCTCTGCACTGGTTGGTGTTGTGTTCACAGCATGCATGCAGAAATCAGATGGAAACCTAAATACTCCTGTTGGAAGGCTGCAGTGTGTCTCTGCTCTATTCCTTAGCATTCAGAATTACACAAGCACCCCAAAATGGGGAGAGAACAGGCTTGCTCCCTAAGGCAGAGGGGCACAATTCACCCCACCTAGCTTTAAGCTGGTTCTTTCCAGATTGACTCCGATCAGAGACCCCCCAGCCTGCAAGCTAGGTCTGACCCTTGTTCTTAAAGTGACCGCCTACAATTCCAACAAATACACTTCCGTTAGGCCGGCTACATGCTACTGCAGTACTATTACTACTAATAATGATGTCCCATACCTACTCACCAACCTGTTCCCTCTCCCTGCAGAGCTACAACCTACCACATAGAGGAAAGCAAGCACTGCCAGCCCGTTCAGCTTGTCTTTTGCCTCTTCAAAACTGGAGTAGTTGCCGGAGTTGTAATGGACAATGTGCAGCTGTGGGGAACAAGACAAGGTCAGTCCAAGGCTGGGGACTTTGTGGTTTTGCTGCCTCCAGCTCTTGAAATAAGTCTCAGACTGAAGGGATAGCCAGTGCCCAACCGTCTCCTGGTTCTGCTGACCTGAATGCAGACACCCAAGGCTTCGGCAACATGGGTAAGGGAAAATATTTTAGGACCAAATTTCTATCCTCTGTGACACTTAAACATTTAGGGCCAAATTCTTCATCACAAACCTGTGTTCAATTGGGATTGTGCAGGTGTGACTAAAGCAGGAGCATGGCCCACAGTAGCTGGTGTGTTGGACTTGGATACTTTGGGTTCTAATCCTGGCTCTGCAACTGACCTGCTTTGTGACCTTGACCAAGTCATTTAATCTCTTTCTTTAGAATGCAAAGCCTTCAGGGTAGGGACTTACTCTTACTGTGTTTGTACAGCACCTAGCATAGTAGGTCCCTCCTCACATTTGGGGCCTTTAGGTGCTAGTGCAATGCCCACTTTCCTCCTCTTCCTTAAAACTACTAGCTGCAGCTAGGGTCCCACCATTGACCTTTAATGCAAGAAGACCTTTCTTTGCTTGCTGCCTGTGGAGGTGAGGCTCGTGAACAGATGCTGAAGAGAGTCCTTGTGCAGCAGCAAACCTTGGTTTTGCAAAGGTGGTTTGGCCTGAGGGCTGACCAAATTGCCAACCAAAGAGCGAATAACTGTGTATTACTAGTAATCGGGATTCCCTCCTGGTTTTTAAAAGTAGGAAGGAAAAACCTCTGATGCCCCTTCTTGCAATGATTGCAATTAAAGAGCAGTTGGAGAAAACAAATGTTACGGGCCTGATCCAAACCCCCTTGGCTGCCATGAGCATTGTTTTTTCCTTTTCATTTAATTGTGTTCAGGATCAGGCCTAATATAAGGAAAAAATTAAAATGTATTAACGTATTCCCTGAGCTCCTATTAAACTGCCTTTGCAACTCCGCAGCTACAAGCATCACACGGAGGAAAGCATTTGCCATCCTTGTTGCTTTCTGAGGGCTGGCCCTTTGCTGCACATGATCTTGTCTGCCAAGGCTTGGCAGCTCCCTTTTGTGAACTGGGCTGTAACAGAATGGGCCCTGGGGCAAACAGCTAAGATGGAGATTAATTCTAGCTCTGTATTTTCCCCCCCACACACACATCACAATGCATGTGGTGAACTTTGGCCTGCCACTGTAAGCAAAGAGCAACCATGTGGAAGACAGTGGATAAAGCAGTCGGGGAACCTTTGACAGTCAAGGGCTGGAGTCTTATTTCTAAACAACATGAAAGAGCCTTGGCTAGTGGAACAACAGAGATTTTCACCCCCTCTCTCTATTCTTGCTAGTACTTTATTCTAATAACCCCCTCCTTGGTCAATAAGTCTGGTTTTTGGCAATGGCTGCAACCTAACAGCCTGATCAGACTCGAATCTCAAACTATAGGGGCTTCTGCCCAGGGCTGGCTCCAGCAGCTCTACCGCCGCCACTTCATTCTTCAGCGGCAAGTCCTTCCCTCCGAGAGGGACTGAAGGACCCGCCGCTGAAGACCTGGACATGCTGCCCCTTCCCAGGCAGCTGCTTGCTGTGCTGGTACCTGGAGCTGGCCCTGCTTCTATCTCAATCTCTCTATTGCCCATAGCATGCAGGGATGGAACCTGGCCAGAAATAAGGCCTGGCCCAAATTTTGCTGCTTGTTGTGCCTTAATTTTCTACCTCCTTTGCACCCATCTGGACAGGATGGGTGTAAAATGCACCCATCTCCGAATCCTCCTCTCGCTCACATTAGTGGTAGCATTCTACATCCACTTTGCATTCTCCTCTAGCAAGGGGAGGTGACTAGCCAAGGTGGTGGCAAATCAGGCCCATGGACTTCAGTGGCGTTGCTCCAGATTTCTAGCCCCCTACACTTAAAGCAATTCACAGAGAGCTGTTTGCCCACAGAGGTTTTCTTTTAACATGGGATTTTTCCTGGCTTTTTTTTTTTTTTTTTTTCCCCACGAGGGGGAAGAAGGCAACCCCTCCCTTTATGAGGACGACGCATGTCTCCCCTTAAACAGATACCTCTGCGAAGTATCTCATTCCATCCACCGTGTGTTCAGAGCCGCTAGTCTCCAGGTCCAGCCCGCCCCAATGCAGGTGCATCTGGACAGCAGTGAAGAGGCTTGGGAGCCCTTTGGTGATGCGCATGGTGGGTGGTAAATCAATCTGGACTGCAAGACAGGAGAAAAAGATGACATGAGATGAACAGAAATGGATGCAGCTGGTCCTAATGCTGCAAATACTTAATACGGTGCATACGGCTTAGTGGGGAGAGCAGTTCCACTGAACTCAATGGGGCTGCTCCTGCTGGTGGGGTAATCTCCTTTAAAAACCAAAGAGCCAAATGCTGCTATCTTTACTGAGGGTTTAATCATAGAATATCAGGGTTGGAAGGGACCTCAGGCAGTCATCTAGTCCAACCCCCTGCTCAAAGCAGGACCAATCCCCAGACAGATTTTTACCCCAGATCCCTAAATGGCCCCCTCAAGGATTGAACTCACAACCCTGGGTTTACCAGGCCAATGCTGTCCAAACTAAACATTTCACCTCTTTCTAATTTTTTTCTCTAAACTAGTCCCTGAATTCAACCCAAGCTGAAAAATCTTTTTGTCCATCAACCTAAAACTAGTTTATTCCCCCCCGCCCCCCCAAAAAAGGTTTGTCTGACAAACTTTACCCTGCTCTAGTGCAAAGAACCTGCTAAACATTGTAACTCCCATCAGCTTAAGATGTGCAGAACCTCTCCTGCTGTGGCCCACTTGGGGCTTGTCTACACTTGAAATGTGAGAGCAGCACAGCTGCAGCCCGCAGCAATGTTTCAAGTGTAGACAAGGCCTTGGAGGCAGTAGGTAGATGTCTACGCAAGGGAAGAGGTGGGGTTAGGTTGGGTTAACTACATTGCTTAGGGGCATGCACTCTTCACACTCCTAAGCAACATAGCTGGGTTGACTCTACTTTGAGTGTAGACCTGGCTTGAGGCTCTTGCTTGAGAGCACTATAATGAGTCTTTTCCCGCTCCCCGTGAAGTCTGTAGCAAAATTCTGCTTGACTACAATACAGCTGTGCATAAGGACTCCGGGATTTAGCTCACATTCCTTATTAAAATGGCCTGGCTGGCAAGTCAGTAGTTCGATGTTAATGAGAGTGTAGGAAAATGGTGAGAGCCCTGAAAGATAAAGCTGCAAGAATTAATTTGCAGGTAGTGGAGCAGATAACACTGACCCCAGAAGCCTCAAGTGAACGGTTGGGCGTAAGTGTGATAAATAGGCATTCTTAACCATTATGATTCTTAGAGATACAACTAGAGCGGTCTCACTCAGGAGACAGTATGTTTCACCACTTGTGTCCCTCCCCTGCATCTGTCCCTTCTCCCTGTGCAGATGGAGTGAAGGAATATCCATTTGGAATAAGATCTTCCACAGAAGATGGGGAATCTTTATCTTCCAGCTGCCTTTGATGGAAGACTGAAATATCTCTTCTCCACCCCCCCACCCCCCAATGCCAGGAAATTCTTTACTGAGGGATGCATCATTTAGGTAGGATGTTGCAGAGGGCTAGGAGCCAGGAACTCCCAAATTCTAAGTCAGCTCTGACTCACCAAGGGGCCTCAAGTAACTCATATAGGTCCAGACACCTGAAAGGTAGGCAGGCATGCACCTAACTCTGACATCAAGCCCCTCAAGGTTTGTTTCTATCTTGTAAAACAAGGCTGATATTACTTGCCAACCTCACAGGAGGGTTGTTGTGTGAATTACTTTAAGAGTTTTTAGAAGTGGTTTTGAAAACAGGTGGTCTGATTTCCCCTTTTACTCCTGGTACCTTGTCATTTATGTCTGTGCACAGAGGTTGCAAATCCTCCCCTAGTTAACCTTCCATGGATGTGAGTGCAGAATTCTATTTTACACTCACCTGGCACAGGAGCAAATGATGACTGTGCAAAGCCAGGGAGAAGCAGGCCCAAAATACAAGGAATTGTAGTTCTAATACTCGTATACACGAACAAAATGCCAGTGTATAAATGCTGAATCTGCCCTCTCTCCCCCCCAACCAATGTCTCATAGAGAAATGCAAATAGACTCTTCTTTCTCTTGATTGTATGTGTGTTGCTGACAGGCTTTTCCAGCAGTTTGGGGAAATCGGCAAAATTAGGAGACCAGAATGAGATGACAAAGCGGGAAACTGAAATAAGCAAGATCAGGACAGTGGAGCTCAGGAAAAACAACCTTGTCTGAGAGTAGGATTTCTGTCAGCTAAAAATATTCCCCCCATGTTAATTGGTTTCCTGCACACATGTGCCCTGAATAACTCTCCAAAAGTATCTGCTCAGCAAGGAGAGACTCTCTCCCCTCACTGGCAGGAATCCATGCTGCTGCCAACCAGCTAATTCATGGCACATGGCTGCTACCTAGCCTACCAGAAAAGGGATGCAGGGTGTGATGGGCCAATAATGGGATGACTAGCCATGGCAAGATGCCAATGCATATGCCAGGGAATATGTGTGATAAAGTTCTGCTCTACCAATGTGCGAGTGGCGTTTTAGTCATACACTGACAATACTGTAATAATGAATCCATCCTACTTGGCACCATTTGAAATGTAAGAGCATGTATTCCAGGCCGACCGTATTTACTATTTAAAGGTGGAACAGTGTGTGATTAGGGTGATCCCCACTAATGAATATCTATACCCTAGGGAGGGTTTTCTATCTCTTCCCATGAACAAATCGCAAACATTGGGCCCAGTCCTGCAGATATGATAGTGGGACTGGAGAAAGAGGGTCAGTTTTCAGGAGGGACTTTGCTGGGTGTGACATCTGGCCTTTAGGAATGGAAGGCAACTGGCCAGGCTGCTACTGGACAAACAGTCCAACGTTACCATAGAGAGGCCGATCTGCACACTTGGTAAAGATCTATTCCCTACACCTGCCCACCTGCTGCATCGCTTCTTGCATTGAAAAAGACAGCAGGGGGTAAAATTCACCCCTTCGCACTGGAGGAGGCCAAGGCTTCAGCACCACTTGAGTCCCTGTGAAGCCTACAACAGATAGGCCTCGGCAACGGGTGAATTTCGCCCAACAGCTGCTTGGCACCTGGCATAGAGCCTACTGTTCCCTACCTAATGGGAATTAATGGCCAGACCCTCGCAATTGCCGGTGCAGCCCATGGGGGTTGTAGGGTTCAGCACCTCTTGGGATCACGCCAAGAGGTCTAAAGTTCTGCTGTTGACTCCAGGGGAGCAGGACTGGGCCATAGTGACTGTCTAGGTCATTCCATGAGATAATAAAGGTGAAAATCCCAAGGCCTGTTCTCAGTTTCCAGGTAATTCTGCAGCCTCTGGTTAGGGTTAGATGTAGTGTCAATTGTCCATGGCTATGGAAGGAGAGATGCTCCACTCCCTGCTTGGGTGAGGAAGGGTGTCCCTAGCCTCTGTTTGTCAGAGGGTGAAGATGGGTGGCAGGAGAGAGATCACTTGATCATTGCCTGTTGGGTTCACTCCCTCTGGTGCACCCAGCATTGGCCACTGTCAGTAGACCAGATACTGGGCTAGATGGATCTTTGGCCTGACCCAGTATGGCCATTCTTATGTTCTGTGTGGAGGCAGTGACCTGCCACCCTCCTGAGATTAGCAGTGATGTCACAGCCCTGTTGCCCTCCTCTTTGGGGCAGGGAAGGTAGATGGACAAGCCCCTGCTGCTTACCTGAGTGCCCGTTGTTGGTCATGGTGAAGTTCCCCTGCAAGGGTCCATCGTAACCACTCAGCTCGAGCTGCATCAGCTGCGGGTTGTACCTCACTTTCCTCTTCTGAATGTCAATGGGGGACTGGTGCTTGCCAGCGCAGGCTGCAAAGTGCTTTCCCCAGTGCACTTCATCCAGCTCTCCCGCTGCAAGGCCGAGGAGAAGCAGAGCAGACTCTTACAAGGCGGCGTGAGTGCTGCTGGCTCATTGGCGATGAGTTGTTCCTTGCTCAGCAGCAGGGCCGCAGAGCATCCCCCTCTGATTATTATAACACCAGGAACTGCGTGCCTGAAAGGCTGATCTACCTTCCCTAGTGTGACAATTATGCATCATTCTGGCTGCATGACAACGGCACCACCAGGCAGGAAACCTGACTCCCCTAATATCCCATCTCTACTAATGGCTGGAGGCTGACCCTGTATTGAAATAGAAGTGGTGTTTATACAGACCGTGATGTTTATAGCTATTCCAGGGGCCAGAGGCATGAAGTCTGGGTTCTTCTACAATGAAAGCTATGAACAGCGCTAAGCCAATTGTCTCAGTTTCTCGGAGGTGGGGGCCCACGGAGGATTGTCAGCAAATTCTCTACTTTTTTTTTATAATTATATAGGCACTATCAAGGAAATAAGGAAGGGAAAAGGAGAGAGGGTTTCAAATCAATTAAACCTCTTGCATGGTTTTTTTCCTAACTTTTGTCTAGTTTGCTGGCTAGAGATTCTTTGGTCCCTTGAATGCTCTTTGCTAAGAAAGTAACTGGTCAATGCTTTACTAATAAGAATTGGCACTTTCAGTCCCACCTTTCATTTGAGGATAACAAACTGATTTATTTTCACTGATTAAACCATACGCTACCTCTTTAGGGTAGGTAAATAATATTAATTCCTTTTTAGACAGTGGTAAACTGAGGCATGGGGGAGTTAAGTGTCTTGTCACACTTGTGAGTCGGTCACAGATGTAGAAATAGAACCCAGGAGTCCTGGTTTGCCACTCATCTGCTCTAAATCACTAGCTAGCATTCCCTCCCTTTAATATATAAAGCAATAACATTTCTGCTTCAATTTCCACTTCAATTCAATCTAAGTATTTAACATTTTCTCTTCCCCCACCCCCCCCCAAGCCCAGTGCCATCCAAATAATTAAGTACTGCTTTAATCTTTGGAGGCTTTGCTCTCGCTGTACTGTTGTATTCAGGACTTTATGGCATTTTTATGTCCTCTGTCACTGCTCTGGCTTAGAATCAATATGGAAATCCATTCTTCCTTTTCCAGCAGTTCCCTTTGCCATTTATAGCACATTGATCTATTTCAGAATACCACAGCCAAGGTAAAGCCTTAAGCTGTTACTGAAATCTCCCACTGGGAATTCAACAGTACAAGGTGATGGCCTGGCTTTTTAACCATATATTTTTTTTAATCTTTTAATTGTTCAAAGCTATTTCAGCATCGGACCAATGTTTTTCTATTTATTTATTATTACTGCATTGTTATAAACCTTTTTCAACATTTGAGACCTCTTCTTTTCTTTCATTTTACTTTGGGAAAGTCAGTTTTTGCAGGTACTGTAGCTTGTTTAATTCCCAGACATGCATCAGTGAGGTAACTGCACAGATGTTCAGGAGATGTTGGTGAAAAGATTTTTAAGATAATTGTTGAAAGCAGCCCAATGTGCTAACTGCCATTTAAAAAAAAAAAATTTAAATCAAGAACTTTAATTTCCCCCACTGTGGCAGCCTGCTTCCCAGCACATTGAAATCCATGGAAAGACTCCCACTGACTTCAACAGAATCAGATTCTGAAAAGAACTGAGAATTAAGCAAAATTTCACATGAGGGCAAATATGCAAACAAACAGCCCCCTGCCTCTGTATCCCTGTTCTGCAGGCTGTGAAAGTAAAATAGTGAGCAAGCAGTTATCTGAAGGGAAAGCTCTTCTTTTCTTTCCCGGCTCAGCAAAAGGTCAGCTTTTATTCTAAAGCCCTGTAAAGATTTTTCTCGTTGTTTGCAACCTATTGTTCTGTCTGACAATGTGTCCCAATCACACAAAGGAATTGAGAAGGTTGGCAGTGAAAAGAACCATGTTTAAGATACGCGATCATCAATGAAGTGAAATTAATTAGCTGCCATGTTTTTTTAATAAGCTGAAAAGCCAAGCTTTAGCTCCAAGCACAGGTGACTGTGTTAGCAGCCTGGTGGAGCCAGCAGCATTTAAAAAGCAGTTGTTGCTTGTACTCATTACCTTTGTATGTCCAGTGTATTGTATGAGAGGCGCTGAGATGCACAAGGAGCAGGTGCAGCAAGGTGGTTGGAATCCTCATGGTTCTTGCAATGTCTGAAATCAGAACGGAGCTGGGCAATGCATTTCTTTGACAATCCCCGAAAGTGTAAATAACAATTTACTCAAAGTGCAGCCCTTCCACTATCTGTCCCATCCTTGTCCCCTCCCTGCTGAAACAATTGCCGCCACCACCAGGGATATTTTACATGAGCTCCCAGCTACAACTGCTAAAAGCATTTTATTGATCTGCTGACAGAGGCTGCTAGTTCTAATGAAACAGAAGGTTACTCCACTAATGCTCTTGAGGTCACCTTTTGACAGGCACTTGATCTATACTTTTCTGCCCACTTTTCCTGTCTGGCAGTTCCCACTGAGCAGGGATGTTAGCTTCCGTACAACAGTGCCTTGCAAATATTAACACTTAACGTTCTTCTGCCTCAGAGCTCAAAGCAGAGCTGTTTCGCAGAGTCTGAGGCAGAAAGAGGTTAAGGGACTAATTTTCAGAGGTGCTGAGTGTCCACAGCTATATTTGAAATCAATGGGACCTACAGGTACTCAACTCCCACCACCAGGGCCAGATTTTCCCCATTAAAATCTATGGGTCGTGGGCACGAAACTTTTGAAAATCCCACTAAGGTGTCTAGCTGCATCTTTAGGTGCCTTGATACTTTTAAAATCTGGCCTCAAGTGATTTGCCCAAGGTCACATAGCAAGTCAGTGGCAGAGCTGAGCATAGACCCCCAGGTCTCCTGTCTGCCATGCTGCAGTCCTGTTCATTAGACTATGCTAATGTTGTAAGAACAACCTTGGCAACCTGCACCCCCTCCCTGCCTAATAAACCCCTACCACTAATACCCCCAAACCAAAATGAATAATAAAATCAGAGCCTCTTGCAAGAAGCGTTTCTCCCCAAAAAGGGAGAAATGCCAGAGACTCCATGAAGTACTTTGCTATTGCAATGGATTTTACATTGAAGGTGCTTAGATACTATGGTAATTGCCAGATAGATCAATCATATCAATAAAATCTCCAGTACTTCTGCCCTCGCTGTCTCTGCCAGTTTCAATAATGTTCCGCTGCCTAGCAGCGATGACTTAAGAAAGCCACAGCTAAAACAGGTACGGGAGTTGCAGATTTCACTTAAACTTGGCTTTCTGGGGCTTGCATGAAGCTGAAGAATGGGAAATGCTGTTTTGTTTTTAATCTAATTGTTTGTCCATGAATGGTTAATTTTAAAAGGCCTTCCTGCTTCTTTATCCCACACAACGTGTGTTTTAAAGTTTGGGAACTGCTGAACTATTGAGTTATTTAATCAGATGTGTACTCTCCCCCTCCCCCCGAGGTCATTTATTCTGACAGCTGCACTGAACTGTGTAAGGACTGAACTAATCAAACATGTCCTGCAATGCATTTCATAATCCTTGTGTATCCAGTTGGGTAAATAGTCCTTGGAATTAGCTGAGGTAGAAATTTTAGGGGTTTATACCTGTTTACGCTCCAGAATTCCACACAGGACCATATCGGAGGACGAACTAGACAGGAGGTCACTTCTGCACCAAAGCACCCCTTAAGAACATAAGAATGGTCATACTGGGTTAGACCAAAGGTCCATCCAGCCCAGTATCCTATCTACCGACAGTGGCCAATGCCAGGTGTCCCAGAGGGAGTGAACCTAACAGGTAATGATCAAGTGATCTCTCTCCTGCCATCCATCTCCACCCTCTGACAAACAGAGGCTACGGACACCATTCCTTACCCGTCCTGGCTAATAGCCATTAATGGACTTAACCTCCATGAATTTATCTAGTTTTCTTCTGTCACCCAGCCTGACTTGCATTGAACATGGATGTTAGTTGGGGACAATCTGTTTCCCTAGCCTGTCCTTTATTGATCAGCTCCCTAGGGGTTATACAGAGATTTTGAAATGAAGCCCATTGCAAGCTTGTGCTGGTGCCAGGATTGCTGGAGGTGGGGTGAATTCATGTTACATGGAGCCGTTCTGCGCAGTGCCCAAGCCGTGGGATTTACTTGGAGTTTTCGGGAGGACAAACAAGCAGTTTAGGCCAAGAGTGGCCACGAATTGTGGGAACTTCCATTGTTTGGAGCCAACCTGAGACATCCCATGCCCACTTTCACCTAAAACGATAGCTGAAATCAGCAGGCACTGTACGTGCTCAGCAACTCCAGAAATCAGACCTTAAGCGTCTCAGGCTGGGCAACCAAAATTAGTAGCCATTTTTGAAAATGTTGGCCTTGGGTTTGTGCTGATTCCAGGTGCAAATTCTAGTATCTAAGGGGCAGATGGACAGTGATGGGTGGAAAAATTTTTTGCCCTAAATATCACTTTACCCCCCTACAGCTCAATCAATACAGCATTTTGCTAAGATGTATCTTCAAGAGATACATCTTAGCAAAACCTTTGTAATTGTACATGCTAAGCATATACAAATCTCAAGCTCCAGGGTACAAGCTGGTTGATACAAGGGTCAGGAAGGAACTTCTACCTATGTAAAGCATTGCACAGATGGGAAAGTGCATTATGTGCAGGTTCTGCCCTTCTCTGGAGCATCAGGTAGTGGCCTCTACTGGCAGAATATTAGACTTAATGGACCAGTGGTCTGACCTGTTACAGCAATGGCATAATTAGAGATGAAGATGAATGATTAGCTCCTAGGAGCCATCCCCTACAAGGAGAAGACTTAGATCCCCCATTAGAGGAGGTAACCGATATTAAACTGATGATACATTTGATGAGAGATGGGCTCTGCTGCACGGTTTGGAGCCAAAGTTATGAGGTATTCAGAGCTGGGGTTTTAGTTTGGTCAGTTATTTAAAAAAAAACAAAAGTGGGCAGGAGTCAACAGCAAAACTCTGATTCAAACATCTACCAAAGGGCCAGGGGTGTGTGGAGCTGGCAGGACTGTGCTTTGGGCCCATCTCGACCCTTGAATTTGGTCAACAGCAAATTCTATGTCTAGATAGCTCGGGCATAAATGTTTTTAGCATGTTTTTGGTACAAAGGCAGGCTGCTTGCCCATGGATGCACTTAGACAGACTCCAGCCCCACAAAGTAGAGGGGGAAATCAGCCTTTTACCCCACAAACTTGGCTTCCAGACACCCGTGCTTGAATGTCCTTCCTTATTTTCATCTTTCCCCTGTGCTCACTCTGTACCATCAATTAAATTAGGCTTCAGCCAGGATGCTGCTTCTATTTCAGGCAGCTAAAGAACTCAGGTCAGGTTCCAATTTCAGACCCATCCTTGACGATGCCACTATCCTATCCCCCTTACCAGTCAGGAATGTGTATAATCACAGAGCAGCCTTGATCCTGCACTGGAGTAGCTGGCTCAGCATCTAAATTTATGTCTACACTGCACACCAAGACCAGGCTTTGACTCAGGTTTGAACCCAAGCCCTCCTTCTGTATGCGCACAAATCAGTCTGACTCATGTCAGCAAGCACTCAGAACCTGGCTCCTATTACCCCACTGAAATTCAGGTCCAAAGCCCTGTCATTTTGTAATGTGGACGCAGGTTGAGCCACAGACCTGAGTCAGAAGGTCTGCGTCATGCAGTGTGAACTTGTTAGTGTGGCTGTGAGGTTTACAGTGCAGTGCGCATGCTCAACTATAGGCTTGGAAAACTCGGGTCCACAAGCCCCACAGACCTGAGCTTACTGTGCAGTATAGACAGACCCTTCATTAGTGCCCCTTTGGTCCAGGACACCACATATTCAATCATTGAAGTCAATGGGAGTTTGCTGGATCAGTCCCAGCTCTGAGGAACATTTGGCTAGGAGCTAGTTGTTTGACTCCAGACAACTAGATTGCCCTCATCCTGGATGTTTAGTGTTTGTTAATAGAGGCTAATGCCTCTTCAAACAGAGTTTTTCCTGCTGGAGCCAGGCTGAGTAAAATATTCATACTTCTTGACAGCTGTTTGTGAAAAACAGAAAGCCAGCCAAGGGAGCTGCAGATTGGCTAGGTCCCAGCCCTGGAGTAATGCCTGCAAAGGCTGCATGGGCTAGCATTGTAGGAAACACTGCCCTCCATAAACTGCTATTCTGAATGAGGGAGATTGGAGGAAGGCAGGGCGTTTTGTGGGCCTCTCCTGAAAGTGAATGGCATTTCCCTGTTCTCCCTCTACGTCTTGCATACCCCCAAGTTTCACCTCACTTAAAAACTACTTGCTTACAAAATCAGACAGAAAAATACAAAAGTGTCACAGCCACACTTGTACTGCAAAATTGTTTTCTTTCTCATTTTACCATGTAATTATAAAATAAGTCCATTGGAATATAAATATTGTCCTTACATCTCCGTGTATAGTATATACAGCAGTATTGTCTGTATGAAATTGTAATTTGTACTGACTTTGCTAGTGCTTTTTATGTAGCCTGTTGTAAAACTAGGCCAATACCTAGATGAGTTGCTGTACCCCCTGGAAGACCTCTGCATACCCCCAAGGTACACGTAGTCCTGGTTGAGAACCATGGCTCTAGATTAAGCAGTGGGCACTACATACGTATTCCTGGTGTTCTGAATGGAGTTTGGAGGAAGGGTCCTCACAAGACTGCATGGACTTTTGGGAAGCATCACTGAGGTGTGCGGGGAGTGTGAAGGGTGGGATGTGAGGGAGGCAGGGTGGAGCACTGTTTAGCAGTGGTCTGGGAAGTAAGAGGAGGGGTCAGGTCAAGGAGTTGCTGGTGCTTCCAAGCAGGGACATGATGCAAATGCCCGTGTTTCACTTACACACTCGGATGGATGATCAGAACTGGTGCAGCAGGACAAATAGTTTTAAATTTAGGGGTGTCCCGCTTTTCACATGGGCCAGGTGACTCCCTGTGAACATGGCCATATTTCCTGGGACTGACCCAACCATCGGAGGTTTGGAACTGGGGCTTAGATAAGGGACGTTACTGATTAAGCTGTTTCATGCTACATCTCCGTTTAGCTGATGCCAGCTCGTTTACATTTAGGTTTGCCTGCTGCATAGCAAGCAACAGCTCTGCTAAAACGTGGCAAGTCAGCAAAAATATCAACAACATCCACAGACACAATGGCATGGGGAGGCCTCTGCACTGGACCTATACAGATTGCTGTGGTGGAAAAAAATTATTTGATTTATTTTTACCTTAATTTTCTGGGGAAACAAAACTATTGTTATGAACCACATTCCTCCCACTCCCAATAGTTTCCCCGGTCCCTTAACAAAAACTTGCTCTTGTGACAAATTTCATTTGTGGCATCCCCGCCACCCCCAACGCCAGCCTGGCAGCCATGAGTCCCCAGATAGTGCATGGGATTGGGGGGAAACTATGTTTTCGGCTCAGCCTCCCCTCTTCCACGGGAGGCCAGGGGTGCTGTGATGGGACAGGTGCAGATTAGGCCCTGTATCCTGAGGATCTCCAGGAATTCCTGGCACCCCCCCCCCCCTAGCAGATCCCTAGGCATTCCCCCAGAGGGGCTGTCCCTGCGTGCCTTCTCGGCACACTTTCCCAGACAGCAGTGCCAGCCAGATAGATGCACTGACTGGCAACCAGCACCCGAGCGCCATGACCTACATACTGGGCTCCCAAGAGCTCGCTAGCTCTTCTCTGGGCAGCATTAACTAATTCCTGACCCCGGGAGTCAGGACTTAGAAGGCAGCCATGCTGTGTTAGATCAACTGTTATCCAGCTCCTACCCCTCCCTGTTTCTCGGTGTGGTCAGTGGGCTACCGGGAGTTTCTGTGGATGGGATGGAGGCAGCGACCCAGTGCGAGGGGACAGCCTTCATAGCTGTCTTCTCCCTTCCATGTGGCCCCATTGCGGCTATGGTTATATACAAACCAGTCGCTACATGGAGCACACAGCTTCCTGGCCGCAGTGTTCATTTTCTAATCAAAGGTGTTGATTATAACATGCCCTCAGTTCCCTGGTGGGGGCTCTCCCAGTCCTCACATCTTCAGGGCTCTCCTTTCCTTTAGGAGGGTTTTCCTTTCCTTTAGGAGGGTTTCGGCCTCTTCCTCCCCTGTCTGAGGGCATTTCCCCTTCTCCTTCCCTCGTGAAGGGCCTCCTTGTACCAAATCTGGGGCTGTGATGGCATTAGTAATCCAGCCTTTACACGGCAATCCCGGGATGTGACTGTAGCTTGTGTCGACGTACCCAAGCTGGCTTTAATCTGGCTAGCTCAGCAGGTACCGTGGCAGAGAAGCCACGGCAGCACGGGTTTCAGTGTGGCTAGCTGCGCAAGTTATTACCCAGAGTCCCTGGTGGGCATGTACAGCCCATGCAGAAGCATGGGCTGCCCTGGGCTTCTTTGCTGCTGGCACCCAATTAAAGCCAACTCGGATACATCTACACAGGCTGCATTCACACTCCTTGACTGCAGTGTAGACATACCCTTTGTCACCCACTGAGTCCTGTCATCTCCAGGGGTAGGTCATACTGGTGACCATCCCTCTCTTTTTCCTTCCTGCTCAGGGCAAAAGGAAATGATGGGTATGTCTACATTTAAAAAAAAAAAAAAAAAAAAAAAAAGTGTGTTCTTTACTCCAGTTAGCTAGCTTGGGTTAAAATAGCAGTGAAGACACAGCAATTTGGCTTTTAACTCAGGTTAGCAGCTCGAATTAAAGCCTATGGGGAAATCTGGAGTTGAATTTGAGCTGCTAACCCGAGTTAAAAGGTGAGTTGCTGCATCAGCGCTGTTTTAACCCAGGTTAGTTAACACAGGTTAGCTAACCTTATTTAAGAGCACACTTCTTTTTGCAGATTTTTGTAAACATGCCCGAAATTAGATTTCACTTTTCTCCTGTAACGAATCTGTCTAAACTAATTGAACGTGGTTAAGCTGCATGGGGACAACACGGCTGCATTTGTGTGTCGCTTGTAGCTACTGCTCCTGACTCCCTGTTGTATAACGTGCAGAGAAAGCACTCCTGCTATTCTGTATTCCTGAAAATCAGTAAAAACAATGTAAAAAGAAACAAAAACTCCCAAACCCCTTAACAAACACATACTCCATGCAGAACAAAACAATTTCTGGAAATGCTGTTGTTACCCTGTCGCTGGGTAAGCACTTCTTTCCCTCCCCTCCCCTCCCCTCCCCTCCCCTCCTCTCCCCATACTGTATTGTATGTTGAGCAGCTGTGACATCCAGTGGCCAAATACAATACAGTTTAGTTTTGTATAGAGTCCTTCATACATAGAAACAATAACATAGCCCTTATATAGCACTTTTGAGCTTCAAAGCGCTCTACAAACAGTAACTAACTAACCCCTGCCACAGCCCTGCAGGGTAGATGAGTGTGATCAACCTAATTGTACAGTTGAGATGCGGAAACATTACACTCTAGGCCCTAAACAAATAGTAATGGTGATAATTAATTATGAAGTGCAGTAGTTGCCTTATTCACTTCTGGGTTAGGTGAAGAGGCCACAGAGCCAAATTCAGGAGTTCCTCACTCCCAGTCTGGTGTGCTCAGTGGATCACCCCCTCCTTACAGACAGGATCTGCTATCACAATGGTTTCCAAACTGGGGTTCGAGAACCCCTGGGGGTTCGTGAAATGTTACAGGGGGTTCTCAGGAAAAAATTCCCTAATGGTGGAGCTGTCCCTAGGGACCCCGGGCAGCATGGGGCCAGCAGCCTGGAGCCCCTGGACTTCCAAGAGCTAAGCAGATGAAAGCAAGCATAGTCATCAAACTTCAAGACTCCTTATAAGAAATAGAAAGGGGGGTGGATATTTTTTGCTGTTTTTTAAATTAAATAGGTAGCTAGTCTTGTTTTTAAAATTATTATGAAGAACAAGTTTAAGCTTTGTTGTAATGTGCGTTGTTTGCCTGGACTGCTCAAGACCTGAATGCTTGTGTAGGGGGAACTCTTTGAGTTGGCTTCTTAAATACCTTCATGCTCTTTCACATCTGATACTCCTTGATGAAACCTAGGAGCCTTATCTTATAACAGGCTTATTCAAAATGATACAAGCTACGAAAGTGAGATCTTGGAACATAATGTAATAAATACTGTAATCATAAATAATAATTAATAATATGTAATAAGCATGTCATAAAAACAAATTTTATATTTCCAAGATCACTGCTTTTATAATTTATTCTCAGGTAAAGGAGAAAATCTCTGAAATATTCATTTTTGAGGCGGGGGTTTGCGAGACTTGACATTTTAATGAAAGGGGTTCACAGGTTGTTAAAGTTTGGGAACCATTGTACTATCCGATAAGGAGTAAAGGAAGGCTGTAAGGCAAAAGGTATCAACTGAGACTAATACAGCACCTCAGAGGGAGGCAGCAAGTGATGGGAGGGATGTGTTCTTAGTCCCTGGATCAAGAGAGAAGTGTGGATAGAAGAGGAGATTGCAGTAGTGGAGATGGGGAGTGACTGGTTCAAGAATAAGAAGTTCTGCACAGCCAGGTCTAAATAAATGCCTTTCCCAGTGATGTTCTGAAGGTGCAGATGAGACTAACTAGCAGCCGTGGAAGTTGTGGGAGAAACCGGAAGTTCAGAGTTCGAGCCAACTGAGGCTGGATTCAAGAGCGTGTGGTGGAATGAAAGATGGAGGGCAAAGAGGCCTCTTGACCAGGGCTGGTGCAACCATTTGGCGGTCGCCTAGGGCACTAGGATTTGGGGGGCGCCATTTTCTTCGGCAGCAACCGCGGCGGCCGGATCTTCGGCCGCCTCGGTCGCTGCCAGCATTTAGGCGGAGGGAGCTGGGGCAGTGAAGCGCGGGAGGGCCGCCTGCAGCAAGGGGGGGGGCGGAGCAGGGGTGAGCTGCTTCACTTCTCCGCCTCCCAGACTTGCGGTGCCAATCAGCTTAGGCGCCGCAAGCCTGGGAGGTGGGAGAAGTGAAGCAGCGACAGCGCTCGGGGAGGAGGCGGGGCAGGGGTGAGCTGCTGTGGGGGGGGGGGGGTGCCTCCGGGCGGAGGGGGGGAGCTGCTGTGTGGGGGAGGGCGCTCAGGGGTGGGGGGAGGGGCCGCAAGGTGGAAGTTTCGCCTAGGGCGCGAACATCCTTCCACCGGCCCTGCTCTTGACATGTTTAGTAGTGGGATGTGACAGTGTAACCAGAAACTGACTTTCAAGATAGGCAAATATATGGGAAATAGAGTGATAGGAGAGTGAATCAGGGAATGGAAAGTTGGCCACTATCCAAAAGTAGGGATGTCCAAGGCTGAAGCTAGCAGAGATCATCCCAGAAGGGACCAAGAGCAAAGCCTTTAGGCACTTTGCAATAGAGGGAGAAAAAGGAGGATGTAAAGCCTCCATCAGAGGCTTAGGTGCAGTATTTATTCTGTGGGTCAGATGTATACAGCTTCAGTGTTCACTCCTATTGTTCACCTTGCTTCAAATCAGAATTCAGTGAACTAAATTAATGGATTAGCATGTGCTTGCTCCATTCCGCAGTTGTATTCAGAAAGCCCCTGCAAATAGCACATCAGAAAAGAGAAACCGACAGAAAACAACACTGAATGGATTGTATAGTCCAAAGGATGGTTAAAGTGGGTGGCCGACCCTGCACACCCAGCCTAGGCTAGTAGTGGGTAAAAACGGTTACAATGGGTATGCAGTCTGGAGACGGCACACCAAAGGTAGCCTTCATCTAGCTAGCTCCAGTAACAATAGCAGAGAAGCTGCTGCAGCACAGATGGTTGAAGGGGCCATGCAATTTCAATAGTATTGTTACTCAAAGTAGCTTTGATCTAGCTAGCTGTCTACAGGTACTGCAATCACACCTCCTGAAAGCAGTGCTGACATCCCTTATTTCCTGGTCGGGGCCGCTGAGCGAGTGATTTCGGCCCAGTTCCTGTTCAGCCGGTGCATATTTCACAACAAAACAAAACACTGGGCACTAGTGGGCTCCCTTGCTGGCAGTCTAAGCAGAGAGACCAAAGTCTGAGTTGGCTCAGAGAGGCATGTGTGAGTGTATGGGAGCTAAACATGATTCTTTCAGGCTAAGGCTGAGATTGGGGGGGGGGGGGGGGGGGGCAATGCAAAGGCAACTCATATTGCTGTTGCCCATGCTGTACTTGTTCCATGCATAGAGGATGTTTCTGTCCAGTCCTATCAATCTGGTGCTTTTCACAAGCATTAAATACTCACCGAAACAAGTAGGTGAATTATTTATTAATTTCCTGCAAATTGATTGTAATATTCGTTGTTGTTGGTTTTTTTTTTTTAATTACATTGCAAATATACTTCCTTAACGACAAGTCAATTAATGACTAGTCAGTTCCCTGGTCTTGACATCTTGTTCATAACTGTACCAGACTTTAAATGCTAGAAAAGATCAGAGCTGTAAAGAACCCAGAATCTACAGCAAGGTGCAGTACAGTATTCAGCACGTCAGCACCTACCCAGGTGATTACTTAATAATTGTTCACAAAAGTTTTCTCTGTCATAGTTTGCTTCAGCAGCAATTTCCTTCAGGTTGTACTGTTCTTGGCAGTTCATGATCGGCTGGATTAAAAGTCTTTGTTTTCACCTCAAACCCTCAACGTCAGGTGATTGCATTTGAAATTCCCTCTTCACTTGTGTCGTAAACATACAGCTAAGGGGTAGCATAAAATCTCTCCTTTACCTGTAAGGGGTTAAGAAGCTCAAATCACCTGGTTGGCACCTGGCCAAAAGGACCAATAAGAAAGAAGGTACTTTCAAGTCTTGGTGGGGGGAGGTTTTGTTTGTGCTCTCTTTGGAGGAGAGAGAGTCCAGGGCAGGAAAAAACATCTCCTAAAAACATACCTAAAAATAAGCATCTAAGATTACAAAAATTGTAAGTAAAGCAAGGAAAATGCATTAGATTATCTTTTTGTTTTAGCTTGTGAGTTTTCCTTATGCTAAGAGCAAGGTTTATTCCAGTTTTTGTAACTTTGAAGTCGAGCCTAGAGGGGAATCCTCTGTGTTTTTCTTTTTATCACCCTGTAAAATTACCTTCCATCCTGATTTTACAGAGGTGCTTCTTTAACATTTTTCTTTATTATAAAGTTCTTCTTTTAAGAACCTGATTGATTTTAGTGTCCTAAAAATAAAGGGTCTGGTCTGTACTTTTATTAAAGGCAGTTGGTTGGTATATTATTCTCAAGCCTCCCCAGGAAAGGGGGGTGAAGGGGTTTGGGGGGATATTTTGGGGAAATAGGAACTCCAAGTGGTGAATCTTTGTCTAAATCACTTGGTGGTGGCAGCAATACCGTCCAAGGACAAGGAAAGGATTTGTGCCTTGGGGAAGTTTTAACCTAAGCTGGTAGAACTAAGCTTAGGGGGTCTTTCATGCGGGTCCTCACATCTGTACCCCAGAGTTCAGAGTGGGGAGGGAACCCTGACAGCATGTTTTAACTTTTTCAGCCTTCCTTGCGGCTTGGATATATTTATAAATTCCTCTCTCCTGAAGTTTGAAAATGGACATGTGATCATTTTATATATAAAAATTACTCCCTTTCTCATTCTTGGCATGTTAGCCCCACTTTTGGTTAGAAGGACTAATGACTGACTTGCACTGACATATTTTAAACAGGGCTTTGGAGCTGTGCTCCGGCTCCGCTCCAGCTCCAGGCAAAAACCTGCAGCTCCACTGCTCTGGAGCTGCTCCGCACTCCAGCTCCAGGCTCCGCTCCAAAGCCCTGATTTTAAATAAGGTACATCCCCATTATTCTCATTGGTGCATATGTACACAACGGTGCATTTACATATATGGACACATAGACTGATGCATTGCATATAATTTATGCATGGACGTGCCCAAACCAAAGTCCACACTACCACCCTCTAAAAGTCAGCATTTTACCTATCACATTTTAAAGTACCAGTGAAACCATGTATCTGGTTGAATAAACCTCTTGAGAACCCCTTAGATGGGGGAACCTAATCCACACAATCTCTGGCCTGGTTATCAAGATCCATAATTCCCCTCAACCCATCCCAGCTGGTTGGATAATGAACTATGGAAGAGTGACTTCCACACCAACAACCTATTCCAAAACCCATTGAAGTCAGGATAAGACCCCTAGTCAATGTGCATGATTCTCAATCAGATCAGATGGCAGATTGAGGTCGCTGCAGTCATATAGGATTTGTAACTCGTTTTTTTGAGAGCAGATTCTGGCCTGCCTATGCACATGGGACGATAGCACGCAGACACATACACCTACACACTATCTAGGTATTGATATCAGCTCATGATCTCAGTGCCTAAGTACCTGTATTAGATCTAAAAGGATCAAACTTTGTATAGGACCTTCAACTACAACCCTGCTAATTATACCACAGGTGGGTGGATAACTGGGGTGTTATGGGTTGACAGTTACCCTCAGGCAATGAGTTTCAATCTGGCATTTCAGTGCTGGCGAAGGAGGTGACTTTTGGAAGCATTCACAGTACTTCCACTTGTCTGTCCTTAAGAAATCTGGGTAAGGGATGGAGTGGGTTAGGGAAGAAGTGGAAAACAAAGGTCATAAGAATTTCAAAATAACCATCATGCTAAATCATTTCATTATCCTGGTGCATTATAACCTAATCAATGGCTCAATGGCTGCAAAAAAGCATGACAGCAGAGAGAAACGCTCTGAGATTCAGCACCAGGAGTCAGGCAGGCAACTGTGAATAAACATTTAAATATTCATTTAAGGTTTTTAAAAGAAGCCCACAAACCAGGATTAGTCTAATGTGCACCATTACCTTTCTAAAGTCTGCTTCTTAAATAGCTCGGTCTGTAGAGTCGATAGAGGGAGGAAATCAGAGCATCAGAGTGCTGACTGCTGCTTCCATTACAGCATTTCTCTAGACCAGCAACACCCTAGCCATGCAGAGTGATGAGTTAGGCCCGAAGATCAGGAAGCCTTGATTACAAGGACACTCGGTCCCAGAAAGGAATCCTCAGCTGAAAGTTCTGCTTTTGGTGGGAACACGTCAACAAAAAGCGAGCTGGCAGGCACACACAAAGAGATCTGCTGGATATGGTAGATGTGGATGATTTGTAAGCAGTAATATGGTCAAATTCGCGCCTCTCAGGTGTGTTTGTGAGGTCCTAAGTAGAATCTCCCACTCCTGCAGCACTCTGGATGTGCATACAAGGTGCTGTAAGCCCACACCCTGGAATGTATGTTGTGTTTATGTAATAGGCTATTGGCTATATTAATGAATTGACTAGCAAGTCCTGATCTGTGCAGGTTGTGGTCTTGTGCTTACATGCTTTGGAATCCTCAGCCGATAATCTCAGCTAGGCGTTTCATGGAAGAGTTGCAGTTCTTGACCCTCGTGCTGAAAAATTTCAAACAGGAGTGGAAGCAGGATTGCCGCCTCAGATACTAGAGTAATGAGCCATGGGATAAATGATTAGATGCAAACCGTCTGTAAATTTATCACAGCCCATAACAATAAGGGGAATAACTAGGCTGGCTGCCTATAAAAATCCCATTGAAGGAAAATTATTTTAGACCATAAGGAAATTGGATTATATTCCTAGGTGGTGAGACATCTATAATGTATACCTGTATTGTTACAAATGAGTTCCAACATTGGTCTATTAGTGGATGTCAAAAGCACTTCACAGTCTTGAATGTATTTATCCTCACAGCACCCTTGTGACGCAGGGTCGTGCTATTAGCCCCATGCTACAAATGGGGACCTGAGGCACGAAGAAGGTAAGTGACTTGCCCAAGGTCACACCGGAAGTCTGTGGCAGAGCAGGGTATTGAATGCAGGCCACCCAAATACTAGCTGAAGGCTCTAACTCCTGCACCATCCTTGTCACAGAATGTAGAGAGAGAGCGCGCCACTCACTCAGACAGCCAAGACACAAACCATACAGGCCGTGAGAAAAGTGGGGCAGAACAAACCCCTAGAACTGGAAGAACTCATGGGTCAGGATTTATTGAACTTAAGGTGCCAGTACCCTGTATGGTATAAACCAAAAGGAAGTATCTGTCTCTATGCAGAGCTGCATTTTTCACATAGTCTTATAGAAAGCCCTGATCCCAACAGGTGTGGTAATATCCAATAGTGATGATGGGGCAGAGTAGGCTAGAACAAGGGATTGCCAATCCTTCTCCAGTCTGCATCAGCTGTGATCCCAGCAGTATAATATTAGCCACCTGTTCTGTTTTATCCCTGCAGAATACTTAAAATCTGAGATCCTCTCACCAATGCACATTGTTTTCTCATCATTTAATGCCCAAATCTGGAAGAAAACCATGGGGCTATGGGGAGACTGAGTATAGTTGCTCCCCACAATAAACTCAGAGAGACCCACGTATTTTAACTGCAAATATCCAGACCCTGCTTACTCAGTCAGAGCACCAAGTCCAACAAGGAAGCCTGGAGAAATACTCTTGCCGACTCAGCTTTGGCTGTGGGACCGATGGATTGGAGCATGTCGCTCCTCCACCAGCCTGCACTAGTTCTGGCCAAACCTTTAGCATGATGGACAGGAGCAATGGACCCAGCAGGGCTTCACCAGCTGTAGGCTGAGAACAGCTGATAGTGAAAGATGATTCAGTAAATCCAAAGAGGAACAGCATTTCTCAACGGCCCTTTCAGTGGGGGATGACTTGTGTAAATCATCACATTCTTATTAAACACCCCAAGGAGGGATCACCACTGGCTCCACAGAAGCAACATACTAATTTCCAGAGCTGGGATTCTGTTCTGCACATTTTATTTGTTGTGAACACTATGTTCATTTACAGACTAGACTACAAATAAATAACAGAGCAAATAATTCTCATTTAATACTTTTATCTGATTAATTTGTTTCTTCATGGAATGTCTGAACATATTGCAATTCCTCAAAGGAATTCATCATGGAATTCTGTCAAACATTTTTTACTATGTGGCTTGGTAATGAACCGTTACTTGCTACTTGAAACCTGCTATTCTAGCTGCGTTGCTTAGTTGTGATAGGTTAGATAAGTCATGTGATTTTTGTGAATGCCCCGACCCGTGGAGTACATGAGCACTTCCTGTGTGCACATTTCCCACAAATAGGTGTACACATGACTTCGAAATTTGCCTTCCACAAACATTTGCCGGTGAAAATTGATTCTTGGCTTTCACGGATGGTGAACGCAAAAAGGTGTGAGGACAGTTCAAATGGATTTGTTTCAAAATCCAAGTGAAATTTCACAGTATGTTTTTGTCAATATTCACCTACCTCGAATAATAAAGTTAAGACTCATTTTCTCACCAATGGGATCCCTTATCTTCCCACTCATATTTGTTTTTCTGACTTTGGCTGACTTTCAGTCAAAGTCTGTATTTGGCCTGGCATCTTAACTAAGACCTGGCCTACACTTAAAATGTAGGTCAACGTAGTTACAGTGGTCAAGGGTTGAAAAATCCGGACTCCTGATCGCTGTAGCTCTGGTGACCTAACCCCCTGTGCTTGTTCGGGAGGTGGTATTCTTACACCGATGGAAAAGCGCCTTCTGTCGGTATGGGCTGTATCTGCACTATGGAATTATGCCCACATAGCTGCCGAGTGTAGACATACCCTCTTTCTTGTGCGTTATTTCATTTTAATGACAGTGCAGCACGCCGAGATCTGTGCATAAGAGGCACTATGTGACCAAATGCAATGAATATAATTGTCTGAACTGTTCTGTTTCCAAATCTCAATTTCAATAATTTAAAATTGTTTCCCGTACAATTTCTTGGTGCCTTTGCGAGGTGTGGCGTATTAATGTATATATGCCTGCATCTGTAACTTTCACTCCATGCATCTGAAGAAGTAAGGTTTTTTTACCCATGAAAGCTTATGCCCAAATAAATCTGTTAGTCCTCAAGGTGCCACCGGACTCCCTGTTGTTTTTGTGGAAACAGACTAACACGGCTACCCCCTGATACTTGTATTAATGTATTTTCCCTTTGTGTATGCATTGTAGCCATGATTCCTATTTTATGTATTGCTACCAGCCCCTAACTTGCAAACACTTATGCATGTATGTAAGTTTACTCAGGTGAGGCTTCACATGATTTCAGTGGGACTACTCACCTGAGTAAAATTACATACATGCATAAACCTTTGCAGGATCAGGGCCCTAGCTTGGATTTTAACGTTAGTAAACATTTTAAATCCCTCCCTCCAATATATATATATATATATATTGAAACCAACAGATCTATGGCCTTTTTCTCAAATATAAAGCCACTGAGGTCCTAATCCAAAGCCCATTAAAAACAACAGAAATATTCCCACGGACTTCAATGGCCTTTGGAGCAGAGCCTCGGTAGGCATCTAAATCCAAACCGTAGATTCTCAAAACCTCTGCTCAGGTGCTGCTAACTGTATAGGTGCCTAAAGTCCCTAGGCACCTAAATTTCCACTGGAAAATCCCCCTAAAAATCTGCCAGTGAGCATATGCACAGCTGCCTCAGTCTAGGCGCTTGGGTGCCTAGCTCCTACCTAAGCCCCAGCAGAAGCCTCAATCTAGGCATCACCCCACCTATCTTGCTTGTGCGGCCTGCTCCTCTAGGCATGCCTACCGGATTGGACTCCACACAAAACAATGCAGGGTGGGTGGTCTAACCACTGGGCTGAAAGTTTAAAGGGGTGGGGTGTCACCTCATTTTTTTTGTGAGAAAGGGCTTAGGCACCTAATGCCAGGAGCAGGTACATGATTGTGAATTCTAAGTGGAGGGAGGCGCCTCCCTCCTGCCCAGATGTAGGCACCTAAATCTTTTGACTTACACTGCTGCACAGTCATTATCATGAAATAAAGCCCTTTGAGGGGCGGGGCTTCGGACATCCCTCTCCTCCTCAGCACTTGCTATTAGCCCGCTTAAGCGACTCCCTGCTTGATATGCTGGCTTTTGTGAATCCCATTCTTAAAGGCACCTACCCTGTTTCCCCGAAAATAAGACAGTGTCTTATATTAATTTTTGCTCCCAAAGATGCGCTAGGTCTTATTTTCAGGGGATGTCTTATTTTTCAGAAATGAAAAATGCCTTATTATTGGTGGATGCCTTATATTACAACGAGAGGCAAAACTGTAAGTAGGCCTTATTTTCGGAGGATGTCTTATTTTCGGGGAAACAGGGTAACTCTCCACGTGCATTGTATAGGGAGCCTGGGCACCTAACTCATGGCTGTGGATTCCACTTGGCGGCAGGGCGCCTCAGCATTAGGCATTGCAATGCTGAGTCTGAGTCCCTTTTGTGGATCTAGTCCTGAGAGCTTTGCCACAGAGTTTGCCAAAAAACTCCCCTTTGCATGGATCCAGCATTCTTTAGACACCAAAACGCCTGTTGTTAACAATGGTGGCTCTGATCCTGCAGACCCTTATGCACACAAGTAGTCCCGATGAGCTCACGCCCATAAGCGTTTGCAGGATTGGGACCTACGTTGTTAGCAAGGAACAGTTCTCCCAGCCATCTGTAGAAAGGGGATATAACTGTACAGGGACATCCTCTTCCAAAGATTGAGGGGGGGGGGGAAGGGGAACTAATTAAAACATGGGTGACAGTTTCTGTGCTACCTACAGAGGGTAACTTTGTATTATTTGTATTTTTAAAATATTTTGTATAACAGAGCCTGGATGCCACACCAAGAGGGGCTATGTTCTGGTTTGTTCTCTATGTAAAAATGGAAAATTGCTTTTCAAATCTCTTTATAAGACAGGGCTGCAAGTCATCCCCAGAGGGGTGGATTAGCTAAATCTAGAGGTAGGGATGAGGGGTGAAACCCCGCAGAGAGGCAAGGAAATCCCCTTTCCCTTTCAGTATCACCACTGCTTTCCAGCCACAGAAATCTTGTTGCAAAGTGGCAAATGAAATGTGTTAGCTACATTTTCCAATCTCTGATTCTTTGGCCTTCCTAGATTTTAGGGCCTGAGTTTCTGAATGGTTAATAAAATACAAAATGCCTTGCTGTGAACTGCTACCCTAATTGAATGCTCTCCAGGGTTAGCATTACCTCTAGCTACACTTCTCCAGTACTCAGTCCTACTGGAACAAGCACTAACAGGAAGACATGACATTTTTGGCAGTTGTCTTGCTGTCCCCCATCAATGTGTCTGCTGGGTTCATGGATTCTTCCACCTGCCTTCGTTTCTCCCAACTTGTTGTATGTGGCTTCTCCTATGGTTGATCCTTTGGCTTTCCTAGAGCTTGGAATGGATAAAAATGTTGGGGGGGAGGGGATGAATGAAAATTCTTGCTAGGAACTGGCAAACATATTGCATACTCCATAAGTTATCTTACCCTTAGCTGCTCTTCCCCAGGTCCTGTTCCTTTAGTTCAGCCAGGATAAATCATATTGCCAGAGCTGACTTTAGCTTTATGAACGGAAAATAGTATTTTTCAAAATATAACCTAGTACTATCAAAGTCATTGCAATTGCCCCCAATTGTTCCCGTGAGCTGCACTTTTCCACTGTCTGGTGCCCATTTTGGCTTTGCTAAAGCTGAGACCGTAGCTTTCTGAGTGGATATTTAAAAAAAAAATAAACGATACAGAAAATTTGAAGCGTTAGTGATTGGTCATTGGGGGTAACATACAGAGTATAGGGGTATGTTGGTGTTTTGGGGCTGGGCAGCACACATAGTATATACAGACTGCAATATCCCCAATGAGGGGTGGGTAACCGGTGGGCGGGATCAGGAAACAGTCGATAAACGGTGAGGGTCTATCACCCATACGGGAAGTAGAGACAGTCATGGGTATAAGTAAGCGGGCTGGGTAATGGGGATGGGGTGACCCTCACGTGGCGGGATTCAGCTAGGTTTGGTGGGTTCAGGGCTCAGGGGATAAAGTCCAGCAGGGGGGGTGTGTGTGGGTGCACGAGGTCTCCCCGGCTCACTCTCGGTATTGGCGGTGGCCGGTGATGTGCTCGATGTAGATGTCCCGGGACCAACGGTAATAATGTGCTACCAAAAACTGTGGTGCAAACTGGCCTACTCATTCCACCTTCCTTGATTATTCTCCTCCTGAGCTGTGTATTCCTTAAATGCTTGTGTTTAGCCTGTGACTGGATTGCACGGTGCCTGCAAGCTGCTGCCTGGTGCATTTGGTCAAAAGCGGTGCTAGTCCGTCCATCCATGCGGGCCCCTAAACAGGAATCTTTTGAGGGCTCCCCCGCTTTATCCAGGACTAATTGCATTATTTCCACAAACCAAAAAAATGGACCAACAGGACACACACGAATGCCCTTGTTCAAAAGCCCACGCTCAATGAGATGAATGGTATTTGGGTGGAACAGTAAAGCGGGGGCCCCTGGAGCAACGCGGCGGGGTCTATGCAACTGCTCACTCTGCTCCTGCCTAGCGCCACCGCAGCGCCGGGTGGAGAGCGCAGGGCCTGCACCCCGCGATGGGATTTTCCATGACTAAAAGCCCAGCCAGGGCCAGCCCGGCACGTAGCGCACGCGCCTAAGGGCCGGGGCTGGCGCGAGCCCCCGCGCGGCCAATCAGAGACGGGCGAGTGGGCAGGGCCAGCCAATGCGGAGCCGGGCTGGCAGCTCCTAATCTGCATGGGATGGACTATAGCCCAGCGCGAGCCGGCCGCATTTTCCCCAGTTGCCTTAGAACGCGAGCTGAGCGTGACTCTCCTCCTTCTTCTCCGCTGCTAGCGCCACTGCGGCTCAGGTAAGCGGGGTGGCCTGGCTGCACCCCCCCATCCCCGGCGGGGGCGCATCGAGCGAGAGGGGGGGACCTGGCTGCAGCCCCCCCATCCCCGGGCGGGGGCGCATCGAGCGAGAGGGGGGCAGCCTGGCTGCAGCCCCCCCATCCCCGGGCGGGGGCGCATCGACGAGGGGGGATAGCCTGGCTGCACCCCCCATCCCCGGGCGGGGGCGCATCAAGCGGCCTGGCTGTACCCCCATCCCCGGGCGGGGGTGCATCGAGTGAGAGGGGGGACCTGGCTGCACCCCCCCCATCCCCGGGCGGGGGTGCCTTGAGCGAGGGGGCGGCCCTTTGTAAGGGAGCGGCGTGCGTGGGGGCGGATGCCCGTAGGCCGGGGGGTGTCGCGGGGGGGATGCTGCTGCCCCCTGGTCTCCCTCCATCTCAACAGGCTGCGCTGGCCAGGGGACGGGGTGCGTGGCACCAACAGGGGCTGTGTCGCCCAGTGGGGGTGTGAAAGAGAATATCTCTTCCCCCCCCCCCCAAAAAAAAACTCCACCCAGGGTGCGGCAGAGCCGGCCCGTGCACAGCCAGGGTGCATCGGGGGGGGATGCACAGCCGGCACCGCCTGTTAAATGCTGCCGGCTCCGGGCGCCGCATTGGTGCCCATGGCAGAGGCCTTGCTCGCCGCGGCGCTGCTGCAACCGCTTCCTCCGGCTCCTCGGCTCGGCTCCCCCCGCCCCGCCGCTCGCGGCCTCCTGCGGCCTGGAGCCGTCTGCGCCTGCAAAAGGACGGGCGGCTCCGCTGCCGGGGCACCAGCCTCCTTACAGCCCCCGCCTGAGTCTGCTGTCAGCCCCGCGGGTACCTTCTGGTCGGGGAAATTAACTCCACCCCAGTGACTCGGGTAAGAGGCGGGATGGGCAGAAATGGTCCGTTCTCTCTTTCAAACGGGATCCTTGCTGCTCCGTTTTGCAGGGCCCTAGAGGCTACACGCGTGCCACTGCCCTGCCCTGGTTTCCCCATTTGTGCATGTTAAACCCCCTGATCCCCCACAAGGCACTGGATTCGATCCCCAGTTATCAGATTTTGTGTGTACTTTGCTCTGGGCTAATCTGAGGGATCTCTTGCTGGGGGGGGGGCAGTGAAACTGACCAGTTTACAAATAAATATTCCCTGGGTAAGAGATTTCCCTCTTCTTCTTTGCACCTTCCACCCCTTGCTGCATCTTTCTCTTGTCCACCACCACCCCGCCCAAAAAACCCCCCCCAACTTCACTTGGTTGTGTGGGTTTTATTAACAGACAGTGTCTCCAGACAAATGTTCAAAGCCACGTGGAGCCCAGGGAAAGCCAGTACTGCTGAAATATTAGGATTAAGCAGCTGGCATAGCAGCAGCTTTCCTGCCTCACATACCAAGTCCCCTTCAGCGCAGGTTTACGTTGCAGGAAGATGTATTGATTTACAAGGCCTGTAGGCCCCTGGGCCATGCTGATCCTTGCAGGACTCTTGCAGGCCAATCAGCCTGTGGTCTCACAGTGGGAATGGTGCCTTTTTCAAACTGCTTCTTATGACTCACAAGAGTATTCTAATCAGTGCTTACCTATTACTCCCTTTTTTCGTGATGCTTCTAATACTTTTAGTAGGAGTGTTACTGAGGAAGGTGAGTCACAATGCAAAGGAGTGGTTTCTTAGTTCAGTAACCGTTTGTTAAGATGATGGGTACAAACTAGTGAGTATTTTGCAGCAGGCTTTAATTATTAACAGCGACTGTGTCGTATGTTACAGCATTGAACCTTTCCCTCTTTTGTAACAGTAGCTGTCCTTCAGCTCTGCTTTTCAAATATTTAATTTATTTCTAGATCACCATTCTTGACCAACGTACGTTCCCAGATGGACCGTTGGTCTAACGCAGTATGGCCAGTCTTATGTTTTTATGAAATCCTAACAGTGAAAATAATTAAATGTTGCTTTATCTGTAGAACAGTTCTGCAAGAAAGGTGGCTGCCTAATACTTGCCAGGGGTTACCACAGTCTTCATCTGAGTGTGAAAACTAGTAGTGGAAAATCTCCTTTTGACTTTCATGGGGTTTGTGCAGATGGTCAGGAGAAGTTTTTAGTCATCCAGACTTCAGAGATTTCTTTCCGTTACTTAACATGCTGAGTCACAGGGCAGGCATATGGGTTTTGAGCTGTACGGGAAGTACTGATATTTCACTTCCAAAACCACGAATTGAGGCCGTTCAGTCCTTGATCTCCATTTTATTAAAAAACTGATTCTGAGTAGTCTGTTATTTCCTGACTTCCTGCCTTCCCTGCTATGATAGATGCCAAGCAGCATTCTTATAGTTGCATCACAGTTAGGGCATAGGGATGAATGAGGAATACATGGGATGGAATCTGACGGTACCCTTGTTGAAGTCTTCCTTGGTGACCCATACCTATCCTCTCTGGAATGCTAAAGAGTGGAAGTAATAGGTCAGAGCCTAATCTTACTGGAACTGTTCATAATTGGATGTGATGTTGTCGGTCTTATCCAGAGAGGAAGATAAGGTTGGGGAGCCTTGTGAGTCTGCAGAAGTCCCCAGGATATGCTTTTCAGCACCAAATGGAACTTGCAGCAAATAGCGTGCAACCCTCATTCTGTACAGTTGCATCTTCAGTGGCAAGGCATGCGAGGTTCTGCAGTGGGTACCCCCATGATTTGGATTACATAGCCTTTTATATGCATCTGCAAAGGCTGTCCGTTACCTTTAGGCTGATTTCACTGCCAAAAAAAGGGAGTTTTTACAGCAAGATAGTGAACTCCAGTGAGGTATCTTGCTGTAATCGCCTAGTGGAGGTGAGAGACGGTGTTTTATTTTTAATCTCTATGTAAGTAGTTAAGGTCATCTTGCTGTAAAAACACCACCTTTGAAGAGCTGGCCCAATAATCTCTCTCTCAATCAGTGTAATCATATAGTTAAAGTACACCAGGCATTCATATAATACTTTAGGTTTGTTGTCCCCATATACAGTATGGGGTGAGGGATAGAGGGATTTGGTTTGTCAGTGGGATTAGAATTTGGGACTCCTTAATTTCCAGATGCTAGACCACACCTCTCTAAATGGGTGCAGGTATCCCCTCATCTTAAAGGGGACCACTGACTGAGTCGATCACAGAAATAAGTGGGGGAATATATGTAACTTGAAAATCACTTATAAAACAGCCACTCCACAGGTTTGACTCATTTCTGGTTAGTTCTGTCATGAAGCATTGGAGGCTTGGAATGGTAAATGTGAGCTTACTTTAAATAAATAAATTAAATATTAAATTATTGGAGATATCCTATCTCCTAGAGCTAGAAGGGACCTTGAAAGGTCATAGAGTCCAGCCCCCTGCCTTCACTAGCAGGACCAAGTACTGATTTTGCCCCAGATCCCTAAGTGGCCCCCTCAAGGATTGAACTCACAAACCTGGGTTTAGCAGGCCAATGCTCAAACCACTGAGCTATCCCTCCCCCCCCCCATTCTGCTTTCCAGAATGCTCTCTCAGGGGAGGCTTCCTGTTTTTGCAGCCCTGTCTCCTCACTTATGTAACCAATGAAATGAACAGAAGCAGACCGAAGCACAGCTGTGACATGCTCATGCTTGTTCTCCTTTTTCCCTCTATAGCTGTGGTTGATTGAATCATGGTTGTCCAAGCAGGCAGTTCATGGAAGCAAATGATTTATGCTGAACTCATGATGAGTTAGACTGTATCTTGTAGACAGATGCTGTTTCCTACCAACCATCCCTGGGCAAAATGACTCTTTGAAGACAGGAGTGAAGAGGCTCGACAAGGGTTAAAATAAAACTGCTTTGGTGCAGGCCTGAAATACTGCAGTGCTGTAAACGGAGTATAGCTGCTAAGGAAGGGGAGGGACTTCTGGGGAGGTCACTTCTCAAGGACATTTGAGTAATAGAGCAATATTAATGCCTGGTTATCATTGCAACTGTGGGGAATGAGTATTTCCTGGGGTAGCATGTCTCCTTTTTTTTAAAAGGGAACAGTTTATATGTTATGCAACTAGATTTCCCTGTAAACTGGCATATCCTGCCAAGGGTGGGGCATCTGATCTGATGCGTTCTGATCAAGATGCAGCCCTGAAAATGAAAGTAAGAGGCCGCGTATGCAAGAGCCTAATCAGCTTTGCATTAAAAGCAGCCTTTCTAGGATAAAGGAGGGATTCCTGCATCAAGGAAGGGCAATAATTCATGTTAGCCACTAAACAGACTTATCGAGGAGGTCTGTGCACTGGAAAACAGCAAGGAAAAGAGGGGGAATGTTAATTACCTGGATACTTGCTAGGGTGGGCTAGAGGTCAGGGTTCTAATACTCCAGGACTCTTCATACAAACCTGTTTATGAAAATTGATGTCTCAGTTTAAGGCTCTTACAATAGAGCAGAAAAATAGATTTAAAATCCTTTCATCTCCAGGTTTTCTACTACCTCACTGCCAAATGAACCAGAGAGGGCTGAAAGTTAAGGGACTAAACAAAGCTGCTGTCTTACCTTGTAGTGGGGAGAGATTAAGGACATAATTTTGGGAAGAGGGGTAGCTCCTGAAAGGAAGGCAAAATCAATCTCATACCTGTAATCACAGCATTTTTAACACCTGTCCCATGAGCCTTTTATGTCCTCTCAAAGGCAGATTCATGACCACTCCTGTATCCTGTATGACTGATTTGCTAAACAAACAAGCTTGCAATTATTTCCCTGTAATGCAATTTTTTTAATTTGACACTAAGCCCTGCTCTCTTTAAAGAAACTAACCTCACTGCTAAATCATGGCATACAGGCACTTGCATGAGTTGCTTTAAAACATTGCCGAGCTTATATAACTGCAGTAAATAATGCCTGTTCTCGAACAAATGGGCTGAGGGGAGTAGCTAATAGGAACACAGCCAGTTTGACAGTACCTCCAGTCAGTGGAGTGATAGGGAGCACAATGGACATTTGAAATTTTTGTTAACCTTGAAAATGGAAAAACATTTATTTCCCCAAAAATGATCTCCTTTGCAAAGGTTTTAGCATCACAGCTAGAGCAATGTTAGTGTTACAAAGCAGGTAGCTTAGGCCTATCATAGGCAACCACAATGAAGGAAATGACATGCCAGCATATCCTTCTTGGATGTTCACCTTGGAAATGCAGCAGAAGTAGATATGAAGGGTGTTTTCTCTGTAGTCTGCCCTAGTTAATCTGTGCTGCTGGCTTTAGCTGAGTGGCTGGGTACCAAAAAAGCATGAAATGGAGACTGATTTCAGAATGTATTATGGCTGCTCTGGTAATTGAAGTGAGAGTGGTATTTATAAAAACTGATCCTGAACCCTTGATCTGCTTAGTGAACTATTGCTCCAAGATTCACTGTAAAGACACAGTATCGCTCAGTAAGAATTTAATAGGTCCTTGACTGAAGGATCACTTCCTGCTGGGTGTGTTTTGGGTGGTGTGTTTTTACAAGGAAAAAAAGTGGATGCAGAAAACTAGATGTGAAATAAAAGTTCTCCATCTAAATGGTGGAGAACATTAACATGCTTCATATCAAATGCAGAGGAAACTAGCCATACAGTAACTTGCCCTTGACTGGAGACACAACTCATTAGTAGCTGCCTCTTTCCATTTCAGGTTTTGGTTACATCCAGCTCCCAGAATCTGCTCTTACATGTGCTAAATGGGAGCTCCTGCACTGAAGTCTCTGTCAACAAAAGTCATTTAAGCTAGTCCCTGTGTGTCAAGGTTGCTTCATTATTATCTAAGGCTGGTATCTTTTAAGGAGTCTAAGGGATTTGAGCCTGAAGGAATTGGGCATCTCACTCCCTTAGGCTCCTTGGAAAATCCGAGCCTCAATGAACAGGTTATACTACCCGAAACTCATAACTGATACCTTAGCAGAGGGAAGAGATTTGATGGTGGCTTTCTCCTGTGCCAACAGGAACTTTAATTAAAAAAAAAAAAAAAAGTGACTAGCAATATTGATGGAACTGCATACGTGACCTTTAGTGGTACTAAGGGTTCCTGTTCCATATGTCTGTCTTTCAGAATATTAAATCTTTTTCTTTTCTTTTTCTTGGCAGATACTCAAAATGTCCATACTCAAGATCTTTGCTCGTGAAATCTTTGACTCACGTGGGAACCCCACTGTGGAGGTAGACCTCTATACCAGCAAAGGTGAGTCTTGTTTCTGCCTAGGTCCCTCTACTCCTGCCACGTATCAGTATGGGCTTCCTACATCAGTCTGAAGTAGGAAGATGATTGGTACAGAACCTCACAGCCAACAATGAGTTCAGTGTTGCACACATGCTATGGTGAACTCTCCTTTCACTCTTCATGGGGCTCCTGCTTGCGGGGGGGGGGGGGTCTGAGGCTGACTTATATGGGAGGATATTTAGAGGAGAGGGATGCAAACAAACTAGGATAGCAGCCAAAACATCTGTGAAAAGTGGTGCTTTAAAGCCCTATATATTTCAGTCTGCTCTGTCTCCTAGGATGGATGAGATAATTAAATGGGAAAAGCTGAAATTTCCAGGCTTGCCATATTGTGATAGAAAGGAACACATCTCAGTCCAGTATTTTTCTGCCAAGGGAAGTCTCCTATCTTTAGCTATTGGTCTTGGTGGCTTTGTTAGAAACGTGATGTACACCAGCATGATTTAAACAGCAAATTACTTTACCAATAGTGGTCAGCTTGAGTCAGGCTTCATGAATAATAGGGGATAAATTCATCTCTAGTGCAGCTCCAGGGAGGAACTTTAACCCCCAGATTAGGGCCAGAAACTTTTCCATTGAAGCCGCACTGAGGCATTGGAGAACCATACAAATCTTACATGACCTGTCACTACACTTGTTTTCTCTCTGGCACTCAACGTGTGCACTTCAGGGGTTCCCTCTCCCAGCCTCTTCTGCATGATCCTGTAATCATGTATTTGATGTGAGTATCTATAGCCATAGGAGTTACTGTGAAGTGCCTCATTGAGGTTCAGCTGCTGGAAGAGCTGATGAGTGGTGGAGAGAAGCTCTACTTTAAACATAACTAGTAATCTTTCAGCCTGAGAAACAAATGGCAGGTGAATGGGTCTCAGAATCTGAACGTCTCCTAAGCTAGCACTGATACGAAAGTGCAAACCCAAACTGAGAGTGAAATTCTCTATTTCCCTTCATCTAACTCTGTACTGAATACATTAAGCTGCAGAGATGACTGAAGCTACAAGAAAGATCTTTATCCTATTTTACTGTATGGATTCAGTGGCATAATTAACCTGAGCATGGACAGTGAGGAGTTTCCTTCAAATGTACTCGTGGTCATGTCTTGTGAACAGAGCTGGGACCTTCCCTCTCTGTGTAAGGCTTCCAAACCACCGATGAGTAGGAGCCCCAGGACAAGATGTATCAATAGTCCACCAGTTGGTACTTCAGTAATTCAAACCTCTAGCGTTTGCATCAATGGGGCTTTCTGCTTGAAACTAGGATAAGCTTCACTGATGGTGTAGCTGGAGCAAAATCTGAGTGTAAGCAGAGATCTTATCCCCCCACTTTAACAACTACCAGTGTCCCTTGTTCCTCTGTGCTCTCACAACTCCCACAACATTAGGCTTTGGCAAACTCCGCTCTATGCCTGTACATTCTTGCTTTCCCTCTAGAAGCTCTGCTTAATTACAGGAAGTTGTGGCTGTCTCTCATCCGCTGAAGTTAGCTCTGCTCCAGGTCCCTTGCTGCACTGCCTGCCTAATGACATCTGCCAACACACTTCCCTTTGCTGTAACTTTGTGTAGCTGTTTAAAGTGGACACAGACATGACTAGACAGCTGCTTAGCTGTAATTGTGGTTGTATATCTAACATCCTTCATCTGTTTTGGTTGCTGCAAGGCCTTTTCCCTCCACCCTTACTCATTGGGTCTTTGTTACTTATTGCTCCGTATCTTACGAGATCAGACACTTCAATTGTCCAAACCCATACGAGCGTGGCTTGGAATGAGCAATCAGAATAGCTGAAATGCACTAACCAAACAGCTTAGCTCTGTGCCTGGAAAGATGAATTCCTTCTCTTAATGACATTCCATACCAGACTTCTGCTTGAGAGAGGAAGGCTAGAGAGATCAAAGTTGGAACCTCACCCACAATAAAGACTGCATGAACTCTAGTGCTCTCAATGTTCTGTTCTGCTATCTCAAACTATCTTCCCGGTGCCCTCTTTCCCCCCACAGCCCCACTCCGAACACCTGCCTTCCCAAGAGCAAGTGATTCAACTTAGATTCCCTGCGTAGAACTAGTGGGCCAGCCCTGGCAATGGTGCTTTTTGATGGGAATTAAGTGGATTTTTTTAGTTTTGGGTTTCTTTTGGGGGGGGGGGGGCTTAGAAAATAATACCACTGTTAAGCTAGATACCTCCAACTCCTAGCTCATCTTGGAAAGGGTGGCTTAGTCAGATGACGGATGGGCTTTTCCTGACTCATGCCTTCTATATGTATGAAGGAAGCAAGCTGTCAGGCTTGATATTCAGCCCATCTGCACATTGAGCAGTCTGCGTTGGCTTATTGTGTTGCCCAAGCATGACTCGGAAGAGTAACTCTCTTCCTGATCCAGGAGAGAGACCTCAACGTGTGGCAGCATTCCCTGTGCTTGCAATACTAATAGTATTAGGTTGGGATGAAGAACAGGCAGAACCTCCCTGGACCCTGCCATGCTGAGATGGTTCTCTCTTCTCTCCTGCTGTACTCAGGTCTGTTCAGAGCTGCCGTACCTAGTGGCGCCTCCACTGGAATCTATGAGGCTCTGGAACTTCGTGACAATGACAAGACTCGCTTCCTGGGGAAAGGTAAATCCATTCTTGGCTTTGCTGCAAACACTCATTCACCAGTGCTATTGTAGTAGATAGTACGCTGGCATCTTTCTATTTCCATCCCATCCCCCTTCACCTAGCACAGGGGTAGGCAACCTATGGCGCATGTGCCGAAAGCGGCAGGCGAGCTGAGTTTCAGTGGCACTCACTGCCCGGGTCCTGGCCACCGGTCCGGGGGGCTCTGCATTTTAATTTAATTTTAAATGAAGCTTCTTAAACATTTAAAAACCTTATTTACTTTACATACAACAGTAGTTTAGTGATAGATTATAGACTTATAGAAAGAGACCTTCTAAAAACATTAAAATGTATTACTGGCACATGAAACCTTAAATCAGAGTGAATAAATGAAGACTCAGCACACCACTTCTGAAAGGTTGCCGACTCCTGACTTAGCACGTTTCATTGTTACAGGCTAACTTGCAATCCCTTAACAGCAAGTCAGTTGACCCATTGCACAGAAGTGCTCCAGTACAGTTCAAAAGTGTAATATACCCACACAGCTCCTCTTGAAAACAATGGGAGCAGCGGATGCCTATTTCCTCAGAAAATTAGCCATAATAAGAGACGGAGATGCTTGTGTTTGCCTGAATATATAGAGTTCAGTTATTTTTGTTAGCTGGTCATAGCCTACTGCATATTGTACTAGAATGCCATTTCATTACCCCACTTTGCTGCTGCACTGAATGTTGACACACCTCAGGGCGCTCGTTCTGTGCTAGATCGTAATATATTCAGGCTAATGGGCATCTAAACAACCCACCCCCAATAGCCCATTATCCTTATTTGCTGGTTAATCACAAAGATCCTTCATAAGGATGGAAGACTGCTTGTAGGGTGAGTGCTTGAAGCATGCTCTTCCCTGAACCATTTGGTAACAATTGGTGTAATGTACTGCCAGGCTTCGGAGGAAATCTATGAGAATGAGGATGATGTATGGAATCTAAAATTAAGAGCATCTGGTAGAGCAGTCCTGAGCTGAGCTCAGAAGACCTTGCATGGGAGCATTAGACTGTCTGCAGATGCTGTCCGATGTTAAATGCAACTGTTCGTGGCTGCAGTGACCTGGTTAGGGCAGAAGATCAAATTCAGTTTTCAGAGAAAGCATAGTTGCCTTTTTAAACTTACCTTTGGGAAAGGTCTGCAAAAGTACATCCGTACCCGACCACTGTGAAGGCCAATGTGCCAAGGGAACCTATCAAATAGTATAGAAAGCCTGTGCATTTAGGTCATACAGTTCTTGAGCAATTTCACATGTTTGTAATCCTAAAATATCTTGCTTCTCGGTGTATTGCTTTCAAGGTTCATCAGAGTGGCTAGGTTTAGTTCCCTTTTTCCTCTCATTGTAAATCACTAGGGAAATTGACTGGTTATATGGCAGTGTGATCAAATAACACTGAAGATATTCCCGTGACTCTTGAGGGGCTGGTATTTTTAAATGGAAAGGTTGGAGGCCTCTCAATTCTGGTCTGGCGAGATGGAACTTTTGTCCTTACTATCTCACTGCTCAGATGAAATTAACTTCAAATATGCCCAGATTACCAAAGCAGAGCTTGATCTGGGCAGGATGGTTAAGAAAAGCCTCCTAGGAAGAGTTGAAGAGCTTGTGCTGTCTAAAACTTAACAGAACAGCCTATATAGTCTTTGGAAGCAGTCCCATAAACACTTCACGCGGCTAGGAGTTTTCTTGTTCAAATAGAATTTTAAGGGCTTATCTGCTCCTGCTGCTTATTCTGCATCTGGAATCCGAGCCCTCTGCTTCATTATTTGTGTCAGGTAGGGAATAAGCAGCAGGAGCCAACAGACTCTCCAAGATACTAATAAAGAACAAAGAGGAGTGGAATGTAAGAAATACAATAGAAATATTTCCCAACAGATTGCTTTGGAAAGCCTTCTGTAAGTCATCAGTTTAATAATGCAGATTTAATCAGGCTTTGCTAGGCTTAACAGCCTTTTACCTCACCTGCTCCATGTGTTCTGAACAAAGGAACCTTTGAAGCACTTGTCTGCTCAGATCATCTTTGAGAACACTCATCACAGGGGAGGCTATCAGTGTCACTAGGCTGGTGTTGGTTGACTGGTTAATTACTATGGTCTTGGCTGATGAAGGAAAGAAGCAGAACCTACCTGGATTTGGGAGTGGATTGGTCTTCTGTCATTGTGTACTTGGCAGGCACAATAGACTCAGTGGAGTGTTTGACTGCAGGTTGAACAGCTGGGATGCGCAGTGTTATGTACAGAATTGGTGTGGCGTTGTGTTCAGAACCCCCATTTCTCTTTCATCCCTTTATTTTATTTATTTATTTAAACCCTAGGAAAATGTTGGCTGACATGCAGCATTTTGTACAGGCACCAACTGCTTCAGCAAAAGACACAGCTTTAATATCTGCACGTAGGCTCTGATGTTCAGTGTAACATTATCCACTCTTCCAACTGGGGACTCTAATGTAAAAGCAAAG
The DNA here is from genome assembly GCF_011386835.1 of Chrysemys picta bellii. Lineage (NCBI taxonomy): Eukaryota > Metazoa > Chordata > Testudines > Emydidae > Chrysemys > Chrysemys picta. The sequence continues at coordinate 10,258,040 of NC_088811.1, read as the reverse complement.
TGGTTCTGCCTCAGCTAGACCTGGATTACAATGATGCTCCAATAGTCAAACAAGACAGGGTTGCAGATATTAAACACCCAGTTGTCTGTTTGTTTAAACCCTCAAAGAAAAAATCCTCCCCTCCTCTGGCACCCCACATGCACTGAGAGGAGTAGCCCTTTTCCTTAAGTGTCCGAATGGCCTCCTTATCCAGAAGTTGGCATGTTCAGCCAATAGGAACCTGAAGGGTTGCAAATTCAAGGCTGGACTCTAGAATTGAGACATTGCTGGGGGAACAATCCACCTTGATTGGCTGGAGATGCAGCAACTTGCACTACCTTGTGAACCCGCTGGCTTCTGTTCTATTGCTTAATATGCAGCATTTTGCTCAACTTTGAAACTACTGCGACACTTTCTCTGCACTCCTGTGACCTCGTCCTTCCTTCATTTGCACAGTCTGCTTTTGTGTTCTTCTGTGGGCCTTCATCTCTTCCTTTACTCTCTTGTCCATTTCACTTCTGTCAGGTGTATCCAGAGCTGTTAAATATGTTAACGAGTTCCTGGCTCCAGCATGTTGTACTCAGGTAATGGTCATGTGTGTTTATTGCAACCTGTCACTTGGACAGACTCCTCCAGTGCATGGTCTTGCAAACTAACCTTTCAGCAGGCATTCCTAGAGGATGGCTATTTCCATGATATAACTTGCCACTCACCTGAGATCACCTTCTGAAAGAACTTAGCATTGGCAGTGAAAGCTAAGGTTTGGTTAGGGGGAGAAGCTGGATGAGAGGTGATTGGGGTTGGATTTTTTTTCAAGTGATCATCTACTAATGCCTGCTTAGCCTGTGTTTGATTAGATCAGTGATTGATTTGCTTGTTCCTTCCAGGTGTCTCAAAAGCTGTTGGGCACGTCAATAAAACAATTGCACCTGCACTGATTAGCAAGGTAGGAGCATTCATTATTTAACTAACCTTATTTAATGCAAGTATGTTTTCTAGCTCTATTTTTTTTGTCCCTTTAAAAAAAAAAATCAAGGAGCTGGAGAATATCTTCTGATGTATAGCTGGCCTGTGTGTGAGTGCATGAGAACAAATTGATCTAAAATAACTCCCTTCTGAATCCAGTAACTGCTCCCATTAACGAGTGCAAATGTAACCCTAACTTAGCCAGAATAGCATCACTTGTTCTGGTCATCTGCGACTTAGTCTGGGGTAACGTTGCATGTGTTGCTGCATACAACCGTCTAAATGGTGAACTCGGTGCATATTTATTCCTAGTGTCCAGCATTCAAAATGGAAAATGTAATGGCACTTCATTCTGACAGCTATTTTGCTTTTTTTAAAAAAGCACAGGGTTTGGTTTCATATGTAGCTTCAGTCTGACTGAAGGAGTTGTCTGTATTAAAGCTATTCTGAAGTCATACTCTGAGTGTAGAGGTCTTGCTGAGCTAGGATCTCTGTACAGGCTAGAGGAGGAGCATAAACCTTCATTGGTTGCCCCTCTGCCAGGCCAGGATGAGGGCAAGGGCAGTTTCCTTCCAATGAGGCATGTTTAAGGATGTCCTTCAGAGTTCAGGAGTAAGACAGCTGGAATTCACTAGGGTTTGAGTTTCCTATTGGCTCTCTTTGATGTATCCACTCAACTTCAAGACCTACTATAATTAGCTAGAAACTGAAATTCACATACAATCACAATGCATGTCTAGCCTCTTAGCTCGGCTATTTCTTAGTTACCCTCATGCAGTTCTTCATGTCTGCCAGACATACACACTAGATATCTTCTGACCTCAAATTGGTGACCGGTTTTTGAAGCTGAAATTGGGGGGGAACCCACAGGTAGGTGACATGGGAGAAGGGGGATTGGTCTGAATTATACAGCATGGCTTTATTTCTTGGTTTCACTCTTCTTCCCTTTGCAGAACATAAATGTTGTGGAGCAAGAGAAGATTGACAAACTGATGCTGGAGATGGATGGATCAGAAAACAAGTGTAAGTGTCTTTTTGCACAACACACAGATGTACCGTTTCAGCACCAGGTTTGTCGTCCAAAGTAACTAAAGTTGCTTGGGGGGGCCAAGAGAAGTGCACTCCATCATGGTGCTGAAGTAGTTGATGGCCATCTCTAATTGAGTAAAGGGATAGCTGTTAAGAAATGAGACATCCACTTCACACATCAGTTCTGCTGCTGTGATTGTGGTACAGTGTACCTACTAGGATGTATGCTGGCAGTGCATGTGTCCATGGAGGCTTTCATGACCATTTCATGTCTAAACTATTGTAAGATATTCTGAACTTCATGCAGTCTTAGAGTGGGAGTGGAGGAAAGGGGAGTTGCAATGAGCTTACTTTGGGGCTCATGCATTTAAGAACGGTTATCACAATAGCGCTTCTGAGGAGGATTTGCATTGTCTATGTAAACATGTTTCCCTTTTGTGTTTCAGCCAAGTTCGGGGCTAATGCCATTCTGGGTGTGTCTCTGGCTGTGTGCAAAGCTGGTGCTGCTGAGAAGGGGGTCCCCCTGTATCGTCACATTGCTGACCTTGCGGGAAACCCAGAAGTCATCCTGCCAGTTCCTGTAGGTTTCCTGAGTTGAACATTTGGAAACTATATCTGCCTGGCTGGCATTTTCCTATGTGATTTAGGAGCACAAGTCTCATTGACTTTCACAGGGCCTCTTGCTTCTAACTCGTGTGTGCTTGAAAAATCCCATTCCCTATCCTTGGAAGACTGATTATTAGCACAGTACTCTGATTTGGGAGAACAGTGTATCTCTTGGCCTCAGGAATCTGAGGGTCTTCTAATGGAACCCTTCTGGATTGGAACCCTTCATTTAAAGCACAGATGAAGTAGACCTACCTATACATGGTGGTCTTCACTGTAAACTCAAGAGACACGAGTTAAGGTGCAACTCTCCCTTGATTCCTTATTCAGGGAGAGCATGCACAGGTTTCATGCAGAATGAGAATTCATTCTATGTCCAGGGTGAGGGGATGGGGTCCGAACAATCAAGTGTTTGATCCTACACCTGTGACACGGTGGGTGTGTTTCCATTGACTTCCACAGGTCCAGGATAAGAGTGGGTGTTCTGGACAGCTTGTTTGGTGGAAAGGGAAATGGGTACATCTCATTGCACTGCTTAGTTATACTGTATTGATCATGGGTGAAGCTTGAGGGGAAAGTGCAGCAGCTAACTCTGCCTCTGTTCTCCTGTGTCAAGGCTTTCAATGTGATCAATGGTGGGTCCCACGCTGGTAACAAGCTGGCCATGCAGGAGTTCATGATCCTCCCGGTTGGTGCTGAGAGCTTCAAGGAAGCCATGCGTATTGGTGCTGAGGTCTACCACAACTTGAAGAACGTCATCAAGGAGAAGTACGGAAAGGATGCCACCAATGTGGGTGACGAGGGCGGTTTTGCACCCAACATCTTGGAGAACAAAGAAGGTAGGAAGCAGAGATGGATGGAGAAACTAGAACTTTACCACCAGGTGGTGTGCAAGGCTGTGTAACTGGCTCAGCCCATCATGGACTCCAAATATGTCCGAAAAGTCTTGCTGATCTCTGGGGGAGGGATCTCTTCCTTTCTATTAACTCTTAATGGTCCCTGAAATACTCCTCCATCCCCCTTCCATTCACCCAAGAGGGGCCAGTCCAGTCCGATAGGGCTTTCCAGTGCAAAGCTGCTGTACTGAACGCTCCCTATCACTGACTCCAGAAGGCTAAATTGCCACCGGGAGACGGAGACAAACTTGGCCATGTGCGGGTAGGAACTAGTGGCCCCATTCCATGAATTCACGTGGATTAACAAGGTGGCTTAATTTTTCCATACATTTCATTTGCCGTGTAGGCTGGGTGGAGGACATCCCTGTGCCAGTTAGCGGTGTGGTTAAACTCTTCTACTTCTTATGCCGAAGGTCACTGTTGCTCAAAAGTAAATAAGTGAAGAGACTTCACTGGGGCTGGTCTGTCTCCTAATCTCCAGGGAGAAGGGACAGCTTGCGCTGTAATAGTCAGTGAGCAATAAAAGCTGCTGGGGAAGTGGAACAAAGGTGACCTCTGTTCCAATTCCTCAGTCCCTGAGACAGCACAAACCTCCAGGAAAGGGGACCTGCTTTCAAGCAACATGGAAAATACAGTCACCGAGGAGCCTACAGCAAGTGCAGTGTGTCTGCCAAGTGGGTGGCGGGGGAGCCGCCTCCGAGCCACAGGGGAACTGAACACCTCTGCAGCAGCAGAAAGCTGTTTCAGTTTTGAATGTAACTGACAGTTCTCACTGTAACCACTATGGTGCATAACTGTCCAACCTCTACATAGCAGTCCCTTCAGTGACACTGGAGATACTTGAGTAAACACCAGAGTCTCTGAATCTACAGGCAGGTTCTTCCCCTTCATGATACTGAATGGACAGTCTGTTGGCTTTATACACTGGCATTTTTTAATATGAAGCTGCTAAAAAGTACTGATCAAAGTTGTTTCTGTACACTGTCTGGCAGGTCCAGCTGCTACTTGGCTTTAAATCTGGGAGGGGTCATGGGGGGGGGGGAGGGTCATATTTCTGTTACATGGTGATCACCCAGTGCTTTGCTCTTCAGACAGCCAAGTGGTATCATGTTTTAGAGGATTCAGCAGCCATGCCTCCTGTCAGAAATAGCCTCTCATTTCCAAGGAAAAGCGGGGAAAGTGTGTAACTGGAGCCCTGACAGATCACTGGGGGAAACAGTCCTCTTCTGTCCCACTCAACATCAGGCTAAATTTACTACTTGGACTGTGTTAATGCCTTTCCCCTTACCAGCTCCGACTGTGCTTCTGCAGGAGTTGAAACTAGGCAGGATCCAGGCAGGCCAAGTCATTACTTCGTGCCTAGCTAAATTCCCCCTACAGTTGAAACTGGAAATGGTATTCATTTCTTGTCCTTTAATTGTTCGCTGATGTTGATATGGGCTGCTGCACTCCACCTCAGAGGTGGCTTCATGTCAGTGGTGGGTGAAGATTCTTAAGTATCTCTGGGATATCATAAAGATAAATGAAGTGGTAAAATGCTCCAGGAGTATCAGGTGCTCTACAGACATTGGTCAATAAGACCTTGTAACACCCCTAAAAGGCTGGTAAGGAATAATCTCATTTTACAGATGAGGAGAGGTCAGTGACTTGCCCAAAGCCCGCCCAGATAAGTCAGTAATAGAATGTGGATCATCTTGAAGCCTACAGTATGCATTTTCTACAAAAGTGTTGTTATACCTAGGAATTCATTATAACTCACTATCTAACCTTCCAGCTCTGGAGCTGCTGAAGACTGCGATCAGCAAGGCCGGCTACACTGACAAGGTGGTCATTGGGATGGATGTGGCTGCCTCAGAGTTCTATCGCGATGGAAAGTACGACCTGGACTTCAAGTCTCCCGATGACCCCAGCAGATACATCACTCCTGACCAACTGGCTGATCTGTACAAGAGCTTTATCAAGAGCTACCCATGTGAGTGGTACATGCTGCTCAGTTAACAGGCAGCCAGTAACAGATGGTTTACTCCCTGGCAGGTCTTCCTCCTCCCACCCACCCCAACACCACCACCTCTTGGTGCACGGCAAGAGGACGGAAAGGAGTAGAACTAAAGCCATTGAGTGGGGTTGGAGGGAGATTAAATACTTCATAAAAAAGCCTTTAATCTTGTGCTTTGGATTTGGTCCACAGAAGATGCAGTTTCAAAGCTGCTAATGCAAAGTCCTGAGCAGGGAGGTGTCAGGTGCATTAGTAGATGTCATAACCCTAAACATCACCTGGCTAGAATTAGCTTGAACTCTTCCGGGATGCTGAGGCTGCTAATTAAAATACCCCTTCTGCTTACCTTCTCAGTGGTGTCCGTTGAAGATCCCTTTGACCAGGATGATTGGTCAGCTTGGAAGAAGTTCACTGCCAGCGTGGGTGTTCAGGTGGTGGGTGATGACCTGACCGTGACCAATCCGAAGCGTATTGCTAAAGCTGTGGAGGAGAAATCATGCAACTGCCTGTTGCTCAAAGTGAACCAGATTGGCTCTGTGACAGAGTCCCTGCAGGCGTAAGTCACCTTACAGATACAGACCCAGACCAACTTCATAACATCAGTGTGTGGCTAAGTACTTTCCCTTCAAATACCACCTGGAGGGGGGCGGGGGGAGAGAGAGCGACCGACCTCCCTCTACCTCTACCTGTCTTCTGCCTCCTGATGGAACAGTATTCAGTGCCGTGCATGAAACATCGTAAAACATTCCCAGCCACAAGTCCCCATGGAGTGATGGGCTGGATGACAGTGTTTCCCTTCTGGGCAGTGCATCATTCCATCCTTAACACCAATATCCACATTAACTGAATGAACCTGAAGCTGGATCGTGCAGTCATTAGCCATACTTAGCACTTGGTATCCTTTGTACAAGTGGTGCAGAATCTTACACCTATTTCTCTTGCTTTAGCTGCAAGCTTGCCCAGTCCAATGGCTGGGGTGTGATGGTGAGTCACCGTTCCGGGGAGACTGAAGATACCTTCATTGCTGACCTGGTGGTTGGTCTCTGCACTGGACAGGTCAGTATCTGTACCTGGAATGGTCCCCCCCCAGTCACCTGGCTGCCTTCTTTCGGGGAATGGGAAGCCATTCTGTAGCAAGAAACAGATGATCCTAATGACCTCTGAGGCACAAGGATTTCCCTCTATTGCTCTACAGGCATTCAGCTAGTCTGTAATAGTAGCGATGGTGAAACATACTGGCGCTTTTCCTCCTCAGTAAGTGGAGATGCTGTTTCCTTGTGATGTCACTAATAAAACAAGGGAGGAATCTTTCAGCTCAATCCATGTGGGTGTGTCAGGATTTCCTGGTATTGTAACTTCCAGCAATCAAATGAATGAGTGCACTATTCACTGCTGGAATCCAACTTCCGCCCAGCTGGGTTCAGGTTAGCCGATCAGACTTCTGGTCGCTTGTGTCCTTCCACCATGCTCAACTCGATGCATTATTATTAAGGACATGATTGTTCTTACCGCCTATCATAGGAGGGGCATTTGTCTTCACGCCTTCAGCGCTTGAGAGCAGAGCTGTTTTTAACCCCAAAGTAACTAACTTCCTGACCTTTCTTTCAGATCAAGACTGGTGCCCCTTGCCGATCTGAGCGTCTAGCTAAGTACAATCAGCTCCTGAGGTGAGGATTGCTCTGGGTTGGCGTGGGGAGGAGGGGGACTAAGTCTAGCCTGCAGGCTTGCTCTAAGAACAGGGTATAACGCATCTGATGACTTGGTCTCTGCTGTGCTGTGACTCTCCAAGAGTCCAGTGGAAACAGCAGTCTCCATTGCCGTGCCAGGGCACATGCTAACGCTGGCTAAGATCTCCCTAGCTGACTGTAGGGAGACTCCAGTGGGTGCTGCCATGCCTTCTGGACTGACCAAATACCAAGGGCTAAGTGGCTCAAAGATTAGGGGGTCCCTAGCTGGCCCTTGTAGAACTTTCCATGTTGCCCCTGTGGGCTTATAAACATAGGTGGTGTAGCCACAGCTTGGTCCCTCTATCCAAATGAAGAAGCCCTTATCTCATGACCTGTGGCAACCCTAGTTCTGTGAAATGCTACCACCTTCTAGCCCAGAAAACGTGAATACTCCGCCAACGTCTGTGCTTATGCTATGCCTTGACAGCAACTTTAGGCAGTGCCTGATGCTCGCTGTGTTGGCTGCCCTTGGTATGGGCAGCACTGCACTTAAACACTGAATACACCATGGGGAGATCATAGGTAGGATGTATCCTGCAATACCAGACAGTTGCTTGGCATGAGGTGTAGACGTTAGCGGTTCATGTGAAGGTCAGCAGAATAAGTCTTGTTCCTGGCTGGGTGGGGTGCAGCATGCAATGCATGTGGTCAGCTACTAAGCAGACTCTTGACTCTCCCATGCGTATGACATGAAGGAAAATACTGTCTCTCGCCAAGGTGCTTGTGCCCCACAAAAGACGACAAGCCCAAATTCAGCTGCATATGTGGAAGCAGCAGAGGATCAGTGGCACAGTCCAATGCACGCTAGCTTGTGTTGGCTGCTGAACTTTGGTTTTATGGCAGAAATGTCAACGCTACAGGGAGGGTTTCAAGCATGTGTGGTGAGATCACTGTCCTCTACATTACTACTCTTGGGTGGGTTTTGCTCCATCTGTGTTGTCATTGCCAGTCCAGTCAAGCAGTCATACAAATAGATGTACCATGTTATGTGCTTACACTCCTTTCTTTTTTTTGTCCCCCCCCCTCCCCCCACCCCCTATTTCCTAAACAGAATTGAGGAGGAGCTCGGAAGCAAGGCCCGCTTTGCTGGCAGGAACTTCAGGAACCCCCGTATCAACTAAGCTGTGTGGGTCAGACAGCCCCTGTTCTGGTTTAAAGCACTAGTCACCTGATTAGATCATTATTTACCTGTATTAGAAAGAAGGGCAGCTGAAGGAACAAGACCAGTTTGCAGGGCCTCTCACCCTAGACTGTATTTCACCTAGTGTTCCCCAGCTCTACCTGTTGCTCTTAAGCGCTTTGCTGCTTTTGTAGAACAGTCCCTCTGGGGGGTTTGTGTATTAAAAAATTGGAACCATGTTTTAAGTCGCCACTTTGACCTTGTTGACTGTGGGCATAAACATACTTCCCCCTGTTTGTGTGTGGCGCTGTGTAACTTGCAGTGCAGCCTGAGGTTCCTGCAAACAGAAATAGTAGTGTTGTTATGTGAGGCAAATAAAAGCATCAAACAACCCAGCAGTGAGTGTTGCCTGGAGTTATTCCATGGGACGTCGCACTGGCATGCACCCCTTCCCTGTCCCCAGTCTCTCCTCTTGCAGATCCTGGCTAGTGGCATGCTTGGTGTTTGTTTGTCCCCACAAAAAGCTGCTGCTTAGCTGCCTTTGCCCTTCACGTCGATTTTTCTAGGGATGTGCCATGCTGCTGCTGAGAGTTCACTTAGCCAAGTTAGCCCCTCTTGAAAATAGAGCTCACTCATGAGGAGAAAGCTTTGGGGCATTCTCTGAACTCTTGCCGCCGCCTCATCTCTCACCGTGCACGTTCTTGCTCTCCCATCCTTGACAGCTGATACAAGAATTACACTCACTTGTTTACTTTCAGCATTCAGTGCAAACTGCTTACATGCCCAAAGGTCAATAAGGCTTCATATGCCGAAGCCTCTTCAGTGCCTCTATTTTGTTTCGCATTTGGGTGCTGTAGATGTAGGGAGTTGGAGAGAGCAGAGTGAGCTTTAAGCAGAAACACAGATGCAGCTTTGGTCCGGTGCATCTAACTTGTATAGTCCACAATGGTCCCTGGTAATGTGGCCATAAGTCCTCATGTGCCACCTTCCTTCAGCTAGCTTGATAACTATAAGGATCACTTTTCAGGACTAGCCATGTAATAGTAGTTGCTTGGTCCTTTTTCCCCAATGTCTCCTAGCACTGATGCAAGGCATTACTTCCCTAGCTCATAGGGCTCCCTTCCCACCAATCCGTGTAGTTTCTCATCTTCTTGCAAGGGAGAGTGTTTGGTAAATATTTGTTTAAACTCTCAAGCCCCTGTAGTTTTCTGCACAGGGTGACTTGGCCTTCTTGACACTGAGAAGACATGATGGCAGTATTAGCAAAATGTGTTTGCTTTATCTTCCTGGCAGGACATTTATTGCTGGGAGGAAAAGGGGTTTGATTTCCTTCTTCCCAGGTTTAGCAAGTGAAAACTAGATGCTTTAATCCTCTGTGGCTGGTTCTGCACAGTGCCCTCAGAGCAGGATTTTGCAATGTTATTCAACCTCCCAGCAGACTGCAAAAACACACCAGGTGGTACAGGAAGGAGGGGGGGATTGCTCTGAGCAATTTTTGTTTTTCTTAATGGCTGGCTTGCAGGGGGGAGATAAATCTCCTTACCAATTCTCTTTAATGACTGTTTTACTAGTCTCAATTTCAGCACATTAAAATACCTATTACTGAAAACTGTTTGTCACTTTCTCTGCATGAGTAATGCCCCCTTGTGAACATCGTGGTGTATTGCTGCCACAAGTGGGGTTTTTTTAAACAATTACCTGATTTCCCTCTTAAGATGCAGGTGTATTTAGACCTTTAAATTAGCCACGTATGATAGGAATGACATCACTTAAACAGATGCAGCTTTATTTTAAAGTAAACGCTTACCTAAAAAGCTGGATGTTTAAGAATCTCTTCACTGTTTGTTTCAGCAGTAGCCTTCTGAAATCAAATATTTTTAAGAGCCAGAATATTAGCATTACCCTATATAATCAGTAAGTGACAAATAGGCCTGGCTGCAGGCATGCATCATTTAGTCTCATCCACACTCATCTGCAGCAATGAATCTGTTGGAGCCATTTAAATGCTCTATGCCTCAGTTTCCCCATCTGTTAACTCTAATTATCTTCACCAAGTATGTGGTGAGGATTGATGGATTATAGCTGAAACTCTCAATTACTCTCTACCTAAATATTTTTCATGCAAACTTTTTTGTCTTGTGTGTGTCTCAGTTCAGGTCTTCATTGCAGGCTTCCAACCTCACATTTCCTAGTTCCAGAATGTGAGAGCAGAAAACACAAAGAAGGCTGAATTAACTCCACTGCACAGGCAAAAAAGCCCTGGTGCCATTTGGGGATGGTTTCCTCTGAAGCAAATGAAAGTCGTGGGATCCTGACAAAAGCAATGTATTGAAAGCTCAAATTCTATTAGTGTGTCAGCAACTAAGTCATGGGCAGCCTCCCCTAGTGGTTGGAGCAAGACTTCAGCCTACCAGTTAGCACTGAAACTTGATGGGTCTGGCCCAGGAGCGAAGCTAAGGGTCATAGCAGAGTGTCAGAAGCCTAGAGCCAAGGGTCTGAGCCAGCAGTCAGAAAAAGCTGGGGGCAGAGACCAGGACCAAGCACAAAGCTGCAGGCTAGGAATACAGCAAGTGGCTACTGGACTGCTCCTGACGTTGAGTATTAGCTTGCTGACTCCTTCAACCAATCCAGCGCCAGAGTCAATCTAACAGCTTCTATCAGGGCTAGCTGTGTGCAGTAGGTTGCCAGGGGCCTTGCTTTGCAGCAGATTTGGCCCCTGACGTAAGGCCATACAGGGGGGAAGAGAAGGAATGGAAGGATCTGTCCACACAAGACTCCAAGAGCAGTTGCTCTGTTTTTAGTGGCAGAAGTGTAGTTTTTAATTTTAAACCAGCTGTAAGAGGGTTCTTTTCCTTTGAGCTCCCCTGGGTCATGTGGTCAAGGAAGACATGTTGCCACACCTAGTCACCCTAAGTCTGGGAGGAAAGCAAGTGTGTGAAAAAGACTCAATGAAGCAGGAGCTGGAGTTGTCTTGAGAAAGCAGAGATTATTTAGGAAAAGAAAAACTGAACTGGAAGTGGAGTAGTTGAGAGAAGTGGGACAAGACTTCCTGGTTATGGGGAGAAGTCTTGTTCAGTCAACAGAGGAGGCCCAAGCTAGCATTGTCCTAAACGGAGCAAAAAAGGGAGACGTTAGATCTATGTAGTACTGACACAAATTATAGCTCTGAAGGGATCTAGCCTCTAGGGGAATTTTTATGTTCATTTTTTGTTTCATTACAGGTATTTATTAAATAAAATGTTCACTATTATGTTAACCCTACAGAGGAGTGTTGGAGAAATTGGACCTTGTATAATGTGAGGGTAGGCCACAAAGCTCCTGGTGCCTGAATTTGCCCTTCCATGGGCAGCAAGTACATTTCTGACAACTTCCGTGTAACTAAAGCCATTGAGGGCAGGGAACTAGAAGCAAAAATACTAAGGGATCGTGCCCAGTCAGCTGAGCTTTCAAATGTGGACAAAGTCCAGTGCCGAGGTCAACTGTAGCCTTTATCTGATGGTAGCAATTATATTTGTTGGTTGAATCTATTAGATTCTAGGTAGGGAAACAGCCAAACTGAATACGGGATCCAAAGTACCTTGGCCGGTGAGTGAGTTTAGATCCAAGAACTGGAATTTCCAGCACGGGATGTTTGTCTTGGCATATGGACCTGTATCCACCTGGACTTGGGGCAGGTTCAGATCCCAGCTTTCAGCCCTGGCTTCTGGCAAGCCCTAAAGTCCCCTCAGTGCTGTTGTGGAAGTGTTTGGACATGTACCTGGCTGAAGAATACATCTTGCAAAAATACAGGAGCTTGTACAGTGAAAGCCTCACTGCTTTCTTGGACAGTCAGAAATGATTTCTGCTTAATAGGTTTATTTCCTCTGACAGGCCTTTCTTAAGAGGGGCTTTACTATAAATACTGAATTTACCAGCCTGAGCCCGCTGCACGGTAAATACCTCTCTTTCAGATTTGTCCTTTTATCAGGTATTGGTTTAAGCTGGTTGCGCTCTGTAGATTTGAAACCCTGTGCACTTTTCACACATTACTGATCTCTGAATTAGGCCCCGTTAAATGAATAAACCAGCTAATTACATACAAATCCTATCAAGGGATTTTTTCTTCGTGCCTGTCAAAGAGGCAAGCTGGTAATATGAGTAAAATGGGTTAGTGAGCTCTTTAGCATAACTAATATAGGGAGTCATGTTAAAAGACTCCTCATCCTTTATTTTCCATTCAGTGCTTGAGAAGGTGAATACTGAGTACTGGCTACAGACGGACATGACGGTACGCCACTTTCAGGCTTCTCTTGCAAAGCACCGTGCCCACGTATCTCTCTCCCCTGCCCTGGGATGCCCATAGCCTTTCCAGAGCGAGGTAGAGGCCAAACTGAGCTCTGCTAATCGTGGTGAACCACCACATGCAATGAACTGTGGGGCATGTGAGCAAAACGTCCGCTAGAGGCTGTGATGGTGCCGATAAAGTGGTTAAGACCTGTGAAAGTAGTTTCCCTCCAGTACTGAGGGGGTTAACTCTGGTGGGTGCAGCTAACCCCACCCTGCCCCTCTGCAGGAAGTCCAGAGGCGGGGTAGGAAGTAGAAGTGCAGGGCAGTTGGAACTGGACCAGGGAAGGAGGCTGATGTCCCTCTCAGGGAGCTGAGCCCTCAGCCAAGTCAGTGACTGGCAGCGGGGAGAAAAGGCAATCCACTATCCCAGGGGACGGAAGGAAGGGCTGCCTGACCATGAGGCTGAGAGTCAGGTTCGGTGACGATGGAGCAGCGCCAGCAGGAGCGGGTAGGACGTAACGGCGGGGGGGAAATAAGACTTTTGTCTAGTTGTGCTGCCAGGATGCCAAGCAGCAACTGCCCGTTTCCCCGCTGATCCCATGGCAGGATTGCCTGTCACTGCTAGGGCCCTGGGCAGGGACCATGTAGAACAGGGTGGGCCCAGGCCCACCCCTCCTGAATCCCAGCCCCGTACGTGGGGTTGGTTGTGTGCCAACATTTAGGCCAGAAGTCTGGAAATATGGACTTTGCTTGCTCCGCCCTCACTTTAGGAGGCCTGAGATTTAGACAGCCTGTTGACATTGTGAGCCTGCACTTGGCAGGTTGAACTGTCAATTGTGCAGTTGTGTGACTGCAAGCTAGGCTGCTGACTACTTCACCTGGTGGGCAGACTGATCCCCCGATGCTGCCACAGGACGCGGAAAGCCTACTTAGGGTAGAGGACCCAGGGCCGGTTCTAGGCAGGGATGGCTGAACTTAGGGGTGCTCTGCTGTCTGCATGTACCCCAAATCCAATGACTCCACCCAGGCTCTCTCCTATGCATGTTTTAGGCTGAGCGGTTGGATTCATGCTGATTTTTTTTGTTGAACTGACTGGGAGGGAGCCTTTATACCCCCATACCCTACTCTGAGGCCTGAAAGTGAAAGGCGAGTAAGTTGTGGTGGGTTCTGCTGAAAATGGGCTACTACTCAACTTTGACACTTGCATTATTTGACATTGTCTTAGACACTTTGCTATGTGTCTGAGATGTCCCATCTTCTCTTGGCTACGTTACGTCCCTCCTGACTGTATTTCTGAAGGTATGCTAAAGGTCACAATTTCATCCTGGCTTTCTCTGCGCCTCCAGTTTTGTCTCTGAATTCTTTTAATAAGTTCAAAAACAAACAAGCCTGATTGCTGTCAGAGGAACAGTCTCCTCAGCTGGTGGCAGCTGGCAAAGCGCTAGCCATGGAGCTACACCAGTTTGACTTGCACAAGCAGATCTGGACCAGTGTGTTCAGTTGTGATCATATAAATGTGGGGAGAGAGACCTGGCTGGACTTCCCTTCACTCCTGCACGGATCACTGCTTGGATCCATTAGCCCAGCGGTAGGAAAACAGCCTTCTCTTGCTGTTAGCTAACGAAGTCTTTCCGGCAGCCCACGTACTAGCCATCTGCACTGGAAGGTTTGGGGTTCAAACCTAGTTGAAGATGTGGGGGGTGTTCCAGGCACCTGTGACATAATTTATTTATACCTTTTTGTTTTAAACTAGGAAATTACCCACAACGATCTATGTTAAAAGAACATTATGGAGGTGGCTAAGTAAAGCACTCAAAGGTCAGCTTGACAGTTGCCTCTGAACCCCTAATTCAGACCCTGTTGGTGTATGCATTATGCGACAAGCTCTAATGACACGATCCCATACTGTATTTTCCACAGGCCCTGCCTCATGTGGTGCACAGGATGGATGCACAAGGGGGCAGAATTAAGAGTGCTGGGGCAAGTGACAATCTGGCATTTCCTAACTTCCAAGTGCTCCACTTTGTAAGCTAAATAACCTCCGTAACATGGATGTTTGTATTTGAAACCGGTTTAAACCCTGGCAACCAAACCTGGAATAGTCTGTTAGCAAAACAAACATTGAGCCTCATCAGGATGCAAGCCGCTGGCACATACCCCGAAGAGTGAAGTTGTTTGTTTTTTACAGAACAATGTTAATCTAAGGGGAGGTTTCACTTGAACAGCGGTCTGCCCAGCACCAACCATCTGTCCCATTCATTCTACTTCTCTGCTTGGCACTTAGCTGTGATGGGGTGCCACAGATGTGCCACAATAGAGACAAGTGGCAAGGGGGGGGCTACTTTGGGTTTATGTATACACCCAAATAACGTGCTTCCTGCTGTGATAAGGGTACAGCTCTATGTGGTATTGCTGCTCACCCCTCCCACCCCCACCCCGTGAACAAGGGAGTTGTGTGGAGCATAGAGCAAGTAGAGTCGGGTGAGTGGTTATGCTGGAATGATTGGCGTGGGGGGAGGGGCTTTGGGGGAGGGGTTGGTGGTGGTGCAGGTTTAGCACAGGTTAGCGAGGAGGCTGTTCTGAGCGTAGGAGGTGGTGGTAAAAGAGGCTGTGAAGTTGGGAATGGGGTAAGAGACAAAGGGCAGGAGCAGAGCTCAGCAAAGCTGAGGTGGCACCGGAAGGAGCAATGGGGTGGGGAGGGTGGAAAAGAGCTTTCATAACTCTGCACCCCTACTTCGGGGCCTGGTCCCTCAGTATCCCAGCATGTTGTTATTTCTACTACAGGAGTGCCTGGATGCCCCAGTGCATTGGGCTAGCCCCTGTAGGGACACCAGGCAAGGCAATGCCTGCCTCAAAGAGCTTACAGCCTAACTCGACAAAGGAAATGTTATCGCTGTTGCACACATGAGGCACAGGGTCAACTAAGGCTTGGTCTACACTACCCCCCTAATTCGAACAAAGGTACGCAACTTCAGCTACGTGAATAACGTAGCTGAAGTTCGAAGTACCTTAGTTCGAATTAGTTCGAACTTACCTTGGTCCACACTCGGCAGGCAGGCTCCCCCGTCGACTCCGCGGTACTCCTCTCGGCGAGCTGGAGTACCGCAGTCGACGGCGAGCACTTCCGGGTTCGACTTATCACGTCCAGACTAGACGCGATAAGTCGAACCCAGAAGTTCGATTTCCAGCCGTCGAACTACCGGGTAAGTGTAGCCAAGGCCTAAGTGAGGCCCAAGAACCTGCTGTAACTCTGTGCACCTAGTCCAGTGCCCTAAATACAGGGCCACCCCCTCTCTCGACGAGCAGAGCTTGTTTTAGATGATGTTTCTGCTCTAGGGTGACCAGACGTCCCGATTTTATCGGGACAGTCCCGATATTTCCTTCTTTGTCCCGCGTCCCGACCGATGTTCGGTCGGGACGCGGGACAAAGAAGGAAATTTACCCTCTGCTCCGGCGCTCACGCCCCCCCAACCCCGACTCCGCCCCCTCCTTCCCCCATTGGATCTCTCAATGGAGGGAGGAGGTTAGGAGGAGGGTCGGGCAACTACCAGGAGCCTGGGAGGGGAAGGGAAAGTTGCCGCGGCCCCGCCGGGAAGGAGCTGCTGGAGCGCAGACGAGTGGGAGAGGCGCGGGGCTCCCATGCCGGCGGCGGGACGCGCCGCATGTGCCCACGGCGGGCTGGGGAGCGGGAGGCTCTGCAGGGCTGGGAAAAGCCCTGGCTCCTGCCCGTTGCCCAGCCTGGAGCCCCGGGGAGCCCCTCAGGAGACCGGCCGCTGCTGTGGAGGCAGCAGCCGGGGCTGGCTCTGGCCCGGGTGGGCAGCGTGGGCCGCCGGAGACACGCGGCGAAGAGAGGCTGCGGGGGCGAGACTTGTCCCAGGCAGGGAGGCCGGCGGACAGGGGCGAGGGGCCAGCCGGGGTCCCCATAAACTTCCCCGCTGCTGACAGGGAGCCCCGCGCCTCTCTTGCTTGGCTGCGCTCCAGCGGCTCGCCCCGCCTGGAAGGAGCCGCTGGAGCGCAGCCGAGCGGGAGAGGCGTGGGGCTCCCTGCCGGCGGCGGGACGCGCTGCATGTGCCCACGGCAGGCTGGGGGGCAGGAGGCTCTGCAGGGCTGGGAAAAGCCCTGGCTCCTGCCCGTTGCCCAGCCTGGAGCCCCACAGGTGACCGGCCGCTGCTGTGGCTCGGCTGTGCCAGCCCTGGCCCCTAGCACGCCCGCGCCGTGGCCAGCCCCGGACTTTGTTTCTTGTCCCCCCCCCTGCCCTCTTTATCCCTAGCCCCTTCTGCATCGGGGCCAGCTTTTGCCCTGGGGTGGGCAGCACGTGCGCCCGGCGCGGCTGGGGCCTGCTAATGCCCCCCCCCGCCCCTGCGAAACTGCTTTTTTTTTTTTTTTTGGCTCCGCCGCCATTTTTTTTTTTGCTCCGCCCCCCCCCCCCCCCCCCCGCGTCCCGATATTTCATCCCTGTGGTCTGGTCACCCTATTCTGCTCAGACTATCTGAGCCGAGGCTGAAGATCTGGCATGAACCTTCTCAGCCAGAAGATCTCTATGTGCCACTTCAAGCATCCCACAGAACTCTGAGCCACGACATGGTTTGCATTGAGTCGCCATGCCCTCTAGTGGCCATGGGTAGGGATCTCCCGCAAGTCACACCCAGTTCTCTCTCTCACAGAGGCAGGAGCATTGTGACCAGAGCTCTCGCTCTTTGAAGAACATTTGTTAACTGCAGCTTCTTGTCAACACTCACTCATTCCCATACACAGAGGGACACAAACACACACGCCTCGCTCCAGGCATAAAGTGGGCTTTGGCAGACAAAGGGAAATCTCTGCTCAGAGCTGGTGCTAAGCCTTAGCAGACTAAGCAATTGCTTAGGGCCCCTAGCAGCTCAAGCCCCCCCACCCCCATTTGCTTTTTATTATAAGAACTTGCCTGTTTTACTGGGGGGGGGAGGATATTCCTGTTTAGGGCCCCCAGTTGGCTATCACTGTCTCTGTCCCTGAACTTGGAAGTGGGGCTAGCAGGATTTTTTTTTATCGTTTTATTTATTCATTCATTCTAAGGGCAATCTTTCCCCCTGCTGTTGCTTGCCCACAGGGAGGAGAGGAAAGCAAAGTGGACACATACTGGGATCAAAGACGTGCTTGCATAGGCTGACTGCAACCCGAGCTCTCTGATAGAGACCCACTAGCCACAGCTCTCATTTCAGGCCACTGCAGTCAGCATACCTTGCTTTTATCTAGCACCTTTCATTCCACAATTTCAAAGGGCTTTGTCAGCTGTTAATTACATTTCCCGGCGCATCTTGACTGAGGATGATATTATCCCCGTTTTACAGATAGGCAAACTGAGGCCCAGGGCGGGTAAGTGACTTACCCACAGACACACGCTAGTGGTCGTTGTGGGAATCAAACCCAGGAGCCCTGGTTCCTAGCTCCCTGCTCTGACCACAAGATGTGGCCTCCCAGCACATCACAATTACTGTGACCATGGTAGAAGTCGTACTGGCTATGTGTTTGCTGCCAAAAAAGGCCTGTTCTTGAAACGAGATAACCCTAGCTATCTTGTTTGTAAAATCCTAATAGAGATGAGGTTCTGTAATTTTCACCTTGATGTAGCAAGGCAAGGTCAACCCTGGGTCCCCTAACGGCACTGAGGTGAAATTTACCTGTGCCTTGTCTCCATTAAGATTTTACAGGTGGCTAACTTGTCTTGCTGTAGAAGCAGCAAAGACAGCCCCTGACTTTTAAAAAGGCTGCGGAAGGAACTTAAAGTAGTGAGCCCCTCTCTCCCCACAAAGGATGATTTGCTTGCATGAAAAGAAGTGAATGACCCCTCAGCCACTTGGCTGCTGGGCCTGTTCAGAAGGAAAGGAACTGAACAAAAGGTTCCAAGAAATGTCTTGTCTTTTGCCTGTGTCCAGGAAATGGGGGACCGAAAGAGAACAGCTGAGATCTATAAAGCGTGGCTTGGGATATCTCCCCACATCTGCTCTTACTCACTCCCCAGAAAATGTCTATCTGTTATGCCACCTTTTCTATGCTCCTTCTTTGCCACTCACCTCTGGCCCCTGCTTCCTTTATAGCTCAAAAGCAGATTCTGTTCCCAGCTCCTTGTTAGCAGTACGCTTGATAAGCTTTCTGGGCACTCACTGTCTGGTTCTCTGTATGTCACGGTCACGGCTTTTCCCAGTATAGTCCCATCCTGTTAGCATAGGTGCCCAAACAAAGGAGCATTGTCACTTATGAAAAGCTTTGTGTGTATCACAGATGGGAGGGGGAGAGGAAGCATCGGGAGTTTCCTTCACCAGCCAAATAAACCTTCCCCCCACTTTGCAGAACTCCCAGCTTCTTCTAACTACAGACACTAAATCAATCAGGGCGTCCTCTGGAGTGAAAGAGCAACTGACCTGCTACAGAAAAGGAGCCTCCTTGGCAAATCTGCATCTGGGCGCTCCACCCATAATCCAAAATAGGGAAATAATCAACACGCAAACCAGGGCTGGACAAATTCCTTTTGCTCCCTCCTATAAACTCAGTGGCCTGAATTTGTTCCCTTGCCCTGTACTTGTGTTCTCGCTTAGCGCTGTGTGCAGCCAGTGTAAAACGCTACCAGATCAGAGTGGGTGCTTTTTACGCAGCTGTAATTGATGACAAAGGTGCAGGGCAAGGAAGAACTGGGCCCGAAAGGATTGGAAATTCCATTCTAACTTTTGGAGGTTCACCTTCTTAGCAGACTTGTGGGGTGGGTAGGGAGCAGATAAAATCCAATATAAATGTATGGAAGACTGGAACAGAGTGGGACTGAGTGATAAACTGGAGAAAGGAGCAGAAGTGGAAGGAGAGGAAACAGTCACAGTACAGACCACTTGCTTGTACCAACCTAGTGTTTGGGGAAGAAGGGATCTTCTATCTGTACTACAGAGCACCTGCTTCTGTGTCTAGGAATAGCTAATGAATTTAATCATGAGGGGTGTGGCTTATGGGTTTAAATGATGCGGGGGAGGGGCAGGTTCATAAACACAAACTAGTTTTGCAAACCCAAAACTTGACAAGGCCCTAGGGTTCTACGCTAGCAAAACTACAGCCAGGGCCGGCTCCAGGCACCAGCAAACCAAGCACGTGCTTGGGGCGGCACATTTTCAGGGGCAGCATTCCAGCCAGCCTTTTTTTTTTATTATTATTATTTTTAATTT
This sequence comes from Chrysemys picta bellii, assembly GCF_011386835.1. Classification (NCBI taxonomy): domain Eukaryota; kingdom Metazoa; phylum Chordata; order Testudines; family Emydidae; genus Chrysemys; species Chrysemys picta. The sequence continues at coordinate 10,238,268 of NC_088811.1, read as the reverse complement.
TGTAGTTTTTATTTATTTATTTATTTATTTTTGGCGCTTAGGCAGCAAAAGCCTAGAGCCGGCCCTGGCAGCAGCAGCAGCAGCGCGTCCTGCACCGGGGGCGCCCTGGGGCCGCTGCGGTTCGTGTCGGGGAGCAGCGCTGCACCTTATGGCTGGGCGGGCTCCGAGCGCGGGACACTCGGGCTGGGGGCCGCCCCTCGGAGCACACGGAGCTGCCAGCAGGTGCCGCAGGGCGGCTGCCCCCCAGCGCCGGAGCCGGGGCTGGGCAAAGTGGCCAGAGCCGGCCAGGGACTGCGGCAGGGTGGCCAGGAGCAGCAGCAGGAGCGGGGCCATAGAGGACGGGGCGCTGCCTTGCGGGGCCCGCATCCCGCTCTCCGGGGCTCCACTCCCTCTGGGGCTACCCTGCCCCGGCTCCTCAGCCCCCTGCTGTGGCAGTCCCCCGGCTCTGTCCTCCCGGGTCCCACCCAGTCCTGGAGGCGGGAGCCCCGGCTGGAGGGACCCTGGGCTGAGGCGCGGCCCAGGTGCCCTGCTGCTTATCCCGACCCTGCCAGCGCTGGACTGGCTGGAGGCGAGGGGGGAGCGGGCGGAGTCAGCGCTGGTGGGGGGAAGCCCAGAGTTGGGGCGGCAGGGGGTGTGGGTGGAGTGTGGGGGGAGAGTCCAGAGTTGGGGCGGCAGGGGGTCTGGGTGGGGTGGGGGGGAGAGCCCAGGGCTGGGGTGCGGGGCAGCCAAAAAATTTTTTGCTTCAGGCGGCAAAAAACCTAGAGCTGGGCCTGACTACAGCCTGCTGATAGCAGGTCTCAGCAAGGTGTGCTGCTGAACCAGTGTTGAATTCCATGAAGCCTTGACCTAGGGTGACCAGACAGCAAATGTTAAAAATCGGGACGGGGATGGGGGAGTAATAGGAGCTTATATAAGAAAAAGACCCCAAAATCCCTATAAAATCAGGACATCTGGTCACCCTACCTTGACCAGTGTTTCTAAAACAGTGCTGACCACAGTCTTTGCCTCCACTTGCAATCAAGCTAGGTACAGCTCTGGTTCAACGGGGCCCCCCTTGCTGACGTTCGTTGTCAGCAACAGGCAATTTCACTGCTGTACCAAGGCTTACAAGGTTAACCCAGGAGCTGGAACATAGTACGGTAGTTTGCAGGGAGAGAACAAAGGCCTGGCACAGAGACCAGGGGGTGTATTGTTCCCTGTGAAAATGATATTTTAGAAATGCACATTGTTGGGTGCATTTCAAAAACAGAATGTTTGCTCTGCCTTGATTTCCTTGTGAGGCGGGGAATAAAATCATCCCAGATAAGGATGGCTGAGCAGCATCCAGAAAGGGGGTTTTAAACGGCCTCACAGATAGGGAACTCCCCCTTCATCACTCCCTTAGGTCAGCTAGATCCATCTCTTCCTGGTAGCCCTGGAGCTACCCTGCACACAGAAGCCACTTGGCCATATTTAGGATTGAGTCTGTTTCTTAGCAAACATTTTATGATGCCCTTTAAACTGAAATGTCATCCAAAAACACAAACTCCTGTATCCAGTGTTGTTTGAAAACCAATGGGGCCATCAATGTACTGTACCAGCCATGTTTGTCAAACTAAAGGGCAAAGCTAAATCTTCATACATCACCCTGCCAAGATGACAACAGTGTCTCTCTGGATGTTGTCCATGTCTCGTTGTAAGTACTTTTTTCCCCCTCCCCACCCCATGCTCCCTACACTAACTCTCCTTCTCTGCAGAAGGCTCTAGAATAACCTATGGGGTTAAAGTCAACCAGAGTTTGGAAGTGAATTAGAAAGAAGCAATTCAACTACATGAGCAGGTGTCTATGACCCTTTAAACTGAAATTCCACCCACTAAAATCCTCTCTGCTGGGCATGGAATGGCAACAAGTTCAACCAATTAAACATGCGTTATGTCACAGGGACAAACTCTGATTTCGCTACCTGATGATTCTGAGGGCAGGGCCCTGTTGCCCTTTTGTGGGAAATGGGGGAACACCACTTGTGAGCCAGCCTATACTGGGGATGTTTTCAAACTCGTTCTAAAATATAGTCAGCAAAATCAACTTTAAAACCAGTTACAGCCACAGGGTAGCCCTGGTTTTAGGTAGCTTACAGCAACCTGCCCCTTTCTTATTTAACTTAGGTGATTTTTAAAGTGACCAGACACCTTTTTATTGAACTGGTTCTGTAAATGTCAAGCTGCCTTAAATCACCTACAACCAATTCTATGCTATCACTCTAACCTGGATTGAAATTGGTTTACTGAAGGAGTTTTAAAAGTGGATAGAAAATTTCCCCAGTGTAGACAGACCCCCCCAAAAAATACACAAACTCCGAGAGCTGGAGGCTCTGGCCCTAGACATTGCTCACCAGTAAGAAGTAGGAGATGGTGCAGACAAAGGGGGTGCTTTCTTGGCCTGAAAGAGAAGAAGCTCCCCTATTCCTTGGTTTCCTATAACAGCACTGTGACTGGAGCCAGAGGCCCCGCTAGCCCTTACCTAGGTCAGTGCATAGGGTGATGCAGTGAGGTGAGGCTGGGGACTAGAGACCCTCCCAGACTGCATCTAGCAAACTCAGTGCCTGCTTTACAGCAGTGGCACTCGCTGGTACCAGCTAATGGGTAAGTCCTACTGCAGGCTGGGCTCAGGAGTCTTTATCACCATGTTAAGAAAAACCTAATGACATCTGAGCCCCCCTCCCCGTACTGTCGCGTACACCAATGCTTTAAAAAAAAAAACACAGAAAAACCCCAAGCATCTTGCACTAAATCCACATGCAAGTGTATATAGATGGTCCTAGGCAGTGCACAGGAATCTCCATGAAATAGTCACTTGCTAATTGGAGTGGAGTTGAGGAGTCTTTGAATCCATACCCAGTAATAATGACTGCGCTGACTAGCACTTCCATGCTGGGTTTTTCCTGTTTATATTCTCATTATGTAACAGGGCTTTTTTGATTTTCCTTATTGCAACAAGTGCACCCTCAGACCTCCAGAACAAAAGCTGGAGCGGGGAAGCTCACTGACTGTAGCCCTGTTCTTTCATTGCTGGACCTGCTGATCCATTCCACCAGATCACGTTTGCCTTCTTTAAATACGTCCCAGCAGTGGTATTTACAGATCTACAACACTTGGCTTCTCATCCCATCAGCTGCAATAAACCTACTAAGAATACGGTGGATCTTAGTTTCTATGTATTATTTAATTTGTGTAATTAAAAACTCTGCTAGTGGAAATGGGTGAATATGAATTCATAGCCGAGAGCTCTATTCTCCCATCAAGATCCAGGGAACATATGTTCGTAACTATCTACAGCTTTAAAATCTCCTCAGTTTCTAAACAGAAGAGGAATACAACTTTGGGATGATGCTTGGTTTTTGCTGGTTTCTGTTTTACTTAAATCAGGTTGGTGTTGCCCAGATTGTTCAAGATAGGGAGATTGTTAGGAAGCGTGGTTCTAGTGGACTGAGCATAGGGCCAGGACACAGGAACTTGTAAGTTTTCCTCTTGCCTCTGCCACAGACTGACTGTGTGACCTTGGGCATGACACTTCACATCTGTGTCTCATTTTCCCCATCTGTAATATGGAGTGAATGCTTCTGAAGAATGAGGTTGGGAGGCTTCCCTGTACAACAGTCTGAAAATATTGAGTGCTGAGAGAAGAATTTCACAGGAATTGTGCTTGAAATGGAGTATTTCCCCATTTCCATAACTCTTTCCCCCTGTTTAAACCTCTAAATTCAAATGTTGCATCAAAGGTAACGGAGCTGCAAGGGCCGGGGAAAGAGCAGCTACAATGGAAAGGTGAGAGTCAGAACCTCCTCCAGGAGGAACAGGTGTGCAGTGGGAAGGACAAAAATGCAAATCTTAAATCAATCCAACTCTGTCATGTATGCTTTGGCCGTTTCTAATGGTTTAAAGCAAAGCCGGTCACTGAGGAGAAGGGAGACACACAAATCCACCTACTACTGTCCGCACTAAAGGAAAAGTGGTGAATGTATTGTGGAAATGCAGTAAGTGCACAGACAAGGGGTTCCACATTAGCATTAGAGGATGGCTCACAAAATATCAGAGCAAACCTTCTTTGAACAAACAGCAATGCTGTGGGCTTTAGGGAAGACAGCAGCGTCAAATGGCTTTATGAGCTAATTCTCTCTCCATCACCCTGGATCCCAGTGTTCCTCAAAGGCACAGAGATACTTACGTGACATTGCATTTCCAATTTCCCTCTTCCCCTGCTGTCCCAGTGTGTTGGCGCTGAAGACCTTCCCATCACTCATACTTAAACTTTCTACCTAGAGACAGGGATGGAAAGCTGGGTCAACAGATGAGGTAATGGGCCTGATTCTCCCTTGCCTAATACATTTACACCCTTGGAGGCAGATCCTCAGCTGCGGTGAATTGTCATAGCTTGATTTACTTGCGGGGCTGGAACTGGAAGCATTTCAGAGAAAGGTCCCATGCCTCTGGGAGAGCTAAGTTGCCTTCCTAGCCAATCGAAATATAGTTTCCAGGGCTTCTCTCCGACACTTCCCAAGGCAACAGTGAACGGTGGGCATTATTCATAGTTACAGAGAACAGGAGAATAGAGTAGGGTACAGGATGGAAGAGAGAGATTTTGCTGTTAGTCTGAGTTGTTGGCAAGCCATAGAGAAGGAAATCTCAGAGAGACGGGTTGCACCTCCTCACCAATGCCTTTTTGTGTTATTTCCCAAGTCACACCTTGTTGTATTATTCCTATGCCCCTAAAGAGCCTTTCATGAATTTGGTACCAGGATACCTGTATATAAACAAATCTCCTCGACGTTACTTGTGAGTTTTCCATCCTTATAAATGAGTGTTATTGGTTTTTTTTTAAACTCATTTTATAATTTAAGCCTTATTATGCAAGACAAAAATGTTACCTTTTAATTTTTCAATAGTATCTAGTTTTACAATAATTAGTTTTAAAGTAAAATACCCTTTAAATATCATTGATATTATTTGACTGTGATTTAATCTATTCTAATGAATAATACAGATAAATAATGAACTCTGTGGGTATATATTAGGGTGACCAGACATCCTGGTATTACCAGTACCATCCCAAATATTAGGGGCTTTGTCTTATATAGGCAATTACACCCCTTCCCTGGAAAAAAAGTGTCCCTATTTTTCACACTTGCTATCTGGTCACTCTAGTATATATAATATCTACACTGTCTCCTTGACACCACTCTGACAGGAAAAGAGGCTTTAAAGAAGGGGGTAAATTACAGTATATTCACTTTAAGAACTTTTTGCAATGCCAGAGCAGCATAAACAAGCCCTAGTATAAATATATTAAATTTAATATATTCTTCATAGCCATGGACCTAGAGTTATAAAGCAAAATGCTACAATACTATACTGTTATGGTCCAACGACACTGCACTAATACAAGATAAGGTGTTTAGGATCATAACTATGGCATTTTGTTAATGGAGACAACTTTCATGTCATTACAAAGAAGGTGTTTTAGGTTCCCGCTGTATTTAATTAAACTGTGTTTTGCATATATATATATATTTTTTTTAAGCAAAGAATACCACTTCCCTGCTGTATAAACAGAAATAGGAATCTAGGGGGACAAGCTATTAATCCCACTCATGAGGCAAGACCGTCATTAGTCATTTGCAGCTTCAGCACTTGTGACTTTGAAGGTGTACAAATCCATGGTTAGACAAATTTCATGTTCCACAGATGACCCTTATGTCTTCTTACTACAAGCAGCAGACCATGCCCAAGTATACAAAAATGATATAAGTGATACTTGGGGCTGAACTTTTTTGTTCAATGTCAATGTGTTCTTCCCCCACCCCTTTTGCATGGTGCACATGCTGGGCTTTGATAAATGGGTCTCACTAGACATTATGGTAAAGCAACCTCGTTAATATTCATTAGGCAGAGTCCTGCAGAAAATAATCTGAGTCAGAGAAATTGAAAGCCCTTAAAAGAAAAAGAAAAAGTGAAAATACTTTTTTCCCCACAAGGAAACTCTTTTCAAATACTTCATGTTTCTAGGATGTTTTGGGTCAGAAAGAATTAAAATTGTATTTTTAATATTTTTTTCCTTTGCTATCATGTCATTTGAAAAATCTAAAACACTATTTTATAGCAAAAGAATAAAGATCAAGGCAAGTATAAAAAAATAAGACAAATCAAACCATAATGGATAGGGGTCAAATTTTCAAAACCACCTAAATCACTTAGGAGTCCAGATCCCATTTTCAGAAATGACTTTTCCTTACTCTTATGTGCCTAAGTTATCTCTCCCAGATTCTGAGTAAGATTTTTAAAATTCCCACATGACTTAGGAGCCTCTGAGCCTCTGTTATCGGACTTTGATTCTTAAGTGCCTAAGTCATTTTTGAAAATGGGATCTAGACCTCTGAGTGAGGTGGTTTTTTTTAAATTGTACTCCCTGTCCATTGTGGCTTTATTTGTCTTATTTCCACTTCTGTGGGAGGAAACTTCCTGCTTTGGGACTGAAGATTATTTAATAAAAAAAAAATCTATATCCAGTATTTAGCATTTTAAGGACCTTCCTCAATGGTAGGTATTGTATTTGCATGAAAACATTCCACTTTCCAAGGCCTCAATTCAGCAAAACACTTAAACATGTGCTTAAATATAATGAACTTCAATGGAACTTAAGCATATGCTTAAAACTAAGCACCCGTTTAGACTGCTTTGTTGACTTGGAAAAATAATGAATGCTAAACTGCTGAGTGGAAACACAAAACCCTTATCGTCACCTCTGTGCACCGTGTGCCTCTGTCAAATGATTCTGTTACATGATTGCCGTCTTTGGCTGAAGTAATTCGTTGTATGACTTTTTGTAATGAATTTCACACACATTTGTACCCCCTTCACTGGCTGTGGGTGGAAGTAAGGGGTCCCTGTGCACGCATCATAAAACAAGAGCCATGCAGTGAAAGCGTGTCTGTGTTCGCAAAGGGAAAGCTGCTTCCATTTGGAAGCCCTGAAACAACAATCTTGATGTTGATTTTACCACCTCTGTAGAAGCCTGCTGTATGTTTTGCTTAGTGAGCTCTTCCTGGGGAACACCTGGAGTTAGCACATCATCCTTGAGACCAGGAGATGCCAACTGTAGATGTTCTTTTCATTGTATTGGAGGATAAAGATGCATTATTATTACATGTATAGAGTGTTATGATAACACCTAACTCTTAATCATAGATCTCAATGTGCTTTACAAACCTAGGCCCTGACCCTGCAAACACATACATGCCTCAATTGAAGCCAGGGCATAGGCCTGTTGACTTCATCTGACTCACGTGCATAAAGCTAAGCACAGACATAAGTATTTGGGCAGGAACATTACATACCTAGGTCCTGCAATCGGGGATTAATCTAAATACAAGACAAACAAGGGCAGGACATCAGGACAGGGATGGAAAAAGAATTTGTTTCAAGAAGTGGGTTTTAAAGTGGGATTTGAAGGAGGGAAGGGAGCCCTTGGTTGATGAGGATAGGGAGACTGCTGCAGACATGTGGAGCAGCACAACAAAGGCTCAAAGCCAAGAGTGGGAAAAGGATATGTAGGGTGACCATACGTCCCGTTTTGGCCAGGGCAGTCCCCTTTTTAAGCCCTGTCTGGCCGTCCTGACTTTTTTGGCAAAAGTGTCCTGTTTGCTCTTGCTGACTTGATCAGTTGACGTAAGCAAATGGGACAAACATCCATTTTTGTCAAAAAAGTGGTGTGCAGAAATGGCGATGCCAGCCCCGTGCTGGAGTGGAGGGGGAAGGCAGGGCTTGGGTGGGGGCAGGTAGGGCTCAAGCAACCAGGGACAGCCTTGTACAGGGGGGCTGGCAGGGCTCAGGCCAGCCCCGCACGGGGAGGAGGGCTCAGGCAAGTGGGGAGGACCAGGGGGAGGGAGGCGGGTTCAGGCCAGCCCCTTTGGGAAATACGGTCACCCTAAGGATATGGAGTAAGATGAGAGGCCTGGGTAGAGTGTAGGAGAGAAGAGTAGGGGCAAATGGGGAGCAGGGATGTATGTAGCATGTTACTGTTGACTCCTGAAACAGCTCTTCTGTTTCAGGTTACAATGGTAGCCAGCATTTCGGTTTTTGGCCTAGATGACAATGGCTCCAGGATTCTACCTCTTCCAATTGTTTTGGGCAGGTAACCTTTTTATTGTTAATTACTGAGACCAAACTTTGGCCTCAGGTCAGGAAAGCCCTTAAGTATGTCCTTAAAGCCCCATTGAAGTCAATGGGATTTAATACATGCTTAAAAGTTAAAAATATAATTCAGAGTTTTAGTGAATTGGGGCCTTTGTTCCTTGTGTGGCAAAGGAAATCTGCACAAGCGGTGCAGGAGAGGCCGATGTTATCTTCTGCATCTGGATGCTGTATATATACACAAGGTGATTTCTCCTTTGACAGCAACAAAATGTTCTTCTTCGAGTGTTTGTTCATATCAATTCCAATCAGGTGTGTGCGCACCCGAGTGCATGACAGCCAGAAGATTTTTCCCTTAGCAGTATCCATAGGGACAGCCTAGCCGCCTCCTGGAGTCGTGCCTTCACGGTTGCCAGTATAGGGCCCTGCCGACCCGACCCCCACTCAGTTCCTTCTTACCACTTGTGATGGCTAGCTGGAACTCTCTACCGCTCTTGCCTCGGCAACAAAGCATTCTGCATGTTTTTTGTTTTTTGTTTTTTACACTAAAAATTCAGGCCTTTTCTTCCATGGGAAACAGGATAGACTCTGTTGATGGCTGGCAATCTGGTAGAATTATTACATCCGTGAAACCTGATTGGGAGGGGATGTGGTTTTAAAAACAGACTGTTTCCAACTCTTATCATTTATTGTTTTGTTGCCCCCAAAAATGTGCTAGGTGCTTCACAGAAGAACTTGAAGGCCAGAGGCCCCAAGATAGCAGTCTATCCCTATTCAGCAAAAGATGTACGCAGGTGCTTAAATGTTTCTCGGAATCAAGGCTATATTCCCTGCTCCAAAGAGCTTATAACCGGGGAAGACAAGCTGTCATTAGTAAAGATTCCACACACATCCCTCACTACCATCACGATTTGCAGAAGCTCACAATTCATTTTCTACGATCTGGTCCACCTAGAGTTGCACCGTGTTTAACTAAAAGTGTGAATTTTTAATAATGATTGTAATTGAATCTGTCATCTTTGTGTATGAACACTCGTAAATTGATTTAAACCTGGCTTATTAGTTTATCTTGCCTTGGAAATATATACCCATTTTAATCTGATACAATTGACTCCACATGAGGGTTTCCACAATTTAATTAAAGTGGTGCAAACTTGTGTGTAGACAAATGGTAATAGACCTCCAACAAGTCCTCCATCAAACCTAGGGAAGATCAGACTGGAGAATTCAGATGTTTTTACAAATAATAAACATCTTTAAAAAAAAAAAAAAAAAATCTCATCTTCTATACATCATCAAGAAGGGGGGAAGGGTACAAAACCAGTTTGTGGGGGAGAGGCAGGTCATCTATACAAAGCTCTTGGAATATTATCTTCCAAGCTAATTACTGTATTGACATTTACATGTTTCATTAGTGTTCATTTTTTTACTGCAAGCTGAGGTTAGAACCTGATTCATCTGTCATGGTCAAGGACTGATTTGCAATTTCATAATTGCAGAACAAATTTTCTAGAGGATTTTTTGGTTGAGTTGAGTTGATTTTCTCCACATTCTCAATACTTGTGGGTTTTGGGATGGGTGGGTTGGCTTGATCGTTCGGGTTTAGATTTTTTCAATATTTTTATTTATTTCTTTGGCTTAATAAAGACCCATTTTAAAAAGTTCAAAAGAGATAATGTAAATATATGCACATACTGACAGATATGGTTTATTATAAAGCCCCCAGCTAACAAGGGGGAGGAGGAAGGAGTGTGTGTATGTATAAAAACTACAAAGAAAAACAATTCATGCCAGAACTAAGTCAGTTATCCATGTTATAAACCTATCTGATTGCAAAGATGCGTTTGTGGTCCATCTAATATACTGACAGTGAACTTGGCATCTAAAGAAAAGCATCATAAAAAGTTCTAAACATGTGAGGGAAATAGAACAACATCTGAAATGAGACAATAGTTTTCACAACATCCTCCTCCATCCAATCTAACACTGAGTTTAAAAGTCTAGAAATTTTTTGCATCATTGTAATGAAAAACAAACCTATTTCCTTTCACAATTCTTCCAAGGTTAGCTGGATGATGCATAGGTGCTCCTCTAGAGTGGTTGGATCTGGGAGAAGGGCTGTCGTGAAACACTTTATTTCTATTCAAACACCATCTGAACTGCCCTGTTGCTGACCTACTTTGATTGAAAAGTGATTTTTCCCTTCTGCATCAGTGCCCACTTTCAGGCTATTCTTAGAAGCTGTATTTTGCCACTTGCTTTTTTTGTTTTGTAAGGAATGCCCCCTGTATTGGTGGAAAGAGGGTTGGGTGGAAAGGTGGAGTATAAGAAATAACCTGGTTTGTCTATAGTGCACAAGTCTCCAGTTCTGACATTAATAACATTTTGCATTTCCATAACGGCTCTCATCTCCAAGGCTCCCAAAAGCACCCTAGGAGAAAGGCTCCCTGTGCTCCCCCTGATTGGGAGGATCAGAGGGAACAAATAAAAGTAAACTGGGACTGCAAAGCTGTGGAGGCTGGGAAGAAGGAAAAGCAGCGGCAAGACTGCATGCTTTCTCCTGAGTTGGAAGGTGTGTGGAACCCCTCTGGAGGGCTTTGTATGTGATGGCATAACCCGCAGCAGAGTCTGATCCAAAAGTGGAGTTCCTACGTCTTTCTACACCAGCAAGTTCCACTGCGCCCATGTCTGCACTACAAAGTTCGATCAACACAAGTTATGTGGCTAAGCTGCCAACTTCTGTATATCGCTCATGTGCATGCATGCTTGTCTGCTTGCGTCAGGGCCTGCACGTGCTCACCAGAAGGGCTGCACCCACACCACTGCCCAGGGCAATACTTTGTGAGCCATTTTTGCGCTGCTTGGTGGGATACCAACAATTTACCCAAGGATTTCTGGGAACACGTCAAGTTCCCACAATGTTGCTTTTCTCTATTCCATAATGCTTGTTCCAGCCCATAATTTTCACGCTGTTTTTTATAACTCTCACAGCCCTGCATGCTGCTTTCCAGTCTCTGCCATCTCTCTGGCAGAAGCATGGACCCTGCAGAGCTCAGCATAATTCTCATGACCATTGCTAATTCAGGACATGCGATTCTCTTATTTTTGTGGATCTTCAATCAGAGTTGGGATAATTTTAATTGATTTTTCAACTGGTATAGCTGACCTAGTGGAAAAGGCTGTGTGAACACAGTTTGGTTTAAAAAGAGCACATCTCAGTTTAGTTAAACCTATTCGTAATGAATTTAAGCTAAACTGATGTCACTTTATATCGAAATAAGAATGTCCATACCAGCCTTTTGCACTGGTTTAAACTATATTGATTTAAATTCGCACTAAGTTATGCCAGTGCACGTTCCTTGTGTAAACAAGCTCTAAATTTGATAGGAAATGCTTCCCTGGCTGTTGGGACACTGACAACTTGAAATCTAGAGTAAAATTTTCAAATGTCCCTAAGTCCCATTGACTTTTTATAAGGCTTAAGTTCCTAAGTGTCTAAGACCAAGTGTACACTAAAAAGTTAAGTCGAGCAGCTATGTTACTCTGGGGTGTGAAAAATCCACATCCCTGAGTGATTGTAGGTAAGCCTACCTATCCCCGCTAAGTCAACGGACGGATTAACTAGCCTCTTGGGGAGTTGGATTAACTACGATGACCAGAGAACCCCTCCCTTCACTGTACTGAGTGGCTACAAATGGCAGTGGCCAGAGGGGTTTTCCTGTCACTGTTACCCTCCCCAATAGGCTAGTTAATGGAAGAATTCTTCTGTCAACCTAGTAACTGTCTACACCACAGGATCATTCAGGGTGTGTGGAGTGGATCTAACTTTTTTAGTGTAGACTTGACCTACATCACTTTAGGAAATAGGACTTAGCTCCTAAATGACTGGAGTTCTTTTGAAAATTTTCCCCCAGCCAGTTTAAAAAAAAAATGCTGAAGAAATATTGTGACAAATTTTGGTTGGAATTTTTGAAAAATTTTGACCACTTGATTAGCTGGTCAAAAAAGTGAATTTCTGGGGGGGAGGGAGGAGGTGTAAAAATAAAAAAACAAAAAAATTGCAAAAGTTTTTAGTCAAAATTTCAAATGTTCATTCAGTTCTGTATACAAGTTTTCAGTCAGGTGTTGAATAGAAACTGCAGAAAAGGCACTTGGGGAAGCAGACGTTACTAGCAGATTTGCAATTTGAACAAGGTTAACGTACCTGTATTTGTGAAAAGTATGGTGGGATTTTTATCACAAATAGTCACAACCTTGATTTTATGTCTCATGCAAAAGATTGTACCATCCTTTTGTTCTGTTTGTACAGGGCCTAGCACACTGGGTTCCCACTACATGACTATTGTAAAACAAATTATTATTATTATTATTATTATTATTATTAATAATAATAATAATACATAACAGCACAGTGACCTCTCACACTATAGTGGGGTATTGTTTCAATAGTATTAAGGCAAGCACCAGTTGCTGGTGCTATTACACATAACATTCCAAATTCTTTTTCTTAGCATGTGAACAAATGTTCAATCTTGGGAAGACATGCTGGGTGTTGTTTTTGTTCTGCAATGCTCGCTATATAGAGAGGGTTGTGGGGATGATTTTGCTCTCTGCTTTAGTCTCTGGTTGGAGTCCATTTTTGAGCAAGAGTTACTTCCTGGAAACTGGTCATTAGTATTGGTTGACATTCCTGAAAGAAGGAATTGCTTGCATGCTATTTGTGACCATCTCTGTTCCAGGACTGGTGCATGTTGAAAGAAAAGATAGTTTAGTGATTAAGGCACTAGTTTAGGCCTTGAGAGATCTGGGTTTGAGTCTGTGCTCCACCAAGGACTTCCTGTGTGACTTTGGGTAAGTCTCAGTGCCTCAGTTCCCCATCTGTAAAATAGGGATCATAGTATTTCACTACCTCACAGAGGTGGTGTTAAAGACTGAGAGATGTTCAGATACTATGGTAACAGGGGCCATACAAGTATCTTAGATAGATCCATCTGTAAATAAAATACAGTATACTTACAATATACCCAGATTCTTAATCATTGCTCTTTTTTCCCTTCCTGGGAAGCTGACCTGCAAATTCTATGGAATTCTGCGACCACTTGGCAGAGGGGCAACAACTGACAAACTCACCAACTCTACACCTGTAGCATTTGGGTTTGCCTTGATCTCCCTAGAGTTGACTAAACCCAATACTGCTTAGCTGGCAGGACGATTACTAAACAAGGCGTATGGCTCTGTTTATTATGGTCCATGATGAGGATTGCATCAGTGTCAAGGAAAATGCCTCTAGTGTTATTTCTACAGCAATCCTCTGGCTAAGATGAAAACTTATAATTGGATCAGCTGTGCTTGATGTGAGCATGCCTTTCATAACTAGCTGTGAATAATCCCCTACTTCTCCTCTCCATCTTGCTTTCAGGATGTATGCAGATGTTACTTATATATCTTAAGGGAAAAGCTAGAGACATGCCCATTTCTGTTTTACAACAAATTATAAAATCAAAATATTGTTAGTAAATACCTAACATTCACATGTAGCGACATGATCCCCAGGAGACTCCTGGAGAGGGAGAGAGACTGCAGTGGAGAATTTCCCAACACAAACAGGGATTGGAGAGAGCTGAAGGCAATCTCACTATTGCCATGATCTGCTGCACAGTTTTTAAATGCATGCATCCAGAGACTAAAGGATGTTAAGTTGTAATTAGCAGGGAAAACAGGAGAGATGGAATCAGCTTCTGTCAAGGACAGGTAAAATATAAAGTTCCCAACGTGGCTGAGTCAGGCATTTAACTGAAGTGCCTTTTGTTTTATTTTGGTTTTAATCAGGTCCCATTTCACTCTGCTAAAGGCAATAACGTTAATGGCAACTGTATGCTACCAGAATCAGCCACCAAGACAGTTTACAGAGACAGCAAACACCCGCGGTTACACAGGTGTAAGTAAGGGCAAAATCTGTCCTTATAGATCCTTGTGCTTTAAAAAACAAACAAAAAATGTAACTCCACAAGAAATTTCGAATATCCCTGAAAGGAATGTGAGAGTCTCTTTTAGGGTGACCAGACAGCAAGTGTGAAAAATCAGGACAGGGGGTGGGGGGTAATAGGAGCCTATATAAGAAAAAGACCCAAAAATCGGGACTGTCCCTATAAAATTGGGACATCTGGTCACCCTAGTCTCTTTATGGCCATGTGATTTGTTTCACTGGCCCACATTCTGTGGCTAAAGTTAAAGTTAAATAGCCAGTTTGTTCTATTCATGGCAGTAGTACCTTCCTGTTATCTTTTGTAACAAAGGGAATGTCTACAAGCAACAAGACATCCATGGCTGGCCAGTGCCCTCTGACTCTGGCTGTGGGGCTGTTTTGTTGCTGTGCAGAGGTCTGTGCTTGTGCTGGAGCCCAGGCTCTAGGGCCCAGCGAGGTGGAAGTCTCCCAGAGCTCCAGCTCCAGCCCCAGCCTGGAAATCTACACAGCAGTGAAACAGCACTGCAGCCAGAGTCATGGTCCAGCTATGTGTTTTTTTTTGTTTTTTTTTTGCGCTGGGGAGACATATCCCCAGTGATATCTCAGAGTTGCAGAGTGCACCAGTTCAGAGAGTTCTGCTATTGTGACAACTTTCTCACCAGTGCAGAAGAGTGGCATTTAACTGTGTGATAATATACAGTCTAGGTATACTTAATTCCTGCCTCAGCTTAGGAGGATGGACTAGACGACCCTTGAGGTCCCTTTTCAGCCTTACTCTAGGATGCTATGAGTCTATACTGTACCAGTCTTTGCAAAGCATTTAAGTGCATGCTTAACTTTAGGCATATGAATTGTTCTATTAACTACTTATGTGTTTAATGTACAGCATGTGTCTAAATGTTTTGCTGGATCAGGACCTCAATGCAAGCTAAAGCTTCCTGATGGACCAGTGGAATTTTTTTTTACCTTAACAGCTTAGCGCTTATTGAAGCTAGTTCAGGGATGTTTATACTGTTATGTACTGTTATTTTTTTTAATTATTACCTGAGAACATGAGGCTTGGTGAATTTATTAAAGGGGTTAGATGATGGGGTTGTCTGTGATAGCAGGCGACTGGACTCAGCTCAGGAGATCCCTTCCAGTCCTATGTTCTTACGAGAACAGGACCCAACTTAAAGAATACCAATTTTTTAATACATGGTACAACCTCAGTACAGTCATAAAATAGCATTTACTGTTGAAATTATCTAATTTAAGATCAAACGTATTTCCTCAGATCTAGACAAGCAGAAGCATAGAAACCAGCCATGCCAACCCTTAGATAGTCTCTAAGGTTTAAGGTAAAATTCTAATTTGTAAATCCATCAGAAGAACAGATTTGAATAAGCTTTCTGGAATATATTCTGATTGCTTTAGCAGTATTTATATCTTCCAAGTATAAATGTACTGATGTGATAGATAATATAAACAAATATACAAAACTATACAGTCTTGCATTCTTTGCACACACACAAGATTCCCACTGAAGTTAATTGGAGATTTGCATGCAGAAAGAATGCCATATCGGGCCCCATATTTGCAAATATGAGTGGAAACACATTGTGTTAGGCTTATAGACATGTAATCAAACTAAGACCCCAATCCTGCAAACACAGAGATGCTTAACTTTATTCCTCCTGGGCTTAATCCTGTTCAAGGTAAATTAATTTTACTTCCAGGAGTAGTCCACTAATATGTACGTTTGTAGGATCAACGTCTAACTAAAGTGCTAGAATACTTGTGACCGTTGTAAAGTAGAAGATTAAATGAATTTACTTATCAGGGACAATGTCATCATCATAAACACATTAGTATTCTATTTATTATAACCAAATTATAAAAAGTTCAATTTACTTTTCACACTTCATTCAGTGTAAACAATGAAGAGAGACTCACCAATCCCATTTTTTGTTTGTTTTCATTTGTTGGTTTAGTTTTTATTTTCAGTTTCACTTTGTTTCTTTTGCTAGCAGACAGTGCGTTGTTTGGATCACAAATGTTTGATTTAAAAGCTTCCTGACTTTATGTTTAGTTTAAATATTAGCATGTGTAGTCAGATTTTTGTGAAGCCTTTCAAACAAAACCTAAATTTTATAGCTGGAACTACCAAGTAGAGATGGTCAGTAATTTTCCAACAAAATGTTTTGTTGTCACTTTGGAAAATGACAATTTATTGAAACAAAAACTGTTAATGGAAACGCATTTCTACAAATTTCTCAATTTTTTTTAAATTAAAAGTTTAATTTTTCAGTTCAAAATTATTTGTTTTGAAATTTTATTTAATATGTAAATTTAAAAAGATTAACATCAAAATTACAATGAAATATTTTGAAATTGTCAAAACAAAATATTTTGATTGACCTGATCCATACCCTCTTGGGAGCTGCCACCTGATGTGCCAAGACTACTTCTACCCCTGCTTTCCCTGCCAGTTCAGGACTCCAACATCCTGTCTTGCTGAGCCAGACACACTCGTCTGTGCCAACAAAGACCCAGGGTCTGAATTACTTATCCCAAAGCTACAGGTTTACCTGAAAGCAACTAACAGAAGTGTTCCTATCTTTAACACTCAGATGCCCAACTCCCAATGGGGTCTAAACCCAAATAAATCCCATTTGACACTGTATAAAGCTTATACAGGGTAAACTCAAATTGTTCGCCCTCTATAACAATGATAAAGAGATATGCACAGTTGTTGGCTCCCCCAGATATTAATATATACTCAGTTAACTAATAAGTAAAGTGATTTTATTAAATACAGAAAGTAGGATTTAAGGGGCTCCAAGTAGTAACAGACAGAACAATGTAAGTCACCAAGCAAAATAAAATAAAATGCGCAAATCTATGCCTAATCAAACTGAATACAGATAAGATCCTCACAAGTTCCAGAATACTCCCCTTTACAGACTAATCTCCTTTTAGCCCGGGTCCAGCAATCACTCACACCCCTTGCAGTCAGTGTTCTTTGTTCCAGTTTCTTCTAAGTATCCTGAGGGGTGGAGATGCTCTCTCCTTAGCCAGCTGAAGACTAAATGGAGGGGTCTCCCCGGTGTTTAAACAGACTTTCTCTTGTGGGTGGAGACCCCCTCCTCACTCCTATGCAAAGTCCAGCTCCAAGATGGAGGTTAGGAGTCACCTGGGCAAGTCACATGTCCATGCATGACTCTCAGTTTTTACAGGTAGCATCCATTGTTTACATGCTACCTTGAACATCCTCAAGCAGACTTCCTATCTGGATTGGAGCATTCCAAGATCCATTGTCCTTTTTAAGCGTTTCTTGATTAGGTACTTAATTTCAACATTCCTTTCTCCAGGAACTGACCAAATGCTCTACTAACGTTATTTAGAAACCAAGCCGGTACACAGCCAACATTCATAACATTCATAACGTCGAATACAAAAATGATACATGCATACAAATAGAATTAATACATTCAGTAGATCATAACCTTTACGGAGATATGTTACATGCCATATGTAGCATAAAACACATTCTAAGCATAGTTCCATAAAGCCTTACAGGAGGTACCATCAAACATACTCCCCTCTTAGCCTCCCAGATTATCGATTTTGGGAAAGTTTATGAGACTTCGACTTTTCATCCCGATTTTGGATAAGAAAATTTTTGAAACCTCAGACTCTTGCAGGATGGGAAAACCATTTCTTGCCCACCTCTACTACCAAGTGTCCACTTAATGTAAGGTACTCATCTGTGTATAAGAGGGAATTCTTTGTATTGGATTTCACTGTACACTTTCTGGGGAAAACCCATGTCTATTTCAATGGCCCCGATACTGCAATCTGATCCACATGGTCAGACTGCTGTGGAGCTGTGCTGAATTCAGATATTAATTATTACTGCCAACTTTGGTTCAGCTTTAGAGATTTGTGCACAGAAGTAAAATGCTATATAAGGATAGAGGTAGGGCTATTCTGGGCTTTGCCCACTCTGGCTGCTAAAATTGCTCTCCAAGGAGAGACAGATTCACAACTCCTGATCATCATCAAAAACCACATGGATAATAGATTGGCCTAAACAATTTTTGACCTTAAATTAGCGGAAAAAATTAAAGTTTAATAAGGTGGCAAGCCCTTTCTGATGACTCACTCTGCCAGCAGGTGTCTAGAATTCTGCATAAAGCTGCTAACGCACTGTTGCATGTGTGAATGGTTACCACCCAGGATAAAAAGGAGGTGAGGGGTGAACTTCTACAGATGTTGATGAGGACAGGAGAGGTCTTGTAGTGAGAATGGAGGGGAGCTAAGTTCAGGTTTTGTTGTTGTAGGGAAGCACTAGCTTCACTGTAAGTTAAGAATGAGCACTGCTATCTGTTTAAAGATTGATTTTTTTTGTATGTGCTCTAAAATCTGCAGACTTCAAAGAGAAACAGCAGAACTAAAATTCATTTGCAAATTCAACACCATTAATCTGGGCTTGAATAGGGACTGGGAGTGGCTGGCTCACTACAGAAGCACCTTTTCCTCTCCTGGAATTGACACCTCCTCATCTATTATTGGGAGTGGACTACATCCACCCTGATTGAATTGGCCCTGTCAACACTGGTTCTCCACTTGTGAAGTAACTCCCTGCTCTCCATGTGTCAGTATATAATGCCTGCATCTGTAACTTTCACTCTATGCATCCGAAGAAGTGAGGTTTTTACTCACGAAAGCTTATGCCCAAATAAATCTGTTAGTCTTTAAGGTGCCACCAAACTCCTTGTTGTTTTTGTAAAATCTGCAGTTACTCTACTTGCCTGAAATTTGCTGTGCCTCACAGGGGTGCTGGGTAGTGTTAGTGGTCAATATTTGGGGTAATCTGATCAAGAAGTTCCTTAAGTAGAGACCTTCTAATAAACAACATTTTACAAAATCTAAAATTGTTTGGTCCCCCCTCCCCTCCCCACATCTGGGAAGCTGTGCTGGATAGGTAGAGAGACAAGTGATCATACAGAGGCAGTGAAGGGACTAATATGCAACCAGTACATTCGATATCCAGGGTAATCATTGCCAAAGACCCAGAGACAGTGGAGGAGGATAGCTGGGCTCTTGTATGGGAGATACTGAGAAATTATTATTATTTTTTTTTTTAAACAAAGAAACTAAATGTCCCCAAACTTTAATTCATGCATAATTAAGGGTGCCTTGTGGTACCTCTTGTCTTTCCAGAACATCGAGTTCAGCTAAACTCAAACTGCTGAAAACTAGGAAATAAAGAGTGAAGAAGGTATTGCAAAATTAAACTTCTGAAAACTAGTGAATACAGAGTTAAAGTTTGCACCCTTAACTCTTCCCTCTTTGAGTGATGCCCCTGCATGCCCTTAGCATGCACACAGCTCACTGGCCTTGCAAATAATGCAGAACACCCAAGGAATAGGGCACACGAACACCATAGGACACAGTCCAACACCTTCTCTTTGGTAAGGCATAATTTGGGTACTGAACAGGTGCTCCCCACAGTCAAACACTAAGCCTGCTCCACAGAAGTAACCCGCACCACACTAAATTTTACAATCCCTTCACCCTTACCCACAAGATTTCATCTAACACTAACCATGCATGGAGTGTCAGGGAGTTGTGTATTATTTTGTTAGATCATATGCACCTCAGTTTACCTGCTTGATATTATCTTGCCTGTCTGCAAGGGGTTAAATCTAAGGAGGCTGTTGGGGGAAATAAATAGAAAATGAAACTGGCAGAAATAACATTCCATTCAGAGAAGATCAAGGGTCATTGAAGAAACAATGGAAAACCTATTACTTGGGGAATGCCCCTGCTGGCTCCAAACAGGCTGCCAAAGTATACTCTTCCCATACCTGAGTTGCCAGCAGCAGCTACAGATGGGTCTCAGACAGAAACAGACACAAACTGCAACAGTCACGTGCTCTCCTGCAATCCAGAGATGGAGGTAACAGGGCTGAATGGAATTTACTAAAGCTTGCAAGAAAAAATTAAGTTTTAGATAAAGGGAAATATGTATATAGGTCTTTATTTTTTCCCCTTTGCTTTATGGGCTGTGTATCTTTGGGTGAATAAATAACATTTTATTTTGAAGAAGCTGTTCCTGAGTCACTTTAATCAGCTGCTTTCACAGGCTCGTGGAGGAGAAGGGCTTAAGATGCCTATCAGTTGGGCATGTTGGGTTAACATGGTTTGTAAAGGGGTTTGTCTGCAGCACAGAGATCCGGTCTGAGTGGTAAGAGCATGAGGTTTCACTCAAAGAGGAGCAAAGGTAGTGAAATTTCTCCCCAGAGAGGAGCACTGTAGAAGGACTAAAAGGCATCTAAAGCACAGCTAGCTCTTTAATACTGGTAGCCCTGTGCTGCTATTGCCTCAAACTACAGAACTCGATGCTGAAATGACACATACTGGATCTCTCAAAGTCTACATGCACCTTTCCTTTGTTCACATATTGGGGAGTGTGTGGAGGGGAAGGCTGGACTCTGCAGATTTCATATCTCAATCACTGCTCTGCCAAGTTTTTCCAACCAATCCTTTCACCTAACACAGTGAACACGGGTGGCACCGTATGCAGATAATTCCCAATAGTGATTGCCAGCTCCAGCGGGACAGAGTTAAGGTTGTGCAGGTATGTACCTCAACTCCATATTTCCTAGTTTTCAGAAGTTTGTCTGCATTACTGACTCTTTATTTCCTGGTTTCAGCAATCTGAGTTTAGCTGAACTCAGTGTTCACAAAGTGGTGCCATTCTCAGTAAAACTATAAGAAACAAGGTTAGTTATCAGAAGCACCTGCCTAATATCACCTTTCCATCCCTCATTTATAAGTGCATATACTTGCCAACACTGGAAAGCTATATGTGGGCACACATTTAAAACTCCATTAGAACTTGGAAAGCATTCTGGAGAGAGAAAATGGAAAAACAGCAAACCTAATGGCATGCAGAGCATGGATTAACCCCTTCCATCCCTGAGATTAAACACACCTCAAATACACACTGTCAAATCCATCAATGTAAGAGTGAAATACTTTGAAAATTTTAAAACAAGCCATGTCTTTTCATCACCCCTTACAACTGAATGAGATATGACACCTTTGGTTTTTCAGAGCCCACACATACTAGTTTCCTGTGTTAGGGAACTTGAAAAACAGGTATCATGCAAACACTGTTACATGAGGCAGTAGGGACAGTATATAACCACAGTTTCCTCAAAATGTATTTTAGATATGGTTTAACAAAGTCATGCCTCACTACATCCTGCATATTCAAGTATTTTTAATATGATAGTTTAAAAAAAAACTATTGTCTGTCTTAAGCATTTCTGAAATGCCGATCAACTAGAGTAGGAGTACTAAATGGTACATTAGACTGGTCCAAGAAAAGATCAGGTCAGATTCTGCTCTCTGTCTCTTCCAGGTTCTAGAAAGCCTTGCTTGCTTTATCATTGTAAAGAGCTTATTTGTGTCAAGTGTATGTTTATATTTATACTTCACACTTACTTCCTGATACAAGGGACACTGTATAATGTGTGTTCCTGGCATCCACTGCTGTTACTGCATAATAACCAAACCATTACTTTAAAGGGCAACTCTTGCTTTGTGCCACAAGTTGGCCGAGCTGTATCTAATGATAGGTTTCATGCAAATGGTCAGACAATGCAACACCAACATAGAGTTCTGTAAGACACTGGAGTGCCGTGTCCCTTTTAAACAAGCTGCTCCCTGTATTTCTCCTGCACAGTCACCCATTTCCCCCCCCGGGGAATATAGGTGGTCTGCCCATATCATGGGGGTGGCACTGCCATTTGATGCATTCAAAATTATATCAAGAACCTAGACAAGTCCAGATTGTGTACATGCCAGTATGGGGGGGTGACCCCAGACAAGGGTGGTGCATTGCAAGGGGTCCCCAGGCCAGACACAGCAGTGGGTGTGCATATGTATTAGGGTGATCTCTAGATGAGAGGTATGTGTGTGAGTGGGGGACCCTCTGGGCATATGTGCACATAGGGAAGTCCACAAGCATGGGGGGGCCCCTCTAGGCCAGCAGTGTATGTGAGAGAGAAAGAGTTGTGGGGGGACCCTCCACATCAGGGGTATGTGTGTGTGAGGTGAGGGGGGTCCCTTCAGGTCAGAGGTGTGTTTTTGGCGGGACCCTCCAGGATTAGGTGTGTATGTATGTTGGGGGCCAACCCTCGAGGCAAGACCCAGGGCTGGTGTCTGTGGCTATGCATTGGGGGTCCCCGCAGGTCGGGGGGTGGGGTGTGCGCGCGCACACATGGAGGGGGTCCTCCCAGCCAGGCACAGGAGAGTGAGTGTACGGGGGGTAGCCCCACTCTTCCCTTCAGCGCTGATTTTGTGTGTGTGTGTGTGGGGGGGGGGTCCCGGTCCCCCTCGTGCGCACCCTTCTCCGGGGGCCGGAGCAGAGAGAAGGGAACAACCCTCCGAGCCCGGCTCAGCGGCGTCCACCAGGCTCGGGTCCGACGTGAGACCCCCGAGCTCGCTCTCCTAGGCTCGGCTGCTCCAGCTCACCCTCTCCTCCCCCCCCCATTCTTTTAAATCACTTCCATCCATTCCCCTGATTGGTCCCAGCCTCCTGCCGGGTCACGGGGTCCTGGTCCGGATCCAATCAGGAGGCCGGATACTGGCGGGTGGGTCCGGCCTGGCTGGCTGGCTGGGTGCCGATTCGGTGTGTGAGCAGGAAGGAGGAGGCAGAGCCCGGCTGCCCCCCAGACGCTCGCGGAGCCTCCCCCACGCCCCCACCCCGCCGGCTGGGTCCCTGAGTCGCCTCCTCCTGCCGCCGCCGCCGCACATTGTCTGCCCAGCCCTCCGCGGCCATGCCCCTGGGCTCCTGCTGCTGAAGGACCCGAGCCCCCCAGCACCCCCACCTCCGCCCCTGCCGCTTTCTGTCTCCCCGCCGTGCCTGCGCTGAGCCCCCCTCCCCTCCGCCTCTCCTCCCTCATCCCCCCCCCACTTCTCTCCAGAGCCTGCCTGGCACCCCAGAAACACCCATTGATGGTGTAGAGCGTCAGGGGAAGGTAAGTCTCTAACTTGCCTGCTGCTGCTCCCTCCCCCCTTTCTTGTTGGGTTTTGTGGGGGTTAATATGTGGGGCAGAGAATGGGGTGTGTGTGGGAGGGGGTTGATGGAGGAGGAGGTTTCTCTTGAATAGACTGGGTGGATTTGTAAGGTCATGTTTTGACTGCTGTGTAGGGGGGAGCCAGGTGTTGTTTATTTTATTTTGTTTATCTGCCTGTAATTAAGGGGTCAGGTAAAGTCTTCAACTTGTCTGCTGCTGCTTCCTCCCCTCGAGTGTTTGGGTGAACTTGTGAGGTTTGATTATTAGTGTGTGAAGCAGGATTGGGGGCTTGGTGTAGGAGGCCACTGTGAACCTCTTGCATGAGTGGGGCAGTAGGAGAATCGGGGGAGTCTGTGTGGCTGCAATTTAAGGGAAGGTAAAGTGTCCAACTTGCTTGTTTCTTTTCTCCCTTCTGCTCTATCAGTGCCTGGCTGGATTGTTGTTTTTGCTGCCAGTTGCTGGGGCTGTATGAGCCAGAGAAGGGAAAAGGATGCTTCAACCTGTGAACATCTTGAAAGCATGTCAGAGGTTTGACTGACTGGGGGTGTGGGGAGAGAGGACTCTAATCTGAATGTATTTTAGAAAGTTAAAGTGTCTGTAAAGGTAAAGTGTTCTTCTTCCTCACAGCTCTTGTTTTTTGAGAACCTGTCTGAATTATATTTGTTGCCACTAAATATCTTGGCTCCATCAGTCTGAGGGGGGAACCTCCCAGGTGTGGGGAAGTTGGAAGTGTTTAAAAAACAAACCCATTTTTATAAATTTAAGAGTCTCTTTACTTTTCATGTGTCTTTGGGGACTATAACAAATTGCAAAATAAAAATTTTGATGCAGATGCAAATGGGTTTAGTTGTA
The DNA here is from genome assembly GCF_011386835.1 of Chrysemys picta bellii. NCBI lineage: Eukaryota > Metazoa > Chordata > Testudines > Emydidae > Chrysemys > Chrysemys picta. The sequence continues at coordinate 10,214,208 of NC_088811.1, read as the reverse complement.
ACATTTTTAGTTGTGTGGGAAGTATTTTTTTTCTTTTCTGCTTTTTGCACTTTAGAAAAAGAGAGACACAAACCTAAACAGAAAAGCAGTGGGAGGTAGACAACATTACAGGTTTCATTTCTGAAACTGTCTGTTCAAGAAGTTGCTGGGAAGAAAACAATGTGATTCATTGTTGAAGCGTCTCTTTCCTCAGATTTATTTGTGTACACTGGTTGAAGTTATTTTTGATTAACTGACTTCTTATACTGACTCTTTTCTTGGAAACCGTAAAGTTCTTGGAAATTAGAGGCTCACAAGATTTTATGTACTCATTGGACCAGCTTCTGAGTTCAGATTTGCCACAGTGAAATTATTTTGGGTTTACATTAGTGTAACTGAGATCAGAATCTGGTCGTTTGATGTTGGTGTTCCATTTGGGTAGGGGCACTTTGTTTTGAAAGAAACCTGAAATGGTAGGATTCAAATAATATATTTCCTTTAAAAATAAAAAAAAAATCTAATTACTCACTTAGAGGGAAAATGTGGTAGGTTGTAAAATACAGATATGCTACATGTTCAGTTTAATGTGTAATATTCTGGATCTTTCTCAGTTTTAATATTGCAAGAAACATGTTTATGTTTTGTGTACACAGCTTCCATTCAGAGTCAGGGAACCCAGGGTGGTGGGGAAGAGGAGAAGGGAAAATGAATTTGTGTAAAATAAATAAATAACATCAGTGGGTAAACATTACATGCCTTGGCTTTGCTCCCTGTGTTTGCCCTTTAAATTACAAACGGGGGTTGATTTTAATGGGCAGGGTTGGGTGGATAGCAGCTTTGCAGATCTGTTGTTAGTTGGTGAGGACTGGAGAGAAGAGAGGGAGGTAGAGAGAGACACAATGCCCAGGCTGGGAGCTCATTGTTCTTTCTCATACACTCTCCCATATTTAGGACTATACTTGCACACAAACACAGCCTCTTGTTTCCTTCTTTTCTTTTGAGCAATGGAGGATCAGGACAGCGTTTTCTACCCCTTTCCCTCCGCACGCGCGCCCCCCCCCTCCTGGATGGCCTTTCTGTAACCTTGCAAAGGCGAAAGAGTAAATCGGAAACTAAAGGACATCAAAACGTTCAGCCTCTTCTTCCCTCCTCCCCTTCCCAGAGCTGGCTTCTGCTGCTGTTTCTTTTTTGTTTGTTCGTGACAGTGTAAAGATGGGATAGTGCACTTTACATTCCCAGCCCATGGGCTACTTCCTTTCACCCTCTTCTTTCTCCCTTCCCCCTTAGAAAATTTTTCCAGGGCATGATGTCTCTGTCTCCCCCTCCCCCGCCCGCCGGATTTGTGCATTTGTGATTGGTTTTTTTTGTGGGTGGTGGTGAGAGTAGAAGAGATTGCTATTGTGGGAGAATATTTTGTTGTTAAAGACCATGCTTAAGGCTAATACAGTGAGGTGGACGGGGATAGGAGCGAGTGAGGATGCTATGATATTTAGAAGTGATCGAAGGGCAAACAAATGTTTTACGTTATATTTCCTCTCTCTATTCTAAACTGGATTTGTGTAGCTAGTTGGATGTCTTTTATTTTACAGTGGCATTTGTAAATGGATTACTGTTACAGGTGTGGTCTGAGGCTGCCAAAGTAGGGAAGGGTTTGCCACTTAGCAACTTCGGATTGGGGGTGGTAAATCCTCAAATGACTCACTGGTGCCTTCCAATGTCTGATAGCTTTGTGGTGTGCAAAAGTCAGAAGGGAAGGTGTGATCACAGTATATTGGATCCTGTAAGAAGACATTTGAGGGTATGCAAACACTCCTGTCATACCTTTATGGAGTACTAGGGTAAACAGTGTCATGGTTAGAGCAGGGAACTGGAGTCAAGACTCCCCACATAATGTTTCTGATTTTGGCATTGACCTGCTGTGTGTAACCTTGGCCAAATCACTTTCCTCCTCAGTGCCTGTTTTCTCAGCTTTGTAAAATATGGTGGCTGCATCTGGACTGAGGATTTTCAGGGACATTTCCCATGTTGTTTTATCACAAGTGCAGATCCAGTGGCAGTAACAACAGGAGGAACACTAGTGTAGACCAGCCACAGGGACATTACTGTTGCCTCATCTAACTCAGCTCAAAGCATGTCTACATGACATAATAGAAAAACTGCCAATGGCTTTCTAATGCTTCAGCACTTTCTGTATGGAGCTTTGCTGGTGTTAGAGTAATAGAGGGAGACTTCTCTGGCATTCTTAGTGCAGACAAGGCCTTTGAGATCCCTGGCTGAAAGATACCAGTGTGAAGCATTACTATTCTGTAAGCTGAAATGGTGACTGTAGCTAGGAGAGGCAAACCTGCCTTAGGCGCCAATCCTGTAATTGGATTTATTCATTTAGACCCCTTTGCACCCAAGCGGAGTTCCACTGACTTCATTGGGGTTCTGCAGAGGTGCAGAAATGTGTCCCCACAGATCTGATTGCAGGATGGGGGCTCTTTGGTCCTTTTCTGGAGCAATAGGGGAGAGAAAAGGTTTCCTAAATGCTGCATTACAGGGTAAAACGTGATTCATAATGATTTTTCCCGATTTCATTTCTGTTCAATAACTGTAAAGGCCCCTGCACCTAAACAAATCTCCACTGGAGGTGCGGGGTCTTAAACATTATAAGATCCCCTTATTTCAAATCAACCAAACTCTTGATTTGGTTTCTGTATATTAACTTCTCTCTTGTATTACAGGATGAAACCTGTTCATTGTTATCTTGTCACAAGAATTTTAAAATGAAACCCAATTCTCCTTATGTGCTTATAATAATACAGTAGATTATTAAATCCAAAATATTTTTTTAAAATAAGTATATGTAAAATGAGTAAAATGTTTAGCATTGAGCATAATTAACCATTGGAGCAGTTTATCAAGGATTGTGGCAGATTGTCCATTACTGAAAATTTTAAATCTAGTTTGGATGTCTCTCTAAAAGTTATGCTCTAGCTCAAGCATAACTGTTCGACTGGAAGCAATAATTTATTCAAGGAAGTCCCATGGTCTCTCTTATGCAGGAGGTTAGATTGGAAAGCCTTGAAATCTATTAGTTGTTTTTCATCTGTTATGCTGTTCATTTGATGCATTTTTCTTAGTTTGGACAATAGACTAATTAACTTCTTAAAAATGTCTAATTTTTGCTTACTGGTTCAGCTGTACAAGCATGGAGAAGTTGTCGGGGTTGCAGATGGAAATGTTTAAATCCAAACAAATGATGTGTTTTAAAACATTTAAAGGACAACAAATGAGTGCTTCTATTCATACATAGTCTTAAATCTAAACTTTGAGTTTAAACTGTTTGACAAGTATCCCTTTTAAAATAAACTAAAGTAGGCTTTCTTTAAACAGGGAAAATACAATAGAAATAATGCTACCTCCCAACATCATAGGATTCTTACCATTGGAAGCAAAAAACAGAACAAAATCCCGTTGATCAAATCAAATACTACTTGTTTGATATTTATTTTGTTTGTTTACTTCAGGTCAGCTTGAAATCAGGTTTACAGTCCAATAAGGATGTCTGTCCAATAGAATAATTGGAAATTAGCTGCCAGGATGGCATCACTAATAACAGTTGAGGAGTAGTTTTGGATAGGAGGTTTTGGGGAAGATGAATATGAGGATGTTGCTAATATGTTGATAGGAAATAAAATAAGCCACTTTCTGGAGGGGAAGGTGCGTGGAGCAGGAACCACGATGAAGAATTGTGCTTCTTACATTGGTTTGTCAGCAGCATTTTAAGCAAACTTTTATAATGCTGGTAGTTGTGCCCAACTTTTCCCTTCAAAGAGGCTGATGTATAAGCAAGGGAGAAAACAACCCAAGAGTACTGTGATGATTTCTTCTGCGTTAGAAACATACTAAAGGAAGGGATTTTAGACAACTGAGTAAAAGACAAGCTAAAATATTAGTTGACAGATTCCATTTCAACGGAATGTCTAAATATAACTATTTAGTAGTAGGTTGACCAAGAGAAAAGTAAAGCTATAGCCTTAGATTAGGTGGTGACTTGCATCAGTTTTTCCTCTATTTAAAATGGGGATAACAATGCCCTCCTTTATGAAACTCTTTGAAATGTGTGCTTGAAATGTGCCATATAAGAACTGGGTAGTGGCTTTGTCAATCTTTCAGCATGCTGACGTTACACTTCTCTTGAAAGTGAAACTCTTAAAATGTAGTATAATGTGAGTGCTGCCTGCATTTGGTAAGCACGTCTATCAAGATTGCTTTAAAATCACTTTTGGTTGTAGGTAGTTTAAAAATAATTAATTAGTAGAAATTTAATGGGAGCAGCAGGTATCCTACTAAATGATCAGTTTTTTATGCCTGTTGATTTAAAGCTTGCGGTAAACTGGGAAAAAAATCTCAGATGTTATAGTGAAAAAGCACTGAAGTAACCTGGGTATGATCCTCACTATATGTGTGTGTGTGTATCATCAGTATACCAGCATACAAAATGTCCAAGGGTTCTGTTCTCCTATTTATCACAATGGTATTGAGACTAGAATGTCACAAATCAATTTTTGGCCTATTATAGAGTATACAACTCCAGTTGAATATTCAAAGTGCTTAATTCCTCAGGCTGTATTAAATGGAGACTGTCAGCTTGAAATCCAGTCAGTTTAAAAACAGTGCAGTTGAAAGGAATTTCAGGTATTACACCTGACCCTGAGTTTGCCACCAATTGTTTTTTACAGTCATAGTTTTCTATTTTTTATAAACATGTTTTTTCTTTCCCCTGTTGGGTGTGTGCTTACCTAGTGAACAAGAGAAACTGCTTAACTAAGGCCTGGTTTACACTACAAACTTAGGTGGACATAAACCGCATTAAATCGATCTAATAATGTATGTGTCTATGCTACCGAGTCCCTTCCGCCGACCTAAGTGGCCTGTAAAGTTGACTTCTGTACTCCACCTCCATGAGAGGCATAGCACTTGATTCGACATCCACTGGTCAACATGGGGAAAATGTAAACACTGCATTGTGTAATTCAAATAAATTGGCCTCCAGGAGGTGTTTCACAGTGCTCCACTGTGACCGCTCTGGAGAGCATTTTAAACTCCACTGCACATCAGCCAGGTACACAGGAAACAGCCGCTCCCCTGTTAAAGCCCCGGGAACTTTTCAATTTTCATTTCCTGTTTGATCAGCATGGAGAGCTCGCCAGCACAGCTGATCATGGAGACTCAAGGCCGCAAACACACTCCAACATGGAGTATACAGGAGGTGGTGGATCTTATTACTGGGTGGGGAGAAGAGTCTGTGCAGGCAGAGCTCTGATCCAGCTGAAGAAATGATGACATCTATGCCAAGATTGCACAGGGCATGAGGGATAAGGGGTGTACTAGGGACAGGCAACAGTGCTGCGTGAAAATAAAGGAGCTTCGGCAAGCATACCGGAAGACAAGGGAAGCGAACAGTCGTTCTGGTTCTGCCCCGCAGACATGCTGCTTTTATGAGGTGCTGCATGCGATTCTCAGTGGTGACCCAACCACTACTCTGAAAGGCTCCGTGGATACCTCCCAGGAGCCCCGGGCGACCTCGGGCAATAACAAGGAGGACATTGTTGACGAGGAGGAGGAGAATGTGAGGCAGGCAAATGGAGGATCCATTCTCCCTGACAGCGAAGAATTGTTTTTAACCTTCGAGCACATCCCTTCACAGGACCAGTTGGCGGTGAAGCGTGACACCAGGGAAGGCACCTCTAGTGAGTACACATTTCCGATCAAATTGTTGGGGTTACATGCTATTATTTTTTTATGTTTAATCTGAACCAAAAAGTAGGTATTGGTGGCCACTCCAGCTACGCAGAGGGTGCGCTCTGAAAAAGACTGTTTATGTGCATGGGGATGGCCCGAGAATCCTCCATGGAGATCTCTAGGAAGCTTTCATGGAAGTACTCAGCAATCCTTTGCAGAAGGTTTCTGGGAAGGGCTGCCTTATTTCATCCACCACGGTAGGACGCTTTCCTGTGCCACTCCAGTATTAACTCTGCTGGCATCATTGCAGCACGCAGCACTGCAGCATAAGGACCAGGTCTGTACCCAGATGCTTGCAGCGTCTCCCTTGCCACCTCTGTTACCCTCAGGAGAGTAATATCACATAGGGTCACCTAGGGGAAATGGGAAGTTTTGAATGCTAGCCCTTAAACCACAAACAATTCAACAAGTAATCCGTCCCGTTTGGTGAAATCTGGGTCACACAACAGTGTTTTCCCAAACGTGCCGTGGTTGTAGTTGGAAGGGATCACCGTGTATTGCAAGCAGCACTGGAAAAAAAGCAGGGTTTGTGGCTGCTTCCTGTTTGTCTCCCTTCCCCCCAACCTGGTGCCGTTTTTGTAAAAAAAAACAAACTTTTGGGGGGGCTTTACACTGGTTCCTGTCCTCCAACACCATCCAGGTTGCTAGGGGAAAAGGGGGTTTTCTCAAGTTCCTTGTGATCCCAAGGATGTCTTCACAAAAGCAGCAGCACAAGGCCTCTCGACCATGCCTTGTGGCCGTACTCACCACGGCTGGAGCAGCAAACTGACTCTTGCAATAATCAGCGGTTGTGATTACGTTATGGCTTGCAGTGAAGAGTATTAAGGGATTTTTTTATTTAAAAAAAAAAAATTTACTTTGCACCAGAAACCATGTGTGCACTGTCAATGCTACCCTTGTGCTTTGCATTCCTTGCAGCTGAAATCTTGTCCATCGGCGCATCCTCCACACCGGAACAGAGACTTTCCCAGATGAGAAGGCATAAAAAGAAGACTTGGGAGGACATGTTCGATGAGTTAATGCACGTCTCCGAGAGTGACAAGATGGAGCTTAGAGCATGGAGGATTACACTGTCCGAGAACTTGGACGTGGACAGGGAGGACGAGAGCATGCTGGGAACAAGTGCGTGCCACACAGGAGAGATGCTGCGGATTATGAAGGAGCAGTCAGACACGTTGAGGCGTTTGGTTGAGGTTCAAGAAAGGCAGCTGGATGCCAGAGTCCCTCTGCAGCCTATGCTGAACCTGCTGCCATCATCGCCCAGTTTACATCCTCCTCCCGCAAATGTCATATGAGGCTGGGGAGGGCTGGGGGAGAGTTCGGTATCCCTTGCACTGAACACCAGGGGAGGGTACAAGGACCAGAAGTCGCCCATTCCCACGCCTTTGATTGATATTGCAGTGCATCTTGTAAGCAAGATTTTCTTGTTTCTCCCCCCAGAGTGTTATCAGCCCTTTTGCCCCAGGGTATCTTGCTTTTCTTTGCTGTCTCTGTGTGTTTGTAGCATAATAAAACTTAATGGATTGAGGAGAAAAGGATCTTTATTCATTCAACACATGGTGGTTGGTGGGGGTGGAGTTTACAGGGGAGAGAATGCAATGGAGGGGACAGTTTGGTAAGGAACAACACAGATAAGTGTCACATTACTCTAGCTCATTGCTGAAACTGGTTTTCAAAGCCTCACGGAGATGCAGAGCCCCTTGATGTGCTCTTCTTATTGCCCTGGTGTCTGGCTGCTCAAACTTGGCTGCCAGGCGATCTGCCTTAACCCTCCACCCTGGCGGAAAATTTTCTCCCTTTGTTTCACAGATATTATGGAGCACACAGCAGGCAGCAATAGAAATGGGAATATTGCTTTCACTGAGACTTTGTCTACACTGGAAACTGAAGGACAAAGTCATTCAGAGGTGTGAAAAAACACCCCCCCCCCCCCACTCTCCCCGAATGACAAAACTTTTGCTGAAGAAAAACGCTGGTGTGAACAGCGCTTTGTTGGCAGGAGAGCTGTCCTGTGGACAAAGCCACCGCTGCTCGTTGGGGGTGGAAGTTTTTTGTCGGTGGGAGAGCTCTCTCTTGCCAACAAACAGCAGCTACGCTGCGCTCCTTTTAGTGGCACGGTAAAAGGTGTGTAGTGTAGATATAGCCTAAGGTCTAACCTAGTAAGCAAACAACGCTAGCAACCTTTTAAACATACAAAGGCACATTCCACCACCATTTTGCACTTGCTCAGCCTATGTTGAACCGGTCCTTACTGCTCTCCGGGCTGCCTGTGTACGGCGTCATGAGCCATGGGAGCAAAGGGTAGGCTGGGTCTCCCAGGATCAAGATTGGCATATCAACATCAGCAATGGTTATTTTGTAGTCTGGAAAGAAAATCCCTGCTTGCATCTTTCTGAACAGACCTGTGTTCCTAAAGATGTGCGCGGCATGCAAACGGCCTCTGTGATCCACCAGTGCTTGCAACACCATTGAGAAGTACGTCTTTCAGTTTATGTACTCTTTGGCAAGGTGATCTGGTGCCAAGATCGGGATATGTGTTCCATCTATCACCCCGCCACAGTTAGGGAACCCCATCATTGCAAAACCATCCACTATGTCCTGCACATTGCCCAGAGTTGCTACCCTTTTTAACAGAAGTCTGTTGGTGGCCCTGCAAACTTGGATCACAACAAATTCCATGGTAGATTTACCCACTCCAAATTGATGCTCCACTGACCGATAGCAGTCTGGCATTGCGGGCTTCCACAGAGCTATCACCACTCGCTTCTCCACTGTCAGAGCAGCTCTCATTTTAGTATTGCAGGGCTCCAGGGCTGGGGAAAGCTCTTCACACAATTCCTGGAAAGTGGCCTTACGCATTCGAAAGTTCTGCAGCTACTGCTTGTCGGCCGTGTCAAGGTGATGCGTGGCTGTCGCCAGCAACTGCGAATTGCTCAGCTATATGTCTTCCAGCAGAGTTGCTTGTGTGGCATCACACTGTTCCGGGCGGTGGCTCCTGTATCAGCTGTGTTAATACTGCAGGATAAGGCGTGAGGTGTTTGTAATGCTCACCACAAGAGTGTACAGCTGAGCGGGGTCCATGCTTGTTGTGCTATGGTATCCGCGTGGGCAACCCAGGCTTGCGAAAAAGGCTTGGTTTGTTTGCTGTTGATTTCAGGGAGGGAGGTAACTGCATCGTGGGAGGCTAACGCCATATTCCCAATGTTTTGGTCCCATAAGGCATTGCAAGCCCAACCCGAAATTCCACTAGGCTATGTGTGCTGTGGAATAGCTACCCACAGTGCAGTGCTCCATGTGTTGATGCAAGCCCTGCTAGTGAGGATGCACTCCTACACAATGAGCGTAGTGTGGACACACAAGATCGACTTGCTTACATCAGTGGCTTGATGTCGACTTACATGAAGTTGACTTAACTTTGTAATGTAGACATGGCCTAAGGCTCTGATCCTGCAGTTAGATCCAGGTGGGTGGCTCCTGGTAGTTGTATGGACTCCTAATTTGATGTCAGGTAGCATTCATGTGGGCATGAGGGTCTCATTTTAGGTTCAGGGCCTGACTGACTATACTGTGGGAACCATGAAACTGACTATATACAAAGTGCTGTCAATTGCAGAAAGTAAACAAACTGAAAAGTTCTACCTCTTGTTACTTACTTGTATATTGCTGCTGAGTGTTCCCTGTAAAAATAGTAAGCAAAAGACTTCAGACAGAAATGATTAAATTTTTTTAATTGACATTGCTCTCTCAAATAGTTTGGATTGTCTTCAAGGCGTTATTTTCCTTTGTCTGTATCAAACTTGATTTACGTATAAGGTGGAAAGAATCAAGGTTAAATTGTTTAGATAAGTTGAATGTCGATTAAATGTCTTAATTTTAAATTTGATCCCAAAGCACCATGTAGTCTTGCCATCCAAAGTGATAAATATATCTTGCTTATGCAGACATTAAATATTAAGCCTACAATCAGACTTGTGTGGGTGAACTGCTGCCCCATTGAGTTAACTGGGGCTTCACAAGAGCCTTTTAGGTGTTACTTGTATGCCCTGGTCGCAGAATCAGAATCTCCCTTCCCCATTACAGTCAGAACTCACATACATCTGTATATCTCTGCCTTGTTTGAAACCATAAATGAAGGATATAGGTCAACACATTCTATAATTTTGTCTGAGCTAGTATCTTTAAAAAACAAACAAAAAAACTCTAACCAAAAACATTCCATCTTTACATGTTTACTTCTGGGAGCACTAGAGTAGACAGACTTCTAATGTTTTAACCACCATGTTGTCTAGACCTACTCCGAGTTGCTGCGTTAGACAACATGGTGGTTAAAACAGTCAGAGTCCATCTACCCTAGTGTCTCTCTCTGATGAAAGGGTGCTGTCTGTTGACAGCATTAGTGCTTCCACTATGGCTACCGTTAGCAGAGCTGGTCCTGTGGTCATGCAACGATGGGGCGATAAGAAATATACCAACCTAGACAGGGCATATAGTCTACTAAAGCACTTATGCATGTCCTTAACTTCAAGCATATGGGTAGTCCCATTGTGTAGTCACGTCTCATGCGGCGCCTCATGGTCTCAGATGCCATCCGATGGTCCAGGGACATCTACATCGAGCACATCACCGGCCACCGACAGTACCAGGGGGCGTGAGCCAGAGTGACATCGTTCTCCCACTACGAGAAAGTTGGATCATATGAACTGGAACCATAAACTCCCTAAACATTAAATCTCACCAAATGAGGGTCAATCCATCCTCATCATCATATCCACTCATTATACTCCACACCTGAACACAATCACTCTATGAACTTCATACCCTCATATCTCAATGTCTGTAGTTTGACCCATCAACCTTTTACCCCCCAATCGGGGATATTGCAGATTATGTATTCCTCATGCCACCTGATCTTAAGCCAAACTTTGCACCCTCGATAATCTGTATGTTATTCCCTGATAACCAGAAACTTCTATGCTCAAACTCTGTTCACATTTTTTTTTTTAACATCATCTTAAATGCTTTGTTGCATCAGGGTCAAAGCAGCATGGCTCAGTGGACTGAATACAGTACTGGGAGCCAGGATTTGAGTATAGAACCCTACTCTTTCACTGTCTTGCTTTCTAAACTTGGGCAAGGCACAGCAAATCTGTTCCCCAGTATCCACATCTTTAAAATAGGGCTGGTACTAATCACTATTAAAGCGAGGGTGGGTTGGTGAGGCAGAGGCTTGTTCATTATTTTACAGAATATTAAAGATATAAAACATTTATATGAGTGTTTAAGGATTTTTTTTTTTAAAGTACATCTGTGATTCAGCCTAGTAACACTGGGAGCCACAGGGTCCAGGATACATGGTACTGATACCAGAATGTCTTGTCCCCCTTTCCCCTGATATAGGCGTTTTTATCCATTCATGCATGTTAATATGAAAAAAACTCTGAAGGAGGAAAGTGACAGTGCTTCAGAGATTTAAGGTGCTTTAAGGGCTGTATTTCTCCAAGGAATTACTCCCAGTAAAAATTCATGGTGGCTGAGCATGACAGAGTGCAGATTTGCTTCTAATTCATAAAGAACACTTGGTATGTGAGCCCCACAGCATGTTTGCTTTAGGGCCATGGTATAGAATTCCACATCAAACAAATAAAGCTGTAGGGGACACCCTCTTTAACTTCAAAATGGTATTACATGATTTGGAGTACAGAAAACTTTAGGATGAAAGGAGATCTTTCCCCTCTTCAGCTAGCTTTTGTACTCCATCATATTTTTTACCTTTTAATTGTCAACTTTTCTTCATACATACTAATTATTCCTTCTGCTCCTTGGCAGTTTTTTCTCCAAATGTTAACTAATCTCTTTCCAATTAAATTCCACCTATGCTCCCTCTAATAACCTTTTTCTTAGCTTGAGTTCATGCCCCCTTTGTTTTATATTTATACACCCTACTGCAGCTATCCTCCCCTTTCTATCAAGATTGCATATATCTCATTTGTGATATCATTTTAAAAGTGAACTGCAGAATTTAGTGTAGCGTTATTCACACACTTTTGTGGTGAATACCCACCACAACCACATTAAGTGAGGGGCATTACCACATAAAAAGCTTCACTTTATTCTTAATTCATTTTATCTTCTTTGAAAGTCCACTGGCTTGTCTAGATTAACAAAAAATGCACTATAATACATAATTTTAGGATGTCACATGCTTGAAAAGTCATCAGTTGCATGAGACTTGTGATGTCTGCTGCTGTCCAAGAATGAGGCATCTTTATTAATAATAATAAATGCCATGTCTTTATCTAGCAAGACTAGTGTCGTTCTCTTCCCCCCCCTCTCCCCCAGTTGATTTTGAACTGTAATCTTGACAGTTTTTTGCCATGTTTTTCGGAGGTTGTGTAAGTAATTCATTGTTTTAGACCTTACGACATAAAAAGCTAGTACAGTGTTATGTGGTTATACCAGACTAGATGTGACCCCTTTGGAAATTAGAGAGACAAAGTGGGTGAGGTAATATCTTTTATTGAACCAATTTCTGTTGATACGAGAGAGGCGCTTTCGAGCTACACGAAGCTCTTCCTCAGGTCTGGGAAAGGCACTGCTAAATACAGGATTGAACAGATAGTTTAGGATAAGTAGTTAGCACCGCATACAACCCTTTCAAAATGGCAGTTCTGGAAAGCACCTGGATCTTTGAATTGTGTAGAACGGCAATAATCTTGTTTTTCAATTGCGTGTGGAGGAAATACCGTCCCAGGAACTTGTATCTTTTTCCACTTCTATAAATATATTTGCAGAAGTCTCCTAAATTTTATTTCTGAACTTCTAGTACCTCTTCTATGAATTTTTGAGAATTTTTTTAACTAAGTTTGCTTTCCTGTTGAGTTTGCCTGTAACCTTTTCGTGAATTACTTTAACCTTTTAATTTCTGGTTTGTCTGCTTTTGTTTAATTTCAAATATGTGCCTGTTGGCTTTGCAGTAGCAGAATCTGTCAGTTGGGCTCCCAGCTGGACGTATTTATACATTTTGACTTCCTTTCATTATATACTACACTTTCTGTGATTAAAATTGTTCTGTGGAAAATGGTTACCATGCAGATTCCTTACTTTGTTTTATTTAGTCACAAAATTAATATTTCAAACAAATCCTTTTTTTAATGCCAAATCCTGGTCATATTAACGTTAATGGGATCAGGTTTTTGCCCTTCAGCCTTGTTTACTTGAAGATGTAAATGTTGAATGCGGATTCCAAGTTAGATTGTAATATATTTTATATAATTATATAATATATTTTTACACTTCATTTGCCAGAATTTATGCTCCTTTCCATTTTCCTCAATAAGATTAGGATTATTAGCCTGGATGGACAGGGATGGTCTCCCTAGCCTCTGTTTGCCAGAAGCTGGGAATGGGTGACAGGGGATGGATCACTTGATGATTACCTGTTCTGTTCATTCCTTCTGAAGCATCTGTCATAGGCCACTGATGGAAGACAGGATAGTGGGCTAGATGGATCTCTGGTCTGACCCAGTATGGCCGTTCCTATGTAGAGAGAAATGCAGTTGTACATAATCAGTGATCTTAGAAAAGGCATGTGGAATTTGTTTGCTTGGTTTTTTTAGACTGTTCTTGTTCTTGCTTTCTGGCCAGACCGTGTTAGAAACTGGTTTAGTAGGAACTGAATTTAAGACTTTTAAATATGATTCCTTAATGCACTGTGTAGTCCAGTGGGAATGGGAAGAAGCTTGCAGTCTTACAGGGTTCTGGAGGTGAGGCTTGGGTAGAAGAGGCATATACTTGGCATGCAGGAAGCGTACTCTGTGCCTGTCTGTAAATTTAAACACTGATTCTTAATTCTATTTGAAATCCATTGAAGATGGTTCCTTGTGTGAATGGAGGTTGGGTTTCTGTTGCATGGTCCCCACTAAAAATGCTACAGCAGCACCCCTGCAGCACTTTGGTGTGAACGTTACCTATGCGGATGGGAGAGGTTTTCCCGTCGACGTAGGTAATCTACCTCCCCAAGAAGGGGTAGCTAGGTCAACCTAGTGTTGTCTACACTGGGCATTAGGTTGGTTTAACTATGCCATTCAGGGTGTGGATTTTTCACACCCCTGAGAAAAGTAGTTAAGCCAACTCAATTTTCTAGTGTAGACCAGGACTTAGTCTGCAGTTTAGGCTGAGTTTTCCAAAGGAGCATAGGAGTTATGCATTTAAATGCCATTAAAAGATAATAGGAAGTGGTTCCTTAAGTCCCTTAGGTTCCTTTAAAAATCCCAGTCTTAGAAATGAATGTTTTGTAGCCAGTTACCAATCCCAAACATGATTCAGTCCCTCCTCTTTCCTTGTATATTAAATTTTAATTTATTTTAATTTCCCCCCCTATTTCTTAGCAACCATTTTTTCCCTGTCACATTGGGATTTGTTTTTCACAGGTATTTGTTGTACTCATCCCTTTCATTTAAATTAAAGTGTCTTTTCTTTAGCCTCTTTGACGTATCTTTTTTTGTTACTGTTCCTTTTCCTGTCTGATATTTTCTCTTCTTTGCTGTAAAGTTTCGTGTTGCTTTGATTTGTAGTTTTCATTTAAATGTCCTTTTCTGTGCTTTTTAATTCAATTTTCTGTTCATTCAGCTCTTTGAGGTAGAGGGAGAACGGTACTGGAGTCCAGGTCAACAGGTTCTTCACAGCATGAGTGCACAGAATGCTACCAGGCTTAAAACTTAGCAACTTGAATGCGGGGCTTCCCTCTTACCTGCAGAGGTCTCTCTTTCTGGTGACCTGTTTGAGCCTTATCCCTTGGTGACTGCTGAATTTTTTTTTTTGTTCATACAAGCCTCATAGTGCAGTCCCTATCATTTACCTTTTTCCTATGCTCTCTTCTCCCCTCTCTCACTGTGGGTAGGATTGAATTCTGTTATATTTTGGTTGTGCTTTTATTCTGCCTGTCTTATTTTGGAATGCTTAGGCTCCTAGAAAATGAAGAAACCTGTCTGACAAGTTCCCTAAAAGTTATTGTTCCTGTTGGGTCACAACCCTTCTTGCATCCCCCGGTGCCCACTTTAATCCACTTGTACAAACATGCGTTCTCTTGCAGTGGACACCTAGGGTTGATCCAAAGTCGACTGAATCTCTGTTTTCGTTTTCCTTGATATAGTATGGTGTGGCAAATTGTTGTGAATATTAGTCTTTCTTGAAGAGCTCAGTCAACATTATGTGTGTGTAAGTGTACATATATCTCTTGAATGTAATTTTACAATAGGTACTCAGATATTTAATTGCTTGTTTAATCTTTTAACTGCTTATCCTTCATACACCAAGTTCCTTACAGTTGGAACAAACAAAACCCTGGGAGGGAAGTAATAGGAATCCTGTGAAGACAGCTGATAAGTCAACACATATGCCCTTCTCTTTTACTGCATACAGTCAACATCAGCTATAATCCATTTAAACTCAACTGGCCTCTTGAGAAATCTGCACAAAACTTTAACCTCAAATATAACACAACAAATTACTTGTAACTGAGGAAGCATAACGTGAAAATGATATCCAGGAGAATGACTACATTAAGCCCAGCAATCGTTTACATTCCTTAATATTCCTTTGATTGTATCACAACTGATGTAAAGCCAGCCGTAGGAGGTACTGGTCCTTGGTCTTTCTGTTGCTATTCTTGGAAGCCTTCAGTTTTCTCCTGGTGTGTTTCTGTGGTGTGTGTGGTTTTTTTGCCCTTTTTTGTGGCAATCTCTGTACACTTTGGGATTTCTACTGTATCTTCATAGTCATGAATGAATAGATGCTCATGTCTTAGGCAACATATATGCTATATATGTCCTCTGTATTTAGGATGTTTATCCATAAATATCAACTTCAGGGATAAAGAACTGCTGTATTTCGTAAAAACCTCCAGCACTGGAAAAATATGTTGGATTTCACTCACCAAATCTGGGTAGGTTTTCTATTGATGGGATTGAGGGCACAGGGAAGGGGAGACAGCTGTAAGAACAGTACCCAAGTTGGGATGCTCAATACCTTATCCTTTTGAGCATTTTTTCTGTGTATCATAATTGGAGCACTTTGCCCAGAGATTTTCAGTTTTCAGAACAATATTGTTTCCTGTAAAGGTCCATGTGGCATCTCTTCCACATCCCTTTAAGAGATTGCTTGCTCTCATCTGCTTCTTCACACCCCTGTACCTACAGTTCTTAAGTTCTGCAGCTGTTTACACTTCTTTCAGAAATAACACATTGGCTGCCAGTCATCCATAATGTGGACTGTCTCTCTTATAACCTCAAAAAAAAAAAAAAAGTCTTGTATTTCAAAAGACTGTGGAGGCAAGAAATGTTAAAGCTTGAAAGTACTTGCAGAGCACTACATGCTGTTGTTATGCCTGCTATATAGTGACTTATGATTGCCCATGAATTTAGACCTTTGATACAGCTGCCATCAAGGTGGGCTTCAAGGGTTGTCTGTGCTGTTCAGTGTAATGATTCTTTTAAAATGACCAGTATCAAAACAGACCCCTGCTTCTTTGAAGCTTCTGCGGTGTTCAGTCTTGTTAAGCATTTCAGATTTGAGAGAGAATACTTAGTGGGAAAAGGGCACTAAAAAGGCTGTGGCATCTTGGGGAGTTGCCGGGTAATTGAACACCTCAAAAGAATTAAAGAGCTGGGAGCCTGACCCATCGTTAATGTAGCTACAGTACAATATCTAGAATATATAGTTTTGAAAGCTGCCATAAGGTGGGGCACCTTGCATGGTTTTTTGCAGTTTTAATTTTTTCTTCTTCCTGAAAACGTTGCAACCATCTTTATTGCTCAGGTGTTCGGACAGATATTGGTGCAGTCATCCTTGCCTATTAGTAATATGTATGTATATATTGATTGACATCTGGTACTTGATGAAGATCTGTATAGACAACTTAGTGAACATATCTAAACATAACCATATGCTGTTGTTTTGCACTTGGAAGTCACTGGGAGAAAAAATTGCACATAGTTATGTGAATATACAATGGCAATTCTGTAACTTCAGTTTATAGAACATAATTTGTTATAGCTCTGAAGAAAAGGCATGGAAGCATTTGTTTTACTTCTGGCTCAATGCCTTCCACAGTACTGTGTGATGGTGATATAGGGAAGATAAATGGCTCTTGAAAATGCACATTGGAGGTACTAGATAGTATTTCTAGATCTTATGAGTATCTGGTTTCCTGTATGAGGGACAGGATCAACTTCTGTTCTTGTGCACATGCAGTTTAAGGTCTCTGATGCCAGAAGCAACTAAGACAGTTAGCTGGTAGGAGAGAAGCAGACAGTGTCTGCTCTGATTTGGAAGGAAGGTCAAGTATTTGGCAGTGGAAGAGACATTAATCTGTAGAGGGTGTCTGTGTGTGTGTGTGGGGGGCTGTTGGGGGTGAATTAAGTTTTGGTAGATATGGGTCCTATATAGTCATACACATGTCTTTTTGAGTGTCCGTCGAGAAGAATGTTGGACTTGACAATCTGGATTTAGAAACCCATTGTGTTATGAAAAGTTAACTTTGGCCTAAATACACAAAGTTTCCTTTCAGTTCCTGCTTTTTCATCTTTATATGAAACTGTTTGCCTGGTCTCCACTGGTGGTGATAAACTCTGATTCCAGAATTTCTTTGCTCAAAGTTTCAGTGAAAACTTCATCTTTTATCAGGATCCAGTCAAGGTAACTTTCATATTTTTGTAAAGGCTCTTTACTTGCTGGTTGGTTTTCTTTTATCTCTTAAGAATTTTGAATCTGAAATCTCTTTCCTTGCTGAATATACAGGTATAGACTTGCTTCAGGGCATTTGATCACTTTAATGTTCATGAAAGAATTCCCCCATCCAATATTGGAATAGTTATAATAATCTGTTTATTTTGGATGTTTGTGATGTATGCATCAACACATCATGGACAGAAAGGTATTTTACTTCATCAAGGGTACGTCTATACTTACCTCCAGGTCCGGTAGTAAGCAGTCAATCTTCTGGGATCGATTTATCGCGTCTTGTCTAGACGTGATAAATCGATCCCGGAAGTGCTTGCTGTCGACGCCGGTACTCCTGCTCCGCGAGAGGAGTACACGGAGTCGACGGGGGAGCCTGCCTGCCGCGTGTGGACTCGCAGTAAGTTCGAACTAAGATAGTTCGACTTCAGCTACGTGAATAACGTAGCTTAAGTTGCGTATCTTAGTTCAAAGTGGGGGGTTAGTGTGGACCAGCCCCTAGAAGTACTTGGGTTGCTGCTTTACCATGGCCTGTGGCAAATGAGGATTTCATAGTTGTAAATGGGTTTTGAACTTGGCTCCTTCTGCTCAAGAGCCCAGGTCAGTATCACTGTAGCTAAAGGAGAATCTCCTGTACCTCTAGCAGTATTGGGGCTTATGGCACACAATTGCTGACATGCTAGTCAGTAGATGGCAGTGGTGACACACCAGCCAAAATAGCATATACTGTACACCTTGCACCATGCATTGTGAGACTTGTCTTCCTTTGAAGCATCAGGTGTTGGCTGCTGCCGGAGAGGCAGGATAACAGACTTGATCTTGAAAGGCATATCTTCATTTGTACTGTGTATTGCAAGGCAGCTCACTTTTGTGTGTGTATTGGGAATGGGAGGGAGAAGGCAGGTTGACGCACGAAATCTTTTGAACTATTCAAAATAGTACTTATCTGTAGCTGTGTTGGTTAGGGGTGTGACAAGGTATGATCCCTGACCGAACAGCTGTGCTAGCTAATATTCAGTTTTACCAGCAAAGCTAAGCTTTTACCAATGTAGCTTGTTGTCTTCAGGCGGGTGGGAAGACTGGAATAAGCTAAACTGGCAAATTGCTGGTAAAAGCTGCATCCACTCTAGGAGAGCTTTGCCAGTATAGTATGTCAGTATAACTATATTGATACACTATACTGGCAAAGTGCTCTTCATGTATACTTGCCTGTAGCGGTGTGACCATAACTACTCAGGGCTTTTTCTGTACCTTGGGTATCCCTTCCTTCCTCTGAATCCTCATTGTTATATGTTTGAAGCATGTGATAGCTTGATATATGATCACAGTCAAATATGCTATGTTTTCCCCCTTGATCCTTGTTTTTTTAAAGAATGAAGTGCAAGAACAAGAATGAAACCCTAATGCTGTCTGGGAAGCGTACTCACGTTTCTGGTATATAATGGTGTGTTTGGAGGTTGGTGTATAGACCGGCATTTGGTGGGGGGAAGACACACCCTTGACTGACATGACATCCCCATGCAGATTTGAATCTATGCTGGCAGTTATGTTGACAGAAGAGGTATGTGTGTTCTCTGTCCTCATCTGAGAACCTTTTCTGTTCTCACATGGAAAGAACTATTACCCCCCCCCCTTTTTTTTTTTTTTACATAAGATAAGAAGGGCCTATTCTTCTGCCTTCTGACAGTGGCCAATGCCAGATGCTTCCGAGGGAATGAACAGAACAAGTAATCCATCTCCTGTTGTTCAGTCCCAGCATCTGACAGAGGCTTAGGGACACCCAAAGCATGGGTTTTCAACCCTGACCATCTTGGCTAGTAGCCAGCGATGGACCTATCCACTTCTTTTGCTAAATCTCTACAATATTGTTTCTCTTGCTCTTTTCCCATAAAATAAGGTGCGTTCAAAAAGGGACATGTTTAGCTCCCTGAAGGCCAGTTTAAAATCCTTCTAGTTTGGTTAGAACACTTATTGTTTTAAACAGTTTCACCACTTCTGAAATAAAAAGAAGACTTTGAGTTTTCCATAGGGCCTTTAAATGACTGACTGGTGCAAAGCAGCCCAGTTGAATTCAGGAGAGACTGATTTCAAAGTTAGACCTTGTCTAAACACAGTTTTTGTGCCAGTATAATTTATTTCTGTTAGCGGCGTTACTTTTTTTAATAAAATGGAATAACTATATACCTCCTCCACTCTCCCACTGTGGAGGTGGTTACATAGACAAAACTTTACCATATATGAGTTTGTTTTTTCACTTTGTGTATGGAAATGACTATACCAATATAAAGTGTCTCCCTTCCAATGTGACTGCATCCACACTAGTGTTGTGCCAGTATAGTTAAAACAGTACAACTTGTATGGAGATATGCCCTTAGGTTTAAAAGCCCTAGTAGAAACTACTGATGTCACTGGCCACTGATGATAAGGCTTCCTTGATGGGGGCGGGAAGGTGTTGGGACCAGATGGTCCAGGAGTATACATAATTTATTTGTGTGTCCGGGTTTTTATTTTTAAATCTGCTCCCCATGATATAGTCCTGTAATTGGGACCTAGTCGCTCATGGGAGGTGGGATACACTGAGGAAAAGCCCATGGGTAGCTACAAGCCCCTTATTCCTGCTGTCCAAATGAGCCATGTTTGCTGTGGGTTCTGTACTTTATGGCTTGTTAAATATTTTATTCATGTACCTTAACTGTCTAGTCATCGCTGTGCAGGCCTAACCCAGTCACTGATTGGTGACAATGCTTCGGTATTTATTTTTCAATTAGAACAGCTTTTACAGCCTATGGAATGGCCACGACAAGGAAACTCTTTTTCCTTTCGCTGGAGTTTTTTTGCATTTTTGAAACATTTCTAAGTTTCTGTTTTAAAAATAGGTGGGGAGGGAGTATTGAATGGGCAGTAGATTTTTTTTAAAGCTCTTTTTTGTTCAGTTTTCCTATTTGATGACCATTCCAGAGGGTTTTGGAGAGCTTAAGTATCTAAAGAAAAAAAACTTTTAAAAAGCCAACATGGGTTAAAAGGAACATTTGTGCTTCTACTCTGCCTTGCGATTGATAAATCCTTTTTTAGTGTATAAGGTTCACAGCTTTGATGATAAGACTGGAAAAGTTTAAATGATTAGATGAGGTGTGTTTAAAAATAGTAAATGCTGCTTTTTTGCATCCAGTGAATTAGGGTTCTTAGCTTACAAACAAACTGGTGATTTTATATATGACAACCAAGTGGTACATCTTCTGCATTTTTGGGACGGAAAATTGCTTTCTTGTGTCTAATCTCATGGTAGCCTGTAATAGTGAGCTGTTTTGTGCTGGATTTCCTTTTAAATAGAGGAACGCATAACTCTGTATAAACATTTCAGTTAACTTAAATTGGGTCTGAGGCTTCAACCAACGCAAATGATAATTTGTGGAAACTAATTTTTCTGTGTGAAATGGTCTGTTGAATGCTGCTTCAGCTCATTACTGTGCTCTCCAATTTGCCAGATTAACAAAGCCATTAATAATAGGAGCTCTCACTTTTTTTTAGCGTGAAAGAATTGGTAAGCAGGCTGCTATATATAGTACCGTATTTTAATTAAACTTGCACTGGGTTTAGCCTGTATTACCAGTTACTTCCTAGAAAATTATGTTCCTAAAAGGTTCATCAGTGGTTAAATTGACGAGAATAAAGTTATGTTGGCATGTTAGTTAAATATTTGTTGCATACACAGTAGTGGGTCACGCTATTAATTTGCTAATATTTGCATGAGAGTAAAATGCAAGATACTAGATTGGGACAGGGTCTCTCTGACAAGAACAAGCAGGGCTATCTAATGATTCTTTCTAATGTGGGGTAGGTAAATGGTGGTAAATTTTAAAAACACGCTGTAGTATAATGGTAACTGTCAGTGTTTCTGTTGACTTAGTCCTTACCTTGATGTGACGAAACTACTTGTTAACATTAATGGCATGTTCTGAAAAATATTCTACAGAAGACTGGAAAATGTGGGCCCACTTCAAAACATGAAGGGGGTGAAAGAACATTGAAAATAGATGGCTGGATTAAAACAAGATAGTTTCTATTACAGTGAACCTGCAAATTCTTGCCATAATGGTCATTTATATAACATAAACAGTGTGTCAGAGAAATTGTATGCTTAGATAAATAATGTGTCAAAATGGGGTGCTTAGTATGATTGTATTCAACTTGATCTGCTTAGTATTAACTGTGAAATATGTTGCGACAGTAATAATGAATGCAGTGGATGCCTTTCTGCTGTTATCAAAATCCATTAACAAGTTTTGCTGTGCTTGAATGCCTTTCATTGTTATGCTTTATGGTTCATACTAAAGCGATCTAAATAAATGACATCCATTCTCTGCTGATACAGTTTCTATATGCTTTACAAACAATGATGTTGTTTTGAATAAACATCTGTTTACCTTTTTAATAATGGATACTAGGCAGGTTGTGTGGGTTAGGGTTTCTTTTTTTGATTTGGAGAGGGTCTTAGCCAGTGAAGGGAGAAGCAAATTGAGAGACAAAATGTCTAGATTTACTGGAGAAGCTTAGACTGCTGTGTTGGCAGGTAGAATGCATGGAATCAGATCTTCTTGCGTTTTGTAACTTATTAATGAAAAACTAAAACCAGGGCTGCAGATATTCTGTAATTCTACAGCAGCAGGATCCGCTTCTTGGTGCATAATTCTCCATAATCAAAGCTTTCCATTAAAAAAAAAATGCAACCTTTATGACTATGAGAAGAACGTCCATATGTGAACAGTGAAAATCAATGCAGTCGTCTCCTTGAGTCTGCAAATAGCTTGAAACACTAGCTGTAAGAGAGGCATAAATTTCCCCGTTTATCTGTGTAGTGATGACTCTGAAACCTATTGGTAATGTTGACATTTAAAGATAGCTATTTAATTGCTAATAGTTTAGCTGGATATTTTTACTGAATGTGTTTATACTACAATTCCAAACTCTCTCTTGGCTGGTATTTATTGTCAAAAGCCTGATCGCTCCTCTGTTCAGCTACCAAAACTTCCACCTTCCTTCCCAATACTGCAGTTCAGCTACAAGTTTGTCAATCAAGAAACTTGCAACTCACTGAAAACTTATGGGAGGAGTGAAAAATATAATGTTCCAGGATTGCATTATTCCTTTTCATATTTAATTTGCACAATGTTCATTTTAGAATTTAGCTTAAGCTGCTGCAGAATTTCTAATCTGCCAAAAGAGCAGTACAAAAATCAGGGATCTTTGCCACAGATTTTTGGGACCTGTTAGTCACTGTGTGATCTTTCTCATTTAACTGTGTAAGAAATTAAATGCAGTAAGTGTGAATGATCCTCTTGGAGGCTAATCCTGTGGGCCAAATTCACCACTGGCATAAAGGGACACAGATATGAAGTCAGTGGTGTTTCATTTGGGTATGCCAGTGGGAAACTGACCACTCATGCGTGATTTGAAATCTTGGTAAAACCCTTGGACTATTTGCCTTGAAGAGGGTCTAGTCTTACATTTGATTGTATTTTCCCCAGTATCTGCTCTGAAAACATAAAATTATGCATTGTAAGAGCTGCATCATTGCTGTCTTCAATTATATCCTTCCCAAGTGGTTAACTGTAGTTCCTTCCCACCAACAGAGGGAAACATTAATAGCTAGAATTTGAGTGTGTGACTTAAATGATTAGGCAAGCAAGGTAGCTGCTTCAGTCTACACTGTTATGTGTTTCCAGCAGGCCTTGCCAGCTAGCTTCTTTTGTATGGTATCTGTGGAAAGGCCTGATCTTTTTTGTCCACTTTAAAGCAATGAGATTTTCATGTGCTGAAAATTAAGAATGTGTACATAGTGTTTGCAGGTTTGAGGATGTAATGCGTGTTCAGTGTGCCCAAAGAACTGAGAGCAAAGAAGGTATACGTTAAAAGGGGAAAAACCAGCATATTACCATCAACTTTGTTTCTAAATTTCATCTTTCATGCTGAAAGATGAAATTGAATGTTTCCTAACCTGTAAAATGTTAAATATTTTTCAATTATGAAAGCATAAGGGGGTTTATAAGAGACTAGTTTCTAAGATTTAAAAATATGTACTATAATACATAATGCAAAAGGAATATGTGGAATCACAGAGTAAAAATATAAAAATGAAAGCAGCTGCCAAGTTGTGCCCCCCTGACTAGGCTTCGATTTATAAATTTTAAGCAGAAGATTAAATATTGATACCTCTCCTTTCCCTCTACTCCCCATCCACTTTGAAACCCCTTCAGTCGGTGTCTTCTTATTTTTGTGGAAGAGCCACTGTAACTTCTAACTATGAAACTGTTCTAACATTCTATAAATGCTAAAGTATTGATGGCAGAACTCAATATTCATGGTTTTATTCAGTGAAGAGAAAAAAGACTAGTTAATTATTTCTATAAATAGGTGAACTGGAGTCTAGGCTAACAGTGGAGCAGCAGAGAACTGCTAAGAAGTGCACAATAAATAATTTTCATACACATGGGAAACAACAGAAGTCCCATGGTTGCTGCAAAATGGTATTCAAGATCAAATAACCGATATATAAAAGGTCAGCTAGCATGATGGAAAATAAATATGTAATTATAATATAAATCAATAACAGATGTTGGGAACCCTGGGTTATTAGGTTGGTATGAAAACTACGAAACAATCTGTTCACTTGAACCATATGTTAAAATCAGTTCACAAACATGAGTTATAAGCCATAGAGAATTTTTCTGTAGTGCTAGGTGTGATCAGTGTAGATTTTCTCTTAGGGCTAGGAACGTGGAGAAGCAAAGGACAGACTTGTAAAGAAATCATAAGGTTCTGCTGGAACTGAAACAGGGTGAGGAATGCTTTAATTTAGTAGTTTGATCTCCGCTTTCCTGCAGAAAAGCAGGATTTTGTTCTGAATGGTGGAATACGAGGGTGTTCTGCATGTGTGTGTTGTGGAATGGAAATGAGCTGATGCACTGTTTTGATTCCCTAATCACTGGCTTGTGAACATAAGCAGCTTTGTGCAGCTCTTATGAACAATTGTTATCATCCTAGATTTGAGTATTTAGCAGTGGGTAAATTGATTTGTACTCTCAGATTGGGCTCATTGGTGTGCTTCCCCCCTGCCCCTGTTAAGTTTCAAGATGCCAAAATCTTCTGCCATCTAACAAATCAAGCCCTTATCAAACTGAAAATGAAAGGCAATATTGCATGGTAGTGAAAGTGGGCTTTAAAAGATAATGCCAGATAGTTTAGGCCCACAATTCAGGATTTGTTTCTCTCTCTATTAAAACCTAGTGAACCAAATCCTACGGTCTTTGTTCATGGCAGGAAAAGTAAGATGTAAGACAGTGGGACTCTGCCTGGAATGGACTGGCCCAATACTAACAAAGTGAGTGAAGGCAAGTTTTTATTAAACTAATTCTCCTGCAGTACTTGGTACCCAAACATTACAGCATCTTGCTAGCATCTGGAGAGGAAATTGGCCAGCCTTGTCTCATTTTTCAAGCTGAACAAAGAGACACTAAGCAATGAATGGCATCAACTGCAAAAATTAGACTGGTATTAAAAGTATAATCTTATTTTTAAATATATGGTGGGTATTTAGTAGATAGCAATCCATTTAATCTACTGCAGCTGAGGATGAAAGATTCAGAACATTGTAAACAATTGTTCCAAGGCAAGAGAATGTAAAATATCACTCACCCGTGTTAGCCTAATTTTAGAAGGATCAATGTCTTTTCTCTCAATTTCAACATTTTCCTGTAGGTATCTACCTATCTTTTTGTATTTGTTTGTTTTTTCTTTTCTTTTTTTCTTTTCTTACAACTTTTCTTCTGACAGGTAGATTCTTAAAGGTGCAAGGACTCCTGAGGTCTTCAGAATTAGGGGGAGGGATAGCTCAGTGGTTTGAGCATTGGCCTGCTAAACTCAGGGTTGTGAGTTCAATCCTTGAGGGGGGCCACTTGGGGATCTGGGAAAAAAATCAGTACTTGGTCCTGCTAGTGAAGGCAGGGGGCTGGACTCAATGACCTTTCAAGGTCCCTTCCAGCTCTAGGAGATGGGATATCTCTTTTATAAATATAAAATTATACTGCATCATCATTGTTTCTTTAACCCTGGTGTTGTTGGAGGACCTCATAGGATCTAACTACCTTTTAAATCAGTTATTCTATAACTTTTCTTTTCCCTTCTCCTGGAAAAAGACAGAATATTTGTCAATATATTTAGGCTGAGACTTTCCAAATTACCTACGAGATTCGGATGCACAGTTCCTATTAATCTTAGTGGAAATTGGTCCTCCAAATCCCTGAAGTGTCTTTGAAAATCTTAGTCCTAGAGGTTTGTCTACACAGGGAAGTTCTACCAATACAAGATAGGTTGCGAATTTAAATTTCTATGGTTATACCAATAAAATTCTCCATGTCAACACAACCCCCTACTATGTAAAATGTTTACTTTATTTATAAAATAGTAGTAGTTCTGGATCTTACAAGAGAAGCGTCCTGTTTTATTTTTAACAACTATCTTCCTAACAAGCAGATTTGCTTTTCACTGAGGTTATTGACCCTGTTAGCTTAGTTTTTATTGCCTGTTCTAAAAGTGGTCCTGTTAAGGCTTTGTGCCTGTGCCCTCCTTTGTTGTTGTTT
The DNA here is from genome assembly GCF_011386835.1 of Chrysemys picta bellii. Taxonomy (NCBI): domain Eukaryota; kingdom Metazoa; phylum Chordata; order Testudines; family Emydidae; genus Chrysemys; species Chrysemys picta. The sequence continues at coordinate 10,188,067 of NC_088811.1, read as the reverse complement.
GTGATACAGAAAGTAAATTTGAAAAGCTTCTTCCTGCTTACTGCATAAAGAAATATGGGTGTCAAACCTAGGTTTCTCTGACTTGACTAGAAGGTTCATTGGATGTCATTGGAGCATATTTGAGGCCTATCATCTTTTTAATGAAGATATTCTTTGCCCCAAATTAGCTATTCAGTAAAGGTAAATAAACAAAACAAAATTTAACAGTACAGCTAAAAATTATGTACTACTGTAGACATTTTAATCTTATACATGTATGTACCAAATCGTAATCTGTAATAGAACAGATTAAACTTGGGTTGAATCTGGAAGTTGATCACAATTTTACTTGATTTGTTTTTAAGGAGTTGTGCAAAATGAGAAATTAAGAGAAAGCGAATAATGCTATAGAGTGTCACTTGCCTTTTAAGGCAGCACTGAGTTCAGCATTCCAAAGCAGTGTATTTTAATACTTTTTGTATCAGTTTAGTGGATTGCAGATTCTTAACTAGTGCCCACAAATAACCATTTTTGTTGGTGCATATCTGCCACCCAAATTGATCAGCTCTTCTGGGATGATTGAAACACTTCCTTTTTTTTTTTTTTTAAATCAGGTAGTAATGTTGCAGGCATTTGATGCTTAAGATTTTGTCATCTCTCTTGCTGGCTGGATTGTGAAGTATTCAGTGAGCAGATACTGGAGGCATTGGTGAAGAGAAAGTAATTGATCATTTACACTTTTGGTAATTAAACAATAAAGTGAGCATTTTCAGGAGACCATTAATCAAACCGGGCATTTAAGTGTTGTGGGAAGCCCTTTGATGACACACAAGTTGCATTCTTTTTCTTTTATGATGCACCAGGGGGCATTATGTGTTTTTCAGAATGCCTTCTTCAAAATCATATATCCAGAAAATGGACTTGTGCATATGAACATAGTGTAATCAACTAATCAATCACCCCTGTAATTATAGATTTCAGATCCTATTTTTAAAGTTGCTTTTAAATTGTTTACTAACACAGGCATCATTGGACTTTGGATAGAATGACTAGCCACTTTTGAATGAAAGGTTAAACCTTCTTGTCTGAACATATTTAGTACTTTATAGGTAGTGGAGTTGATGTATGATGTTTTATTCTGTCAGTAAGAGGATTTGTATTTTAGTGCAGTTTTAAGAGCTATTTTTGCTATTGAGACAATTGATGGGCCTTTATTTTCATTTTAAAAAAAGTTTACTTGCTGGACTGCAGCTGTTCTCCTGATTCTGGTCCTTCATATAAACATTATTTTTTAAAATGCATGGAGTCCAGTGAAGTGTGCGGATTCCAAAGGAGCCACTTACAACTTTCCAGGAAAGATTTTTTATTTATTTATGAAGATAAATTGTTACATTGTGACACAAGTTAAACTTGCATTGCTGCTGCTTTCCCTCAAAAAGGTAATCACTTATTGGGAATTAAGCTAACCAGTATCCAGTTGCTGTGCTGAAAACTTACCACATGATAAACTCAAAGTTAATTACATATAATCTTTTTTTCCAGACAAACTCACACTAATGCTGGTTCCTTGAGAATGGGAATATAAATAGCAATTTAAATATTCATTTTGCCTTTATGCCCTTGTTAGTACTAGAAATATTAGTATGTTTGTGTTGCCCACTTCCTCTCTTTTGCACCAGCCTGCCATTCTCAATAAGATTGAGAAAAATGCCAAGTTATATTCAGTTAACTGGTTTCTTTTGAGGAGACTGGTTATGTGGGACTCATCATCTGGACAAGATTTAATATTATTTCCAGTTGTATAATATTTCAAAGGACAGAATATTCTTTGTGAATTAAATGACTTAGTTGAGAGAACTGTTTTACTTGTAGATCTTTCTTTAAACTGAGATGTCAAAAGGTAGTGACAGTTGAAGAGTTTTAACTCTTTTTTTTAATCTAATATCTTAAATTGATGAACAAAGCTCTTCACTGTTTGACATTTAAGCCTGCTGGTGGGATTAAAAAAGGGCTAGGCAGGTGCACTTTTATATTCTTGAGAAAGGAAAGAAGATTGTGACCCTTCAGTCATTGTTTCAAAAGGTGAGAAATGGATGTTCAAGGGTTGGTGAAACCAATTTTTTAAAAATTGTTCTGATGTAATTTAATTTAATTTGGGCTGATACCTTAGACTGAGCATTTAAAACAAAAGGATTTAAACTATAAAGTGTGTCTGGGATAAAAGGATATATACTAAAATAGAAATGTGATTAAATATCTTGCAATATCTTGTTCACCATAACCAAAGCTTTATTTGCATGCATCTCTGCAATGGCTATGTTAGAGATTTCTTTAATATTTATAGGGAATAGAATTTCTCTGTATGTCAGTGTGTTAAACTACTTGTTTTAAAAAGCAATTTTGTGACTTCATTACCACTAATGCAGACTGAGGTTTTGAGTAATGCCTGGGAAAATGAAGGGGAGGGGTCAAGTTTACTATGTGTAGTATTCTGTTCGCAGAGGGATTGAGGTGCCGAAAAACCAAGAAAGGGAAGTCCTTAGGGCCAGGCTGACTCCTTCTTAAGATTTGCTTCCGTCAAAGCCCACGTTGGCATATCCCATGATGTACTGAACGTATGTTTGCGTCAGTCACTTCGCAGAGCTCCACTGCTGAAGCTCGTGTGGCTCATTTATCTATCTGTTTATACAGTACACTTGACAGGTATTTGAGATGCTGTACAAATTTTACAAGAATAATTAAAATGGATCTGGGGGCCAATGTCCCAGAAAAAAAGTCAACCTAAGGAAAAATGGGCAAAAAAGAAATGTCCCAAAAGGAATGACTGGGAGTGTGGGGTGGGGAGCCAAAATAGTCATGACTTTTTAATAGGAAGATCTGTAATGAGTCTTGAAAACGGCTATAGAGAGACCCAAACATAAGGAAAACTAGCCTGCCTGAAGAAACTTCGATAATGTCATTGGATGATTCTTAAATCATTTTCATAAGGCTTCTTTTTCTACCACTCTGAGGTTTACTTGAACTGTTTTAAAATTAGTTCTCAAACTGAAGTTTTAGAGCGCTAGGATGTATGTGGTTGTGTACACTTTCTCTTTAGGGAGCATGGGGAAGGCAAAGAATGCACTAATCAGAAGAACAACCCATGCATCTGAAGAAGTGGGTTTTTTACCCATGAAAGCTTATGCCCAAATAAATCTGTTAATCTTTAAGGTGCCACCGGACTCCTCGTTTTTGTGGAAACAGGCTAATACAGCTACCCCCGGATACTAATCAGAAGGTGCAACCTGGGCTGAAACAATGTGAATAGTGCATCTTTGTGTCATGCTAGAAATGCTGATAAGCGCTTTTAAAATGTATAAACAAGTTGTCATCTTGCTGATCTGAAGTAGTCTATATCCTCTTGTGAGTTGCACTCAGAGTGAGGGACTGGGATGGAGAACCATCCCATGGCACAGTATGTCTTGACTTCTAGCAAGTAGGGTCTGTTAACATACAGCACTTTTATGGTGTGTATGTCGGAACCTCCTTGGTCAGCCTGGTTCCATGAAGACTAAGAGTGCGGTGTATCCCGTTGCTACTTTCTCATGGTGCTATCCAAAAAAGATCATGCATTTTTTTTCATACTGGATTGCACAGGCTGTTGGCTTTGCAGTGATTCTTCATACTCCCCCATTCCCCTACCTCAGTGGAATAGCGTGACTTCTTTTTGGAGGAGGCCATTATTAACGCCCTTTGACTTTTTTCTGAGACTTCCCAAGATATCTCCTTCTGCATTTAGATGGTTTTGGTACATCTTGAGCCTCCTCACTAGAGTATAGCTGTGAATATGCAGCCCACTTCTGGATGGAAGAAAAAATGATCAGAAGAGCAAATGTGAAAGTTGTCTTCAGAAGGAGAAGATAGGTTTTTGGAAGAATAATGTGTTCATTCCTGTTGTTCATTGTGATTCTTTCTCTCGCTGTGTTGTCCAGGGTGCTTCAGAGAATTTATAAAGGAGTATATGAGGTCTTTCTGGCGTTAGAGCTAGGGTTAAGGTCACAATGTCGCTTTTGAGCACTTTTGCAGAGAGTTGTGGTCCAGCATAGTGAAAGTTGCATTCCTCGGTGGCCACTGTGATTGATAGCTTCTTTTGTCCTGTAGAAAGCTTATATTTTCTGCTGCCTCCCTATTTCTCCAGCAAATATGTAGAAAGGGCTATAAATTTGTACAATGTAGAAGATATATTCTGTAAAATATGAACAGATGCCAGACTTGTCATTATAATTACCAGTTAGCAAGGAACAGGAGTATGGTCTAGGAACTGGAGTGAACATTTGCTCTCTTCTCACGGCTTCCTACTCCTCCAGCTGGAATCTCCTCCCATTAACAATATGGGAAGTGCAATGTGATCATGCTTTTCTGACTCTTGTTCTCAGCCCCCACGTTCAGAACTCATGTCATACTCTCTGCATGAAGAGAAGCATTAAGTGCAAGCCAATGCCAATCAGTGAGGTATTCAGCAAGGAAACTGTGTTCTCTGAGCTCAAACATGTCATTCAATACTTTATCAGTGAAAGCCAATGAAATTCAGGGTGAAAGAGGAGCTGCCAGTGATGAGTGCCCATTTCTTCACATAATATAATTAAAAGGTGTGCATTGGGCTTAGCTTTAATGCTGCCCACAGCTTTTACACCCTTAACAGTACATTTTTGAGTTCTACTGCGATGCCATTTGCTTCCAGAGCTTCCCAGTGAATTGAACAATGTACCCAAATGCCAGTGGTGCAGTAGACTGGATTCTAGTCACAATGCCAGTGTTTTCCTGTCCATAACCCAGGCACCCTGAGTGGAATTACAGCAGTGCCAGTCCAACTCGGCTGCCTGAAAGAAGTGTTGGAAAACCTTTTTACACTCGAGCACACCTTGTCAGTGGACAGCAAAACAGGTGGGTGTCATGTAGGGATCCTTCCTACTCACCCTGGACAAAGGTTAAATGTTGGGCAGAAGAAGACACCTGTAGTTTCATCCACTTGTATTAAAAAGTACTGATTCTCCTGAATATTTGTCATTATGTTGTGTATTCGTCAGTAGACTGCTTAATTGTAGAGAGAAATTACTTTGACTTGACCAACAGAAGTGGATCTTAACATAGCGTAGACATTTGAGACACAGGACACCATCAGTGTTTCACAGTTCTAATGAAGCTTGTCATCTTTTGCAGTGACAACAAGTATAATGCTTGGAGGGCTTTCATGTTCATAGCTGTGCTATTAAGAAAACTTCTGATTTAAATACCCTTAAGCTTTTGCATGAGTTCAATGAGTTTTTTCATGAAGGTGGATGGTTGGTCTCCAATAGCGTTCCTTCTTTTAATAATTGTATGCATGCCTTGAGAGTCCTTCACCAGTTACTGCGACAACTATATTGAAATACAGTGGTGGTGGGTAAGGATTTTGGTGCATCTTTTGATATTAATGCACCACAGAGAGAGTCAGTTTGTGCAGGTGAGAGTAGGGTGTGAGGAGGGTGATTGGGATTCTAGCTTCCAATCGCCATTGATCAGTGCAGGTATAGTGCACTATAATCCAGTTAGCCTCCCTTTCACAGGGTGGATGGCCCCTTTAAAATAAACCGGTTCAGGTCCCTTGTGCTAGATAGGTGCTTCCAGTTGGGTCAGTGAAGGGGATGGGGCAGTACCTGTGGCTATAAAGAGTTGGGCTGTCAGTAAAGGAAGAGGCAGGAGCAGCAGGGAGTGCCCTGGGAGGAGATGCAGTGGGAACCTGCTGAGAAAAAAGAGCATCTAGGAAAAAAGCCCTGGGAGACAGTGCTCAGTTAAAAGAGGAAAGTAGAATCATGTGGGAGGGACTGAGAGGGGCAAAGGGGTAAAACCCAGGAGAGCTGTAACCCTGGGTGGGCTGAGGGATTGTTTTTGTGTTTTGCCTATGTTTGGACAACAAAACTGCCTGGAAAAAGACTCTGGGTGTGGCAGTGGGTCCTTCATTGCCTGGGGACAAGCCAGCACCTTACAGTCCTCTTCAGAAGAAAGGTGGAGAGCAAGGGCTTGTCTACACTACCCACCAGATCGGTGGGCAGCGATGGATCCAGCTGGGGTCGATTTATCGCGTCTGTCAACTGCGGAGCACACTCCCATCGACTCCGGTACTCCACCAGAACGAGGAGAGCAAGCGGAGTCGATGGGAGAGAGTCAGCTGTCGACTTACCGCAGTGAAGACACCGCAGTAAGTAGATCTAAGTACGTCGACTTCAGCTACAGTATTCACGCAAGTGAAGTTGTGTATCTTAGATCGACCCTGCGCGGTAGTGTAGACAAGCCCCAAGAAGTCCTTACTAGCAGGTCCCAGCAGGGCAGGGACAATGAGAGGTAATTGGGTGTCTGGAGGCATAAAAATAACAAATTCCATGACAAAAGAGAATTCATAGCATCATGGGGGAGAAAATGCCAGATTTTATGGCCACAGAATACACAGAGCCTTGATTGAAATGAGTGAGCAGTTCACACTTCTTAGAGCTATTGTTTCAGGCCTTCTGCAGATTCAGGCAGACATTGCATTGGTTCACATTTTCGAGGCTATTTTTGTAATCTGAAGGGCTAGGAACACATCTTTTAAAAAACAAAAGGGTAAGAAGCATAAAGGAAGGTGGTGATGATTCTCCTGAAGTCTTTTGGGTTCTCAACTTGGTCCAGAACAGAGAGTTAGTTGTCCTGAGTTATAATATTCCTGGGTTTGCCATCTCCTTGCTGTGTAACTTTGGGCTTCATTTGTGTGCTTTGGTTTATTCAGCTGTGAAATGGGAGTACTTGCCTGTCTTGTAGAAGAACCAAGACTTACTTCATGTGCATAAAGCAACAGAGGGTCCTGTGGCACCTTTGAGACTAACAGAAGTACTGGGAGCATAAGCTTTCGTGGGTAAGAACCTCACTTCTTCAGATGCAAGTCTTGCATCTGAAGAAGTGAGGTTCTTACCCACGAAAGCTTATGCTCCCAGTACTTCTGTTAGTCTCAAAGGTGCCACAGGACCCTCTGTTGCTTTTTACAGATTCAGACTAACACGGCTACCCCTCTGATACTTGACTTCATGTGCATAAAGTACTTAGAACTTATGATTTAAAGATTCTGTATAAACAATCAGCAACCATGATTGAATAAAGTTGTTTCTAGCATGGTTTGAAATGTGTGGCCTGGCCCATATTGTGCTGTTGCTGTAGGAAAAATTGAAATTGCAGTAAAAACTTAAAAATACATTTAAAAAAAGGAAAAAAGCATAGAACACAGTGGCTATAGGGGAAATTGATGCCACTTCAGTTTGTTGAATGAAATACCCGCTCTTCCTGTTCAGAGCAAGAGAAACAATAATAAATGTTTAAACAAACAGTAAACCTGCATAAAGAGTGTTTTGACAAACTATTATAATATAATAGAAAATCCCCTTTGCTGTTGCCAACTTGCTATGTCTCTTGATTATGCTATAAAAACATCTGCAATGTGTAGTGCCTTGATTTCATTTTTGGCCTAATGGCTCTTGATGGTGTGTGATGTTTCGGATAATCATACAATTCACTTAGTGTGCAGAGAAGGGTGAGAAATGCCAGCAGTTTATTTTGTGGGTGTACTTTTTTTTTATTGCAATATTTATTCAGCAAACAAAGGGAAAATGAGCACTAGCTTGATTGCCAGGGATGTTCATATGAGACCAGTTTATTTTAACCTACTAATTCTATTTAACTAGGATAGAAAAGTGGTTACTTGGGTCACTTGCCAAGTTTGACTTTTTTTTTTTTTTTAAATGTTCTGAAGGGCAAAAGCCTTCGTTAATTTCTCACTTTCATGACCACAGTTGAAAGCAGGGAAGAAAAATAAATGGCTTCTTTTTAATGAGAGACTAGTTTGAGTTTAAAAAACCCTAAACTAAAGTTAATTTTTTTCTTACCATGTCAAATTAACGTGACTTCATGTTTTAGTCTTTGTGCTAAGGAGATCCTGATTTTCAAAAAGAACTTTCAACAAGACATACTGGTGCAGCCAAGCAGACTAATATTTTAGAAAGAATATTACCAGTAATAAAAAGGACAGGATTATGGTAGTTTGTTGCATTAATTTTAATAACTTTTTTACGGCTCCTGAGCTAGGATATGAAAAGTTAAAGGGAAATATGCTTCTCATTTTGATTGTGTTGGATTTATTATAGCCAATGTATAGTGCTGTTTTCCTCATACATGCAAGAATTTATTTCAAGACTTATTATAAAGCCACTCTAGTGTCTGTATGGTTAAAGATTAAATTAGAAACCTGATTTTTATCACTATTTGACTGTACCCCTCCCATACTGTTTCTGATTTTTGAAGGACACTGGATACAAAAACCTCTTCTGATTTTTAAATGATAAATATGATGGGTTTTGTTGCTCTTTTTGCGTGTGTGGGGTTACAGGTACAAATTAACTTAAACTACTGAAGTTTATACAACATACACATTCACTCTGTTGATATGCCTCAGATCCTACTCTTCTGAGTCAGTCCAGTAACTTAACCTGTTCACTTCGCCTGCTGTTTGTAGACCAGAATACCATTAGATCATGAATAGGAACTCAATGGATGGGAAAGGGACCTTTGCCCGGCAGCCATTTTGTGCTTTTGGCCACACGCATCTGCCCGATTCTAAATGCCAGCCCCCTTGCCTCATGTTAGATCATGTGGCAGACCGAAGAGGTTTGAGAAACAGCCAACATGTCTCCTCCTGTACATTCTCTTTGTGTTTTGCAGGTTTCACTGGCAGCTGCCTGCCCATCAGGTTGTGCGAATTTAGGTCTCTTTCTAGCACAGGGTCCAGTAATAAGACAAAGATCTGCCTTGACTACCTTTAGTGTCTAGGTCAGGAATGGATAACTTTAGGGCAGTAGTGGGCCTCAAATCCCCCTAAAAACCTTTGGTGGGCTCTGAGATATGAGGCTGGGGGTGTATGTGTTGGGTCCTACAACGTGGGGGCGGTTGGCGAGCAAGCCTGCCCGCACTTACCTCACAGGACAGGAGCCACCACTGTGGAGTTGTACCTGGCCCCGTGCTCTGGCTGCAAACTTTCTGAATGTTAATTTTTATAGACTTTAAGACAACACTGATAGGTGCCTTTAAAAAACAATTAAACTCCTATCTTGAAGGGGTTTTTGTGTTTGAGGATAACATAAAATCAGTGAATGAAACTAATTTTCTCAGTTGTATGTGAGTGGAGAATAAAAAAACCAAATACATCTTATAAGAGTCTAAAACATCCATCGTTTTTTCAAAGTAAGCAAGATTAGATGGTTGCCCTCCTCGTTAATTAGTTATTGGCGGGTAAAAATAAAAAGGAAAGCAAATAACACATTTTGAAATGAATGCTTAAAAGTTAAACGAATTACATAGGCTTACCCCAAAATTAATCACACCTGAGTATTCCATAGTATTGCAGATGTTATGGAATGCCCAATAAGATAGTGAATATTTAAAACAATTTAATTCACTGACTAAAAAATTCAAGATCTAACTTGAAAAGAATATATCATTTTTGCTGATGGAGTAGTGGTGAATTTTTCCCATTTCAGTTTTTTTAAATCGAAGATACATGTTGCCTAATATTCTGGCTACTTGTATTTTGGGGATTTCTGACGTCTTTCTGAGTCTGTTAAAAAATGTTGATTCATGAGTGGTGTGCGTGCTTGAAAGGCTTGCATCCATTTATGCCTATTTGTGGGAATGTAGCCTGCTCCTTCCCTTTTTTCATTTGTGCATTCTGTGTACAGTTCAGTGGTGTGTTTTTCCATTGTGTGCAACTGTTTTTTTATGAGCACATCTCTGTTATCCAGGCAGTACATCTGTTTTTTGAAGGATGTGAAAAACAAAAAATAAATGTAGGTCTCTGGCTTTTGTGGTTTCATTTAAAAAAAAAAAAAAAAAGAGGAGAAAAAATGGGGTATAAATAGAATATGTATTAGGTTCCTGTGTAATGTCAAATTTCATTTCATTTATCATGCTAACTATCAATAATGCACCAGATGTTTTGAATGCATTTAGGTTTATATTAAATTAAGCATAGCCAAGGGCCCATGATGTCCATCTATAATACTGCCAAAGCTGGCACCAAAGACAACTTTTTGAGTTAGGGGTAGCTTGTAGCTGCTGATTTTTGCGAGCATTTTATAGTAAAACATTGCTACAAAATAAGATGAAATGGCCTCACATAATGAAGATTGTATACAGTAAATCAACATTTTGCGCAAAAGGTATTGTGTGTGCTCTTGCATCCTGTTAGACAGCCACCTCTTTTTCCAACATTAGAGCAGTTGGGAACACAAATATTATTTACCAGGTTTTAGCTGTGCAGTTGGTGGATTAAAGCCTAGGAACTAGTCAGTGTATTGTCACAAGTGGCAACAGTTACCCCTGGAAGAAAACTTTAATTTTGGCTTTTTTTTTTTAAATCATTGTTAAAATATGGATCGAAAGTGTTCAGTTATAGTATGGGTAAGTATTAAAAAAAAGGGTGTTGTTGTGTGTATATAAATTAATGCATCTTGATTTTATCATACTCCAGTTTGTATCAGGATAACTGTAAGATTTTATATTAACTATACACCCACAAATGAGGGGGAAAGTGTATTTGCAATATGATTGTTAGAGACATGTAGAAGCAAGAGGATAATTAAGAGGACAAACCTTGGAGATCAAACACCCCTCCCTTTTCCTGGAAAATCACCTAGACATCACTGAAATTAAACTTGAAAAGCATGCTCTAAAGCCAGAAAAAACACCCTGAAATTTTTATCATAATGTTGCTTTTAAAAGTCCTAAATGTCCTCCATTTAAAATGAAATTCTTTTGTATTAACCTTCTTTCATATGCTAGCTTTCACCAGACTGCAGAATTGCCTGATTTGACTTTCTAATGTAACTGTAATGAATCTTCTGGGAAACAGAGCGATTGAACATACATACTGTGCAACTCCATTGTAAAATATTCTGTCAGTACTGTCGATGTATCTGGTTTTTTTAAAAGAAAAAGCGGGGCTGGGGAGGGAGGAGGAAATCCCTGTCATCTATTAACGGCTAAAACCAAACATTCTCTCAGGAATCTGAGACTAATAGACACCACGCTATGCCATGGTGACTTGATGAAATGTTTCAGTATCACTTAGATAAATACACCAAGTTGGTAGGGAGAAAACTGAGTGAAACCAGTGAAGTATAGTACAATTACATTCAATTCCAGTACACTCATTCTGAGGGAGCAATGCAAAGGATGAAAAATATTGGCAAGATAGTTTTGTGACAGGCACAAGCGAGAAAATTACTATGTACGTTATGTTTGAATAGCCAGCAAGGTGAAGTATTTGGTGGACAGTAAATGCAGCATCTATATACAATAGACCACGTGGCCTCTTCGTTCTAGACATTTTAATAGCGTAAGCATTATATTTGTCACCTTAATATAGCAGCTGGTGAGTCAGAGGCTAAAAACATAGGGGTTTCCATGATACAAGTTGGTTGCAACTAATCTATCCAGAGTATCAGTAATTGTAGTAATATAAAGCTGTTTTATCTGTGTGAAAGAAATTTAACACCGGCATTTAATAATTAAGAATTTATTAGTTTAAAACCTCCCATCATAAGTAGCCAGATGGTGCTGTATTGAAATGGCCACTTGCATTAGCATTTTTAAATAGACTGGTCTTGCATTTAATATTGGGTAGCCTTGACTTTGAAGATTTCAATCTTTAAGACCTTTTGAAGTCCAGGATAGAAAAGGTAGTGATTTCCTTTTATTACAATGAAAGGCAGCACCCATACTGAAATACGAAAGGTAGGTAAGTGAATTTGAACCTTTTGATATTTTTTATATGGCATTGACCTTTATAAAGCAGCATAAAACATCTTTGCTGAAAACGTTAAAAAGATGAGAGTGAAGGGAGAACTGTAGCATAATTAAATGGTTTTATTTTAGCTACAGATTCAATCTAATGTGAAAGCCTCCGGTAATAGACGCTTAGGTAGATGGGATAAGGTAAGGGTGTGTGTGTATATGTGTTTGTGGGGGTTTTTTGTCAGAGGGAAGCATTTTTTAATAATAGCAGCTTGAGTGGTGTGATGAAGCATCCGATGGGTGCTCCCAGGAGAGGGTGATTATACTGGAGAGATATCAAGCTATGAATCATTTACGTTAACCTCTTGCTGAAGCACAGCTTGCATTTTTAATGGAGGATGATTGCATTTCATAAACAGACCTTTAAAAATTAAAATAATATTGATCCTCTTTCATTTAGCTCTATTAAAACAACATGCTATACATCTCTTTCTAATAGCAACAGGACGGATTATTGTTAATGTAAATTTGTACATATCTAAAATATACACATACAGAGGCTTTGAGTAGAAGGTATATTTGTTTGTTTCAGTGTCTTCATATTCTTCAGCCAGTTTCACACATGGTCTGACATACTTGCAGAAAGATACTTTGAAAATGTTCCCCTTCATGTATGGAATGCATGTGAAGGCTTTGTTTTCTTCTTCAAATTCTGTGATGCTCTCAATTTGGCACTTGTAAGCCATTCCTTTCATATTTCTACCATAAAACACAAAATGCCTCTTATTTGCACTCTGCACTGTCTAGCTGTAAAGACAATGTGTAAAGTACACTTGCATATGATCTGAATCTGTACACTAGAGGTTATTGATATTAGGTATAGTTTTGTTATTTTAGTAGATAGTAGTAATACATAATAATTCGATGTGCTTCTATAGTGCCTTCCAGTTGACTGTCTCAAAGGGTGCCTTAAAACATTAATTTAGCCTCACAATACTACATTGAAGTAGATATTATTCCCATTTTTACGGACCTGGAATGCAAGGCAGAGAAGTTAAGATGCTATCTACTCTGTAAAAATGTTTGATTGTGATTACCAGGAATAAAATATTTGTAGTTACTTTAAAGATAGGTAAATTTTGTGTGTGATGTATGTCTTTCCCCTCTTTTCATTATCTGATTTCTGTGATTAATTTTTTGTGGTAGTGGTTATATTGGGGTTTTTGAATATTTCTCTGAGTAGTTCTGTTTTTGTATTTCAGATTTAATAAAAGAAAAATCGTGGTGGGGGACAACCATGTCTGATCCCAACAGAATTAAAATATGGCTGGGACTTGCAAAAATGGGCCTAAACTTGGTTCAAGACAATGGCTTTAAACTAACCCCAAAAGTCCCCCCCCAACTATGTCACAGCCCTGCAAAGTCCTAGGGCAAATCAAAAACACAAATAAAGTTCCTTGGAAGCTTTTCAAAGGCTTTGTAATATAAAGTTCGAGGGGTGCACTTCTCTTAAGATGTCACAGTATAATGTTTGGCACTAGACCATGCTAAGGCTGTTGTCTACACTAGGAAGATTGAAACCCCGAATTCTCCACTGATGCCGCAGCCCTGATGGATAAAATTTACTTAGCCTTGTCTACACCACAGCCTCCACCAATGCTACTACCTTTGGAACAGTGTCAGAAGTGAATTACAGTTCCTAATTTTACTATCTTAGACCAGATCTATCCGTAATGCCAGTAGTATTTGTTAAACAAAACAACTATTTCCTGTGCTCATTCATGTTTGTTTCTGGCATATCCATTCTCTGAAGGATAGTGATTGGTGGCTGTTGAGAATTCAGACAAGGCGGTATAGTATTAATAAGCTAATCAGAATTCAGATACATTGATTTTTTTGCACAATTGAATTTAGTTGCATTGCCTGTTGCTCAAGTCTTCGGTATGCTGCATGCTCAAGCAGTCATTCCTACTGTCTCCTCTTCTAATGAATGTCTTTGGTCTTGTATATGCTACTCCATTTTAGTGTGTGTAAATAGCTTGTAATGTGGATGACTCCATACAGGTTCATGTCCATGTGCAGAATGGTTAATGTATGGTTCCTGCCTGTGCTAGTGTACCACATTTCAGCATTATTGGGTGTGGATTCTAGCATGGTAGCTTTTATGGTGTAGATGGAAGCCATTTTAACTGTGTAAATAGGTCTGCCAGTCCTCTTCCCTCACATCATTCTGTGCTGGAGGAAACCCTAAAGCAGTGTTTCTCAAATGCGGCCAATGTGGCCACATGCAACCACCAGGCACTTTTCTTGCGGCCACAGCCTCCTGGGCTGTGATTTGTGTCGGGGGAAGAAGCCGTGGTCCTTCCCCCTCCCTGTTGCTCCTGGATGCACTGCCTTGGTGTTGGCTGTTGGGGATGCAAACGGGTTGGAGCCTGCCCCCCTCTGGAGACAGCTAGGGCACAAGGCTGGAGGAGCAGGCAGCCGGTGAGTTCCCCACCTTCTCAGGAGTGGTGGGGCTCAGGCTTTGATAGAGTGACCAGACAGCAAATGTGAAAAATCGGGACGGGGGTGGGGGTAATAGGAGCCTATATAAGAGAGAGACCCAAAAATTGGGGCTGTCCCTATAAAATCGGGACATCTGGTCACCCTTGCTTTGGGTTTCAGCTCTGGGGTGGCAGGTTCTAGCCGTGGGGCTTCAGTCTCCAGCCCTGGGCTCCGGCTGCGTGGCGGCAGGCCCTGGGGTCTGGCCGTTGGGGCTTCGGTCTCTATCCCCGAACCTCATGGGGCTTCAGATTCTGGCCCCCTGCTGCCTTCCCCAGTCACCCACCCAATCCCATCGCCCCTAGCCCCGCTGCCTCCCGCGACCACCCATCAACAGCTTAATTTGTCCCCAGGCTTGCTGGGGTTGAGTAAATCTGCTGTGAAAAGTGGTACTTGTATGTTTGTTAATATCACTTTTCACAAAACTTATTAGCTAGCATTAAATAAATTACAATGATTTGGATGTGTATATTTGCATATTTATTTGTTGTTCCTAAAGCTAATTCAGTATTTTAGGAAAAAGTGTGAGAGCTGAAGCGCTCCAGCTAGACCACTAGGCCAATGCTCAATCTTTCCTTTGTCTCTGTTGCCACCTCTTCCTGAGCATCTGTACTCCCAGTCTGTTCCCTCTTTCTTTCTGTTCCACACCCTGGCAGTGGAGCATCTGTGTTTCTGCTATAGAGTGCCCGCTCCCCAACTGTGCCATGCATACGGCTTGCAACTGCAGCACGAAGGCAATCCTTCCTTTTGAGGTTCCCCTGCAGGGGCTTTATAAAATATGAGTGAGTAGAGAAAGTGTGGGATATCTGTGATCCCAGAACATACTTGACCCCAAGTGTGTATTTGAGAGGGGAGAGGTTGGTGATGGAAGAGCCAGTAAGTTTGTATTTTTATTAAAATGTTGCTAGGTTAAAGTTTTGTTATAAGATAGCATTTCAAGAGCAATTAATTTGCAGTGACTGAAATGACCTCTTCTGGGAAGTCATTCCCACTCAATGAAGGGCTCCCTGCTGCCCTGCTCAGCCATCAAGGCAGCGTGACTCCAGCTGATGCATTTGTTGAGAACTTTTTTTTTACAGATTCAAAATTGTTTATTAAAGCTAATGTTAAAATGATATAATACACAGATTAAGGAAAGAGTATCTGTACACCTGGATATAATGCTTGCTTTATCCAAAAGTACAAAGTTTGATTTAAGGTAATCAAATACATATAGTACATGATCTGCAATATCCCAAATTAAGGTTAATAAATTCAGCGATACAGGGCGGCTATGATTGGCGAAACTAGACATTAGATCCAGAATAAAATACTCGTAGGTTCCAAATTTACGGGAATTGCTGTGGCCTATTCAAGGGCCAAAGGTCTGACAGATTTAAGTTTAATCATATCTATCTGGAGGGCAAATAGCTGAATTTTATTGTATCTTTGTTTAAACTGCATTTATTAAGAGAACACAAAGGGTATTCCCCCCCCCCCCCAAGTAGTACTTTTTACTTGCGACTTCATTAAAAAGTGTTTGGGAGAAGAAACTCTGATTTAATTAGACCTAAAAGTTTCATGCACTTTTGAACATCTCATGTTGGAGACTTGCAGACTTGGTCATAGTTTTTGAAATGAAGTGTTGATGCATTGTAGCATTCTGAAGCTACAGAAACACAAACTGCTAGTGAAAATCTTACTAACCTGAAGATATTTCCCATCTGACCAATAGTGTAGACTAATTTCAGAGCAAATGGAAAGGTGCAGATGCATCTTGAATACAGAATTATTATTACAAAAATTGTACCTAGGAAAGTCAATATTTTTCCTTTGACTCTGAAATAATAAAAAGTAAAAATAGAGAAATAATGAAGTGATGCCAATTTCCAGTAAAATACATGTTTTAGTTTTCAAGAAGGCTAAAATTTACACTTTGACATGTTAATATAGTTTTTTAGTAAAAACATTACTAAAACAGACCTCGTCTGATCTTGTCACATACTACAAAATTAACCTTTGTGACTAATTATAAACAAAAAAGTTGTTAAAAAAGCAGCAGGGATTTAAACGTAAAGGATCACATGAAAGCCCAGAGCTGGTGTGCTTGATATCATTTTATTTGCTTTTAAAATGCAGACAGCATCCTGTAAGTTGAAAATAAAATGAAAACTGAAATCTAAAATAAAACTGCTCGTTGATCTCAAATACAATTTTGCTAGATTCTCTAGGGGCCTTAAGATCATCTCTGTACTTCAGTGCTAGTATAGTCCTATATTTTGCTTGGAGGATTTTACCAACACTTGAATTGAGTAGTTAAAGGCAAATGGTGCAAAAGTATTTTATTTTTTAAAAACCATCCTGTGGACTGGTCTCCATTTTGTTTCACTTTGCCCCCTCCCTTCATACTAAATGTAATTCCCTGTTTTCCATTTTGGTAGGCTGACTTGTTTCCTTCTCTTAGATTAACTATACACAAATAAAAAAAAAAAAGTGCTGACAAGCTGAAGTCCACGTTAGGAGGCAAAAGGGGTTAAAACCCATGATGTGTGTCACGGAGTGTCAGTAGAATTTGTTTTGTGTATTATTGTGTGCAAATGAATGTCCTGTGTGTGTATCTGTAAATGAAACCTTGCTATTATTTGTTGCCATTTTGCATTCTGTTTTTTGTAACCTCTTGATGAAATGGTTTTCATTGTTTACTGATCAGGTGTATTCTGACATTAATAAAACATTGGCCGTAATGGGCTATGACACATTCTCAGTACTCTTTCCTCTACAGTGTGTCTAGTCTTTGACAGTTACAGAAGGTGTCTATAGAACTCAGGCCTTGCATAGGAAAGTCCCTGGGGTAATTGGCTTTGACGGATACTGGTTGCTGCAATAATACTGATCCATGCGCTTGTGTGAGCTGCATAATGCCTGAAGGATTCTGTATCCATCAATATGTCCTCAGCTTGAAGCATTTTTTTATACTTTTTTTTTCTTCCTGTGGCAGTTTATTAAAAGAAATACTTGCTACATTTACTGTGTATTTGGTATCTACACAGCCTCAGCTGTCATAGTAGATGAAAACACTGTCCTGGAATTCTGTGCATAACATCAGTGTTTGTTTGAGTCAGCCCTAAGCAGCCGATATAAAGAAAAGGACTTGAGCAATTGGTGTTAGACTTCACTTCTATTCCAAGTCTTCCTTTCATTTGTGTAGATGCCATTGAGGTTTTTTAAAATGATCTGATATTAATACATGGCGGTTGGATGGCAAGAGCATGATTGCTTTTGTTTGCAAAAATTAACAAGCTGTGCGACAAAAAGGAAAAGAAACATGAAGAGTGGTGTAAATTGGAAACCAGGAATGACAGTTTGTCAGTTACAACCACAAGTGTAGGCGTGATGTCCTATTTGCTACCCTAACTAATAATTCAGATTTCTTTTGCAGTGGCTGATGGAGGTTTCATCTTCTTTTCAGTCTTTTTGGTCTCATTTGATCTTATTATTAGCACAACTTGAGACATTTAAACGGCAACAAATCCACCTGGGCCAGATGGCGTTCATCTGAAAGGCCTGAAGGGACTAAATCAAGTAGGTGCTCTACTTAAATGTAAAGCTTCTGCTTTTTTTAAATTTTTGAGTGCCTCTTTTCTGACCTCAAAGAATGTAGGTAATGTATTAAACCTCACAAAACGACTAATATACGTGTATATTTATGAAACATCTTACCAATGGGAAAGCTGAGGCAGAAAGAGGTTAAGTGACTTGGCCAAGGTCACATATTGAGTCAGTGGAAATGCAAGGAATAACATCAGGGAATCCTGACTCATCCTGCCATGTTATGGTTGTTAGCTATCTTTGGCCCCAACAGTTTGATTAGTTAACACACCCGTGGCTTAGAGAGTGGCCATTTTTGTGCCCATCCTTTATATCTTTTTAAAGAAGTCTTAATGTTACTTGTAAGGAATCGTAGTGAGTCTTATGCTAGAACTAGAAAACACAGAATTGTATCTGTTTATCGTACTAAAATGCCTTAATTTATATAGTATGATGTGGACACATGAGCACATCTTTTTGAAATAATAAATCAAGTCTTTCTCTAACTCTTTGCAACATTGAACAGAATACCCTTTATATATCAAAGGCCCTCCCAAGAGGCTAGTAAGGAAACTTGGTCACATAGAGGTGAGGCATAGCCAATCATGGATTAAAAACTAGTTAAGAGATAGAAAGCAGAGGGCAGGAATAAATGATTAGCTCTCAGCATGTAAAGTGGTTAATAGTTAAGCGTTCTGAGGATCAGTACCAGGACAATCACTGAATATGTTTAACAGTGACCTGGGGTAGAGAGTAAATAGTGAGGTTGCAAACTTCTTGCTGATGACCCAGTTAAGTTGGTTGGTAAAAACTGTGGAGGATTGTGAGGAATTCTTGGACGTAATAAAACCAGGAAACTGAGAAGGACGATGACAGATGTAATTCGGCATAGACATGTGCAAGGCAATACACATCAGAGGGAAGTACTTAAATTACCCCTTCACACTGATGGATTCTGAATTAGCTGTAACCTCTCAGGAAAAAGATGTAGCCATCGTTGTAAGACAGTTCAATGAAGATGTCTGCTCAATGTCAGCAGAAGTCTAAAAAGTAAGATGTTACTCTGTGTTAAGGGATAAGGAATAATGTGGAAACCATGCTATTATGAAAGGTCAGTAGTGTCAACTCCACCTTGATTGTTCAGAGGCATGCTGGGGATTAGTCCATATAAGGAGAAATTTTAAAACAACAATTCTTAACACAGGACCTGCCATCCAAAGACTTGGAAGTACTTAATATGCAAGACGAATCAACTTAATTCCTGTACAGGATAACAGCACAAGATCTATTTAAGTCCTATTTCAGGGGCATCACTGGTACTTAGGGCTGTGCTGGCACTCTGCCTGAGGCGAATTTCAACAGTGCTGTCTACACCAAAAGTTTGCTCGGTATAACTGTCATTCAGGGGTTTGGAAAATCCACACCCTTGAGCGACGCAGTTATACCGACGTGAGTCTGTAGTATAGACCAAGCTTCAGCCTTTCAGGTATAGTATTATTAGGTGTTACTTGTAACAATTTCAGGGGAAATGTCTGATCCTTCTGGACACAGCTGTCTTTATTATATTGAGTTGGGTCATAATAAAAATGTTTTCCTCTGTACAAGTTTTTTTTGTTTAATTAACACCTCTACTGTGCAGTGATCAATGTCTGTTTTTTCTCTTTTTTTTTTTCTTGTTCTTTTTGTGGCTCAAGTTTCCTTACAAGTGTGATTTAGATCAGATATTCTGAAAAGGTATAACTGAGATATTTAGCCCCCCACCTCCTTTAATGAAAGAGTTAAGTTAAAACCCTGAAGCAGGATGTTCCCATTGGTCTTCATGTAATTTCTTGGGAGAGGGGAGAAGAGCAGGAGACAATCCAAGTTGGGAAAAGATACTGATTGTGAAAATTTCCAGTGAGCACAAATACTTACTAAAGTGGGGCTTGATTTCAGTTTCACTTGGAAATGGGGTAGGCATTTGTGGGGAGATTTTTTTTTGAAAGGCCAACTAGGTGCCCAACTCCTATTGACTTTAAATGGGAGTTGGGTGCCTAGCTCCTATTGTCCCTTTGAAAATCTCCCCCTTGATCTGTAATTTGGTAATGTAATTTTTACCCCATCCCAACACCCATTTAAAATTTCTTGTGCTGAAAAATGTTACCACAGACGCCATGTTACAACATAGCATAGCAAATAACATATTCGAGCATAAGGCTTCTTTCTAGCTGTGTTAATAGCTAAGTATTTTGTGGTGGACTTGACACGGTTGATCAGAACGATAAAAACACGTTTGGTTGTGTTGATATTGTTTTGAGGTAACCTTAATTTAAAAACATATTGATATTTAAGGACATTCAGCCTCTTTTGTATTGCGGTATTGATTTTTACAGAGCCACAGTATACAGAATATTGCTTTTTCAAATTAACCCAGCAAAGCCTTGGGAGTCAAAATCATATTACGAAATGCTATTCTAGGTTAACGATTAATGTAATTACATGTATGTGACTGAGACTGAATTCTGCAACATTAGCAATTTAATTATAAAATGCATTATGATGGTATGCATAGTGGAAAATGTTTAACTGATAAACGTAACTGTTCTTCTGAATGCCACTGATGAGGGTCAGTCATTCTGGTTCCTATATAAACTGGCTTTAGAGGTGTGCATGTGTACAAGTGAGAGACTTTAATTTGCATCAGAATGAAGCTTGCTAGCACAGATGTTGAATCACTTACTACATTTGGCTTAAATCTTATTTATAGGCTCTACAACTTGGTCTTGATTCATAGGGTTTTAGACTTTTTTTGCACACAAATTAGAATAAAAAAATATTTTAAAACTTTTTTTGTGACATAACTCCAGTGCAAGCAGTGAATATTGATTTCTTATCTGGAATTTAGGAAGATGGAAACTAACCTGCAAGATTTTTCATGCCCAATCTTTCCCTGTGCTTCCCAGTTAGGACAACTTTTCTGCTATTTGTTTCTTACTCCTGCGGAGCTCACAGTTCTGTCTGTGGGTGCCATCTTGTCTCTGCTGCCTCAGCCAGTGTCTAGATTAAGATGGAGTGCAAACAATAAGACAGTGTGGAGGAAGGCAAGAAAGTGCCCTTCATGTGGCAATCATGTTCCTACTTTCATAGTAGGCCTGGTTGTTACTGCCTGCCTTGTACCTTCCCTCCTAGGGTGACCAGATGTCCCGATTTTATAGGGACAGGCCTGATTTTTGGGTCTTTTTCTTATATAGGCTCCTATTACCCCCCACCTCCTGTCCCGATTTTTTCACGTGTGCTGTCTGGTCACCCTATTCCCTCCAGCTTCATGGAGACCAACCATCCCTGGGAGAAGGTGGAAATGTGAGCAGGCTAGTAGGCAATCCCATCTTCTATGTGGGCAGGTTGCACTGATTTAACTTAAGGTGCCAGTTTAAACAACGTTTAGATAAGTCAGTACAAACCCGTGTGGGGTTTGTGTATGCTCTCATAAACCGCATTTAAACTGAAATAGGAGGATTAGTCTACATGACAAAACTTTGCCAGCATAGCTATGTTGACTAAGAGTCTCAAAAAATCTGACCTCCTAGCTGATAAAGCTATGACAGCCAAATCCTAGTGTAGCTGCAACTGTGCCAAAAGTGCTTCTCTCGTCTTAGCTGATGTTGGTCATGGAGGTGGTTAGCTATGCTGACAGAAGTCCTTTCTGTTGGCTTATGTTGCATCTTCACTGGGGCTCTGCTGGCATAGCTATATCGGTATAGCTTTACCAGAAAAGCACTGATAGTGTAGACAAACCCAGAGTGTCCACATGGTTACTTAAGGTGCAGATTTCCCATCTAGACAAAGGCTTCATGCTCCTGCATGTATAGGAAAGGAAAAACCCTGTCCATGCTGGTCAGAAAAATGTTGTTAGCCACGGCAGTATTTTAAACAAGGTTGTTGCTAGTAATGGTTTTGACATTTAAAGTATTGATGGAGATTCCCAGGGCCCATCTACATAGTATAGTGTACTATGTTGGACAGGGTAGTTCTCTATCTATGTTTGTCTGGTTTAAGATATATGGAATAGGCCAAATTTTGTTGAAAATCAGGGATGTATCATAGTTATAAGACGGACTTGGTCCCATCCAGGCAGACAGGATCAAACCATTAGAATGTAATAGGACACTACAGTACTCTGACATAGTGAATTTGACTGTATAGACTAGAAACAGGACTGGATTGAGTTAATTCCTCTGCTTCCTGATTTTCCTAAACAAAACCAAGAAAACTCCTTATCTTATCTTATTTTTTTGTCTGTGTGGGTTAACCCTCCCCCATACCTCTTGGTTGCTAATTATCTTGTAACATTAATAGGCTTAGTGAGAGAAAATTGCTTGAAAATACTTATTCGGACTTTTTATAAAAGTGGGGCTTGGAAAATATTCCACCCGGACTCAACCTGTATTTGATCATGATTGTTTTCACAACTAAGCAAACTGACACTGACGTAAACCATCATCTTAGAGAGGTGATCCGTAATTCATGTTGGTGAATATTTCCTTTGCACCCTGTCGCTCTAGTTTAGAAATCAAGGTGCTCCTACGAGTGCATTAACGAAGTTGCAAACTATGAAAATGCTATGGTAATGGCTAAGGTGCTGCTTTATGCTCTGATCGCTTCATAACTTGAATGCTAAAATAGTGATACCTCCCTCCACTCCCCCATTCATGACATGCTTAGTCTATTTGATTCCCCCTTCCACATCACAGAATTCCACCTTGAACATGCCAGTTATGTTGGTATTCAAGCACCTAAACAGGAGAATTTAGGCTGGGATTTTCAAAAGTTCCTAAGTGACAGAAGACCGTAAATCTCATTGAAGTTAGTGGGACTCCACATGTGCTCTTGAGTCTTTGCATGGAACAACATGCGGGATTGGGGCCTTTGTTCTTAAAATACATCATGCCTGAGTTCTTTCAGGCTCACGTTTCTAATTCACTGGAAGTTCCCACTCACACCCTGTGTTTTCTCTCTGGCTTATTACTAGTCATACCATAGGTGTCCTGTGATGTATTTAGATAACAAACTTTGTGCATTTAGTTTTGAGCTGAGTGTATGTGCTCACTTCTGTAGAATACTGGTTCCAGCCATTCACTTGGAAATTTTAATCTGCAGTGTTTAGTTTTCCTGTTGCTTTTAGTAGTAGTCTTGTGTTTTAGATTGTAAGGTCTTTGGGGCAGGGACTTACTTGTTTGACACAGCCTGTTGTACAGGGTTGCGTACATTTACAGTGCCATATAAATAATTGACACTTTGCTTTACAGCACCTTCATACAGGTGAAAAATACTTTGTAAATGATGAGCAATGGGTGCTATCCATGCAGTGTCTGTACTGCAGATCACTAGCATGTATGAAGGATTTTGCACTGGCCATCGCTCAGATATTAATATTGGTTATTGTAACTGTCAGTAGAGGTCACAGTCTTGCTGATCCAATGTGAAAGCTACACAATCTTGTTAGCAGACACTGTAGCACAGGAAAGAGGATTATATAGCAATAGTACTGCATAGCATGATTTTTTATGCTCCATAGTTGAATGATGGCTTACTTTCAGCTGTGTAAAATAACACAATACAGAACATATCAGCATTTAATTTTTTTTAAATGGGTATAAATTATGTAACACATCAATATACTCTCCTAAATAACCTCAGAATGATCAGCAAACTGCCTTGACTTAAGAAGATTAAAGAATTAATGTCAAATTACAGGCATAACTGAAAATAGTATACAGTCCATTACACACAATGCAAGAGAAATGGACAATTGGCAAAAGACAGACTAAATAAGTTAAAGGTGGTTATTGTACTAACCTCCGCAGTTCTCTTTTTGAGAGCCCAGTATTTTGAAGAACAGAGGAAGTTGCACTGGTCAATGGGCATGATGAGATTGTGGTTCTATTTTAACTTGGCTAAAGATCCAGTCAGATGAGCACAGTAATTGAAGGTGTCAGTTTAGTTCAGAATCAGGCACTTTTCTGCACATGTCAGCGAAGTTTCGGAGAGCTAGCAGAGTTGTACAGTTTAGGCATACATGTCACAGTGGGTTAGTTTTGGCTTCAGATGGTGACAAAGTGCTTAGGAAAATTGTTTGCACTGCATGATGATTCTGGTACTATGGCTGGACAAACAAGTTAACGTAAAAGAGAAGAAAATGCAGAGATTTCAGTTGGGGAAGCATAGTTGGCTGTTGAATGTCATATTTTATTTTAATTATTGGGGTAAATAAACTGAAATCCTTTGTACATAGTATTTTAAGTATTTTAACTTGCACAGTTTAACTAGTTCACCATGAAAAGGAAAATTACCTTTAATTCCGTACTAATTATTACTCCAATTTTTGAGTATTTTACCTTAAAACCTAAGTAGTGCACTACTTCTCTAATTGTTTTACACAAGAAAGCACTGTGCAAAGGAAACTATATCGTTTGGTCTCGTATGGCTTTTTATGAAATGCCAAGTGTTTTTGTGGTTGGATCAAATAAAGGAGGATAGCTTGAATTTTTTTTTTATTTTATTTTAGTGACTTCTAAGGGATGCATTACATTCTGGCAATGATGTGCATTTGTTTATTGCATATAAAGATTTGGGCATTGCTAGAAACTTGCCTGAAATTCTTGGAGGAATCTGTCACCACTGAGATTTTAGGGTATTTACCACATGACTGCCCTACAAGAAGCCCAGACGTTTGACACACACTTCTCTGTATGCTTTTACTTGCAGTTGTTTTGTTTGATACACTCATTTAGTTACCACTGGGAAGCTTTCCTCGAATGTGTGGGCCTACTCTATTAAAAGTATAGCAGCTGTATTTTATATGTGGGATGCATGTGTATACCACTGTCAAGGAGGCTTGATTTCCTGTGCACTGGAGTTTGCTTTTATTAGTACGCTACTATTAATTCTAGGAGCACTGTGTGCAGGGAGAAATGAGCTTTTGTTCTGTGACTTGTATTCTCTACAGTCCAGACTCCTGCCTGGGCTAATCAAAGCCATAAAACTTTTTAATAACTTGCACATTTTAACTTCAGTCAAACTGCTACAGGTGACTTAAAATAAGATTTTATTTCCCTAGCTGTAAATGGTTTACCTTGACCTTTGCTTGGAAGGGCAGGGATAGCTTTTAAGGAAAACCCTCATGATAAAAGGAAGAATTACATGTAACCCTCATTGATCTGTAGGTAATGTTTTTTTAAAAGTGCAATTGTTTCTTGTTTTGACTGAAAACAAGGTGTACCTTTCTGTAAATACATAAGCCAAATTGGCTCTTTTTTTCCAAAAGGGAATCTGTATTGAAACAAGTATCAGAGGGGTAGCCGTGTTAGTCTGGATCTGTAAAAAGCAACAGAGGGTCCTGTGGCACCTTTAAGACTAACAGATGTATTGGAGCATGCGTCTGACGAAGTGGGCATTCACCTACGAAAGCTTATGCTCCAATACATCTGTTAGTCTTAAAGGTGCCACAGGACCCTCTGTTGCTTTATATTGAAACAGTTAACGTGGATTGGAAATAAAACTTCTCTGCCTTCCCTTTTAACAGATGCTCTCTGTAACCTGTTGGGTATTTCTTTCTATGCTTAGCTGTAAATAAACTTTGTGAAGATGTAGACGTGTATCTGTCAGATTCTATGTTATGAGTTGCCCCTCAATTGCAGCTGTTGTTTGTTTGCAGTTTTAGTATGTGACAGAAATTAGGAGGTTGAGCAAGGGAGTGCAGGTACAGATATCTAATAACTGTATACACTTTCTTCCTTGCTAAGTAGGTTTTGGAGCAATGGCACTCTGGCTTTAACATCTGAAGAACTGATGAAGATATTGAACAATTGCAAAGAATCTAAATAATTAAATACTAGTAATCCACCAATGCATGTAACAAAATTTGTACTAAGTAATGGTTAATATTTTCATCAAAACTGCTTAAAGGTTACAATTTGAGCAGTGTTATTTAAGACTTGGAGACCTTGTGCTCATCAGTTGTGAGAAGGCTGGTTCTATCTGTTATGCTCACCCTTGTATGTCTGTGCCTTGTTTTTAAATTGCCATCTTTTCCCCAGGGCAATTATCATGATTGTTATGTGATCAAACACAGGAAGACAGGCATGCGGGATTTGAGGATGCATGTGTGGCTCAAGCTATAGGTTGAATAGATGGCTGTATTTAGGATTACTGGATATGTTGTAAGTAGTGTGGTTTTCTATATTTTATTCAGGCTCTCAACACAGCTTTCTTTGCCCTTTGGAAACCACACACCAGCAAGGAAAAGACTGTCATGGTTGTGAAATTAAATTTAATTGACTCTCTTGATTTAGCAGGCATAGGGGTGTCTGGCTTCCTTGAAGACTGGACTTGCAAGTGATACCTTTTTGTGTTATAGCTACAGACCATTCACACTATGCAGGGGGAGGGATAGCTCAGTGGTTTGAGCATTGGCCTGCTAAACCCAGGGTTATGAGTTCAATCCTTGAGGGGGCCATTTAGGGAACTGGAGTAAAAATCTGTCTGGGGATTGGTCCTGCTTTGAGCAGGGGTTGGACTAGATGACCTCCGGAGGTCCCTTCCAACCCTGATATTCTATGAATATAAGTTGATTTATATACCTTTTATGGATTAAAAAATTTCAACCCTGTCAGATCCTTCCCAAGAATCACTTGTTTTGGATTTATTTTTCACAAGAATTAGTTTGACCATCCTATTCAGTTTTGTTGGTGATCAGTTGACATGAGGTGAGATGAGATATGGTGAGACAGTTGTGGTTAGTATCTTAGCTGAAAACACTAGAGGAAGCAATGTTGTGCTCACCAGAAAGCTCCAGTTTCAATTTTTCATTAGTTTTTAAAGGAAAAGGCTAGTTGAGGATATCCTGATTTCTTACAACTCCTAGAAATGTACTGGCAGAGTCCACAAAAATCTCCTGAAGACATTGCTTCTGAATCCCCTTAGAGGAAGGATGAATATCCGCTTCAAAGAAAGATTAGAAGGATAATCATAGATTTTCTGAAACAGAAGATAAACCTTTTCCTTGTCAGATAGGCCTCCTGTGTGCAACGTCTGAGTGAAGCTCAGGAGCACAGAAAGCGAGAGAACCTGGCTGTTTTTCCTGCTTTCTATAATAGAAAATGTGATTTCGGGCAAAGATTTGAAGCATCTGAGAGTTTGGGGGGGCAGGGAATCGGCTGTATTTGTTTATGACCTTAAACAATCTTACCAGCAGTCTTAAAAAGATCCTGCATTATACAGCTGTCTCACCCTCTAAAGCAATAGCTAGCGTCACTACCAGAGATTGACTTACAAGACTTTCAAGGATCAAGGCAGTGATTTTTTTCATGAAATTCTGCAGTGTTTGTTATGCAAGAGGCCAGACTAAATCATAATGACCCATTCTGGCCTTAAACTCTGAGTCTGCTATAGCACTGGTTCTCAACCAGGGGTATGCAGAGGTCTTCCAGGGGGGGTACATCAACTCATCTAGATATTTGCCTAGTTTTACAACAGTCAACATAAAAAGCACTAGCGAAGTCAGTACAAACTAAAATTTTATACAGACAGTGACTTGTTTATACGGCTGTATATACTATACACTGAAAGGTAAGTACAATATTTATATTTCAATTGATTTTATTTTATAATTATATGGTAAAAATGGGTCAGTAATTTTTCAGTAATGGTGTGCTGTGACACCATTGTGTTTTTATGTCTGATTTTGTATGCAAGTAGCTTTGAAGTGAGGTGAAACTTACGGGTACGGAAGACAAATCAGACTCCTGAAGGGGTGCAGTAGTCTGGAAAGGTTGAAAACCACTGTGCTATAGTGACTCCTTCCTATGTGCCAGTGATGCTCTGGGAGTAGGTACTTTCTAGTGCCAATGTAATTTCTTGCTTTCTTTGGCTTGGTTCTACAAATTTTAAGGATAAACTAAGTGGTGCACGAGGATGTAGTCATGCATTTCTGTGCTCTCTCAAATTAGCATCCTGATCAGAGGTTAAATTGGGTTTTGTCTCCCTGCAGCTTGACAACTCAGTAGGTTTTTTTATTAGGAAGCTGCCAACTTATGCTCCAAAACCTTTCATTTTAAAAATAATTAAGCTCTTATGGTTGTGAAGAAAACCTCCAAAAAGTGAGCGATGTAGAATGATTTAATATTGTATGCCGGTGTCTAGAGGCAGTTTGAAATAATAGTTCTGAAAGTAGGAACTACCCCATTCATTTCAACGGGGTTGTGAACTCTGAAGCCTAATGAAGATTATATTAGATGCCAACATTAACTAATTGGCTGTAAACCAAAGCATGCAAGAAAGAGGCACAGTCACGTTAGTAAACACTGCACAATTTATTCTGGGTAGTTTGTTTTACCATCTTTAAGGATGTGGCTTGGTGTGTGGGCAGATCTTGGGAGAGTACTACTGCTATGTGTTCTGTCATTTTGACGTTTTCCTGAAATTAAATAGCAGCATTCCCTGTATAACAGTGACTGGATAAAGCCAGACTTGCTAATGAAATGGGGCCAGTAATGAGAGGACCTGCTTCTTGCTGTAAGTGGTTCTGTTGCCAAGCAAGCAGTGCATGGCAGCTGTGAGCTCCCTGTACTGCTCCTCTTATAGCCCCCATATAAGGACTGTGGCCTGCAAGAGATAATCCACATATAATAGGAAGAGCCTTTCAAAGGGTGGTCTTTGAAACCTTGATGAAGTAAAAGAATCTAATGTTGATTAGGTTGCCCAAGGTGATGCATCAGTCAGGGGACGTGCAAAAGAAACCTGGAATGGGATGCAAAGGCAAATTTGAAGTATTACTCTGGAATGTAGGGAAAAGGACTCCAAAGGGCTCCTCATGCATCTACTTCTGCCAGTGTTTATGGGGTAAGGAGATCAGACCTCCTGCCTCTGAGTCAGAATAAAATATCCATCCCAGCCTTCTTTGTGGTAGATGCCACAGTATATGCTATTTAATTCTCCTCTAGGGCTATAGTGACCAGACGTAGCTTCTCAAATGCTCCAGCTCTATACCTATAAAAGCCATCTTGCAGGCAAAGCAGCTGCTTTCTTCTAAGGTGGCAGATTTGGAGAGAATATCAAGATAAACTTCTGCCAGAAAATTCACCATTGAGAAATCATTTCCCCTCTGCATCTTACTGTCCAAATCTTAAAACTGAACGGAGACAGCATACAACCAAAGCTTGCATGTTCCAGATTCCAGGGGAACAATGGTCACCTTGTTATGAGGAAGTTTTCAGCAACAGGGTCCAGAGGAGGAAATCACCTCTTGCAACTCAGGGAAACAAATCTCCACCAGATTATTCATCCATAAAGGAAGACCCTGCAAGCACTGAGATTGAGGCCTGTGAGGCTTCCTGCAGGCCTGGAACAAGTCTACCACTTACAAATGGGCCCTAGAAACACATGGGAGAAGGATTGGTCATAGACTGTAATTGAACTTCCGAGGCGGACTCATTTATTCAAGAACTCTCTAAAAATATCAACCCCGGGAAGTCCCAGATTGTTAGCATGTTTAAATTTCTACAGGAAGCTGTATACTTGATGGCATCCTTCCCAAACAGAGAAGGAACAGCCTTTAATTCTAATCTGTCCATGTCCTCCAACCGCAATACATCATCCCTTTTATGTGGAGATCTAAATGAGCTGCAGAAATTCTAAAATGGCCAATATGTTACCCAAACTGGACATTCCACATTGACTGAAGAACTTTTTAGAGCTTTTCAGCCAGTCATCCTGCTATCTTTTCTCACAACCAATCTAGTAGCCATTATTTTGGTTGGTGAGTGTCCAAATTAGTTCACTTAATTTGTGGAACTCTGCCATTTTCCATGCTGATGAAAGTGATATTCCAGAATGCCAGATTTCATTTTAGTGTATAGTTCATCCTTCAACAGAGCCAGGACATAGCCTCCCTTCTTTTTGTCCTAACCCTCAACACAAGAAAGAAGTCTCCATAAAGCTTCTCTTCGACATGAGGATCAGGTTGATCTTGGCATGCCTGGACTAGACTTTACAAATGTTTTATCTGCCTCAAATTAACTGGCAGTCAGTTAATTTGAGAGGTGGGGAAATCTACACATAATCTGAAGGTTTATCTACATAGGAAAGTTTTACCAGTGACATTGGTAAAACTCCTTGGTGGACACCTATTCCAGAATAAGAGGGCATTTTTTCAGCTGACCTTAACCCCCCCTCTTCTCCAAATGAAATAAGCTAAACTGAAAAAGGTACTCATGTCAGAATAAGAGTGTCCACATGAGTTATATCTGGTATAACTATATCTGTTCAAATGTACACATTAGCTTATACCAGTATAACATGCCCATGTAGACAAGCCATCAACTGACAGTTCCTAGATTTGTGTATCCAGGGGGCTTGTGGGTGACATTCTGAATGGAGGGCTCTCCATTTTGGAGTTGGCTTCCTTTCTTTACCTGGTCTGACAAGTCCTAAATGTCAAACAATTCAGACTCTGTTTCAAACCTCTCCTTGATGTTTAATTCTGGCTTTGACAATGGTGGGAAAAAGTCTTAATAGAGGTTGGGTGGGGAGTTGTTTGGCTGATGTATCAGATTTTGTGTCATAAATTGTTTTACTGCAAAACATATATGTGCCTAGAACACTTTTTGTAGGAACACTACTGAAATTAAAAGTGTAAATCTTTTTAAAAAGTACCCCCAGCTCCACATACCATGTAATTTTAGCAAGGAATTCTGGTAACATAAAACCGCAAAAGCAAAACTCAAGGGGTTTATCATTACTAGAAAACAGATAGAATTACAGTCTTAAATTAAGGTACCTCCAACAATGTACTTATTTAATAACATACATGGATTGTGATTAATGCCCAGGGATCTGCTAAAAACCTGCTCAAAGGTGCTAACAATTGTTTGACGCACCTCAAATCTGCTTCAGGCAGTGAAAAGCACCTTTCCACATGTGCTGATTTCCGTTTTTTCTCCCCTGTTGAAGTTCGTGGGGTGTTATTTTTTTATTATATTTTACTTTTGGTGATGATTCAGCTTTGGGTTGTTTCTGAAGTCTGGAAAATACCTGTGGCTGTAAGCACTGTTAATTGGCCTGCTATAGACTTTCATATAAAATGCTCTCAATTTTAAAAGCCTGCAGACAACGTCAAACAAAGGTGGTGTGAATTCTTGCATAATTGTAAGAGCCTGATGTTTCTTGCTTTAATCATTTCAATCTGGGAATAAGGGAAGGAAACTCCAGAGGGCGCTATAAATCAACATGTAGGATTCTCCGTACACTACACTATTACAAACATAAAGCTGGCTCTTGAAAAGCAGTGAAAGTTGCTCTGCATTACTTTCTCATTACATGGCACCTCAGCTTGGTGGAAAAATGAATATTGAAAGAACACTACTGGTTTGGCTTGCAGAATTATTCTGGAAGATGCATCTTAATTATTTAGCTCTGGGGGATTCTCCACAAGACTTCAAAAACAGAGTTGCTCTCAAATGTCTTACCTAGAGTTTTCACGCTGACTTAAATAATTTTGGATATTGAAATAGCTTTTCAGGCATTTATAGAACATGAACAAATGGATGGTCCTCATTCCAGGGTGTTTCTCCCACCCCCCCTACTGCATAAGACATAAAAGGCTGCATCTTGCGTTAAGATATTCAAAGAGAAGAGAAAGAACTTGTAAATAATGTACAAAGTCTCAATGACAGATCAGAGTTTTTTCCTCTTTGTAAAGGTCCCACTAACTTGTTTCATATGTGAGTTTGTGTTTCTGTTCATATTATATAGCAGTACTTTATATAGATTTTTGTCCTGGAGCAATTAACAAGTAAGTATAAAATAGCTGCCCTTGTCAGGATTAGTTCCTATTTGGAGATACAGCAATCAAAATTGCTTATAATATTGAATGAGTTTGTCATTTTAGGCAGCTGGATCCAAGCTGGGGTAACAGGTTACACACAAAATAGTTTCTGGTTTTGGAACGCTAGTAGGATGTGGTTACAATCACTTTTTTTGATTGGGCGAAGGGAGCTAGCCAGGACGGATAATAAAAAATGAAGTTATTGCTTGGTACATTGTACATTTTTTTAAAGTACGGTTTTCCTGATGCAAAGGCATCTGTTTAATAAAAATTCTCCTCTCCCCCCAAAAAATTAATAAAAAAGAAAAAATTAAGCCATATAAACTAGAGAGAGTTAACTAGGTCTCCAGAGTTGCAAATACCAAATGGGCCTTTTTTGGGGGGGGGAGGGGGGGGGTTCTTAAACTTGAAATTAGTAGAAGCTCCAGAGACTCCAAATACTTATGTCTGATCCACACCAGCTGATGGGAGCCACTCAAAATAGCATTTGTTTAGTTTTCCATACTTCTGCACAAATTCTAAAGAGTTTTTTATATTTCAGGGAGCCGGAGGAAGGAATTTAATACCTTGAGGCTTGATTTGATTTAATTCAAATCCCTGCCATAAAATTTGGAAAAATCAAACTTTTATTGAGGCTTTAAGTTTGTAAGTTCTCATCAGAAATATTTCCTGTTTCTACTTCAGTTTTGGTTTCTTGCCTCTTTAAAAAGGACAGTGGATGCTCTCGTTCTACAGTTAAGATCTAGATCACTGTTTTCAAGGTAAAATTTAATCTTATTTTTGAGTCAAAGACAGATGGGAGTGCTTGTGTTAATCTGAAAAAAATAAGACAGAAATCTGATTATTCCTTGTAAGAGGCATAGTATCCATGTTTCAGACAGTTCAGGAACAGCTACTGGGTAAAAGCATTCCTCCATTCCCATTGCAAGTGGTTGGCATACAAAGTCCATTGTGATGTTTGCCACCTGTTTGTGGGGTTTCTTTTGTCTAATTCAAGTGAAGGTTTTAAAAAAAAGTATGTTTTAAACGAGTCACATGAAGCAAAACTGAGCTCTTCTCCCTTTCCCACACCCTTTTAAATAAATATACTTTGAGTAACGATACCCTGCACTACAATTGTGTACTCAAAGTGCCTTGCAAAAATTAACTGCTCTGTGAGGTAGGCCTTATTATCTCATTATCTCTGTGAGGTAGACCTTATGTCATAGATGGATAAGCTGAGGCATGGAGAACTTGTAAGTGACCAAGGCAGAATATGGGAAGTACAAGTGGCACGTGGGGAATAGAACCAAGTCATCTTGCTTCCCAGTCTTATGCTTTCACCATTAGATACAATATTCCAAATATTAAATATAGCATCTCTTTAATAACGTTTTGTATCAAGCGAAATCTCCAAACTAATGTTAATTTGAAATGTAGCATTACAAGTTTCCATAAATGATTTTGGATCAGATCTTGTAAATATCTAATTCAAGTACTTCTAATACAGAAATTGTTTCCTTTCATGATTTTAAAGTAAAACATACCTAGAATTTCTGTAGTCAGGGTTGGAGTTGCAATTGTGCTTCTGCGAATATAACTTCCATCTCCATTCATCTTTGCAACATGGTAGCAGTATTTTTGTCTTAAAAAAAATCATCCTGATTTTGAAGTGCATAGCTAATTTGGTATCTTGTGCCACATTCAGATTTTAGATCTGCTGCTGGGCCCCCTCTAGTGGTGTGTAAATGCTTTAACAAATTTCATGCTTCAACCGCTTCCACTACAAAAAAAGAAAATAAATGTTCCCCTTAATATATAGCAGATAATATAAAACAAGTAATTTTTAATACTGACTTAAGAGAGGTTTGGGGGATAGTAATTGTTTCAACCTGATGGAAGATTAAAACTTGTCTCCCTTGTCAGATATTAAATGTGGGAAATTGCTGCAGGCTATGGAATAAAATCCTTGATTTACAGTGCAACATGGTGAAAGGCTATAATGCGGGAACTGTATAGATTTCTTTGGTATAAAGGCTTCATTTAAGAGGACAAAGGTAGCAAGACTGTTTCAGCTTGTGATTTCTATTTTGGTAGGCTGAGTCCCAACGTGATTTGTACGATGTAATGTTGGTAATTCAGAGCTTGAAGACGGACTGGATAATTTTGAACCTTTCTCAGCATAACAACTTTTTATCAGTAGTACTAACGATTTAAACTGTGTAATATGCATGGAGATTACCTTCCTCCTCAAGTTTAAGGTTAAAATTATAGAAAGCAGGTTTGTTAGCTTTTGTTGGCATTGAAGAGCACTTTTGACACTTGCACATTCTCACCATGGACATATTTTTCTACTTAACGTGAGCAGTTGCTTAATTTGAAAAGCTGTTACTACTTTTGATCCTGACTGGCAAAAATCAATGTGCATAGTGTAGTCTGAACTAATAGGAATCAAACTCATTAAGGCATGAAAATGGTTTAATCAACAGTGAACCACCTTAAAGGCTATTTCAAAATATACTAAAGGCAGATTCATAAAAGAAAATGTTCCATTCCGAGATTAAATAGTGACGAATTTCACTGGCTACTTCCAAACTCCTCTAGAAAAATATTTCTTCTGGCTTTAGATCAAATGACAAACATGCAAACTAGTTACTGTTTTCTTTGTAGTGGGTGCCCTTTGAGGCTGTGAAAGGCACGTTGTTCACGCCATGCTCTAACCTGAGGGCTGATTGAAATGGGGCTGCTAACCCCCCTTTTTATCCCATTTGTTAGTTTGGAGTGTGTGTGTGTGTGTGTGTGTGTGTGTGTGTGTGTGTGTGTGGAGTATAGATTATTGGCAGTCATACAGAGAGACCAGGTAACATGAGCTGAATAGTATGATAAAATGGTAACTGTGTGGCCCTGTATAACTCTGCCAATGAATGATCCCTGATCAAATTGGGCCTAAAATTTAAGTTTTGGTGCTCCTAAAAAAAACCCCTCTCAAAATGTGAAACTGATCAATAGAAATGTTTCCATGAAATTAAAAATAAAATTCTGATGGAAACACTAAAAATTCCTCTGAAGTGTTTACAACTGAAACATTGCAGCCTTGGGTTAATGCAGGAGAACCTGAAAGTGAAATGTACTAGAAACTGACCAATTTGTTTTCATTGACAAAATTGAGAAAAAATTAAAATAATTATTGTAAAATTGATAAGATATTAAAAACAATTTCTTTTGTCTTAGTAATACAAGATTGTTTTTAAAGATAAGGAAATCTGTTTTTTAAAAATATGATCTTAAACAGCATCATCTTTTTCTCCAGTCTGGGGTTTCTCTGAAGGGAACCTGCCATCATAACAGATGGAGACAATTTTGAGATGTGGATGATTATTCATCAGTAATTAAAAACAGATCACCACACTGATTTGCCACTGGTCACCAAACAGGATTTGAGTCTGGGTCTCCAGAAATGAGAGATGAGTTCATTATTTCTTGTTAAGCAGGGAGGGGCACCCTTATTTTTGTGCTAGTGAGTTGCGAGAGCAGACGTGACGCACTAAAATACATCTGTTTATATAGATGACTGTTAGTTTGGGTGGTGGAAGGGATACATTTTTAATGCTTTTATCATCTCCTGGTTGCTCTAATTATACAGCACTTTTTCCTTTTTAATATAATTTTCTGTATTGATAACAAGGAAGAAGTTAGTTGCTGGACTAGCTTGCCTGGCTTATTTCCCACTATCTGATTTTTTTTTAAATTAAGGTTGTTTCAAAACTCTGCAACTTCACACCTGTGGCTAATGCATTTACTGAGGGGTCTTGACATGAACTGTGATGCGTTTTTGCTGACTAACTCTCAGAACGTCAGATCTGTCAAAGAATAAGCTAGATAGAAAAATTAGCTTACACAGTATCCCCATTTATTATTCTGGGGCTGTATTTGAGTTCCTGTATTGGATTATAGAATGGAAGCATGCATTAAGTAGGTCTAAAATGGCAGAATTGTTATCTGGAAACACAAGTACTTGCTTTGACGTCAGTTGCGGTTGCTACCAGTGGAAGACACTGCAAACATGGTGAATTACTTACTTAAAGGAGTCTTTTTAGGACTTGGAAATAACTCCGTCCGTTGGAATAAAGGGTAAAATGTACCAAAGACTAAAAAATATTTCTGGAGAGAGGATGACCAGAAAGATAAGGATGATGTGAACATTTGTTGATGGCTTCTGTATTGAGCTATAGAATTAGTTTTGTTACTGCCTTTTTTTGTAGGAGCATCTCACCACACAGATTGCAAAGTAAGGTCATATTAGATGTGTCTCACTTCCCCCCCTTATTTTATGATGTTCTCACATTTTCAGGTATATTAAATAATAGTATAAAGAATGTAAATGGAAGAGCCTGTCCACATAATGCCAGAGCAAGGAGACATTCAATTAAACTGAAAGGCAACACATTAAAAATTGATAAAATCCTGTTCAACATAAAACACAGCTAACCTGTAGAACTCTCTGGTACTATATATAATTAAGGCTAAGAGTTCAGTAGAATCCTATAAGGTATTTGCATAACTAGTGATTGATCTGTGCCATTAAGTAGATGGTGTGTGCATGTGCACATGAGTAAATACAAATATATATGCCACCTACTTAAGGGTGTAGGACAATCACTAATTTATGGCGTTTGAGAGGATACTTGTATGGACAGTTTTTGTCTACCATGGTAATTGTCTACCATGGTGATTTCTTGCATCTGGTACTGGCCACTGCCAAAGACAGGTACTGGACTAGGTAAACCATTAGTCTAACCCAGTATGGCAGTTCCCATATTCTGTGTGGATCTAGAGCAGGGGACAACAAAAATTACTACATGGCCCTGGGGAGGGGAGGGGGATTGAAGCCTGAGCCTGCCCTAGTCCCACCGCCCTGGGAGGGAGGGCCAAAGCCAGAGCTCCACCGCCCTGAATGGGGGGAGGGGGGAGCCAAAGCCCAAGCCCAAGGGCTTCATCCTGAGACAGGGGGCCTGTAACCTGGGCCCCACCACCTAGGGCTGAAACCCTTGGACTTTGGCCCCCGTCGACGAGGCTCGGGCTTTGGCCCTGGGCCCCAGCAAATCTAAGCCAACCCCGGCGACCCCATTAAAACGGTTTGAGAACCGCTGATCTAGAGATATGGAATGTTTTAGGCTAAATAGGGAAGGTGGAGAAGTTTCTGATATGCATAATTTACCTGAAAGCTAGACTAAACTGATGAGGGGCGTGGAAGTGCTTACCTTCTCTGAAATAAGAATGAAAAATCCTAATAGGAACTGAGCATGATTGAGTACTAAAGGGCTCTTCAGCCTAGTGTTAAAAGGCATAACGAAGAACAAATGGCTAGAAGTTCAAGTCAGACAAATTCAGATTGGAAACAGGATACACATTTTTAACACGCGGCGCGCACACACCTGCTTGGAATGGACATGAACAACACATCTCGAAGAACAACAGTTACGAGAAGGTGAGTAACCGTTTTTTCTCGGTGGTGGCAGATGACAGAACAAGGAGCCAATGGTCTCAAGTTGCAGTGGGGGAGGTCTAGGTTGGATATTAGGAAAAACTTTTTCACTAGGAGGGTGGTGAAGCACTGGAATGGGTTCCCTAGGGAGGTGGTGGAATCTCCTTCCTTAGAGGTTTTTGAGGTCAGGCTTGACAGGGCCCTGGCTGGGATGATTTAGTTGGGGATTGGTCGTGCTTTGAGCAGGGGGTTGGACTGGATGCCTCCTGAGGTCCCTTCCAACCCTGATATTCTATGATTCTATGACTGAGCCAAGTATGCTGCCAGATTTGAAAAAGCAGCCCAAGTCGTAATCTGCATGTGGATATTAGAGGAGTTTAAAATACTGCTCTGAGCCCAGAAATTTTGGTTTTCGTGGGCACAACGCCCCAGAGGAACTCCTGCAGAATGCAGGGAAAATGCATAATGCACATTAGCCCTCTGAACCCCACCGACCCACGCTCACTCTACCCAGCTTCCCTGTGACTCTCTGTTTTTTCTCTTGTCCTCTCTTTCTCGGAAAGAAGTAGGTGGTTTCCCTGCTGGCTGCAATCTTCACCTTCTAAGCTACGGAGTTGCAGTCTCTGTGTTTTAGGCTCCTCTTTGAGGAAGATGGTCGGGCGATGTGTTTTCCCAGCAGAGATGGGGTTTGTTAAATCCCTCTTTAAGCAGAATGTCCTACACATCTGCACCTCTGTGGCGCTAGCCTCAGCACATTGCTACGTTAAAATGGCCTCGGGTTAAAATAATAATAAATTTGTGAGAAATTTTTAACACTGTGATTTAACCATTGGCACAAACTACTGAGGGAAGTGGTGCATTCTCCATATCAAGACTGGATGCCTTTCTAGAAGATCTGTTTTATCCAAACACAAGGTATTGGACTCAATAGAGGGCAACTGAGCAAAATATAAGGAGCTGCAATATACAGGAGGTCCGTCCCTTCTGGCCTCAGGCTCCACAGAGTTTAGGGTAGGTTGCAGCAATTGTAAAATGGCAAACTTAAGGCTGCAGCTGCCTTTCTCTTCCAAATTTAAATTAGCTACTAGAAGAGTGTGAACCCCAAGTGGAGAGTTCAGTGGTGACTAAACAGTTGCAGAGCAGTTAGGGAATCGGCTGAGTTCAAGTGCTAAGTTTCTGTAAGCCATGGATCTGGATGGAAGATACTTAAAGTTCATAGAACTGCTAAAGTCTGCTGTATTTGCCTGTCTTGCTGTTTTCATTATAATGATCTAGGGGTTTCTTATATTGGTTAGTGCCTATACATGACAGGGGTTCTACTAGATTAATATGCAACAAACAAAGAAAACAAACAAACCAGGAAGTTGCAGATGTTGTTGGTTATTCCTAGTTCATCTTTTTAAAAAAGGGCTGGTTTTACTGCACTCACACAACTTCCTCTTCATGAATATATCAATGCAAAATTAACCCTCTTCGTGCAGGCTGCAACACTTAGTGATGAGTCAGGTAAACAAGTCTATAAAATCTGCCCCCTACCCCACCCCCTCCCACTCTTCAGTTTTTGTTAACTTAAAGGATGTGACTTATGGGACCACCCTGTGAAACGTAAGATGTGGTTTTCATGAGCATTTCTGAAGCTTCTGAGTAAACTGTGAAGGAGGAGATGGTATCACAGTTATAAAGTGACAGTCATTCAGTGTACAACTGATTCAAACTCAAGCTTGGCAGGAAAAAGTAATAATTTGCCTTTTTATGTGCAAATCTTATGAACTGAGACTTGGATCCTTTTACATCCTGAGCTTTGCTAAGTACATCAGCTGGGATTAGAATGTAATATTAGCTTTACTTCCAACAGACTTTAGGCCCCATGGCTCTTTAACTGATACCTTGAAACTATACAATGGGAATAAAATTATTCAATTAATGATTGATCACAATGGCCCTTGAAAGCCAGCATACTTAGACACGATTTAGTAGTTCTGGGACTCTATTGTACTTTCCGTAATGGGGAAAGTGTGGGGAGGGGGAAGGTACAAAGTGATTTCTTATTACCAAAGGATTCTTGTTTTCCCTACCTTCTGTTTTGGGGCCCTGATGCTGCCAAGGTGCTGATCATTCTCAGCATCTATTGATGTTAGTAAGAGCTGAGTGTGCCTGATATCTCTCAGACTGGGGCTGTTGGTGACTTGTCATGAGTAGGTTAATGGTTTGCTGCTCCTTTAGGCTTGTAGGGCTCTGCTTTATCCCAATTTGAGTTTTGGGTGAAGTTACCAGCAAAAGTAAAGAATGTCAGACAGCACCTGCTCCTTTTCTAAACTGAGGGTGAATCATATTGGTTAATTAAGGAAATATTTGCCTTTGAAAAAGAACAGTTTTGTTGTGTTAACACAGGGATTGAGTCATTCCATCCCCCCATCCGAACCTGATTTGTGCCCTGGTGAGGACCAAGATCACTGGCTTGTAACATGCATAATTTAACTTTTTCATTAAAATTTAAAACAGTTCTCTTGTTTTCTGTGATTGCTGCAGCTCTGCCATTTCTGTTTTGCATTGTGCAAATGAGCAAATGCAGTAGATGTGTTCATCCGCGGTTGGAGGGAATAGGAGCAGCAGAAGCAGGGTGTCATTTCTAGTTTGTGATTAGCTGCCTACCCACTTGGAAAAATTCATAAATTCTTTTTTCATTTAGGGGCTGGGAGAGTCTCCCATTTTTCGGGTTGGTAATCTTGTAAATCAGGGTAGAGGACTAGTGTCCAGAGTGCACATACCATAACTTCAGCATGAGTGAGAAGTAGACTAGAAGGGTATGGTTAGTAAAACAGATGTTCCTTTCTTGAAATTGCACACTTACAGTCTCCTGTCTTAACCACTCTTAACAACTGTGTTTACTATCAAAGCTGGAAATTCGACTTTGATTATAGTTTAGCTAGCTTTCAAGTGTTGCCTTTGCCTGTAAATGGATTATTTTTAGTTTAAAATTTTGCTGTAAGCATTCCCCCCCTCCCCCCCACACACTTAATTGACTCTTCAATCACTACTTGCAGTACACATGTCAGCATTCCCAGGGAAACTAAACACAGTGCAAGAAGAACAATGGCACTTCTTATGTGAATGATTTGAAATGGTGGCACTTTTTCTTCTTTTTATGCTGGAAAAAAATGGGAGTCATTCTCACTGTCTGTATGATTGCATGCATATATATGTTTATATCCTTTCAGAGTTTACTGTAGTAACACTCTGTGGTCTGTCTAAAATTACCCTCCTGAAACTTGACAGACTGTAGGTTAAAAATGAAATGAAATAAGTACCCTAGTGTGTGTTCTGCAACAGCTTAATGATACCTTTATTAGAGATGTTGAAATAGTTTCAAAGCGTAACCTTTAAAATGTGTTTTCACATCTTAATGTGTCACACTTGGCACATTCAGTTCTTACAAACCAGAAGAAGCAGATTTTGTTTCATGATGAAGCTGCTTGCCAAGCTTTAATTTAGGTCTTCTTAATGGATTATTAATGAACTTGTGAAGTGTACATGAATACTTTTTATTGACAAAACACCAGCATTAAAATTCAACGCTTTGTATGTCAATACCCTAATCAAGGGCTAGGCATTGTGTTTAGATGTTACTGAAAAATGCAACTTTTACACAACCTAATGAATACCTTGAAGTTTTACTTACAATTGCTAGAAAGCATTCTTTCTCTCACACAGGCAGATACATGTGCTCTGGTTCTATTCCTCATAGGTCCTCGTTCTGAGTAATGTGTGTGTTTGAGGATAGGATGAAAACTTTCAACTGCTGTAATCAGTAGGAAGAGAATCTTCTTGTGTGCTTGCTTACATGTGTGTTTTTTTGTTTTTTTAAATGGGCTTTCAGGTGGGATTTTTGTCAGAATTCTAGAGTAAAA
Organism: Chrysemys picta bellii; assembly: GCF_011386835.1. NCBI lineage: Eukaryota > Metazoa > Chordata > Testudines > Emydidae > Chrysemys > Chrysemys picta. The sequence continues at coordinate 10,146,918 of NC_088811.1, read as the reverse complement.
ACTTCCCATCAAACCACTACTTTGGGGTTCTGTATATCTTCTGGTTTCTCTGGTTCTCCTGAATTTGCGCTGTTTCAGCAGCGGTTCTCAACCAGGAGTATATGTACCTCTCGGGCTACGCAGAGGTCTTCCAGGGGGTACAGCAACTCATCTAGGTATTTGCCTAGTTTTACAACAAGCTATATAAAAAGCACTAGTGAAGTCAGTACAAACTAAAGCCATACAATGACTTTTTTATACTATACACTGAAATGTAAGTATAATATTTATAATCCAGTGATTTATTTTATAATTATATAGTAAACATGAGAAAGTAAGCAATTTTTCAGTGATAGTGTGCTGTGACACTTTTATATTTATCTGATTTTGTAAGCAAGCAGTTTTTAAGTGAGGTGAAACTTGGGGTGCACAAGACAAATCAGACTCCTGAAAGGAGTACAGTAGTCTGGAAAGTTGAGAGCCACTGCTCTATTGTAATTTTAAGATGGTGTTTAAGAGTCTGGCAGTAGGTGGCGTATTACTACTTGACCATATTTGGGAAGAGCTAACTGATAAACCTAGATGCTGGTAATTGGTAAGCCGCCTTGTAGGTTAAGACTGTGCCTTGTTCATTTCTGCCATTCTAGCAGTTCTGAAATGCTGTGTGATTTATTTATTTCTATGCCAGGAACCTGCTTTAACAGTGTGAAAACTGTCTCAATCCCTATGGCCTCTGTTCTGTTTGTCCATGAATGTGTCTTGTTTTTAGGGTGACCAGATCACCCAAGTCAAATATCGGGACGCGGGTGGGGCGTGATGGGAGGGGGCAGGGCAAAAAACAAAAAAAAAACCTTCCTCCACAAGCGCTGGAGGGAGGCCCGGGAGACGTAGGGGAAGCGCGGGGCCAGGGTGAGTGAGAGTCCAGCCTGGCCCCGAGCAGGGAGAACTCAGTCAGGCGGTAGGGAGAGTAGGGGGGCGGCCCACGGGGCCAGGCGGCGGCTGTTCTCCCCCCCTGGGCAGCGGGACTTGGGAGCAGCCGCTGCTGCAGCTCCCACTGCTGCGGGGGGAGGAAGTGGTCAATGGCCAAGATTGGTGGCTGCAGCTCTGGCGCCCGGGCCCGAACCCCTCGAGCCTGGGCCTGCTGCGGGGACCAAGCAGCGCGCACGCTGCGCCCAGCCCCTGGCCAGTCGCGTCTGGGCTGCTGCCCATCTGGTGCAATCCCGCTGGCGGCCCCAGAGTGGGGGCAGCAGGCCCCAGCCCCCCCGTCCCGCTCGCTCAGGTCCCTCAGGGGAACGAACAGGCCTGGGCTGCCGATGCCTCTGCCCCGGGGCCGCCACGGGATTGCACCAGCTGGGCAGCAGCCCAGACGCAACTGGCCAGGGGCTGGGCTCAGCGTGCGCGCTGCTGGGTCCCCGCAGCAGGCCTGGGCTCGGGGGGTTCGGGCCCGGGCGCCAGAGCCACAGCCGCCGAGCTTGGCCATCGGCCGCTTCCTCCCCCCGCGGCAGTGGGAGCTGCAGCAGCGGCTGCTCCCGAGTCCTGCTGCCCGGGGGGGAAGAACAGCCTCCGCCTGGCCCCGCGGACCGCCCCCCTACTCTCCCTACTGCCCGACTGAGTCCTCCCTGCTCGGGGCCAGACCGGAGTCTCTCTCACCCCGGCCCCGCGCTTCCCCTGCGTCTCCGGGGCCTCCCTCCAGAGCTTGCGGAGGGAGGAGGAAGTGCGAGCCTGGGGAAGAGGCGGGGATTTGGGGAGGGAGCCAATGGGGGGAAGGAGGGGGCGGAGTCGGGGTGGGATGGGGGGCGCAAGCACTTCCGGGCTCCGGAGTATTTGCTTGTTTGTCCAGTGTCCCAACCGCACATCGGTCGGGACGCGGGACAAACAAGGAAATATCGGGACAATCCCGATAAAATCGGGACATCTGGTCACCCTACTTGCTTTTCTTGTAATTCCACGTAGTGGAATGTTTTCTTAAGTGGATGTTTGTTATTTGGTAATGTCCCTTTCAGTCGCATGTGAATTAGTTTGTGCTTTACTGTATCACAATCTGTAATCAGTTGCTTTCATCAGGGAAGATGTCTTTAGAACATACTAAAAAACAGGCCTTGTGTGTGATTTTTTTTTTTTAATAAAATGCTGGGTTTGTTTAAAAGATAGATATTTGTATGATCCACAGGATTTTCCCAGTGAGGTTATGAATTTTAAGAATGTGTGTGTAAGTTTAAAAATTGGAGAGGAGCATTTCTTCAACCGTTAATTCATTTTGAGTACAGTGCTGTGTTGGAAATAACTTGTCCAGATCTGATGGGGATTAAACACATACTAAATACCTTATGTGTAATGTTTCTTCCTACAGTTGACGGTTGTAATGTTTCCCTTCCCTTCCAACAAGAGACAACTAAACTGAGAATCAGGGACTCCTTTGGTGCCAGATTCTCATTTTGACATGCCATGAAGGGAAAAATTGCACATCCTTCCTAAAAACATTAGATTTATTTACACAGTTTGCTCCAACTGCATTACTCAAGAGATGGAGTGAAACCAAGTTAGTCCAGACCAATGTGATTTTACTTTGAAATTTCAGAGATAGTCATGCTATTTCTGACTCACAGAATATCCTAAAGGAATATGGCCAGGTAAATGGTCTTATTTTGTTTTTAACTCTTAACCTACTGTATAAAAATCTACTGAAAACATAAATACATATAGATGCATTCTGTCCTGTCACAGAAACAAAGTTAACCTTCTTATGGCAGCATTTCTGTACATTAAGCAATACAAACAAATCAAATCCCTTAATATTTGTGTCTCTAGTATCAACCACAGTTTATTAATTGGTACCTCTAGAGGTCCATGTAAATTATCAATTTATTGTGCATGTAATTTTGAAGGTGTGGAGTGTGTGTGTGGGGGGGTGTGTGTGTGTTTGGTGATTAAACTGATGACTGCTCCACTATTGTATAATAGGCCTGGTTATTCATATATCTATGAAGGAAATAAAGTATTTTTCCTGTATTTAGTTTTAAGACTCATGTGTATGCCTGAAGACCTAGCTATGTGGAAGAGACCCTAATTTTGTGTATGCGGTATTTGCTTTGACTTTAACAAACTAAGGTTCATGTTGCTCTCAGAGCTGTGTAGTTTTAAATTACTCTTGTTAGTGTTTTTTAAACTAGAAAGGAAGTCTTAGGTTAAAAGGTCTGGTTCCTAATCTGAATTTTTAGGATTGTCAACATAGTATCAGCCTGGAGGTAGATGATGCATGTCTAACATTTGGTTGCAATGATTAATATTATTATAGTGTCTCAAAAGACATCTATTAATCAGTGGAAGCATCTACAAATTGGGAAGTATCAATTCTTGACAAATAGTAATTGTTGCTATGAAGTTGAGGCTGGCCGTCTGTTGCCATGGTTTTTAGTTAGCTATTATAAATGGGTGGTGATGGTGGAGGAGGAACACCCAGCTTCCCCTGCCTCTCCTCTCCCTTAGATTCCTGTTAAAAATAAAAACTTAGATTAGTTCCATCTCTAGGTATCCTCTTTCCAGACTGAAAATCAGGGTGTTTTTTTTCCTTTGGTTTTATTTCTGAAGATCATGACTTCCATGTGTGTGCTGCACCTTCTTTACTGGCCAGTCCCCTTTGCACATGAATCCACAACTGAACTATAGTCATGTGGTTCCAGACTGTTAAAATATTTTCAGCATTATAGTACAGACTTCCTGCTTTTAAAGCTTATCTGACCCTCCTGAGGGAAAGATTAATATAGCTATGGTCACATCCTGTGGCTATTGTCATTTTTAAAAAGTCTATTGAATTTTCTGAAATCCTTGAATGTAAAAGTGATTGATGCACTAAAAATGTTGAGTGCTCTAGTCACATTTCTGATCTTTCCAATGCCTTCAATAAACCCAGCAAGTTTTTGTGCATATCTGTTTGTTTAGTATCTGCTGCGTTTGGTATGTCAGGAAAATCCCCCAGTAAAGGATCTGCCCTATTCTGGAGAGATTGTAAAGGAAGCATTTGGCAGTCATTTCCTTTAGCTTGTGAGAATGAGCATGCTTTACATTATAATAGTTTAAACATACCGCAGGCTGTTGATAGAGGTATCATATTTTCCATTTGCAAAGTTCCTTTATATTTAAAATCTTGAGGAGAGATCAGGGTAGCTTTCATTGTTTGTTTAAAATTGCATTGATAAAAAAAGTTGAAAGAAATGCATTAGCCTCACTCCTCCCCTTCCTGCTTCTATTTTAATCAGAATTTCATACTCCCAAATGTTTCCTTTTTACTTAAGAAAAAAAATCAACTAAAGCTAAGTTAGTGCTGACATTGCTCATCCTTTGATTAAAAGCCAATATATGCTATTTAGGGAAAACATTCCTTTACACTTTTTTCATTTTGTCTTGAAAACTGTCTGTCCAGCTGTCTTTCTTCTGGTTTTTAAAATGGCATCTTCTAAAATAAAAAGTACTTTTGTTCAAGAGAAGCTGTAGTTTAAAGCAGAAAGTTACTCAACAGGTTGGTGTCTTGCTTTATCTGTACCACAGATTCAGAAGCTCTTAGTTTTTGTTTACATGTTTTGCATTTACAGTGTGCCATTTCTTGCTTTGGAGTTTCCCAGGGCAGGCACTTTCAGAAAAAGACTGTTTAACTTCTGTATTTGCTGCTAAGTAGCAGGGGAAACAAACCAGAGGGAGAAATACTGTGTAAGTTAATTTCTTTGATTTGCAAACATGATCTTATTTGCTGAAATATCTATCTATCTAGCCTACTTTGTTTTGATTTCTTGCTGTGGAAGTTCCAGCTGGGGTTTCAAATTGTCTTTTCTCACCACTTGCTTTCTAGCAACTTGGTTAGATTCCCCCAACTAAATTTATTACATTTAGCAGATACCTAAGTACATAAGGGACCTCATCTTAAACATCCTGCCGAGTCCCTGAGTTCCTCAGCTCATTCATCCATATGACCCTCTTTGTCATTTTAGCCACAACTCTTCACTGAGTGAGAGATCTCTCTTCCTAACTGTTTTGTCCTTTCAAAGTGCCGTTGTCTTGGAACATATATCCAATCTGATCTCCAGTGAATTTTGCACTGTAAATGGAAAACTTATTTTAGAGTGTGCTCCCTCTTACTAGGACTTCAGGCACCTTGAAGGGTTTGTTTCGAGCTTTAGATCGCTGGCAGAGCTGCATACCTCAGAATATTACCATGGAGAGAGCACTGCGCTTTGGAGGGTCATGGCTTGACTCTTGACCATGTAGAGAACTTTGTAGAAGAAATAATATTCTAGGATGTATTGTAGATGCTTCAGGTGTCTCCCCCAGCCCCTTTTTAAAAAATTAAAATGGTTTATTAGAGAAAGACAGGGTTCTTAGTACCCTTGCACATCTCTCCAGGGTACATTGAAGAGAGCTGCTAGTCATATTTCATAGGAAAAAGCTCAGATGATGGGGAATAACTTTATCCCCAATACTCTGAACTGCTGTGTGGGTAGAACTGTTGAAATACTTCAATGTATTTGGTTTGTGAAACTGGCTCTAGGATCTGTCTAGACTAGAAGAAAAGGTATATTACAATATGTTGGCTATCATGCTGCAACTGACACATTTGAATCTGCTCTGTGGACATGTCATGCTGATGTGTGCAAACCTTGTTGAGTTAAAGCATAATAGGGAACCTAGGCTTTAACTGAAAAGTATAGTGTAGCTATGTTCTAGCTTCACACCATTTTAAATCTTAGTTTAGATGAGGCATGAGACTTGATGATAACTCATGTGGTAGCTTTGTTATGTTGACGTGTACTTCCTGGAGTCTCTTGGTATACTGTATACTGTAACAGTGGTTTTTGTTCATGGATGTGTGTACCTGAAAGCTGGTTACTCAGCATGCTAGTTAGCTATTTTTCTTTGGGTAAATAGCTGCTTATTTGGGCTATCTTTCTTTCAGATATGGGTTTTCAAAAAAAGGCAGTTGCAGCTGAGAGCATGTCTGTAAAGTTTAAGTCTTCAAACTCTTACAGTATAGCTATAAATCTCAGAAAGTAAAGATTAAAATCTTAAGTGATAGTGTTCTGGTCAACACTTCCATAACTTTGAAACTGGATTAGTTACCATACTTTAAGAGCATAGTGTATTTTGAATTCAGACAACTGCTTAGAATTGTGGGTGAGTGCTTTTAACAGTAGGTGTGGGAGTGTTCGGGGAAGGACCTCAAAAGGTGGACAAGATGGACAGACTGTTATCCCAGTAACCAAAAATTAGTATTTGATAAAGGCTGGACAACAATTACGGAAATTCTTTGTTTAATTCATTCTTGTATACCTTAACAGAAAGGTCTTTTGCTTCAAATTAAGTCTTAAAACTTGGTACAAGTTGAACCTCTCTAATCCGGCACTCCCTGGTCCGGCAACATCCATGGTCCAGCATAGGCACCGACTCCGTGGGTGCTCTGGGGCTGGAGCACCCCTGGGGAAAAATTAGTGGGTGTGGAGCATCCACCAGCGCCAAGCTCTCCCCTCAACTCCCTCCCCCTGCGCCTCTTGCGTGCTGGCGGCCCCGCGCTTACCAACTCCTCTTCCTCTCTCCCAGCACTTCCGGAGCGCCACAAACAGCTGATTCACAGTGTTCAAGCTCCGGGAGGGAGGGGGAGAACCTGGTGCCGGCATTGGAGCCCGTGGGTGGGGGGCCAGTGGCCAGGCCCCCGGGCAGCATCGGGGTCCCCAGGTGGGGGGGCCATGCAGGGCACAAAAGCCTGGGGGTGCTGTAGCACCCCTATTTCCCGTGCCTATGGAGATCCGCTGGCTCTCTGCATTGACCTCCTGTGGTTTGGCAACTTCTCTGGTTCGGCACTAGTCCTGAGGGTGCCAGACTAGGAGGTTCAACCTGTAGTATGTAAGATACCTTGTCAGTATGCATAAGCTCTCTGGTGAAAGAACTTTGTCGTCTTCTCCTTCCTATGGCAATAATAGGAGTAAGTAAAATAATCACTTATTTATATAGAAGGAGATTTCAAAGACACTCAGATGGAATTAATGTACCAGACTGCCCTTAGAGTTCTTTGTACGCAGTCTGTACATTAGTAATTGTTTCAATACTTCTCACAGGTCCTTAAGCCAAAGGTAATAGCACTTTGCCTGTTAGCTGACAGGTAAATACTGATACACGATCACTATTGCTATTGCAAAATGTTTTAAGTTGCATTTTTCCTCTCAGTCTTCCCGTTCTCTGAGTTAGGAGATGATGTAAAATCACGTTCTGAACACTGCACACAGACATGATTTTCAAACACTCCATACATTCCATATTCAAACAGCGGGTGACAGTTACGGCAAGATAAGTACTTAGAATGTTTAGGAACAGAAAGGTCTAATTGGCTGAAAATGAGGTTAGGATTCACTTGCGGTTCTGGGATTTCTACCTGTCTGGTAAGGCCTTCTTTCTCGGAGTATCAAAGTGGTGTCAAAGTTTAACGGTTACTTTCAGGGTTTTTGTACTGGGTGTGCAAAAGTATAAGTACAAAACGAGAGGTATTTTTTTCTCTATTCAAAAGCTGAAATTTTAAAAAAAGTCAGTTATTTTTAAACTGTAGGAATGCAAGATACTGAGTGGTTTAACAGGTGGTCTCTTCCCCACATAATTAAGAGTGCTTTTTAAAAAATGAAATTGTGGAGGCTCATAATCCATAATGAACACAGGTGCCATCTGGGAATTCTAAGGAGGTAGAAAAATGGCTTATCTAAAAATTGGCTGCTGTGCACTAAATTAAAAAAAAAAAAAAAAAGGTATTTTAGTGTCCTGGTTTAGGAACTGCCTCTGCTGTACAAGCAGTCCTATTAGAGATCTAGCCAAAACCCCCTTCCATCTTGTACCAGAGATGGGACTCTGATCATGTTTTAGCATCTCCCAAATTGTGCTATGGCCTAGGACAAGACCGCTGATGATACTGTTGAAACTAGGTTCCCCATAGGTATTATTTACAGTGTAAACAAGATCATAGCATATATGGATGCAGCATGCTGTGGCTAAGTCTACACTAGTGGATCGTGCTCTCACCCCGCCGCCCTCCCCTCACATACACACCTTGTCCTCTTCACCACCCCTGGCACAGCTCCACTGGCAGCATTACTAGTTTAGACAAGATTCTTGGTAACTTCCTGGCATTTCAGGTACTCTAAACTTGCTCAGAATATAGACAGCAATACTTAGCTCTTAACAAGACCTGTGAAACCATCTACCCTCAGCTCTCTTTATACTAAGATCCATTACTGACAACTGGTGAAGAAGGTAGGTCACTTTTGGCTCACAAAAACAGGATTGAAAAGTTTGCTTCCTACAGTAAACAGTGCCAGACTTTTCAACACCCATTGCAAAACGCATGCTGATGTAGTGAGGTGTCTAGTGCACTTTTTATGGTTTGGATCTGTTGGCACTAATAGCCAAGCCATTTCCATCTCTGGATGAGGTCACAAGTATGCAGTTAACTGCTGTAATAAGTATTTTTTTGTCTTGTAATATTTCAGCCTTAGGCTAGCTGTATATTGGGCTTATTTTTAACCATTTAGAATTCCAATTGTTGTTCTTACCATTGGGGATGTACCAAGTATTAGTAGGGGTGAGAATTTTGCCCCCTCCCCCCCCGGGGGAAATGACCTGCAACAATACTGGTGCAGTACCAGCAGTGGTGTGAACAATGGAAAAACCCTGGCAAGAGAGCCTGGTGTAGATAAAGTCCTGAAAAAGCTACGTTAGTTAAATCAATTTTCAAAAATAGGTTCAGCTTAACATGGACTTACTGTGTTATGCTTGTTGCCTATATGAGCCAGGCAAAAGAACGTTAAACCTTCTTTTAGAAGACAGTCAAGATCAAGTTATTCTTGAAAATGGGCTTAACACCCTTTGCTTGTTACAGTTCACACCAACCAGACAGTGTGTGGAACCTGTTTTTAAAAGCAAAAACTGGACTGTGTAGCTGTAGAGTGCTTTTAAATGTTATATGGCAAACCTTTTAGTTTTTATGTTTAAAAACGCATTATTAAAATTTTCTTATGTGCTCTATATGATCAAATCAAGTATTTTCATGATTAGATTGCCTGCCAAAGCATAAACAGCTTCTTTGGAGCAGTTTGCCTGGTGGGTGGGTGAAATATTTATGCATACCTGATGATGGCTAAATCTCTCAGAAGAAATTTTGAAAGCAGTTGTACTATAGATCTTGTGGCCTTGGGGTATATCTGTATTTCATGTTTTTCAAATTTTGTAAAGCTCTCACAAGAGGTTATGAATTATTTGTGTCCTATGAAGTGTGTCTAGAAAGCAGCACCTTTATAGCCCTTTAAAAATACACTTTATGTCACTCTGCCCTGTTAAGTGCTTGATCTTTCACAAGCTGAAGCACATAGGTGCCATATACAAGGTTAGTGTCCACAGAAACCAGCAAAAGTTGGGAAATTGGAAGGTAAGGCTGACTTTCCAGTTAATTCAAGCAGTGTGAGAGACACACACAGAAGACAACACTTATACAATAGCAGGAGTTAATGACAGGGTGTCAAAGCCTTATCTTTGAATTTCCTAGCTTTTGTTGGCTTGTGTCACAACCATAATGTTACTTAAACTAGGTATTCTATTTAATTATAATGCTTATAATAAAGTCAGATGTCAGCTCACTTGGCTGCATGCTTAGGCCTGTAGAATGCCGAGTGCTTTGCTTGTAACTGCATCCCTTGTCTCCTTTCATTATCTGTTAATGGTACTCAACATGACAGGGTTGTTTTGATAAATGGAGACTCCTGTGAAATCCGGGCTGGATTTTGTATGGATTGGAGTTGTCTTCCTTTTGCACAACACTGGGAAATTATGCAAACTGGACCAAAGACAGCAAATGGGAAATAATCTATTGTGTGAATCATAGAAACTACAGACTGAAAAGATCTATTCGGTCATCTAGTTCATCTTCTCCAGGCCAGTGCAGGATTATTGCCCACAGGATATTTTCTAGTGATTTTTGTCTAATGTAAGAGTATGATGTTTGAGGGGGAAAAAAACAAACAAACAGATTACAGCGAGCTGTTCTTGTGTATATTCTTTTAAAATCCCTGTTTCCCATTTGCAGATCTCCTGCCTTGAATTTTTACACTGTGTAGTTTGAAAAGCAATCTCTTGACTGGTTTAATATATTGTGCCCCTGCCAACTGAGAGAACTAGATTGAATAAAAGCCTTTTTTGGCCTTTATTAGAGAGTGGGTTTGGGGGAATATGAAGAAGAGAGACAGCACCTACTACAAAATAGTGTTTGGGTTGTTTAATTCTCAGATCAATTTTTCACAAATGAAACAGAATTGCCATGAAGGTAAGTGCTCTGATCACTGTACATGATCCTTCGCAAGCAGTTTTATATGTCCATCTGTAAAATGGAGATAATGCTTCCCTCACTCACAGGGATGTTATGAGCATTGGTCAGTTAGTTTGTGAAACCTGTTAATACTTGGAACACAGTTAACTCCTATCATCCAAAGATATCTGATGTACAAATGGAAATTACTAGACCCATTTTATAGATGGGGTAACTGAGGCACGGTGAGGTTAAGACTTGTTCCAAGATCCCACAGTAAATCAGTGGCTGAGTCAGGAATACAACCCAATTGTCCTATCTTGCTCTTCTCACTGGACCATTACTGTTTTGTTTGGCATCTTTCATGAAAACGGATTCCAAAATGCCTTAAAAATTTTCAAAGGTGCCTAAGTGATTGGAATTCATGCGCCTAAATCACATAGGTGCCTTTGAAAATCCAGCAAAATGGGACATATTTCATGTAAATGGAACTTAGCATTGGCTTACTGCAAGAAAACTCTTTTGGATGTCATTTGAAAGCAAACATTTTCTTAAGTGGGCACTGGAGAAATAAGCTACTTCCCATGGTTTGCCATGTATCCGGCCATACTTGATCAGAAAATTGAAGTGGGAATGAATGCAGTGTGGTTGCTTTGTACTTGCGGATTGATTTCAGCTCTGATGGGTGTGGAGTTATCACAAAGCCACTTGGTTATGAAGTTTATTTTCAAGCAGCACATTTCCCCCTAGGATGGGCTCCTGTTGAGAAGCTAATGTACAATGGATCTTGCAACAGAGCCAACCTTGCACTACACACCACCTTCAATTTGTATTGATCACAGCAGCCTTTCAGGGTGGCAAGGGTGTTGTACTTCATCAGCTATTTGTGCATTAGCTGTGTTGGTGGTTTAGGAAGCTATTTCCAGCAAGGACAGAATTTAAAATTATAAGGTTGTACATTTTTATTTTGAGAAAGACTTGGACCCTACCGTGATGAACACCATATAAATGCCTATGGAAAAAATACAAATCAGAACACAATGTACAATATCTGGGGGAAAAACAAGGCCGGGGACAATACTTGACATTCATGGGGACTTGATATAGAAAAAAGGAATCATGAACTTTGGTTTGACATCTTTTTTTTTTTTTTTATTGGTGTGTGGGGGTTGTAAAGCAGTACTGAGGTGTATGCGTCAGTCATTTAGTTAAAGATAAAATATCATTACTATATAGCTAAGCCCTTTATTTATTTGACAGAAAAGAAATTGTTTGTTGCCACCATTCATGGACTGCATAAACAACTTTTTTTTGGTAGTCGTACATTTTATTCTGAACTAGAGATCTAAAGGGCTGTGCTCCAAAATGAAGTTGGTCATTTTAGGCAGCTGCGAGATTTTATTATTATCGCATTAAGCGGGAGTGGGGGGTGATACTTGAAGCTGGCAGCTAAGTATCACGTTGTTTAAAGCTGCATGGTAGGAGTGTGTATTTATTTCTTCACTATTAGATTAATTTCAATCAAATCAAATTTAAAAGGTGCCTTGCTTAGCAGATGTAGCTTTAGTCTCTTATGAAAAAGGGGAGTGGGGGGTTGGAGAGGATTTTAACAAAATGGCTTACTGGTTGAATAAACTACAACAAAATCCTTGTATAGAAATGTCTCTAATGTGACACCAGAGAGGCGTCTCTCTCTTATCCATCATTGGAACAAATGCTCTGTGTGTGCTTCCCTCCACCCCTCTATTTTTTTTATCTGCATTTTTTCCCACCCCCCTGTGTTTTGATCTGCATTTGTAGATGTAAGGAGGTTTGTTTCATTAATATTCCTGGCTGCAGCTCTAGGATGTGAGCCGCTGATCACTCCCGGGGATGCTTTGCCTCTTTAATATCTTGCTTGCAGATGCATTTTCTAGCTGACCACGCTATTAAAGACCTGCCATCAATCACACAGCTCGGTTCCGGCTGGGCTGAGTGGGGAGGAGGGAAAGGATAGGCAAGAGCATCAGCCAGAAGGAGAGTGGAGGTGCGTGCGTGCGTATATGGCCAAAGATGTATGGAGAGCAGCACAAGTAGCATGGAGAACTGAGTCGTGTGTGTGGCAGGCGGAGAGTGTGGCCAGGAGGAGGACAGGCACCACCACCAAAGACAGAACAGAGAGCTGAGTCTGTGTATTGAAGTGTTAGGCATCAAGCATCAAACCCTGCCGGAGACTGGAATGTGTGTGTGTTCAGCCTGTTTCGTGGTGTAATTTGCACTGGAGGGATAAGCACCAGAGGCAGCCTGAACCTGCTCCCTGTGTGCCTGTGCATGGCCAGAGCTGCTGCCGCCGGACTCCGCTCCGGGTTTTCCTCTCCACCGCCTGTTGTCTTTTGGAGGCTGTGCTTCTGTCTCTTTTTTTCCTCCTCCTGGTGTCTGGGTAAAAGAAAAGAGACTGGGTCACAGAGGCATGTGGAAGTGTCTGCAGCCGAGCAGCTGAGGACTCGGAGCCTGCGAGAGGGGGAGCAGCAGTACAGTGTGCATGTGCTGAGGGGAGCCAACTGCAGCAAGCCAGGGGGCTTCTGGCTGGGCACCCAGGGCGGGCAGGCAGGCTCCAGCTCGGGCAATGCTGCTCTCTCCTCCGCCTGGCCCAGCGACTCTGCAGTAAAGAAGAGGGGGCCTCCTTTTGTTCACCAAGTGCATTTCTCCTCTTCCCCCCCCCCCCCCGCCTTCCTCCTTTCCCTCCCTATCCTTCCCCCTTTCCTACCTGCCTTCCTTCCCTCCCTCTTCTCCTCCATGGGCCTTGCATGCTCCTGCATGTTGTTGGACACCGCAGCGGCCCCCGTCCTGCAGGCTCCGGAGAAGAAACACAAAGTCCGCAGGGGTCAGGCTGTAGCCGCTGCTAGGATTGCAGACAAGTTGTGTTTGTCCGGCTCCTCCAGGAACTGCAAAGCTTAAAGCCCAAGGCTGGCTGGGTGAGTGTGCAGCGCAAAAGGGGGGGGGGGGGCGTGGGCTGTCGTATGTGGCTGCTGAGATGGACAGGAACCTTGCACCCTGTCCTGGTTGAAGTCCTTGGATGCTAGGGCTGCAGCTTTTGACTCCTGTAAGTGGGCTATAGTTGAAGGAAGTCAGATCTGCTGCAGGTCATGCTATGGGTGTGAGTCCAGAGAGTGGGTTTACACACTGGATTATTTACTGCTTAACTCTGTAACTATAGTTAACGGTACATGAAAGGCACTACACAAAATGAAGTTCTCTTCGGAGGAGAATGTTGAGATGGTCACCCTACTAGTCTTAAAATAGAATAATGATGATAATAAACCACTCTCACTGTACAACAGAGAACACCTGGATAGAGAAACTCTTGACTTTATTCATTTATTTTTGCCCTCCCGGATATTCCAGATTTTCAAGGAAAGTTGGATCAACGTGGTATGTGATGTGATAGCTTTTACTGGCCCAGAATTAGGGTGACCAGATGTCCCGATTTTATAGGGACAGTCCCGATTTTTGGGTCTTTTTCTTATATAGGCTCCTATTACTCCCCCACCCCCTCCCGATTTTTCACACTTGCTGTCTGGTCACCCTACCCAGAATGCAAGCTCAGAGTGTTTTAAGGCCACAGGTTTCTCTTTCTCAGGTGAATGTTTTGCTTTGTATGTTTTTAATCTAACAAAGTTAGCTAAACAGAGCAAACGTTTTGAGTCTAAACTATTATACGCAAGTGAGGTGAAGAATGAAGTTTCCTTGCTTGGTTGAAAATCCACTTCCATTCCACTTGCTAAGGTGCAGGAGTGTCTTGGAATGCCTTTTAAATTTTAATTGGTACAGTGGTTGGTGTAAGGTTCTTTTATAATGTTTGCTCAAACCCTGTTCTTAGATGAAGTGACAGGGAGACCTGCTTGACCACTTTCTGTTTCTTGAGAAAGAAACCAGCTCTACTTTGTTTTACAATCCGTTTTTAAGCCTTTCTTGAGTACATGTGGCATTACGCTGCATGGGGTATTGTGTGACTGGATGGCTTCCTTTCAGCCATATGGGGTTCTTTTTTAATTGTATGTGAATGAAAATGGCAGTTGACAAGGAGACTAATTTTTAATTTAAAATTAGTCAGATTTTTTAAGACTTCTAAAATATGTAAAAGTTGAGAACAGAAATGTGACCCTTAATTCGTGGAGTCTAAATTTAAATATTCTACATTCTAGCAAAGGATTCCTTCTGGGAACTCAAAATTAAAGTAAATACGATTTAAAACCCTACAGACAGGGCAGCGTTATTTCAATGTAAAGCCATTGATGTGTGGGCAATTAGTTCCAGACTTGCAGCGCAATCTGCATTTTTGTCAGATTTTTGTTCTTAAAGGCACATGTTTGAATAGCTATATTGCCTAGTAAAATAGCACAAGGCAGACATTTTAGATGCTTTACAGCAAGTTGAAGAATTGTGTGGGAGCAACATTTAAAAGCTTTTTTGTTTTTTTCCAACCCTGTAATTTAGTAGTGTTTAAACTATGTTATAAAGATCTCTGGGAGCAGTGAAAGGTGGTTTTGAGTCCAGCACACTCAAGTGCTTATTGTACTCTGGCAGGCTGGGTGTTTGGCAGCCAGGTTTTGAAATGTTATTTGATCTGGCTGCATGATAGAATTGACTAGGATTACACCATTTTTTTCCCCCTGTGGCTGTTGAAAGTGATGCATCAGCGAATGCTGTTCAATAGCATATTTTAAGACTTAAACTGCATGTATTCACTTTAAGCAGTTTCCAGTGAAAGGCAGTTTAGAATTTCTCTTGTCTTGTGGTTAGGATTTATGAATTGAGGCAAGGGCTGACGTAATCTATCCCACTTCCTTTGTGTGTTTTTTATAGTAGATAGTGTTTTTTTGTTTGACTTTAAATAGCTGTGACTGTTTCTCAAATACTTGCATATCTTCTTTATGCTGTTGGCTTTAGTAAAACTAGTCAACTTGTTCTTAAATTATCCATCTTTAAAGATATTGTTCTTTCAACTTTCACTGAAGTTCAGTAAATAGCTTGTATATTATGTGGACCAGTTTTTTATTTTAATTAATATAACTGTGTACAGCTGTTATGTCAGAATGCATTGACTTCCTTCTGCAGTGTAGAGTATCATACACTAGAGGTTGTAAAGAATTGCTTGGTGGATCCTCTAACCCTTCCTTGCTCATTTTTATTCATGTGATGGGACAAGACAGCCTTTTGTTTCATAGTATCAGTAGCTAATAGCTCATTTGTGAGAGACCTTTTGTTTTGGTTTGGGGTGGCGGGGGAGGAAAGAAAACAAGAAGCCAGGTATTAATAGACTTCTCATAAACCTGCCTGTTTTGGGGTCAAAGGGTTATGCTAGCTATTGTGTTGCTTAAGAGTATCAAGAAGGAACTATCTATTTTTGTAATGTCACAGAAGGTCAGTGGTTTTGTACTGTGGATGAATTACTGCTGAGGCAAATATTCTACACTGTTAAAGAATCCTTTAAAGCCATATCTGTATAAAGATGGAGAATGCACTACCCTTAAAGTGTAGAGGCTGTATGCAGTTTGGATTAAAAGGGCCAAGTCCTCAACTGGTGTAAATTGTCACAGCTCCATGAACCCAATAGGGTTACCTTAGTTTACATCAGCTGTGAATCTGACTCAGTAACTTAATTTCATTATGGATTATGTTCAGGATCTAAAGTGATTGTGTAGATTTAGGTGTAGCATGATCTTGTGTGTAGAAACACCGTCTCGGTCTACTGTTAAATTACTTGCTTGGGTTCTTTTAGTAAATTCTTAAATGGGGGCAATACAACAAGGATATGAGGTTTGTTAATCATGCTTTAAATATGTTGCCCCTCACAGACAATGCATTGCTTCTTCAGTGAACCCAGTGTGTTTTTTACTAAGGGCTTGTCTACACTTGAAATGCTACAGTGGCACAGCTGCAGTGCTGTGTAGATGTGAGCCGAGGGGTGAAAACATTATTACCTATGTCGATGGGAGGAGTTTTTCCGTTGATGTAGGTAATCCATCTCCCTTGAGAGTTGGTAGCTAAATCCACACAAGAATTCTTAAATCAATCAAATGCTGTCTACACCTGGAGTTAGGTCGGTTTAACTATGCCATTAGGGGTGTGGATTTTTCACAACCCTGAGTGATGTAGCTGGGTTGACCTAACTTTTTAGTATAGACCAGGCCTAAGCCATCTTTTTTTGGTCGGTCAGCGCACACATTAGTTCTTGTATTTGTCAGAATGTTCCTGGAACTGAGAGCAGTTTGTGGTGATAAGAGTATGTAGGCTGAATCGGAAGCAGGAAGAACAGCCAGTAAAAGCAAACGTGTGAAATCTGTTTATACATACATCTAATGTGGTGCCTTTATCTCAGACCCAATTAACTGATAGCAAATAGGGTGAAAATGCAGGTGGTAGAGCTGAATGTGTAGTGAGGCTATGGTCCATTAACATTTTGGAGAAATAATGAATGTTCATCAAAATACTAAGGGCTTTTACTCGTGTGTTGTTCCTAATTTCCCTCCTGTTCACACACACAATCTTCTCACCAACATTTGGTGCTGTAACCCATGTTCAGATGGCCTGTGCGACAGTGATGGTCCAGATACCTCAAGTGGAGGATAGAAGATTTAAACCCCCAAACAAGCAGTTAAAGCAACTGATTGTATACTGTATTACTGTACTATAAAAGTATATCAAGTCTTTTATGAAACCTTGTAATGTTCTGAACTTAGTTGCCATCATAAGATGTATATAGACTGTGGTTATGAATCTATATGTTTGTGTATGTAGAAAACTGTGTTCATAATCTCTACTACAACTACAACTCACAACAGGGCGTTGAGTAGTTAGCGAGAACAGGCAACTCCAGCCAGGTGTTCATGTGAAACCAGCTTCAAGTAATGATCCACCGTCCTGCCCAGGAAAATACAGTGATGGACCAATAGAGTTACTGGAAAGACATTGAGACATCCCTGGCTATCAAGTCAAGAGGGAATTTCCCCACTCTGAATAAACATGAGTCACCATGGACTGGGGGTGGGGTGGTGAGCCTTTTAAAAACAGGCTTGGGACTGATTTAAGCTTTTTTTTTTAAATCTAGACCTTGAGGGACAGCCTCAAAATTGGAGGCTGTCCGTGAAGGCTCAGTCCCCCTCCTGTAGCTCACGGGTATGCTGAGAAATTGACTTAAGGCAACAGATAACTTGCCTTAGAAAAGGGATTTTATCTAATAAGAGAGCATAAAACCTGAGGCTGCGTTTTTGGGTTTCTCTGTAACCTGTATATTTTTTTATTTCCTTTACTATTTTATTTTTGAATCTGATTTTTCTAGTAAAGAAACTTTTTTTATTTTATTTTTCCCACAAGCAGGTCTCTGGTGTGTAAACTATGGAGAGTGGGAGCCAAAGTAGGCTGATATCTCGGAAGTGGGTTTCACATCTTTGCAGGTGATGAACCAGAGGGAAACGGTCCAAGTCTCTGGTAATTAAGAACTCAGGGAGGACGTATTTGGAGAGGCTTGGGACTGGAAGGGCCGTTGGTGTCACCCTGCAAGGAGTAACTAGCGAGAGCCAGGGTGAGACCTGATGCTTGTAGGCTGGCTACTGGGGAATTGAACCATACATGCACAGCACAAAGGCCACTAAGGTTTACAGGGCAGGTGGTGACAGGATCCCTTACTGGTCTGGGTAGTCCCCAAAATGCCACAGTGGCGTAGTTGCTGCAGGAGTTGCACCCCAGTATCAGCAAACTGAGGTTCACACTCCAAATACTTGCTGAACAAACCCTAACAGATTCAAAAGTGACGGAGCAAAGTACAAGCTTACAATTTATTATTTTCTGTTTATTTCAGGTTAGGGAAAATACAAGAAGGAAGGAGGAAAATGAGCTGGTTAATCACTGGACAAAATGGATAAACATCAACTTGGGAGCTTGTATTTGCAATATTTCTCCAAGGGGAAATATTTGTATTCCCTAAAGGGAAATCAGTAGAGGATCTGAGAACTTTGCACATTGAGCCTTTTAAGCAGAAAGAGGAGGGTACAGGTGGAATTGTCCCAGTGTTGGGACACCAGCCAGGCCTTCATTCCCAGGAGGCAGCTGCTAAGTTAGAGCTGACCAAATTGCATTGCCACAGATGGCTCATCTGAGGCTATAGCAGTGGCTCTCAAACTTTTTTACTGGTAATCCCTTTCACATAGCAAGCCTCTGAGTGCAACCCCCCCCCCCTTACTAATTAAAAACCCTTTTAATATATTTAACACCATTATAAATGCTGGAGGCAAAACAGGGTTTAGAGTGGAGGTTGACAGCTTCCAACCCCCTATGTAATAACCTCGTGACCCCCTGAGGGGTCCTGATCCCCAGTTTGAGAACCCTTGGGCTAGAGACTAAATGCTGAATGAGGTTTTCAGTAGGCTCATAACCTGCCTATTCTGCAGCGAGGAGGCTGGCTAAATTCTTTGAGTGCTCATAGTTCACCAGTTCCCTCTGTGGGCCCGGAAGGACAGACAAGTTGTCCCACAAATCACTGGGAAAGAATCATAGCGTCTCAACTTCCTGCAGCAAAAGGACCTCGGAATATGCTCCCTAGAAGTCCCAATCTCATCGGTGAGTGCAGTACCAGGGATGACACAGTAACTCAGATATAGTTTTGTAGACCTCCAGTGAAGATGTACCCTTAAGACAATGAAGCAGGAAAATGGATAGTTGCACAGTAGTTATGAGAAGAATTAAAATGAGTGAAACTTGTCATATCTGGGACATAAAGCCCTATCTAGGGCCACTGTTATTTAATCTTCAACACTGATGTGTAAATATCCCGGGTAACCAGAGGTTGAACCTGGGTCAGTTCTTTTCACCAATATTCCATACAAGCAATAAAATGTATTGGTCTGTTTAAAAAATAAAATAATGTGGCCTGCATATTTGATGAAGTATTTGTCAAAAGCCTCCAGATACAGCTATGAACACTGTAAAAAGCATTATTTGCTCCTGACCTATCGAGTTATCTACTAACTTTAAAATGGGCGATAGAGGCGGCAGTGTTCTAAGTCCATAACTTGTTTTGAGCCCTGACAAGTTTTTAAAGAATAGTCCCTTACATGGTAAACTGCTCTTCAATAAATACTCGTTCAAAAGAATCTCTGATAGCTTAGTATAACAGTATGTATTCAAGATATTTAAGGTGCCCTTGTGTTGTGAAGTTATCCATTCTCAGTAAGAACTTTGCTTATATTTCCTAAACCCTGAATGGCTACATTCTTGTTTAGAAAGCCTACATTCCAACCCCTCCCTATTAGAAAAAACACAACCATCTTTCTCAAGTGAATTTATCCTTTTTTAAAAATCGCCAGCTCTTCAACAGGTTTTCTTCCTGCTTCTGAAACACCATATATTGCTTGTTTGAAAGTCTTTCTAGGAATATACATATTCAAAATTCCATATAAAGTGTGTGTGTGTCTATATGTGTGTGTGTAATATATTTTTGCTATAGTGTCTGATCTGGAGTCTCACTAAGGTTACAACCATGCCACAGTGGAATAACCATGTTTTAAGGTTCTAATATGGTTCCCTGGCCAGCATGGATGAGGCTCCCCCCCCCCCCCCCCTTCCTCCTCAAGAACTCTGCAAGCCACACTAGCCTAATAGACAAACGTTCTAGTATTTCCTGAGCTTTATGAAACATGCAACACTGTTTTATAACATGGATCTTAAGGCAAATATTGGTGCTAGTCAGGAAAACTGTGTTGGACTCATGATATACAAACGGTAGTGTGAACTGGATCTCATTTATCTCTGCCCTTTTATGTCTGTTTGAAAGTTTATCAGTGAATCCTTGTGTAACAGGGGTTGAATGATAGTAAAGGTTAAGTTCTCACTGAAAGAGCTCACAACAATTAGTATTTGTTCCCAAGTTTGCCTGAGGTAGCAGTTTGAGTTTTGACCTTTGAATGCAAAGCAAGAACAAGTAATGTTGAAAAATGTAAATGATTAAAACAAGCTGGACTTCTTTAGGAAACTTTTATGCAGCTCTGCCAACAAAAAGCCCTGGTGATTGCACAAACATTTGGTTACTGGGATAAATAATATTTGACTGTGATGTGTGAATTTTGTTTATTATAACTATACATTTCTCATATGACAGCAGGGTTAGAATTCTGGCTTTTCCTACTGTTAGCAAAAGCACGGGGGAAATGAGGGCTGTAAATTTCGCATTAGCAATGCGACTGCACAGTTCCTCAAGGGGGAAATAACAGTGCAAATTTCAGAGGAATGATTCAGTGCGATTAAGCTCTTCTGTGAAAATGGATATAATTCAGAGGCAACAATCTAAAGTTCTACACAGCAAACCTGAACTGTTTTTTAATAGTTAGATATCTTCAGATTTTCATGTTCCTTTTTCAAAAATAAGATAAGGTCTACTATGGTATGTGACAGGGAAGGGAAACACAATTTTTCAAAACTAACTAATCCTAATCTAGGTCTGTTGCAGCATTTCTACCTAGTAATGCAGAGCTTTATTTTAAATTCGTCTGTTGCAGACTTATATCCTTTATTAAACAACAAAAAGACAGCCCTAGTTTGACATAGTGATTACTTTGTAAAACAGACACCTTTTTTTGTCGAGATCAGAATACTCTTGAGAAGTAAAGCTGTAGTTTTTCAATATTACATGTCATATAGCAGCACCTGAAGTCTGGAAAATTGAATACTCTGCAAGAATGTTAAAAATGAAGACATTGTTAGAGTTCATAACACTAAATCAGTGGTATTTTTTCCCCTCTTGTGTGGAAGGTTTTGGCCTTTGGTGTGAGGGGTGTATTTTAGCCACTAAATTAAACATTATCGTCTCTCCCATGATTCATCTAGCTGGTAAAATGATAGCAGCCAAAGGTTACTACATCTGGTATTGAAGTTGTGGCTGTGGATTCTTTTGTTCCTGATTAGATTAGGGGACTAAAACCTCCCTAATCAGTTCTAGGAAAATTATATATTTACTTAAAATAGGACCAGCATGTTACTTCCTTTGACCCTGAGAAAGTTCACAGCTTCTTTGTTGTTGTCAGCTCATCTTTTTTCATAGGTACTGTCACTTTGAAAAGTGTAGAAACCCAGCAGAGAGTAGATATTCCGCATGTTGGACCTGAGAACTCCTTTATTTGTATTTATCCACAGTGTGAAGATTTTTGGTTTTAGTCTGTGACTGATGACTAAGAGTTTCCGCAGCAGGTGGTTGTATTACAAGACAGTATAAAAGTGATTGAGCCAAAATGCAACAGGCTATATACCTCAAGCAGTAAAAAAAAAAAAAAAAAAAAAAAACACACACACACACAAAAAACCAAAACACCCTTTCCTTAAATCTGATATAGTAACAATTCCCTGCAGAATTTACTTTTACAAGCAGTCAAAACATATACTGTATTTGCTCCATTTCCTGTTGAAATCTAACAAAGGAGCCAAAAATCAGATTTCCCTTTCCTGATAATAAAGCTATTCCTTGGAGGGTAGAGTAGGGAATAGATTCTTACACAGCAGTTCCCACTGAATAGTTGAATGCTTTTAGGTAATCTTTGGTGTGTGTTTCAGAGTAGCAGCCGTGTTAGTCTGTATCTGCAAAAGAACAGGAGTACTTGTGGCACCTTAGAGCCTGTGTGTGTTTGACTGTATGTATGAGGAGGAATGTCTCTAAACTGCATGTTTAATATTAAAATATCGTAATTAGAGCTGGCATATCCAGCCAGCCTATGTTTTATAGTTAATGATGTAAAGGAGTTAAGAGCGAGCACCCCAAGATTATTGGATCATTCGGATTCTGATTACCCTTTCATGGTGTAATAAAGTAATTATGAATACTGTATGAAAAATTGCTGTATTGTTTCAGTATATTACTGCTTTCTGTGGTTTTTAAAAGAAATTGCGTTGTCCTCTTTTGCATTATTTTTAGGTTTTATATATTCAAAGCATATATTATTTTCAGCCACACAAGCTAAAGCACATTTAAAAAATCCAAAACAAATATTTTTTTAGGCTTCTTGGTTCCTGTTAATATTTCACGTTGTATCTGTTCTCTTTATAATAGTACATGCCACCGTTGCTAAGCGAATTTAAGTACATCCTGGTCTAAATTGAAAGAGTGCTCTTTCGTGAATGGATATAGTAGGGGTAGCTGTGCAGAATCAGTTGTTGGCAGGGAAATTCTTTGCAAATGCATACTGAAAAAACAGTGGCACCTGGAAACAAAGTGGGGGGAAAAAATCTGATGCTCCACTGTTGAGAGTAACTTCTGTTTGTGATCAAGCATGTGACAGTCTGTTGGGAAAAGCAAACTGAATTTGATTCATGCTTCTGATTTTTAAATGGAGCTCGGCCTGTGTGGATTTTTGTCTGCAAAATCAGGTGCTTAGCTCTATCTATATGGTGGGATTTGTGTGCACAGCTACTTCTGGGTGCTAAAAGGCAGGCACAATAAGTTGTGAACACAGTAGCACCTGCACAAGAGACTGCCGTTTGGTCTTTCGGCCCTAAAGTTCTCTTCCAAGGGGTATGAACGCTTAATGCACAAGATGAGAATAAGTATTTTATGATGAAAGTAAATATTTTTGGTTTTCTTAAAACATGTTGGTAATGACCAGTATAAATTATGGTAACAAAGCACAAATGCAAGAAGTTTGGGTTTGACTCTACAGCTAGTGAAGTTTAGCTAGTTGCTGTACAGCAATTGGTTGTCTTGTTACCTTTTTTGTTGTCATACAGAATCATCTTTGGCTACATGCTGCTTTTCTTTTTAAGGACATGCTGTACTACCCAAAATGCCAACGTTCACTGTAAGTCTTTTTGTTCTCTACATTGTTTTCCTGTGGGAGCTCCACAATAGTTAAATTCAACAATACTTTTAAAAAACACCTGTTTAAATAATAGAATCAACAGAACCTTGCTCTATGTACACAGCTCTGTGGTCATTTTGAATATAGTTGGCGATAGTCTTGACTGGAGATTAGTTGTAATTCTGTACCAGGTTAGGAAGATACTAAAGCTTTGAAACACTTAGCTCTTTCATACCTCTCATAATTGGTGCATTAGCAATAATATGTATAAGGGTATTGGTTAGCATTTTGCAGCTGAAAATCTTCGTGCTTGTCAGCACTCAGGCTTGCATTGGTTTCACTAAACTGGTGCAAACTCCGATGTGGACATACTTACTAGCTTAAAATTAAATTTATAGGAAGAAACTGAACTGACATAAGACAGGTCTACATTGATTTTTACGATGCCCATGCACCAAGTTGCAACGACTTAACTGAATCGCTTTAAAAGAATAACTTTGGTTAAACTAATGCAACTTGGAGTGATCAGGTCTTAGCACATCCTTTTCTGTGTCTGCATTGTTATGGTAGGGAATTGAGACTTTGGAAGAACTGCTGATACAAACACTTTTTGATGTACCCAGAAAATATAAAGCCAAATATGGGACTTTCCACAAGGTGCTTTGCATTGCAGTCATGGACACCTCCTTTCAGCCCAAGAGAGTGCTGACCAGGCAAGACGTGCTTCATAAACACTGGTGTCATTTTCTTCGTTTGACTTGTTAATGCAGTGGATTTTGCATGTGGAATGCACCCAGTAGTTGTTTGTCTCGAGTTTGCTTTTATGGAGCTTCTAGAGAATACCAACTATTTGTCACAAATAGAGCAACAGTTAATCTAGTGCTGGATGGGTGGCCAAAGGAAATTTACCTCAGAATTATCTGATCAAGACATACTTGTATTTTTAGTTTTCTTAATGGCTTTTAAAGTATGTGTGGTATATGTATTTACTGATCTTCTGGAACACATTACTGAATATTTGTAAACAAGTAAACAAAGTGCTTAGTTGGGACTCAACACTGGGAATTTTGTCTCTTGGAAATAATACCTACTCCTTAAAATACTGCTACTTTGAGTTTTTCATTGGCAGTCTGGATTAAGTTGTGTATGGATTATTGTACAAATTCAATTGATTTGTGCAAAACCTGGTCAATGCCATAAAAAGGTTTTAGCTTGTACCTAGCTGTTCATGAACATTTCCAATGGACTTAGAGCTTGGCATCCAGTGGCCATCCCATCATATAATACTTTCCCTCATTCCTCTTTCTCCTCGTCCCTGGTGATGTTCAAATGCTATACATTAAAATACTTATTTGATATTCTCTAAATTTAGTATAGTTTCAAAGTGGGTTTTTGTGAAATATCTTCTTGTTCTTGCTTGTTCTTAGGGGAGCTCACTATTCAGTATAAACTAAGAATTAGCCAGAAATAAATCTCAACTGAATTTGTAGATATTTATCTAATGGGAGAGGTTACATGACTGTTGGAGAAAACAGGCTAATCTGGGCAGTGGTGAGTAGATTTAATTGGGTCTTGATTGCTTGGATAACAGGAACTGGTGATTTTTGTCCTATAGCACATGGAGAGCAGTTCTAAAGACTTGAATTTGAGGTGGATTAGGTTACTGTAGTAGGAGAGAGTTTTGTGATTTTTAAGCAAATAGCTTGACATTTTTATGCTTGTTTTACCTTTAAAGCTTACATTTAGCAAATGATTGCTTTCTCTGAAGTTTCAATCTTTGAAGATACTCTTGTACAAATTTAATAAACCATGTCATGTGATTTTAATAAAATGCACAGTTTTTTTTACTGTCCTATATAAGTACGAATGTGTTTCAATTTTTATATTTCAGCAAAAAAGAGCAGAACGACGATGTTTTTGCCCTATGTATATTCATAGTGTGAAAAACGTCCATATTTTGTTCCTCATTTAGAGTTGTGTATATAGTTCCTGATCCTTTTTGTGCTGACCTATTGTCAACCCAGAGCCTTATATGTTGGATTGTTCATTCAATGACTTTCAGTCTCTTAAAAGCATGTCACAGACCTGTTCACAATCCTTCATTGTTAAAAATCGATCTTGCAGATGGGACAGAGATTTCACGTTGTACTCCTGAGGGAATATTGCGCCTCTGCATGCGTGCAGAATTCATGTCCCCTGCAGATTTCTTTGCTTCCCTGCAGAAAAATGACTTCTGACGGGGAAATAAAGGGAAGCCACAAGAGTGGTCACACACCCTGCCCCAGCAGCCCGGAGCAGCCAGCAGAGAGGTAAATCACTACAGGGGAGGGGGTGAGTGAGCGGGGCTGAGGATGCCCTAACTGGTGGCCCCTACCCTGCGCCAGACTCAGCTGCTAGGGGAGGACAGGACGACTTCTCCTTCTGCAAGAAGTGACCAGGGCTGGG
This sequence comes from Chrysemys picta bellii, assembly GCF_011386835.1. Lineage (NCBI taxonomy): Eukaryota > Metazoa > Chordata > Testudines > Emydidae > Chrysemys > Chrysemys picta. Next base: position 10,121,352 of record NC_088811.1, on the reverse strand, counting down.
TCAGACCCACCCTCAGGAACCTCACCTGGATGCAGGAAGTTCTGCCCCCATTGTCGTGGGGGAAGGGGTCACTGTGGGGATCTGCTCCCCCGTCTGTTCAATCCCCTTGCATCCAGACCCCCCCATATCGAGACCAGCCCCTTAGAGCCCCCATCCCACTCAAACCCCCAATCCGAGTCCCTCTCCCCTACACGCAGACCAGCCCCTGCTGAGCCCCCTTGCACTTGAACCCTCACCCTATGAGCCCCACCCCCTGCACCTGCACCACCCTGATGAGCCCCCTCACCTGGACCTCCATCCCACCAAGCCCCACTCCTCCAGCACCTGACTCCTCCCCTGAGCCTCCCACACTGACGCCCCTGCCAAGCCCTATCTCCCCCCACCCCTCCTTGGCTGAGTCCCAACCACCTTCACCTGGATCCCCTTTCAGAATTCCATTTCCCCCTGTACGCGGAACTCCCCAACAAGCCCCCTCCCCCCACACCTGGACTTGTGACTGAGCTGCCTGCACCCAGATTGCCCCACACAGAACCCTCTCACCCCACATCTGGATGCCCCCCCACTAAGCCTCTCCGCACTTGGATCCTGCCGGGCTGAGCCTGTTTGTCCCACAACTGGATCGGGGACCAGGGCTGGGTGTGCGAGGCTCTGTCCATGTGTCTCTCTCCCTTGGTACTCCTGGCATGGAGGGGCAGGGCCCTGTGGTGTTCCTGGGGCAAGCCCTGCCTTGTGTCAGGATTGGGTGCAGCGTCACTGCCAAGTCCGTGTCTCTGGTGGGTGGGGGATGGCTGCAGAGAGATCTCCCATTTCCGTGCAGCCAATGGCCTGTGCTCCCCACTGCCATGCTGGAGCCTCCACATTTATTTATTAACAAATAAAATATGCAGAATTTTGTAGAATTTTTAATTTTTTGGCACAGAATTCCCTCTGGCGTAATGTCTGATCTCACCTTACAGTTGGTGGGATTTTTTTTGAGAAATTGTCTCTGCTTTGAAACTATTGAATAATTTCACTATGGTACATAGCTTCCGTGTTTCTACATTTAATTATCCCCGAACAGTAGCCTGTAATTATGAAAGTCGAGAGATTTTTTTCCTTCTAATTTATCATTTTATAGAAACATTTGTCTTTTAAAATTCTATAGTCTTTTACATATTTTGTGTGAATTTAGTGCCCAATATAATGAGGGATGAATAGCATTGGGTAAAACTAGGCATGGTACAGGCCTCAAGTTAATTTCCAGAACACCTCCATCCTGTCCTGATTATTAGATTTAAGATTGGCTTGAGCAGAGACTGCTCATTGTGCTGGCCAGCGTGGTGGTCTTGTGATGTGATGAAAGTGTCCACAGTGTACTTGAATTCGACTGCTAAACTCATTTTGCTTGTGGCTTAATAGTGATTTCTACCTATGTGTTCAAAAAGCTAATCGTTTATGTCCCAGCTTTGCAAAGTATTGCACTGAGTGCATTAACTAACCCACTATGCCACCTGGACCTGTTCAACTAGTATGATCACATGACTAGAATTATGTATCCAAGTTTAATGGAGGGCTTATAACCGAAAATATATTTCATGACTAAAGTGTGGCTCTGGAGGCGTAGTGAAGCACTTCCTAGAACTACAGATTGAGGCCAAACTTACCACTTGAATCATTTTCTTACAACTTATTTTCCTGCCACATGACTAGAAATTGTGAATTTATATATGAATTAGCAATGTCCTCTAGGTGGTTAACAGGTTGTTAATGCTGCTCTCTGTGTTGCAGTTTCGGTACTACTAATGTAGAAGATTACATACCTCATCACAAGCTACACACTACGCTACACTCAATTTTTTCTCTGGCCAGCGTAAATGCCCCAGTACAGCGATACAGTAGATTGAAACATCCCCTCGAATTTGCAGCGCAGAGACATGGTTGACCAACTGAGGTTAATGTAGTGAAAGTGTAGACACTGCATAACCTTGGTCAACCATAACAGTCTTCCAGCAGCTTGTCCCACACCGCCCCATTCCCTGTGACAGTGACTGCTCTGGTCATAATTTTAAACTCCGCTGCCCAGAGGCCACAGAGACCAAAAGCCAGTCCCTTTCTTCTTCGTGTGTGGCTGAAATGCCTTTTCCTGATTGCCCACCTTCGTGAGTGTACCTAGCAGCTCACCTGTGTTTTGTGCAACTGCCCAACTGATCATGGCAGCTTCATGCATGCAGATAAGTACTGGATATGCTCTTGCTTGGAGTAGACAGGGAAGTATTGGATCTCCTGGGCCTATGGGGAGAAGATGCTGTGCAAGCACAGCTACAGACCAGAAGTAAAAACATGGACATCTATGAGCAGATTGCATGGGGGACACAGACAAAGGGGTATGACAAGGGATCAGCAGTGCTGTGTGAAAGCGAAGGAACTTCTCCAGGCCTAACACAAGACTAGGGAGTGCAAAAATAGATCTGGTTCTTTGCCACAGACCTGCCATTTGTACACAGAACTGTATGCCATGCTTGGTGGAGATCTGTAGAGCACTGTGGATACCTTGGAGGAGCCTGAGACCGAGATCCCTGCTGCGAACAGTGAGAAGGAAGTGGGAGATGTGGTGGGGGAATCCTGCCATACCCCAAGACAGGACCTGTTTGAGACTTTGTCACGATCTAGTCAGTTCCACCAGGCAAGCACAGATGAGCCTGATAAAGGGGAAGGGAAGGTAAGTGTGTCCATGCACTTTTTCTTACAATCTTTACATTTAAAGATGGTGCCTAGCCCACCTCCAAGTTAACAAGACACAGGTATAGGACTTGTCATTGTATTACTCGTGGAAGATGAGGTAGGGGTACAGAGGTAGAGTTGGCATCTGCTTCCCGTTGTCTGTTGGTTTAGTTGGGAGGTGGGGGCCCACAGAACACTTTGATTATGTGCATTGGGATTTCCCTTGTATCCTCCTGAGAGATCTCTGTGAAACTTGAATGGCGATACTTTGCAATCCTTTCTCAAAGGTTTCTAGGGATGGCAGCCTGATTTCTTTCTCCATGGTAGGAGGTTTTCCCTTTCCGTTCTGCGATGAATTTGGCTAGCACTATTTCAGTAAACAGGCTAGTGGCCTATGGGCCCAGGCAGCCTTGTGTGCCAGTGCAGCTGTGTTCTCTGTGACGCTCAGGAATGAGATATCCGCTAAAAACACCTCTGCCTGTGGAAGACCATGCCAGTATTCAGTGCCATTACCTGATGTCCGTACCCATGAAGTGTAGAGAAATGTTATAGCGTCATGCAACAGATTCCATTTCCCTGCCTCCTCCCAGCAGCCCATACTTACCATGGCTGGGGCTGGAGAGTGATGTGCTGAAGTACTCCAAAGGCAAAGTGTATATAAGCATTTCTTTTTAAAAAAAATATTGATTGGAATAAGGGGAGGGAATTTTGAAACTTTTTTCCTTTCTGTTGTGACTGTAAATCCAATGGTACATCTATCTGTCCGTTTTTTATCAGCAGCTTCTAGTGTGCCAGCCTTGAGGGGTGCCCCCTCCACGCTCACAGCATGCCAGACTCTGATGAGGAGGAGAAAAAAAGAGGATGAGTGAGGACGCATTCTGTGAGTTCCTGCAAGACAGGGCTGCATTGGATCTTGAACAAAGGCCTTGGAGGGCCAATGTGGCCAACAGCGTGAAGAAAGAGGACAGGAAAAAGGCCCCAGAAATCCCAGCAAGACAAGGAATGTGAAATGTACCAGGACGAACCCAAAGGCTGCAGAGCCTGATTGACCTACACATACAAAATCCCTGCACTCGCCGTCTTTTCTAGTACATGGTTACCACTCCCCGGACCCCCAACATACCACATGGCATATCATTACCCCTGTCACTCCATGCTTGGGGAGGAGGGGCAGCAGGGAAATCCACAGCTTCACATACACCAATCATGGTTCTCACAGGTCAGTGTGTATATGGCCACCACAGATGACATTTGTTTACTCACATGGACATAAATGTTTACTTCCTTTAAGTTTTCCCCTGTTATGTTAAAAATGTGTGTAACATTGCCTGTGTTTTTTTGCATGTTACTTTTTCCTGCTCAATAAAGTTCTATTTTTGGAAAATCAAATTATCTTTATTAGTTCACAGCAAATATTGCAGAATACATAGTGGGAGTCAAAGCAAACAGTACTTTTAAATGTAATCCAAGCACCACATAATTCATAGCTTTAGAAGGAAAAGATGCACATTTATGAATGTACAGGAAACAATACACAGTTATTAGCAGCACTCAAAGCTCCAGGCCCAGAGAAGACTCCAGCACAGAAGACGACTGTGGCTGACAAAGTGCTCTTCTGATGCCTCTCTCAACTGCACAGCTCCACGGGGGGCTCTTGTAATAGCCCTTGGGTCTGGCTGTTCGAACTCAGCAGACAGCTGCTCTACCTCCACCCTATCGTCAGCTTTTTTCCCCCTTGCCTCACAGGTATTATGCAGGACACAACAGATGGCTTTAACCATTAGGTTATTTTTTCACTGAGCTCCAATCTAGTAAGTAAACACCACCAGCGTCCTTCAGTCTGTCAAAAGCATGTTCAACAGTCATTTTGCACCTGCTGAGCTGGTAGTTGAATCCCTCCTTTGGGCTTTTGAGGTGGCCAATGTATGGCTTCATGAGCCAGGGGAGCAGAGAATAGGCTGGGTCCCACAGAATCACTGTTGGCATTTCAGTGTCGTTAGTGGTAATCCACTAGTTGGGAAAGAATGTCCCTGTTTGCAGCTTTCTGAACAGTCCTACATTCTTCAAGATGTGAGACTCGTGGATGTACCCTGATCAGCCCACAATGTCGGTGAAGTGTCCCTGGTAATCCACCAATGCTTGCATAACCATAGAAAAGTAGCCTTGTCTGTTGATGTACTCTGTGACAAAGTGCACTTGTGCCAAAATGATCTTGATCAATTGGAGAGTTGGTCTGAAATCAATATGAAGTTGAATAAAGACAAGTGCAGAGTACTTCACTTAGAAAGGAAAAATCAACTGCATAACTACAAAATGGAGAATAATTGGCTAGGTGGTAGTCTCTCCTGAAAAGGATCTGGGAATTATAGTGGATCACACATGGCCTGAAGTCTTGAGAAAAGAAGACAGAGTGGGGAGCTAAGTCTTTAAATATGTTAAGGTCTGTTACAAAGAGGACATTGATCAATTGTTCTTCATGTCCAAGGAAGGCAGGCCAAGAAGTAATGGGTTTAATCTGCAGCAAGGGAGATTTAGGTTAGATATTAGGAAGAATGTTCTAACTCCAAGCGTAGTTAAACCTGAAATAGGCTTCCAAGGGAGGTTGTAGGGTTCCCATCTTTAAAGGTTTTTAAAAACAATTTAGAGAAACACCTGTCAGGGATGGTCTAGGTTTACTTGGTCCTGCCACAGTGCAGGGGTCTAGACTTAATGACTTCTCAAGGTCCCTTCCAGCCCTATATTATTATGATTCTATATGCATGTTGTCTGTTGCCTCACTGCAGTTTGGGAATCCTATTGGTGCAGAACCATCCATTATTTCCTGAACATTGCCAAGGCTCACAGTCCTGTGTAGCACGAGATTAATGGCCCTAATGCTTGCATGACAATGGCCGCCAGTGTGGATTTTCCAACTCCAAAGTGGTTTCCTGCTGACCAGTAGCAAATCAGCACTACAAACTTCCAGTGTGTGATCGCCACTTGCTTCTCCAGAATCAAAACAACTCTCATGCTGGTGTCCCCATGCCGAAGGGCTGGGGTGAGCTTGGCGCACAGATCTAGGAATGTGGCCACCAAATGTCCTGTGTCCACTGCTCGTTGTCCCAGACCTGCGTCACAATGTGTTCCTACCAGTCAGTGCCTGTTTCTTGGGCCCAGAAGTGGTGCTTGACCCATCTGTAGCTGCTCCATGAATGCCACCAACAGTCTTGAATTATTTTTATGTTCCTCAGCTAACTGTCCTTGAAGAAATAAGCATGTCTCCCATTGTTACAGTACTTCCTGTGGGTCTGTGAATACAGGAGAATCACGCATCCTGAATTTGTAATATTTGAGAATAATGCAGAGCTCTGTGGACTCGATGCTTCCGTCAGAGATGATGGACTCAAAATTGCCATGTGGGTTTGTGGGATTGTTTTTTAAAAAGGCATAAAATTATGGGATATGAATGACATTATGGGATGGAAAAATTGCATGCTGGGAGCTTGACCCTTAGCTCCCAGAGATCCCTGGATGAGTCATTTCTATCCCACAATGCATCGCAAGTGTTTCCCAAAAGGCATTGCATTCAGTGATGGCGTGCGGCACACTGGAATACCTACCCATGGTGTGCCGCACTTTACATACTCTCAAACACTGCTGGTGAGTACATGCAGCAGCAGCGCAAGGAACCAGGCATGCATGTGCCCAAATGATGTACAGATTTTGGGAGCTGTATGCCAGCGTAACTTGCATGAACCACCGTTGGTAACGTAGACATGGCCTTATATGTGTTTTACCGAATGACTATATTTTCAAAGGTACATCCTCTCTTAAGTTCTAACCAGTGACTTAACTGCTTCTGGTAAGAGTGTCGGCAGTGGTGTTTCTGCACAAAGTTGTTGGTTCCCTCCTTTCCCCCCCACCTCCTTGTCCTGTAAATTTCACACCTATATTTAGCAAATTATCTAGCAGCTACCAGACATGTGACTGAGATGCAAGGTTGGGAAATGCATTCTGGGCAACTGCTGGGTGAGAAATTATATTGCATGCCCTAGAGCAGGGGTAGTCAATTTTTTTGTTCAAGATCTACGTTTCTTGGTCAAGGTATAGCCAAGGTCCAGACTCTAGAGAAACATTTTTCACACTGCAATAACAATAATGATAATAAGTAAAAAGATTTCATGGTCCTTTCAAAAGCATTTGGTGGTCTGGATTTGGCCCATGGTCCATCTATTGACTACACTTGCCATAGAGAAGTCCAGCACACTGGGGTTCATGCTTAACATAGAAACAGGTAAAAGCACAAGTTCGTTTAGCCATTTAATGTGCTCTTGGTAAAGTATCTAGGGGGGTGTCTGTGTTAGGATTTTTTCCAAAAATTTCCCACTATTTCTCACTCCACCTGTTGCAGTGGTGGAATTGCTAGTGAAAACAGGGCTCCAACCATCTTCCTGCACTTCAAGCTCTGGATTGCCTAGCTTTATTCAGAGCAGGCTTATATCAAATGAACCCCCTGCTTACACAAGCACTCCCCTGTTGGTATCACCGGTGGAGCTGCAATGGTTGGAAATTTTAGAGAAATGGCAGTGGTTGATTAAGGCTTCTTTTGTGGTTCCTTGCTTAGTTTTTCAGGTGAAATAACTGTTCAACCAACTTCCTGGCAAATACTACACTATTTGGTAAAATAAATTCAGAAGAGTGGGGACACAATGCTTTGTGGTAGTATTTTCTGCCAGGGAAAACTACAGAATAAAGGAACTAGACTACTTTATGATTCAATCATTGCTTTAAAAAAATATTTTAGTAAAAAAATATTTTAGTCTAATTAAATGTGTAGTTTCATAATACATTCCTGTTAACCCAGTGAGAGGGGTTTAGTGGTAGATCAAACTTAGGACTTTGAAACACTCTGGATTGCTCAAATACCAAATTGACTTAGCCCTTTCTCGTTCAGAAGTAGTATTCCATATGGTTTACTGTGCGTGTGTAAAGACACCTGAAAAGCTGAGACCCTTTGTTCTGGGCAGGTATTCAAAAATAGTTCTGTTGTACTTTGTGTTAGAATAGATGTGCCTGTTGCCCATAGCAAATTCTGCTCCCCCATCCTTACACATGCATCTTGTTGTGCAGAGTGCTTTGCGGCTAGTTTGTCACCACCTCCTACAGCAATGACTGTTTCAGTTGCACTGTGTTTTATGGTGCATGCAGATTTTGCTGATATTTGTAACAGACTTTTCAGTTTCCTCCTTGGTGAGTGGCAACATTGAAACAGACTACGCAGAAGGTGCTGTCATACTGAAGGTAAACAAACAAGCTTTTTTGCTAATTCACATATGATGATCATGTGTATGTTAGGACACTGCTAAAGACAATTTGGGGCATAAAGACCAAGTCAAAGCCAATCTGATTTGATCTTTCGTCCGTGTTCTTAATTGTTTGTCAGGATGGGCATTGCTGAAGTGTGTGTTTTCTGTGGGTATATCTTGTCTTACAATCTTGAGACTATGCATCTACACTGCAAAAACCCAAACCAAAACCCTGGTGCAGTGAGTCTGTTTGGGTCATCTGACACGGACTTGTGCTGTGGGGTTGAAAATAGCAGTGTAGATCTTGCTTTGGCCGAAGCTTGAGTTCTGAAACTCAGCTCTGGGGGTGGGTCTCCTCTTCTGTTTTTAGTCCTGTAGTGCAAGCCCGAGTTAGTGGACGTGAGCTCTGAGGCTTGCTCGGCCCCAGGTAGTTTTTTGCAATGAGAACGAGCATTTTTAGACATGTTCCCTAACGGAATTCACTACCGGTCATGATCCTGAATGCTCTGTTTATGCTGGTATGCAAAGCCGTGTTGAGAAGATATTTACTGCTTCTAACTGTTCCTAATAGCTATTAATTTTATGTTTTATTATACAAGATATGATTCTTACCAGGAGAGTCAACACTATATAAATATAGAATGCTTTTAATCACTGCTACAAAGGGCACGAAACTAGGAACTAAGAGACACTGAATAGTGGTCTACCTGCTGTGATATGTCTGTACATTCCTGTCAACGGCTTAGTGTGAAAGGTTTTGTTAATCAGGTCTAGAACAGGAGGAAGTGGGGTCTTTTGGCAAAGACTTAAGAATGGGAGAGTGGAGGTCCAGGTCTGCCACAGACTGACACCTTGGGCAAATCAAATCTATTTTGTTAAGGATTTCTAAAATGCAGCCTGGCTTTACTTTCTATTGTATACAAGTTCTTATACCTCACTCTTCACCCTACTATATATTGTACTTTGTGTGCATGTACAATAGTTACAAATAATACCACACAGGATATAGGGACATCCATTGTGCTGTAGTTTCCTATAAGCTGTGCATAATACTTTTCTGCCTCATAAGGGTGTGGAATCTTGATTAGTGGATGCTTGCAAAACTTCTTTAAATCCTTGGATATTAGTTTCTGTAGAAATGAAGTATACTGTTGTATAGGTTGGCTGCAGGAAGAATTTACTTTGAACCATGAATATTGGGCTCCTGATGTATTGCTATTATTTTTTTAAAGAAACCTTGTATAAATTTGCCGTTTGAATAACACTTTTATATTGCGTCATAGCGGAAACTGATTATGTACCTTAAAAGCAAAGATCAAAGGTTATGCTTTTGATAGCAAGGTTTTGTTATGTTAAATGCCAGATATTTATGGTACCATATTTTGTAAACTCAATAAAAGACAGTGAGAAATACTACCGTTGTTCGGCATTACGAAATTATGAAGAATATGCAGACCCAGTTTGCTGTAGGCAGTCTCCAGTATAAGGGGAGGAGCAAGTCTCCATTTCACACATGAATAAGCAGACTTAATCTCATGATTACAACAGTGCTACTGTACTGAGGAAGAGAGGGCTTTGTAGGAGAAAAAATTCTGATGTCTACTCAGTCATTAACCAAAATAGGCCACTATTCAGAGAAAATGAGACCGACGTCTAAAATTAAAGAGAGCTTCTGTGGGCATAAATCTCATTAGGGTTGATCTGTATGTGAATGTATTTAAATCAGTGGACAACAACAACAAAAAAAGCTTTTTGTATTGCTCATCTAAAAGCAATTTTAGATCAGTGTTTTTTCTGGCGTAGGATAGCATTTGAGAGCTGACCTATCTTTTTCTTTTTTGAATATTCTGGATTTTTATTGAAGATTTGGTTAAAAAAAATTATCAGGTTAAAATCTTGTAGATGTTTCCCCCAGAACCTGTTTTTTTTTTTTTTTTTTTTTCCCAGACAGGATCTCTTACTTTAATTATAGCAGTGCTTGAGTGGAAAACATTGTTCAGTGAATGGATCACAGAGGCCCACCTCTGCAGCTCTTCCTCACTTTGAGTAATCCTGATGCCAGTAGTCCATTTACTTTAATGGGACTATTTCTGTAACTGAGGTTGCAGAATTGGGCTCTGTCTTTCAGATGTTTGCAGCTCTCTCTGGGGTTTTCCAAAAGAACTAAATCTAATTTTAGTTTGCATGATTTATTTGAAATTTTTTTTTTAATGTATTGCTTTCTGGTATAGTGAGGAGGGGTAGTGGGAGCTGAAAATGTTCAGCTACTCAGATTTGCTCTCTGCATTCAAATACTTCCAGCTGACACCTTAGCATCATAACCATCTTGGCTTTATCTCAAGTTTTAACATGCAGCTGAAGTCCTATTTACTGGGAAAAATGGGGAGAGGGAGGAACACCTAAATATAGTGGAAATGATTACGTTAGACAAATATTTGTAGCTTTGCCAGAGTGTTAGGTGTGCCAAAGTCCAATATTTGCTGTAGAAATTAGATAAGTCCAACCAAAGAACCAACTATCTAGCCTTTTTAAAAGAGTAGGAGGGTGGAGTACTAGATGTGGTTTCCCTTATGATAGTTACTGTCCCTGTGCTAGTAAATAGACTTAAAACATCTCTTTGTGGATATTAAGTAAAAATCGTCTCTGATTACTATAAATAACTTTGCAGACAAACATTGATCTGTGATGTCCTAATGACTTTGTTGGTAGCACATAAAATCCTTCCAAGATTTGGTCGTACATGTATCAATGATATCCTGCCATTAAAATTAACACACTTACATACCTTTTACTTTAGTTCTTCCACATTTATGTTTAGCAGCTTTATGTAACTGGAATATGAAACATTTAAAATGGGGTTAATTCTAAAAGACTTACATGACTCTGACTTTGAGGAAATATTCTCTACTTAATGCTAGTTGCAGCTTTGTAATAAGGGGTTTGCCATCAGTTCTTTTATTTGCTTGCTGCTTTCTCCACTGGCCTGAGTCGATGAGACAATGGAAACGTTTATATTTTGTCTATATCAATACTCTACAAAAAATGGCTGTGTAAAACTATAAACTTTCCATTGTACTCTGTGATTGAGCACTAGAAGGTGGTTTTACAGTCTTGAGTGGCAAGGATTGGGGCCTGTGTCTGGCCTGACCTGGGGGTGTGGACTTTTCACCATCATTCTAGGCCCTCCATCCTAATCTCATTTCCATGCAACAGTTGCGTTGCAGTATCCACACTTGCAGTTCAGGAGGCCCCTTATCCTCCACAAGCAATGCTGCTATAAATTGGCTGTTTGCAAGGGAGTGATGTATTCCTGGCTGATGTACCCTAGTTTCCCTGTGTTCCCGATGAAGCGTTCTTTGACAGCCTTACAAAGAGGAAAGTTATGACATTTGAAGTAGGGATGCTCTTTCTTGGCTTCAAATGACATTAAATCCCCTTGATAATTGTCCTTGTAACAACACCAGCCCTTTGTAGATTACTTGGTGCTATTCTTCCATGAATGGTGTTTTAAAGGGAGGGGAACAGTGTGCATTGTATTAAGAATTTAAAAGGCTTTTTGTTTTTTTAATATTGTTCTGTGATTTACATTGTTTTTATTAACCTGACCTAAACAGTTTTAATCATTCACATAAATCTGAAGGGTTATGTAGAAAGGAAGTGATATTTGGCTTCACTTTATAGTCTTTAGATCACCACATATTTCTGTATGATTATTATAGAGACCATCAAAGCACTTTTTAAATCAGAATGTGGTTAGAAGCAGCATGGTCTAGTGAACTGGGGCTGGGAGCCAGGAGTTCCTGTATTCTAATCCCAGCTCTGCCACTCACTTGCTGTGTGGCTTTGATCAAATCATTTACCTAGTCTGTACCCTGGCTTCTCCGTGTGCAAAATGGGGATAATACTTTACATACCTTACAGGATGTTGAGGCTTACGTCAGTGCTTCAGAGATGTTTAAAGCACTATAAATGCAAACTCTTGGATTAATGACCATATGTTTGGAGAAACCAAATCTACTTGTCAGTGTCAAATAGGAAGCTTTTTTGTGTGCAAGTGTGTGGGCCTAACCATCGCTTTATATGGAAATTAAGCTTTTGCATAACAAAGTTTCTAGCCATTATAGTTGTGAAAATGACCTTCCTTATATAAACCAGTACAGTGTGGTCTTCATGAGCCTGCAGACAGCTTCAGTGCCTCTGCAGTTTCTCATAGCTTTGCCAAATAGTAGCAGACTGAAATTAACAAGTCTAGACAGTTTCCTCACTCCTATTGAGAAACCCTGTGGGGAGCAGAGAAACTTTCAAGGGCCATATTGATTTAACACTGCTGTTGCTTGACAGGTGCTGGAATTATGAGACTGAGTGAGACTTAGGCATAGGCTAGGGGAGAGGAGGGATGGCTCAGTGGTTTGAGCATTGGCCTGCTAAACCCAGGGTTGTGAGTTCAATCCTTGAGGGGGCCACTTGGGAATCTGGGGCAAAATCAGTACTTGGTCCTGCTAGTGAAGGCAGGGGGCTGGACTCCATGACCTTTCAAGGTCCCTTCCAGTTCTAGGAGATGGGCATCTCCATTAATAAAATAAAATAATAGAGAACTTTCCCCTTCTCCATCCCTGCTTCACCCCCACAGTTGCAGCCTCCAGGATATTCTGGAAAAGAGGTAGGATGTGAAGAGCCTTCTATTTCACTGCAGCCAGGAGGCCTCTGGAATAGGGAAAAGTGACAGAAAACTCCTGCTGTCTAGCAGCTACAGAGGATTGGAGCTTCCAGACAGGATGTAGGGACGGCACTGTTGTGAAAATCCTAATAATCTCCCCACCAATTGGAGATTGGGGCTTCTCATCCAGTACTGTCCCTGGACCTTGCTGCTTGGAGTCCCCCCACTCTCATCTTCCATATCTACCTCTGTGGCTAATTGATGTCTGGTAAATTGTGCAAACTCTGATTATGTTGCTTTTGTCACAGTGCTTACAATTACTCACAGTTGCATATGTGTGTGTGTCTGGCACTGGATGGGACATTCTATCTGGTGCAAAGTGTAGAGAGAAACTAACAAGATATAGAACAAGGAAATGTCTCCTCCTCCCTTTATACTCCTCCTGTAAGCAGTCTTTGATAATAGCCACAAATGGCAGATAAAACTGGCTGATTTCTTTGAGAATATTTGAAGAAATTTCAAACATCTTTGAGGAATAAATGATTGGAAACATGGGCTTCTAAAAGCTTATACTCTGCAAACATACAGAACAGTCTAATTGTGTGTAATAAATACAGAGGTGATTTATTAGTTTTATGGCAATTGGGATTTTGTTTGTCAAATGAAATGAACCACCTCTTCTCCCCCCTCATTTCAGTCTCCTAACATGAGAATTGCATTGAAAAGAGATGGACTTATGATCTTACCCAAACTGTCATTGCACGTAACCCATCTGTCAAACAGACCCTCGACCTGGATTTCAGAGTGATGGCATAATATCCCAAGTCAGAGCAGATCAGTGTGAAGGTGGAATTTGCAATGGGAGAATGCTGATGTATAGAATAATACAGTCTGTGATTGAAAAAACTCTGGCAGATATGTGCATATTTGTTGAAAAGCATGGTTCAGAAAAATGAGATCTGTTGCCTTTTTCTCAGGTCAAATTGGGTAAATTGCAGAAATAATGGAAGAAATAAGGATGTTGCCTGTCATGAGAAAACCTCAACCTTTCCTCCCTGAGTGAAGATTCTGTTGTTTCATGTAGGAGAGTTGCTGATGGAGTCAGAGTTCTTGTATTCCCTTCTTACACACCGGCCTCTACTCAAAGCCATTGGGGGGATGATTAGCAGGGAGTAGTATGAAGTGAGCAAACATGGCTTTAATTGTATGCACTCAGAGAGAGCTCACATAAGCCCCGGGTAACTCTGTCCTACGCAGTAATTAAAGATCTCTCCAAGTGCGAGTGTTTTATAGGCTCAAAATGCCAGCAAGGGAAGACCGCTGATATGGAAGGCATTTTGTTCTTGGGGAGACATATTGAAACAAAAAGGGGAGTTCTATTGCCCAACTCCTTTAAATGATGTGTTTTATCCAGAGACAAGGTGGGTGAGGTATTATCTTTTATTGAACCTGCTTCTGCTGGTGAGAGAAGTGGTTAAGGGCACTGTTGCATGACAGAGTGGCAAGACTCCTCTTATGTGGGAGACTTATAAGAGATGTTCTTCCACCTCACTTGGCAAATTTGCCGTCTTAGGGTGGTCCCATTGGCATCCTTACGTACATAGGTGATACCCCCACAGCCACAATGTCACTAACAGGACTACTTATTGGGCCTAGTCATAAGTAAGGAGGAGTTGTATTGGGCCCTATACCTCTCATAAACTACAAACTGAAGGCTGACCGTATTGTATGACTCCTTGTGTTCTTGCTTTGGGACAGGCCAAGCTGACAATGTGCCAGGAGATGTCCTTGAACTGCTGCTGGTTGACATGGTTTTTTTTAATAGTTTGATCAATAACTCAGTATTTTAAATTGTTCATACACTTCTTCACACTTTGAGTCTTTCTGGATGTTCTATAATTCCAAAAAGAAGGGTTCTATTGTAGAATATATTGTAATAAATTGATGAGTGGTGTAGGTATATTATAGAAATAATGTGCTAACTAATTTTCTCCTTACAGCATTTACAGTATATTTAAATATTAAGTTTATAGAAATTAGTCAGAATCATTACTAACTGATTTCTAATTTACTTCTAATTTACTCTTGCTAAACCATTACCCACACAGTACTTACTACTGGCCCATATTCACCTTCAGAACAGCATTTAAGATAAAAAAAAATCTATTGATGGATTTTCTGTTAATCAGAGCATCACTTCAATAACAAGTGTTTCTTCAAAATAAAATCAGTCTTCTACATGAAATGTAACTTTCTTTTTTCCAGCTGACCATTTCAGGGGAACCTAGGAGTAAATCTTGTTTCACGTTGGAATGGAAAGTATATGTACTTGCTTTTAAAAAACACTTAAAGATAGAAGGTAGCCTTAGATTCTCTCTTCCCGTCTATGCCCACAGGGACGTGCCCTATTGGCGATGCACTCCCTTACTCAATAGCAATGACTTCAGGAAAAACTTAAGATCAAAGCAGTGAAATTGGTGAGATTGTATTTTGTCTTTTTCTCCAGCTCTGCATGCTGGGCTTGCCAGATCATTATTTACAATCCCAGTTTTTGTAGCAGTATTTTTCTATCCACAAATTCTGGAATTCCGTGATGTTGCACCGCTTCAGGGTCTGTTGTGGTTTTCTTAATTAGATTGCTTAAACTGCCTAAACCTGAGATGTGAGGTCTTCTCTGCAGTCCTGTGGCTGGCAGTGTCTCTTATTCCCAGGTGTTGAGCTATTGCTTATTAGGATGGTAAATTCTTCAGCTTTGATCAACAGCTTGGTTTACACTGATCCCTCTGATGTCTTAAGAGTGAGACACAGGTGTAGCAATCATTAAAGGCAACTTCAGCACTGTATACAACCTATCTTGCCAGCCTGTGCACTGAAATATACTCTCCGGCCATAGGATTCCAATGCCTTTCTTTGGCACTTCAATTTCATTTCTTCAAACTAAAACTTTTTTTTAACAAGTTCAGCATTTCAATCATGTCCTTTCCCTCTGACCCTGGGTTTTCTGCCTATCTACTCTACGAGATTACATTCCATAAGCCTTCTATTTGGGAGTCGCACATGAACTGGTTCTTTCTCCTAATCAGGAGGGTCCTGTGGGAACATACCTATTCTCTGATACTCTTACTCAGCTGACCTACTTCCTGGCTTTTAAGAGGGGCCAGATGATCTTCAAGTGATCACCTAATCCTTGGCATCACAAGCCTCAGCCGATAAGTTATAGGTGGGGCTAAGGCTAGCCACACTGTGATAGACAAGGACTGCAGCTCCAGCCTGGTTTCACCCAGACTCCTTGGCCTGGTCTACACTCAGAAATTAGGTTGACGTAGCTATGTCGTTCAGGAGTGTGAAAAATTTCACACCCTGAGTGTCTTGGTTAGGTCAACCTAACTCCAAATGTAGATGTGGCTAGGTCAATGGAAGAATTGTGTCGAGCTAGCTACTGCCTCTCGGAGAGATGGATTTAACTACATTGAAGGAAAAACCCCTTCCGTTGATGCTGTAATGTAGACATTTCCTACAATATAGTTGTGCTGCTGTAGTGTCTATATGGTCTTAGTTGTTTCTTTTCTAGTTTGGAGAGTCACAGGAGGATGCTCATCTCTTCAGGAAAACAAATAGATTTCATTAAACATGTTAGAGAGCATGGGCTAAGGAAAAGGAAATTAAATACTCTTTCTCCAGAGAAACAGACAGTGAAAGTCGGTTTTCCTCTCATGTTTTCAGGGCTCTGAATGGTTAAACTCTATAATTAAAATTATCTATTTTGTCTGGGTCTGCTATCCCCAGAGGTACTGAGGAATACTTCTTGCAATGGCATTGAAGGAGCCAGGAAAACCTTCCATGTCTATGACTAACTTTTCAATTGAGGAATGGTTACCTTGCTCTTATTCTTCATGGCAGACTTAACATCCTTCTTAACTAGAGCCATGTCTACACTACCACTTATATTGCTCAGAGGTGTGAAAAAATATATATACACCTTGAGCGACGTAAGTTTTGCCAGCATAAGTGGTAGTGTGCCCAGCGCTATGTTAGCAGGAGAGCTTCTCCCGCTGACATAACTACTGCTGTTCGTGGAGGTGGTTTTATTATTAGCTGCATAGAGCGGCTATATGAGCCATCTTACAGCTGCACAGCTGCATTGGTACAGCTGTGGCGTAGTAAGCTCGCTAGTGTGGACACGGCCTAAGGCCTTCGAAGCCACATTTCATTCTGGCCCTGCAAGTGTTCCTCTCCCACCTAAGAATGTGCCCATCTGCTAAAGAAGACGGCTCCCGTTGTTTCTTCATGGTCCAAGGTTAACCCAATGGCTGCAACTTAGTTGCTTACTGATAGCCAGCCAGTTGAAACCTTTTTTCAAGTCCTATAATGAATATTCACCATTAGAAAGAGGGCAGTAGCCAGATTTTTCCTTTCACAACTGTTAGTACTCCTTTCGACCTGCTGGATGAAGGAAATGCTGGTAAATAAAACACAAGATGTTTTTGAGCGAGTCTCAACACCTCCGTTGCAGTTCTCTTAAAGAGTTTTCTGTGTAGAAATGCTATCAGGTGTTCAGAATAAAGGCTCCCCACACTCACCTGAACGCTTTTTGCGGAGTGGATTCCCCTTATTGCTGAAGACGAAAGGCATGGTTTACATTCCTCTCTTCATTCATCTGTCAACACTCTCATTAACTCCTGGACAGCTTCTGACACGCACACAATTCTATTCCTTTGTGCATATACATTATCACGGTCTTTGATTACGTGATCATATATTATTTTTTCCACAGGACCTGTCTCTCATTCAGTGCACAAATGGACAGAAATAAGTCTAAATGGGGGGAACCATAAATCTGGCCTTTCCTCACTTTGGAAAGTCTTACAGACTTAGTATTCATATTTTGCATTACTAGGATGTTTATGTTAAAATAAGTCCCTTATTTGCTCATGTACTGTAAACATCAATAAACCCATTCATTATTAGACCAATTCCTGTTCCAAGAAGCAACTCTTTAAGGCTGTGCAGCTTTTCTCTGGCCTACTAGTGATGACTTGAACAACCAGTAATGTCTCTTTGAATGTAGGGGAAATCTAGCAAATCCCAGACTATTAACTTTTTTTGTTTAGAACAGAACTTGGACACACAGACCGGAGATATACTGTACCATGAAAAATGAAATTAAGGGTAATAACAGGACTTCATATTTACATAGCATCTTTCACCCAGAGGTTTCAAAATGCTTTACAAATACTAATGGATTAAGATTGACCTGTGAGGTAGAATATCGTCCTGTCTGTAAAGAGAGGGAAACTGAAGCACAGATGTGTTAAGTTGAACAAGTCATTTCAAGAAGTCTGTGGCAGAGCTGGGAGTGGAACCCTAGCATCCTGACAACCAGTCTTGTGCTTTGCCAAGTGACCTTTTATGCTTCTCAGACCGTCCTTGCCCCTCTAGAAAGATGACTGGATAGGTGGGAAGACAAAAAAGGACAATGTAATGCTTGGCACTTACGTTTCTCTTTTATATCTTCCAAGTGCTGATGCGTGAAGCTGCATTTGGCAGCCAACAGTTCTCTCTCAGTGGAGTCCTTTTTTCTAGCTGGTTAAAGAGAACACAACTGAACTGGTCAGATCAAAGGGTATAAAAACAACCCCCTCAATATTGACTTGACAATATTAGTCTGTTTGGTTCTTTTGCATTATTTTTAAGCAAGAGTAAAAGGCCATGTGTATGTCTGAATAAGTTCAAATTTACTCATCATCGTAATCATAAATAATCTTGGATTTCACTGATGTAGCTACAGCTGTGCATGTGTTTAAATTTTATTCATCCCTTGTACTTTACTAAAAACCAACTCACACAACCCAAAGGCACATAGTGCTTTTCAATAATTAGACATTTAAGATATTTGTGATTATGAACGTACACCACATTTTACAGAACATAGGTAATACAGATTGCTTGCCCCAAAGAGCTTACAATCTCTTATAGAGAGGCCTTCTGAAAGAGCTGGTGCTGCTGTACTGAGTAGATACAAGACTTGTGGTAGCCATAAGATTTTGTTTTTATTCTTTTCTTCAGGTCTGTCTGACACAACTGTTAGACATGCAAGGTGCGTGAGGTAATACCTTGTATTGCACCATCTTCTGTTGCTGAGAGAGACAAGCTTTTGAGTTTACACAGCTTTTCTTCAGGTCTGGGAAACTTACTCCGAGACCTGAAGAAGAGCTCTGTGTGGCTCAAAAGCTTGTTGCTTTCACCAACAGAAGTTGGTCCAATATAAGACACTACCTCACCCATCTTGTCTCTCTAATATCCTGGGACTGACATGGCTATAACAACACTGCATACATAATTGTTGGTATGGTTGTGTAAATTGGACATTTTCCCTTTCATTTTTGATATCAGAACATGACTTGAATTGACATCACTGTTTTCACATTCATAACCTGGTCTTCATTAATATCTTTCAAAACCTGTTTTTTCCTACTTCATTACTAGGAAAAAAGCCATCTTACAGCATACAGAAATAATTCTTTAAAAAAAAAAAACATAAACTCCATCCCTGCCAGCTACTTGCACTCCCAAGTTTCTGCCTGATACACTCTAAAATGATAGAAATAATAAACCTGGAGAAATCAAGGTTTAAAATGGCAAAACAGCTTAAACAAGTTTCACGTCATGCGTAGCATCATCACTAGTCCTGCTGTAATGAAGATTTTGCATATGTCTGTAGGCTTACAAGCTTCTGTTATAGAACAGTTTGGCTGGTTGGAGAGCCAGGCAATACTATTGTAGGAATATTAAATTTAAGGGGTGAGAAGCAATTGTTCAACTTTTCTTTAGCACTTGCAGCCTTAAATTCATACTTATTTTGCCAAACAGAGAACCTACTGCAGTAGAAGCAAAATTGTTTGCAGAAGTCCCTTTTTACCTTATTATCCCTACTCCTGACACAGATGAGGCCAATATTTGTGCTCCGTAATTGGCAATCAGTTGCTAACTGTTTTCAGAAGTGTTGCAGATAAAGTGTGCAGAGATTGGCTTGTATCAGTTAAGAAAACCATATTGGAGAATGGCTACTTCAGAAATTCTATGCCAGATTCTTCCCAAGTATTGACTTGAGTGGAATTTGGCCCCATCACAACTTGTGGGACTAAATTTTCAAAATAGAGTTGGGTGTCCAATTTGAGACACCCTAAAGGGGGGCCTGCTTAAGTTGCAGAAAAAAGATGAGTATCTGTTCCCCCTTTTAAAATGAAAGGCACCCAAAAATTACTAGTCACTCTTGAAAATGTAAGATGCAGGGTTTCAAGCTGAGTTAAATCTGTGGAGAAAAGGAGCTAGAAGGAAGGAATCCATGTCTCATTTAAAAAAAAAAAAAAAAAAAAGGGCAGCTAAGTTTCATGTCGAGCCCATGCTGCTAATCAGCTTTATAATCAAAGGTGGAATTTTTCAAAATGTAAGATGTTTAGGAGCTACTCCTTTGTGCACTGGAGGCAGGCAGTGTGTGTTTGCTGGAAATCCAGTGCTAATGCTGCATTTTTCGTACTTGCCATTCAGCTTTTTAGCCTGCATTTGCCAGTTGTAGTTTAAGATACTCTTTCTCTGGTGTTCAGTCTTGCAATGCTCATATTTTGCAGATGATCTGAAGGGCCTCTAATTTAAAAAAACAAAACAAAACAAAAACTTTGTTTTTTAAACTTAAGTAAAGAAGCCTTCATCCGTTTTGGTTTAATCCTTTACACACCTTACTTTGAAAGTGTAGACTTTTAATTCTTCTTTGATGAAAAAATTAGGTGAGTTTTGTCAAAGAAACTCTAGTTGCATCACATACCTCTTTTAATCTGGCATTTGCTCAACACAGTGGCTTTTTCTCTTGCACTGTGAGACTAAAAGCTTACAGAAGAATGGTCCTGTTGTGTTTTTTAAGTAACACATGGTAACACATGACCAATACAAATCTTGTTAAAAGATTTATGTCTGGCTCACTTAAAGAAAAAAAGGATCTTGTCTCCATATTTTTAGTTACTTTGTATGCCTAGTTGCCTTGTTATTACTAGCTCATACTATTTCTGTTGGACTTGCTTTCATATTATCTTTAAAACCTGACTCTTTAAGCACATAAACCTCTTAGCTGGAATTAATGTGCAAAGAGGTGGCATGTGTTTCTTTCCCGCTGATAGTGATTTCCAGGTGTATAGATCAAATAACTGGAGAACTCTGTTTACCTCAGTGTTCACTGCAATTTTGCAATATTAATTTGCAACTGTCCAGATTTGGCTATTACAGCTGATGGGTCTCCAGGGACAAAGCAACATCTTGGTGCATAGACCTGGATAGAAGACTGATTTTAAGATAAGCAGAGATACTTCTTTTCTAACCTGTGCAAAATGTTGAAAAAAGACTCAGTAAACAAATGATAATGGGGATTTATAAAAACTTGGCATCTGTTTTTGCTTCTCAACTTTATTTAATCTAATTTCTTTCTTATGTAGGTCTAGGTCAGGCCTGCACAACAGGCGGCCCGGGGGCTGCATGCGGCCCGCGGGGGCTCTTTGTGCGGTCCGCGGGGGGTGAGTAGGTGGGCTCACTGTGTGGCCCGCAGGGGAAGGAGGGTTTGTTTCTGTGGGGCGGGCGGCGCTGGGGGGGAGGGGTTGTTTCAGGGGGGCTGGGTGGCGCTGGGGGGGTTGTTTCTGTGGGGCGGGGGGGTGTTGTGTTTCGGGGGGGCTGCGCGGTGCTTGGGGGGGGGTTCAGCGGGGCCGGGGGGTTTCGGCCCTCAGCTGTTTTCTTTGGAGTAATATGGCCCTCGCCGCTTTACGAGTTGTGCAGGCCTGGTCTAGGCCAAATTACGCCTACTTGGTTTCACATGAGGCAAGATTATTGCACCAAGATAATTGCCAAAATCATTAATTTCTATCTAATGAAACTCCTTTTGTTCTACCATTTATTTGGAATTGATTTATTTTTTTAAAGTGGAATTATTTTCTGGGGCATGGGTATTGTCTGCTACCAGGAGGTCTTGACTTCACACAGCTACGCTCTAGCTGGTTTGCTCAAGTGGGTAACCTTTCCAAGCTGACTGGATCAGGAACAGGATCCAGATTCAAGCTTTTCATACCTGTGGCTTCCCTAATAAGGAACACCCCTTTTCCTCACAGATGACTTTTACCCAACATGGCCAGTGCTGATTCTTCACCAGGGGAGTCACCAGTGTCTTCCTACAAATCTCTTCAATATTTTAATACCCTTACTCCATGATACACGAAAGAGGCTCCCTTCACTACACACGCTGATTGTTCAGGTCCATCTCTGCTTTAGGATTGACCACTGCAAATGTAAATGCTGCAGCCAAACATCTGAGCATGATTTACACTTGTGTCAATTCAATGTGCCTACATAAGCCAGCCCAGTTGTTTAAGCTGGTGCAACATGTCCATAAATTTATGTACTAGTGCATTGTGGAACCTGAATTCCAAGCATAGCTTCCTGGAACTTGGCATGGTAGAAGATGCATACTAGCAGCACAATGCATTGTAGATAATATCTGTACTGTTTGTGCCTGTCAGACATATATGTAATAAAATCTTTGTCCCTGTTAACGTTATACTGTATTAGATTAGTTCTAATGATTGCTTTCAAGTGTTCTGTCCTACCCATGGATCCTCACTAGTTGAGAGGCAAGGTCTACGCCCTAATGTAACAGTATGCAGATGCCACAGTAAAGGTCATCAGCTGCAGTTATATCCTTGCAGGGAAGACTTTGATCTTGAGTCTGGTCTCATCATTGCTATCTTCAGGTGATGGTGCTTGAGGAGGTAAGGGGCATGCTGTTGACAAAACATTTTTGCACTTTATTATTCTCCCTCTGTAATCTCTAATGTGGTGTTGCTGAACTGTTTCCTTCTTGTGTGCTTCCCTCCAGAATCTAGGTATGGAAACATTCCAGGCTGGGATCCCGGGAGAGGACATTAATCCAGGTGATTCCTTCTGGTCCAAACAGCTCCCCTCTCCTAATCCAGTGACTTCCTGGAGAACAGGAGGGACATACTAGTCCTTGGTGAGAAGCTGGTAACCACTGTAGTGCTGTGGAGGTGGTAAGTAGAGAGCTAGGATTACTTGAGTGGATGCGGGGGAGGGGGGGAGTTGAAGCTTTGCCTTCATGTATATATTTTGACAAATGTCCCTTTAACTATTTTCTCACTTCCAGATCTCAGGGGGAAAAGTAGATGCAGCCACTTCACTGCCAAGCAAGCCCCAGACTCCAGTAAAATATGTATGTTGCTTTATTGATTGAATGCTATTAAATTTTTAGTCTGTGCTTGGGTGTCTGCTAATATTTCTTTTCTGTGACTTTTTATTACAGGCACAGATGTGAAGGAGTTTATTTTTAATTTTATTTAAAATGTTTAGACTTTCTTTAATGTAATTTTTAAAAATAAAGATTTAATTAAGCCATCTTGTCTTCCATTATTTTTGGGGGGGGGGAAGTATTAGGGGAACAGAGGGTAACCTACTACTTGGTTCTTTGGGCTTGCCTGGAAAATGGGAGCAGAATTGAATATTGTCTCTGCTTCTCTCAGGCCTGCCTGGAACCCTTGTTCTCAGGCATTGCCAGGAGACAGCCACTGCTCTGAACTGTCTGTAGTGAAGGATGAAGAGGAAAAAGGCAGGACTCTGTTGAGAGACTCGATCTGGCTGCAGCACCTGTGCTTTCTGCTTTACTTGCACTGAAATAGTTCAAATTGAACTTCTCGGGCAGAGGCATTCTTGGGACTTGGCTGGAGCGGGTGCAATTGTAACGGTACTGGAAACCTGTGACAGATTAGAAACACTGCACTGTGCAAGCATTTCATATACATGGTACACAGCAATGAATGGCAAAATTCTCTAGTTGAGGCAATGTTCTGATCACTGTAGCAGCTGCCTCCAGATCTTTCTTTTCACTGGTGATTTTGGTGCCGATGTCCCCTTCTGTAATCCTCACAGACCTGTGAACTAATATCCATTTGCAGCTCTGGAGCATTTCTGTTCTAACAAGCATAAGAACACTTGATTGTTCCTTGAACTTGTAGACAACTCTATCTCTTACCAAGAGATAGTAAACAGAACATTTTCCACATGCTTCATTCTAGCAAGTGCTCATCCAAACAGATTTTGGCTTGGTTGTCTTGTTAAATATTTATAGCTTTTAGGTAACGAAGGCCTTAGCCATATCTCTTGTGGCTCTGTTGGAACACCACATCAGCACTTCTATTACAAATTCTACTTTCAGATATATATATATATATATTTTATGCTATAAAAATGATGTTCTTGTTTGAAACTTGTGACATGGGGTCTCTTCCTGGGAAGAAGGTTATTTAAAGAGATATAATCAACATGAGTTTTTGGGAATTGACTCATCTTTAAAAATCACTCTTCAGATTTAAAAAAAAAAATCCTACTTTTTTTTTTAAATATAAAATGGTCACAAGGGTTTTCTACTCCCATGCTATGTTTAAGAATGTCTCTTTGGAAGTGCCCGGGAACAGCATCACCAGTCCTTTGTGGGCTCAATCCTCCTTCCTCTTTGTTTTCAGTCTCCTGGTGCTGTTTCTGTATATGCTGTTTGTGTTCTGGGATAGAGCCTGCGTGTGAATGACTGACTGCCAGAGCGGTGAAGGATGATGTGTCAGATGACCAACAAAATACAAAAATAACTTAACACAAAGTGCTCCCAGGTGTGCAAAGCAAACGGGGGGAGGGGGAAGATATTTTTCTCTAATCTCTGTCCTAGAAATATTGCAGGTTGCTTGTAACAATAGTACACAAATGCAATCTTTCAAGTTGAGGGTCTCAGATAAAAAACGTTGACAATAAAAGACACCGAGAGATGCTGTTTGTTTGATTAATCTCTCCTCTTTCAGGAGGGTGAAATCTCACATTTTTTACCCCTCCCGCAAACCTTTAAATTTCCACTTTCATTTCCCAATCCTGCAAACACTTAGGCATGTATGTAACCTTTTACTCACAGGAATAGTCCTGTTGACATCAATGGGACTACTACCATGAATAAAGTTGTGTGTGGGCATAAGTGCTTTCAAGATCAGGACTTCGCCTGGGCTGCTCATACCCTGCAACGTAAGGCATTCACTTTTCCCCTAGCCTTCCTTGGGATTTTAATTGCTGTATTACTTCTGCAATGCTCCCAGCCTGGCAGTAAGTCTGGAATTGAAACCTGGGAAGCAAGAACATAGGGTTGGAAAATCATTTTCCGGTCATGTGGCAGTGTTGTTACAACTGTTTTCACTGTATACCTTTCATCTAAGGCTTTCAAAGCAATCTTGCAAACAAGTTAAAGTTCAGACACACTTGTGAGATAAGTAGCATTTAGCAGATGACTAAACATGGGCACAGAGGCTGATTTGCCTAAAGTCACTTAGTAAGCCAGTAGCAGAATTGGGAAAGAAAAGAGGACTCTCGGTAATATTTTCAAAGCACTGAGCCACTGGAGTGGCCAGTGTCAGACCATTCTGACTAAAAGCAGAAATATTGCAGCCACAGCCACTTACTCCATATTAAATTCTTATTTTGGGGGATACTTTTATTTTAGATGGATCAGATATTCAGGTTTTCAAAATGGATTTTAAGCATCTGGACATCCTGTAAATCCCCCCCCCCCCCCCCCCTGCAGACTTCAGAATTGGAAGGGTTTGTGTTTAGTTTACCCTCTTCCTATTAGTTTGTGTCATGGTGGGTTGAGCAGTCCTTTGTATTGTATTGTATATTTTAATGTATAAGATAAGTGCCAACAAGTTTTTTTTTATTAAAATCTAAATAAACACATATGCAAATACATTTGCATGTGCAGTAACAACTCTTTCCAAGATCTTCCTTAAGGTTTTTTTTCTAGGTATGTATTTATGGTTTGGCACCACTAAGGACTGAGTGAAAATTATGCCCTTGAAAATATGCATTTGATGGTTTAAAAAGCAAAACAAAATCTAAAAAAGGGGTTGAACTGTATTTTTATTCATGAGAACAGACTGATTCCAAAGGAACATTTTTGGTGCTCCCAGTAAATGCTTTTTAAAGAAGGCTGCATGAAAAATAATTCTCTCTTGCTCCCTCTTTCTAAGGCCAGTTTTGCGCTACAAATTTTTGCTGGTATAGGTGTGTCAGGGGTGTGAAGAGGTGTGATGCCTGATGAGCACTGCTGTGCCAGTGGAAGCCCTTAGTGTAGATGCAGTTTTACTGGCAAAAGTAAGTGTGCTTTTGCCAGCTTGGCTTATTTTCCTTGGGTTGCTTGGTGGTGGTGCTGGGGCTGGTAAAAGCTATACTAGCAAAAGTGCCATTTTGTTGGCGTAAGTTGCATCCATACGAAGAGTGTTTTGCCAGTGAAGTATACCAATACAGCCATATTGGCAAAGCGTTCCTAGTATAGGTCTGGCTTGACTCTATCACCTCCTCCTCATTTCTAAAATGGTGGTGCGATTCTAAACAACTCTGAAGCTCTTGTTTGGTTAAACAAGGCTTGGGTGTATTTTTAGACTTTTAAGTCTTTGATATCCCAAAGTCTCGGACGTTTTATCTTCCTTTCCTAATATCAATTTAGCAAAGTTTGCTTTTAAATCCCCACAGTATTCAAACAAGCCTGTCTGTGCCTGTCCACACTTTAAAAAAAAGAAAAAAATATCTTTAAGTTCATGCTAGTCTGTTGATGTTGAAAGACCACTGTTAGGGAAAAGTCTGTGTTGCTTTTTTGGCGACAGCCATGTGATTGGTGAGCTGTAATAACGTTTCTTTAGCTACACATCATATAACAGTTGTGGTCAGTTTCTGGGATTTTCCAAGCAGCTGGTATCTATAATTGAGTAGGTTTTATGGGCAACATTTGCCTGACTGAGGTTGAACAAACGCTATAGTATATGTGAGGTCATTTAAAGTGAATCATACTGATCCAAAAGGGCCTAGCCATTTGAAAAATAACACACCAGGGTTGGGTGAGACTTGACACATTCAGTTTTGGGCTACTGGGGTTTTTAATCCCATCAGGTACTTACATCTTGTTTGCAAAGACGGGCTCAGTTTTGCCTTGAATTAGCACTCTTGTGCATTCCAGCAGCTTATTTGCCTGTGGCTCAAGTAGGCATGCTGACCCCCATTTCTATTGTTTGCATGCTGTGTATTCACTTGGATTGAAGGTGAGGCTCTGGTGCTGTTTTTTATCATACATTTGTGATGTAATTACACTGAGGGGTCGGAAAGAGTCCTCCCCCATGCTTTCCTATTGTGCACACTGGATAAGCTTAGTTGCTAGTTAGGTTGAACCCTGGAACATTCTGCAAACTTCAGTGTGACTTTGTTTGCTTTGGCCTGTGCTGTATGGTGTCGAGCATGATTAACCAGGGTCTCAATCTGTCTTCTGGGAATTCATTCATATCAGGGGTTACTCTATCATGAAACAGGCGTTCCGCTCTGGAATGCTGCTCAGAGCCTGTTTCCTTCTTCAGCTATCCTTTGTGTGTGACAGTACAGAATGGGGATAAATGGAATTATCCGATTGTGTATATATAACTAATTTGCCTAAACACAGACTGGTGTCATGACTATCAAAATCTTACAATGTTGCGTTCCAGTTGTAGCAAGGGTAAAAACATTCTCGCCTGAGAAATTCTGATTTTTTTTTTTTTTTTTTAAACGCAAAAACAGTTCTTCCCTCTTCCTTTGTACACCCGTCTCAGTTGCTGGAATGTGGATGTTCTCCATTAGCCTATACTGTTGTTCTTTGAGCGGTTAGTTTCTAGGAAATTCCCTATGGACGAGGCAGTGAGTTGGTATCATAGGCAATTAATCCTCTTTGCCCTGTGGTGCTGTAATCTGAGTTTTTCTGTTGTATGACGACAGAAGCAGCTGCTTTGACGGTTGTTGTGTACAGTGGGAGTGAAGCTTCCAGTGAGTAAAATTACTGCAAACCCAAGCCATAGAGCTTGCCAAAAACCACTAAGATTTTCAATGTATTTACTTCTACTGTCCTAATCCAGCTTTAAACATCTGTGTAATTACTGTTTTTGGCAATATACGTGATGTATTAGCACAGTTTACTTTAGAGAACAAAAAACCACGGCACATTATATTTTTGTAATGGTGTTAGTTTTATGGATTCCATATCATTCAAGCATAATTATGTATAAAATGCTAAAAGTGCTTAACCCATTGCAACATCTGTGACAGATGAATAACGTTAAGTAAGCAGATTAGTTTTGAGCAGTTTGCATGGTATGTTCAGTTAAAAGTGTGATTGGGCCACAGCATGGCTTCTGAATGTGGAGATGTTTGTGACTTAAAAAAAAAAAAGTTGTTAAATCTGTGCAATGTGTGTGTAATCATATATCCACATATATACATTATTCTAGAAATTAGATTTTTAAGTTCATTCTTATTTTTTTCCATTCTTTTGCCAGACGATTCCATCACCATATGGGATATCCATTTCCATCTTTAAATTGTCGTTCTTTTGTGGTAACTATGCCAAAAAGATTTTTTTAAAGGGCAGGGGTGCGTGTGTGTGTGAGAATGTTGTTGACATTTATTGCAAAGGCATAAAATATCCAAGGACCTTGAAAAATGTTTGAATCACTGTTCAAGTAATAAAGGATTAATTTATAGAGCATTTGCTCTGGGGTAACCATGGTTTAATCTTAATTAGGTGCTTGCTAGTAGTTCCTGCCTTACCTTACTCTTCTGGTTTTCCCATGTTACGTCTACACAGCTGAGGTCCTGTAACTATTTCCCCTCTATCTATCCAGTGATTCTAGGACTGCTCTAATGTGGTAGATTTTTTTCATGGAGAAATAAAAACAGATGTATTGTTTCATGGTGGTGTCAGTTAATCCTCTCCACATTTTTGAAATTGTGAATTGTTCTCTCTGAGAATCCTAGGAAATGTGATCTGTTTGTGGAACGATGTTGAGCAGTGCTTATGAGAGGCTTTCATCATGTGCCTTTTAACAATACTTAAAATATAGATGGGCAGCCCCTGCACTAGGACAAGCAGGGAGCTAAAGGATTGACAAGCAAACGGAGCTAAGCGCTGCTTTATGTGAAAGATTGTCCAAGCATGTGTGTCCTATAAAAAGCCGATATGAATACATTCTGATTTAATAAACAATAGCCCTATATGCAGAGACTTATTTTCCTGTGCATACAACAAAGCACTTGTACCTTACATATATCACTTAATATTTTGCTCTAGTTTAATCTGAGATGAAAAAATGTAACTATGGCACTGATCCTGCAGTCTTTACTTATGGGTAGTCATTAGGCAGTCCTGCTGAAGTTTTGTATCCTCCATTTTTGCATGTCACACAGAGCTGGTATTCTTTGGTGCCTTCAGTCCAGTCCAGTACCTCTGATAGGATTATGCCCTTCTTCTTGCTCTGCCTGGCTCAGGTGCACAGCAGCAGGTTCTCTCTCTTTGGTAGATAATTTTTTCTTTTCCCGGATTGGTGATAACAGTAGAAAATCCAGCCATGGGGAGCAGGTCTTACCTGTTCCTTAAAGTAATTTACAATCAGCCAGACCAAGTTTGGTTTGTATTCTGTGTATTGCTGGCACTCATTCAGAGTCCAGTCCTCCTACAAAGTGAGTCATGTTAAATCACTTGGTTCAAGCCTGGCTCTGGCATAAGCATCCCCCAATAAAGCTGCACCTTCCAATTAGGGCTCAATTTAGCCAGTAATCTTCAATGTTGAGACTACTCCTGGTTCTCCCCCCACCCCCCAGCTGCCTTAGGCTATGTCTATGTAGGATTGCCAGGTGTCCGGTTTTTGACTGGAATGCCTGGTCGGAAAGGGACCCTGGTGACTCCTGTCAGCACTGCTGACAGGGCTGTTAAAAGTTTGGTTGGTGGTGCAGGCAGGCTCCCTTTGACTCCTGGGAAGCTGCCGGCATCGCCCTCTGGCTCGTAGGCAGAGGGACGGCCACTGAGGGTTCTGTGCACTGCCCCCGCCCTCAGTGCCAGCCCAGCAGCTCCCATTGGCCAGGCACCGCGGCCAATGGGAGCTGAGGGGGCGGGGCCTGCAGGTGCGGGCAGCGTGCAGAGCCACATGGCCGTCCCTCCACCTAGGAGCCAGAGTGAGATGCTGGCAGTCATGCGGAGCCAGGTATGGAGCCTGTCTGTGCCGCCAACCGTACTTTTAACAGCCTGCTGCTTCCTGGGAGCTGCCTGAGGTAAGTGTGCCCCGAACGTCCTCCCATGCCCCGACCGCTGCCCCAGCCCTGAGCCCCCTCCCACACCCTGAACACCTCATTTCTGACCCCATCCTGGAGCCTGCACCCTAGCCCAGAGCCCGTATCCCCTCCTGCACCCCAACCCCCGTCCCAGCCTGGAGCCCTCTCCTGCATGCCAAACTCCAGCCCCACCCTAAGGCCCACACCCCCATCTGGAGCCCTCACCCCCTTCCCCAGCCCGGTGAAAGTGAGCGAGGGTAGGGGGGAGAGCGTGCAACGAAGGGAAGGGGGATGGAGTGAGCAAGGGGCGGGGCAGGGGATGAGGCAAGGGGGTACGGTTTTCTGCAAATAGAAAGTTGGCAACCCTATGTCTATGCTGTGCCGCTGTAAGGTCTCCAGTGTAGGTCTCTCTCATTGACATAATTAAACGACCTCCAACGAGCGGTGGTAGCTATGCTGGTGGGAGAGTGTCTCACGTTGACATAGCTCTGTCCACACTGGTGCTTCTGTCAGTGAAACTTATGTTGGGCAGGAGTGTGGTTCTCCCCCCAACCCCTGACCAACAGAAGTTTTACTGAAAAAAGTGCTAGTGTAGACATAGCCTTAGTCAAAGGTGAGAAGGTGACTGGAATGCTGCAGGAAACGGACAATATAAACACAGATGAATTTGGTAAGAGCAGCTTTCGTTGCTGTCAGGCATGGGCCCTTGAATCCTTAGGTGAGGTTTTAAATTCTGTTTTTGTTCTCACCCGGAATCATGTGTGCAGCTTGATACCTAGGTTCTTTATCTTGGGCGATGGAAAAAAACTAGCCAGGTTTTGTTAAGCTTGCTTCTGCCATCTATCTCCCCTTCCCAGATCAGCATGATCTTGGCAGCAGGTGTCTAACTAGCTGGACTGTGGTGGTGCTGGCTTAAAAAATCCTGTCAGTCAAACATAATTTCCCCAAAATGGGTATTTTTCACCATTGAATGAAGAGGAAGGTTCTCACCCTCCAGCAGAGTCTGTAAGATAACTTAATGAGGAAGGCCATAAACTGTATCAATATTGAAGAGGTTACGAGGCTGACTTTCTCTAAGTGAAAGATGAGCTTCCACTCCTGAAAGAGGAAGGAAAAGCTGACAAAGCTGCTTTGCAGTCACTTGGCTGTTGAGCATGTAATTTATAAAAGTTGGGGCTAATCCTGATACAAAATTGCATGCCAACTGCTCTGGGGGGAAATGTATAGGTTATCTACAGCTAAGTCTGTCTTAGGGGCATTTCCCTGCAAGTAGATTCTGCTCTTGTCACTGGGGGAAGAAATGTTATCTCTGTCTATAGAAGTCAGCAAGGGCACTACGGACAAATGTGTGAAGGTGGAATTTAAAAGGTCATTGGATCTAGCCACATCCCAATTAGAAACGGCCATATATTTGTGCTCATCACATGCCTTGTTAGAATGGCTTGAGGGTTAAACCAGCGGGAAGAAACGGTAGCTCCTTTCTGGTTATCTCATGGAACTCAGGCCTTATATAAACTATAGCAGCCACTCAAGGCACCTTAAGACCTCTAAATTAGGGTATCCCTGCAGTGTTGGCAAGACTTGCTGTTTGTTTCGAGATGTTGGTTTGCAAGTCTTGCCAACACTGTATGAGATTCCATTTGATATCCTTACCTTTGAGTGTAAGGTAGTGGGTTGTGTAATTGCTTGCTAATTTATATCTAGCATGGATGTTCCCTTCCTCGTTTGACTAAAAACAAAAATAGAACAGTCTGTCTCCTTTTACTATACATCTCTGCTCCGAATCTTTGAATCAAAATAGCCTTCTAGTTTTAGAGGAGAGGGAGATGGCAATGGTGTTCTCCTATCGCAGGGATGAGAGAAACAGGAACCAAATTCTACAAACCAAGTTTTTGCATAGCCTTCTTTTCCCTTCCTATCTGTACTTATCTTCCCTGATTGTGTCCTTGGGGGTTTGAGCCAGTGGATAGGAATAACCACAGATGGATGGGTTTAATCAATCCTGAGAGGCTATCAAAATAAAATTCTGATGTATGCTCTATGTTCTTATAATAGTCACCAGTGTTTCACCATACAGAAACTATTCTCTCCACTACCTCTTATCTAAAGAGGCATCATATCAGTATCATCATGTGCAATAGAGGGTTATTCTTTACAGTTTCTGAGATGCCCCCGTGAACTGTCCAGGTTTGGATTTAAAATGGCTAAATTGGTTTGTTGCCCAAAATAAACCTTATATGGCATCAACAAAGAGTTTATTTTAGCAGTTAACCCAGGGGAATTATTCATGCTTTCTCAACATACAGAATATTTATCAGCGTGCTGCTGTAGACCCTTGCCATCACTGATTTCTCTGGTCAATTGACATCTTCATTGCTAGGCTCTTCTCTTTGGACTTGCTCAGATCACCTTGTGTTGGCAGAATGATGGTAACTGCTTTAAAAAATAAAGGAGTTGGAATAATTTCTTACCTGGATGATTGGCTCATTCAGGAAATGCCTCAGATTCAAGCCCCAGGCTGAATTATGCCAGCAAAAGCATTTTTGTGTCTTTGGGTATTTTCATTGGTGGGAGTAGTAGTCAATAACAAGAATTTATTGTAGCCTGTTTTAAGAGATTTCAGATGCACAGAACCAGTTTTCTATTTCTCAAAAAACTTTTTAAAAGTCTGAATGTTCTTTTCTTAATCTTAAACCATTTCAGAAGTTTAATGTAAGGGGCATTGCATCTTCTGAGGCTCCTGATTTCATGCTTGCAGTTAGTACCATGGGCTGCGTTTTCAAGCTGGGATAATTTAAAGCTACAGCTGATCCACCAGGGGATATATCTTTTTGGAAACTGTCATTTGTCCACCTCAGTTGGTCACAGTGTCCTTTCATTACTGGCTTCAAAGGTTAAATATGGAAGAAATGGGTCTGTTGGAGCAAGTTGTTGACAGTTCACTGTAATCTGAGAGACTTTGAAGGTTTAGCCCTAAGGTTGCCTTTTTGTACCTTCTTTAAGGTAATGACATTGTTCCCAGTGAAATCCATTGTTTTGTAATAGTACTTTTTATCATTTGAGTGGTGTAACCTCATCACCATAAATTACTTATTTGAAGCTTGAATTTCTTGTTAAGGTGACAGCCTTCCAGCAATTTAAGTGTTAGCCTTGATTTCACACTGTCCCTTTTTAACAATGAAATATTTTTCTAGTGGCAACAGTTTCTGGCAGAAGGGTGGGATAAGGTGAAATTGCAGCTCTCTGGTACGTTCCCCTTTACCTTGATTCAAAAGGGCTAAGTTGGCCTTTTGCAGTCTTTCATTTTTGGCCAGGGTTTCTTTTAGGTTTCACTATTGTTTTAAGTTAGTAATTTTGTCAATGAGGAGCTATTGGCAGGCAAGTACTGGTTGATTTGGGGATCTCTAACTTAGAAACTTAGAGTTGAATTAAATCATGATTTAGATTCTGGTGATAGGAAATATGTACTTTAGAATCACACATAGTTACTCCTCTTTGAATCCTATCTTAACAATGCTTAAAGTTAACATAACTGAAGATGCTCCCGGTCCTGGGAAAACTGGATAGCAAAACTATCAGAGGGGTAGCCGTGTTAGTCTGAATCTGTAAAAAGCAACAGAGGGTCCTGTGGCACCTTTGAGACTAACAGAAGTATTGGAAGCATAAGCTTTCATGGGTAAGAACCTCACTTCTTCAGATGCAAGTCTTCTTGCACGTCCACGAAAGCTTATGCTCCCAGTACTTCTGTTAGTCTCAAAGGTGCCACAGGACCCTCTGTTGCTTTTTGGATAGCAAAAGCCTCCATTGAAGAGGATTCAAGGCAGCAGTGTGGTTGGTTGTCTTTGCAAGCCCTTTGCATGTCTTTCCAGGCTTTTTAGATTGAGTAACTTTTTTTTGAGGTGCAGCAATTGGTCACAGAGTTCTTAAAGCAATGGTACCTTCCTAATTTCCTTGACTACTTTATATCTAAGTGGTATGGATTGCTTCCCATAACCCTGGATTGACAGATTAGGGAATACAGAGTTTATCTTTTAATTTTTTGTCTGTCTTGGATCTCTTCCTTGGGAAATGTCTCCCTTTGAGTTAGCATATTTTCAGGAAAATAGTATGACATATGCATAACATTGACTGTAGTTCAGATTCCTTCTATTGAACAATTTTACGAAGTGCTTATGGATGCCTCATTTGGTGCAAATTCTGTTAGAGGCTTTCCAGAAGAGAGGGTGCCAAAAATTCTAACACTGTTGTTTGTGCTGCTGGCTGTCACTCAAAGATGTAACACACAACCTGTCAGTCCAGATTGTTGGTCTTGAGTGGTAGAAAAGGCATTTACTGGTAAATTATTTCTTGGTTCCTAGAGGAGAGAACAGGAGACTAACTATATGTAGTGGTGTTCTGTATTACAGCCTTTCAATTGACTGGTATTAGGTGATGGTGTGATATCTGGGTTTTAGGGAGGAGGGGGGGGGATTTCTTCTGGGCGGAGGGGTGTAAAATTCTGTGCACTCACTGTCCAGGACGGATTTGCAGTTTGAAGATCCTGGCTTATAGCTCTGAGCTATCACATACTATTCACTTGTAAATACTGTTGAAATAAGTATACTTGCCCAATCCAACCTTGCATTTAAAAAAAGCTAAATGCACAGTCTGAACCCTAGTACTGCTTACAGTAATGAAAGGGAAAAGATAGGTATGCTTATTTATTCGTTAAAGAAGAAAAGTAATTGGTGGAGAAGAGGTACTGCTATTCGTCCTCTACATATTCCATTATTTGTGAAAAAAACAAACAAACAAACCAAAAGCCTTGTGCTACCTGTGGTGCCCGCAAGAGCAGCTTTGGGCATGTTGCCACCTTATTGTGTGAGCCTGTTGGATCTTGCAAGCTAAGTGTGGTCAGGCTAGTTCAACACGTGAAGGGGAGACTTCCCAACGGATACTTGGGAACTGCAGTAAGGGCGGGAATTGTGGTTGAGTGGATGTGGTACTCTTTATTGTGTGTCAGCTCTGTTGGATATTGTGCTGCTGAAGGTACTGTTATTCGATTGAGTTGTAAAATGGAAATCATGACCTTTTGTTAAAAATTCCCTGGTACTTGTGGGAATGGGGCTGGAAATCTTATATCTTGGTCAAATTCAAATACTGGTAATTACATTTTCCCTTCCTAAATCGTATAGTTCCGTTTCTGACCTAAAACTCTGTGTGCTCTCACACCTACCATGTTCTACTCCAAAGGTAGCTATATTTCAGTGGTGGATTAAACTATCTTTGTGCCTAGTTTGTAAGGAGCTTTGAGGATCTTTTGGGGATGAAAGCTGCTGTGTAAACTATCTGCAAGGTATTTGAAGCTAGCGTTTCACTTATCAAACAGCTGCTTTAAAGGGCTTCACGTATTTTACAGTTTTATCTCATGCAAACTGAAATATTTTTGTAGGTTCCTTTTTGATTTTCAGAACTGGAGGGATTGTGAGGGATTTCTGAGTATTAATGTTTCCTCTCTTTTTTTTTTTTCTTCTTTCAAGAGCTTCTTTAAAACGCTGGGGTTGTTGGAGTGGTCGAATTTTTCCTGGAATTGAGTGAGAAATTCAGAAGACTGAAGCCCAGGCTTACTGTCTACCTTTCACGGAGGCCCAGCCGTGAGAGGACAGAAGAAGGCACGTGGCGAATCATGACAGCTGACAAAGAAAAGGACAAAGACAAAGAGAAGGACAGGGATAGGGACCGGGACAGGGAGCGAGACAAGAGAGAGAAAGTGAGAGAGAGCGAAAACTCCCGTCCTCGTCGGAGCTGCACTTTGGAAGGAGGTGCCAAGAATTACGCAGAAAGTGACCACAGTGAAGATGAGGACAATGACAACAACAGTGCCACCACAGAGGAGTCCACCAAGAAAAATAAAAAGAAGCCGCCGAAGAAGAAATCTCGCTATGAGAGAACTGACAGTGGTGAAATAACGTCCTTCATCACGGAGGATGATGTTGTCTACAGGCCTGGAGGTAAAGAACCCTTAAAAATGTGCTAACATGGACTGTAGTTGTGCACTTGCCTCCCTTTCTTGGCTGTCGCGTACAGCACTGTGTGCATGAATTTGTACCCTATTGGTTTTAGCTAGGAGGGTATGTGCTCGCCAGTAGGGGTCATTGCAGAAAGGGGCTAAAACGCAAGCTTACCCTCTTGATCTCAAGTCCCCTACATTTCCCCAAATTCTGGTTGGCATGAATTCAAGGCTTGTTTTTAAACGAAACACCTGGGGTGACGTGGGGGTGGGTGGCTGGGCGGGTGGGGGAGGCCATCGGGGGGCTGGAGCCT
Source organism: Chrysemys picta bellii (assembly GCF_011386835.1). NCBI lineage: Eukaryota > Metazoa > Chordata > Testudines > Emydidae > Chrysemys > Chrysemys picta. The sequence continues at coordinate 10,085,208 of NC_088811.1, read as the reverse complement.
GCAGCCTGGGGATGGGGCCCGGGAACAGAGCCCAAAGCTCTCTGGCCAGAGCCTGCTGCCTCACCACCTAAGGGCTGAAGCCTGAGTCCCACCGCCCCTGGGAAGATGGGGAACTCACAGGCTGCCTGCTTCTTCAGCGTTGTGCCCCAGATGTCCCCAGAGGGGAGCAGGGCTCAATCCCTGCTCGCGGCCCCAACACCAAGGCAGCACATCCAGGAGCAACAGGGAGTAGCTGCTGCTTTGCCCCCCCAAGCCTCCTCTCCAATCACAGCTCAGAAGGTGGTGGCCACAAGAAAAGCTCCCGGCGCCACATATGAGAAACGCTGATCTAGAATGTGAGGTGCCTAAGCTAAATTCTTAGGCTGGATCTATATGAAGAAAGTGACTGGCAGAGCTATTGTGAAATAAGTTATTCTGCGATAAGTATTCAGAATAGCTCCGCCTGTGGATGTTCTGTTCTGGAATAAGTGTTTTTTATTTAGGAAAAATTAATCTGGTTTGTGAGCAGAGTGATTATTCCTGAATAGTGTGTCCGTAGGGGAACTTTTCTGAATAGCTATTGTAGAATAACTTACTCCACTGTAGCGATGCCAGTCTATTTCCTGTTCTTCACTGCTACCCTTACCCATAGTGCTCTTTCATGACCCTCTTCACTTTTATCTTCTTCCTAAATGCATAACCTCCCAGTGAGGGTAGATTAACGTGTACTAGACCAGTGTTTCTCAGTGCCGGTCCCGGAGATCTCCTGGACACAGTTTAGGAAGGCAGCAAGCCTTGATATCGAAACTTGAGAAACACTGCACTAGACCATGTCAGCTTCCCCCCTCTGCTGACTTGTTAGCTTGCCCATGGGATAAACCTCAAATGCCAGTCTTGTCATGTGTGCCTGAAGTTTGCCACTGGCTAGCAGCATAAATAATTTTCAAGTTAACCTAGCAAAGTCCCTTTTTCTAGGTGTCTGGGCTGCCCCCAAAATGTGTAATGTTCTTTTTTTGGGGGGGCTTCCTCGTTAATAAGGCCCCCTATTTCAGTGGCCAGTGTAGGCAGCAAAGCTATGCTGTGTTTCTTTGAGCTTTCTACTCCAAGTGAGTCCCAGTTCTATATTCTAGCCTGACTGGTGTGCTGTATTTTGTCACCTTTCCAGTACAGGCGTTCAGTTGCAATGTAAACATGCAATTCTCCTTGCTCATTAGCTGGAATTTAGACCTCGTTTTCTGGTTGGTATGGGAAGATGCCTGGTAACTATTGCAGTTGTTGTTGTTCGATATTGTGCTCAGGGTGCTGTTTCACTGGGCAGTGTACAAATTTGGTTAAACACAGTCCCTGCCCCAAATATTTTTTTGAATTTTGAAAATTTTGCAATTTTGAAAAGCTAACTACCTCTAGTAGCTTTGAATGTAGTTTAGATGCATCTTGAAATGGCATACCAGGATGGTATTAATGAACATCAAGAAGCCTGTCCTAGGCTATTGGCAATGTATAAAACAAGTTTACAAGTTTGTTCTTTGAGGGAAATGAAAGAGATGCAAGTGCCCATAATCCAGGAGTGGCCCCTGCTTACTCCTCCTTTTGTATAGCTTAGGGTTATATACTTAGCTTATATACTAGAACTCTATTGCCAGCCTTATAACCAGTCTTCAGGGAAGCAATATTTATAGCAACTGTGACTATAGCAATGAGTCTGGAGACCAGGAAGCTAGTACCCACTCTGCCATTGTCTTGTTTTTTGACACTAGACAAATCTCTTAATGTGTCTACACTGCAGTTTCCCTGTTAGATTAAAAAAAAAAATCAAATGCATACCAGCCTTTATAGAGCTCTTTGAGAGCCTTCAATGAAAGGCACTATATTAGCACTTAACATTTTTTTATTAGCAGTGAATACTGGTACTGTCCGTTTTTCTTTTTCTTTCAGGGCAATAATAGGAATAACTTACACTTACAGTGGATTCTTCAGTGTGCCAGCTAATTTAATCACTGCAGGATTTCACTTAAATTTTTTCAGAGTTTAATTTTCCACATTCAGTACTGACATATGAATTTAACTATGGCCGTTGTCAGTTAGATTTTCAGACAATGAAGTTCCACGTGGAAGTTTTTTGTGGAGATATTCTCATTTCTGATTGCAGCCATCATTTTGAATAACAAACTCTGTGTTCAGAGTAAAGAATTTTGGAATGTTCAATATCATGAATAATTACAGTTTTCTCTTTCACCATAAATGGAATTTATCCTTGTCTCTCCTATCAAAAGAACTAGCTTAGGGGCTTCACTATTTTTGTCCTGCTTCTCTGTAAAATCATCAATGTGCTATAGTAACACTGCTGGAGCAAAACAGACACACACTCCAAAAGAAAACCGTGGAAACTAATGATGGGAAACTTGTCTAATTTTCAAATTACGTGTTGTGTCTGTGGAACATTAAACTTAATTCTTATAGAAGCAGATGAAATTGGTATAAATTGCTTAAGTTGGTGTGGATATGAGTATGATCAACTCCTGGACCAGTTGGGTGATTTATTCTCATGTAAAGTGGGGTGAAAAATCTGAACGGTACCATATATACTCGTTCATAAGCCGAATATTTTTGGTAAAAAAGTGATGCATCAAAGAGCTTTTAAACGGGTGTACACCAAAATTTGATGATTTAAAACTCAATGGAATCATTGAATTAAATATCTAATTCATTGTCGTTTTGTTTACATGGAGCATTCACAGGCACAGAGCCCCTCAGCTCCCTGTGGCCGCGGTTTGCCGTTCCCAGCCAATGGGAGCTGCGGGAAGTGGCGCCACTCCCGCAGCTCCCATTGGCTGGGAACGGCAAACTGCGGCCACTGGGAGCTGAGGGGCTCCGTGCCTGTGAACGCTCCAGGTAAACAAAATGTCCAGGCCCGCTAGCAGCTTACCCTAGTGGGCCAGGAGCCAAAGTTTGCCAACCCCTGAAATATAGGGTTGGCTTATGAACGGGTCATACAGTTTTTGCTATTTTTACCTATCCATCTTGGGGGGTCGGCTTATAAACAAACGGGCTTATGAACGAGTATATATGGTAATTAATGGTAAATTCTTTGACATTTTAAGGTGTTCCTCTTTTAAGTCTTTCTTGCCTATGCAAAAGTTGGCACTTTGTTTACTAATTTATTTCCCTACAGCACATCTCATGCTTGACAAGTTCGAGATATCAATTACCGTAATAGATTTGCTCTCAACAGGCAGGACTTGGAATATACTAATATTTGATCACTAGTGCAATAACAGCAGAGAGCCTGCATAAAGATAAACTTTGGGGCAGTCTAACTGTCAGTGTCATAGGATCAAGACCGCGTACAGTGTGTTAAGAACAGCTGTTGTGTGGGCATGGAGATGCAGTGGGTTAATGCACTGGCTTTTCATTGCTGAAGGTCCTGGCTTAAAATCTAGATAGAAAATCTTTTTGGTCTCTAGTAGTAGTCATGTTATAGAACTTGGAATGATTAATAATCTGTTTACGAGGCTCCCTGTACTGGAATATTAGAGGTATTCCAAGCTTAGGTAGAAATGCATTGACAGAACAGAAGAATTTAATACAAAGCTTGCCTGTGCTGTGCCTTGGTCAAACTATTGTCAATCTAGTTTTTGATTATTTTATTAACTTCTAGAAAAGAGAGCTTTAGAACCCCACATGTCTGAGAGGGGGGTGGGGACTTGGGAAATCAAATCTCTTAGACTGACAATTAAATGTAAAGGTCCATGCCTCTCTCCACACTTACGTATTTGTTTTACATATATGCATACATTATTAACTTATAAATACATTTGTAAATATTTTAATTGCTGTGAAACATTAAATAGCTGCCACTTAGTGCCACCTCTGCAGTGGAAAGTGACAGCTGTTGAAAAGGGCAGAGCAACACTGCGTCCCAGTTAGGTGGGTCTCTTTCCATTCTAGAGCAGGACGACTTTTAGTCCATTTTAGTGTGCCTGGCTTTCAAAAAAAGCTGTCCAACATTGGAGGATCTACATGGCTGAAAAGCCATAGGACTGTAATGAGTATGGGAAAAGTTTCATTCTGAGCTCACACCTCAGTTTCCACCAGAGAATAAACCTAGGCGAGAGACCTTATAAATGCTGTGGAAGTGGGGAAAGCTTCAGTGATTGCTCATGCTTTATTCACCACAAGAGAATCCCCTTGGAAGAGAAACCTTATTTATGTACTAAATGTGGCAAAAACTGCAGTTAGGACTTGTGCCGCCTTATCCGCTAGAGATCACTCAGTGGGAAGAAATGCTATTTATGTACTGAATGTGGGGAAAGCGTCAATCATGGCACATGCGTTTAGAAACATCAGAGAATCCATACACAGTAAGAATTCTGTAAATGCTGGCCGAGCATCAATCGGACCTTATTAGGCACCTGAGAGCAAACGTGGTTGACAACGTGGGAGAATGATCTGCTCCTACAAATAGAAGATACTTAATAGAACGTTATTTTGCGGGGGCGATGTTGCAAAACCAATTATAAGGGAGCTGGGTTCCCAACTTCTGTTCCCAGTTGAGACACTAACTCTAGCCAGTGACCGTGGGCAAATCACTAAGCTCTCTGTACCCATTTTCCCAATCCATAAAATGGGTATTCTACCTCCCTCTCCCGGAGGTTGTCAGGCTTTTCAAATCACTCAAGGAAGGGCAAAATAGTAGTATTAGGTAAGAAGATTTTAGCTTAACTCAATATTACATAATTTGAACCAAAATAACTTTAGTAACTTAATCTGAACTAAACTTTCTATTCAGTAACTAACACAATTGAAGATTCCTGGTATGAAACTTGGTTATTCACTTTCCTTTTTTGTCCTCTGACTTGCCTCTCTCTCTCTGCTGCATTGACATTCATGGTTAGTGGTGAAAAATTACACCACTACAAGGTTCCTTGTAGGAGAGGCATAAGCTTAGCAACCATCTTAAAAGGTGATTAGCTGTCTGCAGGATATTATAAATAACGTCTTAACTGGATTGCTGTCTTAAATGGTATAGTGATTACTGTATGGTTTTAAAGAAGGCTAAATGCAAATTAAGATTTCATTCTCTAGCTTCTGTTTTGCTTCAGTTACATGTGTTAGGAAAAATTCAGAGGCAATTGGGCTGGTGGTGCAAATTACACAATCGTAAATGGGTGCAAGGGAGTCTAAATTGATGAAATTTACACAGCAATGTCCAGGAAGCTGTAAATTAAAGGTGTGCGCACTTCGGGTAGCCTAATTTAATTCCAACCCTCCTGTTGGTTGCTTGTAAGAAAAACAATGCATTTGATTTGTTTTTATCTGATGTCTGAAACTGAGGACTTTTCTGATCTGTATAGATGTTAAAGGTCCATCACTCTTCATACGAATAGAAGTTTCTCTGTCCATGGCCAAAGTTCCCTTCCAAATTAAACTCTCTGCTGTGCAGCACCTCTGTCTACCGGTTGGTTTTCTTTCTTATGGAAGAGAGGTAAATAGTGGGGTCCCCCAAGGATCTCTCCTGGGACAAGTGCTGTTCAAAATATTCATGAATGATCTGGAAAAGGGGATACAGTAAGGTGTCAAAGTTTGCAGACGATACTAAATTACTCAATATAGTTGGGTTCAAAGCAGATGGCGAAGAGTTACAGAGGATTTCACAAAACTGGGTGGCGGAGCAACAAAATGGCAGATTCAAGTTGATAAATGCAAAGTAATGCACACTGGAAAACATAATTCCAACTATACATACTGAATGATGAGGTCTAAATTAGCTATTACCACTCCAGAAAGAGATCTTGAAATCACTGTGGATAGTTCTCTGATAACATCTATTCAGTATGCAGTGACAGTCAAAAAAAGCTAACCGTGTTAGGAACCATTTGGAAAGGGATAGATAATATTGTATATATTGTAATGCCACCATATAAATCCATTGTACACCAACATTTTGAATACTGCGTGCCGTTCTGGTTGCCCTATCTCAAAAAAGATGTATTAGAATGGAAAAAAGTACAGAGAAAGGCAACAAAAATGATTGGGGTATGGAACAGCTTCCCTACGAGGAAAGATTAAAAAGACTGGGACTATTCAGCTTGGAAAAGAGATGACTGAATAGAGATATGGTAGGTCTATAAAATCATGAACTGTGTGGAGAAAGTGAATAGGGAAGTGTTATTTGCCCCTTCACATAACACATGAACCGGGATCGCCCAACAAAATTTAATAGGGAGCAGGTTTAAAACAAACATAAGGAAATACTACTTCACACAACACACAGTCAGCTTGTGGAACTTGTTGCCAGGGGATGTTGTGAAGGCCAAAAGTATAACTGGGTTAAAAAAAAAATTTGTCCTATTCTCCAGGAATTTATCTATCAGTGGCTATTAGCCAAGATGGTCAGGGATGCAACCCCATTCTCTGTGTCCCTAATCATCGGATTACTAGAAGTTGGGACTGGATGACATGGTGTGGATCACTCAATATAGTGCCCTGTTCTGTTCATTCCCTTTGAACTATCTGGCACTGGCCACTGTCGGAAGACAGTATACTGGGCTAGAGGGACCATTAGTTCTTATCTTATGTTCTTCTCAGCCCAGAAGTGGCTGCATTTCACTGGTGTTGGACATAGATAGTTGTTAATAAAATTGCTTAGAATCCTTTTGGAAGAAAGATTAGATAAATATAAGATGCAGTATTTTATTGTTGAGAATATGAATGTGTGTCCCTAGTTAATGTTGATACAGTGTTGCTACATGCACATCTACGCCATGAGTCTGAATATGTGGCTTAGCCCTTATATTTTTATTTGAAGTTACACAAGCCCATATTGTGTACCTCCCATGTCTAATCTAGTTTCCTTTTTGTCTGGCAGCTTTTGTCCAAATGAATTTGTCATGGTAACAAATGGATTTATTACACAGGGTGTATCCAGATTTGCTTACAGGCTTCTTCAGCATGGGCTGTAGTGATGGTATAAATTAGCTTGATCAAGAAAGTAAATTAATTTCTTTCACCCTCTGTACCCAGTCAGATGATTTGGCTTATGTTTCCTTCCATTTACAGTGACGACTGAGTCCATCTATAATACAGCCTTCTACTGTAAGCAGATTCTAACAGTAATCTGCTGTGCAGACCACCTCTCCTAACCATGTCTGCTATTGGAGTAGTAAGTCCTCCTACTGCCTGGCTCTCTGTGCGGGAGGACATCCCTATGTGGAAAAACACCCACAGTCCTGTGCGTGTTTGGTATCAGCAGCTGAGACACAATACGACATTTCTCCAAATTGTTTCAGGGCACACTGTCATGTACACCATTGGACAAGATTGTTGATACATGGTTGTGAGCATGATGTTGTGTGGATTTGCTGACCTATATTTAGCAGTTAACCTATCTATATTTAACAAGTTTCTATCAGTGGTGTGAATAAGGCCTAGCTGCTACTTTGTGATATCAGTCCTTTATCTTGAAAGGAACTATGTGCCATCATATCTAGTCTGTTGCAATGTAAGTGTTGCTTCCATGAGTTCATACTCAATGAATGTCATATGGTTTGAGTGTTAGGGTTTGCTAGCTTTTCTCTGAACTATTTTTTTTATTTAAAATTAACTATAGCTTTCTACTTCTGACCTTGCTAGGGACTATCTGTGTAATGCAAAGTGCTTTTACCTCAAGTCTGTCAACACCACTCCAATTCACCATGGAGAAATCGCTCTGAGATTAGAGAGCTGAAAAAGTGGGTCGCTGAAGTTATGCATTGGCCTTTAAGGCATGATAGTCTCTTTTAATAAGAAAACGTCTTCATCTTATCCAAATCTCTGTGCCACTTCTCTTCAGTGATGCTCTTAGACAGAGGAGGGAAGCATCTTTCAAGTTCAAACTTCAGCGGGAGTGGTTGGAAGAAGAAAATGAAGGCTGTTCTTCGTATGTTAAACTAGACCTGAAGTTTTCCTAAATATATGTCTTCATGCACAGTCTGTAACACTCCTTTGGAGTGTAAGGCCATGTCTACTCTTACTGGGGATCAACGCTGCTGTAATTGATGCAGCGGGGGTCGAGTTAGCGGGACTAGTGAAGACCCGCTAAATTGACCGCAGAGCGCTCCCAGGTCGACTCCGGTACTCCACGAGAACGAGAAGATTAAGGTAGGTCAGTGGGAGAGCGTCTCCCGTTGGTGCAGCACAGTGCGGACGCCGCGGTAAGTTGATGTAAGCTACCTCGACTCAGCTACATTATTCACGTCGCTGGAGTAGCTACATGATGTAGACAAGGCCTAAGGTTTTCAACTCTAGTTTAGCATGGCCACATTAACTCTGGCTGTGCTCCTGCTGATCTCCTTAGTGAACCCTGTGAAAGGATTTCTTATTTTTCCATCTTTATTTTCAGTGTTTCTCATAATCTGTGGTCAGCAGAGAAGTGCCTAGTCACATGGTGTTGGCTCTCCTCTTTTTGCTTTCTGCTTTAGCATTAGGCTAGTGATGTATTTTTCCTTTTTTGTGTAAGCAATTGATATAGTTGCTGAACAGGATGGAAATGCATGATCACAAATAGACGGGGTTGTGGGAATTGGTGATTATAAATGAGTGGAAGATGGGGCCACGCGATTGAAAATGAGTTGAATGGAACACCCTTCACCTTCTTGGTCAGAGGTCCCCAAAGTGTGGGGTGCACCCCTCTTGGGGTGTGTGGAGGAATGTTTAGAGAGGTGCGGAGGGGCCCAGTCCAGCCCCTATTGGGGCGGGGAGAGAGCACCTCCTTGCCCCCAGCTCTGCTCTGGTCCTGCCCCCAGCCGCGTTCCCGGCTCCCCGCACCAGCCCCCGGCCTCGGCGGCTGGCTGCGGCTCCATTCCTGGCCTCAGACCCAGCCTTGGCCCTCTTACCCCTGTCCACATCGCCCCGCACCATAGCCCCGTTCCTAGCTGGGTGTGTGTGTGTGTGGGGGGGTGGCGTGTGACCCTCAAAAGTTTGGGGACAACTGCTCTAGGTTATGGTGGTCATGAAAAAGTTTGAAGACCTCTAGTTTATCAGCTTCATTCCAGAGGGCAGAGACATGAAAGAAAACTTAAAGGACATTAAGAATAGTGAGATCATTCTTGTGGATTTGCAGCTGATTCATTAACTTTAAAATTAGCTTTCTTTGGGTATCCCAGCAGATTACCTTTGAGTGTACTATTTGGCACTGGGTAGGGAAGGATCAGAATTCCTGATTAATCAGATTGCAGAAATTTCTTCATCAAATTTACTGCTCCAGTTGGAACAGGCTTTGTCTGTCTCCAAGGATCCATGGGTGTTTCTTGGACTTTGTTGAGGGGGCCTGTCTATTTCCATGAACTTTTTTCTACATCTGTCTTGATGAATGGAATAAAACAGAACCAAAATACAAGTATAGATTCTCCGCCCCCCGCCCCCCCCCGCCCTCAGCTGATGATCAAGGGGGCATTATTCTTCATAAAGATTAGAACCTGACCCACAAGGGTTTTTAGAGGGGTAGCCGTGTTAGTTTGTATCCACTAAAATAACGAGGAGTCCGGTGGCACCTTAAAGACTAACAGATTTATTTGGGCATATGCTTTTGGCGTGTTTTACCCACGAAAGCTTGTGCCCAAATAAATCTGTTAATCTTTAAGGTGCCACCGAATTTCTCGTTGTGTTTACAAGGGTTTTTGTTATTATCAAGTGGACTGTAGTCACGCCACCAATGATAGGGTGCAAGAATGTTGTTTTGACCTCACCCCCCCAAAATCGAGGTGGATCCACAGAGAAACACTTTGCTGTAAATCATTTGGAAATGAGGGCAGTGTTGTTTGCACTGGCTATTCAGAACCATTTAAAAGGATCTACAAGGATTAAAAGGATTTGTAAGGATCCATTCCAGCAATGATGTCAGTAGTTATATGCAACAGATGCAGTGGAGTAGCAGGAACAAAGGCCTGGTAGCAGAGGGTAAATGTGCTTCTTTGGGCAGAATAGTACCTTTCAACACTGTCTTTATCCTCCAGGATCCCAAGTAGTGTTGGGCATTCACCCTTGGAGGATGTTTTATTAGTAGGTGTTCCTTGAATGAACTGTGTAAAGTCTGAACTCCAGAGTTGTAAACCACTGGAGGCATGGATAATGGAGAGATACCAGTCTTCCTTAGCAGAAGCAGAAATGCATAAAGGAACACATGGCATAAGTTCACTGATTTGCCGGTAAGACTGCAAACTGGTGTCTCTCTGTGGTTGTTGATCACGAGAATTGCACTGAAGTATTATCCAGCCAGAGCTATCTCTTTGGTATGTGGAAGATCATGGTCTAAATGAGACATCTCTTTACCATCCAGTTGGTTAAAATATCTGAAAGGAAGGATATTCTCAGCTCAACATCATAGTTCTAATGCTCTAATATAGGTCCTGGCTTCAGAAATGGTATAACATCTCTAATGGCCGGAGTGATTTGGAGCCTTTTTTGGTGTTTGAGGGCCAGCCCCCTTGCGTTGACTTGCAGGAAATAATGCCACTTACTGAAATGCCAAACACCACTTCTTATAGTATCTGTTCTTTTTTACAACTACTGATCTGCCCCTGTCCTTGTTAACCTTTAAGAACGGATGTGATTGCAACTCCAGGTGGTAACGAGCCGCCTTTGAAACACTTTGAATGGTACTTGTTTGTTTTTAAGTATCTTCCCCTTGCTTAGGTGATGGAAACACAGAGTAAGGATAATACCAGTCTATATCCTGGAAGGTGTCGTATCATATTTTTCTGCCAGACTGTACCGTATGTTGCTTAAGACCCGCTGTAAGATATCTGGACAAAGGAACATTTATGGCTTCCCTCAGAAGATCCAAAATTTTAGGCTATCAGGAGTTTTTACTCTGAGCATTGGCAGTAACACTTGCCTGCTTTTTAAGTGCTTCATAGCTAGCTGGATGAAATGCTTATTTAGTGTAGCTGCAGTTGCCAAAGGAAAGAGAGAGCTCAGCAGATAAGGCACACTCCTCTTAAACACTGCTTAGGTGGAGAGGGTGGAGCCCTCCTGCTAAAGAGCAGGAATGTTGTAATTTGGATCTTTGTTCTTTCTTTTGATAGACATTACTGCCTGAGACAGATTCGTGTTACTCAACAGATTGGGAGCTTTCTTTATTACAAGTTAGGAAAGACATGATTTTTGAATGCTGCTGCTTCTGATAAGCATGTAGGGAGATACTACATGTAGTAATAGAATATTCGGTCCCAACGTTAGTAGTAGTTGTGGAATGTGGAATATCTGGGCAAGTTTCGGAGAACAAGACAGCACCTTAAACTGTGTTTCTGCCATTCAGGATGTTTCAGACCCTCATCTTCTGGGAAATCTCCTATTAGTCTTATGAACTCTGGGAAATTACTGTCGACTTATTGCAGTTAAATTCAAGTTTTCCCAGATCTTGCTACCGGAGAAGATACCTTGAGTGAAACAGTTTGAGCACTGACTCCTTTGAGGGCATAGGTGATATGAGTTGAAAGCTTTGGTAAGAGTGCTGTCCCTAGGTGCTGTTTAGGAGCAAGCATAACCCCTTAAGCTATCCTATGGATAGGCATCAGAGAACGAAAGAGACATTGAATTAGCAGGTCAGAAATGTACCCTTGTGAAATGCTGCTGCACAGTCGTCACTAGATGTATCAAAGTGAGACCTTACATACTTTTCACGTTGTGGTACATTCTCTGATTATATTTTAAGCAGTCATTTTTCAAAGCCAGTCCTTTGCAGGCTGTGAAATAGTCTGCAGTCCACTGTGGCTCAGACTTGGAGCCTGGAGGTGGTGTATTATTGCACTAGCACAGTGAGGAAAACAGTAGAAGATGCCTGGTCATCTTTTGTTTGAATTTCTAGGCTTGATACTAATGTCTGTCCAATGGACTGCATCAAATAGAATTCCAAACTCAGTGGAACCAGACTTATATTTACCTAGAATCTAATTGGACTGAGAATTCCTGCAGTTATGTTAAAATCCACTGCCCTTTTGCTTAGCGAGCGAGCGTTTGAACTCCTACTCCTGAGGGTTAGCTTTTGCTGGCTCAATTAATTGTTAAATGTTCCCTTTATTATAATTATATATTGTAGTAACTGAGGAAATTGCTGAAACAGTTATTGAATCTGAAATCCTCTACGAGTTTTATAAAAACTCCTATATAAAACAAAAAGAAACAGGGAGAGAAAACAGTTCTGTTTTTAAGTGGTATGGTGGTATTTGAGTTGGAAAACATTAGTGAAATTGAATGCAGGAATTTGGCTTCTGCCTTGACAGCGATTGGCTTGTATTTGACATTGACCCATGTGTTTGTCATTCTTCCAGATATTGCCTTCTATTTATTCTGACAGCTTCACCAGCTGAGAGGCAGATGTGCCAGAATTTAAAAATATATGTATATTCTAAGGCACTTTAAATATAGACAAGTGTTTTTAGGCATGTGTTATGGGGAAAAATACTCGACTGGGAATTTCAATTTGAATCCTATAGTTGAGCTGTTAGATAAAATGTTATGGGATTATTTACTCTGTATCCCATAGGAAATAGTATGTATGTTTTCAGAAGCGATTATTAGAGACTGACAGCCTTCCTCCTCTTAAATTTATGCACCATGGGTCTGATTCTGCATAGGGATATGCATGCCTGCCCAGGTCTTTGCAAGTTTGGAGCTTAAATTTGCCTGTATTCTAACCTGATCTGGTCTCCTTTTCCCTCTCATTTTGAAGCTTGTATCACTATAAATACTGAAGTAGTAGAAATGTATCATCTTAATAGCAAAGTATTTAGGGCCAGATTTGCAGCTGCTATGAATGTGCATAACTTCAGGAGCAATGCTTATTTATGCAAGTCGACGAGCTGACTTAGTTTTTACGTTTATACAGTGCATGTCTAACCAGCTCTAAATATGTGAACAATCAAATTAAAAATAAAAACAAAAAATCAAATCCCCCCATGATTATCATCTGAGTTAGTGTATTTTTTTTTAACACTAATGACCACCCTGCCTCTGTTAAAACCAGCCGCTCTTAATCCACCTCTTCTTTGAATAAAAAAGAGTAAGATAGGTCTGGGTGAATAGATGGGCTTTATAGCATGTGAGGAAGCTCAACAAAGCATGTGGGCGGAACAGAAAGTTTCCCTTTGAACTTAGTTGAAGCATGTTGAACTTTGTGACATTTCCAAATGCAGTTAAGTTTGTGTTGCTGGAATTATTTACCTTTGTTCTTTTTAATATCTAGTGGTTGTAGTTTGCTTTTATTCTCAGCATTTGAAATATTATGAAAAATATGTTAGTATAATAGAGCAGATAAGTAATTCTGTGGTGCAAAAATAATCCCACTGTAGATCAAGTGACTAATATTGGCTACTTACCTGTACGTATAATATAGGCTTTCTAGTTCCTTTTACAGAGCACATCATTATACCCTAACGCAGTGGTCCCCAACCTTTTTTGTCCGGCAGGCACCAGACAACGAGCCACGGAGGACCGTGGCGGCGGACGAGCATCCGCCGAAATGCCGCCAATAAGCAGCAATGTCAGTAGGTGTTGACACAGAAATGCCGCCGCCGAGCAGCGTCATCCAGAAGTGTCGCTGCCTTTGGATGATGCTGCTCGTCGGCGGCATTTCGGTGGATGCTCGTCTGCTGGCCAGTAGGCGGGCGCACTTAGACGCCCCAGTGGGCGCCATGGCGCCCGCGGGCACCGCGTTGGGGACCCCTGCCCTAACGTGATGTTTAAATTGAAGACAGAATACAACAAACAGCTGGTTAAAGCTCTCTAATTATATTTCTGTAGTCCTTTTGCAAGGAAGAGCATTGAAGTAATGTTTCTGTATGGCCTATTAGCAGAAATAAAATACATAAACTGAACCTGAAAAGGTAAAGATAGTTATTTCTTGTCCTCTCTAAATGTGGCAGGCATTGTTCTGTCTTGTTTTTTTATAGGGGCCAGCTGTTAATACTTGACAGATGGAGTCTCACTTAAGGCTGATCAATAGAGGTTGATGCTGCAAATGGTTTCTTCTTGCTTTTGTTTGGTTATCTGCACAGATCCTGAAAAATGATAACATGGGGATGGGGGTGGGGGAAGGGAAGGCAGAGAGGTTGGGAGTTTGTAGGAAGGGCTTTAATGTTAATCCAATATGTCATTTTTCACATTGTCCGTTTATGTTAATATGTAAAATGAAGATAGCGCTTAATGGATTCTCATAGCAAATGAGTCATGTGCAAGTGCAGAATTTTAGACAAGGTGATCATTCTCTGTGGGCATTAGTCCTCTTTGGTATCTTCAGCCCTGCATGTCCTATCACAGCAAATCAAAAAGATGTACTATCATTGACTGTTAGAGTGAAATCTGATTAAAAATCATCAGTACGCTGGAAGCTTTGTAAATTTGCATGACATTATACAATGACCAAGTAACACATGCTCCCTATACCAAATAGCTTGCACTCTAAAAATAATATAAGATACCTTGTAAAACTAAAGTATTTTGCAGGTTCTAGAGTGAAATTTCACACAAAGACCTTATTGTTAGGTTTTTGCTACATGGCAGCAGCAGCTATAATTGAAAAGTGGTGGTTTAATTACCATAGGTACTCATGGTGCACAGATACCAGGGGTTTTGAAAATTGCATTAGGGAATTACTTTTGCAGCAGATGAACATAGGAAGATTGCAGCTCCTACACAGAATAACACTCATTAATGTGGAATACAGTACATCTTTATAAAACTAGGTAAATGGAAATCTGAGTTAAAAACACTACTAGGAGTGAGTTTGAAGAATTGTAAAGGTGAGGAATTCCTTGAATCTGGCATTTTTCAGGCAGATTGTTTTTCTCATTGCAGTATTTCATGGTCTTTTTGAGACTTTATTGAAGTTTACTATTTAGCCTTAATAGAAAGTTGCACCAGTTTTGGTTAGCACATCATTCTGAAATTTCATGGGGAGAGATTAATTTCTTCTCTGTCACCTGTGAATTAATGGAACACCATACTAACTTGCAGTTTAACTTCAGAATGTAGGTTTTGTAAAACAGTAGTTTTTCAATACTTTTATTAGTATATTAAAGAAAAAAGGCAATCAGTGTTGTGTGTTGTTTGTAAAAATTCACCTGCAGTTTTGCAAACCAAACACGTTTGTATAAGTGCATCAAAACTAATGCATTAAACTGACTATAATTAAGTGAAACTGTTATTCTGTTTTAATCGTTCAAATGAAATGTGAAATGCAAGCAGTAAATACAACTTAAACATTGAAAAGGAAACTATATTTAAAAAATTCCATTTTAACTGTGTCTGCTGAGCTGGCAACACTGGAAAGGTATAAATAATTTAACAGTATTATTTTAATTGTACTTAGAATATTTCCCCCCTGTAACGTGGTCATACCAGGCAAAAGACACTTGTGTTGTTGGTCCACGTTTCATCCTAAAAAGGTTGTATTGAGCCAGGGATAACCAGAGGCAACAGGTTTGTCAAAATGAGGAGAGGTCTAAGAGTACAAGTGCAGAAAACCTGCTACAGAGGGAAATATTCCCACTCTATCGAGATAAACAGGCATGGCTCTGCCTAGTCTTCCTCCCTCATTCAAAAGTCCAAGACATTATGGATGGCTTCATCAAAAGCTTTGCTTCTGGTATTGTGTTGTAACAGGAGTGCTGATCTTGCCAAACTGGAAGTCTTTCCAGTTTTGATCACTCAGGTGTAGAACATTGTATTCTTCTTTGAGTGATGGTCCCTATGTGCATTCCATACTTGGGATACATGTGTGCACCATGCGTCTGAGTTTGGAATTTTTCACAAGCAGTGTCCATTGGCCTATATACACGCTGTAGCTCTCTTGTGCTCTGAACTGAGGGCATAAAAAGTAGTGTGGGCCAGTGCCGCTTTGGTTCGTTCGTGCTGCCGGATGGTCTGAGTTGGAATCTTTGGTGTCCTTAGCTCCTTTTTTACTGCAGCAATTTTTAGTAATTTTAATAGTCTTTATAGTATATTTTAGCACAGTATAATTAGATAAAACAGTATAATTAGATAAAAAGGCCATGTATGCACGAGGAAAACTGATGTTATCACTAACAGAGCTGTAACACCGGTGAATCATCATCAGTTTTGGCCTTTGTTTTTTTTCCCCACCTGGGAACTTTCTCCCCAAGAAGTCTGAGATTACGCCCAGGATCCTGGGATTCAAAAATTGTTTCCTGCCCTTGCTCCTTTTCAGTAAGTGGTGAACATCAACGCTGCCTGGTTGAGGCTCAGATTTCTACCAAGTCAGCATCCGTTGCTCTTTTGCCCCTAGAACTCACGAGACTCAAGAACTGAGACTCAAAACATCTCACGGAGAAGGCAATTGAGCCCCAATCAAATCTAGGCTGGGGACCTCCCCCCATGGTACATCAGTCTCACCAAGCAGGCCACACTGCTCTGAACACAAGCTCAGGAATGGAGACTAAGACTGTTAAGCCTAAGAAGGCTTCACATGAGAACAAGGGACGCTCTAAAAGACATAAGGACAAGCCATCTTTGTCTAAAACTGGCCCTAAGAGAGAGGATCCCTCCCTGACCTCATCAAAGTCAGGAGAGCTGGCATATTTAGGTGCTAAGGACTTTGACAGGGGTCTATCTTCTCAACATGAGAAGAGAGGTGCTCAAGGGTATGGATCTGACAGTTCCAATATGGGCTCCAATGGTGAAGGCTTGTGATGAACAGCTTCTGGTGCTCCCATCTATTTCTAGAGCTGATGTGGTACTGGTAGTGAGACAGCCCCAGAAGGTGCCGGCTGCCACGGGGACCAGAGAAGCTCTGGTCCTGGCTGCTCCGCCCGGGTGTGCGAGAAGAGTCCATTGGCAATCTCAGACCCACATCTCCCCAGAGGACATTTTTGCTGTTCTTTATCCGCATTCACCTTTCCTATCGGGACTGTTTCTATTCTGGGATGGTGTTACACCATAGGAAGAGACTATCCTGACAATGCAGAGGCGTTTTCCCATCCCACCTGCCAGCCTTGAGGGGCAACCGTTGGTTCTGCCAGAGATAAGGGATCCGGGATTTTCTTTGGATGAGTCTGAGGCCCTGCAGGAGTCTCTGTGGCATCTGGCAAGAGGTGGCATAAAATAGGAGCCGCAGAAGATCCAGGTTCTGTCCCACAACCAGATATGATTGTCCAAGAGAGAAGTGGGTACCCTATGCGCTGGAGGGGGGGGGGGGGGGAGTCCTCTGCCAGTTGTACCATCTTACTGGCAGTGTTTGGGCACTGAGAGCCCTACCCTAGACACCCAGGTTTGGTACAGGAGTCTTATTTGACATCGTCCAGACATTCACAACTGGAGTATTCAGAAAGGGAATGTGAACGGGATGCACTGGTTCCGACTGTTCTAGGAGCAATCCTGTCATTGTCACTGGATGAGGCAGTTAGTCTGTTTCTCCACCTCCGGCATGTGACATTAAGCAATATCAAGAGTTCATGCAGGGTGGGTGCAAAGCTACAGATTCAGCTTGAGGAAGTCCAGAAGCCTCAGCATAGTTCACTAGACATTCTTTAACTTTCTGGTCCAAGTCAAGTATAGATACCAAATGTTTTGTGTAATCCTAGTTTTTCATTAATTTTGTCCAAACAGGTGTATACAATAGTAAGACTTTCTTTTAAAAGAATAAATAAAAAAAGCAAAGACATCCCGTTGAAGCAGAATAATCCGCTATAAGATCAGCATTACAGCAGCTGCACTAATTTGTTCTGCATAGAAGGCATTTCAAAGCCACTTACAGTTTAAACAATGGCAAAATCTCCCATTTCATTTTAGAAAACAAGTACTACTTAAGCATTTTAGATCCAAATACCTTATTCAAAGCTGCTACGTTTGATTGTAAAACTGGCAGGTGCATGGGTACCAAATTGCCAGACAAAAGGGAGAGTAACTGACAATTTACTTGACATAAATGTTCTTTGCAGCACAGCAAGCTTAGAAGGGACAGAGAATGCTGCTATTTTAAACACAGAATAAAGTGGAAATCTACCCAATCAGAGATTTGAAATCACTGAAGTGATGCATTCATTCACTTGTTCACTCCTGAACACCTGTTTCTGCTCAGGGGTGCTCCAACAATTTGGAAAATGGCACACTCCTTATCCGTTTGCCTAATCAGGTATCTCCATCTATCAGGTGATAGACTGGGGAGATTTAGAATAGATGCAGTACTCATGTACATTTTTTCCTGCGGATCTCAAAGGGCATTGCAAACCAATCTCTTACAATCCCAGGGTAGTTTTTCTTTTTAATAGAAAGGTAAGCTGAGGAGGAGAAGCTAAGTGACTCCTGGAGTTGGTGGTACTGTGGAGTAGAACCCAAGTGTCCTGATACTTTGTTTCCTGGCATTTATATGAACACTTATATAACAGACTAGAGAGGCATGAAAGGCGTGTTTCTAACCTGTTGAGAATCAATATGCATTTAAAAAATCTTTGAGCATTTTATTTACCAATTGTATATCAATGACTTTTTACAAGGCATTTTGGAATCTCTGGTCAGTGAAACTCAGTGTCCCTCTCTAGTTTCTCCTACGGGAAATACAAAAGACTACTACTATAAATACATATCTTTTGCACAAGTCCCAAACATCCAACGTTTGTCCATGAAAACCTGTTCATATTTTCATGTTTGGGAATGTTAGATTTGAAGAAAGCTAAGGACTCTGCCAGACCACTCTCTAATTCAGGCAGTTATGTAAATATAAATTACATTATTGTAGCGCTTTTCATTCTAAAGGATCCCAAAGCATTTTATAAACTCCGTAAAGAGGAATTGAAATGTGGCTACTTCTGGTGGGGGAGAATGGCAGCTAAATAGATGTTTGGAAAAAGCACATTTCACAGCAGCCGATAGGAGTCTTTGCCAACGATGTTGGAGCAAATGCTTGCTATCTTCCTTAAAATGTTCCATGGACTCGCTGATATCGATGCAGGGCAAAAAGGACTGACCTTTTAGTGACACAAATACAGTAACTTAAACTACCTCTGAAGGAGGAGGTGTTGAGTCAACCCACCTTTTAGACTTTCTGGAACAGCCAATCAGAATAGGATATTTCTAATCTGACGTTGGGACAGTTTAGACCTTTCCCCTGTCTTGTACATTTGTAGGATGGAGGAGACACCCAAAAATCCATCAACAAACCGTTCTGGTGTGAATTAGTGATTGAGCAGCCTTAACTTTGCTTGTGTCTTTGTATTTTCTGGCCCCTGATTGCATTCTGTAGGAAAATCAAAGGGGTATCAGAACCAAATACCAAATCAATCTGTATGTTCGTGTTGCAAGGGGAGCCTTCTAAAACACTGTGGCCATGCACAGAAAGTGCAGAAAAAATAATTGGTGTGGGAAATCATGTAGCTTGATGCTTGAACTGCAGAACAGTTGCTTTTATAAAATTGGGAACTGCAGACTACAATTAACTGTCATTAATTTTGTTGAATAGAAATATGTTCCATTTACTGTACAATCAGGGGCCAGGCTTGAATGAGTTTAAATAGATGAAATCTAAATTATACTGACAGTCCATTAAACAGCAGCAGAAACCCCTTAAAGAAAATGGATTCACTATGATACTGGCTTATAATAAAATCATTTGCCAAATAAGAACTGCAGCCCAGGCATCATGAATACTCCTGTGTATTTCAAGTGAACACTGCAAATTGGTTGAACCATTTATTGCTGAACCAGGGCTCCAGCACATTGTTTTCTGACAAAGAGCCAGCAGTGTTGCTTGAAATCCGCTCGGCAGGAAGTGACACTAAAAGATCAGACTAGCAATTTGTTTGTTGTCAGCCGTATGGGGGAAAGAGGTAACTTTATACCTCCCTACCTGTCACCGCTGATATTTTTCTCTTGAAAACCATGCATAGAATGTTCCCAGTGCATTCCTCTTTGTATTTGTTTCTAAAACTTGGGTTATTAAAGCAGCACACTGTTCGTATGGCTCTAGTTAAAGGCCTGTGGGTGTTTCCATTATTGACCCGTATTTTAAGGGGTCTGATGAGCTGGCCTTATTCACAGAGGTCAGGATTCAGAGAACGTGGAGAGGATAATTTTCAAACCAATTGAAAGGTATGCTATATTGTAATCCTAGCCTCTGTGGATGTGTATTTGTCTGGGTATTGAATGTTTATCTTCCTTGCTACACAATAAAGCAGTTACAAAGAGTGTGATGTTCTTAATGTACTGTGGTTTGATTGGGAGCTTGGCTATTGCAGATATTTGTGTCATCATCCTCATGGCTATTCTATTTATTTATTGTGCTAGGTAAGCAGTAGGTGCTTTCAGAGAGTGTGAAGATTATATCCTTGTCTCAAAGAGTTTATATTGTAAATGTGGTCCCTATTTAACCCTCCCCCCAACCTTTCAACTTGCGTTACGTTTAAAACAGTGAAGTAAACCAGATCCTTCTAATGAGACTATTGCTTTGATTTCCAAGACTTCTCAGGAGACTGTACCCTTGTAGGATTCCTCTGACCAGCGCTATATTTGTATTGCAGAATTGCCTAGATGCCCCCTTTTTGTTGAGCACTTTGCACACACACACACTCTCTCTCTCTAAAAGGTGGCCCCTGCCGGAAAGTTTGAGATGAGGGACAACAGGGGTATGTGACAGGTGGGAAGCACAAGGTTACAGTGAGATGATTGTGATCAGTATAATAAGCAGTGGTCTCAGCACATCAACTGGCTGGCCATTATCCCCATTTTTCTTTTATGCTGAAGTTGCTAAGAAGGGTGAATGTTAAAGATCTGACTTAATCTTTTGAGAACATTAGACTTTCAGTGCTATATCTGATGGAAGAGAAAATGAGAGGGGCTCTGGACAGTAGGCAGAAACTGGGATGTTGGAGCTGGGAAATGTATTTATGTTGGAGCTCAAATTGCTTTCAGCTAGACTTCGAAAGCTAAGGTTGCGACCGTTCAAGTGAAAGCAGGAGGCTGTACACGTTCCATGTCGGTGGCTTTCAAGGAATATATTTTCTGTGGAAGAAAAGTGCAGTGAGGAGAGCCTCAGGCTTTTATGCTTGGATGATGCAAGTGTTGACTCATACATTAACTAAAACCTGCAAGGCTCCTAACTGTGATGGTGTTTACTATGTGCAGTACATTAGTAAAGGCAGAAAAGCTTCATGTGCTGAGGTTTATAGTCTTCCTTTTACCAAGTGCTTCTGAACCCTATGTGTTCTAGCTATGATTTTTTTTAAGGGTCTTTTAGCACGTAAGCACTATCCTTTGGAATGGGGACACCTGGGATGATCACCACAAGCTCAAAGGTATAATGAATCTGTGCCATGTGTCATGCCAATGCTTTCTGGCTCCAAAGGGTTGGTGGGGGAGATTTAACAGATAGGAATTTAATTTATAATGGTTCACATGAAAGAAAGAAGGCTGGTGGCAATAGACAGGCAGTGAATCCCGTGGGCCACGCCATAGGAATTTTAATCCTCTGCCATTGCAATGATGTAGGCTATTAAGTCTTTTCCCCCCCCTGCTATAGAATCTACCAAGTCACCACCAGCAGACCTGTGATGGGTAATAGTCTAGATCAAACTACCTATCTTTACCACATGTCTGAGGAGAGTGCTTCCTGCTGTAAGGCTCCCTCCTTGCACTTTGCTGAGAAGATTGATCAGATTCACAGCCATGGTGCTGGAACTGTGGGATCAATGCCCACAGCCTAGAGGACAGATGTCCCATTGCTGACTAAAGGTAAATCAGTGGACAGCTTCTCTAGCCCTTTACTGACAGAGTGTAAATGCCTCCACGAAGGGGGAAGGCAAGCCTTTTTCAAATAAACAATCCTGGGCTGCAACAGTTTCTCAAACTTTCCCTTTAACGGTGTTGCAGATGTCAGCAGAGAATACACTTGTACCAATGGTGATGTGGTTGTGTTGTGAGACAGAGGAAGTCAGGAGGGAAAGTGGAGGGATAAAAATGGAGGGCTGTGAAAACAGACATGGAAGTCTTTAGAATGCAAGAATAGGAATTTTGAACTGGTCCATGAAAACAACAGGAAGTCCATGGAGTAGTTGCAACTTGGCACCATTATTGCATGCTTCCCATGATCCTTCTCCGTGTATGAGGTGGACAGAAGCATTCTGTTCTTTATGGCTGGACTGTAGCTAGCTAACACTTGAAGAAAAAGGTCGCAATAGTCAGAGAATGGTGTGAAGAAGGCAACAGACATGGAGTCAAGTCAGTGGCATTCATGGGCATTTGTTGCACTATCTTACTCCATGGAAGGGGTGGAGCGGGGGCGGGGCCGGAGGCAGCAAGGGATGGGTGTCAGTGATGTGGCCCTCGGGCCAATGCACTAGTCTTCATGCGTCCCTCATGGACATTTGCGTTTGAGACGGCTGGTTTAGTCTGAAGAGAAGACTGAGAGGGGACATAACAGTTTTCAAGTACATAAAAGGTTGTTACGAGGAGGAGGGAGCATAATTGTTTTTCTTAACCTCTGAGGATAGGACAAGAAGCAGTGGGCCTATGTTGAAGCAAAGGAGGTCTAGGTTGAACATTAGGAAAAACTTCCTAACTGTCAGGGTGATTAAGCACTGGAATAAATTGCCTAGGGAGGTTGTAGAATCTCCATCATTGGAGATTTTTAAGAGCAGGTTAGACAAACACCTGTCAAGGGTGATCTAGATAATACTTAGTCCTGCCATGAGTGCAGGGGACTGGGCTAGATGACCTCTCGAGGTCACTGCCAGTCCTATGATTCTATATACATATGTCCATGTAGTGAGATGAATAGCAGTCTGGGCATCAGGCAGGATTCTCTTGGAAATTAAGTGGTCTGGATTGTGCCTCACACAATGACCAGAGGTGGGCAGAACTTCAAACACTTAATAGCAAGATGTATTTCATTTCCTTCTTAGGAAAACAGTTTGTCTTACCGTTATAATGAAGCGGGGTTTGTGTTATGGTTTCTTGAAGAGGAGGGGGGAAAATCTAATAGAAACAAGCAAATGGCTGAAATGCGATGGCTCAACCTTTCACACGATGGCTAACTTGAATTGCTTGGTCGGTTGGTAGCTGCTGATGCAACCGGCAAGAGTAGTGAGCTGGCTGTCAGGAAGAGTGCATATGGGTTCATCGGTTCATGATGACAAATGGCCTCAGGCTTCTGTCAGTGATTTACTAGGCAGAGAATAGATTTGTTCAATTTACATAAACTTGCTGATCTGTAAAGGGATTCAGAAGGAAGTAAATTTGCTGTGTGAAGAGCCTCCTCTTTATTGTATGATGTTTAGTTCTATCTCCTCTTTTGGCTTTCTTTCCTTTTCTGACTAATGGTGGTATTTGCAGATGGTAAGAAGCGGCAGTAGGCACTCAGACACAAAACGGTGCTAGTATTGAAGTGGTGAGAAATGATGAAGCCAGCCAATTCAAAATGAAAGCAGACTCTCTCCAGTCATAGCATGGCTTGTGCTAAAGCTTTACAAGGATCTGAAATCACTGAAAAATGGTTACAATAATTAGTCCTGGTTAGCGTAAGGATAGATTCCATTGTAGACTTAGAATGAACTTATTTTTTTGTCTGTGGATTTTATTCTCCTAGTGATGGAAAGAAAAGAAATGTGGTGCATGACATGTAACATGGTGGTATCCCAGTTTTAGTCATTTCATATTTGTGATGAGCTTTGAGATCGTTTGAAGGAAGACTCTTAAGTGTGAGTTTTTATTTATGACCTAGATTATTAGGGCACTCACACTGTTTATGGTCCATTACATACATTCATATATTAAGCTTTCAAAAAAAATATGTATTTGTACTGCTGCGGCAGCTGCTGTTGGCTGTCTAGTAAATATGCATTTTGGTATAGGTAACATTGAAAATGTATACTGATGGATGGATGGAAACTCCTCCACTTGGCACCCGTGAGATACTCAGTTTCATAATATAAAAATGAATTAGACTTTTCGTTTAAAATGTGGATTTTAGTTTGCGTATTCTTAACCCAACAGACTAATCCCTTGTGTGAATCTGCCTGATGCACATTGTCTGTCATGCTGAAAGTCTCTGTTAATTTGTTTTGTTAAAAAAGATTACTACGAATAAGCAGTGGCAGATTTTTCAACATTAATATATTGGCTAATTTCCCCCCCAGCCTCATCCCCAGCAATATAAAGTATTTGTCTATTAAATCATACTGATTTAAATCCATGGGTCACTAACATCATGTTGTGGACTCTGAGAGGGACGAAGGGAGAGAGAGAGAGAGACTGTGTATCGCTTGTTCTCCCAATGATGATCCACCCTCCATCTGCTCTGTAATATTAGGGCAGTATAAAGTAGGCAAAAGTAATTTAATGCACTGGGCTTGGTTGTTTGTGTCCTCCTTTTTTAGTATTGGAATTATTTCTCTCACTGTGCATAGGTGTTGACATTTATTAAGACTGAATCTCCCCTAGGTGCTTGCAGCCCCCAATCACGTATTCAGGTCACTTTGTAGTGAGGTTCTATCCGCCTGTGTGTTATGCTACCCTTGTGATGTTGTCATTTATAAATATGATCATTAGTTAAATTTACACCAGATGAACATTCATCAAGGGGGAAAAAAACTCAGTTGGAACAAGTTCTTGTTTTTTTGTTGGCTTTTTTGACACTGAAACATTTAGAAACCCCCCTCAAGATGCTAGGACCTAGACTGGGTTGTCAGAGCCACAAGTATTACTGCTAGAAGATGAACAGATGCTCCACCACTAAGATACAAGCCTCTCTGTAGGCACATGGGAATGCCCTATGGACTATAATTTGAGAAAACACTGGTTCAAATCACAATAGTGTTTGCAGATGCCTCTTCAGTGAATGATAACATTTTATGCTACAAGAGCAAAACACCTCTCAAATTTTATTTACATTTGTGTAACTTAAACAGCCGGAGCTCATTTTAGATAACTTGAAAAATAAAAAGATAGGAAAAAATTAGCTGCTTGGCCTGAGTCTTGCATGCCAAATTCCCAGTCCAGAACATCGGAGTCATAAGCCCCTGAAGTTAGGCGTTTATAATGGGGATGTCGACACAAAGCTCTGCTATAATTTTCTTTTCACTTTATCTTATAAATGAATTAAGAAGCTGGGTCAGAACAGGGCATTCTTTCAATTTCTGTTGTCAATTGGAGACAAGCTTGACTGATGCCGATAAAATTATGAATTCAGACTGCTCCAGATTCTATTCCCTCTGTATTTTATGTCTTTCTATAAAATAAGCAATAGGTTTCATAGCTTTTTTTTTTAAAGAAAAAGTTGTGCCAAGCTCATTTGACTTTATCAAATGCTGCCACAAAATGATTAACAGCACAAGTCCTGATGGATAGCGACTGGCGTGATAAAGTAGACTGTTTTACAAAGCATAGTGTTGCGTGTAGGAATTTGGCATATGGATTTACAGGCATTGGATGTCAAGTTACCATGGTTTCTTTATAAACACTCAGCAGGAAGTGACTTTTTGTTCAATAACAAGGCATTACCATGTAAGTAAAAAAGGAAGGCTGCTATGCGGTTTGTGGGGATCCACCAGCCAAGATGTTAGATTATTCCTGTATGGGGGACTATCATTCAGGCAGGATTTAGCCAACCAGAACTGAAATTTTCTTTGCACCATTGCTATACAGCTCATCCTTTCTCTCTTCTGCAAATTTATGTTCCATTTTTCTTCGGTGAATGTAACTTTTGATGCACACATGGCAGCTAGCAAAGAGAGTGCTTTAAAAAAAAAAGGGTGGGGTGGGGTGTAGGCAGGGCCGGCACTTACATTTAGGCGACCGCCAGGATTGGGAGGGGGGCGGCATTTTGCCGCCCTCAGCGGCAATTCGGCGGCGGGGTCCTTCCGCGCTTCAGGTCTTCGGCGGCAATTCTGCCGCGGGTCCTTCACTCTCTCCAGGACCCGCTGCTCAAGTGCCCCGAAGACCGGGAGCGCGGAAGGACCCCCACTGCCGCAGAATTGCCGGCGACAACCGGGAGTGCGGAAGGACCCCCGTCTAGGGCGCCAAAAACCCTGGTGCCGCTCCTGGGTGTAGGAGTAGAAAATGCTCCATCCATTCCCTCGTGGCTTCAAGGTTTTTTTGGGGGGGCTTGAACACCACTTCAGTCGATAAAGCTGTGCCAAGTGCACCTGATACTTGAGCTCTCATTCTGGCTGGAGTTTATTGTTGGCAGGCTTCAAACAGTTGCAGTGATTGCTTTTAGCTATTTGATACCTTACAAATCCTTTAGGAATATGTGTCACAATGAGCAGCATTTGTCAGGGAGTTTCTTGCAATGCAAAAGGCAAGGTAACCCTCTGAATTAAATACTTCTGTGCTTAGACCTAAACTTGAAGTCTACGCTCTTTCAGACAGGAACATTGTCCATTCTAGAGGAAAATGCTGTCCTATGGATTCATGGATTAATAGAACTGAGGAGCCTAATTTCTGCTTTAAGTTCTCTTTAACTGAACGTGCAATTTCAATATTTTGCTGGGTATGCTTGAGTGTTCAAGAGGAATAGGGTGAGATTATTTTCCAATATGCTGTGGCAAGCGGGCACTGGTCTGCCATCACTGGTTAACAGGGGGGATTTGATGTTTGATGTTGACTGATTGGGTCTTGCCTGATTGAGGGTACCGGGGGAGGAAAAACTCTGCAAATGGGTTGGTGGATCCAAGACACAACCACATTAACAGGTAATAATCCCTTCTTGGATTGATCTTTTTTTTTTTAAATGGGATTTAAGTTTTAGGGGAATGGTGGTTGTCCTAGGACAAAAGGAAATCGTACATGGAAATATGCAGTAGCAATCTGGAAAAAAGCAAGTTTTGGGAAGTTCAGGATATACAGGGGGAAATTGATTTACACTTCAGTTTAAATAGCTGGTCCAAAAGTTAGCCATTTGAACTTGTTCGTTATGTCCCTGCCACACCGGAGGATACTTTCCTTACTCCTTATTTAGGTGTTCCTGGTACGTACAACGCAAGTCCTATGGTCACATGAAAAGTTCCTTGCTAGGAAGCCTAGTTGGATGGATGGTTTTGTGGTGAAGGCACTGGACTGGTACTTAACAGATTTAATTCCTGGCACAAACATTCTCTGTGTCCTTGGCAATTTACTTGATCTCTGGGGGCTGCAGTTTCCTATCTGTATAATGGAGATATTTACTTTTTTCCCCCTCACACTTTTGTCTATGTAAACTGTAAACTCTTTAGGACAGGCTTCCTCTTCTATGTTTGTACAGTTCCTAAAACACTGGGGCTAGTGGGCTACTGTGAAACAATCAATTTATCTGCATTGTAAGGGTTAAGGTAACTTGGTCTAATTGCGTTTGTAAGAGCCCCGCCTCATTGTACCCCCTGCATCAGTTATCCCTTCCCCAGCCTTTTTTCATCTCGTTCGTACCATGTATTCGTGGAACTCCACTGCCTTTTGCTGTGATAATATTACAGTCTAGCAGTATTGGGTTAGATTAGTAGCAATTGCATGGTAGACCACCAACTAATGTAGGAACTGGTGTTTAAGAAGGTAGAACTTTTGAGGCATTACGTCACTACCACATTTTGAATGAGATGTAAAACCTAGGTCCTCATCAATTACAGCCATGGCATCTATCACAGAAGTACTAGAGCCTTTGAGCCTGGTGTCTTGGTCAATTTCCAACTTTGATGATCATGTTCTATCTATCTAGAGTCTTACTGCAATTTCAGTTGTTTTAAGATACTGATGTTAAGCAGTTGCTGAGTTTTATCTCTGACGTGACTGCTTTTCAGTGGTGGAAGAAGTGATTCCTACCCGAGTGAAGTTTGAATATAGCCTGAATAGTGTTTGTAAAGCACTATATTCTCTGTCAGTTTAAAATATTTATGATGATGATGCATTCATAAGTGTAGCCATCTAAGCAGAAGAGCTAGACACTGCAATAGTTTTCCCCTCATCTTTTTTCTTTTACAGTTATTAAGAAATAAGACAATGGAAGAAAGGCTAGTTGTATTTTGAGCACCTGAGGTTTTACTAAGGCACACTCCTTTCGCAGAAGTGCGTAGATTCATGGAGAAAGAAGAAAAGTGTGTAGATTCATGGAGAATCTGAATAATTAGTTGTGTGTGAATATAAATGAAAAGAGCACTGAGACTATCCGTGAAATATTTGCTTGACTTTGTGAGCAACATCTCTGCTTTCTAGAAAGCTGTATGTGGATTTTCCCATTTCTAAGGTCATTATCATTAACCAGGCAATTCTTTCTCCATTCAGTGCTGTGGTTTTTTTTTTCTTTCTAAACCAATGCTTTTGTTGTGATTATTGCTGGGATTGTGTTTGTAACACAACAGATCTCATTTTACAGCAACCTTTTAGTGTCCAGTTGTCAAAAACAAACAAAAATAATTACTCAGCCTCTGTCATGTGAAATGTAATTTGAGAAAGCTCAGTTCTTCCCTGAGGAAAATCTAATTTAGTTTACTGCATTCCAGCTATGATTGGTTGCCTTGGTTTTCTTTACAATTAGAAAAGAAAATGTTACTGTTAAGTTTTTAATAGTGAGTTAAACAGAAGAGATTTTGATTAGTTTCCTCTCTTGTTTTAGTCTGGTTCATAGGTTATGACCTCATCATTGTATTAGCTAAATTCTGAAGTCTTGTCTGAGTTCATTTGTTTTCTGAACAAAACGTCGCATAAAAATTCACTTTGATTTTATTAAACTATTACTTTGTTTAGGATGAAAATTCTAGCTTCTATTTTTAGACCATAGAATATTTACATTTTATATAATAAACATTGTGGTTCTCTTAGATTATACTGTTTTTTTAATGTGTCCTGTTTTGTACTCTTACTGTCTGAGGTACAGAAGTTAATTGCCATTATTTTAAATTATTTCTTTTTTAAAGATTGCGTATATATTGAAAGTCGCCGGCCGAACACCCCATACTTCATCTGCAGCATTCAAGACTTCAAATTGGTAAGCAGTGCTTTCCATGTTTTTTCTTAACATAGTGGTGATATTGCACAATCTTTTACTCCCTTTAACCCTCCTCCTTTATTAATCTCTAGTAACTTTGTCACTACTGAAACAATGAAGTGCCCCGGTACAGGGAGAGCTAGTTGGTTAATTGGGAGAGACAGAGAACTCTTCACAAGGTTTTATAATCTACATAGCTACCTATTGTACTTTGAGTGCTCTAAGGGGACGTGGTACGGTAGTTTACTGTTTTGCTGAAAAAGCTGATTATAACATTGTCTAGATCAGGGGTCGGCAACCTTTCAGAAGTGGTGTGCCAGGTCATCATTTATTCACTTTAAGGTTTCGTGTGCCAGTAATTCATTTTAACGTTTTTAGAAGGACTCTTTCTATAAGTCTATAATATATAACTAAACTGTTGTTGTATATAAAGTAAATAAGGTTTTTAAAATATTTAAGAAGCTTCATATAAAATTAAATTAAAATGTAGAGCCCCTAGGACCGGTGGCCAGGACCCGGGCAGTGTGAGTGAAAATCTGAACTGAACTGAAAATCAGCTCGCATGCCACCTTTGGCACACATGCCATAGGTTGCCTACCCCGGTCTAGATACTATACTGTAATGATAAATTCTCTATAAATAAATGCTGAAGATGGAGTTGTGGGCTAGCAAGAGTTGTGATTTGGTAGCCTGTTGAACTACATGGATACAGGACTGGAGTTGAGATTTAATGACTCCCTCACCATCTCCTCTGAAGGACACTTGTCATGAAAACTGTTAGATTAAAAAAAAAATCATTCAAATCTCCTTTCAAAACCTTCTATCTTAAATGAATTTTTAATTCAAGGGCACATGTCACAACAGTAAGAACTTGAGAGAAGTGTGATAGTGTGATTTCTCTCTCCCCCCTCCCCCTCCAATCCATAGCTTTGTAACATGAAATAAGTTTAACCAAATCCTTCTGCTAGTTTTAAGTGGGCTACACATGCTTATTATAGTGATACAATACAGTAGGAAACCTCCACCTTCCTTCTCCAGGTGTTACAGCATAGGTGGCATCTGTTTTTCTCAGGCCCCTGTTATACCTAAAAGTAATCAGGATGAGTTAGATAGAATGAGGTCCTTAACTGAGAATCTCCTTTATTTTAGCGGCTTTTGTGTCACAAATGTTTATATAACTTAAAAGTTAAAGCAATAAATAATGACAGACCCAGGGTGACATATTACTAGTTTAGATTACCGACCATCTGTTGCTGCTAAAGGTTCTCTTTCCTTTCTCTGGATGCTCCCTCCAATCCCCAGTTAATTTTGCAGGGCTGCAGTGCGGGAGAACGCGTTCTTTTCTTTCGCCTGTTACATTGATGGCTTTCTTCTTCAATATTCATGTCAATGCTAGTTTTCTGTTTTTCCAGACGTCTCCATTATTTACAGTATCCATCCTTTCAGGTAATTATTTAC
Organism: Chrysemys picta bellii; assembly: GCF_011386835.1. NCBI lineage: Eukaryota > Metazoa > Chordata > Testudines > Emydidae > Chrysemys > Chrysemys picta. Next base: position 10,054,835 of record NC_088811.1, on the reverse strand, counting down.
ACTCTTCCCTGACTTCTCTGAAGCCTAGCAGCTACCTGTTTCTTGAACTTTTTGTTATTACTTCCACATTTGCTGCTTTTCTGTGATCTCTAACAAGTACAATACGGTTACACCATGAAAAATACTTAAGTGTAAAAAAAAAAAAAAAAGTGTTGGCTTTTATCTACCAGGTTCTAAGAATGCGTTAAACCCCATTTGTACAATTTTTGCACATTAGCAGGTGCCTTCATGTTTCAGCGACATCTCTCATGAAATGCTGAATTACAATGTGATAGTTGCCATTCTGGATAGAAGTTCCTGCTGAGTTACAGTAATTGCTCAGGGTATTAACAGCAATAAAAGCTGAAGCTTCTGTTGTCAGTATTGGTCTAGTACAACACATTAAAGCTGTCTGCAAAACAATGTGGGAAGCAAAGTGCAATATATTTTGATCCTTTAATAAAAAAAAAAACCAACAACCTCAGACGGTGTTTCTTACATTTGTTTTCGTTTTGAGGTTCTGTATGCAGCTCACACTTGCAGGGATTTATAATGGTAGGAATGCTGCTGATTCCTATTTATGGAAGGAATATAGTTGCTGTATGCCTATCCCCTTCACACTGTAGCTTCTTTAATTCCCCTGATGGTTTCGTCAATAAAATCGGGGGCATAATGAACGCTTAAAAAGAGACTGATGTTGGTTTTGCTAACAGAAAATGGATCTGCAGTGTTTTTGTCACGGTTGATCTATTTGCTGAGGAAAGGGTAGTATGTACAGTGGAAAGGACACTTGATCTCTCTGCTATGCCAGATTCCAACAAGAAAACACAATTTTGTTTTGCCCTTAGCAAAACCTGTCAAGTGAAGCAGGGGGAAAAAAACCAGCTTTGAAATGTCACCAACTAATTAAGTACATTATCTTCTTGGTTATCATAAACTAAATGTGGGTTTGGATGCACAGCTGACAGTTTTTTTTTACTTCCTTGGTGGTTCGAGTGATTTTGGTGCAATCCAGGCACAGAACTTTTCCCTAGTTATGTTTTTACATCCAGAATGGGTGGGGGAGGGGTGGCGAAAGGACCATTGACCATGTTTGACAGGTTCGGTCAGAGAGACTCCCTTGGGACTGTCACCTGATGTGCTGGAATTACCTCTGAGCACGTTTTCCCTGCCAGCTTGGGACTCCAGAACCCTGCCTTGTTGAGCCAGACACGCTAGCCTGCTGCAACACAGACCCAGGTCTAGTCCACACCCCCAAAGCTGCAGGCTATAAGCAAAAACTGCTCGGCAGGTCACCTATCTCTAGCACCCAGTTCCCAATGGGATCCAAATAAATCAGTTTTACTCTGTATAAAGCTTATACAGGGTAAACTCATAAATTGTCCACCCTCTGTAACACTGTTAGAGAGAGATGCACAGCTGTTTGCTCTCCCAGGTATTAATCACTTACTCTGGGCTAATTAATAAACAAAGTGATTTTATTAATATAAAAAGTAGGATTTAAGTGGTTTCAGGTAATAGACAGAACAAAGTAAGTCACCAAGCAAAATAAAGCAAAAAACATGCAAGTCTAAGCCTAATACATTAAGAAACTGATTACAGGTAAAATCTCACCCTCAGAGATGTTCCAATAAGTTTCTTTCACAGACTAGACGCTTTCCTAGTCTGGGCCCAATCCTTTCCCCGGTACAGTCCTCGTTAGTCCCAGCAGATATCTTAGGTGGAAGCCAGGGGTGTTCTCATGACTGGCAGCCCCCTTTGTCCTGTTCCACCTCCTTTATAGCTTTTGCATCAGGCAGGAATCTTTTGTCTCTCTGGGTCCCCTCCCCCCAATGGAAAAGCACCAGGTTTAAGATGGATTCCAGTATCAGGTGACATGTTCACATGTCCTGTGAGACCCCCCTCCATTCTTCCAGGGCTGGCCCCGCACACACCCAGGAAGGTTTGCAAGTAAACAGATCATTTACAACCAATTGCCCTAGTCAATGGGAGCCATCAAGCTTCCAAACCGCCATTAATGGCCCACACTTTGCATAATTACAATAGGACCTCAGAGTTCTACTTCATATTCCTAGTTTTAGATACAAGAATGATACATTCATACAAATAGGATGAACACACTCAGTAGATTATAAGCTTGGTAATGATACCTTACAAGAGACCTTTTGCATAAAGCCTATTTCAGTTACACTATATTCACATTCATAAGCATATTTCCATAAAACATTATGGAGTGCAACGCCACAATTTGCATTTTACAAATGGTGACAATAGGGTCCAGAGGTGAGGTAACCTGTCTAAGATGACAAGCAGCTTTGCAACAGAGCTGAGACTAGAACCCAAGAGTCTTCATTCCTGGTTCAGTGCCTGATCCACCTGACTAATTAGCCAGTTCTTCTGTGGCTAATTACACGTAGAGAAAATGCATCAGGGATTTACACCTATGGATATGGCTACTGAAATTCCCTTTTCATTCTGAAAGCTTAAATTGAAAACAGACGTGGGTCTTCCAATAATAGATCTTAAATCATCACTGTCTCCCCCTGCCCTCCAGATTGCAAAGTATGACACCCAATCATTTCAGTGATGTAGCCAAACCCTCTCCTACTTAAAAAAAAGAAAAGAAAAGAAAAAAAGAAAGGAAAAAGCTGCTGGATATACTCCTAGAATGGCTGAGATCTTATGTTGAAAGACTCCCTTTTCGCTTTAATAAACCTTGATCAGGATGACTAATTGTGTAATTAAAACTTTCTTGCCTGTCTCACCTCTGCTAAAATTTAATTGAATTAAACAAAACAAGTGGTGGGGGAGAGGGATAGGATGACACCCAGCTTGATGGATCTGTATGGACTGAACTGCCATGGCTGCCTCTGGAAGCGATAGGTTCACAGGACAAGTGTTATGGATTGTTTCAGAACAGCCTATAGTCTAATCTCTAGATTGTGCTGCCGAGGAAAAAAAAACAATAATCGTCCTCCCCTCACATGCTCTTTCAATCTCCCACTGTCATAGCATGTACGTTGCTATGTTTTCTCACATTAGTATATTGCACTTATATTACAAGTCCCTCTGACACTTTAAGATGAATCAATTCTGCTAAAAGAGATACTAGAAGAACATCTCTTTTCATTTCCTGAAGAACAGTCCCTGCTCACCAATAGCCATTAAGTCCCAGCGATAAAGCTTTTTACACTACTGCTCTTCTCTTTGTAATCTGTCTCTACTGCTGTGCTGTTCATAATTTTGTTTCACTTGGACATCTACAGTGTTGAGGAGCTGGTTCATTCTCTCCATAAATTGCTCCTCAAGTGTTAATGGGTCTAGAAGCAGCAGCAGACTTGGTTCCAAAGCTCATTGTTACAGACTTCACTTGAGATCAGAAGCTAACCCTTCACATTTTTCTATGGCACCTGGAAATCAAATGGGGGCTAGAGGAAAGAAAGCAGGAGTAGATCATAAAGTGATTTTGCCTTTCTAGGTGCACTGTATTAGAAATTGTCACAGATAACATTTGTGGTCTCCTATGTAAGGCATTTCAATGATGGCTATCTCCTTCAAATATTCAGTTATGGGTAAAACTAACTGTAAGTGGAACTGTGAAGTAAAGGATGATGTCTGAGATGATCTAAAGAGAAACCTGTATCCTCCGGGATAAAAACTCTGGATGAAATCCTGGCCTCATTGAAGTCATTGGCAAAACTGCCATGGACTTCAGTGGCATCAGGATTCCACTCTCTCTTCGGGCAACAGTTACTTGAACTTCTAAGAATGAAGCTTCCATCCATAAGCTGAGTATGGTAGTGCCATGGACTCCATTTTCTTTTTTCTAAGTCACTTATAGGTGAGTTTGATATCTTTGCTTATGTCATAAGCAACCTGAGTAGCCTCATGGGTTTCAATGGGACTACTCAATATGCATAAGAGTATCAATCTGACCCTATTTGTTGGATGTATGGTGGCTATTAAAGATTAACTTCTAGCAGACAACACCTCCAATTTAATAGTCTTAGTATCTTTTGTAACATTTGTTATTAATCCATACAATCTTTGATTGGTTCTGCTAATCTCTGTCTGTACTCAGGACAGTATCTTTCTTCTATGATATGTTAGTCTTGCTGACCTACAACTGACATTCATAGTCTCATATGGTTGTGGAAAACTGGTACAAAAGACGTACTGTAGTCAGTTACTGCTAGCCCAGATATCTGTTGCGCCTATCTAATAACTCAGCACAAAAATAATTCACTCAAAGGCCAACTCTGCATTGGTGGTGCCAGGCATGAGTAAAGGTTGCTGTCCTAGTCTGGGGTAGGAACTCACTGGGAGCTAAATCTTCAGGTATAATGGTGACCAGCATTGTGCCCTTGCCAAGTGGGAGTTGGCATGCCTTGGGCTAACATTAGTTAAGAGCTCTTATCTTAGGGAACTAGTGCCACGTGACAGCCGTTTCTCTAGACCATTGCACCAGCGCAGAATGTAGTGCCAGCCATCACTGTCGGAATCGCATTATCTTTAAAAAGTACATTTAGGGATTGTTTATGGTTTAATGACTCTTGAGAGAATGAACGTGAACTAAATATATACAACTCCGTCAAAAACTTAACAGAAATACCAATCTGTTATGAGATTTTTTTTTTTGGCCATACCTTGTTTTCTTGTTCTGAAATACCTTCTAAACATGATAAATGACCCTTTAATGAAAAGTCTCAACTTTTTGTTGAAAATTACTTTGAGGAAATTGGTGTTGATCTGAAGGTGGCGGGTGGTTAATAGAATGATGCTAAGGAAAAAAGGATACGTGAGGATTTAACAATATTGCTTGTTTTTCAGTACCGGAATCTCTGTGTCAATCATGAGTTTAATAAATGTTTCACTCAAATTTGCTATGAAAGGACCAAATTTTTTGTGTGCAGAATTTAATTGGATTAAAGTACTGCACTTTATAAGGCCAGAGGAAAAAGAAAACATTCATGTAACTGTATTTAAGCTTCAATAAAACTGAAAATTCAGCCACAAATTGCTTAATAAATTCTCAGTATTTATATTTCAAGCTTTGAAATTGGCACAGTTGATGAACTAAAAAACGTTAACTGCTTGGTGTACATGGTGGTGGTTCACTTTGAGAGCTGTTTTGTTGAGAACATTAATATACTCAGCTTTTGACTTGGGGGATAAGAAAACTCTGTTCATGATCAAATTCAGTATGAATGTAGTATTTGATACTGCATGTTTTTCATTGAGGACTATATTGTCATAGGTAGAGGGATTTGATAATCTAATGAGTTTTTCCATCTTTGATTACCATGTTTCTGATGAGAATTTGTGTTCAGTGTTGGTCTGAAATACATACAGAAGCTCCTTCACCAGGAAGGACGGGTTTGGGGTTGAGCGAGGGAACAGAAAACATATTTGGTTAAAAGAATGCTGCCATGGGATTTATGAAATAGACTTTTTGCTCATTACAAACATGACTTAGAAGTTTGAAACTGGAAATAATTAACCAATTTTTTCTGCAGTTGAATGAATACACATTGGTAGTTGTTGAAGGGTTGTTTGTGAATGCCAGGCTGCGGGAACTGAAATATTTACCTTTAGGGTAGGGAAGGAAGCACAAAGAAAGACATTACCTTTACAAATTAGTTTTAGGCCTATTGACCATAACCCTCCCTTTCAAATATTCTCTGTATATCTTCTGTGAGGTCTTTACTTTTCACTTACTGCAAACACCTATTTTAGGACTGTCCCTCATAAGGCCTCTTCAAACTCTCTAGATTCTGGAGCAGGGTGGGGTGCACATTCCAGCTTTAGAAAATGAGGGCCACTTAGGCATTACAAGAGGACATTTGTACCCTACACAGCTACCAAGAATCATGCCTGTATTTTCTAAAAGCTATTAATTTTTTTGAAAACATTAAAGGACTGTTGTGATAATCGATCCTACAAATTTACCCTGTTTGTGAGCTTAACTGTGTAAGAAGAGAGTGTAAGTGGAATGGCACAATAACCTACAACAACAAATGCTAATGGGAAAAGTTGCAAAAGTGAGACACTGACTTAGTACAAACAAAAAGGCAGACTGATATTGTTCAAGGACTGTGTTAAGATTGAGTGGTAAATAAGAGGAGTAGAGGACCAGAAAAGAATGGATCAGAATTGGTGTGTTGCAAATTAGGCCTAATTGGTGGACAAAATAATGAAGGGATGGGCTATTTCACTCATCACTCCCTTTTGTGGTTCTTAAAGAAAAGCTAGTAGAAAATCTGACTGTTGAAGTGAATTTCACCATCATGACTGCCATCCCCACCATCTCCTGGGAACCTGGACCATCTGGATCCATTCTGAGCAATGTTCTGACCAAACCACAGAGAGGGCCAGATAACATCACCACCTCCACTGGCTCCAGCTAAATCCCAGCCAGCTGGGATATGAGACTTTGTCCCCCCCATCCCTTTTCCTCTATGTATCCTTGTTCTTCCCTGACTTATTTCTTCTTTCCTATCTCTCTTTTTTCCTTCTGTATCTTAAGAATCTGGCTTAGCCAGCCAAGACAGTATGTTTTGCAACATTGCTGTAAGCTTGTGACCAACAAGAGGCAGCTAAAGGCAATGTCCTAAGTAGCCCGATGCTGGTACAAGTTTACCAGGTCTCAGAGTGACTAGGAAGATTTTGTGCTGTCTCTGTTTTCCCCCCAGCAATCAGATGACAAGTGGAAGTCAACATCAGAGACAGAAGCTGCATTTTCTATCTCTGCTAGTCTTCTCTCTCCCCATCTCCCCCTATTTTGCATTAAACCAAGCCTGTGCTCACAGAACCCAAGTTCTAAAATTACACTCTGCTTTCAGTTTGGACCTAATATGCATGTAAAGTGGGCGGCAGCGTGGGGGCGGGGGGGGGAACAGGCCAGGTCTTGGGAATCTTCATTGTTCTCCTCAGAGGTTTCATCCTATTGAGTCTTTACCATGGGCCTGATTTTTCAGAGGTGTTGAGCACTCCCAGCTCCCACTAACTTGAGTGGGAGTTGTGGGAGTCAGCACTTCTGAAAACTGGACCTGTAGGTTCTTAGTATTTACCTGGTCTGGTATCCTATAGTGCAGGGTTGCTTTCTCTAAGCTGATCACATGGAAGTGAGAGGTTGTTCCTGCAGTTCATGGGCTGTGGCAAATGAATTTTCTTGTGACTGGAACTTCTTGTGGAGCTGCAGATGATTTACTGATTTTTGTACTGTGGTATTGGCTTACATTTTTAGGATTGATTTTACTGTTAGGATTCATTTTAATGTTTGGATTTTAAGAAATTGGTTAAGCTTTGAGATTTGTGTGAGCGCGTGGTATGAAAAGATATTACAGAGAAACTGAATACCATCAATTCATTTGCAAGAAAAATTTTGATTTTTGTGTATTTGGTACAGTGAGGAACTAAGGTTCTCCTCAGTATGTTTGAATATAAGAACACTTAAGGGAAAATTCAGTTCTATTTGCATGCAGATTCACCATGGGACATTTGAGGGAAGGGGAGGCAGTTTATTTAATTAGCCCCCCACCCCCACGTGAGAGAGAGAGAATTCCTCCCATGGGAAATACCACACATTTTTAGGAACGAAAATGACGAGTCAGGAGTCAAGAGCAAGGCAAAACTCAGCATTTTTAAAGGGCACTGTTTTAAATCTCATACCTTATTTTCATTCCTCTGAACCCTGCTCAAAAAGATCAGTAGTAGCTAGAAACTGAGCATGAGTGCAAACTTTCACTTGCACATTTCAGCTGCTGGCAGCCTGCTGAGATCCACCCGTGCCAGGTTCAAAAACCAGCTGCACGTTGTAGGAGCCTTTTAGCTCCTAAAGTTGGTAGGATTTCAAGATGGAGTTAAAAACAGCAGAGAAAATACTTTCAAGATGTTTTTCATGCTGCGCTTGTTCCTTGACGTAACACATTCTTGGAAGGCAGATAAGCCGTGCACTGGCCCAGTCAGTGCGTCTACTATTCAGTCCGATTTTGACTTTCATGATATTAGTAAATTTTCTATTCCCTTTAGGCAGTTTTTTCTAGCTATTTCTTTCTATAAGAGTTTTACTGCATTTTCCATATCTATGTTGCTTACTAACTAGGATTTGCTGAACTGATTGTAAATTTTACTCATTATATTGATTTCAGCAAACTTTTTGTCTTTCCATTAATTCTGGGTGACTGACTCCCTGCAATTGATTACCGATATTTCTGTTGGCAGCAACAGGGCTCTGTATGCTGGAGATTTAAATGTAAATATGATTGGTAGTCCTCTCACAAATCCTTTCTACAATGTTTCAAAGGGGTTCTATAGGAAGCCCATAAATCTTCCGGCAGTTGACACAATGCAGCATAAAGGTAACTTTATTGATTGTTCTTTAAAGACGAGGAGTGTTGCCAAAACCATTTTAGCCTGATCTGAACCAGATCCAGTTGGCAAATCTTCCACTAGGCACCAAGGTCTAATAAATTCCACAGGCGCACACAGATCTAATACAGTGTAATGATAGAGCTGTGGGAGAAAAAAAATTGATTATAGGGTTCCAGACAATATCATTAACTTTCCTTGCTATAATACACCAGATGTCTTCACTAATAGACTATTTTTTGTTAATTTAGCTTTTATAGGATCACATTGATCATTTAAGTTTCTTGATATAAGTGTTGAGTTATAAATTTTAGTGTGTGCATGTGTGTTCACAAAAATGACAGCAGAAACTCACAGGTGTTAAGAGCACATGTCCATTTGTAAATACTTGAGCAGAAATTAGATTATTGTAACCGGAACCTTAACTTTTTAATTACTGACTAATAGCCTATTGTGTCTAATGTGGAGGGTGAATGGTGGACGGTGAGGAGAGGGAAGCTGAAAGATAGGAATGAAAAATGTTCCATAAGAATCTCTTCTTGATCGGACAACGATGATTTTTCCAGCTGCCTGTAGTACCAGGTTGTTTAAATACAAATTACACGGCAGTGAAACAGACGTCTTTTCCAAAGCAAAAAGATGTGCAGCGTTGTAAAACGGGCTTAAAGTGAACATTTGTTTTCTTTGTAATGGAATGTACTGCTGTACTGCAGTACATAGTTCATTTTTGTTGCACCTGTGTTTTTCTCCCTTAGAAGAACAAGATGCCCTTGTATTTGAATTGGATCACTTACAGTGCCCATTTTTAGCCAGTGCTTTTGGTATGCTGTCAAGGCAGCAGTTTTGTTGAAGTGACACATCACAGAATTATAAGAATGCAAAACAGTGCTCACTAGCTTTGGTATTTGTGTTAAATCTTCTTTGAGTGCTTGTCCCTATGTGTATGGGTATGCATGTGCTCCGTGGACCTGAGACTGGAGAATTCTTGCAAGCAGTGTCCATTGGTCCCCACCTGTGCCCTTTCTCTCCTCATGCTCCTATCTGATTGACTGCCTCTCCAGTTCCTTCTGCCATGTGGTCTGAGTCAGAATCTCCAGTGTCTGGAGCTTCTCCTTTTTCTTGAGCTTGATCCTGGTCTTCAAACTTGTAAATATTTCAAAGTTTTCTACAGTTTTAGATCTGTGGTATAGTTAGTGTGAATAGTTTTATTAGTGTAATTAATGAATTACAAGTGTCCTCCACCCTAAGGAAACCTTCCCCTTCCTCGGTATGGGAAATACTGGGCTTTAAAAACCGCCTCCTGTCCCTGCTCTTTCTTGGTCAGTGATGACCATCAGCACTGCCTTTGTTAACTCAAAGAAATGTATATCTCTGTCAAGTGCAGTGTCTCACTTTCTCCAGCTGGAAAAAATAGGTGACAGAACACGGCTTAAAAAGCACTTTATGGAGAAAGCCAGAGGCCTCACTCAGACCAAGACCAGAGTCATTGAGGAGTATGCATTCTAGATGAAATCTGACACACGATCAGGAAAGAGCACAACCAGGAATCTTTTGTCAGAGTTTCTTTGTGAGAACAGGGTATGTTTTCATAAGCACAAGAACAGGCACTCGTCTGAGTATATTCTGAAGAGGACAGATCCCTCCTGACCTGTCCAAGTTGGAGGAGCCTTTGCACCCAGTTTGCAAGGATTTAAGATGTCCTAAGGACAGTGATAAAAGGTGCATAGGAGCAAGGCTTCACCGATACCAGGCTCCACACTGGCAATGATTCTGCTGCGGTACTGTCCAGTTTGAGATACCAAGAACCGTCAGTGCCATCGAAGAGCACCTGACCGGAGACTCATTCACTGGTGGTACCACTACATCCCTGTGTGGATCTGCCAAGCAAGAGCTTTTGCACATCGACTCCAATGGGACAGCCGGACAAGTCCTGGGGACTTTGGGGAGAGCGTGAATATATACCACTTCACAGGAGATCTTTGTTCTGGATGAGCAGCGTTTCCTGTTGTCGAGACCTATCCTCACCTTGAAGGTTTTGATCCCATCAGGAGCAACGGGCTATGGGAAAAGAAGTTCATCCCCGAATTCTGTCTACTAGCCATGGTTTTCCTTCAATAGAACTGATGACATTGCCAGTTGAGCTGGATCTGAACCTTTCATCCTTTGGAGAATCAGATGTGCTGGAGGAACTGTCATTGATTCCACTGAGGAAGAGGAAGCCAGATAGGAGATCAAGAGCTTCCTGGAACCAGCCTTTGTCCGGTGGTTCCTCATGCCTTGGGGATCTCTGCAACCCAACTTTGACCCCTCATACAGGCTCTGTTGGGGCCCATGGGACTGGTACACATGACACCCTGGGTCTTTGCCATCTAATAGAGAGTCATATCACTTCTTCCCTTCAAGAGTGCAACTAGAACTTCCTCCTGAGCATGTAGAAGAGGAGGGGTATGAGATGGATCCGCCAGTATTGTCAGGGGTATCTTCCTTATCTCCTGTTGAGGCAGTTGCTCCAGCTTTGTTGTCTCCTCTGGATGACCAAAAGCAGTTCCAGGCACTGCTATGGAGGGTGGTGGAAGAGTTCCAGATCTCTCTAGAGGAGGTCCAGGACACACAACATAACCCTCTGGACATTTTGCAAACCATGGGATCCAGCAGGGCAAGGGCTGTATGGCATACACTAGCAAAATACATCTCTACCCCTTAAGGGGGCAGAGAACTGTACTTTGTCCTGGCAGAAGGAGCTTGAGTTATTTAGCTACCCATACTACACTGAACTCCAAGTGTGACTTTCTAAATTATTCAAAGCTTCTAGATTTCAAAGACAAATTGCCACAGAAAAACAGGACTCAGTTTAGGCCCTTATCGAGGAAGGGAGGCTGGTGGTCAGAACTTTGCTACAGGCTAGAGTTGATGCTGCTAGTACACCAAGATCAATGGCAACTGCCATTGTGATGCACTGGGAATCATGACAACATTACTGTCCCTGGAAAAAGGAAACCGCTCTCAATGTGAAAGATGCATACTTTCATGTGGACAGTCACCTTTCCCACAGAAGATTCCTCAGGTTTATGGTTGGTCCGAACCACTATCAATGGAATACTTCTGTTTGGTCAGCAGCAGCACCCTGGGTCTTCATGAAAGCATTTTCAATAGTAGCAACAGTAGCACAGTTCAGGCAGGGTGGCTCCACCATCTTCCAAGGTTTAGATGACTGGCTTCTCACCTGTGGGGTATGCCTAGAAGTCCTGACATCAACTTTGTTACTGCTCCATCTCCCAGAATCTCTGGGAAACGGTGTGAGGAAAAGTCTACTCTGACTCTCCCACAGCCTGTAGAATTTATAGGAGCGACCTTACACTTGGTCAAGATGAGGGCTTTTCCCACTATGGATAGATTTCATGCCCAGAGCAGCCTGATAAGCTAGGTTACACAACCCAGGAACACCAGTTCAGATTTGCTCTCACTCTTTCGGGGGCATTTGGTGCCATGTACTTTATGTAATGCCATTAACCAGACTCCACCTCTATTCCCTGTAGTCTTAGTTTCAAACAGTATATGCACCAAACAAACAGAGCATGAAAGCCATAGTGACAACTCACATCAAGGTGAAAGCCTTGCTGACTTGGTAGACAGGTCATGGATAAGTGTGCATGGGTGTTTCTTTTCTAGCCCTTATTCCCAACAAGATGACTACAGATGCCTCCTTGTTAGGCTGGGAGTTTCACGTGGATGGCCACATGGCGCAGGGGACTTGGATGTTGCAGGAAGCCAGAATGCACGGAAATGTTTTGAAACTCAGAGCAGTCTGAGAAACCTGGAAAGCTTTCATCTAGTCTTGTCATATCTTAATAATGTCGGATGATAAAACAACTATGTTCTATATAAGTAAGCAGGGAGGGGAAAGATCCATCTCCTTTTGTATAAAAGTGGTCAACTTATGGAACTGGTGTATCGGGAACCACATCACCCTATCAGCAGCGTACCTCCCCAGAGCCCAGAATTTGCTGGCGGACAACCTCAGCAGGCACTTCACTGTTGATCACAAGAGGGAGTTACACTATTCAATGGTGAACAGCATCTTCACTTTGGATCTGTTTGCCAGCCAGACAAACTGTAAGTGCGACAGGTACGGCTCCAAGGGAGCTTAAGGCCAGTGCTCCAGAGGCAATGTTCTTCCTCTCCTGGACAGACCACTTGCTACCTTGGATTCTTGTATAAAATTTGACAGATAAGAACACAAACCATCCTCTGTCCAAATGGTCCAGACAATTCTGGTTCCCAAGTTTCCTGGGAATGTCAACCTGTCTGCCTATCAGGGTCTCTTGACTTGAGAGAAAGTCAAGTGCATTTATCCAAGCCTGGATACTCTGCACCTCATGGCAGGTATATGGTTTATGGTCAAATGTGGTCATTGAACATAGAACATTCCTGCTCTGAAGCTGTACCTGCTGTTCTTAATAGCTGAAAGGATTCCACCAGAAAATGTTATCTAGTCAAGTGGGAGCATTTCTCTGCCTGGGCTCAGCAGAATCTTATGTCTCCAGAAACTGCAGATATTTCTGCTAGCTTGAATTACCTCCTTACCCTCAAGATGATGGGTCTTTCCTTTCGCTCTCTACTGGTTCACCTGGAGGCACTTATCATGTCTCACCCATCAATGGACGGCTACTTTGTCTTTTTACGCACCCAGTAATGTCTAAGTTTCTAAAAGACTTTATTAGAACCTTGCCACCAGTAAGGAAGTCAACCTTTCACTGAGAGCTCTCATTTTGTTCTTTCATCACTCACTAAGCCACCTTTTTGGACCTCTAACTGTGTTTTGATGTCTCACCTGTCAATGCAGGTTACCACCTTTGTTGCCATCACCTTGGCCAGAAGCGTGGGTGAAATTAGTGCCCTAATGGCAGACATAACGTACACAATATTCTGTAAAGAGACAGTCTTGCTACGATATCAAAATTTACTTATTTTGCATAAATAAGACTATACACTTAACTCTGTTCTTTCCAAAGCCCCAGGCTTCCTGCAAGGAGAAAGAGGTCTCATTCCTTTAATTGGAGGCGAACATTGGTATTTTACCTGCAAAGAACAAATCAGAACAGTCACTTAGACTATATGTTGCCATAGTGGAACGAGTCAGAGGACAAGCTGTGTCCTCCCAAAGGGACCTCTAAGTGGATCTCTGGCAGAGTCCTACTTTATCAGTTGGCATGTGATTTCTTTGCCCCCCTCACCTCCCACGCACAAGGCTTACTTTACAAGAGCACAAGCAGCCTCAGTAGCAATGTGGAGCTCCATCCATACATTCACTAGACATTCCACCTTGGTCCAAGTCTTCTCCACTAACACATCCTTTCTACAAGCAGCCATACCACCTGCATCCTTGCACCCTCCTTGCTTGTCAGTCACCCACAAGGGAATGCTCATAGGGACCAGCACTTGGAGAGCAAAGGAGAGTAAAGGTTATTTACCCTATTGTAACTGGAGCGCTTCAGTATTCCACTAATCACCCTCCTTCTCCTCTGCTCCAGATCATGTCTGGATTTGCAGTAGAGGAGGGACGGTAGAGGCGGTTGTCCCAAACTGCCTCTTATACCCTCCAAGCGGAACATGAGGAGATCAAGGGCACAAGCACAGACCAACAGACACTGCTTCCAAGAATTCTACAAACTCACATGTATGGAGTGCATATGTAATCACAATGGAATATACATAAGGACCAAACATCTTGAAGAACTCTCATTACAATAGGGTAAGTAACTTCCATTTTTCCTGGGATGTTTTCTTTTGAAAAGATTATGTATTACAAAACATTCAGTTGAAAAGCAAGTTCTTTGGTCATTAGTATATGCTGCCTTTTTTTCCCCCTTGCCTCCTCTCCTCCCTTTACTTAAGGGAGTCCTATCACCTGTAAATGATTTTACCTGATAAGAGTGATGGGAGGGTTGGGTCACTTACAAAGGGCAGAATAGCATACTGTAAATGCTTTCCTTGTTTGCTTTGTTGTAGAGATGTGGATTGAATGAATGCTACAGATTTAAAATCCAAACAGCCCTTGCTCCTTATTCAGACAGTTGGGGTATGAGATACACTTGAGTGTGGGTAAATAACTCTTACAGTATTATTTTATACAGTGGTTACCCTGGAGCCTGTCTTCTATATTTATTTTTGTGCTAGCCCTTTTTGTTGGGTGGGTTATATTATGGGCCTTCGGGAAGGGCGTATTGGATTAATAGAGAGGACTTTGGTTAGTTGTAATCTCATAACAAGATTTAATTTATATCTATATTTGTTTTATTGCTTTTTGTTCTGTGCCTCTGCCAGTAACTGCCTCTTTCTCTTTTGCAAAAATATCGATGGTAGCAAACCTCAGCGAACTCTTCAGTTATTTTGTAATGTACACTAAAAAAACATGAAAGCACTCATCTGAGGAAGTTTTTAGTTTGTGGTTCTTTGTCAGCATGGATTAAGCAAGGCAACATGTAGCCCAAGCCTTGCTTTTCTTTTCTACCCGCATCTTTTTGCCTTGAGGAAGCATTTTTTCACCCACACATTTAAGTGCATGTTGGATCTCTCAGGATGCTACTTCCCAAGTAGTTTTGTTGTTCATCAAGAGTAATGCCACTTGATAATGGGTGTTACCTTGTGGGTAAATTTGAGGGACAGCACTGGAATATGTTACTGCTCTGTTATGGCTTTAATACCTCACATTCATATAGCCTGACCTTTGAGTAATAATTGTAGAAAAGAGGAAAATGAGGAATGAATTGGACTGTCATACACGAAGATTGTTTATTGCTTCATTATTTGAGAGTGAGGCTTGTTCTGCTGTCTATAGCCAATTCTTAAGGCCCGCTAGCCTTTATCTCACCCCTATTATTTAAAGGGGAGCAATTTGTGCTGGAGTATACGCTAAAATATATCAATTTTCACCAATAACTATTTTGCAAGACTTTTTCTTGCTTTTAGAGTGTATTATTGAGGATATTTACTTCAAGGGCTGCCTCTTGCACTGCCTTCTGCTCCTTCTAATGTAATCCTTCATTGCACGGAAGCCATACTGAATTGGTTGTTTTTACAACACATTGCTGTCAAAATGCCATATTTATAACTTTATTTCAGGACCCAGAGCAGAAAGGATGCTTGTGATGGGAAGAACTATTATCCAGGCATAGATTCTACTCAAGCTGGTATTCAGGAGCCTACCTAAATACTTCCTGGCAACCCTATGAATCCAAATGCCCTACACATTGTAATAATAATACCAGGCTCACTCATCTATTTTAGCTGATAGATCCCTTTTGGGGCTGAATTGTCCTCATTTAAGGACTTCTATCTGTGAAATAACTAGCTGAAAAGTCATCTCTCTTCCTACCACAAGTTCTGATTTTTGGAAACTAATTTTCATCATCTGCCTCATCTTTGCCCTCAAGAAGCGAGCCATGTTTCTCAAGCAGTTACGTTCCCCATAAAGTGCCCTACCAGCAGCGATCTTCAAGACTGAAAACCAAACCCTGGTTTGAACAGGTCATATCTGGCTAAAATCAGGTGATTCCTCTCCTCCTTCTGAGATTCTGGAGAAGAGGTGGGATTTGGGGTTTCCTGTGAGAATGGTCTAGGATCCGCTCAGCCAATGGTACGCCCCTTCCCACTGCCAAACTCCTTATTTCAGTCCTTTCTTTACGTCCCCAGAAAAGGGCACACTTTCTCTTCCGTATCAAGGCCCGTTTATCAGGGTTGAAATCATCGCACGCTTTCTCCATATCATGCCTTCCAAAAGAGTAGACTTGAGGACCTTTGTAAATGACAGGAGATTGAAGATGCATGCAAGTTCTGCGTTGGAAGCATCTGAATCAATTTGTGAAATATCAGAAGTTCACTATGGAATTAAATATTGGTTGCAGCCCTGGAAAGAGATTTCATTTTGATTGCCCTCAAGGAAGCGTACCTACGAATCCACCATCATATAGAGTCCCTCCTTTTCAATCTTTGTTCTCTGCACCTTCATCAAACTATTGACTGTTATTACTTACAGCTGAGAGGGAGAATGCAGGATCCTAACTTGGATGACTGGCTCATGCAGTGAAATCCCATTAGCACACCAAGAGAGTTATCGGCAAGATGTTATTGATGCTCTCTCACGTAGGGCTGTTGGTGAGCTAGGGAGAGAAGCTCCCTTCAGCAGTTTCAGAATAACACTTGCCTTGAGTTAGATGTAGGCACAGCCCAAGCAAAACCTTCTAAGTCTTGTATTGACTAGGAAGAACAGTTCATTTTTCTCCTTTTAGCTAACATGTAACGCTAATGTGAAGTAAAATTCTCGCGAAGACAACGCAATCTGTAGTATTAATGCATTAGGGGGTTGCAGTAAAGACTATGAGGGACCCTAGAGTTTACCTTGACCTGCGAATGCAATAAAAACTACAAAATTGCCTGGTTTTCACTAGGCTTTTACCTTGTGTTAGTTTTCTTAGCTGACAAAGATAACCCATCAAAATCTAGTTAAGACGCACCCAAAAAGGATGTCTTCCAACAATGCTCTAGTTTAAAAAACAAACAAACCATGTGTTTCTTGTGGGCATTTTAATCTCCTCTGAAGACTTGTTTCTAGTTCCACATTAGGTATCCTTCCAGCGGGGAGGAATTCTGGAAGCCTTTGTTCTTATTTCTCCTGCAGAATAAATCTATCCGCGAGTGGGTGTGTCTCCAGTAGAATGTGTATCCAGATCCTCCCAGTATATTGGTCCTTTCATTCATGTTATGGCACCAACCTGCTTCAGCGGTTTGCCACTTCTTAACATTCCGATGAAAATGATTCTACAGGATAGGTAGCCTAGTGGATTATATGGGGGCTGTTTAAAAATGTGTTCTAGTTGGTATCAGTACCTGTGCAGCTCGAACACCGGGGCCTCACTGCAACACCTCTGCATATTACCACAAGCAAATGTGGAGGGTTTTCTTTTAAAAAATACCTAAAATTGCGAGCAAAATACAATCATTTTAATGGGCCATAACAGATTTGAACTGCTGCTGCTGAGGTAAATGCCATTCATAAATGGGTAGTAGTAATGCCAATAACATGTAAATGACATTCTGTCAGGAAACTTTCTGTTTTTTTCCCTAATCACATTAAAATGAAATACAGCGAAACTTGCCTCAGTGATCATGTCTGCATCAGTATTTCTGATGGGAATTTCAACATGAGTGGGAAATTTAACATGAGACTTCGTACCCCACAGTTTTTTATCCTCACGCACAATTATTTCAAATTTGGTGACAATATATACCTCCAGACCAGTAGCACCACTATGGGCACCCGCATGGCCCCACAATATGCCAACATTTTTATGGCTGACCTGGAACAACGCTTCCTCAGCTCTCGTCCACTCACGCCCCTTCTCTACCTATGCTACATTGATGACATCTTCATCATCTGGACCCATGGGAAGGAGACCCTGGAAGAATTCCACCATGATTTCAACAGCTTCCACCCCACCATCAACCTCAGCCTGGACCAATCTACACGGGAGGTCCACTTCCTAGACACCACAGTACAAATAAGCGATGGCACATTAACACCACCCTATACCAAAAACCCACCGATCGCTATGCCTACCTTCATGCCTCCAGCTTCCACCCCGGACACACCACACGATCCATCGTCTACAGCCAAGCACTGAGGTACAACCGCATCTGCTCCAACCCCTCAGACAGAGACCAACACCTACAAGATCTTCACCAAGCATTCTCAAAACTACGATACCCACACAAGGAAATAGAGAAACAAATCAACAGAGCCAGACGTGTACCCAGAAGCCTTCTGCTACAAGACAGGCCCAAAAAAGAAACCAACAGAACTCCACTGGCCATCACCTACAGTCCTCAGCTTAAACCTCTCCAACGCATCATCAGTGATTTACAACCCATCCTGGACAATGATCCCTCACTTTCACAGACCTTGGGAGGCAGGCCAGTCCTCGCCCACAGACAACCTGCCAACCTTAAGCATATTCTCACCAGCAACCATGCACCGCACCATAACAACTCTAACTCAGGAACCAACCCATGCAACAAACGTCAGTGCCAACTCTGCCCACATATCTACGCCAGCAACACCATCACAGGACCTAACCAGATCAGCTACAACATCACCGGCTCATTCACCTGCATGTCCACCAATGTTATATATGCCATCATGTGCCAGCAATGCCCCTCTATGTACATTGGCCAAACTGGACAGTCACTACGCAAGAGGATAAATGGACACAAGTCAGATATCAGGAATGGCAATATACAAAAACCTGTAGGAGAACACTTCAACCTCCCTGGCCACACAATAGCAGATGTAAAGGTAGCCATCTTACAGCAAAAAAACTTCAGGACCAGACTCCAAAGAGAAACTGCTGAGCTCCAGTTCATTTGCAAATTTGACACCATCAGATCAGGATTAAACAAAGACTGTGAATGGCTATCCAACTACAGAAGCAGTTTCTCCTCCCTTGGTGTTCACACCTCAACTGCTAGCAGAGCACCTCACCCTCCCTGATTGAACTAACCTCGTTATCTCCATACTGATTTATACCTGCCTCTGGAGATTTCCATTACTTGCATCTGAAGAAGTGAGGTTCTTACCCACGAAAGCTTATGCTCCCAATACTTCTGTTAGTCTTAAAGGTGCCACAGGACCCTCTGTTGCTTACCCCACAGAAAAAACTGATGATATAGTCAAGGCTTTTTTAGCCACATACAATGGAACATAGAAATTGCTGTCCTGGATCAGACCGATGGCCAACTGGTCAAGTTTCCTGTCCCCAACAGTAACTAGTACTAGATGCTTCAACTGAGGGTTCACGAAACCCTGCAGTGACAGTGTATAGAATCGTAGGACTGGAAGGGACCTCGAAAGCTTGTTCTCAAGGAAGATTTCCCTAACCCCTACTACTTAGAAGTTGGTTTAGGTATATTGTCACAACAGTAATAGTAGCATTATACAGTGTGATATTCTAATACAGTAAGTGTGTGTGTGTGTGTGCAATTTGTTTGCAAAATAAAGTTGCCAAGCGTCTATAAAAATAAAAACACTATAATGCAGCTATGGTTTCTCTACAAAGCAGTAAAATACTTGGTTTGAATGCATAACTAATTACATGACAGAACCTTATATTTGCATGTATATTGAACTGAAAGGTAAGGATTAATTTATAAAAACTAAGGCAATAACATTATTTCCGCTGAATAAACAGAAAAGAAAATGTGCATCCAAAAATGGAAGAAAAACCAAAATTATAACCAACCACCAAGTTTTTATGCTTTGTTCTCTATTTGCACTAATGTGAGACACAAGGAGGTGAGAGAAGACAGACTTGAGAAAATGAAAGAACAAATACGAGTCGGCCATCATTACTGATAGCCAAAAGGCACAAGAATAGAACGTTTTGTTACCAATGGGAAATCTGTGACCATAGCGCAGTGTGTGTTAATGGATACAACAAAGAAAATAAATCCTGCAGTCTGCCTTTTTATAGTTTGATTCATACCTTTGTTCTAGTCTGAAATTCCAGTTGTTTGATGAATGAGTCCAAATTTCCTTTTTAGGTTTTTTTTCCCTTTAAAAACCTCCACATCAAATGGATTTTAGCAGCATGCTGCTGATTTATCATGTTTTGATTTGATTGGGTGCCCCATATAAAATGCTAATAGGCTACACTTTGAATCTGCGCATCAGAGAGAAACTTGCAGTGCTTTTAAAACAGAAAAATGGTGCATTTACCATACAAAAGGAAACGTTATTAGTTGTGATGCAGTTGCCCTTTGTGCCTGTATGTTTACTTGATTGAAGCATCTTGACTGCGATGCTTTCTCCTTGAAGCCTGATTTGAATGGAGTATACAGCTGGATTGCCCTAGGGCCTTGTAACAATTTATAGTCTGGGTGGAAAGGCAGAAGTGCATAAAAAGACAGTTGTGAAATGCCGCTAGTGCCCTGTAATAGAAAATCTGTGTATGATGACCTTGGCTGTAAGGGCCTGTGGGATCATTTTACTGTGATCCAAAGGGTTATAAAACGGAAAGAATTGCATCTCACCTTGGAAAGGGGGTGGGAAATTAAAAGGAAAGCTAGTTTTCTGAATTATGCAAGGGTAGCTTCCCTTTTTTTCCTTACTGTAACTTAAATGTAAAACAAGGAACCAGCATTCCTATCAAAATATCTTTTGGGGGGGATAATGCTTTTTGAGTGTACATTTCCTGGCGGGTGAGGTGTCTCTAGCCACAAATAGCGGTGTTTTTAACAGCTTCCTTCTGTTTGTAGATGAATTGGTGTTTTGCTCCTGAATGGCAACTAAATTAATTCCAAGCTAACTTTCCCTGGTCAGTTGTGAGGCTGCTTGACCTTTTCATTTTAGTGTGGAAAAAATCCTTATTAATACAGATGCTGGGTTTCCCCCAGTTTTTTTCCTTCTCCTTCAACCTTTTCTTGCCTGTATTTTCTTTTATTTCTAAAACCTTTGCTAGAGCAGATGTCCCAGGATTGGCACAATACTACCCTCATCAAGGATAAGTCTGCTATTAAGATACTGAGCAGACTTGTTAATAAAAGAGATGAACGGATGAGACATTTGAAGCAGTCTTAAATTATTTAAAATAAAAAAATTAGTCTGCAAATGAGGATTGACTGCTACCTTTAATACGGGGAGCTTGAAATGCCTCTCTGGTTTCACTGGGGCAAGTAGGGGAAACAATCCACAAAGATTGGGGTGGGGGGTTATGAAGAAATGAATGAGGAATGACAAAGAATCAGAGGTGACGGTTTAAGGATTGCATGGCAGGAGCAGCACAGTGATTAAATTCACTGATGCTGTCATTGAGCTGTAAGGCTGAAGATAACATTCTCTCCCTGTGCTGAAAACAAGAATCAATACAAACTCCTTGACAGGGGCTAAATTATTAAATAGAGCCTTTCTCACAGTGTTTCATTATCTGGGATTTACCTCCGCTGGTGATTTGTCAGCAGTGCAGGGAGATTTGCTGGGCATTTTGTATTAAAATTATTCCAGCTGCATATGAATCCCTTTTGATAATTCTCTGCCTTTTCACAGAGCTCTTGCATAGATATGTGATTTACTTTTGCCGAGATGGCACTTTGAATCCTCTGTTTAATCTTGGTACAAAAATAGTGTTATGCAGACAAGGTTGAGTTTTTTCCTTCAGTCTTCTCCCTTCCCTCTCCCTCCTATTGTAACAGGTTGTTTCGGTGAAATTCTTACTAAATACCAATTTAATTTGCTTACCTTTGGCATGTTACGGGAGCTAGATACATTGAATACCTGGAGTTCTATGTGTTCTTTTAGATAGCAATTCAGAGATGTGGTGTTTGAGGAGAAAGGTACCTGTTTATTCTATGGCCTTTTAAACAGTGGTTAGCCTCTGAAAGTGACTGATAGTGTCACCGAACTTAATGGAAAAAATATAGTACCGCTTTTTCTTTTGTTGTTGTCTGCCTTTGAAGGTAAGTATAGAAACCACCAGTTTAAAGGAACTAGCCTGGTGTATCTGAACATCTCCCAGTGTTGGGGAGGAGGGGACTCAAAAGAGGTTATCCTCTGCCCCTTTTGATGTTGGCTGGAACCTAACATTTCACAAATGGTTTTCCCTCATCCAGAAAAGTGCATTAGTTTAGAGTTTTTCATGTGGAACCTTGGAAGTGTCACTTACAGCAAAAAGAACAGGAGTACTTGTGGCACCTTAGAGACTAACAAATTTATTAGAGCATAAGCTTTCGTGGGCTACAGCCCACGTCTTCGGATGACTAACACGGCTGCTACTCTGAAACCTGTCGCTTACAGCAGTGCAACTAGAAATAATATTTTGCAGAGTTAAAATTTATTGCATCACAATCACAACAGCATCCCTGGGAAAAGGAAGCAGCATTAAAATTTGGGGGGAGGGAGGTTGTAAAATGGATGAGATAACGAGTATTGAGACTAGAGAATAAATAGCTGAGAGTTAGGACTCTTTTCTTTTGGTTAAACCCCAGCTCCTCCTCCAGTCAGCCCACAGGGCCTAGATTTTTACCATGTGAATCCAGATCTTAAAAATTTAGGGGTACTGTGGAAAAAATGGTCTTTTATAAAGAATCTTCATGTGATCACCCTCTTAGCTGTATTGCCTCTTAATGACTTTGCACCACTGGGCATACAGAAGGCCACTGGTTTGTGTTTTCAGAGCTGGCTTTTAGTCAACAGATAAATAAAAATCCCTTTTGGAAGATATTGACGATTCACCCTTGACCACAACAAAGGAGCTGCATGAGCTCTTTCCACTGGCTCCAGTGAAGACCTGTAGAAGCCACTCCCACAGCAGAGAAGCCATTTGCACTTTGCACTGCTGGTGGGGAGGAGCTGCTAGTCTGTTTGTGTGCATGTGCTACACAGATTGTGAACAAGAGAACATGATGTACAGTGCATTGAAACTGTGGCTAATGATGGTTGTCATCTCGTTTCAATCAGAAAAATACTCCAATCTTTTTAAAGCTTTTTTGAGAGGACTACTTCTACGTAAAACAAAATGTGAATTTTAAGAATTATAGACACTTAAATAAAATTTTTAGCATGAACTACCATGCGAAATTGCGATTGCATTATTTTACCCACATTCTTATTTTACCTTATTAAAAACAGAAAAACACAAAACCAAAACAAATTCCATTAAAATTCAAAAAATACTGTCTAGTTATGATGAGCCAAGGACAGAACCAGACATTGGGAGGAGATAGAATGCAAAAAAGTAATTCAGTCTCATTGCGGTGAAGTACAATAAGAATTGCTTTTGTCATACTGTGTTATCAAGAGGGAGATGTAAGCCTGTGTACATGAGAACACCTTTAATGGAATAGCAGAGGGCTGATTGTAGCTATTAAACTAGTCCAAATTTATGTGTATCCTTTGGAAAAATCTAATTGTCCACATTCTTAATTATACAAATTCTTTCCTCATGGCAGCAGAGCAGCCCAGAACTCTTTGACTTTTGATTCCCCACTGTCTTTTTTTCCTTGTATTCCTCCAATGTAAACGTCGTCATTTCCGACACCTGGTGTTCATATAATTGGCTGTTAAATAAAACAGGAGCTGCTGTCTTGAAACAAAACACAAAAAGTGTTACTTCTGCATTTAAAAAAATAAATGGCACATTTGCAGTTTAACAGCTACTGAGAGCAATTGGAGTTAGAACAAATTTAGCCTTTTCTTTTAGTGTTGAATAGTGAGGGCATCTGTCATGTTTTAATAATGCTTCTGACCTTTAGGATTATTGAAGTTGAAATTTTCTCTCTGGTCATCAGGGGGTACTTGAGCACTGTCAGATTTTTTTTGTCGGTGTTAAGTCTCCAAAGATACATTGTTACACTTCATAAGTCACTAAAGATAATTCATTAGAGAAATTTGTTTTCCCACTTTCAAATTGGTTTTCTTTATAAGGAAGGTAAAATGTCACTGTGATCACTAAATTCTAGTGTTTTGTTCTTGCTTGGCTGTGTTTCACTGGGAAAGGATCATCTTGCTGGCTTGCTTCAATTTGTTCTTCAAAGTAAACCAATAGCTTATCAGGTGAAAATTATTCATATGCAGTACAGTGTGTGGATGTGTAAGACATAATAAACATCCCACCACCAGATACCCAAAAAAGACACCTCTCCTAGATATGACTTCAGTAGAGAGTTATGCTGCTTTCCTGTGTTGTTATAGCTGTGAAATTCTCTGTGTGTAGGGGTGATTGGTGGTACAATTCATGTAGTTCATTATTTTTATTATAAACACAAAGTTATAATTTAGGGTGCTTCAGAATAATTTTAAAATTTCACCATGTCGAGAATAACTTAGAACACACAAAATAGATATACATTTTCAACAATGCCGCAGAAACTGATTAAGACCTACTGGACCATGATCTGTCATGTTTTCTGAATGGTGCTGACAACAGTTGTGTCCCATCTGCACTAGCATTTCAACTGTTTCTAACACCAGTTGGAGGTAAAGGCGGGAGGGAGACACCAGCTGCTGACAACGTCAGCCATGTGACACTTTTCCCTAGGGTAGGGTAGGCCAGAGGAAAAGAGAACCTGTCAACCTGAAAGAGTAAGTCATATACGACCTCAAAGCACATAATAATTTCTAAACTAGATTTGGAAAATTGTTCTGTATTTAGCCGGGTGGTTACCCAAACCAAAAAACCATCTCCCACCTTAATTCCCACTCTTTGAGAGGCAAGAGTTGAGGGAGACATTTAAGGGTAATTGACTGGAGTTTTTGGTCCAAGTTATGGTTGGGTTCTCATATAAGAGCCTGTGCCTTTCTGCCAAGCAGACTCTCAACTGTGGGAGGCGCTCCCAGTAACCATCCACAAAGTCACTCTGCTGTCCTACAGATCCCTCCTTAAAACTCTTCTCTGCCATGAAGCATACAGAAAATTTGACAGTGGCAACTGGTGTACTGCGATGACTGCTTTTCATACTTACCGGTATTGTTACTTTGTGCTCCCCTGTCCTTTTGTTGCCTCTTGTCTTAAACAAGTAAGCTCCTCGGGCAGGAACTGTCTTAAGTGTTTGCACAGTGCCTAGCACATAGGTGTTACCACAATATGAATCATAAATACTTAGTAATAAAGATGGCCAGTCCTTTACTGTGCTGGATAAAACGTTGGATGCCATCTGTGAAGGGCATGGAGAAACCCTGGTGAGTGCAAGGAGTGGCAGGATGAGACTGAACATGGTAGGACCATAGGGATTAAAGAGCTAGTGCAGAGGCTGTGATATCGTCTGAGTTCGGGTGGGGATGGTAGCATTTAAACTCCAGCTTATACCACATAGGCTACATCTACAAGTCAAAAAAAGACCTGGTGCAGTGAGTTTCAGAGCCCACATCAGCTGACTGTGCCTCGTGGGATTTGAACTACAGGGCTAAAAATAGCGGTGAAGACATTCCCACTCAGGCTCTGTGACCCATCTCCCCTTGCTGGGTTTCAGAACCTGAGCTCCAGTCTGAGTGGTAATGTCTACGCTGCTATTTTTATTCCTGTAGTGAGCCTGAGTCACTTGACCCAGGCTCTGGGACTTGCTGCTGCGTTGTTTTTTCGCAGTGTAGTCATACCCATAGAGGCAACTCCACCAGGTGACACCCCCACACTAGTCCTCTACAAGTGAAATTTGCTGTGTGCAGAAGGCCCACACAAGGCCTATGTGCCACTTGAGGCCTGTTTTGAGGGCATACATGGGGTTTAAGTACTTTGTAGGCCGCCTGCTGGCTGGCCTTCTGCAAGTGGTAAATTCATCTGTAGATGCATAAACAAGAAGGCCAGATTTTTCTGTACTTGGGAGTTGAGGTAAGCATGGAGTAAGGATGTAATGGATGTATGTTTTTGGCTCAATAATCATTGAACACTGAATACCAAACCTTATTTTGATAAAAGTGATAGATTTTAAAGCAACCTGTATTCATTTTGCGCCGTTTGTTAGAGGGTATTTAAGAGGAAATAAATAACTCAATTAAATTAGTGTTGTATAAGTATTCTCCTCTGCTTTCTAAACAGAATTTCTTTAATACTTTAAAAAAAAAGGGTGTTTTCCTATTGGTGTCTTTTTTGCCTAACTATTTCAAGCCCAATCAAAATATTGAGCACTTTACCAAAAATTGCGTTATGGGAAACACATCCTTGATTTTATTTTACTGTCATCTTATTTTTCTTTCTGCATATATACAAACTGTAGTGCTCATCTTTGTAAACCACTCTGTGTTCCAGCCACCTCTTCAGAGTGTTGACATAATTCATGTGAAGGATGATATACGTAACAATAGACCGTCTTCTTTTCTTTTTAAATTAAACTCTCAAAAGAGCAAAATGCCAGGTATAATTACAGCAAGTGGCATAAGCAACCAACCAAATGTAAGGATCCTTCTCAGAAATGAAATGCTGACATGGCTAAAACCATGAAGCAATAAAGATGCAAGCAGGTGTTCTGCTAGAATAATTAGTCAGAATTGAATAGCAGGCTGTAATTACAGGGGAAGGGAAGTTTTTAAAGCCTCCTTTGGCCTAATGGATAGAGCAATAGACCTGGGGCTTGGGGGACCTGGATTTTATTCCCAGATTTGCCACCTGTAGGATGACTTTGGAAGAGTCACTTCCTCTCTCTGTGCCTCAAGTTCTTCATTTCTAAAATGGTGATAATGATGAGATCTAGGGATGAAAAATGATATATAAAAGCCAACCATTATTAGATGAAGAAAAGGTTTTGAGTTGAAATTTGAGTAGTATAAAATGATTCTATGGCTTGTAGGGCAAGAGTATTAAAGTGATAACACATCACTAGTGAGACACCCCCCACCCCAACTGTGGATGGCTAAGGGGAAGGTGCAAAGGTGGCCATGACTGACTGAAAGTGTGAAGTGGGCTTAGTGTTGGTTGTGTGATCAGTGACTTGGCAGGAATGAAAGAGAAATTGCTATAAATGTGTCCATTAAGCACAGACCTAGACTGGAAATGCCCGGCACTGTATATTCTTCATGATGCTGTTATCCTTTCCAGTAGATGGACGCCTGGTGGAGACAGGAATTTTCTTTCCAGGGCAGGGTTCTCTTCAATATGATTCCATCCTCAGATTGGCTCTTCAGTGCAGCAGACAAGTTTTGCCTGAAGATTAATTCTTTGTTCCTCTCTCTGGGATCTTACCTTAATATTGAATGCCTTGATGGATTCCTTGAGGCGTGTTTCAAATAGAGGTACAAATGGTTCTTGGCTCATCTAGGTGAGTAGGAGGATTGTATTCCATTACCCCAGACCTGCTAGAGCATTGCAACAAATGACTGTCTGTCTGATGTTGGAGAATAGATGGGGGCAAGCTGTCTGAGGTTTAATGTAGATAAATCTGGAGGGATGTTAGTGGGAAGCTGATGGAAAAACTGATGGCAAGTTCTGCACACCTGGCTGAGGGAGCACATCCACCATATGTGACTCCGGTCCGCAGAATTGGGGTTCTGTTTTTAGGGCCAGGCCTCCTTTTAGAAGATCGAATACCTGCTGTAGCCAGAGAAGTATTTTTCCGTATACCTTTGGCCAAAACATTGGAACCTCTTCTCTCCCATGCTGTTACTGTCATCCAGGCCTTCATCACTTTCAGGCCAAGCAACTGTCATGCATTCTACAGGGGGCTGCACACTGGGAGCACTCAGAAACCCAAAGTAGTGCAGAAGGTAGGGGTCTGCCTGCTGAGCATGAGGGAACATGGGACAGATACTTGGAGAGCTGCCCTAGCTTCAGGTATGCTTTCGGTGTGGGTTGGGGGAGTTGGAGGTCCTGATCATAACAAATAAAGCCCAAAATAGTTTCTCTCTCCCCTTGTGCAGGGGTGCTGGAACAATGTGTATAGCGGGGGTGCTGAGAGCCATTGAAACAAACTGCAACGCCTGTATATAAAGGAAACATTTCAAGCCAGGGGGTGCTACTAGTACCAGCACCTATGGCCCCAGGTGACATAAGCAGAGGCACTCAAACAGCAGCTCAGTTTATGAAAACAAGTCAAGAGGCAGCTGCTGCCAGAACAGCTTCCAGGAGGTTTCTGTAATTCTAGGACCTGCTTCCTTTCTTGGTCCACCACAGCCTGGGTTGGTTAACCACCTGGACATAATGCAAAGTATATCTTTACTCAAAAGTGTTTAGGGAGGCTGGGGATTCATAAGGGAGCGAGGGGAGTAGAGACAAAGGATAATCTGGTATGGTGTCATGATGTGGATGGGTAGGCGGGTGTTACAGTGTGTGTTGAATTAGGGTAGTCTATAAATTGGTATTTGTATAATTGAAAGCTTGAATAAAAAATATTTTGATCTTTAGATCTTTTAACTGCTTGTGTCTTGAGAGGTGACTAGAGCTCTAGATGGGCATCAAATAAAAATGAAAAATAAGCTTCCAGAGTTGTTCTTCTGGGACCCATCTAGTGATCTGATGTAGTGGTGTCCTTGGATGTGTGAGCTGGAGTTGGGTTGTCCCACCCATATGGTTGTAAGTTTTTGAAGCCCAGCTATCTGGGCCAGCATAGGAGTCTGATGGAAACAGTAATTCTGCCCTGATGTTGCAGTGCCTTAGTGTTTCTATGCCAGCCTAGACAACCGTGCCACATTGGATAGCTAGAGACAATGCTGTAAGTGTTGGTTTGTCATTACAAAGGTTTTATGAAACTGGGGCAAGACAAGAAAGCATGCTTCTTTCACAGCTTGTAATATCATACCCCCAAGTCATGGCTCTAAAAAAACCCCCGTAATTATCAGGTAAACAATTACCCTTATTGTTCTTCCCAGCATCAGACACCTGCCGTATGACTAAGCTGATTGACAATTTACTAATTGTTGCACCAGTGAACTCCAGGTATTTTGAAATTTAGTAACAATAAAAGGAATTGTCTGTGCATTACCAAAGTGCCTCACGTACTTATTGTATCAAGCTTCATTACTTTGAAGATGCAGAACGTTTATGAAACATCCTGGGAAGTCTTTCTACCCCCTGTGGGCTTAAACTAGGTCACACATGGTAGAATTAGACTAGTTGAGCTTCCCTCTATTTGCCAAAATAGAAAAATAGATCCACTCCTATACTAATGAGTTATTTGTATGTCAGGCAGATGGCCAGTCAAACAGTAGGAATTATGCGCATCCATCCTGGATATCAAGTCAACGTCCTTGGTTTTCCCCAGGCTGTTTTGTCATTGCCTGGGATAAGTGGGTCTTTTATGGCAGTGGTTTTCAGCCTGTGGTCTGTGGACCCCTGGTGGCTCGCTGCCTAAGATTTCCAAAGGGGTCTTCACCTCCTTTCAACATTTTTTAGGGGTCTGCAAATTAAAAAAGGTTGAAAAACACCTTTTTATGGCTATGATTCATTATTTTCTTCCCATTTATTAGGCCTATGGAAGCTATTGGAAATACCACAAATGTCCTAAATTTAACCTGATGATGTGCAATCCTTTAATGCTCCCCCTTCTGATACTGCATCGTACGATAGATAGATAACCTCTCTCACTCAGAGGATGCATAAGGATCTGCGATTTAATTCCCTGTGTCAGAAATCTAGTGACCACAGACCCAGATCACCAGGCTCTGACCTCTAATGTTACGAATCAGATTGGATGAGTCTCCTGAAGAGAGGATTGTTCTACTGTCTCAGACGCTTCACCATGAGGTCATTGAGCTTTCAGTCCTGGTTCTCCCAGACTCCAGAGCCATATCTAGAGGAGAGCTACTATGCACCCTCTTCACTTTTAAAGTTGAGTTTTCAATGCAATGGGACCATCACCATGCAGTCAGTGTGAAGCTTTGACAGGTCAAATCACAAATTTAGACAGTCATAGAATGTCAGGGTTGGAAGGGACCTCAGGAGGTCATCTCATCCAACCCCCTGCTCAAAGCAGGACCAATCCCCAGGCAGATTTTTGCCCCAGATCCCTAAATGGCCCCCTCAAGGATTGAACTCACAACCCTAGGTTTAGCAGACCAATGCTCAAACCACTGAGCTATCCCTCCCCCTTAATTTAATGTCTTACAACATTGAATTTCAAGATGCCCCTGCTGGCAGGTATATCCCTCTGATGGCTCTGAAGAAAGTGAATCTTCCTCTTCAGTTTTGTCAATGGAAGATATTTTTCCTCCTCCAACAGTAGAAGTGGCCTGGCCACTACCATCCATTCATTACATGCAGTTTTGGTGGGAAAGCTGACTAATAAGATGTAGGTAATTGGACATCATTGTAACCCAAAGCTTTTATAGCCCTCTCTTCAGATATGCAGCCATAAAAATTCCACAGGCTTCATGTATACCAGGGGTTCTCAAACTGGGGGTCGGGACCCCTCAGGGGGTCGCGAGGTTATTACATGGGGGGTCGCTAGCTGTCAGCCTCCACCCCAAACCCCGTTTTGCCTCCAACATTTATAATGGTGTTAAATATATAAAAACGTGATTTTTTGGGGGGGGGGGGGAGTGTCACACTCAGAGGCTTGCTATGTTTGAGAACCACTGATGTATACAATAAGATTCCAGTATTGTCACTCTGTCTGTGTCTGCAGTTTTGTTGTAACTATGTTGATCCCAGGATATTAGAGAGACAAGGTGAGTGAAATAGTATCTTTTATTGGACCACCTTCTGAAGTTGGCCCAATAAAAGTTTTTACCTCACCCACCTTGTCACTCTGAAGCCTAGAATGTCTGGTGAATCAACTGGTTGAGAGCTCTTTGTTTAGAATGTCACTAAGTTCAGTCATCACTGGGATTCGTAGTTTTACTGTCCAATTTTTAAGGTCTCCGCAATATTGACTTTACGAATTACACCTGTGCAACAGCATGGGCTTCCAGGTGCAGAAAAATATGTTTGTATGCCAAGTCAAGAGGCCTAAGACGATAACTCATCCAATCACCACTGTTACTCTATAGATAATTTGCATGCAATAGTTTCATTGGTTGTACAAGGGAGACTGCACAGATGGTGGATTACTTGCCCCAACTGCCACAGTCGTGTGACAGCACAGGCTTTCATCTACTGTTCTTTATGGCGCATGAACATTTTGGGAGGCTTCTTCCGTTTTTACAGCTTAAGTGGCTGGAAATAATCACCTGCTTCAAACACCTGAAGGAGGATATTTGTTCAGAAGACCCTGCAGAATAACTTGTGTGCAGCCTCATTTGCACAACAGTTCTTCCAGGTACTCACAGGATTCATGGGTAGCGTAAAGCCACATGGCACAGACCTGAAAAGGCAACCCAGTAGTGCTCCTATTGATTTGTTTGTAGATTGCTGTATGGCACACACAGCAGTAAACATGAACAATGTTTGTGGGTTTATGACATGTGCAAATCAAAACTGGAAAGAGAGGGTTAAGGGAGGGGCTAAACATAACCTTGCAGAAAAATGAAGGAGATTTAGCTTTAATACGAAGAGCATCTCTTTAGAGGAACACATTACAGCTGTTTACACCCTAGTGGCTGCAAACATGGCCTGAATATTTCATTTATAGAAAGATTCTAGTAATTAAGATAAAAGAATATACATGCTTCACTACTGTGAAGCATAAAGACATAATTTATGCTCTGTATCTACTGTAGTTATGATTACTGACCTCAGGCTGTTGAACTTCCTCTTTACGGATTGCCAAAATGCTGTGACTGTTTTCAAGGGAATTGTTCTCCATGAGTTTAAAGAGACTAAAATGGGCCCGCTAACGAGGACCAGCTTCAGTATGTGCTTTCATTGTGTTCATGTTTAAATAAAGCAATTAGGTGCTTTGGTTCTTTGATATATTTAATCCTTAAGGCCTTGCGAAATACAAAGAAGGTACCTAATCTATAATATCACACACTGATACCAATCAAGACATTTAGTGCAAAAACAACATCACTCTTCATAACCTTTCTAATACCAAAGAAATCCATTACCAAAATCCATTTGTTTCCAGGTGTGGTAATTTTCAATCCCCCATGTAGTGCAGTGCTTTGCATATTTGTATAGAAAAATTGCTCATAAAGTTAAGTATTCCAGTCCCCTGTGCTGTGTTCATGATCAAAGGAATCATTGTGGGCAAGGTAGACTGTGATTGAGTGCAGCTCTCCATTATTTGTCAGGCAGTTGACTGTCAAACTCTTTGAAAATTGAGAGAATTTCAGGTGCTGTTTCTATGTGTTTTTTTCTTTTGAAAGCGCCAAACATTTTTCTAATCTAAGCTTTTGAGTTTTGAAGCAGTTTGGACCTCTAAGCTAAAAACTTCACACTATGAAGTGCGAAATTCCATGAACTGCGGTAAAATACCATCATAAATCTTTCATCTGGAAAGTGCAGCTGTCGTTACTTTCTCTGCACTCCTCCATGTAACCTGCTACTCTGTGTAATTCTGTCTACCACATAATCTTCAACTCTGATTAGGCAGGGCATGTCCCCTGGATGCACTTCCTTCCCTCGTGCTCTCTGTTTTCAGTGCCCAAGGGTGAGTCGAACAGAGTAGCTGCAGTTGGTGTTAATATTTGCCTTTTGACGCCGAATACAGGAAGGTAATTAAACCAACTATGCTGTTTGTGAACACACTGGGGCAGGCGTGCAAGCAGCTGGAAGCATGTTGAAGCATGTCTGCATCTAACTGTATAGTAAATGCATAAAACTCTGCTAATGCCAAGTTATGCTTGAAAGTTCTCATACATAAGCATCACAGCATATATAGTATATTCTATTATTATGCCCAGTGAAAACCTCTCTGCCTGTAATATGTGCGCCATGGCTTTCATGCATGTAAATGTTCAATAATACCTTGGCATAGCATAGCTCATTGTGTATAATCATAACTGTTTTGAAGTCAATAGGTGTTATGTGCACTCAGCACCTTCCAGGTTTAAGCAGCTCCAAGTCCCCTCAGATCTGTCAGACTTTCTGTCAGGCTCAAATAAATAAATTAAATTAAAAGCATGTGGAATTTGAAGGACCTGTGTAATATAATGAAATAGTACCTTCAGATACATACACTGCTTATGTGGGAGGAGGTGGGATTCAAAGGAGGGAATGGAGGGGCAAAATGCAGGAATTGTACAGAGCTCTCAGTGTTTAAGATGTGCCAGATCAAACAAGAACTGAATAAGCCTCTTCTCTGTGTTTGTAACAAAGGGAGGTAGTACAAAATCACATGCCATACAGTCTTAATTTTTATTCAGCTGTTTCTAAATCAAATTCCTTTAGGTATTTTAAAGGCCCTATTCTTGGAGTGCTAAGTTGATGGCAGGTTTTGAGATTTTTTTTTTATTATGTTGAGAGAATTCTTAACTGGTGGAGGAAAAATATAGTTTAAATGATCAGCTATCTCAAAAATAGCCAAATGGGTTTTTACCAGAGTTTCCTTGATAAATGTTTTTTTTTACATCTAAGTAGTAAGATAGTATTTTTCTTTGTTTAAAATATTCTGCCAGAATCGGCAATTATGAATAATGGTTGGAGACAGAATTTTTAATTAGGTGCCCTGTTGCTTTGAAGAAGTCTTTAAAAATTGGTTTGCTTAGTTATTATAAATTCTTATGTGCAAAACCATGAAAAAAGTATAAACCTGCAATAATAATACACAGTGGTTTTTGAATCAACATTTTAAGTTTGGAAAGGATTAGCCTTTCTGCCAATGTCTTTGGTAGCTAAGTAACTTAACCACAACCATTACAGGAGGACTGGATAGCTCATGGGACTTGTGATAGGTCACAGAGCATTTTTCTTCTAGGTCACTGGTTTAAATCATGGTCAGGTTGGTGTAACTGAAAGTCATCAGCACTTGACCGCCCTTGGGCTGCTGAAGCTGTTTGACTCATGGCCCCATGCAGACTTCATTGAATTCCTGTGTGTCAGGCTGACTGGATTGATGCTCAGCTTCTATGGTCTCACCTTAGAACGTACCTCCTGCCATTCCAAGGAGCTAAAGCAGAACGCAGCACCACTCAGGTTTGGCCCCTCCACAGATGAAGCTGAGAGGCCAAATTTGATTGGTGTTTAGAACTAGTGCATGGGGTCGCAATGCCACTGAAATTTGGCTTGTCCACCCCTCTGTAGATGGAGTAGATGGGCCAAGCCTGAGTGGCATTGCGATCCCCTGTGCCAGGTTGCAGTGCCACTTGGTTTGGGGGCTCTCTCAAATGGGGGGGGTCTGCAGCAAACTGTTCTTCAACCATGACAGGAGGCTTGGGGGTCAAAGTGTGGGACAGTGCTGCAAAATCCAGGGCCTGGTTGGGAGTTCTGCTTTAGAGGGAGTGATGGTGCAGATCATTATCTATAGGTAATACATTAAAAAAAGACATCTTGATGACCCTCAGGACTCCTGCCTATCCTTGTGATTTGTGTACATTAATGGCGGCTCATTAAACTGCATGGCTCCAACATACGTGTGTGTGTGTGTGGGGGGGAGGCGGCATTCAAGACTTGAGGGGTTTAACCCTCTTGAGAAAATGTTTTTTCCTTTTATCTTGCCCCTTCAAATCATCTTTTTTTGAGCACTTTCTTTTTATGCCAGGTAAACATGTCCATTTTGTCCTCTAGTGTAGTTATTTCTGGTTTTAGCATTTTCAATATCTAGCTATTTCCAGATGAATGGAGGCCATCTTTCCAATCTATTGGTTTAGATTAGATTGCAGCCTGTGGACCCTGGCTTCGGGTTTATTTATTTAGTATTGATTTACATATAGATACAAAGAGTAAATATAAAGCCCCGTGCTGCTAATGCTAGCTACTGATGTGGCAGCAGATACCAACTGTCTGTCTTAGAAATTCCCTCAACAGCATACTACAAAGTCTGTGCTTTTGTCTTGTTAAAGTTGCTTAAGGCTGCCGCTCTATCTTCTTGCACAATTGCTCCGATTTGTATAACAATAATTATTTACGTTGCGTTTTTAATTAATGTCATGACATGACCTTATTTATCAGCCAGTCTCCAAACTGCCTGTAATGCATGAAACATGAGCATTGGTGGCTAGTGTGGAAAATTGAGCGTTATCGTACTTCTTCAAACCATAACTTTTTGAATAAGCAGCGTGTGTGGGGGTTTTTTAAGCCCCTGTTTGTCACCAGTGTAGACCATCATAGTAGTGGTAGTTTAATTTTTTTCCTGCTATATAAAATATTTTGGACTACTAGGTAGCATTTTAACAGCCATGTGGGCACCCAGACTCTGCCCTGGGTTCACTCCTTCTGACTGTTTATCCATGCAACTCCTATAACGTTCTTTGTTAAGAGGGCAAATCCTTTAGTGAGATGTTCAAGGGGCCACATTTCCCTGATATTTAAAAAGCGAGAAATCTATTTAAACTGTACAGTATATATGATGGCTTCAAACAGCTCCACTGCTAAGCTATGCTTCTTTTAACGTAGGTGATAGATGTTGTGGCTGGTTGTGCTCAGCAATTAGATGTGAACTGTATCCCATAAATGACATTTAATGACCAGTGTCAGGAGTACTCTGAATGGTATCTTCATTTTGGTATTGCCTTTCTTAAGGTTTAAAGTTTAAAAACCTTAATGGAATTCAATTACCAGAGCATATATTCAATGATTAATTAAATGCATTTGTAATACCATTAGTTGTTAGGTAACTGTTTGCGTATTGTGCTTGACATTGAGTGTATTTGATTTACAATGCGTACCGTGTGTAGTGCAGCAATAGAAATGCTAATAAGGCAGTGTTTTAAGGAGGGTAGCTATCAATACTCTCAGCAGCTTGCTGCCAAATTTACTTCTGTGAAAAAGGCATAATCTGTAATCAAAGTGGAGTTTGTGGAAGCACCAAACATGAGCAAAAAATCCAGTGATCTAAAATAGTGCTTATTGCTTTCTTTAGTAGTGATTTTATTTTATAGCCTTATTAGTGAGTCCACTCCCCCGCCCCCTCCTTTTTTTTTAATATGCAGCTTTTATGACGTTGGGAGGAAGAATGGCTGAGACTTCTCAGCAACATATTTTCCTTTAATTTATGTTTTGTATAATAGCATTGAATGGCACACCATGTGCATACATACATGTACCTGTGCATATGAAAATGAGTTATCCTGTGGTATAAAGATTTTATCAACACCAGTGTTTGAGATGGCCTTCAGTGGGTGTCATTATGGATAGGTCAGTGAAAGCCTCTGCTCAATGTGCAGTCATGTTTATATTAAAAATAAATCGTAAGAAGAAATGAGACAAAATAATAATGAAAATGTTATAAATGCTATCAAATAAATCATTTCCCCCCCCCCGCCCCCCCCGGTGTGGAACACGGTATTTAGTTCTGGACATGGATTTTTAAAAAATAAGTGGAAATAGAGGGGTTTACAGATGAGTAAGAAACTATTAGAGGCATAGAAAACAGTCAGTATGGAGACAGACCAAAAAGATGAGGACTGTTCAGAGAAGTGGTGGCACACAAATTTCAAATTAATAACTTGTGAAGGGAAGTGTAGCTCTTGTATAGTGCTTCACAAAAGAAGTGAGTATCAGGCACATTTTACAGATGGAGAAACCGAGGCACAGAGGTGATCTGACCTGCCCAAGGTTACCGAGTAGTGAATATTGATTAGACACACCTTTTTACCCTTTCTCATAATACCAGAGCAAGGTCACATTCAATGAGATTGAAAGGCAGCAAATTTAAAACTGATAAAAGGAAATATTCTTAGCATAACAAATTATTAATGGGTAAAACTCATTGCCATTAGATATCACTCAGGCCAAGACCTAATAGGATTTGTAAAAGGATTAGGTATTTATATAGCTAATGAGAACATGCACAGCTACATTAGGTAAGATGACATAAATATACAAATTACAAAAAAACCCTTTTGCTTCATTAAATCAACCACCAACCGACACAGATTTGGAAGAAACTTCTCTTTTGGGCTGATTATTTCATAACTGTCCACTACATGATATTTTGCTCCTTTCTTTGAAACATCTGGCCCTGACCAGTCAGAAACAGCATATTGGACTAAACCTATTGGTATGGCAACTCCTATGTGTTTATGTATTTTGTGTGTGTGTGTGTATACATATATATATATGTATATATATATATATGTGTGTATGTATTTACATTCTTTCATGTGATTTATGTGTATGTTAAAAAACAAAAACTAAAAACACCATCTAACACAGGTGGTTTAAACACTGGAGAAGCCTGCTGGTTTTCTAGGAGTCTGTGGGTTTGCCTTCACTGGAGTCACAGGGTGTGACGGAAGCTTGTGTAGACATACTGGATTTAGTTTTAATTTAGCTAGCTTGGATACTGGCACTAGTGAGGCTATGGCACCATGTACTTCAATGTGGGCTGTACATGCCTGCCCAAGATCCTGGGTAATTACTTAGGTGGCTAGCCTGCATTGAAGCGTGCGTTGCTCCATCTTCACTGCTACCAGTACCTGAACTAACTTGGGTATGTCTGTATGAGCTGCAGACACACCCTGTGAATGTAAATCTACCCTGTGTTAACTGAGCATGAAGTACAAAAGGGTATGAGGTAAAAGGCTTTGTAGCAATAGAGTAGATAATGTTATAGAATACTGCTTGTTTTCTCCCACAAATTAATGACCTCTAGGTAAAAACACTCTATTTTTCAATGTATGCTTAAGATTTTGATGCCAAAAAAAAAAAAAGTAGATATGCTTTTTCTAGCGCTGAAAGCTATAATTAAACAGGTTTGTTCCTGCATAGCTGTATGCTGTAACAGTGTGGTTAGTGCATGTTTCCGCGTGGCTCATCTGACACCATGCACCGCAGAGTGGAATTCAAAGAATATAAAAGGGAAGCAGAGCAGAAAGATACCACAATGGGATTAAATGAGATACTAAGCAATGACCCATGACCCTTGTGAAACAGTTTGCTAGTTTTATATTAAGGAAGCCAGTTTTATTTTTTTAGTATAGTTTTTTTCTTGGCTAAAATGAAGTTATTTGGTTTGTAGTATAAAATTGTACTGAAGTTTAGAGAATGTCAACACACTTAGGTATCTTGTACAAAAACAGGCACGTTGCTAGATTTTGGCTTAGTAAGCGGCTGTGTTTCCAGTAAAGCTGAAAGTTTGTAGGAAAAATACTTCTGTTTAAAATAAAACAAAAATCTCTTCTGTTAATTACCTAAAATATTATGAGTCATGTCTGTCCTTTTCTCCTTGAAAATGTGAATTAAGGTGTGTCAACTTTGCGTTGCATGTACTGCTTACATATTGGAAGCACCTAGACACATACAACACCTGGTGTTTGATGTACTGAGTCATATAAACATAACAATGCTCTCAGGTTCTCTTTTTAACTGTGATGCCCCCAGATGAAAAGGAGGGAAGTGAGGGTTTTACCTTTTTTGGGAGAGAAGCAAATCCTACCAAAATGCTTTGAAGGACTTTTGCTCTCCTATATCATTCTCCTGATTGTTGTGATTATCATCTTAGAAATATAGGCCTGAAAGGGTATGTCTACACAGCAAAGAAAAACCCATGGCTGGCCTGTGCCAACCCACTCGGGCTGTGAGGCTGT
Source organism: Chrysemys picta bellii (assembly GCF_011386835.1). Lineage (NCBI taxonomy): Eukaryota > Metazoa > Chordata > Testudines > Emydidae > Chrysemys > Chrysemys picta. Next base: position 10,016,446 of record NC_088811.1, on the reverse strand, counting down.
TTCATTGCTGTGTAAACTACCAGGCTTGGGCTGAAGCCCAAGTTCTGGGATCCTGCGGGGTGAGAAGGTCCCAGACTTTGGGCTTGAGCCCAAGCCTGGAAGTCTACCCAGCAATGAAACAACCCCACAGCCTGAGAGCCCTGCAAGCCCGAGTCGGCTGGCACGGGCAACCATGGATTTTTCTTTGCTGTGTAGATATACCCAAAGGGACCTCAAGAGGTCATCTCGTCCTGCACTGAGGGAGGACTAATATGTGACTATGGTTGGTTCGGAAATAATTCAGGCAAGGCACCTACACAGTAATTATCTTCTAGTCACAGTGTAAAGGTCATTTAAAAAAAAAAAAAGCAGTGAATTTTTCAAAGGATTTGCCCCCCTTTGTAATTAAAGGGTGTGGTGCTGGGATTAAAGGCTGGAGTCTAAATCTAGAAGATGTATTTGTTTTGCCTGCTTCTAGGTTAAACATTTGTCTGTTGCAGAACGGCAGTTAAGCTGTATAGGCAATTTGGCCAGTGTTAAATAACTAGCAAAGGCCCTAATAATAAAGTAGGTTTCTAATAATAAAAAACTAAATTGGATACAAATTTCAAACCTCTTTTTGGGTGAAAGATTAAATCAAATTAAGTTTAGTTTTGAAGTTGGAATTTGTATAATGGAACTCTGAGTTCAAAATATCCATAAACAGATTATAAGTATATTGAAAGCAGTGCTGGCTTGACTGTCCCTTCTCCCCTCCTCCCCACCCCCCATTTGGTTTATCCGCTCTAGTCTGCACTTGTTTTCATGCGACTTACATGCAAGTTCTACACATATGGCAGAATATGCAGTTCTGCAAATACCGTTTTACCTGTAACAGTAACCTAAACAGCAGATTTCTTGAAACACTCCTGCTCTATATGGTTTTTGTATATAACAGTATGCTTTGTGTTTGATGCTTTAATAGCTTTGTACCTTAAAGGAACGCTGACCAAACAAATTAGTTTATTTTAAAAAAAACTTTGCCTCTATTATCAACATTGTGTGTTGTTAGAATTAATAACACTTTCGCAGTCCATTTTATTGTTCACTGTTTATGCTGTTTTTCTTTTTAGCATTTTTTCAGGGTTGGACCATGAGACTAGGCCTACTCAGTTTTACTTCTTTTTAGGATCAGTCTCACTCCAAATGCACATTGTTGTCATTTTGGGTTGTACACTGCAGGGAAATGTATATTTGCTGTACAAATGTTCTATGGGCATCTTCTTTATGTTCTCCTTCCCTCCTATGTCCCTAGATCCACCAATATGCACAAGCTGATATTCTGCATAATCAATGCCAGCTTTCCCCTGATGTTGAGCAGAATCACTGACACACACCCACTTCTTCTGTTCATTGGGAACCAAACAGACAGAGCAACTGCTGTGAAACTAACCAACTCCATTTATGGCAACAAGCAGTGTGGGGGTGGCTAAGGAGTGAATATGTTCTCACAACAATAACCAACTCTTTGTGCATGGTGTTACCTTGATAGTATATTGGAGAGGATTGTCTTTCAGAATACAGTAGAATCCTTATTTTATGGTTGGGGGTTGAGGAGTTAATAAAATCATAAAGTTCATAAAACTGAACACCTCAAAATTATATAACTATGGTGCGTAGGTAGCAGTATGGTGCACTGCATCAGTTTCTTCTTAATGTTCAACTCTCTGCAAAGCGATTTCCAATGTACTGAAGGCATTGAAATGAGGAATCAACACCACTTTTGCATGCAGTTTTTTTCCATCTGAGGAAAAGAGGTTCTTGTAATTGGTTGTTTGTGAGATTGGTGTTCATCAAACAGTTTGCTGTACTGTCTTTGGAGTGCAGAGTTCTCTTTTTGTCATGATGTGAATTGTTTGGCGTTAACCTTGGATGTCTCATAAGAATTACTTTAATGTATTAAACAGTTTCACAATGGACTCTTTGTTCATGACTGGGATTCCTTGGTGCTTCAATAATACAAATAAATAATAATAAATACTGAGCTTCCTATCTCCCTGTGTGAAAGTAGTTGAGTTGGTGGCTCAAAATACTTATACTTTGAGCTAATCCAGTACTCTAATCCCTTAGAAGAACCTTCTACTGATGAAGTTTGAGCCCCTGAACTGTTGATTTAATGCAACTTTCTTAGGTATAACACTTGTAAGTTCTTTGGGGCAGGGGCAGTCTCTTTAATGTGGTTTCTCTAATCTTAGCTGATTTCATGTTAGTGAATAGAAAGACAATAAGTCTATAGGGGATGCAAGTTTTAAGGTAACTGAAGTAGCTTTTTGCTTTAAACAAGAAGGTGTATCTGATTGGAGGATTTATTTTGTCCTGGGAGAATGCTTTGCACTGAGAAATTGACATCAATGCATAATGCCGCTTTGGACTAGGGTCCTAAGCGCCGGTGTGGATAGCGCTATGTTAGCGGGAGAACGTCTCTCTCTGACATAGCTACGTTTATTCGTAGGGGCTGGAGTAATGAAGTCAATGGGAGAGCTTTGCCATTGTCATAGAGCATCTGCGGTAGCAGCACTTCAGGAGACAGCTGTGCCGCTGTAAGCTCCATAGTGTAACCATGGCCTTAAGGACAGGTGGAAGCCTATTCACAGTGAAGGTTGCACCCAGCGCACATTAAAAAAAAGATCTTTTTATTGCTTAGAAAACCTGGTTTGACCTGAACATTTGCAGATGCATTCTCCTTTGCCTTCAGGGTAAATTAGTGTTTATTTGCTTTAGTTTAGTCATTTAAAAAAAAAATACTTATTTGACATTTTCTTTTTATCTCCCCTTACTTGTTGGTTATACCTACATATTTCCCATAGAGTTAATACATTTCCTTGAGACGGTGCTATTTGAATAAAATAAACTGTAATTGTACATGTAGCTGTACTGAGAAGCAGTGCTACGTAAGAGATAGAGATTGTTGTTTTATTACCTGGCTGTAGTGTCAGATGAGTAAGAGGGTCTTTTTGTAGCTAATGGTCAACAGAGCTCTTTCTTCATCTGAAGTAGCAGATAGGAACTAAAAAACTAGTGTTCCAGCTCCGTCTCTGCAAGAATTGGGTATGTGTGTTATGGAGAGGGAGCTGTTGAGATTGCAGTTATAGTCCCCTTTTAAGACTGATTCTGATTCTCCTTGTAACCCCAAAATAAAGAGAAACCCTCATGCGTTCAAATGTGTAGGCTTAAGGCAACAGTAACAACAACAACAACAACAGTTGCATAATGTGTGCATGCACATATGTAGGTTGACATTTTCAAAGCAGTTTATGGGATTTGTACACCGTTTTATGATGATTTAAACCGGAACCAGTTCTACACAAACTTAAACACGCTTTATATATAATACACGTGTGTTTCTGAACAGCAGTGGTTTAAATCTTATAGAAATTCAGATGTAGGATTTTTACACTTAGTGTAATTCTCATCAAACTAAGGTCATGTCTACATTGCCCCGTAGTTCGGACTATGGGGGCATGAATTGCTGTGTGCAGCAAAGTGCTGTGCAGTAACTCTCCTCTGTGGCCGCTGTGGACGAGAACTTAAAGGTTCCCAGGTCCTCTTCAAACAGTACTACTAGGGACCTTCAAGTTTGTACCTACCACATCCACACAAGGGAATTACAGTGCAGGATTTTGGGGCATGCTGCTGTTCACATTCCTGTAGTCCAAACTGTGGGCAGCATGGCCATGCCCCAAGGAATCTCCATGTCTTGTATGTGTAGATAGAAAAACGGTGTTTTAACTATGTAATCATGCTTATGTAATCTTTAGGAATAGTATGCTCCCAAAGATTTGTCTGTGAGTGTTTGTATGTAGAGAAGTATAAATGTTTGGATTTTGAGGGGGAGAAAGAGGCAAATACAATATTTCATAGATTTCTAAGAGTTAACGACAAACAAGGCCATGAATTAATTTGCACCATACTGAAGTGGCTTCATGAATTCCAGAAGCAGTTTCATCTATTAAAGTTGTAGGGAGAGGGGGTAGAGAGAATTTTTTGCTGTAAACAATCATAAAATGTCAAGAGGGAGACGTGAAAAAATCCTATATTGTTTTGTCAATAAATTATTATTTCTCCTATATAGATCACAGAAATAGGACTTTACTCTGGAAACAGCAATATTTGATACCCCAAGCAGCTTATTCCTAGCTCAGCTCACACTTCACTGAATACGCTGATCGATTATCCGCGGCTTAACCAAGCCTTCTCATTTCCTGCCTTCCATTACGGTGCTCAATCAAGCCGACGGTTCTTTGTGGCCTGGCTTGTGCACTGAGATAAGCCATCAAGGCATGTTTCTATTAGAAAAGCTCTTGTAGATGGAACAGTCATTAGATAACACTAACAGGTTTAAAGGTTGCAGTCTTTGTGTTGGTTCAGGTTAAGAGGACAGGAGCCAAAAGGCAGCCTCCTCGAATTGTTTCATTTGAGGTGCAGGGAAGATTAAATAGCACCATATTTAATACTCTTACTAATATCGTTAATGTCTGTCTTCCTTGCTGAATCCTGAGCACTCTAATTTTTTGGACAATATTACTATGTTTACTAGCAATAATTTGCATCACCACTCATGTTCGTATAAAATTGATGGTGAACAATATTAATTTCTAAATAAATATGCTGAGTACTCTCTAAAAATGCACGTGTTTCAGTTCTAAAGATGACCTTTATGTTGCCAAGCTGGGTTTTGGTTTATAAGCAGCTGTTTGGTATTTTCATAATTTAGTCAAGAAATCAAGAGCACAGAAAGTGCTGTCCTGAGGGTGCGGTGGTGACCTTGAGGAAGCCTGGAACCAACCCTTTCAGCCTAAAACAGGAAGAAAATACATGCCTGCCACAATCTCTTCACCTTCTGACTTTGATTTTTTTCCAGAGGGTTAATAAAAGTATTCCTGGTTTTCATTTGAAAATAAGCAAGTACTGAAATAATTTCTCCTACAGCAGGAGACAAAACGTTGGTAGCAATTCTACACGCAGGGGAAAAAAATCAATCAGTGAAGCAAGCCAAATCTACTGCCCTTTGATTAAAGACAGGTCCGTTCTGTGTTGTTAAGCATAATTGGAACTGTTTCCTGGAACAAAAAATGATTCCTTTTCAGAGACAAACATTGTCCAAAAGATTGTTAATACATGCAAATAATCCACAATAATGAAAGCTAATGTCAATTTAAAAACTAGTTTTGTGGGTCAGAGCGTCTGCACATTGCAGCATGTAGAGTATTTCTTTTAAAGGGGGAGGTTATTTTTAAACATTTAAGTTAATGTGTTAACATCTCTTATCCTAGAATTTATCAGCTGATCTTTTTGTGTAAAGGATTTCAGTTCTAAATAGGAATTTTAAAGGAGGGAGAAATTTTCCTTTTCCTTGTTTTCCACCTTCTAGTTTGCCGCTTTTAAATAGCTACTGCTCACTGAATCCAGCGTGTCCATCTGTCATCTCCAATGTACTGTATATTGCTTCCAAAGCTACTTGTGATTTAACATAGTAACTAAATAGGGCAAGTAATGAGAGAAACTGCTTAAACACTTGGAGAGGATCTGTGGGACATCTGTGACCATTTGCACAATTTGTTAATCATAACCCTGGGAAGATATTCTGACCCTGTGAAAGCTTTACAAGAGATTTGAATATTAATGTGCAATAGCTAGGTTTTTTAAAAACGTCTATGTTAAAAAAGAGGCTCGCTATTTTTGATTTGTCAAATTAATTTAATTGAACCCAGAAGATACTTGTGCCACTTTTATAGGCTACTTGGGATTGGAGTTCATACTCCAGAATAAAGGGATAATTTATTTCACATGCAAATGGATTAAGTGTTTGTGTTGCAAACTGGTTGCTAACAGTAACATGTTTATTTACAAGCCAGGTATAGTCTTTATTTCCGGTATCTGTGGTTGGAAAAACCTACATGCTCTTTTATTTTGAAATATTCCAGGAGTAGATGACACAATTTTTATTTAGTGAAAGAGAGAAGCTAAATGGCAAAGAGAACCTTCTAAATTCAATAAAATGAAACTTAAAAACAGTTGCCATTCTCAAGATGCATGCTAGTTCTGAATTTCATAGATATCCGCCTGTCTGTAGCTTTCGTATGAACGTCTTTAAAAGATCTATGTAACACTTCATTAACAAGAGGACGTTTGTTCTGGTGTGTGCACACGCTTCCTAAAAAAAAAAAAAAGGCTGTCACAAAAGTTGGCATCTTGAGACATCGTGGTACAATCTACTCTGTAACTGACTATAGTTTGACTTGGAAACTTGGCATGCAGTACAGTATGTCTAGGAATTTTGTTGCAAAGACTGATATAATTGTAAGGAGCAAGATTCTCATAGACATTTTATAATTTCAGTGAGAGTGGAAGATCAGATTTTAAAAAAATGCCCTGCTGGAGAGTAGACATTCAGAACAATTTTCAAGATTATGCTTTTAAATTAATTGGACAAAAAGCACAATCACTGTAACAAGAGACCTTAAAAGGTAGCTCTGATTTGAAAAATACTTTCTGATATTGGTGGAGCAAAGATTGCAGCAAATTAGTATGTCAGCGTATTTTTAGTTGCATCATCTGTCTAGGGGTTTATATAGAACTAGTTATTTGCACAACTCGATTGTAAACAACAACGTGTTTTGTTGTTTCTGCATTCTGCTTGCAGCCATTGTCCTGCCATATAGGTGCATTGCATGATGCAAAAGAAGGAACGAGTCAGCATTTTGGAGTAAATTGTGCCCCTCCATTTTGAAACATGGTGTCTGTACATTCAGTTCTCGTCTGGCTGACGGGTTAGTCAGCTGGCAGAGTTTCTACCCTGTTCTTTCTTTTAAATTGCATTTCAAGTGCCCATTTTACTGCAGTAATTTTCCTTTTAGGGGTGCAAAGCACAGAAAATTGGTGCTTTGTTTCCATACCCCAAAAGATGTCTGCAAATGTGATTATCCACAGAACTTTGAAACTCTGGTTATGCAACCAAATATTTAATACCACCTTCTTTCCCACACCAGTTGCAAAGTTCTAAAAGTGTATTATTCGTGCCTCTGAGTTTCATAGAAAGGGTAAAGACAGAGAAGAAAACTTTTTTCTATGGTATAAAAGCCCCTCTAATTCCCTCCCCCCCCTTCTTATTTGCCTCTTCAGGACTATAATTGGAACTATCAATCTAAAGCAGTCAGTACTGTTCCTGAAATCGAGTGGCAGGGTTCAGTGTAGGGCGACTTTTTGTTCAATTAACCCTATCAGTGTCCTTTGAAGACACCATCGTTTAAAAACAACAACAACAACTATATTTAATTACTTTAAGGGGATAACCCCACAATAACCTGTGCTCATGATTGTGGTCTCCTTTGGTAGGCATCATTCCTTCCTCTAACTAATTTTAAAAGTTTGTTAGCATAATTTTGATTTTCAAGTCTGGGTTACTCCCATCATTAAGAAGGTGAGATTCATTGAGATCAGCTTGATTAACCTCATTGTGCATTAATTAGAAGCCCCATGCCATCAGCCCAAGAAATGCATGTTTAAATCACTCATTTATTTATTTTAAGGGAATGTTTCCTCACATGTTACCCTGTCTGTCTGAAATACAGGCTCTGCACTGATCAGTTAATGTGGCAGTGTAGTGGTCTTCTAATTTTGTAACAGGTGGGCTCCTTTGTTGGATTCATTTTCAAGTATTTCATAGATACGTGGCTAAGGCAACATGGCAAATATATTCTGAATTCAGGCCACTACCATGTAAACTCTGTTAGGCACCTTTGTGTAAAAGGGAAATCTAAATAAAACTTGCTACTCAGCCCACAGTTGCACCCTCCTCCCCCCCCATACTGTGAAATAATTTCCCTTTTTAATATCACAAAGCCAACAACAAGAAAAATTAAAAGCTACAATCAAGGCTTTCAATTTAGGGGGTTAATTTTTTTCTTTAAATCAAGCCCACTGAGTCAGTTCACCTTTTCCAGAGTCTCTTCAAATGCTGCATCGAAGGGGTTGTAGATTGCTACCTCCTGTGTAATTCTTGCTGACCTGGATCTCTGTGCCACTTTTTGTTGAAACTGATGAGTTGTGTGAAACTGGCAAGGGGATGCGATGCAGACATACATTTGTTTTATTAAATTTGGAGGTGTGGATTGTAGGGAAAAAATAAAACCTAAAATAAAAGAGATACTAGTGGGCCTGGGGTGAAAATAACACCAGTAGATGGGTATTGGCAAGTATTTTCCAGTTTAAACAGAACTGGAATATCTGCTAGCATGTGTTACTGTTAGGGTTGCCACAGGCACTCAGTATGAAGCCAAATATTTAAGACTTCTGGCTTTCTATGGGTAAAAAGACTGCCAAAATTAATTGCTGTCTAAATGGGGATTTCTCCCTCCCCCGTCTCTACCCAAATCTCTACCATTTGCTTAGTTCTGCTGCTAGTCATCTTCAAATTAGAAGGTGAAGTAAGATGAACCCAGGGAGTGGGCAGACTGTGAGCAGCGGGAATAAGGCTTTACATGAAACCTTGGATTTGCTGAAAAATAACTGTTTTTCCCTACCAAAATAACAGACAACAAGCAACATGCCTTAAAATAAGGTATATTTATATTGTACTTTGACCTTCTAATAGCACCTTCTCATAGACTTTAAGGTCAGAAGGGGCTATTATAATCATCTAGTCTGTCCTCCTGCACATTTCAGGCCACAGAACCTCGCCCATCCAGTCCTGTAATAGACCTGTGACCTCTGGCTGAGTTACTGACGTCCTCAAATCATGAATTAAAGACTTCATGTTAGAGAATCCACCATTTACACTACTTTAAACCTGCAAGTGACCTGTGTCCAGTGCTGCATCCAAGGATCTTGGGGTTCTTTATAAATATTAATGAATTAATCCTCCACACCCCTGCTAGAGAAGGAAGTACTATCAACTCTATTTTATGGATCAGAGAACTGAGGGACAGAGAGACATTAAGTAATCTGCCCATGGTTGTACAGGAGGTCCATGGCAGAAACTGGAATGGAGCCCAAATCTCCTAGTTCTCTTTTAGCCACAAGTCTGTCTTTAACTTGATAAAGTGTAGTGGACCTTTAAGAAATTATCAAAAAAAAAAAAAAAGTGGCCTCTCCATATCCCCACTTGTGAGATGCCTCCTACAGTGCTGCTAAGCTTTGGTTTTCCAGGTTTCCAGGAAGGCAGTGCCCTTTGGATTGCAGCAGTATCCCCTCATGGCACTGAATGGTCAGAGCTGAGGTTATATGAGCCTATACGCTCAACTGCTTTATTTTCTTCTTTTACATGGCGAGCTTTGCTGTGTGCCTGGAGAATCATGTGTGTGTGGCATAGGGTTTTTTGCCCCAAACTCTCCTGTTGATTTCCTGTTACAGTTCAAACTCTTAATAGTTTAGCTACATTTTAGAACAGTAATTGTAGGTAGTCACAGTTCACATTCCTGGTTCACCTCTGGCTTTTGGTTTTGGACATCACATCCTATCCAAAAGATAACACATACTAGGTTTAAATTGCATATTTCAGGCCCCTCCATCTTCCTGGTTGCACATATGGCTGCCTCCTGTGCCTTGGAGAAAGCTATTCCTTGGTGGTGGTTCAGCCTGGTGCTCCAGTTTTGGCACAAAAGTACAAGCATACTCGATTCCAAGCCTTCCTCTTGAGGAAGGCCTATGAGCCAGGAAGTCCCCAGATCCATCCTTTGTTCGGGGTCCTGATCCTGTCTGGGAAGTGAGGGGATAGAGAGCAGAAGTTATCAGTGCCAGAACTACCACCTACCTTGGGTACCAATTAAAAGGAAAACTCACTGTCACTTCCAGAATGGAAATGCAATTGAATGGGAACCAGGCTCCTGTCAGTCTGGTGATGCTGAGGTGCCAGAAACTTAGATGGTGCCACTTTCCAGATAGGAATTAGCTGATATGATTTCCTTGGGGCCACAGTCTGTCTGTCTACATGGGAAGCCTTTATCTAATTGGTGTCTAACGCTCCTTGGATCTCTCATCTTACTGATACTCAGCATTCAGAAGTACTTACCCTTATGCTTGAGGGACAGAAAAGCAGAACGAAGAGGTTGCTGAGTTTGGTTGGTTCTTTGCACTGAGGGACTTGGTGTTGTCAGAGACAAGGAAGAATAAATGTTGCTGTGGCTACCTGGAATGGATAGGCAGATCAGAGGTCTTGGTTCTCGCTTACTTGGTGCCAAACTTGCCTCCAGCTCTTCCTGTAATACCAGACTCCTAGACTTCAAGGTCAGAATGGAGTATTGTGATCATCTAGTCTGACTGCCTGCCTATTGCAGGCTACAGAACCTCACCCACTCCTGAAATAGACACCTAACCTCTGGCTGAGTTACTGAAGTCTTCAAAACATGGTTTAAAGACTTCAGGTTACAGAGAATCCATCATTTACATTAGTTTCACCTGTGCCTCATGCTGCAGAGGAAGGATTCCCCCCCCCCCCCCTTCTCAGGTGCCCGTGGCTGCGCCGGGCAGGAGGAAGGAAGATCGGCTCCCCTCACACAGCAGGCACAAGATGGTGGCTCCCAGGGTGGTGTGAAGGGGCCTGGCGTCCAGCAGCCGCTTTCCATCCCCGCCCGGACAGCGAGAGGGGCCATGGCAGCGGCCTTGCCAGCGGCCCCCGGCGGGGGCACCCCGGACCCGGGCGGCCCTGCGCTCCTGCAGCCCCACTGGAAGTGGGTGGTGGGCTGGTCGGGCCCCGTACCCCGGCCCCGCCACGGGCACCGCGCCGTGGCCATCAAGGAGCTGATCGTTGTCTTCGGGAGTGGGAACGAGGGCATCGTCGATGAGCTGCACGTCTACAACACAGCCACCAACCAGTGGTTCATCCCGGCCGTGCGGGGCGACATCCCTCCCGGCTGCGCCTCCTATGGCTTCATGTGCGACGGCACCCGGCTGCTGGTCTTTGGGGGCATGGTGGAGTACAGCAAGTACAGCAGCGACCTCTACGAGCTGCAGGCCAGCCGCTGGGAGTGGAAGAGACTCAAGGCCAAGACCCCCAAAAATGGGTCGCCCTCCTGCCCCCGCCTGGGCCACAGCTTCTTGCACAATCTGACCCGTGGCAAAATTCCTTCCCGACTCCAAATATGGTGATCAGTTAGACTCTGATCATGTGGGTAAGAATCGTCAGGCAGATACCTGGGAAAGAATTCTCTGTAGTAACAGAACCCTCTCCATCTAGTGTCCTGTCTCCAACAGTTGGGGATTTTTGCTACTGGCAGTCGTCGATGGCCCACAAACCATTGTAGGCAGTCCCATCATACCATCCCCTCCATAAATTTATCAAACTCAGTCTTAAAGCCAGTTAGGTTTTTTTGCCCCCACTGCTCCACTTGGAAGGCTGTTCCAGAACTTCACTCCTCTGATGCTTAGAAACCCTCTGATATATTTATAGAGAGCAATCCTATCTCCCCTCAGCCTATTTTTGATTAGGCTAAACAAGCCAAGCTCTTTGAATCTCCTCTCATAAGGTAGGTTTTCCATTTCTTGGATCATCCTAATAGTCCTTCTCTGCACCGGTTCCAGTTTGAATGAATCTTTCTTAAACATGCATCTGAAGAAGTGGGTTTTTACCCATGAAAGCTTATGCCCAAATAAATCTGTTAGTCTTTAAGGTGCCACCGGACTCCTTGTTGTTTTTGTGGATACAGACTAACATGGCTACCCCCTGATACTTCCTTAAACATGGGAGATCAGAATTGCACACATTATTCCAGATGAAGTCTCACCAGTGCCTTGTATAATGGTACCAACACTTCCCTGTCTCTACTGGAAATACCTTGACTGATGCATCCTAGGACTGCATTCGCCTTTTTCACGGCTGCATCACATTGACACTCATAGTCATCCAGTGATCAACCAATACAGCCAGATCTTTCTCCTCCTCTGTCACTTCCAACTGAGATGTCCCCAGTTTATAGCAAAAATTCTTGTTGTTAGTCCTAAATGCATGACTTTGCACTATTAAATTTCATCCCATTTCTATTACTTTACTTTACAGTTATCCAGATCTTCTTGTATGATATTCCAGTATTAGCTGTTTACTAACCTTGTGTCATCTGCAAATTTTATTAGCACACTCTCACTTTTTGTGCCAAGGTCAGTAATACAAATGTTAAATAAAATTGTTCACAAGACTAATCCCTGAGGCACTCCACTAGTAACCTCCCTCCAACCTGACAGTTCTTTTTTCAGCATGACCCATTGTAGTCACCCCTTTATTAACCAGTTTCTTATCCACCTTTCAATTCTCATATTAATCCCCATCTTTTCCGATTTAACTAATAATTTCCAATGTGGAACTATATCAGATGGCTTGCTGAAATCCAGGTAAATTAGATCTACTGCATTTCCTTTGTCTAGAAACATTCTCAGAAAAGGATTTCAGGCTGGTGTGGCACGATCTACTTTTTGTGAAACCATGTTGTATTTTATCCCAGTTACCGTTCACCTCTATATCCTTAACTACTTTCTCTTTCAAAATTTGTTCCAAGTCCTAGCATACAATTGAGGTCAAATTAACAGGCCTGTAGTTTCCTGGATCACATTTTCCCCCTTTCTTAAAACTAGGAACTATATTGGCAATTCTCCAGTCATAGGGTATGATCTCTAGGTTTACAGATTCATTAAAAATCCTTGCTATTGGGCTTGCAATTTCATGTGCCAGTTCTTTTAATATTCTAGGATAGAGATTATCCAGGCCCCCCAATTTAGTCCCATTAAGCTGTTGGAGTTTGACTTCCACCTTGGATGTGGTAATTTCTATCTCCATATCCTTGTTGTCATTAGCCATCCTGCCACTGCCCCTTAGCCTCATTTAAAAACTAAGGCAAAGTATTTGTTAGGTGTCCTTAGAACTCTGGCAAGCTCTCAATCTCTGGTGATGGTGTGGCTCTCTCCAGGCTGATTCCCTTCTGTCATTAGCTAAGTTCCAGTTTTGTGCTGGTGTGATCCAGTTGTGGGTCTCCTTCAGATCTGGAGAATGTAACTCCTGATTCGGACTCCCTGTTCCAGGAGCTGTCAGGATTGGCTTCTGCACCATCCAGGGTGGCATTAGAGGCTTACCTGGGTAGCTGTTGTGACAAAGGAATTGTAGCTTCTAGGCAGTGTTCACAAAGGGTTTTGCCATGGTGGCAGGATTCCTCAGGCACCAGGAAATGTGTCTGTATGCATACGTGGACAATTAGCTGATTTACGCTTGCACTTGTCAAGACTTAGAGGGAATCCCTGGGCCACTACTTAGGTCATAGATAGTCAGAAGAAAACCTTTACTGATACCCTTGCATCTGAGTTCTTCCGCTGAAGGGTTTTTCAACACTTGCCATGCCATGAGCCTCTTGAAGGCAAACCCTCAGGAGTGAGTTATTTTGGATCTCATGGGCTGGCAGTAAATTGTGCTCTGAACATAGAAGACATGAAGACACCTTAACTGTTGTCTTTGTTGGGGACTAAAGGACAGTGTACTGACAGGAGTCTTCTCCATCAGAAGCCATCCTAGATGTCTCCATTCTAGGCTGGGTACTCACTCACAAGTGAGAACGTGGTGGCTGGAATCCATAAGAAGCCAAATTCCATATCAAGTTCTAGAGCTGTGGGCCCTATAACAGGCTTTCATATCTGCTTGATCTTTATTCAGAGACCACGTAGTAGAAATGGTGATGGATGACACAACAGCAGTACTCTCTTAACAAACAGGGGGTTCTCTGATATTCGTTATGTTGGGAGGAGATGGTCCTCTGACACTTGTCTGACTCATTGAACTAATCCTGTGGCTCTTCCACCTTGCTGGCAAAGAAAGCAGGTCCTTGGGCAAGTTAAGTTGCAGACTACATGAGCAGAGCAGTCTGTGAAGCAGTTGGATCATCTTGTCCTGTAGGCGAGAATGTCTTTCCAAAGAGATCTCTCTCTGTCTCTGAAGGAAACAGAAGTACAGTGTCTTCTGTTTTGCTCCAGAGGAAAGATGGACAGAAACCTGATGACAAGTTTGCTTCTGTTGGACTAGAGCATAGATCTGCTAAATACTTTCCCACTGATTCCATTACTTGTTTTGGTGATTAGACAGGACAAGGTGCCTCGTTCATTCTTGTCATTCCAGCTTGGGCTGGATGAGAGTAATACTTGGAACTCCTGGCTCTCATGAGTACCATCACTAGATAGTCTGAGTTCTAATCCATTCTGCTTCTCTATCTGTGGTCTTTTCACCACAGAGCTTGGCTCGTGAGACACTGACTATTTATGATCTAGCATGTTCTGCAAGAGTGTGGATTGTCTTGCTGCAATCCAATAAAAGCTTTCATGCTAATGTGTTGTTTCCCCCAGATGGAAACTGTTTTCTCTGTGGGCAGCAAATAGCCTGTCTCCATTTTCTGCCCTCGTTTAATTGATTTTGAACTACGTTATTCCCAAGGTATCTTGTCTCAGTCTGTCCTTGTCCTCAATCAAGGAGCACTTACCTGCATTACCACCAAATGACAACTGTAAAATCATCAGCCATCTGACAGTTGCAGGATCCCTCAAAAGACTGTTTAATATCTCCATCAGTCAGAGAACCTATCCCATGTGAGATCTCAATGGGGCTGAGACAGTTAATGGAGGCACCTTTTGAATGCTCTGTCTTCTGCCTCTCTCACAACAGCATTTTTAATTAGATCTGCAAGAAAAGCGAGTGTCGGTCTTTGGTTGCTGTTCTTTCCCTCTGCAAACGCATTCATGGTCTTCCATAGAGGAGAAAGTTCTCCTTTGTTGCATCCAAATTTTTTACCTAAAGTAGCATCTAGTGTTCCACTCAAAGCGGACCACTAATCTCCCCAAACTACCTTCTTACCAGTGGGAAACTAGCCTACCTATCCTAGATATTCAGAAGAGTTTGAGTTTTGATTTTGGATTGTCCTAACGTATTTGGGAAATCATTAGAAGTTTTTGCTTCTGCAATCAGTTCATACCTAATCAGATTAGGTGATGCATTGAGACATGCATTTTCTATGGTGTCAGTATCTCAGGTTATTAGAGCTCACTCTGCCAGGGCTAAGATGGCATTGAGAGCCTGCCTTCATAACATTATCATTGTAGAAATCTGTAGGCCTTCTACCTGAAGCTCTTTTCTCATATTTACTCAGCACTCTTCTCTTGACTGGGCATCTGTAGTGGAGGTTTGGTTTGGGAGAGCAGTTTTGCAATCTTTGTTTAATTAAAAATCCTCATGCTTCCTTCTTGGGAGTTGTGGCGCTTGCTAGACCCTACAAATGGGAACATGGAGAGGTCACCTTGAGGACATTGTAGTTTTGTTCTTTGAGAGCGTTGCTTCTGCATCTTCATGCTCCCCATGCACCTTCCCTCTTATCGTGGGAGTTCTACTCTCTGAAAGACATTGGAGTTTAGTGAAAGGAACTGAGGTGGTTAGAGACCATGTGGCCTCTTGTGACCTCCAGTCTGAGCTTTCGGTGTTGTGAGGAGTAGTGGTGAGGACACAGGAAGCACTGCTTTCCTAGAGTTTCTAAAGGCTTGCAGTGCTGGGAGAGCACATTTCCCCACCTGGGAATATGCAGAGGCAACTCTTCCAAAGAACTGCAGTTACTGGCTGGTAAGCTTTCTTTCCCCCAGTGCTTGCATGTAACTCATTACCATTAAGAGAATTTATGCACTTGCATTAAGAGGAGAGCAAAACCTTTAAACCCACAGTTAACTTTTCTGTCTTTGAAATGTCTCTGAGATTTAAAAAGATTGGGCTGACTTAAGGTACTGTCGGAGATAGTGATGGTAGCCAACGAACCTGGCACATCAGACAAGTCATTTATCTTTTACGTTATTTCTCTAAATCTTTAACAAAGCGCAGGTTCTTCTCTAAAGCTTGGACACATTTTCATTGCAGTTTGTTTTTCTGAACTGTTTTTAAGTCAAAGTAGTATACAGCACACGTGGTAGTAATAGTGTTTGGAGATCTTTTTTTGACACAATGCTGCCACTAGCTGGCCCTTTTATGGTACTACGTGTGTTTTTTAACCAGAGGCTTAAAGAACAGTGTTTAATTGTAAGTTGTGTGTTTTTGATTAAATAAGAATAATAGACATTGTTATAACAGGCTAAAGGGGAGGAGGGACAGCAAGAACTTAGGCTAAACAATCCATAAATATTTTTAATCTAAATTTAAATATTTGAAGGGTGGTCTAGAATTGGTAGGAGAATTGCAGTGTAAAAAATAAACATTCTGTGCTTACAGTTGCCTCATTCTGAAGGAATGTTAATTTCCCTTTAGGCCTTCCTGTGTTTCCTTAAGTGTTCTGGAGTAGCAGCAAGAATTGGCTATTGAGGGATTCAGAGACACATTAAAGCAAAGATTCTATACATGTCATAATTTTCTTTATCTACAAATTATTCTCTTGGTGAGAGGTATTTACATTTTAACTTCCTGTTGAGAAGTTGGTAGCTGGGGGTGGGATTCATAAATATAGACATAGCAAGTCAGTGGTTAGATTCTCTGGTGAGCCTCAATCTCTCCCCTTATAAAGAACTTGAATATCCAGAGCCTGCAAATGTTGGGTTTAAAGTGTGACATCTTTGTTGCCAGACAAGAATGTAACAAAGAGCCCTCAACGTGATGGGCAAAGCAGTGGCTCATTGGGAAGGCTTGTGGGAAGTCTGCTGTCCAAAAATGGCCCCATTGGGTTTCTCTTCTTTTTGCTGCCAAGAAGGAGCTAATTGCAGCTCCTCTGTATCTGGCTAACATTAATTTGGATTTGTTGGAAGTTGAGGGGTAAGAAGATTGCTTGAGTGCAGTGAGAACCCAAGGATGCTGCCGACTCTCCACTTCCAGGGTTGGTGTTGGCTGGTCAAGCAAGCGCACCTAACGTTGCATGGAAATGGATGTCACTTGTTCTCTTTAGACTTATTAAGGATGAAGGCCTTCTGTGCTACAAGTACCACTGCCCTTGGGTTTTTTTACATTATATGAATATTTTTCTGCTTTTGATTCTCCTTACCTCAGATTTTGTTCAGTGGTACTTGAGTTCTGTGCTTTGGAAGATGGGTGTGACAGCCATGATCTCAATTCCTTTTCAGTAATGCCTTAGACCTTCTTTTTCAGAGCAAACGGGACCATCTCCTTATGAATGTCAAATGGTACTATCGCCAGTCGGAAGTCCCAGATTCAGTCTATCAACATTTGGTTCAGGACCGACACAACGAGAACGGTGAGTCATACTCTGTAGTGTCAGTCTTAACTTGCTTTTACATGGACATTTACTGGAGTCAAGGGGTGCTTACCAGTCTGTGGAAAACAAGATCAATGTTTATGCATAGGGATGTGAGATAAGAACTGTCAGTGTGAACCAGACATTAGAATGCAGATGATGAGGTCCTTTAATATCTATGCCCGGGTTCATTTTAGCAGCATATGGGCCCTAACCACAGCTATAATCTGCTGCATCTCAGTTATGATGATTTACTGTACTGTATGTATTAATGTTGTACTTGGAGACAGCAGATGGGTAAAGTTATTGGCATCCCTTGAGGTTTTTTTGGACTATACAAATTATCATTTATGAGATCAAGTTGCGTTAAGGATAAATCATGTAGCCCCTTTTACTCTTGAATGCCTCTGACATACTGTATTAGATCTAAATTTTTGCCAAAGAGTGGTTATTTAGCCTTATCTTAATGTGTATTAGTACTCGCTGTCACATAGTACGACAGTTAGTGTTTCATTGGAAGCGTTGCTAACTGATTCTTTCCCCTCTCTTCCACCCACCAATTTTTGGACTAAATAGGAACGGCCATACTGGGTCAGACCAATGGTCCATCTAGCCCAGTGTCCTGTCTTCCGACAGCGGCCGATGCCAAATGCTTCAGAGGGAATGAACAGAACAGAGCAATTGTCGAGTGCTCCATCCTCTGACGTCCCATCCCAGCTGCACAATAATAAACTGTTGATTTTCCTAATAGTGGCAGAGACAGGAATTCTTAAATCTTCCAGGATCATTTTTGCCTGGGCTTCAAGAGAGCCATAAAACTTGATTCCACTCTTCCTAGCTGGAAATTTCCTTGGGGCAGCCTCAAAAACACTGAAAACCTTTGGAGGTGAATTGTGATCTCAAAAAAAAAAAAAAAAAAAAAAAAAAAAAAAATCATGCTTTAAAAATGGAACACTGCCATTCATATTTAAGTATCCAAATAGATTGGCATATAGTGGTATAAATCTATGACTATATGGTGATGTTAGGAGGGTCGTTATTGTATGTGCTGTAGTAAAATCTGCATGAGTCTAATGATTCACTCTCACTGATTCACTCTCACCCAGGAAATATGTGCACAAGGCCAAAGCCCACATTTTTCATAGCTTTATGCCTTCTATTAAGTAGCATCGTCTGTGCGTATAAAATATTTTTATGTTCTTAAGTAGGGATTATTAAAGGCATCATTGATGACTCGATAGTCAAGGTTGCATTTTGGATTTTAACTACCTATTTTAAAATATGACAACAAATGTTCTTCACAGCCAAAATGACACCACTGACTTTCAGCACACAGATATGTATAAAATTTTAGAAAACTCCGGCATGTAAAACCGCATAGAACAGACTGTCTAACAGACAGAGCAGGTGGGGATGAGAGGTTACAGAAGAAGGTGCTTGCTCTGTACACAAGGTACTTTCTCCTGTCGTGCCCAAAAGAGCTGTTCCGTTCCTGCACACTTCTTAAGGGGTACAGCAGCCCTTGTATAAAATGGGGCTAATAGTATTTCCATACCAAACGGGGAGCACAAATCCGTTAATATTTGTGAGTTGCTCAGTATTATTGTAGCGAGTGCCACAGAAAACCCTATTTTAAAAATATATTTTTAATGTTTGTATAACATACAAAGTGCCTGTGAATCTGCAGAGGTAGATGCTTTGGGACTCTGCAGCTAATGTGGTGTTCTCTTTTCACAGACTCTGGACGAGAGCTTGTTATTACAGATCCAGTGATCAAGAATCGAGAGCTCTTCATTTCAGATTATGTTGACACTTATCATGCTGCTGCCCTCAGGTAAGTGACAGAAGACCTGGTGCAGCATCCCACAGCAGGCTTGGCAGGGAGGAAAAATAGCACTGAAAATCTTAGAACATAGGAGGAGAGCTGTCTTTTGTCCTTTTCTGTTTGGGGAGCATTAGCATACTGCTCAGGCTCCTTCTCACCACATGCAATAATTAACTTGTGTTATCTGTTCTAATTTGAAAAGAAGCTGTGATTCTAAAAATCTCATTTTAATCTCAGCTAATCTATGGTGTTCAGAAGATATTGTTTCCCATCATTGCAAATTTAGATTATTGCTACTTATTGTAGGAATGGTACCCTCCCTTCCTCTCTGTTTCATTTCACCATTAACAATAACCTCCCTTTGCAAAATGACTGTTAGTGCAGCCCTGATAAATTGCATTAAAGACTTTTGCTCTGAGGCAGAAATCATTGTAGCTCAGTTGAGAGCTCCATTAAAAGCTAGCTGTATAAACAGAGGAGGTAACGGACCCCTGTATTGTTCTCTGTTCTCTGCCCTTCTGCTCTCTTTGCCCAGTTAGTTTTTAACTTAAGTGGCTAACCTTTGACCATGCAAAGGGGGAGACACCATTACTTACAAATGTTTTCTGATAGAAATACTAAGGCATTATTTTTACTGGCATCCATCGAGTTTTCAGCTTGCTGAAGGAGTGCATGGATATTGTCAAAATGTGAACTGAATAATCTCCCTGATAATAATGCTCAGATGGTGTTTCAGTGAAACCATCTGGAGACATTTTCTTTGTTCAAAGCCACTTCTCTGAAGCCTTTTACTTCAAGGCAAATTAGCTGCAACTTGTGCTGTAGGGGAGGTGAAAAAAATCTTTTATTTGACTTATTACAGGATTTTAGATAAACTCAGAACATTCCAGTGGTGTGCTGTAATCTTCCTGAAACTCCAGAGTGGTTGTTGTGTCTCAAGGAAGGTAGCTTTCCCATATTAAATTGACATACTTGGAGAGAAGAGCTAGCTAATGTGAGGCTGGCTGGATTGTTGAAACCAGGCTTGTAAATTTAATTGTCATCTTAGACACTGAGAAACTGAAACATGTGTATGGAATTTCCCCTGAGAGTATTGTAGATTCTTTTGTGTTCTCATTCTCTTCCCCCTCTATTTAAAAATAAATAAATAAAATAAAACCCAGAACAAATTGGAGGCAACATAAAACACAGAAAGTTCATAGATTAATTTGAGACAAAAGACTGATATACCATAGATGGGATTCAGAAAATATTCACCATGAAAATATTTTAAATTACTCTTTAGAGTACACTTCCTGTTGGCTTAGTTTTATTTCCATTATGGCTTACGTCTTCCATTTGTGGCAATTCTTATATGAATGTTTTCAGTTGTATTTTAAAACTAGCGCTTTTGAAAAATGAAACAGAGCTTCAAGTTACATTTCTAAATGTTGACGTTCAGGAACGTATTTGTTTACATAGCAAAGAACTGAGCGCATCCTTTCCACTCATTCTCCTCTAGCTAGTAGCATTTACTATGTGCCAGTAATTTTCACAGCTGCCTACAAGACACAGATATAAGGAGTGTCACTTCCCTGATGATCTGACAACCTAAATGACAAAATAGAAAAGACTAGATACATTGGGAAGTCCAGAAAAAAGATTAATTTTAAATTTAATTTAATAAATTAGAACATTACCATGCCCTCCATGCAGATGGCCGTCCATGACTACACAGAAAGCTGATGACACAGTAGGAAATATAACCAAGTATCCCAGCTCCCAGTCCACTGCTCTGATCAATAGAAAACTTTAATTGGAAAGTTCTTATGGAACACTATGTAAGTGTATAATAAACACAATTGTCTTTTACTTCAGTAGCAATACTTAATATTACCTGCATAAAATTCCATGATCAAAATATTGTATTGCTTTTATGTGTCTGGATAAATGCATATTCTTGATTTTAGTTATTATTTACTGTACCAGGTGAATTGTCTTGGGGCATTATTCAAAGGAAAGTTTAAAAAAAATTGATCTGCCTTAAAATTATCTGATCAAAATTTCCTGTGAAAGATGAAAACAAATACCACCAATTTTTAATTCCTTAGCTCTCTTTTCAAGAAATTAAGATGAAATGAGCAGTGAACAGGATTGTCAATGCTTCAAGAAGGCTACAGGTTTGATTTAAACTGCAGAGGATTTTAACCTTGCATTGCAGTCTGACGACAGCTGACCAAGAAATAAATGTTTGCTTTGCCTCTGGCTGCAGAAGCTGAGAATTAGGCAATCCTAGTGTCTGATTATGTAATTCCTCCTCACATGAGTAGTCCTGTTGACTTCTTGGAGAATATTCATGAGAGTAAAATTGCAGGACTGGTCCCCTAGTCATTTTTGGCTTTGCAGTAGCCTATGTGGGTAAAGAGCTTGATGCAGAAAAAAATTGCCATTCTTAGCCACATTTGGTTGATGGAACTTTCAGAAGCGCTTTGCCCATGAAAGGGTTGCAGAAGGAAACCGATTAGTGTCCTGATAAGTTTTCCACTGCAGCCTTTCAAGTGTAAAACATTGCTACTGTCTTTACAGAGACCAAAAATAGGCAAAAGAGCCCAGAAGACAGTAGGTAAAATAGCACTTGCCAACCTCAGCGCTTTTATGAGGCTTAGTTAATGTTTGTGAAGAGCTTTGAGATCCTTGGATGAAATTAAATCCAGAGTATTATTGTTACTAGTGATGGTCCATCTAGAGGAATGAATGGTCAGTGACTCACAAATGGAAGGAAATGCTTGTTTCCGTTCTTTTGGGCCTTGGCTACACTGGCGCTGTACAGCGCTGCAACTTGCTGCGCTCAGGGGTGTGAAAATGCCCCTCCCCTCCCCCCCCAAGCGCAGCAAGTACAGCGCTGTAAAGCGCCAGTGTAATCAGAGCCTGCAACGCTGCAAGCTACTCCCCTCGGAGAGGTGGAGTACTTACAGCGCTGCAAGAGCGCTCTCGCAGCGCTGGCGGCGCGACTACACTCGCGCTTCACAGTGCTGCCACGGCAGCGCTGGGAATTCCTGAGTGTAGCCAAGGCCTTAATGTTAAAGATATTTACACTGCTGAAAAGAAAGGTAGTCTTGTGATTCACTAGTCTCGGTAGTCTCCACTTGCAGGTAAAATACAACTGCAAACATCTACCCACAAATACCTGTGATAAGTGTAAGTCTCTCTAGTTGATTAGCCATTTTCCTCTGATGCCCTCTTCTGAGCTGTCTGATTTACTTCACTGCTGTAAATTGCTGTGCAGTGTTTTACAGAATGTTTACAGCAGCTTCTGTGAACTAAACAGTTTAACAAACCCATGAGCAAGACAGCAGAGAGTGAAACATTTTGCAGCATAATTCCCTTTGTGGCTATCCTAAATGAGAACAAAAGATGAGTGCTTTGTATAGCAAAATTTATAAAGAAATTTCTTAACTTTTCTATCCTTAAGGAGATAATGGGAAGCAGGGTTTTATACTGGGCGTATTATATATTAGAGGCCAATCTAGAGGCTTCCGTGGGCAGATGGAACAAAACCTTTGCTAGGTGTTGTTATTCCTGATGAAAAAGTAATTGTGTTGTTGCAATTATTTTATATTGTTTACAGTGCAATCTTGCTAAAAATACTTAGCCAATTAATTTGTTTTTGATCTGAAAATTGTTAAAGCATACTTACGAGGTTGTCTTGAAAATTTATTAGATAAAACACCAAGTGTACTCACCAGTTTCATCAGGGTGGTGATTAAGACTGTCATTTTACTCGCCCATTAAAAAAATACAACAACACACCTCTTAGTTAATTAATAGTAGAATTTTGTACATCAGCTTTAAAGAGTTAGTTATTAAAAAGAAAAAAGAGAGATTAAAGCCAGGGGCTGGAGCAGGGATGTTCAACATTTTAAACATTGCAGTTTGGGGCAGATTTTCTGTTTAAAGGTATATCCTGTTAATTTGTGACTGCCCTGGAGAGGGTCCTGACTGAATAAGATTAATGGATGTTTCTCATTGAAGTTAATGGGAGAATTTGCCTGGAAGTCACTGATAGTAGGGGTGGATCTTGCATTATTATGAAGTTTGGGCACCTGCAAGAGCACAATGCATCCCTTGACTGATTTCCGAAGTGGAGTGATGCTTATCTAAATGAATGTTGTCCAGCATGGATTCTAATACCATTTGTTCTCTTCCTTTCAGAGGGAAGTGTAATATCTCCCATTTCTCTGACATATTTGCTGCTAGAGAGTTTAAAGCCCGAGTGGATTCATTTTTCTACATATTGGGCTACAATCCAGAGACAAGGTAAGTGAGTCACCCTGGCTAACGGAAAGTTTTACCAGAGATTGGTGTGTTGTAAGAATATGCCAGCTGCTACAGGAAAGAAAAGAATTAAAGCCTGGGATTCAAGTGTGATGTAGATAGAGAAGGGTGAATAATGTATGTGCGCAGATGGTGATGCATATAAAAGGTAATAAGCAATTTATAATCAATAATTCTGACACCAGCAGTGACCTGCTATGCCCACTGGAAGTGCTACTGAAGGTTGGGGTTGTGTTATTGCTGGGGGAAGAGAGACTTGGAGAATGGGGAGGGCTGTGATATTTGTGTTTAGAGAAGAAGTATAGAGAAAAGGTTGGAGGAAGGTGTTTATAGGGTCCATGTATTAAGTAAAAATAAGACACAGTGGATTACAAGGCTCCACAGCATGTGGTGACATTTTAATAACATCCCTTTGGAGAGATAATGAACCTTAAAGCACATTCTTTGAACTTTGGTTAAAATTGAGAGAATGTGAGCATTAACCGGCATTTGCAAGTCTCTCATTGGGAAAATGCACATTCCCAACAACACCCACAAGTTTTCCTATAAGTAGCGTTGCAATTGTATATTGTCAATTGTAAGGTCTCTTGCAAGTGTGGCAGTGCATGGGAGCAGGGTCATCACTGTGGATGTAGATAATTGACTGAACGGAGCTCTTCTGCACAATCCCTACCTCAGATCTACTTGCCAAAACAAATTAGAGGCACAAAATAGAATTCAGCCTGTTTGAATCAGGTGTACGTCGGGGAGAAGCTGCATTCAACAGTCTTACACATTCAGGTCCCTGAACCTTTTCTCTGTGTGTCTCCAATCACCTGTACAGGATGTCTTAAAACTGATTTTAGTTGATACCTCCATCAGTTATTACAACCAAAACACGGTTACTATTTTATTTAACATCATTCAAATAGTCCTGTAAACATACATGATGCTCTGCAGACATCAAGTAAGCATGTGCCCTTCCCTGCCCTGGAGGGAGAAAAATCTAGGGGCCTAGTCCTGTAAAACACTTAGGGCTTGTCTTCACTACTGGGATAAATTGACCTAAGTTATGCTACTCCAGGTACGTGAATAACGTAACTGGAGTCGACGTAGCTTAGGTCGACTTACCCCGGTGTCTTCATTGTGCTGAGTCAATGGGAGATGCTCTGCTGTCAATTTAGTGGGTCTTCACTAAGTCGACACCTGCTGCATCAGTTGCAGCAGCCTCGATCTCCCCAGTAGTGAAGAGAAGCCCTTAGTTTCAGGAGTAGTAACTCACAACAGTGACTAGTACCCACTATGCCCTGATGAAGGATATGCTTTTTTAATACTACATAATTAACTTGTGGAACTCATTGTCACAAGATTTTATTGAAGGCAAGCAGGATTTAATTAGGGATTAGACATTTACGTGGATAATAAATACACATCCATTGTTACATTAGATTAAATGTTTATAAGAATATAAATCTTCATGTTTCAGGGCATAAGCTGAAATTAAGTACCTGCAGTTGGAAAGAAACTCCCTGTGTGAGCAGATTATTGAATAATTGTCTGTTGTGAGGTTTCCTGTAGCTTCCTCTGAATCCTCTGGCACTGGCCACTCATCTTAAATAGGTTATCAGACTGGTGCATTTCCTACATGCATAAGGAGTGTTTGCACCATTAGGTCCCAAGATGTGCATTGTATCCAATCTGCAGTATTGAGCATTGCAAAAAGACATGAAATCCCATCATGTTTACAGAAACCTTCTAATACGCTATATGTGAAAGTACAGAGAGCTTGTGTGTTTCATTTCAGCACAGTGAATACGGCAAGGAATGTGTTGTCAGGGCACACCTTGGTGGATGACATTGAAGTGATGTTGTTAATTTAAACCTCAAACATCTCTCTCAATTTTCATCTCTTATCTCTTTTTCTTGTCAATTAATTTAATTATTTTGGGGGGTGTAGGTAGTGAACTATTTCTATTCATATTCAAATTTTGCATTTAATAGCAAATTGCTAGCTTTCCCTGAGAAATGTCACGTGTGTGACTCTAAGTAGATCAGTGCAGGTTGTGTAGAGCAAGCAGCTGATGATGTTCTCATGGCTGTTTGAAAACTATTGGCACTGAGAGGATGATTGAAATAACACCACTGCATAGCACTTTACTTTTTCAAAGCACTGTTCAAACATAAATCAGCTAATTACTCACAATAGCCTGTTTCAAAATGTGTTTTGTCTGGTTGGATCCAGCCAGATTTTTTTTTTTTTTTAAACACCGGCTTTTCTGAGGATATTCACTTTTTGCTCAGTGCCTTTTTAGTGCTTTTCTACACTAGAAAAATGGGTTAAAGTTACGCTGAGTGTTTTGACGGACTTTGCTCTAATCACAACTTTTACTTCCTAGTGTGGATGCATTGCAATGCTTTATCTTGATTGCCCAGGTCAGGGTGTACCTCTCCGTCAAGGTAAAGGCATCGCAGTATGTCCATGCTAGGATAAAGATTACGGGTATATCAAGATTAGCTAATTAAAAACCCAACTTGACCTTCACACAGTTTTCTGGTGTAGACACTTACATTCAAATGATAAAAGATGCACAATGCTGTTTGGCTGCAACTAGAAAGCAGGGTATTTGTGCTCTGATTAGGTTCTGTTCATGATGCAGATCTGCACCATAGTGCTACTTACCTACATGACCATGTGTCTACCTAACCAATCCAGAGATTTGGAAGACTGTTTTATTATAATTATTGGTGTTGAATGTCTTTTGGTTATTTAATGTAAATCCAAAAGTAACATACCTGAGCTGCGGAGTTTGACTTCTGCAAATAGATTTTGTTGTTTGTCGTTGGATGCTTTCTGTATAGTATGCCCCACACACATACATGTATACAGTTAATACATGTCTTTTTCTTAATGAGTTTGTCTCATTTACTATTGAAGACAAGATTCTTTGTGCTTTTCAAGGACTTTGAGAGACAACTCAGCGTATTGAGAATCCAGCTGTTTTCTGCTTGCTCTTGGAGAACCAACAGAAGCAAGATAACAAGAAACACATTCTCATTTATATTTTAGGTACAGCAAGCAGTAAAGCTTTTGCCAGGGTTTATTCATCAGACGTGCACTCTAAAAGTGTGAAGATGTGGTGTAAAAAAGCTGTCACGGCAGAGGTGTAATTGATGAGCGCTCTTGCCTTTCAAAGGGTTCTCAACATTTAAAGGAAAGCAAATTTGGTCCTTTATTTCCTCTTTTAAAAACCTGTTCAACATGGGTTTAGTGGGGGGGGGGGGAAATTAGGGGCATCTTATTGATGAACAGCTAGTTCCAGTGGTGATTTGTGTTTTCGGAATCCTTGTTCCTTCATGCACTGGGACAAATTTTGTCCTGCAGACATCAGTAAACCATTCCTTGCTATACTTTAATAGTTGGTGTTGCACATCAACAGGATTATTATTATCAGAATAAAATATTAATCTCGGATGTTGGTACTGACATTTTCTACCTTGCATTGAGCTGTTAAGCAAGTTAGTAAGTAGGTCTGGAATATATTCCTAGCTGTCACTGAACTCGTAGTCAACTAGGAAAGGAACGTTCATGTTATACCAAGCACTTTAATAATCACTCAGCTAAATAAGTATGTACTAGATAGAGTGTGTGTGTGTGTGTGTGTGTGTGAGAGAGAGAGAGAGAGAGAGAGAGAGAGAGAGAGAGAACGAGAACCTATGCTCAAAACCATTTTTAGAAGTACTTGTCATAGTTTAGTATCTTCATTCAGAGAAAGGAACTGCTTTGCCATTTTAATGATACATCGCTACACTTTACTTCACAGGAGCACCCCAGTTTGAGATAAAGTAGGACTGAAAGAATTACCTTTTACCATTAGCAAGCAAAGGAAATCAGAGGGCTGCAAAATGTCATTTTTATTTTGAGTTTTGGTTAATAGCTATTAACCCTGTTAAGTTAACTAATGTTAACTCAGGTAACGGTTAAGTTAATCAAAACTCAATAAAACTTGCCATACAATTAGATCAAACATTCTGATTTCCAGTGAATAATGAAGCCAATTTTTCATTTACTTGTAAGTTCCAACTCTGCAGTGTAACCTCTGCACCTGCATGTAGTCCCACTGAAATCTCTGGGACTCTACAAATTGCAGGATCAGGGCCATGCTTTTCATTATTAAATTGTCAAGATGATGACATCTGTTTTTTTTCTGTTAATTAAATTTGTGTAAATTATCTGACAATTAAAATATTTTGTATTTATTTATATTGATTAGAATTTTAAATATTGCACCAGCATTTCCTTGAATGTTTATTGTTAGATGAAAAGACCTTCATAAAATACTGTGATCCTTTGGAAATAACCAGACTTAATTTAAACTCACTCTGAGGTGCTAAGGTGCCAGGTAATAGAAGGCATAAAACGATAGACTTTTAGATTAGATAAGGATGGAAGTGGAAGGAAAGAGTTAACATTAGATTAAAAAGGGGTTTTGAATAAAATGCCACCAATAAACCTTGCTGTCTCTGTAATGGGCCTCTCTCCCAGGGACTTCAGTTTTGAAAACATGTGCTTTTTGTTTACATCTGACATCATCCGCCCATTTTATAGCTTAACTTTTTCTGCTCCATCTGAACCTGTATGTGCTGTCAGGATGCAGGCCAGTGGGGTAATAGAATTAGACCTTTGTGTTTTTTGAAAATTATATGCAACAACATAGGTTTAAAACCTTCACAAAAGCTATTGAATTTCAATTGAGAAGCATAAATAGGCAAAGCAAATTGGAACTGATGTACCATTTTACAAAAGCACTAACTGCACCAGCTTGCATTAAACAGCCATTCTTGGAATTTATGAGCCAGAGTTCAGTTCAGCCCAGCCCGTGAAAACAAGCAGTGAGGCCCAGGATATTGTTGTCCATGCCACTTTTCTTCTGTTAGCTTAAGTGGTTGCTCCCCAGTACGTTACCTCCCATTTAATTCAGCTGTTAGTTCTTACCCCAGCCAATAATATAACTCTAGAAATAGAATGTGGAACACCGTGTACGCACATCTCTTGGTTTTTAGAAATGAGTTTGTTTTGGCACATGAACTTGTGCATTTAAATTGGTAAAAGATAAATAGGACTGTGTGTGGAACCCTGCTGCTTAGTTGTTAAAATACGCAATCTTGTTTTTAGGGTGTGTGTTGTTGCTTAAATACACGCAATCCTAATTCTGGTATACATTAGAATGCGTGCATTCAAACCCTGCTTACAATAGGGAAACTGAACATTTCCCACCATTGGTAACATCAATTCATAGGAACGGGTGTTAGCAACATTAGGAGCTCTAGGATAGGCGGGATATTGGCTGCTAAGGTTGTCTTTTACCATTTAATCTTAGCCTGCTGGGTACAGATCTAACCGATATGGTTCTAAAAATGCTATCGGCGGTTGAAGAAGCCCTGTCTATACAAAGGTCCCTAATGTTGCTAGCATCAGCTCAGCTGAACACCTAATTGATGATAGCAACAATGTCAGTTTTTTTCAACATTTCTATTGTAGACAAATCTTTAGAGGCAGTTTGATAGAGCCTGTTGGGTGTTGGATGAGGACTTTAAAGACTCCGATTCTATTCCCAGTTCTGCCAATGACTGTGGGACCTTGGGGAAGTCACTTTACTTCCCCGTGCCTCCATTTCTCCTCTCTAAAAAGTAGATAATGATGCTTAACCATGTTTTTGAAGCACTTAGAGACATGAATGAAAACAGCTATATAAGTGCTCGGTGGTGTTCAGATGCAATTTTTGGGATGCAATTGGGAGGGTTTAAATAAAGTTTAAGGGTCCATAAGCCTTTTGCTGGTCCACTGCATGGGATGAATTTAATTTATTTGTTGTCCTATTCTAGCAGTTTGCTTACATGGGTGCCAATGAAGGTGACTGCAATGTTGTTGTCAAGTTGGTCACAGGATATTAGAGACACAAGGTGGGTGAGGTAATTTATCTTTTATTGGACCATCTTCTGTTGGTAAGAGAGAGAATCTTTCGAGGTTACACAGAGTTCTTCCTCAGGTCTGCCCTGTAGAAGAGCTCTGTATAAGCTCGAAAACTTTTCACCAACAGTAATCGGTCAAATAAAAAATACTGCTTCGCTCACCTTGGGTCTGTAATGAACATGACTGTCATTTTGATACTCAAAATGGTGGCTGAGGTGTGCATGGGAGAGGGGCTTGGCAGCAGGGGGATTGAATTGGGTGGGATGGAGTGTAGTGCATGGGGCAGTTATGAAGGAGAGGGAAGAGGAATTTGTCAAATGGGAAAGGGAACTGTGTCAAGGGCACTTTCTGGGTAGGCATGCCCACTTGTCTTTCCCATATACTTTGATACCCTGCACCATCTCACCATGTTTCTGATGCAGTCTGTTGTCCTAGTGCACATGTGCAGGGCCCCAGCATACCACCTGTCTGCCTTTGTATTGTATTGTGCAGATGAGCGCGAGACATTCCACATCCTGGAACAGCCTGCCCCAGACTTCTACATGTTGATTTGCCCAAGTTCAGTGGGCAGGTGCACACCTGCTTCCTGCTCAACCCTTCAAACACTTATTTTCTGCAACGCTAAATTAGTCAGTGGCTAATCCAAACAAGAGGAAGACTGTCTGTCTGTCTTGCTTTGAAGGTGGAGAGCACAGGAGTTTTGTAGAGATAATTCAGTGTGATAAACACATGCATCATTTCTTTTAGAACTGAATTAAATGTGTGTATATAAAAGCAAATTCGTGTTAACAGTAGACTTTCTGACTTGCTGATTCTCAACAATATGCAGTTAAAATGTGGAATCATTTCAAGTTCTGCTTGTGTTAATTGCTTTGTCCTTCACAGTACTTCCTCCACTGCAGTGAATATACAGGATCTGCTCTTTAATTCCAGGAGTAAACTGTATACATTTACTATAGCTTGTTTTTCCCTCCTTATTTAAAGCTAGTGCAGGAATCTGCAAACTATACACAGGTCCGGACTTTCTTGAACCTAATTACTTGGAAACCAGAAATATAAAAGATTAATTTCTGTACAATCAGATATAACAATCACGTGTCTTGAAATGATACTCTGCATAGCATTGTTATGCATCAGGGAACAGAATGATTATCAAGTCTTCAAAGCACAGATTAATTTTAAAAACAGAAATTTAGGGAGAGATTGGAGCCTGGTGTATTTAGAGACCCAACATATTTTCTCTTTGCTTGCAGAGCTCTTAGTTTTTATGTGCGTCCACAATTGCTTTGTGATGTTAGGAGGCAAATGAGTATTAGAATAATAAAAACGTTGGGTTGGAGAAACCTTGAGAAGTCTAGTCCAACCCTCTGTGCTGAAACATGACCAAGTACATCTAAACCAGGGGTCGGCAACCTTTCAGAAGTGGTGTGCCAAGTCTTCATTTATTCACTCTAATTTAAGGTTTCGCTTGCCAGTAATACATTTTACATTTACAGGGGCTGGCAGATGGAACCCCAGGCTGGCAGCGGGCTGAGCAGGGCCGGTGGCCGGGACCCCAGGCTGGCAGCAGGCTGAGCCGCTCTGCTGCTGCTGGTGTGGGGTTCTGTCCGCCGGCCCCTGCCAGCTGGGGTCCCCGTCACCAGCCCCGCTCAGCCCGCTGCCAGCCCGGGGTTCCATCCATCCAGGCAGGACATGCTGAGCGGGGCCGGCGAACAGAACCCCAGGCTGGCAGCAGAGTGCCATTGAAAATCAGCTCATGCGCCGCCTTTGGCACGTGTGCCATAGGTTGCTGACCCCTGTTCTAAACCATCCTTGACGGGAGTTGGCCGACCTGTTCTTAAAACCTTCCATGGTGGGAATTCCACAGCCTCCATTGGAACCCTGTTCTAGCGCTTAACTACCCTTAGAGTCAGAACATTTAAATTAATATCTAACCTAAATCTCCCTTGCTGAAGAGTAAACTGATTAATTCTTGTTCTGCCTTCAGTGGACATGGAGACAATCAATCATCGTCCTCTTTATAACGGCCCTTAACATATTTGAAAACTCTTATCAGATCCCCCACCCTCATTTTCTTTTCTCAAGACTAAATACGCCCAGTTTTTTTAACTTTTCCTCATAGGTCAGCTTTTCTAAACACTGTCATTTTTGTTGCTCTGCTCTGCACTCTCTCCAGTTTGTCCATTTTTTCTAAAGTGTGGTGCCCAGAATTGGACACACTACTGCAGCTGAGGCATCACCAGTCCCTAGTAGAGTGAGACAAAATGGAGAATTGGCCTGAAATCACCAAGATGAAATTAAATAAAGACAAGTGCAAAGTATATTGAAGAAAAAAATCAAATGCACAATCAAATTTAGAAGCTGGGAATGGGCGACGGGATGGATCACTCTGATTACCTGTTCTGTTCGTTCCCTCTGGGGCACCTGGCATTGTCCACTGTTGGAAGACAGGATACTGGGTTAGATGGACCTTTGATCTGACTGTTCTTATGTTCTAACTACAACATGGGGAATAACTGGTTAGACGGAAGTATTGCTGAAAGGGAACTGAGGGTTATAGTGGATCACAAATTAAACATGAGTCAGTGTGATGGGGGGAAGGATAGCTCAGTGGTTTGAGCATTGGCCTGCTAAACCCAGGGTTGTGAGTTCAATCCTTGAGGGGGCCACTTAGGGATCTGGGGCAAAATCAGTACTTGGTCCTGCTAGTGAAAGCAGGGGGCTGGACTCGATGACCTTTCAAGGTCCCTTCCAGTTCTAGGAGATGGGATATCTCCATTAATTTACTTATTTATTTATTTACTAGAAGACTAATATAATTTTGGGATGTATTAACAGGAGTCTTGTATGCAAGACATGAGAGGTAATTGTCCCACTCTATTTGGCACTGGTGAGGCCTCAGCTGGAGTACTGTAACCAATGCTGGGCGTCACAGTTTAAGAAAGATGTGGACAAAGTGGAGATAGTCCAGAAGAGAGCAATAAAAATGATAAGTTTTAGAAAACTGGACCTATGCAGAAAGCTTTAAACAACCAACCAACCTGGGCAAGTTTAGTCCTGAGAAAAGAAGACTGAGGGGGGACTTGATAAATCTTCAAATATGTTAAGAGCCATTCTAAAGATGATTGATTGATCTCCATGTCCATTGAAGGGAGGACAAGAATTAATCAGCTTAATCTACAGCAAGGGACATTCAGGTTAGATATTTATGAAAATGTTCTAACTAAGGGTAGTTAAGCTATTGAACAGGGTTCCAAAAGAGGTTGTGGAATCCCCACCATGAAAGATTTTTAAGAACTGGTTAAACATCTGTCAGGGATGGTTTAGGTTTACTTGGTCCTTCCTCAGTGCCGGGGTCTGGACTTAATGACTTCTCGAGATCCCTTCCACTTCCACATTTCTATGAGTCTATAAGTTTGTCTTGCATCCTTGTATCTTTGTCTAGATATTTATTGATGTGACTTTCATTCCATCTGATTATAGATAATCTGATATTTTTCTATGGCATCATTCTATGCAGTATGAACAGAGATGTGTTCGTCTTTTTGTTCCCCTCTCCTTTTACACTTCACATTTGCTTCTGATTTTGGAAAATGATGTTGTATCTCGAGGTACAGCTCGATAGAAAATGCAATGTTTTATCGGCCAGTAAGGAATGTTTACTGCAGATAAATTGGGATTCAAATAGTCTGCAAAAATCCCAACTGAATTTGCTTTCTGAACTTTTTCAATGTGCTGTTACGTTTTCCTGATTGAAGTGCAGTTTTCCATTTTGCTTTAGGAGCGCTAGAGTAAGTCACATCAGACTGGTATAATCTGTCTACTTTGGAGAAACTCTGAAAGAATACATTGAAGTGGTACGGTATGTCGCAGGCAAGGAGGTTATAGATACTCTCATCCTTCTGGTATAACTGCATCTGGAATAGTATGTTCACTTGTGTGCACCTCATTGCCAGAAATGTACTGATATATTGGTGGAGGGAATACCCAGACCTGATTAACATTGAAGAGTTTTTCAAAAGGGATTTGAATGAGGAAAAGGTGGTTCTTCATCAGCAAGGAGATGGAAGGAGTTCCAAGTATAAGGGGAAGAGTGTGAAAAGGATACAGAAAGAAGGGAGATTTGGTTGTAGCACAAATATCGGGTGTGTAAGAGGAAAAGCAGAGAGTTAGGTAGGAGTGGAGTTGTACATTCTTCTACGTGGAAGGCAAGAGTTTGAAATTGATGTGAAAGGCAAAGAGAAGCCCGTAGAGGTTTTGAAGAAAAGTGAGTAGGATTGAGAGGAAGATAGTTTTAGAAGTTCTACGAGGTTTCCTTTTTAATCCAGTTTAAGTCAAGTTGCTGTAAAAACATTGCTAAATTGTACTATTTCTTACTGAGCATGACTGTGGCAAATGTGTATTCATTGCATATATTTCTTCATTTAAATGTAGTTATTTTCCGTGCAGCATTAAAGTAGCTGTGGCTTCAGAATATGGGGGTGGCCTTGAATACATTTGATTAGTCCCCTGTGTCTTACAAGATGCATCCACTAAACAAAGATAAGCAGTGGAATATGTAAATATGTGATCTGGGGTCTTTTCGCCCTTTAAAAATACATTTGAAATCCCCAGTTTAACACACGCACAACCATTTAGATTCCATGCCATGCAAGTTGCAAGCACTGTTTAATTTTCATGAAGGTACTGTACCTTTGTTATCTATCTTAGGGTTCTATAGTGCCACCCATTGTCATAGTATTTGAGAACCTGTCAAGTAAAATAGATTAGCAGTATCAAAGTTTCTGTTGGACTTCATGGAGTTTTTGGCACTTCTCACTTTTTGGGGTATAAAAATTCTGCTTGTGGCAGAGTAGTGTGTTAGCGATTGGGGATGAAGAAGGGGTCAGGTAGAAGGGGATGTTAGTGTTGTGTATGTCCTCCTTGTTATGCTGGAAAGGCTTTGTCACCATGGAAGGCTTTGCAATGTTCCCTAGGGAATTGTGTGGGCATCCATGGCATAGAAACCAAGTGAAGGGGTGTGTGTGTGTAGAGAGAAACTTATTCAGGAAATTGCTTATTTTAACTGCAGCGTGGTGTGCTTGAAGTTATTCAGATATATAGGATGGGATTCTCAAAGGAGCCTAATGGAGTTAGGCACCCAAACAATTGAATTTCACGTGACATGGATACATGTGCTAGCAGGGTACTTCAGACGTGCAGATGTTTTGCTAATGAGTACCCTAGTAGTCATCATTTATCTTTCTCCAATTAAGATAACTGTTCAATGGGTATAAAGTGGTAAAGAGCTATGGCTGGGATTTTCAAAGGAGCTGTGAAGCCAAATTCTGGCTAATGCAGTTTTGTTCAGCATGACCGTGCAAACTTGCAGTGAAATAGAAAGGGCTCAGAGTATATTTTCTCACAGCTGGAGTGACCCATGCAAGCTGGTATTTGCATCAGAATAGTTCCGTTGATACAGGAACCCTGGTCTGAAAGACCCATCCTGAATCTGATACTGCCAGTAGAATGGCTCATAAGAGAGGAATTGAAATAGTTTTGTTTGTAAATGTATCAAATTAAAATGAATGCCAAGATATTACTTCCAAATAGAATTCTCTGAGATGTTTAATAATGGATGCCCTTTTCCAGAAAATTCTTCTTAAAAGGAAAATCAACACCAACTACGTTTAAAATAACACTCAATCTGAATTACGAGACAAAAGTAAAGAAACTCCTTTTGTCTTTGTCTTCCTCCTTAACTCACTGTGAGTCCGGTTAGTGTTGGGGGCTCAGAATAGTGTCTGGCCCTATGTGTATTACAATGCGTAGTGCAGTGGAAGGTATGAAAGGTGAAATGATCACCTCGGTTCTTAATTTACTTGCTTTTGTTCTTCACATCAGAGCCTTAAAATTAGTGCTCGTATTTTGTGTCACTATGTATGTGGCGTGGCAGGTGTTTTAAATAAAACAAATCCTCCAGCACATGGTAAATCACCAAGCATTTGTAAAAAAGAAATATCGAGGTGGCAATTTAATTATGGCATAGAAAATGCACAGGGAAAGTCGTTCCCAGTTGGGTAAGCACAGAGAGACTCTGTATCTCTTTTTGAATGAGGGCAGGTTGATTTCCCTCCCATACATGTGTGCACAAAAACAGTCCTGCAAGGTGCTGAGTGCCCTCCCCTCAATGATGTCCGGGGGAATTGAGGGGGCTTAACATCTTACCAAGATAGGGTCATCAACATAGCGTCCTGCTTGCGAATGGGACAATTTACAATAGAACATCGTGTAACCTCTTAACTATTGATCACATCTATTCAGGACGCTATGTTGATGACCCTATCTTATGGTTAAGAGGTTACACTCCCCTTTTCCTCCTCAGACTCAGTGGGGTTTTCTCCAGACTGGCTAAACGCAAAGGAGAACCATCTTGAGGTTTCTAACCCAGGGTCGTCATAGAAGAAAGACTTTGTCTCTCATGCCCACTTTCCCTACCACCATCAGGGAAGTGCTTTTGCTTGACATGGGCCTTGGTCCAAGCAGAATGTGCCCATGTGTCTTTACTGCAATCATGCCCTCTTATCACCAATAGAATGAAGTGGAGAAAGAGGTAGAGCTCTCTGAACCGCATACCCTTTTGCTCTCAGGATGCAGCAGCTCAAAACCAATGAGTTGTGCTTATCCTCTCCAGTGTTAGCCCTAGGCCAGCAATCGCCCTTTTTCTCTATCTGTGCTGTGTTGCATTCTGTATTCTTACATCTCCTTCTTTCCTCCAGGTGTTACAGATGAATGTGTGTAATTACATTGATGTACCAGGGCCATTGTGTCTCTGGAGGAGGAGGAAACAGGAACAATAATTGTGATAGTGCCTACAAAAGCGTTACAAGTTTGGTAGAACAATATAAGTTGTTTCCCCTTTTATAGCACCCCCTATCAGAGGACCTCAGATCACTTTTACAAACAATGGTAATGGGTTCATTTTAAATACCTGGATCAATAGCTGAACTTAATATTATTACTTAGCATGTATATAGGACTGTATGTATTCAAAGTTCTGTTTGGATGTTAGCTAACTTGAGGATCTTCTTGGCAAGGCAGGTTAAAGTGACATGAGCAGAAACTAAAGCAAGCCATGTCCTTGGTGGGGCATGTTCTTTCCTAGACCTTTTAAGTAATCCAGGTTTAGGGAGGCCAGATGGGGAGGCCCCAGACAAGGAGTCATTCCTCTAGGACAGTGGTCACCAACTGGTTGATAGCGATCGACTAGTCGATCCTAGAGGATCTCCCAGTCGATCGCGATCTCCGGTGGTGTAGCAGGGCTGCCGTTAAGGCAGGCTCCCTGCCTGCCCTGGCCTCACGCCACTCCTGGAAGCAGCCAGCATGGCCCTGCAGCGCCAGGGGTGGGGTGGGGGGGCAGGGGTTTCTCTCCGCGTACTGCTTCTGCCTGCAAGCATTGGCCAGGAATGGGGAGCTGTGGCCAATGGGAGCTGCGGGGGCGGTGCTTGCAGAGAGGGGCAGGGTGCAGAGCCGCCGGAGGTAAGTGCTGCCCAGTGGGAGGTCATACCCCAGCCCTGAGCCCCCGCCCGGAGCCAGCACCCCAAACCCCCTCCTGCACCCCAAGCCCCAGCCCTGACCCCCACTCCCAGAGCCAGCAACCTATACATCCTCCTGCACCCCAACACTCTGCCCCAGCCCTGACCCCCCCACCCAGAGCCTGCACCCCAACCCCCTGCCCCAGTGCTGACCCCCCTCCCAGAGCCAGCACCCTGTTTCCCCTCCTGCTCCCCAACACCCTGCCCCAGTCCTGAGCCCTCTCCTGCACCAAACCCGCTGCCCAAGGCTCACTCCAGAGCCTCCTCCCACACTGCAAACCCCTCGGCCCCAGCCCAGAGCCTGCACCCCCTACCGAACCCCAACCTGGTGAAAGTGAGTGAGGATGGGGGAGAGCAAGCAATGGAGAGGGAGGGGGATGGAGTGAGTGGAGAGGGGCTTTGGAGAAGGGGCAGGGTAGATCCTGGGTTGCCCTTAAATTCAAAAGGTGATCTTGGGCATAAAATGGTTGGAGACTGCTGCTCTAGGATCTGTTTCTGGCTCTGCCGCAGACTTCCTGTATGACTGTGGTAAATCATTTGTCTCTGTGCCTCAGTTTCTTCATCTGTAAAATGGGGATAATATAAAGACTCTGGAACTTTTCTAAAGGGGTGATGTTTATGGTATAGGTGTTCTTTATCCTTTTAAAAATGAAAGCCTACAAAACATACATAGGGGCCTCTCTGCCTGAAATGGCAAGTTGCTGAGAATGGCAACTGGATAGATGCCCTGAAACAAAACTTGGGAGTAGTGGGAGTGAAATTGAAATGGTAAGGGGGAGGGGACAGGGTCCTTGTATTTGAAAGCAGTCACCAGGAAAAGACTGTGATGCAGGTATTAGATAATTATCCTTTGCTAGTCTATTATCCGGGAAGGTTTGTTAAAACAATCTTGTTTTAAATATTTGTTGCACTTTTGCTTTGCATCTCAGAGCTTTTGACTTTTTTACATATAATTGAGTTGATGGGATGTATCTTTACAGTAGCTAAAATGTTTAAAAGAACAGTATTTAAATAGTTTTTGATCAGACTCTACTGTAGTCCGGAGATCCTTTTAAAAAACCAAATAAACCAAACAACCCTTTACCACTGAAAATCTGGTTCTTTAACCATTTGGCACATGTTCTTTAGTCAAGTTCAACAGAGAGCTGAATACAAACTAAGTTCCCCTTTCTCTCACTTTTAGATTACTCCAGTGGTGGGCATCGGCATCATCCAATGATGTCGGCCCAGCTCTGGTAACTGTATTTAAACAAAATCGTTACTGCAGAGCCAGTAAAACAAGACCAAAACATTTTGGTGATATCTCCCCAAAAGTATTAATTGCAGATCTTTAAAATATATTTTGGGAGTTAAAGGTAGGACCCCTCTCAGATATTAAAAGTACAATGAATTTTTCCATCAGATTTTCATTTCAAAGTTATTTTCAAACGTGGAATGTAAAAAGACCCGTCATAGTTTCTTGATTTAAGATAACACAGTAGACTGAGTCTGGGGCAGTTCGTATAAAAATATGCAGTTGGAATTTTTGTATCAGTGTATAATCTTTTTTAACAGTCATATAAAATTGTGTAGTAAGATGCAGAGTCATGTAGTTTTAATTAAGACTCTTCTAAGTGACATAAACAGTGTAACCCTTGAAGGACATGGTACTGCACCCATTGAAGTCCATATTAAAACTCCGGTTAACTTCAGTGGTGCAGGATTGCAGTAGGAAGGACTAGGCTAGACTCCTTGGGACTACAGGTTCAAATTCTCACAGGGTCATCTCAGTCCTTTATTCTTCCAAGGTGTACACACACTGAGTTTTGTGAGGCTCACTATGTGGGTAAGACCTAGCTTCTGGGTAAAGCCCTAATAACTGAGTTTCTTTGCGCTTGCTTGGATGCTAAAAATTCAGTGGCTCTGTGCCACATTTCCTGAGGAAAATCCGTTACTTCTTCCTTCGCTGCTGTGTGGGGTGCTGTGCTGGTTGATTTCCTGATTGCTGCTGCCCTGTCCCCAAAGGTAGATGCATTCCAGTTATTGTTGAAAAGATTCCTGTTTGTACAGTTAAATGCTGCTTGGATTCCTTTGGGAAGGCACAAGGTAGAGACGTAGCAGGGGCTAGTGTAAAAGACTTGGGGTCAGGAAATGTAGGTTCTATTCCTGACTTTGCCACTGAATGTGCTGCATGATCTTAAGCATCTTGCTTAACCTGTGATCTGTCTTCCCATCTATGAAATGGGGATAATAACTTAGGCTTTGTCTACACTAGAAATTTGTACTGCTTCAGCATATCCGTATAGCGGGGGGGAGGAGGGGGAACCTTTTTTCTACCAGGGGCCATTGACCCACAAAAAATCAGTTGTGGGCCAGGGGGAAGGTGACGCTGAGGCTCGGGGCTTCTGGCCTGTGGTGCGGAGACTTGCCACGGGCTGGATAAAATGAAGCAGTGGACCGGATCCAGCCTGTGGGCCATAGGTTCCCCATTCCTGCAGTATAGCTAAAGTGGTACAACCAATCCAAGTGTGGATGCAGGTATGCTGCTTTAAAGACATTTTATACAGGTATAGCTATTGCTATCCAGGAAGCATAAAGCACCTTTATACCAGCATAATTGAATCCACATTAGGGCTTTACCAGTGTAGGTATTTTGAATAATAAAAGAAAAGCCCTTCTAACTGAAATAGTTACACCTATAAAACTCAAGTGTAGACCAGCCCTTGGTCACCTTTGCTAAGTGGTGTGAGATGCTCATCAGCAATGTGCTGATATAAGTGCAAAGTGTTACTGGTGTTTAATATTGGGATCCTCCGGCAAGCTGCATAAAAGTACCTCTGTACTCAAGTAATGAAAGTGATTTAAAAGGCTCGAGGCAGAAGCTTGCTACTTTTATTTCCTGGAGATTAAAATGTTCTGAAGCCTCGAAGCCTCTGTTCTTGACATCTGTTAAAATCTAGACTGTCACCCTTTTAACTGAGATCATTTTTTAAAACCGAGCGGTGCAACGGTGTGGATTTCCTCAGCCTTGCTTGCATGACCCGTGTGGGGCACGGAAAAGAGACCTTCCCAGCTAAAATCGCCATAAAATAGTCTCCTTGAGCGGCTCCGTTCCCAGGCGTTGTCTCTCTCAGCCCCCCCTAGCCACGGCCCCACTTCCCTGCACACTAGCTTGGTATGCCGAAGCTGCAGTGTCTGTTCGCTGCTTTATTTACGGAAGCAGCAGGGCTGAGATTGATTGCGCCGGGAGACAGTGTGTGGATGCGGGAGGGTCACAGCACATGCTCAGTCCTGTCAGTCCGAGGGCGAAGTTTCTGCGTTCTGCGTGCAGGCTTAGGTCATAGCACAAGCTCAGTGAAAGCTCTCTGAGGTCTCTCAGACGGCATGTGCCTCCATTTTGAGTGGTTAGAGTAGAAAAGGGCAGAGTTTTACCAGTAAGTAGGGGTTCAGGAATACAGCTCACCCCACAAGAGCCTGTTAGAGTCATGGATGATCCAGTCAGCCCCTGCAGGTAGGCTACAGCACTCTGGCCTCACCTAGGAAATGATGCTTTTTTTTTTTTTTTGCTTCTGTTTGTGACTTCGGAAAGGTTTTATGAAATCATTTCATCCTGATTGCATGCTCCTCAGACCCTTGTAATCCCATCAGCCGTGCTGTACAGCTGTTTGTATGGTGCATGAAAGCAGTGTTCAGACAGAATCTGCTGGCTGTGGGATGCATGTAGCAAAACGTTGAAGCTGCGTGGATTGTTCCCCCTCCCCCCCCATGATGCAGTTTTAATTTCAGTGGCTTTCTCTGCATGCCAAGCCTAAGGCACGTCTGCAGGGAGCTGCAGAGCCAGTCTGCAGGATGCAGTGGTGCTTATGTGGCTGCAAGGAAATGTTTGGGCCTGCAAGAGACTGTGTTTAGATAATGTTTCAGGGAGGGTCGTAGATCTGCAGCCATTGGTTGCTTTGGAGGTGGGTGGAGATGGTTGTGATTGAGAACCTGTTTCCCAGGGCAAGTGATAGTTCTGGTGATAATTTTTGAAGTATCTGAAAGTGAATAGCACAGTTCTGCTTGCCTGTCACAGCTGTGAGCAACAAACGTGTGTGTCTAAAATGTGACAATGTTGGCAAAATGTATTAGAAATCTTCATTAAGAGAAGCTTATCACGTGACAGCTGTATGAGCTGTACCCACATCTGTTGAAGTGGGCCAAAGTAGCATCTGTAAGAATTCAGACCGGATGACTATATAAAATAGATGCCATTTTCCCCCTTCTGTCTCCCCGACCCTCTGTATGTGAATTGGCATAGAAGCTGCTCAAGCAAGCCCAATAGATGTGTGGCAACTGTTTTTTGAGGTCCGTGCCTAACTAGGGAAAACAGTGAATAAGTTGTCATTGCTGATTATAAACAGGATTTGGGGGGCTATATATGTTAAGCTAAATGAGCAAAAGGAAACTTGATTCTGCAGTGCTGTTTTGCTCAGCGAACCAGCTGAGCTTGTGCAGTGATGAATGAAATAGTCAGTGCTGGTCTCATACTGACCTCTGCCTAGCCAATTGGATTGCAATATGATGGACTGGACTTTATGCCACTTTACTGTAGTTCTTGATTCAGAATAACTTGTCTGCCAGTTGTTGGAGTATTGAGTTCTAGGGTGACAGGATGGCTCAGAGCACTGGTAATAGAACGTATACGGCTTTTACCTGCAGGTTGCCAGTTCAGTTCCAGCCTGTGCTGACAGTTCAGTGGCTTGGAGGTTACTAGTAAGTAAGTATATACATTGCAAACACTGGCACAGCATTGGCACTGACACCCTGGTTGCCAGTCTCAGCAGAGTCCAATTAGTGAATGAGCCATAACTGTTGAGTTATCCTCTCACCCAGGCCAGATCAGTCCAGTGAACACCATAGCTCCTAAAATTTTGTGTCTCCCTATCTTTGAGTAGTCATTGAGCATGAAATAAAACTGAGGCTGTTTAGCTAGGTGTGGACTGTTGCTGATTTCTCAGTGGCTGGGGTTGTATGTTGTGCCAATATGGTACATGAGTGATTCTTAATATTCTTTGCTCTTTTGTGTGTGTAGATAAGGGATGTATTCTTAAAATCTTGCTGAAAAGTTGTGTGTTGGGCTCCCCAAAACACTGTTTCCTAGGTACAGACACATTGGTTAGTGTGAGCCAACGCTTGCTTACTCCGAGGGGGTGGGTCTATCGGGTCGGGGTAAGGTATGTTGGTGAGGTAGTGCTGCACCGTGTTTGTGCCATTCCTATCCTGGGGATAAACAGGCTTTTGTTCTCCAGGGGTATCTGTCCAGCACCCTTTCCCAGCACTACATGTGTCACAGATCTTTAAAAATGAAAAGGGGTTTTAAAAGATACTGTGTTCTGGCTTAGAAATGAAAG
Source organism: Chrysemys picta bellii (assembly GCF_011386835.1). Taxonomy (NCBI): domain Eukaryota; kingdom Metazoa; phylum Chordata; order Testudines; family Emydidae; genus Chrysemys; species Chrysemys picta. The sequence goes on along the minus strand of NC_088811.1, from coordinate 9,974,219 downwards.
CTCCCTGATATTTATTTTTGAAAAGTATCAAACTTAAAACAGTGGAGGTGGAAAAGAATTAAAACCCCTCCAGGTCATCATAAAACATATATTTGTCAGACAAAAATATTATATTTGGAAAACAAAAAATACTACTTAAAAAGCATGATATACTAAACAGTTCAGTCTTTGCTAATCACTTGCACATGGTCAAATTCGTGTACATAGTATATATTTCTTACATTAGCACCCAGAAGCCCCAGTCAGATGAGAGCCCCTTGTATTGCTGTACAAACAGACTAAGATGGTCTCTGCCCCAGACAGCTTACACGTGACTATATTCTAGGAATGCTTTATGATGTACCATAGCTGATCTAAAATACTCTCCTCTATTGCTGTGTTTCATGCTGCACAGTTCTTCCATTTTTCTGAGCCATTGATTTCTCCCTCACTACTTCTAGCACCATGTGCATACACACTCATGCAGATTTCTAAACTGATTATCCTGTTGAAGGAGGAGAGAGAGCCAATGTAGGATGAACAACATTCCTGTTAGGTTTGTGTCTAGGTGTAGGAGCTGGCATGCTTTGATGGAATGATCTTGGGGCTGGGAGCTAGAAACTCCAAAGAGCCATCTCTGCCACTGACTGTGTGGTCTTGGACAAGTCATTTAACCCCTTGGTGTCTGCTTCCCTTCAGCAAAATGTGGGTGATACTTGTTACGCAGCAGGTGAGAGGGAGCGGTGGTGCAGAACTCTTCCATTGCAGAGGTGCCTGGAGGCCTTACCTAAGTTGGGGGCCCATTATGCTAGGCGCTATACAGACATATAGTAAAGGGCCGTTCCTTCCCCAAAGGCCAGTGTTTGTAAAATCAGTTTGAAAATGTAAGTGCGTGTAGGGCAGAGTGTGCACTGGGTACCACTGACAGATTTCATTGCCAGGTATTGTAGTTCTGGATTTTGTTAATAGCCTTGGTTCATGTTGTGTTGGTGACATTTAGTCAGTAAGATTATACCTACAGCTTTGTTTCTCAGAAAGTTGCAATTTGTTTTTAATTAGAAGACTTGTCCCTCCACATCAGTGCTGCTGTGCTGACAGTCCCTTGTGTCTTGCTTTGTACTTCCCATAGTTCAAGACTTGCATCCCCATTGTCTTCCTTCAGGCCCAGGGGGAGCCTGCCCATACCCCCTCAGTGGTCAGAGGGGTTCGCTTTTGGGTGATGCCAGATATCTCCTCTACCATCCAGTTCCTTTTGAGGTTGCTGCTACATCTGCTGCAGTCCCCACTAGCCCAGTGAGCAGGACTAGGACTGAAAATTGGACCTTTGTCTCATGCACAGCATGACAGAACTCTGGCAGTACATCACCAAATCAGCTCTTGGGGACAATGTTATAAGCAATGCAGAATTCAACTGATAGACTGCTCGCAGTTCCAGTCGAGGGAATTATGGTGACCTTCATGTGTACACTCTCATATTTTAGTGGACTTCTGTTTTAGGAAGTGCAGAGATGTTGAACACTGACCGCTTTAAAAATGATACTGATGTAAACACCTTTAACCTGGTATAACTCCATCCACACTAGCGGGTGTTGCTACATTATCTATGTATTTTTCCAGACTGATTGTTATAGCAACACAAAAAACTGTGTATACCGGCTACAAAGATGGTAGAAATCCATACAGACTGTACCGTGAAACTAGTCCACTTTTCCAGTCTGTCCATCAGATTGCCCATGTTTGCAGTCCTAATTTTGAAGAGAGTAAAATACCATGTAATATTAAATAAATAATGGTAAAAGGAAACTATATAAAATGACTCATACTTGCAAGCAGAATACTAGCAACACAGATAAAGGCAGTCTTAGATTAATCCTGAAAAAAGTTTAAAATCTCAGTTACTTTTAATCATTTATGTTGATGGTTTTATTTTTGCATTTCACTCATTTTGACAATGGAAATGAATAGGTCAGTTACACTTTGGTTTATACTTGGGGAGAGTATTTTTAGGACTAAAGCAACTTTCTACCCCGAATGTAAATCTGATTCAGGAATAAACCCAGGCTCTGCCAGAACTTCCATGTCCTTGTTGATACCTATAAGAAGAAGCTGTTGCCTCTGCTGGCTCAGGAAACTTTTCAGCTTCTTGCCTCCTCAGAGAGCTGTGTGGATGTGGGATGTTCCTTCACTTCCTTCATGTCCTGATTGCTAAAGCAGCCAACAGGATGGAACTTGCGCTGAAGATACACTGTTGCTACACGTTTGCTCATTCCAGCATTAGATTTAGTAATTGCAAAATCCATTCCATTTTTTACTAATCCCGTAACTTTTTTATAAATAATATAAGTTTGACTCCAAACCAAAGTTACTCTCGCATTATTTTGCCAAATATATTTTTAAAAAAACAGGGTATTAAAAAAATTCAACATAAACTGTTATCCTTGTTTATAGTCAGCTTCGAGTCACTTTCGTTTTCTGGTTCTATCCTGTATGTCAAGAGGAGATTTCTAATAGAAGAAGGGATCTTAAATCTTGCAGAATGAAGATGTCATAAGATCCAATGGCTGGAAGCTGAAGCTAGACACATTCAAACTGGAAATTTGGGGCAAATTTTTAACAGTGATGAAAATTAAGCATTGGAGCAGGTTACCAAGTTATGTGGTGGATTCTCCATCCCTTGAAGTCTTTTAAAAGAAGATTGCCTGTCTTTCTAATAAAAAGTGTGTCTCACCCATAACTTTGTCCTGGCTTATGCGAGAGGTCAGACTGATGATCATAATGGTCCCTACTCATCTTAAAATCTGAGGGCTTGTCTACTCTACCGTGCGGGGTCAGTCTAAGATAAGCAACTAAGGCTATGTGACTAGCGTAGCTGAAGTTGACGTACTTAGATCTACTTACCATGGTGTCTTCACTGTGGTAAGTCGACTGCTGATGCTCTCCTGTGGACTCCGCTTGCGCTCCTCGTTCCGGTGGAGTACCAGAGTTGACAGGAGAGTGTTCAGCGGTCGATTTATCGCGTCTATACTAGATGCGATAAATCGACCCCCGCTGGATTGATCGATGCCCGCCGATCTGGCGGGTAGTGTAGACAAGCCCTCAGATTCCTAATTTTGTATCACTTGAGTTTCCAAATTTGTGAATGTTTCAGTTTTGCTTAAAAAAAAAAAAAAAGTGAATTACAATATTACGTGTTAATAGAAATTAATCATTCACAAAAACTCTTCTAATCGTGTTGTTTTGTACTTTCATGCTCTGCTCACCACTCCTATGTTCACACTATTTTTTTCCAGAGTAAAAATTGGGGCCTTAATCTAGTTGATAGTGTTCCTTTTAAGTTTGAATTTTCTAAGGCAAAACAAAGAAACAAAACCACCATCACCAACAAAAAACCATTGCCATGCGCTGCTATAAAGTGTTTGAAATTCAGAAGTGCAGTGATGAAGACTAGTATGCCAGTTAATGCTGAACAGGAAGAAGTGTTCAAACTTTGTGACTTTGTTGTCTTTTATGTTCTTAAGTGTGTGGGTGGTGTGGTGTGCTCTTTGGGGTGTGGTAAGGAAAATTTTGAACCCTTTTTTATAGATGCACAATACTAACCAGGAGAGAATGCTATTCTATGAAGTGTCTCTTGAATGATATACTGGTTGCCTTCCTGGACTCTTGTTAGCCTCTTGTTAAAATTATGTTACCCCTCTGATGGGAAACAGGGATAATTTTCCTGTCTCCAGTGGAATCTCCCCTCTGGATACTGCAAGCTCATCCGTGCCTGAGATTACTTATAAATATTTCTGAAGAGCAAATTTTTTTACTCAAGAATGGACCACTTGTACCAAATGACAGATATTTTCAAAAACTTTCACTCCCTCCTGAGGAATTCCTCCAAGCCACTTCTTCTCAGATTGTACAAATTTAGCACAAATGAACAATTGCCATAGTTCATCATACTAGTTGTCCATCTAGCCTTCTATCCTGTCTGTGATAGTGACCAGTTCAGATGCTTCAGTGGAAGGTGCAAGAAACGCATGTAGAATTTTGCTCCTGTATTCCTATGCTTTATTTTGTCACTTAGCTAGTTTCTAGCCTTTACTTTACATTTCACCATAAGTACTAGTATCAATGAATATAAATTCCAAGTTGCTCTGTTTCTTTGTGTTGATAAACTTCTTCTGGACTCAACTTCTGGTATTTGTACACTTGCAGGATCTTTTCTTCCCGGACCCAAAGACTTGCTTCTTCTCAGGCTGCCAGAGTTTTTTCTTTGTGTTCTGAAGGTTTTCCTGTGCACTGTGATCTTTTGGCTTAGTGATGTGTATATGTTGCACTGGAAAGCAGTTTGTGGCGAGCAGGTGTCTAAAAATATTCCCAGAGACCTCCCAAGAGTAGAGCACAAAAGATTTTTGGAAAGCTGCATTGTGGATGCAGCATTTAAAGCCTGCTTGAAGCCCCTTTTCTGCCTCACCTTGGTTAATTATAGATCTCCATATACAGTGATCAGGGAAGATTCTGCCAAACAGGGGAGAGATTTAATCCTCAAGGACGGCCTAGGATGCTGTCTTATAAATAGGTTTGGTTCTTTTAAAAAAAAAAAAATTTGTTTTATTGGCACAAAGGCTCCTAACTGTTGGTCGGAGGCACTGTTGTGGGTACCCAAGGAAATTAGTCCTTGAGGGTGCATCTCAGAGAGGAGATGGTAATCGTGTGGCTGGTGACTGCAGCAAAATGTAAGTGATCCTTTGGGTGCATTGTGTGGAGAAATGTGCTGCTGATGTCCACTGGATTAGATACCAAGATCCCCACCTCTCTCTCCATGTTCATGATCCGGTATAAAAGTGTATGATTGTTGCATCGTGTGTTTTTCACATACTGACATTTTAAATTCTTTATTGCTAGATGAGGCAGTATCTGAGTAAGCATATCTGTGCAGCATGCGCCTGACTCTTGGCCCCCAAGGTTAATCCTCTGTATTTCCTCTCTTTACTGGCAGAATAGAAACAAGGGAATAGTAACTGCCAGTAGCACTGGGTCTAAACATCAGCTTTGAATTTCAGGCTCTCATGTACTTTAATGATGCCAGAAGAATTGGGCAGTGCAGAGAAGTGCTTCCTCAAAACTGCACTGGTTTTTGTACACTTGCACCCCTAGTAGTCCTGACCGGAGCCTTGCACAACACTGACCATACGCTTTAGTTGTGACATGCAGCACCTCTGCTCTTCAATCTCTGAGCCTGCCCTCCTAGCTCTTCCATTGCACTTCAGGCTCGCTCTTGAACACCCCTCCCTATTGCAGTCCCCAGCCCACAACACTTTTTCTAGGGCAGAGGTGGGCAAATGTGGCCCACGGGACCGTCCTGCCTGGCCCCTGAGCTCCCGGCCGGGGAGGCTACCTGCATCCCATCCCCTGCTGTCCCCCCTCCCCCACAGCCTCATCTCGCCACACCGCCAGTGCTCTGGCCTGCCGCTCCTGCTGCTCTGAGCGGCATGGTAAGGGGGCGGGGAGCGGGGGGTTGGATAAGGGGCAGAGGGTCCGGGGGGGGGCGGTCAGGACAGGGAGCAGGGGGCGGTTGGAGGGGGCGGAGCGAGGGATGGGGAACGGGGAGTTGGATAGGCGTGGGAGTCCTGGGGGTCCTGTCGGGTGTGTGTGTGTGTGTGTGTGTGTGGATAGGCAGGGGAGTCCTGGGGGGCCTGTCAGGGGGCAGGAGTGTGTATAGGGGTGGAGTCCTGGGGGACGGTCAAGGGACAAGAAGCAGGGGGAGTTGGATGGGTCGGGGATTCTGAGGGGGGGCAGTCAGGGGGCAAGGAGGGGGCCAGGCTGTTTGGGGAGTCACAGCCTTCCCTACCCGGCCCTCCATGCAGTTTTGCAACCCCGATGTGGCCCTTGGGCCAAAAAGTTTGCCCACCCCTGTTCTAGGGCATTTCAGTCCTGGCGTGAACAACTCCCTGCTGTTCTGAAACGGCGTAGTTTCCTTGGGCAGAAACCATCAGTCTTGGCAAACTCTACTAATGGGATGCTGGTTTGTTGTTGCAGATAAATAGATGAGTGACTAAACCAAATGGGCTAAACTAATTTCTGTGTAAGCAAAGTTAGATATGAACCTAGATCACAAAATAGCCTGACCTACAAACAAAAATACTTATTTTTAAACCTAGTGCATTAAAGCTTTGCGCCATCGTGTCCTACCTCCTCTTTTTCATTCTCATCTTCACCCCTTAACTGCTTTCTTTCAAGGGCACTCGTTGGCCTCAAACCCCCTATTGCGTTAGGCTTGAAAGGACCATGCTTTATTCAAGTGAACATCTCCTAGCTGTTCCGAACAAGCCTCTCCTGGATTAGAGACTGCTAGTGCTTTGCCCTGCTCTGCTATGGATACTTCTGCCTTTTTGATATTCAGTTGCCGGCTTCCATCTCCTTTCTGTCCAGCCCCTGTTTACTTCATAGAATACAGTGTTTCCATGGCAACAGGTTACTTTTCAAAGGGAACATCTTGTCATTATATTTAATCCACTGCAGCTGAAGAGGACTGAAATATTAAGTTGTTGTTGCTATGGCTACTGCTTTGTTACATCAGTTTCTTTTGTGTCAGATTTCATATACTGTATTGGGTCCTTTTTTCCCCTTTCCGTGGAATAAACAGAGCGCCTTCCCGTTCTTGTAATTGTGCTCCACCGATATAATTTGGCTTCCAAGTCTACAGTACCTTTTAGTTTCTGTAGCAAGAGTTTTCTTCCCATTTTCATACCTTTCTTGGGGTGGTGGAAATTGGCTGAAAAAGTATCTGATAGGAATTATATGCCTCATGGAGGGGCAAGAGTCTTGCGAGCCGTAGGAAGTGCAGAGCAGTTAGAAGGAGCCCCCCCCCCAAATAATAATGGCAGAACAGTTAATCTCTTCCCTTGCCCCCATCCCACTCCTGTCCCTCAAAAATAATAATAATAAAAAAAATTCTCTTTCCTCTTCCATCTGCTTACTTACCTTTGGGGTCTATGGTATATACTGAGGAAATTGCAAGAGGAATGACAATAAGGGAAAGAGAACATTATATGGAGAGAAGTGTGAGTATTGGTGATTGGAGGGCATTTTGGGTTTCCCCATCTAACATACAAATGCAGTTAGGAAAATGGAAGCCAAGGTTTGGATTTAATGTACATTGACAATTACATCTAGGATGCTGGAGCATAATAAATATTGAGACTTTTGCATGAAATGCTTTATTATTTAAAGTCAATGTAAAGCAAATGAAAGCAATAGCTAGGTGCGTTAGAATTAACATGAGGTTAAAATATTATTGATTTCTCTCAGGGGTCCTTTGGCTTGTGTTGAAATTACTAGTAGTTTAATGACTACATTTACAGCTTTGTTTAACTCTGTTGTTTTGTTTTTAACAATATGACAATATTGTGGGTTCCTGTAACTTGTTTTAAAATGAAAAATACAGAAGAGATATGAATCTGATGAGTTTTTTTGGATGTTTATACTTAATTCAGTGCTTGTGAAATGGAGGATTTTACAATAGGTTTTGCTGCATTCGAGCATCATGTGCATAGGCAACATTAGCACACCCAGATTTGTCCCCTTGAATCCCTTAGTTCCAATTCTGAGTCTCTTCAGATCTTGCTCATCCTGATGACCTGCATGATAGTTTCGCAATATGGTAAAAGCGCTTTTGAGGAGTCACATGATCTCACTTGTGCACTTAAACCCAGGTCTCCAGCCGTGAGCAGCTAATATATTAACCACTGAACCAGCTGCCCCTTTCCCTCTTTTGGCAGCTGTGGTGGATACGTATTTCTTTTTTCTTTTAGATTTCACTCCAGTTCTCAACTTGAGACCTGGCTCAGAATACACTGCATTTTTCAGATGTAGAAAAGATGTTTTATTTTTCCAAAAGGAAAAATGGATGCCCAGCAAATGGCTCAGGGAGTTTTCCACCTTTGAGCTCTGGTCAAGTGAAAAATTCTCTAAGTTGTGTCTAGTACATGGAACATTTATTCTGTTCTGATATATGCAGTAGTGATGTGCAGAGTGTTCCTCTTTCTAGCTGTTTGTGTGCCCCTTACAGAATGAGCTGAGACACTAGAAACTTTCTGCTGATATGCTGAGGCGTTTCCAGGCCTGCAGCTGAGTTTCTCTACAGAGCTCTTTTAATCCCCCATTGAGTCCCTCTTGCTAGATCTCTTCCTGGGTACTGAGCCCTAGTGCAGAAAGATGCTCAGGAATGAAAGGGTGAATTTAGCATCTTGTTTTTCTCACTGCACATAGCTGTGATAATAAAGGAAGTGGATAAGCTACAAAATTCTTAGTCATCATAGGAGGAAACATTTTTTTTAAACAAAAATTGAATTCATTTGAATTGGGTGGTAATTTTTTATCAACCTCATTTTAAATGGTGGATTTTTAGTTTATGCTGAAGCAAAGAAATGACTGAGTTAGAAAATAAATGTGTACCCTGTATTAAAGCTATATCTTTGTGTACATACAGATATTCTTAGATTAGAGGAATACATTTTGATAGGTACTTAATCTTTTATGTGGACTAGTAGTTTTGGGAAGCATTTTAGCATTTAACTTTTTGGTGCTTATTTTTGTAGCAGGAAAGAAGCATCAGGCTAGTGGTTAAAAACAGGACTGGGATTTATGATGGCTGGGTTTCTAATCCTGTGACAAACTCCCTGTGTGGCCTTAATCTTCCTGTGCCTCAATTTTGTCATCAGTAAAATGGGGGTGCATAAAAATTGCCTACTTCACAAATGGAGGTTTAATTTACTGTTTGTAAAGTACTTTGAGACCATGGGGAATGAAAGTGCTGTAAAAGTGCAAATGGATGCTAAAAAAATGTCCATGATTCTTAATGGGCTTTGTAACTTGTAATGGTGCTCTTGTCAGTTTGAGTTGGATATTCTTGTTTTAATACAGGTTAGCATTTACTGTCTTGATTTTTGTTTTTAGAATTTAGAGAAAACTAATTTCTTTATCCTTAATTCACCCCATTGTGCCTACAATGGCCACTGGAGAACGTATGGGTCAGTAACAACCTCATGCACTTTTGCCATACTTTACAGTGACTAGATACATGGCTTAACTCAAGGTTTATGTATTTACTTTTCCCATATGAATCAGATAAAATTCTTTATATTTATACGTGCACACAGTTCTCTTAAATAATTTCCCGGCGTTTATTCATGGCTTAGCATCATTTTAGTGTCTTGCAGGTACTGAGATTTTGTGCTCAAAAGTTTGTATGAGTACATTTAAATGAGTCTATGGACTGACTGCAGTAATTGTCTCTTTTTTATATAATGTGTCTATATGTAATATTTTGAATTATAGGAATTAATACTAAAATAAATAATATATACACACACATAATAAAATAGTTTTTAAAATAGAGGTCTTGCAGAACTGTCACTCCTTAAGATATTTAAACCTCTTTGGAGTTTGTTGCACTCCTTAATACATTTTGATAGGGTCCTGAAGGGCAATGTAGTATTTCTAGCTGCATTATGGGACCACAAGCACATATGTAAGCAAAGAGCATTTATTGAGTCTGATTGGTCAGAAAGACTGAGCGCCTGAGATTCCAGACAGTCAGTGGGAGTCAGGGTGCTCAGCTTCTCTGAGAATCATGCCATATGCGTTAAACTGTTTTGCAAAAGTGTAGCTCCTAAAAGATGGGCTTCGCCAATAAGCTATAATTTCAGTGTTGGTAGTGTCTGTCTGCTAAAATATATTGAAATACAACCAGCAAACAAAAGAGGTTGAGAGAGGAGAATAAAGATGCAGATTCACTTGCCCATTTCTTTTTCCTCCAGAAGTTTAAGAAATAATTTCCATGCTGTCAGATTGCTATGTTGGCTGTATTGTTGCCTTAGAGAATATAAAACTTTTTTCATTCTTGAGCTACTCCAAGTATTTCCATAATAGCATTAAAGAGAGAGTGGATTTTTCTTCTTTCAGCATATGGTGACACTTCGGCTGCAACCAGCAACTGTGTAATTGGTACATATCCCTTTGGAGTAAAAAATCTTTGCTGCTAGACTGAGTAAAGGCACTCCACTGGAAACTTGTAGTTTTTACTTGCTTACAAATACCGTTGCAGCATGGTTGAATGATGTGAGAGTCCCTTCATACATGATTTTGTATGAAAGGGCCTTTTTTGGATAAACCCAGTCAAAACTCATTTAATTTTGTCTAAGACCAGGTACTACTGGTGAAACTGTCTGTTTTGCAGCCATTCCAATGGATGCTCGCATCTGATTTTAGCAAATCAATAATAGTAATTTCTAAAGGTTTCCAGGGCCAGGCCTAGGCAATATTTGGATGGAAGACCATGGTAACTCATAACTGATGGGTCAGTAGGTGGCACCCTTTGTACATTATGTGGGGAGGTGTCATCTTCTGGATAAAGAATAAGGAGTATGTCCTAATTCCATGTCAGTTTTTGCAAAAGCAGGGTTATCTCTTGTGATGGATAATTGCATTCCACCTTGTACTTATTTATATTTGGATCTACAGTCTGCAAAAACAGTCCCTCTTCTTCTTCCTGCTCTTTTTTGCAACACCTTTTACTATTCTGGGAATGCTGTATGAACTGGATAATAACTTCTTGTGCTCAGCTTACTCTAGTGCTCTAAACACTTCAAGAAAAATGTAGCATGAAGTTTTCATTTCAGTTACTATTTTTAGGGGATGAAAACAGCCTCAAAAGCTTTCTTAAGGCATGCTGATGTTAACCCAATATAGGATTGTGAGCTGGGGCCTAGAGGGCAGTCCGTGCCTCCTGGGTTTCCGTGTTGCAGCAATCAGCCAATGGGGCAGTACCTGTGAGGATGGATTTCATTGGATAGGCCTTGTCCCTGCAACAGGTTTTTTTGAGTTGGCTGGCTAGGGCACAGGGAAGTTGATAGTATCAAGCAAGCCACAAGAGGGCCCCTTCCTTCTGTGCCCTCAACTGGAAATTATTATTGGTAATACCATAGCACTTAGAAGCCTTAGTTATGGACCAGGACTGCGTGGTGCTTGACGTTGTACAAACACAGAATAGAAAAAACAGTCCCTGATCCAAAGATCAACTCCTTCCCTTCCCCTCCTCCCCCCATTTCCACCTGGGTAGGTATTGATTTGCAGGTTGGTGTTGCAAACCCATAGAGCTCAGGTGGTTTTGTAAAAAGCAACAGAGTCCTGTGGCACCTTATAGACTAACAGACGTATTGGAGCATAAGCTTTGTGGGTGAATACCCACTTCATCAGGCGCTTTCACCCACGAAAGCTTATGCTCCAATACATCTGTTAGACTATAAGGTGCCACAGGACTCTTTGTCGCTAGTCTAAGGTGCCACAGGACTCTTTGTCACTTTTTACAAGATCCAGACTAACACGGCTACCCCTCTGATACCTAAGCCTTAGGTATCAGTACACCTTTCTCAGGAAAAGGGGTTGGATTTGTGGCAAGCCTGAGCCATTCTAGGAGGCAAGGAGGGTTTCAGGGAAGTAGGCTATTCTGAGTTGCAGGCCACGATAAGGCCTGGGGGGAAATTCAGGCTCTGATAAAGCCTTGATTGTAAGCAGTTGGGGTAAGCCTTGTGGCCTTGATGCTTGTGATTTGAACATCAAAAAGGGGGCAGGCAGGTGACAGAGAATTGATTTACCTTCTCCCTTTTCCGTGTTGTCAAGACAGGTGTCCCCAAGAAGTTACTGTCTTATGGAATTAATAAAGCTGCAGCCACTTGGCCAGAAATTCCAGATCTGTCTTCATTGGTCTCTTCCATTCACAAAGTTCACTGCTATGTTGAGTGTATCCACTGTTTCTACTTGAATGGTGCCTTATTATTGCTGCTTTTCAGCATGCATTGCAAACATAATATCAAAAGGGGTTTTGTATTGGTACAGCATATATATTATCACATGTTTGTTCCTCGTCTATTAATGGGCTTCTTCAATCTAACAGACCAAAGGTATATAGCAAGATCTAGTGGTTAGAAATTGAAGCCAGACAAACTCAGAGTTGGAAAAAGTGCAGATTTTTAACAGTGAGGGTGAGGAACCATTGAGAGAACTTCCCAAGGGTTGTGGTGGATTCTCTGTCATTAGCAATTTTTAAATCGAGATTGGATGCTTTTCTAAAAGATAGGCTCTAGTTCAAACAAATTCAGGCAGGTCCTATGTTACAGAGCTGGTCTATAAAGGGATCACATTGGTCCCTTCTGGCCATCTGTGAATCTGTGTGTAATAATACAAAGTTTTGTTAGTTATAAGCTCTACTCATGGTTGCTCTTTGTCTTTCATGGTAGGAGGCTGAACAGCACCCAGGGCGAGATCAGAGTTGGACCCAGCCATCAGGTAAAGGATTTGATTGTTTGAAAATTCTAACAACGCGGTATAGCAATTTAATGATCTCAAGGAATATGGACTCAAAATTGTGTGTATGTGTATGTGTCTATAAGCATCTAAAATATAATATACATAATTACACATAAATACACTTGCACGTGAGCATTTCGTTAGAATTATCTATTACTCCCAGTATCCGCATAGTAAACAGGACTGTTCTTCAGCATAGGCTGAATTTTAAGGACACTTTTCAGCAAAAAAATATTTTTTATATACTACTGTAGGACTGAAGGAATCAGGTCTGCTCTTGGAAAGCATGGGAAATGAGAAAAAAATTGTTCTCATTAAAAGTAATACATTTTCAGCTGAATTTGAGTATTAAATTTGCCCAACATTTAAAAAAAATTGAACTTAACAGTAACAAAGTTATTTTTCATATGTTTTCAGAGTCTTCTAATCTTACTTCACAGCAAATTAAGATGGTAGCTTGCTGTTTGCTTTATTTAAGACATTTACCTTGTTTTTTAGTTATTTACTGAAGATAAACAAAATGGAGTCATAGTTTGGCTTAGTGTCCCTTAAAAACAGGGGAAGTCATCAAAATCTGCCAAATGCAAGAGAACAAGATTGGAAGGCCAGAGAACTTTATGTTCAAACTTCTGCAAAGTTTCAAGGCAGCAAGAAGCGTGGTGAAGGGAGTAAAGCTTTTGTGCTGTATGCTAATTGATAATAGACTGTATAATATTTTCAAGAATGTCTGTTCATGGGGTTGAGATGATTACAGGGCTAACTGTACTCTCTTCTCTTCCTGGTCTCTCTCAAAGCACCCCCTCAGGGGTCAGGCCTGGAGACTTTAGCTATACTGGGTCAGAGTTCCACAATTCTCTCTCTCCTATTAAGCTCTGGGCTACAGTACACTGTGTATCCTCTGTTTTTACCTTGCAGGTCTGACTGAATTTGAGAGACTGTTCCTTTTCAAACCGTTCAAAATGTTCTTTTGATCTCCTGTGTTCTCTGGACCCCTTCCTGTCTTGGCATTTACTCTTAACTCATGTTTTGACTGAGAAGTGTCCTGTCTTGAGCTATTCTTTCTCCTTTTGGCTTGTTTTTTTCCAATAGTCCCCTGTTAAACTAAACCAATATATTTGTACAGGGAACTTCTCAGTAACCAGGTCAACATACACTATTCAAAAGTTATTACAGACCAGCTCTAAATCTGTCATGGTTGTAAAGGGATGGTTTCCTTCTTGGAGGCAAGTAATGACCTCAACAAGGTATTAAGACAAGTGGAAGATAGCATGCTTTTGGTTGTATTCGTACTAAACCATTTTCCTTCACTTCTGCTTTGTACTGGCTGTTGTTGGTACAGGATAAAATCCTCTTTCTGAAGCGATGATTTTAGCTTTGGTGCTACAGTACGTTTGTTGATTTAACTCCTTCAAGCTTGTAGGAGTGGAAGCTTATCTGTCTCGGACAAAAAAAACCCAAAACCCTCCCAGTGCCAAAAGGTTGTTTAAAAGAAATTAAATTCAGAAATGATATAGAGCACAGTTTAACTTTGGGGCATCAAAGTTCAGGAGGATTATCAAGATCTTCTTGCTGGTCATGCCCTCTTCGCACATGGACTTACGGTTGTAGTATCTTATTTGCCTTTTGTAGGAACTTTATGATGCAGTTGATGTTTGACCTCCTGACCTTGTAAAGACAGGGGAGGTTTAGATCTTTGATACAGAAGCCCTGAGTCCGTTCTTTGAGTGCATTGTATGGTCGAAAATCTTTCACTGTTGGCTATGAAAGATGAGAAGAACTGGGAAGCTTGTAAAACCACTGAGGTGCCTCGGTCATTTCTGGTTGTCATAATACAGAGTGAGGAAGTAGGGATTGCAACATCATAGCATTATGACTGATTGATTGAGACAAACAACCCGCTGCTGGACGTGGCTTTAGGGAAGGGTAAAAGATCTTAGTTTGTTCCAGCTTATTTGGGAAAATCTTTCCTGACTGTTGTAGGTAATCTGCTTGTACAGGAACATGGACAGAGCTAGAATTAATTTGACATGTTAGGGCAAATCCTTCCAATGGGAGTTAAGAGCATTCATCCCCTTGTAAGATCGGGCCCTTGTGAGATATTCAGGCTGTGTTATCCATCCAGACTCCTTTTTCATAGATTCCAATACTAGAAGGGACCACTGTGATCATCTAGTCTGACCTCCATAGAACTTCCCCAAACTAATTCCTATCGCACATCTTTTAGAAGAACATACCATCTTGATTTAGAAATTGCTAGTGATGGAGAATCCACCACAACCTTTGATAAGTTGTTCCAATGATCCCATTATCAAATATTTGTTCCTCATATCAGTACTTATAGATTGTAATCAAGTCTCCCCTTAACCTTCTTTTTGTTAAGCTAAATAGATCCCACTAAACAACTTGACTCAGTTATTTCTTGTGGAAGTTGAAGAATGTACATTCTGTGTAGCATCCTGGAGTATACTTGGTTTAAAAAACAGCCCCAAAAAAGTAACTAAAGCATATGTTACTTTTTTTAATTAACAATACTGTCATTACTGTACTTGGTACTCCCAAAGCTACTTTCATCTGAAGCTATCAGTGTACTTTACAGACATTCTTCATCTACCCTGTGAGGCGTATTTATTAGCTAGATTTTACAGATGGAAAAACTTTGAGCACAAAGAAGAGTAATGTGAGGTACCTTCATTTTTGGTTGCCCCACTTTTGAGACTCTTAAGGCCCATGCGCAGCGGTGCAGAGCACCCACCTCTGCCAATAACTTCAGTGGGTGTTGGAGATGCTCAATACTTGTGAATGTAAAACTTCAGTTGGGCACCTAAAATAAGTGAATATTTTCAGAAGCGTCCTAAAGTTGCTTGTCCAAGGTCAGCAAATGTATTGGGGTGTGTTTTCACTAGGAGGGGAAAAAAAGTATTTTCTTAACTCAGCTTAGCTAACTTGAGGTCCTAGTAAAGAGGCAGTTTGTAGGTTTCACACAATTTAGTAGGTCAAATAAAAGACTAGGCTCCCCCGTAGTCTTTAATTTGACCTGCTAACACATGTGAAAACAATAAGCTGCTTTGTCTTCCGTAAGATTTTTACCTCAAGTTAGGTTCGTTCTTCATGTTAACTTTCTTCTCTGGCAAAGACAAATCCTTATGACAAATCCAGGATTAGAACCTAGGAATCCGGACTCTGAGCCACTACTCTAGCCAGTAGACAACAGTGTCTTCTTTTTATTTAGATTGTAAGCTTTTGGGGGTGGGAATAGTCTGTGTATGTACAGTACCTAGCACAGTGGGGTCCTGGACCATGACTTGGGCCTCTTGGGGCTCCTGTAATAAAATTAGTAAAGATAAAGTGTGTTCTGGTTGCAACAATGCCCTGTTTTAAGATTCACAGAGCTATATGTGGGATTCTGGTCTGCGAGTAGGGCTCCTAGGCACAGTGGTAATTCAAATACTATATTATGGTGATAGATGAAGGAAAACAATCAACAAATGTTTACTATATGCTCACTATGCTGACTACTTCTGTTGTGTTGCCTGGTTTGCTAACAGCTTTGTGACATGACCCATTAAAGAGATTCGGTTTTGGAAACACCGTAATGAAGCTCGTTGGTCCTAGGGTATGAGAGGATGCTAGTTTGTTTAAGCACCTTGGCTGCTGGAAGCAGATGCACAGCGTGTGTATGTCTAATACACACCTCCACTGGCCAGGGCGGCTGTAATGTCTGCTTATCCTTCAGCAGCAGAAAATTTCAGTCATAAATCCGTTTTCCTAGGGAAGAAGTAAAAAAAATACATTTTGAAAAGCAGAAAATGAAAGACATCTGAACCGATGACTTCTAATTACTGGTTGTATATAAATATTGCCTTTCAAAAATGTTTAGAATTGTAATTGTAAGAGGTAATCATACAGCTTAAAAGCTGTTTCCAAAAATGCTCTCCACTATCTTGTCCTATTGCTGCAGATGACTAAAGATGATAATTGGGTCTCTTGGTACATTTGATGGCAGAGGTCATTTCCCTGAGCTATCTTGCTTTCTGCAAATTTGCTTGGGTCATTTTGGGGTTTTA
Organism: Chrysemys picta bellii; assembly: GCF_011386835.1. Lineage (NCBI taxonomy): Eukaryota > Metazoa > Chordata > Testudines > Emydidae > Chrysemys > Chrysemys picta. Next base: position 9,957,822 of record NC_088811.1, on the reverse strand, counting down.
ATGATTTACTAAGGCCTTATTTGTAAATATCAAACGTGGGTTTTTATTGAGGAGTTAAAATGAAATAGATACCTCCCTAGGTAGTCATATGTTTGCCTCCTTTCATATTTATGTATTATGTGCATACAGTTTATCCTGCCAAACAGTGGTTAGAATGGTTTCCTTTTAACAAGTGGAAACTGCATGTTTTCCCCTTCAACAGACGTTAAACTATCCTATGTTTGTGAAGGTGCTTTCATTTTTGTACGACGGAGGACGATGCTCACAGTATGAGTTTAAAAATGGTTTAAAATAACTCCAGGCCATGGTGCTTGCACTGAGATGCTTGTGCCTGAAATGTGTATCCTAAAGGCTTCCCTGTGAGTGCAATAGGAGATGGTGCTACCCAGTGATGTGAGCCAGCTGATGTTACCGTTTTTTGAAAAAGAGAGGAAGCATGATCTTTAAGGCATAGGACTAGGAGGCAGTAGGTCTGGGTTTAATTACCAGTACTGCCACAAATTTCCCATGAAACCTTGGGCAAGTCACTTAGCCTGTCATTGCCTTAGTTTCTCCATCAGTGCAATGGGGATGATAACACTTCCCTCACAGAGAACTCCTATGTACAGTCCACTAGTATGATTGTTATCAACATTGTTTGTTTTAACTCTGTTTCAATTTTTGTAGGCCAAGCTTCCAGATTTGCAGCCGTTTCCTTCTCTGGATGGCGACACTGTGACACAACATGAAGAACTTGTGTGGATGCCAGGGGTCAATGACTGTGACCTGCTCATGTACCTCAGGGCAGCAAGGTACATGAAGCCAAGATAACCCAGCTTCCCCAGAGCACTCAAGCTGAAATATGGGACATGGCCTAAGAACGTTGGGCTAAGGTTGCCCATCGTCCGGTGTAGAGGCAGTATCACATTAGAATGTTAAGAAGTTGATTTTTTTTTTTTTAGGTTGGGAGCCAGTGTCAAAACGTGATGGTGTTAGGCTAGCTCCAAAGCTATTTTGGCTTGCAAAGGAATGTCACATTGGGCTGTCTCTTTTGGATTGAAAACAAAGTAATTATATGTGCAACATAAATAGTGATGTAATATCTAAAGTGTACAGGTCAATTAGGGAAGTAAAAGCTGTGAATAAAATAACCGTGACAGTATAGAATTCCTTCCTGTAGTAAATATTCTTTTGGTAACACTAGGTTGCATAGCTAAGATTCACCCTAATACTATGAACTATGCCTAGGGAGTCGGATCAAACAATTTAGATCTTTATACATAAAGATCAGGCTCCCAAAATAGTGGATCAGGCATTAACTCAGGACGTGTGGATAAATAATCATTTTTAATTTGTAATAAACTAATGACTTGGCATCCTACAGTTAGTTCCAAGACAGCTTGCTGACTTAATTAAACTAAAATTGTGATGACAGGTAAGCTGTCTGGGGCAGGACTGCATCCTCATATGAGGTGGTATTCCTAGCACAATGCTGATTGGGCCTCTGGGTGCTACAGTAATGAAGAATTAAATTATGCTAATATCTTGGAGTGAGTCTTTGAATAGTACCTTGAAAATTATCCAGTATTAAAAATAGCCCAATACTGAAGACATGCAGGTGGGCAAAACAGAGCCCTGAAAATGGTGATTTACAATGTAAATAGCATCTGTATATTGCATAATGTGTGCAATTAGAGGATGAATTGTTTCATTTTATTTTTTAACTATAAAGGAGCATGGCAGCTTTTGCAGGGATGTGTGATGGAGGATCCACAGAAGATGGCTGTGTTGCAGCCTCTCGCGATGACACTACACTCAATGCACTCAACACAGTAAGTATCCAGAAGTGTTGACTCTGTAAAAGAGTTCCCTGGTTTTATTTCATTTTAAGGGGCCATCTAATGTATGCAGCACATGAATAACAGATGTATTAACCCTTAACTAGAGCATGTCTGGAGTCGTAGCATGATCTCATCAGTAGCCTGGGACTTACTAACTTCATGCTACTCAACACCTCATAGTTACCTCCTCAATCATCTACAGTTTTCCAAGTGAGTATTTTAGAGAGAGAAATTATTGTTCTGTATTATAATCAGTTCATATGGGTCATCCCAGATTTAATTGTTATCTTCCGAAGTTTCCATGAAACATAGGGAATGCCTGACCTGACTATTGGTCCTTTCAATCATCCATTTGGCTCCTATCAGTAACAAATACCTGGTCTTTCATAAAGGAAGAGAAACCGATAATGCACTCAATCGCCTATTGTCCAGTTCTTTATATGCGGGGAAGGATCTCCTTCTGACCGTTCCACAGTGATCACTTGGAAGCATATGATTTGATTCTCTCTCTCTCATTAACTTATCTTTCATGGCTACAAATGCTGTTAGTGGCCCTCAAAAATATATAGCTCTTCTTAAAATCCAGTTACAGTAGTTGATTCAATGTTTTTGGTACTGAACAGCACCAGCTGACTCTATGTAACATAAATATTGCATTTTATTAAGAATAAATGTACATGTAATTTCATGGAGTGTCCTGTTCATGTTTTAAGGAACAGGCTGAAAAAATTGTCTTGAGTGACTGCCATATTTTTCAATAACTCAGTAAAATCTCATCTAGTTCTTCTTTCAAGGCTAAATAATCCTAGTTTTTGGAGTCTCGCCACACAACTGATTAATTTAGTTGACCTTTTATTGGATATTTTCCATCTCCACTATTTCCTCCTTAACTTGCAATTTTTCTACTCTGAAAAGTGACCAGGGTAAAAATGGCACAACTTTACTTATTGGGTCTGTTCCCTATATGTATTCAGAGTTGTATCCGCTGACTTTAGTGACAGATGAAGTTTTTATTTGTTTTTTAATATCTGTTCAACCTGCCAAGCAAATCCGATTGGGAATGAGCTGTTGTTGTTTCATTTTGTGCATAATCTACAAGATTATTTTGCTAAATTCCAATCACTCACACCTAGGAAAGCTCACCGAAGGTAATGGGGCTTGTGCATGTGTAAGTGAGATCCTGATTTGGCCTGCAGAACCTTTAGTACTGGTGATCACATGCAAGGTGGGAAAAAAAAAAAACCAAAAACAGCTGGAGACTCGAGGTATGTCTACGTTGCAATTAGACACCTGCAGCTGGCCTATGCCAGCTGACTCTGGAAGGGCTGCTTAATGGCAGTGTAGACCAGGGATAGACAACCTATGGCACGCGTGCCGAAGGCGGCACGCGAGCTGATTTTCAGTGGCACTCTCACTGCCCAGGTCCTGGCCACCGGTCCGGGGGGGCTCTGCATTTTAATTTAATTTTAAATGAAGCTTCTTAAACATTTTAAAAACCTTGTTTACTTTACATGCAACAGTAGTTTAGTTATATATTATAGACTTAGAGAAACAGACCTTCTAAAAATGTTAAAATGAAATCAGAGTGAACAAATGAAGTCTTGGCACACCACTTCTGAACGGTTGCTGATCCCTGGTGTAGACATTAGGGCTCTAGGAGCAGAGTCCGGTCTCCAGCTTGAGCTCAAACATCTACACTCCATTTAAACAGCCTTAGCCCGAGCCCCGCAAGCCTGAGTCAGCTGGCATGGGGCCAGCCACTTGTTTTTAATTGTAGTGTAGACATACCCTGGGATCCCAGGTTACATTTGCAGAGCTGCCAGCTAGAAACCATGTCCGCTGAGTACATTATATAGAATCGTTGAGAGACTATAAACTGAATTTTCCCAATGCACATTTTACAGAGCTGTTCTTAAAAGTGGAACTACACTTTAAGGGGAAGATTACCAAACCAGACAGTCGTCCTGACGAGGATATGTTGTTTTATTTTTGTTTGTTCCATCTTTTTTAATTCACTTGGGCAGTCTATTTTTAAACTTCTTTGCTGCAGACTGGACCAGCATCTTCATTTAGCGATCCACAATGACTTGTGTCACTGTCCTCAAAAGAATTATGTGGGCTCAGAGCCCCAGGGCATACATGAGAAGTTGAGACTACTTTTGTCCACTGTGCAAGTTAATCTGCTCTCACTAGCCAAAAAGAAACTGTTTATTGATACCAGCAAAATTCACCGTCTATTCTACTTCTGCAGATCATTTAATAGTAAATAACATCAGTGCTAACCTGTGGTGTACTATGCAGTTAACTTTCCTACACTCTGAGAGGCATTTGCTGTGGTTGTCTCTAATTGCTTGAGTAATTTTCTTTTGTAACTATTTATTTAGGCAGTTAACAAGTTTACAAATCATTGGCATGTAGGTGTCAGAAATAGAGCAATAACCATTACAACAGTGAGCTTATTTTTTTTGTTTAGAGAACATTATGCAGTAATATAATAATCAAATCTCTCTCTCTAACGGTGTTACAGTAGTAGTAGTATTTATATTAGTGTAGTGCCTAGCTGCCTAGCCATAGATCAGGACCCCATTGTGCTAGGCAATGTATAGGGTGAGCCTCTTTACACCATCCAGGATCTGTTGTTTCTGATGAAGCTACGGATCCTACTCATATCTGTCAAACCAAGCGTTTCTATTAAATGTAACCAGCGAATTTTTAACCCACAGCAAGGCATTTCCTTGCTTGTTGCTATTACAGAACTATTTTGCTTAATATATTGTCTTATAATGGAACCTTACCAAAAATTTCCAAATGTTTTAAACATGTGTGGAACTTATGTTGACTTTCAAAAGGTTGGTTTGAGAGAGATTTTTCTTTTTTAGGGACACTTTGAAGTTAAAAACATGTGTTTTTAATACACAAATGTCCTTATCTATGTTACATTAGCTTACTAACCAGCATTTAAATATTATATTTTAGTTTTTGGCTTTTTTGCATTTCTTTCAGTTTGGGACAGTAAAACAGTAGTCATTTTCGTTGTCTGGTTTTCATGCAATATATCACAGTGCTTCAGTGACTGGATTTAAAACATTCCCCTGCAGCAACACCAAATTAAAAACTTCTTTATTTCTATAATGTTTTGTAAAAGTCTTTCCAAATGGGAAAAAAAATACACAAAATAAAATAAACCCCACACTTGAATCTAAACTACCTGACTACTTCCCTTTAAGAAGAGCTCTGTATGGCTTGAAAGCTTGTCTCTCTCACCAACAGAAGTTGGTCCAATAAAACGTATTACCTCGCCCACCTTGTCTCTCTTTAAGAAGTCATGCTTGTTTGACCCTATCATGTCTACTTATTCAAGTACTACACTTAAGTAGCCTCCAAGTCCATTTTAGAATTGAGATAAAACTTGCTGGGCTTCCCATTCCAAAGCTCTCCCATGGCTCCTTTTCTTAAAAGATAGACAATGTGTTAATAATTTTCCAATATTCAAGAACAATTGCCATTTTAAGGCTATATTGCACACCCTCATCTGTTTTTCAGCTATTTTACATTTTATCTCCGTCCTTTCCCTTGGGATGGATGCCATCTGGTTCTGGTGGCTTACTGCTCCGGAGCATTTTAAGTTGCTCCATAACTTCCTATTTAGAAGACTCAAATCTCTTATTAAGGCCAATAATCACCAAAGAGCTCTTGGAATTGGAATTTTCCTCCTTGTCATCGATAGTAAAAGACTAATGCAGAAAATGCATTTAACTTCTCTATCCTCTTTAATTACCCTGTTAATCCCTTGGTGGTCTGGAGGGCCTATGGTTGCGCTTGCAAATTTCTTGCATCACAGACTTATGAGTTTGTCTTTATATATTTGGTTGATCTGTTCCTCTTCTTTTTTCCCCTTTGTATTTTTAATATGCACCTTATCTAGCAGCGGCTGTTTTTTCCAGTCAGTTTATGTTGACAGCATAAGATTTCCACTTTGTAAGTCATTTAATAAACTTCTAATTTACCCCTTAATCGAGCTAGTTTTATTCCTCCTTTTTTTGCACTTTATATTTTTGGTTGCTTTGAGGTGGTGTAAACCATCTGTGCCTTTTATATAGTGCCTTGCGTATCTCCAAGCTAGATCTTAACACCTTAAGTCTTATTTACTTTACTGTTCTGACAGCTGCTAACCATTCCTCATACTTTTTATGTCTAGTCTTTTCAAGTTCATCACTACAGAGCTGCCCTCTTATGATATCTTATTGTGCAGTGGTCACAATTGCCCAGTGAAGTTCTTACATTCACCTTCTGTATTCAGCGATTACATAAGAACTGCTGCTTCTTGTAGACATTTTGGTAGAAGTCCTCTGTTCCTCTCTGTCTGGAACGATCCTCCTTTCTACCACTGCCTCAACCATGCATAGTTCCAGCTAAGGAACTTGGGCTGGGTAGCACTTCCAAAAGGACTATATATAATAGGCTTGACGTAGGCTGCTGGATTTCTGTCATGTTCACTGGTTTATTCACTCTTGAATCCAGGTACTCGAGGTATATTTTTGGAGCGCACTGTGTATAAATGTTACGTGCATCGTGTTTTAGAAGTTCCTGAAGATACCTACATATAATTCATATTTCAGGTTTGTTTCTCTAGATAAAAATACCTTTTTCTGAGTGGCAGTTTCCCACTATCTGAAAATGCATTTAATCCAGTTAAAAGTGGACTGTCTAAGTAGCCAAGACCCTGTCTAGAAGGTTGATTTGAGTTACAGCAGACTCCACTTAACATAGGTGTATGATGTTCTGAAAAAGCTGTAAGAGCTTAACCAGCCATCAAAGTCATTGAGACGTCAGTGGGTGCATGACTGAGCCCTAGTTTTTCATCTGACTGGTGCTGTTGCCTGAGCTGCAAAGAATTTTGTTTTCTTGACATGATGCCATCTTCCCTCCTCCTCCAGTGTCTGTCCACTTAGCGCAGGCTTTGGGTTTGCACAACAAGCTAGTTCTGAGCAGCTGGTGCTGTACTAAGTTGGTTTTTGTTTAGAAATTATGATATGTAGTTTGGAAGATTAATCGAAAAAATTGATATGCTGTATGATTTCTTATTATGGAAATCCAATAAACTTCAGAGCAGCACTTCATATAAATCAGACTTGACAAGCTCCTTTGCTAGTGTTTTATTTATGTAATAACAGAGTGCTGTAGCCCACAGTATGATTTATTGTTAATTATACCAGATAGAAATGAAGATCAGGGATGATGCCATGCAGCGTATATTTTCTAGTATAACAACTCCTTCCAGTGATTATTTACTTAATAGCATGGGTAAATTTCAGCTTCCATTCCGTGGTTTTGATGTCAGGCTTTCATGCTGTATTTATAATGCATCTCCCAGCAAATCAAGAGCAGCAGAAGTTTTCATTTGGAGATCATTGACCCCCTAATGCGTTTTGGCTGTCGCTTTGGGGGAAGGGGGGAAGCCTCCTCCAGAGATTCATCAACAATACTTCCTTTTTAAATGGTGGGAAATCTCTTGCTGCTGCTGTTGAATGAGTAGCATGGGGGAAGAGAGAGTTCTACTGTCTGACTCTTTAAAACTAGTTTAAAAAAAAAACCACTTGTGAACATGAAGGTTTTGATTAATATATTAGAACTTTTAGAATGTTAGTCATGTGAAGCGAGAGCATTGATTTTCAGTTCCGGTTGTCAGATCTTGCATCCAACCATGACATCTTACTCATCTATCTGTGAAATGGGAGACAGTGGAGTATCTTAGATTTGTGTATAATATAATAGCAACCTCACTTTATTTACCTTGTGAATTGGAGAAATACATGGCTGCGGCTCCTGACCCCTCTTTTGGGTCAGTGTGGGTAACATCATGAGACATTCAAAGAGCCAGGAGAATTAACATGAATTCTTTATATTACTATTGGTGATACTTTGCACTTATATCGCCCTTTTGGTCCAGAGCTTTCCAAAGACCAGTAAGTATCTCAATTTTAAAAGACGCCTTTATGCAGAAGAGCTGGGACTCGAAATTAGGAATTTTTGGATTCCAGTATTTTCTTGGCCTCTCCAAAGTAATGGCAAAATTTGTAGCTACTCACTTAAAAATATTCTCCTGCAATGAGTCTTTCCAAGTCAGGTCAGTTTAATTTAAAACTATTTTAGCACTCTCATTTTGTGCAATTATTAATGAACTTACAAATGAGTAGCCCACTCCAGGAGCACATTAGATGTGGAAAAGGCTTTTGACTGCAGTGGGAAGGGCTAAGAAAAAACTCTTGCAGATGTATCTTCTTATGAATTAGTGATATCAAATTAATATATATAAGGCCAAACCATTTCACTCACTGTCCTAACTGCTTGTGAATGTTGGGGAGAGCTAAATAGCTTCTGCTGCCTTCCACGCCAGAGAGAGCTGCATTTCAGTGGTGGGTAACTTGATCCAACTGTGTAAGGTCAGATTGGCCCACAAGGGACAGAAGTTGCAGTTTCCAAATGAAAAGATGAAGATGGGTGGCCCTGCAGTCCAATCTGATTCTATTCCAAGGTTTCAGTTTGGGGTAAACAGTGAAACTAGCTATGTATTTATGATGCTTATGCCTTCTCTCACCCCATTGCACACCCATACAAGCACCAGATGCAACATGTTAATTTTGCCAGACCTTTCCTAAAAGTGGGAAATCATATACCTGAACCGCCCCTTCTGTTGAGACTGGAAAAATATTTGGAGGAATGCTTATAGCACTCATGGAGGATCAGCACCCCATGTCCACTTTTCATTCTGCCTGCTGAAAAAGCAGTGAATGCACATGGCAAGATGCACAGATCTGGGCTATCAGGCTACTGTTTGTTGTGTCAGGCAGCTCAGTATATTTTTCACATGCTCTTTTTAAAAAAAAAAAAAAAAAAAAGTGTTTTGGGAGAAAGTATTAAAATTCTTCTCAAAGGGTGTCGAAGGGAGAATTGACACTGAATTCGCCTTTATTAGCTCACAAATCAGCAAGCATAAAAGAACAGATTAACAAGAACACCAGAAAACATACAGACATAGTCTCAATAAGCGCCAAGATTTAAAATTATCCCTCAGCATCAGGACTCATCTCAACTGCATGTAGAACGCTGGATTCATTCCATCCTTATGACTTACAAATCTGAAAGCGTATTTGCCTCCCAACATAATAGGAGGATGAGCCCTTTTCTTAATATCTGGAGCCCTATAAATCTTTTTCTTAATTAAAATTCATAAGCCATAAGTGCACGTTGTACAGCCATGTCTACATACTGCGTGTCCATGTAATTTACTTCAGCTTAATTTATACTAATGCATTAGGTGTCCTTTCTCATCTTTTCTCTGTGTGTATTTTGTTAAAAATGCAATAAATTTTTAAGTCGTAAAGAGAGAGACGTGTGTCATGTGAGTGGTTATGCAGAACGGTCGGGGGAAGCAAAATAAAAAAACTTTATTTTTTTTATTGTACTGGTAAAGAAGTGACACATTCAGACTAGCAAGCAATAAGCCTCCAGCTCCAATGTATGCATTTTTGAGATGCAGAGCAAAAGTCAACCATGCATTTCTGTCAAGTGGGTAGTTCCTGGACTGTGGTCCACAGAGCATTTGTTGTTGGTCTCTTGAGATCTCCTTGGTCATGTAGTGTAGGCTCCTCATCCTTGCTTGCAGCATCTGACTGGCATCAGATGAAGCTAAAGCTCCATTAAATGCTTTCCTGTTAATATTTTTCCATGTAAATTGCCATAGTTGCCACAGGGGTGTTGTGCAGCTGTGAATGGGAGAGGAAGCAGTCTAATGATTGCAGATGGGAGGGCAAGTGTCTGTGAGATAATCACTGAATTTGATCCATGCTATCAAAACCCTCTTTTATGTAACTTAAACCTCTGCCATTTCACAGAACCCTGAGTAGTATTTCCTATTTTCATTTTGCTTTTGGCCCTGATGCTGCTAGGTGCTGAGTGCTCTCAACTCCCCATTAACTTGAACAGCAGTTGAGGGTGTTGAGCACCTTGCAGGATCGAGTCCTGTAGTTGAACCCAGCAGACATAACTGCACGAAAGTAAAGAAAGTTAAGTAGCACCAGCATTGGAATGCATATATTGAGACAGTGAAGTCATGGCTCCTGGAATTAGGAAGGTCCAGATGTCTTTGAATGCTCCTGGGGTGTCCAGTCTGTCCCCTCTTTCATTTTTTTTTCTCAACAATGTCTCATCCTGTTTTGGATCTCAGAAGTACAATACTGCACTCCCCCTTTTGTATGCTTTACACAAGATGATTTGGGCCTTCATATATGTCTTCCAAATAGAGAGAAGCCTCCTTTGTGACAGGGCCCTGGTTCCCAGAGTTTGGAAAACATGAATTCTTGCTGTTCTTGTAACTTTTTATTTCTTTTACAAACTCTCAAAAATCCAGTTTATCTCAGAAGTCAGTCTCTGAAGATAACTCAATTGGATGCCTCCATGTGGGAGAGGACTTAAAGATAACCTGTTTTCTCTTGATAAATATTTTGGACACAGAGGATCAAATGCTACAGTCCTTGGTCTGGCTAAACTCACATTGATTTCCCATGGAGGGCTGAGTTAAGAGTGCAGTATTTGGCTTTCAAAGTTTAAGCATTTTCAAGTTAGAGGGCAAAAGAGTTGAGAAGGACTTCCTCTTCTTCAACCCCACTGCCCTCCCTGTAACCAAGTGAGTACTGTGCCTATGCACGGGATTCCTCAGCACTTTTGCTGGGTTATGAGTGCGTTGTCTTTCATAATGCAGGAAAGCAGAGCCAGGTGATCTGGTGTTTTATGCTATTTGCCTTCGTCTCGGGTCCCCTCTGCTTTTGCCTGTAAATTAAACCACTTGTGGCATGCACCCTAAAAGCGAGTCTGTTCACTTCTCCATTTACCTCGTTAATGGCTGCTTGATGAATAGCAAATCTTCTATTAAGTTCACCCTCTCCGAAGAAATGAGAGCCACTGTCCATGAGGTTGCCTGAGGCGAGGACATGGAAGTTGCGGGAGCCGCAGGGTACTACAGTACCTCATGGTGCCTGCGGCTTTGCTCCCCATTAGGAAACTGCGTAGGTCCTTTTACGAGGTACATTTTGGCTGGAGATTGGGTAGCATTGTGGAATACACAATCTTTCTAGACAGAGTTTGGGTACCTGAAAGCAGGAAAAACAGATTTTAAAATGTCTGTGAGGGAAGGGAGCCTCTTAATGCTGCTGCATTGTTTTCAGAAAAGAAAAACGGCTGAGCAAGAGGCTTAAAACATCTGCACAGAAATGCCTCCCTGCTCTGTGGTTAGGAAGCTGGTGTCCCAGATCTGCCAATCCATGGAAAAATCTCAGTATGGTGAATACTGAACATGAATATAATTTCTAGTGCTAGAAAGCCCTGGTGTGTGTGTGTGTGTGTGTGTGTGTGTGTGTGTGTGTGTGAGAGAGAGAGAGAGTGTGAGAGAGAGAGAAAATGTGAATTTGAGTAGATTCTTCACATAGTGATGGCGGGTTAATTTTTAACTAGTTGAAAACTCCTTTCTGGACTTCAGATTTATACAAAAAAGAAAGAAAATGCACTTGCTTCACCCAACTTCCCTTTTCTCATCCTTCTCCCATTGACTTTAATATCATTGTACAGAGCTTTTAAGGGCACCATTCTCAGATTCCAGGACAGGAAATGGTTAATTTACCCGTCTGTCCTTATTGTCTCTCTTCTCTTAAGTGAGGCCCTGACAAAATTCAGTTTGAGGTTTCTGTGCTGTCCCAGTTCAGGGCATGCGTCAAGGGAGCAGTTGTTTTTGGAAGACCAGATTATTTGGAGCGGGGCAGTGCATGTTTTCCCTCCCTGCTTTTTCCTTCAGAAATGCTGCTTGCTGCCTTATGCCGGTATGTTCCTATCCACAACTCAGCCTACCTCAGTGGGAGGTAGGAATTTCCCCCCTGCATTAAAAACTCAGATTTTATAAGGATTTGCAGCATTGGGACAATAACAGATGTGGGTGGCAGCCAGAGATCTAAGATGGCAGAACAGTAGAAGGAAATTTTAAAATGAAAACATGCACTCTGCCTTTAACAGGCTTTTGTCATTTGACATGCATGTTGTTTTTATTTGAGGAGGCTAAAAGCCAGCAGTTCCCTATTTATTCCTTATTGTAGTTGAGGAGCAATGTACTTATACATACTACACCTCCCTCCATGCACCGATGTACAAGATGAAATGATTACATACTAACATGGGCTGGTTCCTTTTATGAGTAGGATTGTTCAGCATTTCTGTAACACAATATTACATGGCAACATGTCATTGTGAGTGACAAATGTGACAGTGTAATATCAACACAGGGAAATTCAGTTAGAAGTAAGATGTCACCCAGACAAATTACTGCCTGTTTTAACTTGTCCTTAGACTAGATTTTCTTGTTCATTAACTACAGACAAGGTTGAAAGCGTAAGACAACTATTTAAATATATGTTAGCATTTATTATGATTACTAGTTTTCCTTTTGGATGGTTCTTCATCAGCGGTTAGTCTCAGGGTTCAAATAAGGTAGCATAACATCCCAGGGGCGATCACTGTCTGCCTGGGCATGCTGTTAAAACTAAGCCACTTCTGATGCATAGGGCAGTTTTGCCACTTTGAATCTTCACTCATTCTTATCCTTTCTCTTGAAAAAACATTTCTGTGCTGCTGGATTTATTTGTAAGATAATTCTCACAAATTCAGGTAAACTGTTGAACAACTAGTTTAAAAGGCCTGTTTACAGCCATAAGATGTGGCCCAACTTCAAATTACTTTGTAAATATTTTTAGTATATATAAAATATCTAGATTTTTGGCAGAAAATGTGTGAAAATCTGTCAGCTTGCCCAGTGACAACAGTTATTTGGTATGTCAGACCAAAGAACCATAAAACCCCTCTACAGTGTCAGTTCCCCCTGCTGTTCTGCCTTTGCAATTAACTTAAGTTTCTAGAGCTGTTCTTGTTCCTGATGAATGGTTGTCCCAGTTGTAGTGCATAGGAAATAGTATATAACCAGGGCATCCATTGTGTCATTTGTATCGCTAATATTTAGATCATTATGATGATTGGAGCTATGTAGAAACGTTAAATAAATAAGAAATGGGGAGAGAAGTGGTGAGACTTCTGCCAAAGAGTGGGAGAGGGAGATTATATTTTCAAGCTTCTAAAAGTACCAGAAACTAGAGATTTAAGGAAATAGACCTGGTTCAGTTTTCCTTTGAGCTTCTTGGGAAGTGATGTCTCTGGTCACCTGTTGAACCTTTTTCTATACATCTTGAGTTCTGTTGGCCTGTCAAAGCAGCTCATAAATTAGGTATCAGCTAGAAAGACAGGCATGTTGGCAAAACAAGTCTCTCCATGTGCAGTCTTTCTATATTGGGAGGGTTGGGTACTGGGTTGGTTTATAAGGTGCTGTTGTCCTCAGGCATTAGTGGGAGTCCCATGTAGTGGTATTGGTGTCTGCATTAGAGAAGGCAATTTGTTATCCAGGTCAGGCTTTCTGGTGTGTTTCAGCAGATGGGGAAGAGTTAGGATTTCAAGGAGGGGAAGAGAGCCCTGGCATTAAGGAACATGGTATCCTTGGGCACAATTCTTAGTTCAGTACCAGATAGTTAGTGAAAACACACACTTCAGCACCTGTGAATAAAGCACCGTGAATAAAGCTGCAAATTTAAAATGCATGTTTCACTGTTTTATCATATAAAGTATACTCCCCATTGTGTGTGTTCTGCGTGTTTGTGGCAGAGAAAAGTTCCATTTTACTGCAGCATATTGACAGATGATTGGTATTTATGGGGATGACATTTCCAGATACAACTCCTGAAGAGATACTGCATCAAACTGGAATGTTTCAATCCTGTGACTGGAGGAAGCAGTCTGAATGGGGTTTAGCATTAAATTAGGCCCCTAGAATAGAAGAGATTTCACCAAAAGGCTTTGCCTCACAGTGTAACAGTGTTTCTCTTGTCTCTTTCATTGCTCCTTGTTTCTTCTGTCTTCTTGACCATTGCAGTCTTAAACACCTGGCAGTTTTTCAGGGATAACCCTGAGTCTTGACCATTGTCCATTGCGGCAAAAGATATGCAAACTTATACAAACATTTCTTTTTCATCCAAGGCCAACAGCCCAATTTAGCAGCCTAGGGTCCCCTTCATCACTCAACGTCACATCCCTGAATTCTAATGCTTTTAAAGGACCTTTTGATCAAAGAAACTAGCAACACACTTTTATTGAAACAAGGCATCGATTCTTGCCTTGCACCCTCCATCCACACAAGGAGAAGGATGCTTGTCTGAGGCTGTCTGCCCTACAAGTGCTACAGAGGCACTGCTGCAGCTACACCACTGTAGTGCTGTAGAGTAGACGTTTGCTACAGCAACAGATGGGGATTGTTCATTGCTGTAGTAAATCCACCCCTTAGCAGACAGTAGCTAGGTCGATGGAAGAATTCTTCTATTGACTTAGTGGTGTCCATATCTGGGTTTAGGTCTGCTTAATTGGTCTCGTAGGGGTGTGCATTTTTCACACCTCTGAGTGATGTAGCTAGGTTGACCTCAGTTTTAGGTATAGACCAAGCCTGAGAGAGAAATGTGGAGCTGGGGCTGAAATAGGGACTTTATGTAGAATGTTTTCTGTGCTCTAATAGGAAAAAAAATCTTGTTCCCCATAAGGAACATAGTGAAAGATGTAAAAAGTACATTGGATTGGAGGAGATGGTAACACTTAGCATATACCACACTTCATGTTTTCAGATTGGTTTATTAATATTAATCAAGGCCTAAAACACCACGGTGAAGTAGCAGGGGTAGTATTTACTTACTGCCAAAAATAGGTAGGCCAGTCTTCGCTTTACAGATGTGAAAACTGAGGCACAGAAGAGTGGTGGCACGTGTCCAAGGCCACCAAATGAGTCAGTAGAAGAGCAGACACGTGAACTCAGGAATTCCTGGATTCCAGTACTATTCTTTTACCACTAGAAAACGCTGCCTCCCTACAGCGATGGACATAGTTTGTGTTGTTTAAAAAATCACTGCTACTTTTATTTGACTGTTCTGGGTAGATTTCAAGTTAGTTTTGCAATACCGTACCACATTATACTAGCAATCCCCTCCTTCCCCAAAACGGCTCTGAAATCTAACGATGGTTTTAATGGACTCCAATTATTTAACATTGTAGTATGAATGCAGCCTAACTCAGATAGGCTTTTCGACAGGGATCATAATGACTGTAATTGCAAAAGGATGCCTTGCTGAAGTAGGAGCTGCCAGATGTAATGCCATTCTGATCTAAAAAGGTCACAGTAAAAGGGACATTTAAATTAAGTTATAAATTACAATTGAAGAACAATATTTTGATGTGTGAGACCAGAGATGTCAGAGCGGTGAGATGTAATTCATGGATTCATTACAGAACAGAGGTGCCTGACAGCTGAGCCATGCCAAAAGGAAAATTTATTTGCAATATCACGCAGACAGAAAATGGCAGCTCAGATGAGAAGCTGGAATAGAAACTTGAAACCTTGTGGTAATGTGCAGAGTTTATGCTAATAAGTCTTGCCTGAGATCCAGCGATGTTTAATGACTGTTGTAATATAAATGAGATGCTCGGACGTGTGCACATTTGGAATTTTTCTTTAAATTAAAGCCCTGTGCTTTTCTATAGAAAAGATAACTTCTGCATTATAAAGTGCAGGTACATTCTTGTCTGTTCTCTTCGTTGTATACTGTGTGTATGCATAAGATTGCTGAGGTCTCAGAATTATTTAGGCAGCAGGATTTGTGCTCAAAACAGTGATTCTTTACATGACAGCTGGGGGTAGGGGGAAGTGGGGAAAGTAATTTAGTGTTTCTAGCAATACCTTGAAAAGTGCAACCAGAAGTTAATTAAACTGTAGGCAGTCATCATTAGCTATTATTTATATGTTCAAGTAGCTTGCCAATAAAGTGCTTATATATATTAAATTACTGAAAGTAATAAGCAGAGAATGATCCATCAGTCAGACTGAGGAAAGTGGATTTAACTCTGGCAATTATATAAAAATATATTTTTCTTTCTGGTTTATAATCTTGCTCCCAGCTCTAATCAAGGCATTTTCTCCATTAGATGGCTGATTTTCTCAGGAGGCTGTAAAATGGTATCCGTGGTCACGTTTGTGTCTGATTGACCTGACTTTTCTCCCTCCCCCTAGGGGCACAAGGAGGGGGTGGGCTCAGGGGCCCAACCCCCAGCCTTGGCCCCTGACCCGGTGTAATGGCTGAACCCTTCCTTGCTGGGATGTGTGTGATGGATGAGCATCCAGGTCAAATTTGAGTGATTTGCAACCTGGTATACTAAGTTGCAACACCACTCAAACATGGGGCGGCCAGGCCGGAACATGGGTCCCCTCCTTATTGCACCCCTGTCTCCCCCACTTTCACGTTGTGGGTCTTGAGATTGCCATTGGTATGGCAGCTTGGTGCAAAGTTAATTTTGATCCTCTATCCTAGAGTATTCCAGACGGGTATGTTGGTCTGTTAACTATTCTGTGCTTTTACAACTGGGATGGCTGCCTGTTAGCACAGCCCATTGCTTCTGGTCTTCTCTGGTTATTCTTCCGTCACTAATTGAATTGTTTTGTAAAGAGAGAAGGAAAATTTGCTGGGTTCCTTCAGGCAAGATATAGATTCCGTCCATGAGTCACGAGGAGGTTTTGGCAGAACACAGCAGGGGGTGGGAGAGAACCCTTGCCATTTTTATCCCTACAAAATTTTTAAAGAGACAAGGCATGCTTAGTTTTGTAACATGCACAGAAACCAGGTGCAGACTGTCTATAGCAACAAATAACTAGCCCTTGCTGCTTTCAGTCGTGCCTATTCCCAGTGCTGGAGTGCAGGCAAGGAAGAAAATCAACGTGTGCCCAATAGAAAAGACAAAAATGTTGTTTTCAAGCTTCTAAGTGGGTATTGCATGCTCTGGAAGGCTTAGGAAACAAAAGTGATAAAAGCAGTTAAAAGTCAGCGGTGCTGTTTGAGTGGTAGGGTTTAGGCGCAGCAGGTCTGACGTTCTAGTCATAGTGCTTGACTTGTGGCTTAGTAAAGATGGACTCAGATCGTTGTTTCACTTGCGTGGGAGCTGTCATTGATGTAGGCAACAGAGGCAGATTTACAAGCCGATGCTCTCTTGTACATTGGAATTTCTACCTGTAGAAGTGCATTTAAAAGCAGTGTTTTCTATTAAGCAATCTCAGGTAATGCATCTCCCTGACTTACAACAGTGCGAAAGCAGTATTGATGTGTCTGATGTGTTCGTGTTTGTAGCTTGGAGAGATGAGGCATCTGTTGAAGGGAGATGATGATGGAGTTTGAGGCATTGTTTTCTGCAGTAATTCTGTGGATATGTGTGCCATTGTCTCCGTTGTAATTGTGGTGAAGAGCATTTTCCTTTAACCTTACCATATGTGCCATAGAGCAGGCTGAAAATAAACCATGAGAAAATTCAGCCTGGAATTTCCTTTCTTTATTCCCATGATGTTACCCAAAGGCTTTTTTAATCAGAGCACTCTTCTCCATACTATAACTTATGCTGGTGGTGACACTTCCATCATACAACTAATTAGGGAGACATTTCCTAATATCGTTCTACAAATTCATTCTAGGTGACATACCAGAGGTCTTGACCAGCAGTGACCTTTTATTTTTACACGCAACTTAAAACTCTTAACAGAATAGTAAGAGTTATATCTCAACTGTCCCACTAGCTAGGCAAAGAGGAGCAAATAACTAAGCAGAGTTCATTTTTCCAAGAGACGTC
This sequence comes from Chrysemys picta bellii, assembly GCF_011386835.1. Lineage (NCBI taxonomy): Eukaryota > Metazoa > Chordata > Testudines > Emydidae > Chrysemys > Chrysemys picta. The sequence goes on along the minus strand of NC_088811.1, from coordinate 9,940,207 downwards.
TAAAACTTTTACTCTTCAGTTTTGAAACTTGTGGGGACAGATCCTCAGCTGATGATTTCGAAGGAGTTAAGCTGTTTTACACCAACTGCGGTCCATGACATAGGAATGTCCTCTTATCCTGACTGCTGGGAGCAATCAGAGCAGTTCAGGAGGTTTTGTAAAAGAATTTCCAAGTCACCCTCAAACAAGTGTTAAGTCTCAATTTGCTGTTGCAGCATGAGAAAGAAAAATGATATTATTAGTAATATGCCTTTGTTTTGGAGATAATTGGTTTACTGTTGTCCTTGGGAATACCTCTCTTCTCCTTCTGGTACATTTTTTTTAAAAGACATAAAGCAGGCTCCTAGTCAGTCTTCATGTTCCAAAATTCAATATTTTAAAATTTGTTATCTAAATCCATGTTTAGGTATCTAAATAAAGCCCAGATAGTAGATCCATATTGCATACTGCTTAGCATTAACTCACCTGAGTAATCCTATTGACATTAATGTGACCATGAGAGCAAGGAGGGGAGGGATAGCTCAGTGGTTTGAGCATTGGCCTGCTAAATCCAGGGTTGTGAGTTCAATCCTTGAGGGGGCCACTTAGGGATCTGGGGCAAAAATCTGTCTGGGGATTGGTCCTGCTTTGAGCAGGGGGTTGGACTAGATGATCTTCTGAGGTCCCTTCCAACCCTGATATTCTATGATTCTATGAAATGTTCACTATCACTTTGTGAGTTAGGGTTCACAATCTGGCCCCGAATGGCTAGATTTTCAGAGATGCTGACTACTCACCGACTTCAGTGCTAGCTGCCAGTGCTCAGCATTTCCAGAACACAGGCTACTTATTTAGGTGTTGAGTTATGGCTGTAGATGCTTAATTTTAGATAATCCATTTTGAAAAATGTAGCTCACCTGTATACCTGTAGCTCAACAGCTCAGGTATAAAACCAAAGTTAACAATGGACTAGCAGACAAAATAAACTAGCCAAGATTATGTGACTTTTTTTTTTTAAACTGGCTGCAGTTCGTATGTAGCAATTTTTTCTCCTTTATTAAAACAGACTGGTTTTTGGTATGCTTGTGCCACGATTGGATTGATCTTTCTAGACTGTCACTGTTCATTCTGTGGGTTCTATGACCTGAAAACTGAGACAGTAATACAACACCTGGGAAGGTTTCTCACTCAGGTGTGTTATCTAAAATTTACCTTTTCGTGAAGATGACATAGAAGTGACATAAAGAACATAAGAATGGCCATACTGGGTCAGACCAAAGGTCCATCCAGCCCAGTATCCTGTCTACCAACAGTATCCTGTCCAATGCCAGGTGCCCCAGAGGGAGTGAACCTAACAGGTAATGATCAAGTGATCTCTCTCCTGCCATCCATCTCCACCCTCTGACAAACAGAGTCTAGGGACCATTCCTTACCCATCCTGGCTAATAGCCATTAATGGACTTAACTTCCATGAATTTATCTAGTTCTCTTTTAAACCCTGTTATAGTCCTAGCCTTCACAACCTCCTCAGGCAAGGAGTTCCACAGGTTGGCTGTGCGCTGTGTGAAGAAGAACTTCAAAAACTTACCCAATAGACCATAATGGCTCACGTGAAACGGTTACTGTTTATTCTGTATGATCCGACATCCTTCTGTGGTGCAGTTTAAAAGCAAACTTGTTTTTTAAAAGAGCAATACACACACGCACCCAAAAACTATTTAAAACTTGTAAGGCTGGGCCAATTTGACAAAAGCCTGGAAATCAAAGTGAAGATTGACGTTTTTGTCCCCAAATCCCACAGATGTGCTTTCTTTTCACAGCTGCATGAGCCGTGTATCAAGTTTCAACCTTTGATTTCAGTTTCCCAGCTGTTGCTGACTTTTGCCACAGCCTTCATAGGTTTTAAACATTCTGCTTTGTAAATTGAAAACTTACCAAAGTTCTGGACCCATGCTGGCTCTTTTATGTCAAGTTTTTCTATTCAGTTAATATCTAGATGTGACAATGTCCCAGGTCAGTGAGGATGCATATAAGGGTGGAATACTTAGCTATAAATTCCAGCTTAGTAACAGGAAATGCCGTTTGAACACCTTGAGTTTATTCCTTCTGTAACTTCAGTGCCCAAGAGCTTTTATAAAGAACTTAACGATTGCGGGAGCTATCCAGTTCTGGCTTTCAGTGGACATTAGCTCATATGTTGACCTGAATTTTATGGGTTAGTTGTTATGGCTCGCCACTGATCACATCCAACCAGAAGATTCCTGGTGGTAACGTTCCTATTATAAGTACGTTAACTTAACATACACCCTTCCTTGAGGACACGGTAATAGGAGGTGAAGGACCAGCCTTACTCCTGGCATGCCCGATAACACGATGGGGCTGGCTTACCCAATAGTTAGGAACATTGAGTAGTTATACTGTACTCCACAAGCTGAGCTGATAGCGTGATAGAAGATAGTCTATAGAATATAGGAGGACAAAGAAAAGAAAGAGCTAAAGACTAAAAGAGCTCCCTGTGATATCCTTACAAGGTATTTTATAGGATCCTGACACTATGTAATTCAGGCCCAACTTACTATACCCAAATCTTATTTCTGTACCCTAAGAAATTCCTATAGGTTAGTGGATTATGACACTTACTCTCTATATATTAATAAGGATTATCTCACTCCAAAAACTGCCAACCTAGGCTCTCTTGGTGACTTCCAGGTTTGTGGTATACCCTGGGGTTACCAACCAGTTGCAGACGCCGGATAAACCTGTTCAGTGTTGTGTATAGTTCCTCCCTTTGGTTCCCCAAAGTTCAAGGACCATTCCTATCTGTGCCAAAGGTTACCAGCTTTTATGCTGAATTACTCTTAACTGATTATACTTTTAGCTATTTAGCGGATCTTACTGGGTACAGGCCGGTAGGCTTCTTGCATTTCAGCAAAACTTATTCTATGTATAATTATTAGGAAACACATATCATATGCCTCAACACATCCTAAATTCATAGGAATTAATACTGATAAAATATAAGAATAAAATGGATTAATTCAGAAAGAGAAACACATGATTTGATACGGCTGGCTGGATTAGTAGGACATAATAGCTAGCAAAATAATCCTATGGGCTACAAATATTACAGTCCCACCGAACAGCTCATATTTTTGCCTCTTCGGTAGGTTGGGGTTTTATTTCTTTTTCCACCTCTCACCCCAAGCCCCTAATTATTTGACACTTTATTCCCCATTAGGGATCACTTTTAAAATACCTGGAGAAATTCTTTATATGTTTGGTATCTGTGGATTGGGTGGGAGAGAGAGGAATAGCTGAGGTAACCTAAGGAGCTGTACCATGCCATTGTTGGGTTTCTGTGTGTGTGGTTTTGGGGTTTGTTTGTTTTTTGACGCTGAACTCCTCTTTGCCTCAAAATCAATGGCACAGTCTGACCTAGGAAAACGGAGGTTTTGCCCTGTAAAATCACAGTTCGGTTATAACCCAGGCTGATGCTGACAAAGGAGCTACCACTTCAGGGCTGGTTGGTAAGATATATGATTGTGCTTTGGTCTCAATCCAGAACCTAGTGTCCTCCTCAAGAAAGGCATTGTCACAGTTAATATCAGGTGGCTTCTTTCTGTTGGCAGCCTTGGGACTGAAGTAATTGTAGAGAGGTCCTCTCTAAAAGATGATTGGACATGGGTGGGGTGATACAGGGATGGTTGGGGTTGAGAATATGGGGTGGAAATGGAGAGGCCTTTGCTTGCGGAGTATGCTGGGTGATGAGAGTTCAGAGAGCTGATGCCCCCTGCTGCTATAAAAATAAACCTGAAAGCTTCTGTAGTTAGTTCCTGCTAGTGTAACTGTGTGATTAAATGACCCCTTTGACTGCTAATCCAGCTACTTATGCAGGAGAACTAATGCTTGCGTCTGTCCGAGCTGGTCTACACTGAAAACTTGAAACAGCATAGTTACATCTCTCTGGGGTGGGTATGAAAAATCCACAAAGCCAGGCCTAACCCCTGATGTAGACAGCACTGGGTCCATGAAAGAGTTGTTCTGTCAACCTAGCTGCCACCTCTTGCGGAGGTTGGTTACCTATGCAGATGAGAGAACTCCTCCCATCGACGTAGGTAGCGTCTACACTGAAGTGCTACAGCAGTCCTGTGCTGCTGCATTGTTTCAAGTATAGACAAGCCCCTAGCTACCATTTCTCAGGGAGGTGGATTAGCTACAGTGGTGGGAGAACCCCTCCCCACCGTAGTGTGTCCTCACTGTAAGTGCTACAGCGGTGCAGGTGCTGTAGTGTTTTAAGTGTAGACATACCTGTAGTCTCCACACATCACTTCCCTCTCTTCTGTAGGAGTGGAGATAATTGGTTTACTGTTGTCCTTGGGAATACCTCTCTTTTCCTTTTGGTACATTTTCCCCCGAAGACGTAAAACAGGCTCCTGATCAGTCTCCATGTTCCAAAATCTAACTTTACTTGCATATAACACATTATATATTTGTGCCAACTTCCAAATACAGTCCCTGTTGAGGGTTGAGTATCAGAGCTTTATCCCTTAAACTCTCTGTTGAAAGTGGGCATTTTTTCAACATTCTCTTGTTATAACTTTTGTTTCTACCAACCATCTGCCTTAGCCAGCCCCCAGCTGTATTTATTGATAGTGGAACGTAGCCCCAGCACACAGCAGGGTCATGCATTGTTGAGAGAGCGCTGTCAGCTTAATGATCCCAAGTTCCTTATATGTATTCCTGCAGCTGTCTCCACGAGGTGTTATTTTGCTTCTCCATACTTCACTTTGTTCTCCAGCAACTTCTTGTTCTCATCTGTGCAATAAAAATGAGCACAATTTTCTGAAGGAGTAAACTTCACTCTCTCTCTGTCCTCAAAGCACTTGTTACCTCCAAAATATGAGCTGTTCCATTTGACTAGATAATATGAATAAGATATTACTGCATAAGATACAACCCCTTTGAAGAACAGTTGTTTTGGTGCCTTTTTATTTTCCTTGGAATGTCTCATGTTAGAAGTATTAAAAAATGCTAAAGGGAAAATTTACAAGAGACTTCAGAAAGTAGAAAGCAAGTCTGCCTATTTTAATGTTCTCTGCCCTACTAAATAAAACAGATTACCTTCCGGGTTCTGCAAATTTGTCTTATTTATTTCTACTGTAGATACAGTAAGCAAGCCCCATTCTTATCCCCACCCCTCACTGTTGGTCCACCTTTACTTCTGTTTGTTGATATAATTTTCCGTTTTTATTATTCAGCTACATGAAAGTAACTACGATGCTGGAAAAGCCCTGCAGCGCTTGGTGAAGAAGCCTGTGCCCAAACTGATTGAGAAGTGTTGGACTGAAGATGAAGTGGTAAGGAGTGATTTATGCTCTTCTGCCATGCAGTTCCGGTTACTTATCGCTTTCTTCTGCTCAGAGTTCTTGTTTGAGGGGGTGGAATAGCAACCTGTTGCATGGAGTAAAGTTTTCTCCTCTTTTCCAAATGAGTATCAGTGGCTAGAGCCTCATTAGTCCAAGGAAAAATAATTTCCCAGAAGTATGTCTTTTGAAAGGGTACAATTACTGTCACCTTGAGAGGATTCCATGGAGGAGATGAGCAACACTAGAGCCCTTAGGCTCTTGGTCCTTGCTAATCAGTATCTTTCACCGGCTGGTTGGGCTCCTTGCTTAGCAGTTCCAGTAGGAGGAGGCACAAACAGGGCCCAAGATGTTTGGTTTCATTGTCACTGGTTTTGCCTGCCTCTCTCAGGAGGCTGGAGTGTCAGAGAGTGAGAATCCCAGTCTTCAATTCATGTGGTGACTCATGCCTGCTCAGTGGTCAAAAATGTTCCCACTGAGTAGGATTTATTAAAGGATTGGGGCCACCTTCTTCACATGAATTGCCAAAATAAGATGATGTCACGGTTGTTGCTGTCTGGATATTCAGCGTCCCACGAACCAGAAAGGGATTGTCTGGAAGCTGGTCTATCTGTGCCTTTTACATCTGTCCTAAAGCTCGAGGAGATTTCCCAGTCCCCAAATTGGATTGAATACAGTGTGTCCATCTTGTATCCAATTCCCAGAGTAACATGAGGGTAGGATAGCTCCGCTACAGTGCAGAATGCCTTCATGAGCTGCCTGGGATTCCTCTAAGCTGTGGGGTTCGGGTCAGTGACTTTAACATCATTTAGTTGGCATATTTTCTGTGTCTGTGGTAGTTTGTGGCCACCATGTGGACTGTGGGACTATCCCATACGGTTACTGGCAGGTCATACACTAGATCTTGTGGATGGGATGGGATGGGATGGAATTTCAGGCGGGAGCAGTTGGATATTGTGCTCCTGTCATGGACCCATCTGTATCTCCCATAATTTGAGGTTGAGGCTTGTGATCTGTACTAGCTGCCTGTGGGTCTGGGGTGGAGTTTATTGGGGTGACCTATAATTGCACCTGACTGCCTAGCGGAGAGACAGCCTAGCTTCCTGAGCCGTATTGGCTCAAGTTGAGATCAGGAGAGCCCTTGATAGAGCCCCTTTGGTATAAAAGAGAGGGAGCTGCTTTCAAGGTAATGGCCCTTGATCTCACACCCTTATTTGGTCAAAAATAGCCTAAATTTGTTGGCATCAGGGCACGATGCAAGGCCTGTCTTTTCACGGAATTTTTCAAGATGGGGATGCAGTTTGATAGGTCATTAGGGAATCTAGGATGCTTCTCTTCATATTTCCATTGCTGTAAAATTGTAATTGCCATTTTGAGGTTGCTGCTGGGTTTTGTTTTTATTTTTGATTGTGTTTTCAAGGACCCTACAGCTTGGGATAGATGTCTTTTTGTGTTGGTTGTAAATGAAAATAAATTAGAATTAAAATGTTAGGTTTTAAAATTGATTAACTCCTTATATAGAATTGAGAGTTCAGCTGTTGTGTAATAAACAGTTGTTTAAATTCAGCATTCCCCTGCAGTGTTTGGACCGCAAACACAGAATTGCAACCCCTTGCAGTTTGCTAAACTTTGCAGCATAATGCTAGTGCAAGATACTCTTGACTATAACAAAAGTGAAACTGACTGATCTTTTTTCATCATCCAAGTTGAGAGAGATGCTGAGAGTACACAATGTAAACAAGGTAAAATAGATCAAATCTGTAACATTTTTTCTTTAATCAATGGTGATGTTAAAGACATGTCTAAGGAACAGCGTGGTTTTAAAATGCGATTTCTAATATGACCATGGCCCTTTAACAAACTGGACAGGTATGATGGGCTTCCTTTGGAAGAGGTAAATGCTACATTTTCTAGCTAAGAATTAAACTGCATCGTTCATTAAAACAGGAAGTTGTTAGTTTTGATATTTTATAATCGTAAAACATATATTTATCTTCAGACAACTGAAGACTTGGTTGCAGTTTGTAAGGCACACATCTTCTAATATGTTATTTTAGTGTTATTGAGATAAATAAAGAAAAATCCGAGTCTGATACACAAAGTGAGAGATAGCATAGCTGAAGTGGATTTGAGCCAGAAAACCTGTTTTTGTGGAGAACATTTACACTTGTTAATTTGTTAAATGGAGTAAATTGTATTAAAAAAAATCTTGCAGTGGGTAATACGTAGTCTTGTTAATCGAGTTACTAATTAACCTGGCACCAATGTCATAAAAGAGACCTGATTAATTATTATGGGTGAAATTTTCATAGTCTCTTAACATTTTTGAATTATTCAGACAGTGGCTGGAGAGACATTTTTAAGCTCCAGTTGCTCTGAAAGTCTTGCAGAGAGTTATTTCAGTGAATTATGTGCACGCTTGCTCTCTCCCCATGTAAACCTTTTTGCCAGAGGTAGGTTAGGTCTAGGCTAGATAAATCTGAGATTAAAGCAGGCGTATTCTGAAATCAAACAAAAGCCCTTTGTGGTAAAGGGAATGCCTGAAGCCATGGGGTGAAAGAAGATTGTGGGCAATCGAAAGAAGGAAGGAAGTAGAGAACAAGGAGTAAAAAGATTAGAATACAGATTCCTATTAAGGTGTGGGATGATCTTGTCATAACATGGCACTTTTTTTGTAAGTGACCATGTAAATACCTCTTAAGTTCTGCTCCCCTGTTTTCTGCATTTGTACTGTCCTGCTCTTCCCACACACATACATTCCATAGAATGATTAGCTGTGTGCTGCTTTCCTATTTAGAAAAAGATCTTTCTTCCCCTCCCTCTTCCACTCCCCCTGTTGGTGTTCTCCCGGTGAACTGCAATATGTTGCAAGTGCCATTGTTGCTGCAGTTTAGGGTTTTGATCAGCAGTCAGTGTTAAATGATGGGAGAGTGGAGCCTTGCAAATAAGAAAAACGGCAAGGTTTATTAAAAAGGGAAACATTACTCCAAAACAGCAAACAGTATGAATACAGAATAACGATCATTACATCTATAAATCACTGTCAGTCTCAGCTCATTTTATCATTTTTGCTTCTTGTACTATTCCATCCAAGTTTCCAGAAACATTTGGCCGCGATCCAGCCTTGGCAGAGACAGAGATCAAACTGTTCTTTTATTTATAGGGGGTTAAGCTCCACCTTCCGAACTTCAGCGAGTGTTTGTCTCTGATGGGCCGCTTGCAGAAAGCTCCAGATTAAAGCATCTGCGCCAGATCCTGGGGCTCTTTGTCTGAGAAGAAGGAAACCCCGGGCTACCCTGGGTTTTGCTAGTGCAGGGAAGGGTTCATTCCCCACACAATGTAGGTCAGACCTAGAACTGGTCAGGGACTTTTTCAGTGAAACGTTTTTTGTTGGAAAATGTCACTTAATCAAAACAGAAACTTGTTGTGGAAATGGATAGGGTTCAATGAAAATATTGTCATGAAGGTTTCCCGAGTGCAGGAAGACCCAGTCTAGAATAGCCAGTAGGCCTAAGCGGGGATGTGGAGACCTGGGGTAGAGTTCCTGCTTTGCCTGATCCCGGGCAGGGACTTGATCCTGAGTCTTCCACATCCCAGGTCATTGCCCAACCCACATGAACTATTTCGAAAGGCCTCACTTCTGTTGCAGTGCAGAACGAAAACAAATTTCAGAACCTCAAACTCCCTTGCAAAACAGAATTTTTGTTTTCCAGCCACCCCTTGTCAGATACTTCATGAGTACATAGCACTGAACTTCTCTCTATGCCCACCTGGGCAACGAAGGAAACCAGAATAGAAATGTAATCAAAATGTCCAAGGGGCTAGTATTTACTCAGTACAAACCTGCAGTCTTTATTCCTCCCTGAAGCAAAACTCACACTGAAGTCGGTGGGAGTTTTGCTTGAGTAAGGGTTGTGGGATTGAATTAAGTCCATTTCTGTCACGCTGGTTGGCGTAAGCAGTTGATCTTGTTATCAGCATGACCCTCATAGGATGAGTAGCACAGCTTCCCATAGCACATGGTAACACTTACCATGTCAGTGATGCTGTCTGAATAATACATCTTTGTGTTGAGCTAACTTTTAGCTCTTCTGTGGGCAGTTCCTTGTCCAGAGTTTCAACCTGCCTCATTAAATGACAGCTTTTTGTAGTCAGTGACTGAATTACCAGTAAGAGCTGCCTACTGCGATTAGAATTGATTAAAATAAATGGTGGAAGTTGTGTTATTTTTACTGCAGATGATGTGGTTACAGAGGTTTAGATCAAATTAAATGGAGGATAAAATTGACCAGTGATTGAATTAAGTGGAAGGCTCTGTAAATTGGAAGATAAAGGTTTTCTTGTTTACTCTCTTGTTTCTAAATCTATGGCAATTTTTAATTCTCTCTTTCCAACATGTAAATTAATGGTCATGCTGTCAAACCACTGTTTTCCATTCTGTCTTATAAAAGTGACTGAATAAACTATTTTACTGTTGCATCTATCAGAAGCCTTAACAGCAGCTGTTTCCTGTTTATATGGGTAGATGCTACACCTGGCAACATAAATCTCCCGCAGTGACTTTGGTGGGGTGGGGTCAGTCTCTCTTGTAGTCTAGTGAATCTGCTTCTACTGACAAACTCTCAAAGAATTGGCATGTGAAGCTGTGCTTAAGCACTTTCTGAATAAGCGTCCAATAGGCTAACATCGCTTCAGCATAATACAATGAAATCTCATTGGAACATCAATTCGGGATGCTGTATGAGAATCAATGCCATCCCCATTTGACATGTTATTCATTTTTGGGGAGAAGTCAGGCAGCAAGGCTGCTGTTCTGAATGTCCTGCGTTTTGACATGACTGCCGATAATGCTCTCCCTAACGCTGAATGCCAGGTGAGACCTGTGCCGCGTGCTGCTTGTCGCTGCAACAAGGTCTCAAAGCAGTTGGGGAAGGGAACTGAGACTTTATCCATCACAGATGCTCTAGACATGTACACCACATGAGGTATGCTGCTAAAATGAGGTTGCAGAGCAACCAGATGTTCCCTTCCACTATCTTAGACCCTCTTACACTGAAACACCCGAAAACCTACTTCTGCACTGTACTGATATGGGCAGGGTGTCTAGCATGGTCCAACTTGCACACCAAGAGCTAGGATGAGAGTGTAAGTTAAATGGGGTGGAAGGCTTTTTATCAACACTTTCTTCCAGTTCCTGGGGAGGAGGGAGGACTTGTACAGAACAGCCCAGGGGTTGTTAGGGCTAGGTGAGTCTGAGTTTACAGAGAGTGAGGTCTGATTTACACCACCTTATCCATCATTTCTGAATTTGGCCGTTGACATCCATGACAGGGGTTATATCCAGGGATGCTGTGACCAAAAACCCTAGTGAATGGAGTCTGGATACCACAGAAATTATGGTAGAATGAGATTTTACTGTACCTTGAAATATGCTGTATTGATCCACTCTATGTAGCTATTAGAAAGAAGATGCATGTTACAAAAGGAAAGCTCATGACAAAAGACACTGCATGTGTGATAGCAGTTTTTCAAACAAAGCTTTTTAAAATAGAATTGAAAATATATGTAAAGGCATCTTAGTTTTGCTGTTACATCCCTTTTCACAATCATTTACATGGCAGACTTTCAGCCTGCTAAATGTAATGGGGGGAAAAAAGGTGTTTGAGTATACCATATAAGCTCAGATCAGCAGATGTCAGATTTTATAATTAAGAGACAATACTGCATACAGAGTTTGGAGAAAACCTTCTTAAGCAAAACTTGCTGACAAGCTGAGGTCTTTTTATGACCCACTACAAACAATTAGACTGGTAGTTTTAAAGGGACGAAGAGAGTTAAATGCCAAACTCTGTTGAAAATGAATGCAACTGAGGCACTTAAACTCTCTTGGTTCCCTTTTGGAAAATCCCGGTCTTTAAAGTCTAGTTGCATACCCCTGAAAACAGGGAGCCAAAATACAGTGGCTCCAAGTAGAATTCTCTCTAGGAAGTGTTCAGGAATAAGCAATGCTAATTTTGCTGGGTTGGGACTAGAGTGGGACCAGAACCTTTAACTCAAATCCTAGCAAATTAAAAAAAAAAATTAATGAAGAGGGGAGAGTGGGGGGAAATTGCAGTTTCAACTCCCCTGCAGACAACCCCTCCCATGGTCACTGGGTCCAGATCAGACTGAAAACCCAGACTGGGGGCGTGTTTTACAGTTTGGATGCTGTGGAAATTTTTCACGAGAACTGATCTCATGAGATTTCCACCATCTTGGACCAAAATCTGTTGAGAGCAGCTCTTGTGATTTCACTGCCAGTCTGAACTGAAATCTGTGCCTGATCCAGATCCCGGCACCACTTTGTTTTCACATTTCTAGTTCAAACCAAAAAGTATCAAGTAGTTACTGTCTGCAAAGGAGATAGCGTTTATTTTTGGCTTCATTTATTTAACCAGAGATATGGCATTTGTGTCAATTGTGTCCTGTATATTGGGATGGGTGTGGGGTGTAGTCAGTAAATGCTAGCTGTTTTTTGGATAACCATATTCGACAGATTTGCATTTAGATTCCTAGCCTTTATTTTGAGTTTGCTGTTTCCCTTTGACAGAAGCCACCAAAATCCATAGGGCTTACTAAAGAGAGAAATACAAATCAGACTAAAAGAACTGCTAATTTATTAGGTTTTTAATTAAACATGATGAACACATTTTAAATAACACAAAAGCCCCAGGCCAAGTTGCATCTAATCGTAACAGATTAAGTCACCCGTCCACACTCATATAGGTATTAATTCTGTTTATTTATGCATGCTAGCTAAAGGCAGAGTTCGCTGCTGCTGTGTTGCAGTTTATTGCACGGGGTGCTCTTGCTGCATGGCACTGGACTGTTAATTAGCATTCAGATGTTGATTATGAAGAACACGGGTGATGCTAATTGAATTCTCTTTAAAATTCAGGGCTTGAGTTTTCCTTGCAAGGTTCAGAGAAATGGGGTTGAACTGCAGCTTTGCAGTATTTGTTGTGCATTTCACCCTTTGCCGCCTTAAAATGCTGAATTCTAAGGACGGAAAATGCCAGGTGTTGCTTAAGGTGAAGGTTTTGTTACTCACTATGCATCACACACGTTTCTGCTGATGACACACTATGACACGCTTGATAACTGTAGCTTTCATCATAAAATATGCTGCCCTTTAAATATTTTACACTGCTTTTGATGTAGTGTAGTTGAGGTAAACAACCTAGATTCAAATAACCTCTTAAATTTATAGCCAAGGATAGTCAGTCTTTGCCGGTGATAATCCTTAATTGGCCATGTACATGGTTTTACAACTTCATAAATTTTAAAATATCCACACCTAGCTTCCATTTAAAGCTCATTTGTCACAAATACAAATGAAAATCCTTCTTCCAAAAATGACAAGACATGGCAAACTAATTTCCTAACACATTTGTGAATATTTGCAATCCCGTGAACAAGGGTGGTTGGTTGAGTAATTACTCATACAAAACACACACTTCTTTGCCTGGATTCTTTGCCTAGAATAATCTCCAAATGCCACCAAATCAGCCCTTTTTGGAATAGCTTCTCAAGAAAATATTGGTTTCATTGTTCATTCCTTTGAAGCCAGGCGTCTCAGATGTGCTGGAAGATAGAGCTGCTTACTGGGGCAAAAATACCATGAATTTTATTTACTGTTTATGTGGCAGCCATAGAAAATGTAATTCATAGCAAAATCGAAGTACAGTCCCCTGCAACAGAAGGGAGGAGGAGAGGGGGAAAAAATCAGGGGATCTTTGAAAATGAGGCTGGCATTGCAGGTCTGCATTTGAGTGATCGAGTGGACTTGAAATGTTAAAAGATAAGTAAGTCAGTGTTTGTTTTAAATTTTGTATCCACAGAAAAGTAAACATAATTACTTCATGGTGGAGTCAGAGTACCTATTAGCTGAACCTTTCCTGGACTTCATATTTGAACCACATTATCTAAATGCTGCCACTTTCCAAATGTATTTTAATCAGCAACAATTGGAAATATGTTGAGAACTGAACTTGGAAATAGGAGCCATCGCTGGTCAGTAATATCAATCTACAAATTGTTGCAAGACCAAAGCCACCTTAAAAAGACCTCCCATCCTATTTTGAGAATAAGAATGGGGATGCATTGTAGAATTCTAAGGACAGATGTTGTAAAAGTCTCCTAGAAAACAATTCATCACAGTAAGAAAGTAGCTAATGGAAGACCGAATCTCTCACAAGAGATAGCTAGTATTTGAATGAAGTATTTTAATCTATTTATGTTCAATGCAGTTTCAGTTTTAGGAGGTGTTAAGTATGCAAAAGTTGTGAAAATAGTGAATTGTATAACACAAGACATAGAATTCAGGTGAGCTTGACCCAGTTTAAAGACAGGTTTTATACAAAAGACATAAATCTTTTTGGTTATGATAAACTTGCATCAGCCTTTGAGCCAAGCCCTTCTTTAAAGAGATCAATATTGCGTATACTGCACAGAGTTTGTCAAGTCCTTTTGGAAACGAGACAGTGAATTAAAAATCAATTATACGTGCAGAAAAGTTTGTGTAGGGCAATCAATTTTGTCCTTTAGTTTGCAGAAAGATTCCAGTGTTTAATCAGCTGTAAGAGGAATGAATTTTAAGTCTCCAGCAAATGAGATGGTGCAAAGAGGATGAGAAGGGGAGAAAAATGGGGAAAAAAAAAATTATTTCAGCATTTCATGTTCAGCAGAGTCTGCCTTCAGGGATAAATCTATAAATCCTGTCAGTGACCTTGGCTTCAAAATGGGTGACTTTACTGCTTTTGCTAATCTTGATCTTTCTACAGCTGCCAGATAAGCTGGCCTTTTCTTAACAATATCATTATTTTGTTTTGTTTAACTGCCATATGTTTCTTGATTCATCATCTCTCTGTCTCATGCAGAATACTTGTATCTATTAAGCACTTACCATGTTGCTGATCCCTAAAAAAATAATGCAACATATTTGTATTGGCTAGATGCCACTGTTGAGAGGGTTATTTGTGTGTGGGGACAGGAAGCTAACCTTTAAACTCCAAATCTAACTCTGCTATAAGCTAAATTATTTCTAGGTATTCTATATAGTCTTTTTAAATCAAGAGAGGTTTTTAATGCAGAGAGAGAGAGAGAGAGACGCACACACACACATTGACATTTTTCATTGTTGCCAAGGGGGAAAATCTGCTGCTTGAAAGATTAATAAATACTATAACAGTTGATTGTTGAAACTGTGTTTTCCATCTCATTTTCAAGGGTATCCAAAAAACAGAGATCACTTACTCTTTCTAGCGTTCTCTATCATCTTTCTGTGTTCATTTAAAAACGAGAGCAAGACGCAAGAGGGCTTGAGAGATTGCATTTGTTCTCCCATAGGCAAAGTGGTTATTTCATAAATGAAGAGGGCCAAAAAAACTATCCTGTGTAGTTTCTTAGCAACAGAGCTGGAGTCAGTTCAGCGTATGTATATAATATATAGAAACATTAGTTGTGAAGCTCCATGGTATCGCCGTTGAAACAAAGACTAGATGCCCGAGACTCAGGTAGAAATTCCATGATGCCGGAAAAGAAGAAATAGAAACCATGAGAAATAACATGGAGGATGGCCTCGGCTACCTTCTTTCCATTGGCCTCTCCCCGTTAAATAGTATTGCTGTCTTCACTACAGTGACAACCTTTTTTCAGTCTGCTTCTGGAATCTGTTCTAAATCTGATGCCCTTTTTCATCTCTGCTCTTCTCTGAAAGGAACTATCTTAGCAGATAGAGTCACAGCACTAGCACCAGCTATATCTATGATTGGCTTTCCAGTATTTAACTGATACAGAACCGTGCATGTAAGAAATGGAGAGTTTAGGGAGCATTGTAGTTCTGGTAAATCCTTTGGAGTTAATAGCAGCAGCAAGACTGTAATACTACTGTCTAGTACCCTATGACTAGGGCCCTACCAAATTCAGGGCCATGAAAAAGGCATCACGGACCGTGAAATCTGGTCTTTTGTGTGCTTTTACCCTATACTATACAGATTTCACAGGGGAGACCAGCGTTTCTCAAATTGGGGGTCCTGACCCAAAAGAGGGTGGCAAGGTTATTTTAGGGGGGTCGCCCTTCTGCACTGCCTTTAGAGCTGGGCAGCCAGAGAGCGGCGGCTGTTGACCAAGTGCCCAGCTCTGAAGGCAACGCCCCACCACCAGCAGCACAGAAGTAAGGGTGGCAATACCCTACCATGCCACCCTTACTTCTTCCCTGCTGCTGGTGGCGGTGCTGTCTTTAGAGATGGGCAGCTAGAGAGTGGCCGCTGCTGACTTAGAGCCCAGCTCTGCAGGCAGCAGCACTGAAGTAAGGGTGGCAGTCCCATACCATGCCATCCTTCTGTGCTGCTGCTGGCAGTGGCTCTGCCTTCAGAGTTGGGCTCCCATCCAGCAGCCGCCGCTCTCCAGCTGCCCAGCTCTGAAGGCAGCGCGGACACCAGCAGCAGGGCAGAAGTAAGGGTAGCAGTTCTGCAACCCGCCCCCACAATAACCTTGCAACATTCTTCTTCTCCCCCTCCCCCGCCGCCAACTCCTTTTTGGGTCAGAATTTCTGCAATTACAACAACATGAAATTTCAGATTTAAATATATGAAATTATGAAATTTATGATTTTTAAAATCCGATGACTGAAATTGACCAAAATGAACCGTGAATTTGGTAGGGCCCTACCTATAAGTAGTGTAACCATCCGTCTTTAGTGGTCATGGTTAGAGTTTCTGTATTAAGTACAAGTATATTTTTCTGTCCTAATTTATATTAAAAGGAGTTTTTGTATCAAACATTTTACTTATACATTCTCCATTGCTTGGTTTGTACGTTTTCTTAATTTCCAAATGCTGAAATTTAGAGAAACGTTAACCTTTTTAAAATCATCCATATCTGTTGTTAATAATGTGTTAGATTTTAGAAGGCTCTTAGTTTTAATAATCTACTATAGTTTGCACTGTTTTTATTATCCAAGTTGAAAGAAATATAATAAGTAAACCTATTAACTGGCCTCTGTTTTATTTCTAGTCAGTTTCACTTCCCCGTTCACATGCTCTAGAACAGTACATGAATGCCTGGGGCCTAAAGTCAGCAATATCTGGGGTTGCGGATGTTGCGCAAAGTAGTTTACTTGCTTGCAAAACTGTTTGCCATGTAATTTTTAAAGTGAAAACTTAATGGAAATATTTCTGTTAACCATGTGTTTTATAGAAGTTCTACTATTATTTTTTATTATTACAGTAAATAGAAAAAATTTAAATGTTGGGCTAAATATTTTCTTTAGGTTTAAAACCTGTGATTATTAGGGAGGAAGCATTGTGTTCTGCATAGAGTACAGGACTGAGTCAAGTTCTGGATTCTTTTCCTGAGTTTCCCATTGATTTATTGGGGTGTCACTTCACTGCTTTGGCAAGGTTTCCCTCTCTGTGAAACAAGAAATGTATGTATCTACCTCTCAGGGATATTAGAAGACTTAAGTAATTTGATGTTTGTGGGGCCTAGACCTGGAGCTGGCCTTTCAGTGCTGTTGTAATATAAGCAATGAATCACAATAAAGTGCTTTACATAAGAAATGGGCTATAGAAGCACATAGTATTATTTCAGGTTAGTATAGGCATTTAGATAATTGACAATAGGATATATGTTGCCTTTCTTTTTTAGCTAATTTATTCAAATCTAGACCAGATCAGTATGTACCAAAAGTGGTTACCATTGGCCTATGTGGCGTTGTCCATCTGTCCACTTCCTGTGACACAAGTATGCACAATTCAGAAACCACTATCCATTTATCCTACTAGTGGTTGTTAAACAAAGAAAAAGAAGATGGCAGAGCCAGGTCATACTGGTCCCTCCAACTTGGCCAGACAGTACTGGAACATTGATAGATCTCTCTCTGCTACTCCTACTGGTACCCATACCATACTGTGTCAGGAATAGTTTTGTCCTGCATCCTGGGCATGGAGTTTCTTCACTTCTCAGCTTGGAAGATGCTGGTTACCTCTTACACGACATGCTTTGTAGAAGTACAGGAGACTGCTGCAGCCTAAGTAATCATCTGTTCTGAAATGTCACTGAGGAATGGAGGACATTTTCTCTCTGAAGCCATGGGTAGCAATCTTTCTCTGTATTCCATGCCCTTATTGTCTCTTTTTCATGTACTTGTACTTAGTGTCTCTGCCCCACTTTTTCTGTCATGGTGAATGTGTCTCCCATCTCAGTGTATCATCAGCTGGTGGACAGTTCTGTCTTCAGTCGCCCCACTGTCAAAAGACCGGGCCAGACAAAAGGATGTTGCAGTAATCAAGACACGAGATGAGTCTGGGTGAGAGTTTTAGCTGTGTGGATGGAAGGGAAAGGCGATATCTTAGAATTGTTATATAGAACGAATGGGCAAGGTAAAGCCATAGCCTGGAGTTGAGGACCTAAAGATCGACCTGAGACAAAGATAACACCCAGCTCAGTATCTGTAGGTGTGCCATAGATGGATCAGACTAGTTTAGAGAGATCCCTCACACCTTAAAGGAGTGGGAGCATTGTGATGACATGCTGTTAGTCAGTAAGGAGATCCAGGTTAGAGATCACAACTGGGAGTTAGGTATGCAGATTTCCATTCAATTTCAGTGGGATTTGAGTGCTTGTCTCATTCTTTCGAAAACGTCAGTCTTTTAAGATTGCAGGCTTTGAACATTTGGGTAGTGTGGGGAGGAGAATGAAGTTAAACTGCTTAGGCTGACCCAGGGTAGGAATTTTTTTTTCCCATCGTTCCAATCTATAAACAAAACACAGTGGCCCAATACCGGTGAGGAATATGGAGGCTGACAGCTCAGATTAAATAAGGAAAATCCTGGGGGCTAAGCTCCAGCTGCAGAAGGTTTAGGTCAGGCAGGTTCAGGATGGTTGAAACCAAAACAGCTGCCAACAACTGTCACACGTGGGTACAAAATTAGGAAAATCTGCGGTTAAACAGAATTTAGAAGGGAAGGGGGAAGAGAGAGACACGGGCAGATACTGTGTTTTGTGCCATGTGCTAGTTTATCTTCTTTTGCCTTCTGACGTTTCCTAATGGATTTTAATTGAAAAAATTATGACTAGTAAGAGGAGATTCTGAAGGCTTCATGCTCTCTAAACTTCCACCTAGTGGCAAGAAATCATGTTTGCAGCAGCCCTTTCCGTACTGAGCTGCAGAAGATTTGCCATATGGTTCACACTAACTTAGAAATTCACATTGAAATAAGATGCTGGTTTAATAATGAAAGGTAGACATCTTCAGAGATTGGGTTAAATAAATAGGAAGTATTTCCATATGCCTCAGGGACTACCCATCAAAGAGAACCTCTCAAGGACTGTGATGGAAGTGGCTTCCAAGGGGAAGAGATACCATGCCAAGTGCAACCATGACATCTTGAGAATGAGTGCAAGACTGAAGAAGAAACAGCACCCAAAACTGTCAGCTCCTTCCTTGTCAAATCATTGTTCTACAGAGTCAGGTAGTTAAACTAACTTGTTTAGTTAGTTCTCATTGAGTCATCAGCAGGAGAAACAATACTTTAGGCTCAGGTAAGGCAGTGAGTGAGCCATTGTGTTTAGAAAAGAAAATTGCCTGTCTTCCAGGTTTAAAGGCACGTTATACCCCACGGGCTGTGCATACCCGGCAGAGTCAGTGGGGACATTACACTTGGTTTCTGTATCATTTTCCTTAGCATCACCTGTTTCCAGGGAGGTGCAACTAAGCTTCTTTGTTTCTTTCACTGAAAGATGAAACCACCTCTCCCACGTTGCCAGTGGCTTCATTCTCTGCCTTCCTGTGATAAACCTCATCATCTGCTGATGATTCATGTAGCTGGAGTTCACTGGGATAAACTGTGTGGAGAAAAGGGTTCTGCCACATCACCCTCTCCTGATCCAAACTCTTTGACTAACACAACTTATCACTTCACATTGCATCCTCCGACGGTTTTTTAATTTATTAACTTATTCATGAAGGATTTGTCGCACAGATTTTTGAAGGTATTAGACGTTGCGTTCAGCGTTGCAATGCGTAACTGATTTAGGAGCCTAAATCTCATTTTCAAAGGGGATTTAGGCTCCTGAGTGCTGAGCGCCGCGGCATCTAAATACCTTTAAAAATCTGGGCCTGGAGCTCTCGTGGTTAATCATGTATTACCATGGATACATGCAGTACAGTAATTCTGCCTGGGAGCTTGTTGCAGTGCATAGCACACTCCTGTTTAGGTTCGATGTTTCCGGTGTGGTGGCTTTCGTCTGGAGTAGCTCTCCAAAGGCATTTTGGGGAATCAACGGGGTTGGTTGTTTTTATGCTGCCTAGGAGCCACAAGACTGTCAAGTGCTGGGCATCCACTCCTAGTGAAAACAGTGAGTGAAGGAGGCTCAGCACCTGGCAGGATTAAGCCATAAGTGAAATGAGGATGGATGAGAAAAGGTAGAGCAGTTTAATGAGAAAACGGGTGCTGATCTCACTCCATAATAATTAATTACCTTTTTTTGTGTGTGTGTAGTTTGAACAAAAATTTGTGAGCTCCCCCTCATGGTGCTGCAGCAGTAGTTGATAAAGATATGTTGAGAGCAGTGCTGATTCTACAGAGATCAATGGTGCTCCGGGTAGCAATGCGAAACCAACTTGCTTCCTTGGTCCCATTAGAAACATGGAAGGGAATAGATCTATTTTTGCCAAATAGCAAAAGACAAAAATTATTAGGGAAGTAACGTTTCTTTAGTCTGGCCTCCCAGAGAGAATGTGTAAACAACTAGGAATTTGACGAAAAGAAAAAAGGAAATTGACTCCTTAACTGGCTTGTAAAGGATGCAACTGCCTGGCTATGAGTCTGGATTAGCAAAGGGCTATTTGCCATCTCTGTGAGGCCCATTATAATAAAGGCTGTTTTGAATTACAGCACATTCCTCTAGCTCGGAGCTTCATTTTTAATGTTGAGAGAGACATGTTTTTAACTAGTATTACAATTTTTTCTAATGGTTATGCAAAAAAAAAAAAAAGAAAGAAAGACAAAGCTGCTTTTCTTCTATCGTCACTGGAATCGCTTGTGGCCCTGCCTGACATCTCGTCTGTGACTTATTTCATACGGACTGGTAGCTGCTGCGCTGGAAAATGACAAAATGCTTTTTCAAATTGGTATAGTGACATAGTTCTTGCTTAAGAAACTCTGATTACTGTCACAACACGGATGCTCTGTGCGCTTTAGCTCTGAGGACTTTTTTTTTTTTTTTTTGCGCAAATATAAGCAGCATGAATGCCAAGCTACACCTCATTTCCAACTTCTGCTTGCATGATAAATTTTATTTTTCTAATCTTCCCCATCAACAGCAGCAATTCTTTTAATCTTTGAGATGACATAAAAATGCATTTTAATGAAGCAAATTATATAGCTTTGTCTTTTTTGTGCATAAACGGGGCGGCCATATTCAATTAGGCTGAAAAATGATCATTTGTTCTATTACAGGCTGTAACAGAGCGGGTGAAAAACCATGATCCATCACTAGTTGCTCAGCTTTGTTACTTAAATCACTTGCCATTCTGTCAGTGGCTCTGAATCCTCTCTGGGAGCCATTATTTAAGTTAAGTTTGTGGCGGTGTCACTCGTTTGGTAATAGGCTTCTTCTGCAATAGACGTGTAGAACCTAAATATTAATCATGTTTTTATCCATCCAAAGTTCCTAATTAGTTAGAAGGGTAACAGAGCCAGTAAAGCTAATTACAATCCTATCATAAAAAGAGTTTTAGTAGACAGCATAGCAGTTTGATCCCGAGAGGCATGGAGCACCCTCCACTGGTGTTGATGTCATTTGGGGTTGAGTGCTCGCACCTCACAGGGTCAGGTCCTAAGAATGGCCATACTGGGTCAGACCAAAGGTCCATCAAGCCCAGTATCCTGTCCTCTGACAGTGGCCAATGGCAGGTGCCCCAAAGGGAATGAACAGACAGGTTATCATCAAGTGATCCATGCCGTCACCCAATCCCAGCTTCTGGCAAACAGAGGCTTGGGACACCATCCCTGCCCATCCTGGCTAATAGCCATTGATGGACCTATCTTCCATGAATCTATCTAGCTCCCTTTTGAACCCTGTTATAGTATTGGCCTTCACAACACCCTCTGGCAAGGAGTTCCAGAGATTGACAGTGCGTTGCGTGAAAAAATACTTTATTGTGTTTGTTTTAAACCTGCTACCTAGTAATTTCATTGAGTGGCCTCTGGTTCTTGTATTATGAGAAGGAGTAAATAACACTTCCTTATTTACTTTCTCTATACCACTTATGATTTTATAGACCTCTATCATATCCCCCCTTAGTCGCCTCTTTTCCACACTGAAAAGTCCCAGTCTTATTAATCTCTTCTCATACGGAAGCCGTTTCATACCCCTCTAATCATTTTTGTTGCCCTTTTCTGAACCTTTTCCAATTCCAATATATCTTTTTTGAGAAGGGGCAATCATATATGCACACAGTATTCAAGGGTGTGGGCATACCATGGATTTATACAGAGGCAATATTATATTTTCTGTCTTATTATCTATACCTTTCTTGATGATTCCCAACATTCTGTTTGCTTTTTTGACTGCCGCTGCAAATTGAGTGGATGACTTCAGAGAACTATCCACAATGACTCCAAGGTCTCTTTCTTGAGTGGTAATAGCGAATTTAGACCCCATCATTGTATATGTATTATTAGGATTGTTTTCCAATGTGCATTACTTTGCATTTATCAACATTAAATTTCATCTGCCATTTTGTTGCCCAGTCACCCAGTTTTGTGAGATCCTTTTGCAGCTCTTCACAGTCTGCCTGGGACTTATCTTGAGTAGTTACCTAAGTAGAACCCTAAGAGTTCAGGCTCATGTAAATGACTTAACATCTGGGCAGATGTGAGGGGGTCTGATTGATCATTGAGTCAAATTTTCTTTAAATTTGAGGATGGAAAATGCCTCCTTAAGAGAATATTTATTGCTGGGCAACTAAGTAATATTGTCTGTGTCCCTGTAGGGGTTTCTCTGGATATATACATGGCATCCAGTTAAGTTTGTTTTTCCTCCCTTCTTGCCTGCTATTGTGTTTAAAAAAAAAAAAAGGCATTTTCTTGACCAGCACTTCTGAAAGCTGAACTAAACGCTGCTGCTCCTTGTCCAACACTTCTTTTGTATTTTCATATCATTGTGGTTTTGCATATATTGTGGTATAGACCCAATATGCACACAGCCCCTGGAGTTGTGGTTTCACTTCAGCTTTTGTTGGCCTCTTGATATCTCACTCTGCTGTCCTTCCATTTGTGCCTGATCCATCGCATGCTTTCTCTTCCTCTTCCCCCTCTGTCTCCACTCTACCATGTATTCAAAGTATCCTCTTAGATTTATATAGCTTTTAGGCTTCGCTGGGAGATTGATCAGGCAGTAGCTCATGCATTTAGAGGCACCAATAAGCATGACACCATATTACCCTCCACTGAGTTGGAATAATTTCAGGCACTCAAATCAAACATTCCTTTTATTATGAATCAGGAGGGGGGTGCACTTTGCTTCATTTTGGTACATATTTTAGAAATGAATTTTTCTGTGGTGCAGAACTGGACAATATCTTCCATGTCTGGGCAGGCAATTTCAGTCCCCACCCCAAAAAAGCAAGCACATTGGCTTTTTAAGCCCCATCTGCTGATATTCTCTTTATGCGCTAGCTGACTTGCTTATTCTTTCATTGTTACTCCTTTTTTTCCTCTTATTCGTGGGTGACCTTTTCAAATTTGGCACAGTTTTCTCTAAACTAGATGTTTTTATTCAGAGGCCCTTACACAAAAGAAAGGGGAACTTATGAATCATCTGCTTTTTTAAAACTTCTTTTATACATTACTGCCAAGCTCACTGAATGAGCCAACATCTTCCTTGGTAATTGGATGGCTGTGTTGCAGGAGTATATCAATTACTTTGCTGAGATCTTAAATGCTTCCGACAAAAGTATAATGGATAATGGAACAAAGGGGGCCACGGCGTGGCATTCTCACTGTGTCATGTAAGCCCGCATGAGAACCCGGATCCTGATGGAATGGGACATACTGGTAAGAATTGGTTTTGCTAGCTAATTCTATCCACCTTGGTTGTATCCACCTTGCTTGTGGCCCTTGTGCCTTAGGGCACCAGTCCTGCTCCTCTTTGAAGTCTAGCAAAACTGTCAAAAGAATTCAGTGACCTGAAGAAGAGCTCTGTATAAGTTCAAAAGCTTGTTTCCCTCACCAACAGAAGTTGGTCCCATAAAAAATATGACCTCACCCACCTTGTCTCTCTAATATCCTGGGACCAACATGGCTACAGCAACACTACATACAACGAATTCAGTGACAGGATTAAGCTCCTAGAGCAGGGGGAATATCCGTGTTCGGTCTGTTTATTAAAATACCCGAATTGTCTCTGGTCCAGATTCAAACAAGACTTGGAAGAGAGGTTTTAAACTGCAGCTCGGAATTTCAAGCCCTGAAAGGACTGTTGCTCTCCAGAGTGAGAAGTTCTCCACCGCTCTCCTAGAGTTAAGGAGAAAGCTACTTATGTGCTTTGGGCCTATGTGCTCTTTAAAAATTGAGAGAAATGTATTGTTCCTACAAGCTGCGGCATGGATAGTGCTAGAGCCCGAATCCTTCAGGTTGAGATTTTAAAAAGTGACTAGTGATTCTTAGGTACCTCAATTTTTGGGTGCCCATCCTGAGACCTCTTTAAAGGGGCCCTTTTCCCCCAGAGACTGGGAGCACAGCACCTCCTGATCCTTTAGGGCAGTGCTTCTCAACCAGGGGTCCCCTGGGAGGCCACGAGTAGGTTTCAGGGGTCCACCAAGCAGGGCCAGCATTAGACTTGCTGGGGCCCAGGGCAGAAAGCCGAAGCCCCACGGCATGGCGCTGAAGCCGAAGCTTGAGCAACTTAGCTTTGCCGGGGCCCCTAGAATCATAGAATATTTGGGTTGGAAGAGACCTCAGGAGGTCTCTAGTCTAGTCCAATCCCCTGCTCAAAGCAGGACCACCACCAACTAAATCATCCCAGCCAGGCTGGGCCTTAAAAACCTCTAAGGATGGAGATTCCACCACCTCCCTAGGTATCCCCTTCCAGTGCTTCACCACCCTCTTAGTGAAAGTGTTTCCTGATATCCAGCCTAAACCTCCCCCACTGCAACTTGAGACCATTGCTTCTTGTTCTGTCATCTGCCATCACTGAGAATAGCCTAGCTCCATCCTCTTTGAAAACCCCCTTCAGATAGTTGAAGGCTGCTATCAAATCCCCCCTCACTCTTCTCTTCTGCAGACTAAATAACCCCAGTTCCCTCAGCCTCTCCTCGTAAGTCATGTGCCCCAGCCCCCTAATAATTTTTGTTGCCCTCCGCTGGACTCTCTCCAATTTGTCCACATCCCTTCTGTAATGGGGGGACCAAAACTGGACGGAGTACTCCAGGTGTGGCCTCACCAACGCCTAATAGAGGAGAATAATCGCTTCATTTGATCTGCTGGCAATGCTTTTACTAATACAGCCCAATATGCCGTTGGCCTTCTTGGCAACTAGGGCACACTGCTGACTAATATCCAGCTTCTCATCCACTGCAATCCCCAGGTCCTTTTCTGCAGAACAGCTGCTTAGCTAGTTGGTCCCCAGCCTGTAACGGTGCCTGGGATTCTCTCTTCCTAAGTCCAGGACTCTGCACTTGTCCTTGTTGAACTTCATCAGATTTCTTTTGGCCCAATCCTCCAATTCGTCTAGGTTACTCTGGGCCCTATCCCTACCCTCCAGCATATGTACCTCTCCCCACAGCTTAGTGTCATCTGCGAACATGCTGACGGTACAATCCATCCCATCATCCAGATCATTAATAAAGATGTTGAACAAAACCGGCCCCAGGACTGAACCCTGGGGCACTCCGCTTGATACCAGCTGCCAACTAGACATCGAGTCGTTGATCACTACCCTGTGGCATGGGTTCCAGGCAGTTGCCCTGCATGCTACCACCTAACGCCGGCCTTGGCTTTTATATGCAGAAAAACAATTGTGGCACAGGTGGGCCATGGAGTTTTTATAGCATGTTGGGGAGGGGGCCTCAGAAAGAAAAAGGTTGAGAACCCCTGCTTTAGGGGGTCTCAAGTTGGGCATCCAAAGTCAAGGCACTGAGAATCACTTTTGATACATCTTGGTCTCAGTGTACGAAGCCTAACAGGTACAGCAAGGGTGGTAGCAGCACCAGTGCAAGTTGCCCACCCTGCCCCATACTGGTTCTGGAGGGGGATATAGTACAGTCTTCATGGCCTATTCAGATCCTTGACCTCTTCGCTAAGACTGTCAACGCTAGCACCAGCTGTGATGTCTACCTCTCCACTGGGAAATGGGCTAAGACCCCCCAATTCGTTGTCCATCAGCCATTAAGTAGCCAGAAGATGGTAATGATTTTGGCAACTACTGGCCATGGCTGCATTTGAACTGTTTTGTGGTGCTCTGGATTCTGTTACCAATCTCCTGAGCCATCCTGTCCTTTCGACTTTTTAATCCCTGAGCATGTGTTTATACTTCAGATAACCAGAGCATCAGGGGTGGGAGTGCTGATCTTGAGCCTCACTCTATGGTCATCAGGCTCTGTAGACCAAGCTTTCAAAAGTGTCATTTTTGGGTGCCCATTTCATATGCCTTGTACCTGATTTTCACAAGTGCTGAGTATTTATAACTTCTATCAAAGTCAATGGGAACACTAGCCAGCTCAAGGTATCCAAAATTGGGTATCCAAAAATGGAGGCCCCTGAGCCAAAGTTTTCCAGTCTTGGGCCAGCACAGGAACAGAATCTAGATCTGACTCTGTTTTGTGTCTTAACCATAAGACCGTCCTTCCTCCAAAAATAACATTTTCATGACAGAATATTTCTATTGTGAATAATGTACAATAGCTCTAAGAACCCATAGAATTATGTGGGAGGGAGTGAGTTTGTGTTTGAAATGGGGAATGGTCTCCCATTGAGAGACAACTGAGAGACGTGTGTCCCTTATAAAAGTTGTCACAGGTGTTGTAAGTCATCCTCTTCTAACCCTTAGTTTGCAGCCAAAAGCTTGAACTCAAACCAAGTGCGGTGGGTTATTTGACAAGTCATCCATAGAAAAGAGATCTGCATCTCAATTTGTATGATTTCCTTTGGGATTCTTGCCAACATTGTGTCTAATTATTCTTGGATTTGTCCTTTGCTCTAAAGCAGAGGAGCTCTTGAGGTTTTTTTGTTTATTTCCCCTGTATCAACTGCAGAAAGTCACTCTTTAGAGGTGGAAATAGTCTCAAGAGTAATTGACAATAATAGTCCAAACCCCAGTGGAACAGTACTTCTGCAGTAGGGAGCTTCCATTAGAAATACTATCTGAGTCCTGAAAGGATCACAGAGCATATTTCAAGAAGTCTGAATGCAGCTTTTTTGCGTGTAATGTTTCAAATTGAGTGACTTAAAAAAAATGTTTGACAAAAGAGAAACTTCAGACTTTCTTTGTAGTGTTACTTTAATAAATTGATGTGCATTTAGGAACTCAATATGTTTTGGATAGTGAAGGGATAAATCTTGTACAAGGGGGAGAAAAATGAAAATATTGTTCTGGTGCTTAAGTAAAGAACCCAAGTAGTGATTTGTGCAATCTGCAGGTTGGTGATTAACCTGATGCTCTGGTCTTGCTGAACTATTGCTTATAGGTTGGGGGGGAGAGGTAAGAGGGTAAAGGTGTACATCTGTGCTCACTCACCTGTGTTATTACTTGGGACCAGAATGGGGCACTTTAGTATCTGTGATTTAATGGAGCTCTGTAGTTTTGTGAGTTTGTGGGCAGTGTGGTGGTGGTCAGTTTATACCATAAAATTCTTTAGTTCAAAAATAAAAAGGAAATTAAAATAATGGAGGGAGAAACTATGAAAATGTCTTTTTATTTGCTTTTGTTTTTATATTTAAGGTTGGTAACAATACATGTGGGGCATCCTTAGCCCTGTGGAAGGTGGCTGTGCTCTCTGACATTGAGGTCCTCCAAAGGAAAGCGTCATAACCTTAAGCCTCCTCTGAAATCATTGTTGGCTGTGATGCAAGAACTTGGAGGTTGAGTGGGTGAAAGGAAGGGAGGGAGATCTCAGAACTTGTCTGAGTTACACAGAGGGGGATCTCCCTTGGGGAAAAAGGATGCCTAATGGTGTTACTGTTCATACCTTGCGGAAGAACTCCTATTCCGGTGTAATTCATTTCTTATATTTCCCTTTTACTATATTTAGAATTTTTCCTTGATTATTTCCTTCCTTTGCAGAGTTAACTAACCGTTGGAAGCACAAGTCTTAAGGACCAAAACCAATTTGGCATATGCGAACATACCCAATTTATGTGAATATAAAACTAACAAACAAAAAGGAGCTAGTGTTTAATGGGGTATTAGGATTTCTGTTTCGTCAGTTCACAGTTAGGAGTGTTTGGCATGCCTGATTTCTGTGAGTGCTAATTGTATCAGAGAAAAGTATTTCCAAGCCATTTCTCCAGTTTGAAAGTACACATAGGGCAAGTGCAGGGGTGGGGAGTATTAAGGTTTTTTTAAGTTTTGGTTTAGTTTTAACGTGTCAGAAGCTTCATTTTTACTTCATAACATATCCGATAGCTTCATTTTTAAAGGTGGTTTAAAACAAGCCACAATCAGGAGTGAATCTGTTCCTGCACAGGAAAATCTAATGTGAACTATAATCAACAGCTTTATTATTGTAATGCCTCTTGGCAGCAGTAAATTGTTTGTTCTGTGTTTCTGGGTCACAAACATTCCAGGCCCCTGTGTTGTTGTTTTTTGTTGTTGTTGTTTAAACTCGTAGAAAGCTGTTGAAAATGAGACTCCAAACACACACACACACACACACACACACACACACACACACACCGCTCAGGCTATGCTGTCCTTCCCCAAAAAGGTGTGGGTTTTTGTACAGCGTACTTTAATTATCCCGTTGTAAAGCAAACCATCCTCCCCCCCCCCCCCCCCCAACACGCTGTTTTTGGCAATAAGGTGTAGCCTTAGTGCCCCTGTGCTTTAATGTCTCAATGTGTAAAACGGGAATAAAAGCCAATTGTGAAATGATCCATTACCTTCAGAGGACTACAGAAAAGCCAGCTGTTCAGATAAAAGGGTGGATGTGTGGGGTAGTACAGGAGCTGGGCTGTATAACAGCATCCCTATCCTGCAGTTGGATCCACCTAGGTGGACTCTTGTGTCCATCCTGAGCGTTCGTTTCTCTGGGCAGTGATCTTCATTTTTATTCCTTGTACAGGAATGAGTGATCACTTAAATATAAATAATACGGATGAGATGATAAAGTCTGTGTCCTTTTTTGGGTGGAAACGATTCACTTGAGGTACCAAATTGAAACAATTCCCTGTGTGTGTTTGATAAGGATACTCTTTTCATACTGCTGTGTACAGCAGAGAGATGTCAAATAACCGGAGGGGTTTTTGCATTTTCAACCTCTTCGCAGTGCAGGACTTGTTGCTGTCTTCAGCACAGATCCCCTTCTGAAACCTGATGGTACAGTGCTTGACCACCAGGGGGTGATCACTCTAGCAAAGGCTTGGAAAGAGAAATACGTTTTTTCAGCTTATTCAATTTGAGGGAAAATAGATGGCAGACAAAGCAGCCTTCAAACAAACATGCCCTTCCCTCCTGGCCTCTTCGTCTTGTTCCTGCGACATAGGGCTAGGCAACTGCAGTAATGTGAGGATGGATAGTGACGCTTGTGGTAATCCACAAATTGTGTTTCTAAAGAGCCAGAGTTGCTTATCAAATGCCCTTTGCTTTTCTTCAGCTCTAGAAAGTCAGCATCTTCATTTATTTTTTTCCTTCTGCTGCTTTAATAACCAGCCTTTTTTGATCTGTGCATCAGCTTCTGATGTGCCACTGCAGGCTGCTCTTAGATCAGGTTTCTCGGCATGCTGTTGACTTTATCTCGTTTACCGGATCACATTTCTGTTGCCATACACCCTGTGATCGCAGCCTCCCCACAGCTCTTTAACAATTAGTAATTGAGCAGGACGTGTGTGTTCATTACAATAGCCTTTTGATTTTGATTTTACAATCACGCAGTGTTGAGCACAGAGCGGAGGCGGGGGAGGCACTTCTCTGAAACACATTTTTTGACAGAGAGAAGTCTGTTGTTTCAGCCACTTGGCTATTTGTCAGCAGTTCTCAGACTTCCCTCTTGTGTTGGTTGCTTGGCAACCCAGGGCTGGAGCAATCACACCGTGGCCAGTGCATTTCCAAGAGCAGGTTGGTGGATGATTTATCGGTAGGGCTGTGAGCGTGGTGAGCCTAAGAGGCAGGAATGGACCTTTTAACGGGAGCCGACATGAAACGTGAAGGCAAGAGAGAGGCTGACTTGAGAGCATTGTCTGGGGAGGTGTGATGAAAATACCCAGAGTCAGTAACGAGGGGCCGCAATTAGAGCAAAATAAATGCTCTTCATTTAGGGATAATTGATTTTTGTTTGTTTGTTCTTTTGGGATGATCTTGTCTAGGATTTCATGCAGAAAACTGGTACTAAGTAGGATATGAATAAAAGATTTGCAAACTGCTTTGGGTGAATCTGAATGTGAAATCTCTCTTTATAAAAACAGTCCTCCTAAATACTGATGGAAAAATAAAGCTGGGGTTAGCACGTAAGGTTAGCAAGCAGCAGCCTGATAGCCCTAAGCCCACGGGCGTGACAGAGTCGTTCTCTTTTTCACCAGCCTTGGAAAAGCCTTGTAGCCATTGTGTCACCTTCAATATCATGTTCTGTCGCAAACTGATTTTTCAATTGATCCTTCACAGTACATAGGGGAGAGGGGAAGAAAAGAGGAATTTTATCAACTGGCATTTGAGAAGTAGTTTTTGTGTGTGGCTGAACTAAAACCCTCTCCCCTTAACCCATCTCCAATAAAATAAACATAATGAAGTTTGGATAACCTTTAGCAAAATGCCCCACTTCGGTTTCTTGTGCTAAAATGTGAGGCTTTTTCCATTGCAATTATAATCTAGGCAGGATGGTAGGTGAATGAAGCAGTGACAAGAACAGCATTTCAGGCATAGCTCTAGAGGAGGGAAGGGGAGAAGGGATGAGTAAACCAGTTTGACCTCTTAAATAGCATCTTAAATACTTTATTTAAAAAAAATTAAATGGGTTTGAAACTAGAAATCCCACTCTGCATGCAGTCTCATTTAGCCAACTGTGTATGCAAATGTGCTATTAATGTGTTTGCATTCAGTATAAATATACAAATCTAATCTGTTTATATATGTAATTTACACACAGCTGTGCTCATGCTCACTTAATACCAATATTTTCAGTAGTCGAGAGGTATCATGGGAGATCTATTGTTCCAAACAAAAGCTTAACAGTACAGCACCATGGAGGGGGCTCATTACCATCCCAAGATCCTTTGGCATTCCCTTGAGGGAGGGAGTCCGATTAATGTCTGTGTACATGGTATATAGTTTATATATATGGCTACAGATATATAGAATACATAAGCTCTAGAGGGAAGGTGTGCACCTCTTTCCTTATGTATAATATTTGTGACATGAATCCCTATGGTGTTTGAGGTAGGGTTTATTTCTTTGTGTTTAAGAAAGAAAATCCCTGGAAAATTAATCCTTTTGGGAGTGGAAGCTGGATGGTTTAGCATCTTTAGACCCTGCAATAGATTTCTTGCTCTTCATTTTGTATTTTCTAGAGTTATCAGGGTGACCCTGAGGGTGCTTTGAAGATGTTTGTATCTTTTGAAAACTTTTAACGTCTCCTCCTAATAGAGACCAGTCTGTAATGCAAAACCATCAGAATGTTATATGTATATTTTAATTGCTACATATGTTCAGGAGATTTGTAAGCATCAGTGAAACCCACCTTTATTTTATTAGTATACCACAAAGGCGTAGGGGCCAAATTCTACCCTGGTGTAATGGGTCTCTCTTCATTTAAATCAATCAAGCGAAGAAATCACCGGAGAAGCACCCATTCACACCAGGGCTGAATTCAACCCTTCTCTGTTGATCTACACGCTGCAAAATGAAAATGAGGCCTAAAATGATACAAATGTTTCAGATGGAGGGAGTAGAAAAAAGGAAGTATTTTTAATTATCCTCCCCTTCTTCCCTCCCTCCCCCTAAAAAAACTAGTAGACTGGGACCTTATGAACTTTTTCATGACCTAGTTACAAACTACTAATACACAAGCTTCATGGATGGATGGATGGATGTGCAGTGCTTAAACTACAGGGGCTGGAGAGAGGCTGTTATAATATGAGAGAAGAAAAATGTCTTAATCCAAGTTACATTTCTGCAATTAGTGTCAGGTTATTTTAATTCTGGTGTGGAACTGAGGCACAGCAACTGGCACTAGGTAGGTAGCTGGCAGTTTTTATCCCTCTGTTCCTGCTTCAGCTTCTTAACTAGCCAGTGCTCATTTTACTTGCAAAAACACTGAAGCATATTTTCTTATCGTCATTCTGTGGCAATGCCTTTTGAAGACCAGAAATAATAAAAGAACTTTTGTGTAGTGACCATGGTCATCTAAACCAGTGGCTCTCAACCCTTGCAGACCCCCAAGTTTTACCTCACTTAAAAACCACTTGCTCACAAAATCAGACATAAAAATACAAAAGTGACACAGCACAGTATTACTGAAAAAGGCTTACTTTTTCATCTTTACAATATAAAATAAACCCACTGGAATATAAATATTGTACTTACATTTCAGTGTATCGTGTATATAGAGCAGTATAAACAAGTCATTGTATGAAATTTTAGTTTGTACTGACTTCGCTAGTGCTTTTTATGTAGCCTGTTGTAAAAATAGGTAAATATCTAGTATCCCCTGGAAGACCTCGGCATACCTCCAGGGGTGCTCGTACACCTGGTTGAGAACCATTGATCTAAACACAGAGCCCCACTACGAAAAAGGTCTCTGATAACAAAGATGTGTAATATAGCTCTGGACTTTTTTAGCCAGTTACTTGAGCTCTAGTATACAAGCCCCATTAAATCCAGGTCCCAACTTTCATAGGCCTGTTGGGTCTCTGTCAAAGGTACATCAGGAAAGAGAAATAAAGCTCCTCAGAGTCGAGCCTTTGGACTCAGAACAGCATCTTTAAAAGAGGAAAGTTCCAGTTGGTGGGCATAATGGTTGACATTCGTACGTGCAGTGTACGGAGGAACTGGGGCTGACAAACCTCCGAACACATCTTTGGGAGGGGGATGATGAAAGTGCAGGGAAACAAGGGGACAGTGGAGGGCAGACATTTCCCCAAAGATCTACTGTCACTGCTGTTGGCTAGTCTGAGAACTGCAAGTAAATCAGTTCCAGTACCATGGGCTGCGGAACAGAGCATCAGGGTACTCCGAGGCTTCGGAAGCTGCTTTACTAAGTCAGTTTCCCTACTCAGTGGATTTTTGCAAGCTTGCTGGGAGCTCATATAACAAACAGGAGGCTGAGTATCTAATGCTAAGGTTAGAATTGCTAGCTACCTCAAAATTAAATTTTAAAAACATTAAACGGAGATATGGTTGTGACAGGAAACAATAAAACAAAGGAAGTTCAGATGAGGTTGAAGCATATCCTGTCCTCCCAGCAGTGGGGCATATTACAGGGGCACTGCAGAGACTTGAACGTGAATTTTTCTTGACAGGTTTTGGTGGTTGATTTTTTTTGGTCCTGAAGGACTGACCTTGTAAGAGTTCCATGTGAGTTTCAGTTGGGATGTGGTATTCACTTCCTGTCCTAAACTGCTGTGCAGCGTTGCTTTTATATGCTGAAACCCTGGGCCCCACCGTCATCCCAAGACCTATCTCATCTCCTTCATAGTTCCAGCTCCTCTTCAAAGTGAACTTTCCCTGCTGCTGCTCCCAAAGTGGGGTATTCTCAAACCCTGTCTCTTCCTTGACTGGACAGAGTCTTTCTCCACCTGCTTCTGCATCATACAGCCTCGGTGGGCTTCATGCCAGGAAGTCTCTGCCCCCAGCTGCTAATACTCTGAGCTCTCACATCCTGCTATGTCCTGGACTCTGAGCAGTAGGGCTAGCTGGGGAGTGGAAGTGTATACTGGGTTGGCCATGGCAATGCCAATCAAGATTGACTGCAAACAAATGTTCCCAAGAGATCTTGCCTTCCAGTTCCCACAGACATATCTGGTGCACTGTCCTTAGTGCCCCCAAAATAACTAGGCAGTTCGCCTCTTGCCACATGAGAGCCTTCAGGGAACTAGTCAGTTTAGGGCTAAACAGATGTGCTGCATTTCTGTGGTAGTTATGTTGATTCTGTATTTAGCCTGGATATGTGTTTCAGAACCAGATCCCCCTTCTTACGCAAGAGGTCCATTTTGTCTTTAATGGGACTTCTCACTTGAGCAGGATTTGGCCCTGAGTTTATAAAGTGTGTTGCAGTCCTTCAAGATGAAAAGTGCTAGAGAAGTTAGTTATTTTCTTGTTGCAATAAGGTTTCATTGGATGAAAAATATTATGTACTTGAAAACACCAAGCTAAGATCTTCAGTGTGGGATATCTGACATCTTAGGCCTAGCAACCAACCGTAAGTAGCCCTCTAAGGAAATACTGCCAGGAGTACCCCTATTTGTAGAGTATATTCGATTCCATTCTGTTTTATCAGCGAACATCTTTATTTTTAACATATACACATTAAGTTTAATTTATGTAAAAATACAGCCAAGCTTTTAATAAAATGTACTCAGTGTACTGAAATTCAGCCAAGGTACATATACGACATCTGCATGCTAAAAAATAGTTATTGTTTTGGGCAGCCCAGAAATGTGTTTTGCACTCTAGCTGGTTTTTGCAAATGCAAGTAAGTTTCATTTATTTTTCCAGCTAGGCAAAGCAACTGGTGTAACTTTTCATCCTGTAAAATTTCTGTTTCAGAATTAAGATGCTTTTCATTTGTGAATTTTACTTTATGTGCTGTTAACTATTGGAACTATGTAAAACTTTTTACTGCATGTTCTTGTGAAGTCTGTTGGGGCATAGTTAATGTGGAAGATGACAACGTCAGTTGGAAAAGGCTTGGAAGATCTTAGGCCTCTTAAAAACATACTGTAATTTTATTATAGCATTTGTGATAGCAAAAACTGCCACACTGGGACTTCCATTATAACCCCCATTTTCACAGGCGGAAACTTTCTGTGCATGGTCATAGTCAAGAGTGTAAAATATTCCTTAAAGTTTGAGGGAAAAATCCTTTTACCAGTTCTTTCAGTTATAGTAATGGGAAAATATATACTTTTTGGCATTTCAAGGTGTTGGTTTTTTTTTTATAAGCACATAAATATCGGGGAGGGAGGGGGGAATCCTCCGTAAGTGTAAACAACACTCAGGATTTGGTCATTTTCTGAGTTGAGGGGACAAAAGAGAGACACAACTGACTGAAAAATCACTTCTGAATGGGATCAGTAGG
Source organism: Chrysemys picta bellii (assembly GCF_011386835.1). Taxonomy (NCBI): domain Eukaryota; kingdom Metazoa; phylum Chordata; order Testudines; family Emydidae; genus Chrysemys; species Chrysemys picta. Next base: position 9,905,371 of record NC_088811.1, on the reverse strand, counting down.
CATCTGTGAGAAAGTTGATGTTTTCTATGAGAATCTTATCTTTTGCATCATATGGGTTAAAATTTGTGATTTTAAAATGGACTAGACAGGGTTTTATTTTGCAATTTTTAAAATTTTGATTTTATTGCATGTTTTTAGAACCCACACAGCCAAACCTAATTTGGATTTAGGCAGTTAACAAAGAGCAAACAAAAAGAGAAAACCCAACAAAATCCTCAATCCTAGGTTAAACCCTACGGTGCTGAATTTCAGCATGCAGCAGCAAATTTTCCCTGCCAAACTGTAATCCCTTGATAATAGAAACCCTGATGCATAACCTTAACTACAGCATCGTAATGGCATTATCATCACTTTGATAAACATGCCATCTGAGCTCTGTTAGTCAGAGCATAATGGCTTTGTGTATCTTGTCATGGTATTTGTTTCTTGGGATAAAATATGGGACCTACAAGTAACACATATGCAAACATTAACATGCTTGTTCCTAGTGCTTCCTTGGTTATTTATAGCCTCCTGTTTACACATTGTAGCAGGATACCATAGAACCTAATAAATTACATTGGGGGGAACTCAGATTATAAAACAGCATTAGGAGACCTTGTGTTCCGTCTGGTCAATAGCCATGGCAACCATTTCACAAAACATATCGGTGTTGTCTATCAGCAGTGGCTGCTGAACCATCAAGCCAAAGGATTTCCTAATGCTACTTTACAATAATAATGATACTCAGGGTATTTAGCACTCATTTAGCTCCTGCTGCACTCTTCTTCTTCAAGGTGCTGTACAAATTTGAATTATGTCAAAAACCCTGTAACAAACAAATATGTTTTTTAAAAAGGTATAAAACTTGGGTTAAAAAAAAATACTGAATTAGTGTTTTTGGACCACTTTGCTCCAAACCCCCTTTTGCACTTCCCATCAAGACTCTTCCCTTTCCCATGTATCTTTGGGATCAACATTTAGTGCTCCACCATCCACTGTCCTCCGACTTTACCTCACTCTTACAGCTCAGAAATTCAACATCTCTTGACAGTGGGGCATAACATCTCTCCCCCCTTCCCCAAAGTTTACTTCCCCTTCCTACCAGCCTTTCTGCAAGATTGCTCTGAAATACAGTGTTAAAAAGCACAGAGGAATGTGTTGCTCCAGATTTAAAGGTGGATTGAAGTAGTAAGGAAAGGCAACACCTATAGAGAAGAGTATATGGGAAAATGGAAGCCAAGATGTGGTGTTTAATAGGCAACTAGGGCCACCACAGAATGTGGAGCAACAAGTTACTCCAGTCTCAGCTCTTTTTGTATTGAAACAAATTTTTCAAAGCAGCCTCATTGTGCATGACTGAGAGGAAGAAGGAGGAAAATCTTGATGTGATTTGGGGAGTGGGAGCAGAAATGGAGATGGAAACTGACCAACGGCCGGAGCTGGAAGGGAGAAAAAAAATCTAGAAAATAAATTCTAATAGAAATACTTAACACAGGAACAGCTATACTGGGTTAGACCCAAGGTCCATCTAGCCCAGTATCCTGTCTTCAGACAGTGGCCAGTGCCAGGTGGCCCAGAGGAAATGCACAGAACAGGGAATCATCAAGTGATCCATCCCCTGTTGCCCAATCCCAGCTTCCGGCAAACAGAGGCTAGGGACACCATCCCTGCCCATCCTGGCTAATAGCCATTGATGGACCTATCCTCCATGAACTTATCTAGTTCTTTTTTGACTTAATTGTCTGTAGTTTTATTGGTTTGTTTTTAGCTTCTTTTACATAAATTATGGAGCTGTTTTTAGTTGCCCAAAGATATTTGTTTTATTAATAAAAAGAAGTCTGTCTTTTGCCTCACAGTATTTGCACCGAGCAGTGTTATAATCAAAGTGTCTTTCCAGGCTTCAGCCTCCTACTTCTCAGTGCACCTAAGGCCTGATCATATCCCCTCATGACATGAATGTCTCTTGTTGCTTAAATATCTTTCAGTTGCAAGGATTCCTGTTTTTATCAATGTGGAAATGACAGCACTGCGCACATTAAAACCATAGGTTCCCTTCCAGTTTGTACAAAGTCCAGGCTGGACACCTGGTGTTGTCATTGTAATGTCTAGTTATAGTTTTCTTTTAATACCCACCATGTTTTTTTAAGTAACAATGAGAAGTGTAAGATGGTTTCAGTTTTATTACACAATGGTATGCTTGTAGAAGGAAGCTATAGTTAAAATTTACCATTTCATTTTGGAGATTACTGTTGGTGTATGAAGTTGTTTCTTAGCTATTTAGTGTCTACCCTATTCATAGATTTTAAAGCTGTTGTGACCACCTAGTTTGACCACTTGAATAACACACAGGTAAGAGAATTTCACCCATTGATTCTTGTGTCCAGTTTAGTAACTTGTGGTTGACCTAGATCATGTCTTTTGGAAAAACATCCAGTAGTGATTTAAAGATTTAAATTGTACTCTTATTACCCATGCCAATTCCACTGAATAAGCATTAGGTCAGTTTGTGTGGTTGAAATGGTTGAATGGTGAAGCCTATCAGACCATACCTGTAGACAAGAAGTGTGAGCAAACCATGTGATTGGTAGAGGTTTCAGAATGTCAACAAAATTGAAATGAATCAAGCTTTGGAAATAGAGCATTGTCTAACCCACTGTTGCTGTTGAGATAGGATATCCCACATTTACATTCATGATAGGTACTTTTGGCATCTCATTAACAGGATGGGAAGGAATTTGGGATTGCTTTTTACTGCAAAATTTAATCAGAAAAGATGGAAAATGTGAAAAAGTTGGTTATGAAATAACTAAAAATTGTCAACTCAGAATTACTTATTTAAAAAGCTCCTTCTCCCCATACCATTCATCATTTTTTTTAAAAAACATCACAACCAAGTAAAGTGAATGAAGAACATAATTCATCAGGCTTTGCACTCCACAATGAAAATGTACTTTGTTTTACCTCCCCCCCCCCCCCCCCCCCAAAATTTTTTTTACAGGTGGTGATTAAACACAACTAAAATGCCATTAAGTGCCTTTGATAACAGGTTAAGTCTGCAATGGTATCTTTATTCAGTATCTCCAATTTAGCATCTGACATTTCCTGTTATTAAATTTATTGTGGTGAATTTGCTAAATTAGGTATTTCAAACGGTTCCTTTTGCAGAAAGGGTTGTATTTAGTTTGAGGAGTGGTGTAGAGTAGGCTGGAAAGTGGAAGAATTATAACACTTAGCACTTGTTTAGAAAGTTCAGCTGTAGGTTTTCTAAATGCTTTGCAGGTAGGGGTTCCCTTTTACAGATGGACAAACTGAGTCCATTTGCCCAGTGTCTCCCAGTGAGTCAGTGGAATTACTGGGAGTAGAACCCATGTCTTCCAACCCTGTGCCTTGGACCACAGGTTGCTCTGACATTTTGCACTGGCCCTGCTCTTCCATAGATGGATTGTTCTGTTAAAGAGAACAGTTGTGTCTATATGATGACCCTCTTTGGAACTACTTTCTTCACACTAATATTTCTGTGAAATTATTTATATTGAAATTTCAAACGTACTCTGTTACCTGATGCTGCAAATGCATAGTGCCTATAATGCAATGCATGGTGACAGTGATGTTAAGAAAACTAAAAACCTTCCAGCCCAGAGCCATACTGAGTGTTTTTGTTAAGAGCTGTGAAGCGCTTTGGGTTACATGCTGGCACATACTTCTTGATTTGGCTGATTTTCATCCTACGCTGCTGGTTGTATAGGTACGTTGCAGTGCACTGTGGGATATAGGGGCTGGCGTTTGGGCATTATAGTCCTCCCATTACGGCTGCCATCTTTCTCTGCAGTCGAAGCACATAATGTGAGGAGTGTGTTCACCGTGATGGGGGATAATGGCTTCTCTGACAGTGTGAAGTGCCCCTGATTAACTGACACTGAAGCCAGGAGAAACACCAGTATGAGTAGTGCTCGGAGCAGTGGTTCTCAAGCTTTTTATCATTGTGGGCTGCATATGTGTTCCACAATGTGTTAGGTGGGCCGCATCCAATACTATCTGTATGGCCCTGAGGATGTCACATGGACTGCAGCTGTGTGCTGATTGGGCCATGGGTTGGGACTCACTGGCTCAGAGGAACACACTGGACCAGTCCCATTACATAGTAGAGGTGTTCTTGTCTAAAGGCAGGTGTCTTCCTTATAGTCAAGATTCCTTGCTCAGGATCCGGAGTGCTTTTATTACCCCTGTCCCCGGCACTTTTACTGTTCTCTTGTGACACCATTTGGAGACGTGATCCAGTGGTTGAAAAGAAGTAAATGGGTGTGAGTAATTCAACTCTTGGATGGGAGTCCAGCCTCAACGTGCAAATCATTGATCATTCCTGCCTACGCACCAAAGAAGGGTTCCCTGACCATTGAACCAAAGCCGTTCTGCTGCCAAGGAAGCAAGGGATTTGTGTGGTTAATTCCACAGGGGCTGCCTGCCCTGCAGCACAGTGAAGAGAGGTGCAGGGCTCAGAAGATCCCCTGCTGTATGGATCCTCTACCCTATGGTGGGATATTTCAGTGGGCTGAACTAGTTTCTGTGGGATAGTTCCTCACCCATCCCATGGTGTGGGGGAGACTTTGCTCATCTGCCAGCACTTAGGCCAGATTTGGCTGATAGAGATGAGAGCTGACTTAAATCATGTCTTACCTTTCTGGTAGTTAATTTAATTTCCCCCATAGTATACACATTAGGGTCCAGATTTTCAGTGTCACCCAGTTTTTTGCAGGTAGAACTTGGCGCTCACGAATAATGGTGCCTGAATTCTTATGCCTGCAAAAAAGGAAGCTCAGTCCAGGCCCCTTTAACAATCCAGTCACCAATTATTTAGCTATGATCCTTTTACACTGATTTATTTGTGAAATTCTTTGGGGGCGGGGAGGAGTGGAAGCCACAAGTCCCAAAGCTGCAGGCCAAGGTAAATAGCATGTCATAATATATTTAACAAATGAGGATGCAAACCATAGGGAAATAACACAGGAGAGGAAGAATATATTCCCTGGTTGGGAAGTTATTGAATGTTTAGAGCCAGGGAATAGATAGATTAATCTGGGGAAGGGGAAGCCACAGAAAGGTCCCCGAGCTACAGACTAAGCTGCTAAGTGTGTTAAACTTGACTAGCCATAGAAACCACAGAAATAGATGCATCAAAGCAAGGCGGAAACCCAGTGCACTGGCTGGGAAGCTATAGAACATTTAGAGCTGGGTGGCAGGAGATCGTTCCCTGGTTCACCTCTTGGCTTTAAAATGAAAACCAAACCAAACAAAACAAAAATCACGGCCTCTGCAAGAATTGTCGTTCCTGGCCCACCAAGCCCATTGGCAGAGGAAAATACCTCCCTAACCACGCTCTGTTACACCTTCAGTGTTTAAGGATTTAGCTCTTAATCCATTCCCAGATTTCCCCCTCGGATCCCTGCTTTACTAATGACAGGAGCAGAATTCTGTGCCTGTTGTTGTAGCCCTGTGGGTCGCAGGATATTCGAGAGACAAGGCGGGTGAGGGGGTATCTTTTCTTTGGACCCGCTTCTGCTGGGGAGGGAGACAAGCTCTGCTCCACGAGAATTATAGTCAGTCCCCTTTTTAGGGGGCTTTAACCCACTCCGGCTAAAGCTGACCGCTCGCCTTGAGCTCAGAGCCCCCCGTGCGGATGCTTCCAGGGCCCCCTTGCCTTGAAGCGTGGGGGGCGGGCGGCGGGCCGGATGCAGGGCGCTAGGGAGAGAGCTGCCCACCCCTCGCCCGGCGGGCTGGGCTCCTTCCCAGGCGATCCAGGCCGCCTTTTGCAGCGCACCCGAGGCTCTCTTCCCGAGCCGCACAGCCCGGCGGAGATCACATGTTAAGCTGCTGCCGCCCGCTGCCTCCCTCCCTCCCCCTTCGTAGTGTCAGAGCCCCGGAGTGACAAGCGAGCTCCGCTCGGCAGCGCTGCAGCCTCCCACCTCCGGAGAGTCTGTGCATGGCACCTGAGCCGGATTTACCTGTGGCTGCCGGAGACAGAACCAGGTCTCGCGCCTCGCCCGCCCTGCATGAATGGGGCTCTGCCCGCGGGAGGGAGCGCAGCAGGCGACCTGCTTTGGGGTGCCGGAGTTGGCGGGGGTTGGGGGTGTTTGATCACTATTCTTTTTATGGCAGAGCTCGCGCCAAGCTCGCCGAGATCCCCAGCTCGAGCACGAATTCACCACTCGGGCTCCGGCTTGCAATGAGGCGCATTTCAGAGCCGGGGAAAGGACTTTTATGGCTCATTTCAGGCTCACCCCACCCCACCCCAATCTGGATGGAACAACCTCCGCTCGCCCCTGTTGTTTTTAGGGGCTGTCTGAACCAAAGGAAATTGCAAACAAAACCCACCCCCAAAGGAGAAGCCCCGGGGCGGGGGGAGCTTTCTCTTCTCCAAGTGGATTATTGCAAAGTGAAAGAAGAAAGTCTCTTGCTGCCTTGGATTTGAAACCAAACATGAACTGTTCTTAAAAAAAGAGGGGAGCGGGGGGGGGGGATAACAAGCAGCGATATTTTTCCCCCTTGAAGGGATTTATTTGGAAGCCGTTTGCTTTTATTTCTACCAAAGTAGCGTGGATCTTTTTGTGTGGGGTGTGTGGGGGGTGGGGGCGATGTACCCGTGAAAGGACTTTTAACCTTTTCCTCACCCAATTGGAGAGTCACTTAAAAAAAAATCACAATGTTACATATTCTTCCTTCCTCCTTGTCTGTGTGATTCTCCCCCTCCCTTAGCTGTAACTAGATTTTGCTGATTTTTTTGTGATTTATTTTTATGGAGAGGAGCTGACTGTATTTCTCAAACCCTTGAACGCTAACTGGCATCATTTTGTACCAAGGGCTGAGCAGTTTTTTTTAGCTCCAAATATTGGAAGTTTGTGGTTCAATTCTAAGTAAATCTGAATTTTTAGAGTGCTTTTCAAAGCCTTCCCCTTTTTGATGGTTTCAGTTGTATGTGTGCACATTTCTCTCCTTTTATCAGCAGTCCCTACGAGGAGAACGGTTATTTTGCTGTTTAAAAATATTTTTTTTCCTCTGCTGACTCTGTTTTTATCTTTTTACACAGAAACGCTTCATTAAAGGGCTGAGACAGTACGGCAAGAACTTCTTCAGGATCCGAAAGGAGTTGCTTCCCAATAAGGAGACTGTAAGTACAATTGGACTTTTATGTAACTTGCCTCCCCCCCCCCCCCCTCTGCTGCTTCTAACCATTTGATCTTATGAAACAGTTTTCTTTAACCCTCAATTGAGTGTCTGGCTCAAATGTATGGAAGAGAAATCCCCAGCTGACAAACGCTACTGTATTTTTTTTCCTAACGGCAATTTTTAAGCATTGTGTATGAAAGATATAAAATAGGCTTGTTGTTATTGGAGGAAGTCATAGGGGGTTGGGAAGGTATTTATGGAGCCCAAATCTAATTTTAAATATAGACATTATCATGGGATAATTCATTTATGTCATCAACTTAAGCTCAGATGGCAGTGGGTAATTAACAAAAGCCTAAATCAAAATAAAATCTGATTGAATCTGGAAGAATGAAGTGTGTGCTGGCTGCTTTTACGTTTGGACAGCAAATGTAAGACTTTTCTTTCCAAATTGAATTAAGGATTGTTTCTTGTTTGACCTTAATACAACTATATAATTGTCAAATTCTACTAAAAATATTGGTAAGCATTTAAGAAGGGAGGTAGATGAGGAAGAGTGCTGTACTTTAAAGGGTTTGGGAAGCTCTGGGAATCTACTTAGTTTTTCCATTAGCTCTGATTGCCAAGCCTCTCTAGAAGCTTCGGTTTCCATGCTGCAGGTGTCATTCTACTACTTGTAGAGTGGTGTTGGAAAGCAATCTTTGCTATTGCCCTGAATTTAGGGACAAGTGAAGTGAAAATGTTGGTGCAGTGCTTATTTTGCTGGGTGAGAAGTGGCATTCATATTCATGGGATGCTGTTGAAAATATTTATTTAAACATCACTGGATGGAGGTGACTTAATATTAAATCTATTTTGTGTGAAACTTCAATGTTGAGTGGAAAAAATAATTGTAATAGTGTATGGGTTTTTTTTTTTTTTTAAATCATCTAAGGATACTAAGATGTTTCCTTCCTACCCTCCTGAGGTATGTCTTTGTGACATTATATTGTTACATCACAATCTCTCATGGGCAAAACATTAATACCATCACGTGAATCAAACAGAAAGGGAGAGTGAAAGGTTTATCCTAGAGAGTCTGTCTGTGGATTAATATGCCAATGTTATTGGTAATGTTAGGAAATATTAGTTACTGCACCAAGAGCAAATAGACTTGACTTTACTATTTTGATGCATTTTTTATGAGTGAAGATGGTTTGTAGAGAGATGACATCTTCGAAGGAAATTGGACAATACTTAGCAACATTTAACAAATCCAGGATGTAATCAGCTTAAGCAGTTCTTCCTTCATTATTCTTCAGAATAACTCCCCAGAAATGTTTTTAGGAGAGATTGGCTTTTAGATTTGAAGTGCATTTTGCTGCTAGGAAACTACTTGATTATTGAATACTACTTAAGAAAAATATGTCCATTTCAGCTACATGTACACGGAAATGTATTTTTAAAAATAAAATACTTTCTCTGCAAAAGATTTTTTTTTTTCAGTATATCAAAGAAAAGACACATTGAAGTAAGGCAAACTGGGGACATATTTCTGACCCTACTTTCCAGTGCTGTACAATTTGTCTTTTGCTTTTGAACTTGAATTTCTCAGACCTTGTGCCCTCCCTAAAAGTTCTGTGAAGTTGCAAGCTATGTGAAATTTGATACAGGCCATCACTGTTCAAGCATTACATTTTTATTGTACTAGGCCTAAACTTCTAGTGCTGAGAAGATTAAGCATTAAGGTGAAGCGATTTGAAGTAGAGTGTAGTAGATGGTATTGAGCAGGCTGTTTTAGCCCCTAGTGGTAACTGATCTACAAGTAACCCTTGACCTACATCAGATTGTTTAATCTCCATTTCCTATTCTTGCCCACAAGTTTAGCTTCTGCTTTTTTAGTGCTCAATCTTGCACTCCTTGTTCACAGTAGAAGTTTTGCCTGAGTAAGGAGCGTAGGATCAGACCCGTATTAGCTAATGTTTGACTCCTTGGGTTTGCTTTTTCCTTTAGGAGAATTTCCAAACTATAAGGCTATGGAATTAGATCTGCCGCGATTTTCTTTCATCAGTATGGCTTCAAACTACTTGCCTGCCACCATTCTCCTCCAATATGAAATAAACTCCTAATAACTCTTAAATTATTCTCTCTCTGATTCCTGGCCACTAGACCATCACTAGGAATAGCTCTGAAAAATGACTAAATAAGCAAGATAGAGCTTTGGGAGCTGCTCCCAAAGTCTGCAAAAAATATTTTAAAAGGAGTCAAGGCTATTTCTGAAGTGACCTGTCCTAAGTGGAAACAAGATTATAGGTCATATGTACTTCTAATTAATCAGAGCTCACCAGATAAATCATTCATATCTTGGGAGAGGACAAAGGTTATCCCCACCTGCTTTGAGCGGTTAAATAAATCTCAGTCATCATGTACTGAGAAATCCACTTACAGCCAAACTTTCTTAATATCAGTTCTGTTTATAGCATAAGCCCCTTACACACACACACACACACACACACACACACACACACACACACTTGCAATGTTACAAGAATTATGCTTTAAAGAATCCGACAGAAGAATAAAATCGTTCAAGACTGAACCTGATTCTCATTTACATTGTCTGCTTTACACCGCTGTTTACATGGGCCTTAAGATAGGTGCGACTATAACTTATTCTACTTTACTCTGGCCTGGCTGTAAATGAGAATTAGGTCCTATATCTACTGTGCTTTGTTTTCTGCAAGCCTACTAGAGAACACCCTGCTTGAGGGATGCCTTCACTTCCACCTCCACCTATCCCCCACCCCTTCAATGTATCGTATCATTTTAAAGGAAATCCTGTATTTGCCAATTTGTGCATTTTAGCTGTGACACAGTTTCTTCTAAACGAATAACCAGCAAGGAAAATATCCTGATGAAAGAATGTATTTGCCGTATATCAAAGCTGTGTGTTTTAGGTCTTCACACTCCCAGTTTATTTCAAAGCAATTATGTCTGAGAGAAGGTTCCCAGTGGGCGTGTGCATAAATAGCTTTAACATTCTCTTCAAGCTTTTATGAGCAAGACACACAGGAACTAAAGCTAGCTCTTATCTGAGCATGCCCCCTGCTGAAATGGGAATGCTGGAGTTGATTAAGGAAAGCTAACAAGTTTATGGCGCTTTAGTTGGATCAGTAAATGTTAACCATGTAATACCCCGGAGAAGAAGGCCTGTATGTAAATTTGTTTTAATATAATTTTTGTAATTTGCTTTGGGTTGTCATATAACTTTATATTTCTCTTTTCTTGCTAGTACCCTACTCCCCTCATTCCCTCATGAATAGTTTTTCATACCTCTTCTGGTTAATATACTGGTGGTCAAAATGGCAAACTATGTCAGACTAATTTTCAGGGAATCAGAGAAATATAGGGCTGGAAGAGACCTCAAGAGTCCATGCCCCCGTGCCGAGGCAGAATTAAATATACTTTTTGATCATGCTAGCAACCTGGTCGGTTCTTTCCCCTTAATAGCCCTAAGAACAACGTTTTCAGAAACGCCGAGATCCATTTTCAAAAGTGATGTTGGCACCTAATTGCCTAGTTTGCTTTTGAAAATGGTACTCGGGCTTCAGTTATTCTGAAAATTTGAGTTTAGATGTGCAACTAGAAGAAGGCACTTTGGTCAGTTGCTTTAGCTTTAAGTAGAAGCTTTCCATGTCTGGGCCTTAATTTAAAAAAATATAAAACGCTGAAATTCTGTAACCCCATGTTTGTAACCCTCATTTTACTCCACATTCCGCAGAGGATGACACTGAATTACCTGAGCTGAAGAATTCTACATGAAATACCATAGTGATAGGCCTAAAACAAATAGACTGTAGGAGCCACAGGGCTGGAAGCCGGTGGTCATAAGTTTTTCCTAAAGCACTTAGCACACTGGTGCTGTATAAATGGTAAAAAGATGGAAAGAAGGTGAGGTGAGCACACTGGTATCCTTGCTTGTTCCAGGCGAGGAACTAGAGTTGAGGAACAGGTCAGGCAACTCTGCTCTTTGGCTTACCAGAAATTGAGAACGTTCCTTTGTTAGAAATCCCAGTCGTGACCAGGAAGGAAAAGAGAGCACTGAGTTGTGTTGTCAGGGAAGGAGCTTGGTCAAATTTAGAGCGGGCACTGGGAGTCAGAGCTGAATTCTATTCCTGTCTGGTTGACTTGTGTGGCCTTGGGTAACTCACTCAGGGACAGTTGCTTTAAGATATAAGAACCCTGAACTTCCATTGAGACTACTGCACATCCTCTTGTGCCCAGCTTTTAAATGACAATAACTCTTATCTTTAGGAAGTGCTTTGAGATCCTTGAATGGCTAATTTTTTTTTTTTTTACAGAATGCCTGTAGTGCTGGTTGATCATGGCAGGAAGCTAATTGTCTGTCCAGCCTTCACCCACCAGGCTGAAGGGCTTGAGTTCCTTTCATAGTTGCTTAGAGCTTGTCTGCACATGAAAATTGATTTGGAATAAGGCAGAGTGTGAATTTAAAGTAGACTAGCTATTCCTGAGTAACTGTAACTCTGGAATAAGAGTGCCTTTTTCTGATGTAATTTTTAATTAAATTAAGGAAATTTGAAATAAACCACTCTAAGGCCTAGTCTTCACTTACCGGCTGGTCCGGCGGCACGCCATCGATGTTCTGGGATCGGTTTATCGCGTCTGGTTAAGACGCGATAACTCGATCCCGGATCGATCCCGGAAGTGCTCACAGTCGGCGCCGGTACTCCAGCTCGCCGAGAGGAGTACGCGGCGTCGACGGGGGGAGACTTCCGGCCGCGTCTGGACCGCGGTAAGTCCGGACTAAGGTACTTCGAATTCAGCTACGTTATTAACGTAGCTGAATTTGCGTACCTTAGTCCGAAGTCCGGACTAAGTGGGGACCAGCCCTTATTCTGTAATAAGAGTAAGCGCACATGGAATCATTTAGGAATAGCTATTCCACTCTCAATTCACACTCTACAACATTCCGAATTAGCTTTCATGTGTAGACAAGCCTTCGTGAACTCCCTACAAAGCCTTATTGTCGTCTTTTTGTAATGGAGTTCAGTATTTAGTGCAATCTTGCTCTGAGTCTCCACATTGGGCATAGAGGCTCCACTAGCATCTTGATTTTCGGCTTGGCCAGTTAGCAAGGGATAAGAGAGAAAGAAGTTAATCTAAAAGTTGTACCTGAGGGCTGGTGCCATTGCATTTAGCGTCTGAAATCTACAGTATTTATGAAAAAGTCATGAAAATCAACTGCCTCCCTCAGACCAAAAATGTATTCTATTAAATATGTGCAAAAGTACTGAATATGCATCATCCTTTTCTTTAGGCAAAATATTGGCTTTTCAGGCAGCAAATTCCCTCTGCCCAAACTGAATGCTGTGGGGACTTATCTCTGAGACTGAATAAGCTGTACTCTGTTAATATTAGCAGGCCAAAATGACTGCAGCCTGAGCTTTCAGCATAAAGTTGTATTTAATTTCCGATTGGGGGTTTAGATAAACAATCTGATTCTTGCCTCATTAATGCTTAATCTAGTGTTACATAATCTACAATATTGGCTTCCTTAGTAGCTCCTAAAAAAATAGAGTGCTATAATGTATTGCTGCAAAACAGTGGAAGTTTAGAAAGGTCACTGTATTTAAGGCACTAAGACGGGAGAGGTATTTGTCCTCTGTACAGTCAGTACTGTATGTAATTAAGCAAATCAGCTAACAGCCTAAGTAATGTTTGTCCAGCCCACTTGTAAGCAAATTAAAGGTAATGATTTTCTCTCACTGTATCTGGTCAAATAGTAGATGTTCCTTTAGCAAAGGGAATGGAATAATTACTTAGGTGAGGGGTTTTTTCACTCCCTCAGTATAAAATGATGGATTAGCCTTGCATCAGCTTTTTCACATTAAAGTATAACATAACTTATTTTCACCAGTAGCTAAACTTAACTGTGTGTACGTGGCATGGACAGTATTACTCACTGTCCTCCTTTCCCACAGGAAATATATTTTGTTTGGACAGTATATTCCCCTAATGATGGGCTATTAATACACAGTTTGGTTCTGGTGCAATATTTCTCAAGTTGCCTTTGCTTCAGCAGCATAGAGCACTCGAATAAGGATAAGCTACGTACGGGTTTTTTTGTTCAAATGCCATACCTTTTTCCTTAATAACTTGTTCTACCCCTGATGCAGTCAGAGCTGAAATTTTCCATTAGAGTTTGAAATGACTGCCAACGTAAACAGCCAGCACTTCTTTTGGTTTCAGCTCTCTTCATTGCTGCTAGTGTTTCCACCCTATGGATATTGCAGTAGGAGGATTTTATTCTTGTTAAAACAGGGACCAGGCTTCAGACTATTAAATCTGATGACCTCACACTTCTCTTTTTTTTTGCAGTCATAGCAGATATCCCACTGGGCTTTAGTCCAGTGTGAACAACAGGCTGCGGGAAGGGTTAGTTGCTCTCCCTGTGTAAGTGAACCATTGATTCGTTTGCATAACAAACAAACAGAAAAACCCACACTTCAGTAGGGAACATGTTGGCTTGTTGGTTTTTTTTTTTACCCAGCGAGTGACTAGCTTTGCTGATTAATGGAACCCAGGATATTAGTGTGTCTGTGCTCGAGGTATAGTAGTCTGTTAGGCAGTCATGCAGTGGTTGACTTTCCACTGCACAACAGGAGCAGACTGAACAAGTCGTCGAATTTTATGAAATGTTTAACTTGAAGGAGCTGAGCCCAAATGGGAGAGCATCATAGATTTAAGTAAAAAGAACGAGGAGTACTTGTGACACCTTAGAAACTAACAAATTTATTTGGGCATAAGCTTTCGTGGGCTAAAACCCACTTCATCAGATGCATTGAGTGGAAAATACAGTAGGAAGATATATATACAGAGAACAAGAAAAGATGGGGGTTGCCATACCAAGTGGTATTGAGCTGAAAGCTGTTTACAAAGACCAGATATCTATTGAGGGGGTGTTCAATAATAACTCCTGTTCTTCTTTTTGCGGATACAGACTAACACGGCTGCTACTCTGAAACCTGTCAATAATGTGTGTTCACCATGGTTTGGCTTGATTTTAGATGAGGAAACATTTGACTGTTAAACCTAATGCAGACTCTATTTTATTGGATAGTAAAACAAATGGAAGGTTTGGAAAGGTATTAAAAAAGTTCTGATTCCGTCTGTGTCTGTCCACTCTGGAAATTATTCCATATCTTATAACACAGATTAATAGAAAGTCAATTTCTAAACCTGGACTGCATGTTGGACAACCTCTCAGTTCTTATTTCATGTATTATATACCATACACTCTCCTATTCTTCCTCTCTCTCTCTGTTGAAAAGTTTTCTTTCTGTTCTGTTGTGGCAGGTTGTATCCTAAAGGCATACATAATCTGTTATTTAAATCTTCTTTCTGAACTCTGCCTATCTACATTGGACAAGCTCAGTTTCATGTCACCAATATATGGCCATTAGTCTAAAGACAAGGTCACACCTTGGGTTAGTCTACATGAAGCCAAACCCTACCCTTTCATGTATATGTGCCACTACCATTGATTTCAGTGGGAGCACCGAGGTGCAGGGGCATAATCTGGCCTGTTTGCATTGATTTTTCTAAAGTTTATCTTGTGCTTTTAACAGCTTTTCCCCGATTTTCATCAAATTAATTTGTTCTGGTGATATTAATAACTTTCCATTCACCCTGCTCCCCTCCCCCACTTCCCATCAAATTACTTTTTAAAACGTTAGACCAAATTAATTTGAAACTTTAACAGCTCAGGGCCTGAGCTGCTCATTCGAGTAGCATACTGAAAACCTTCATAGGTGATGCAACCAGGGACAATAAAAAGGTTCATTGTGTCCATTGGACTCTCCAGTTCTGTGTAGTATGGGCAGTAAATCAACTCTCTTGTTTGCACAGTGATTCTGTTTTCTAGTTTACTTATGAGATTGAAAACCATTGTTTATTTTACTCTGCAGGTTAAGAGGTAGTTAGAGGTAAAATATTGTTGCAAGCAAAAGAGAACCATTAGCCAATTGCATCTTGTTCTGTCAACGAGCCAGTGAGCACAATTCTTGCTTCAGTGGGGAAAAATACCTACTTAGAGATCTATGCCAAGAATATTTGAGAAATTGATGCAATATTGCACAACTTTCTCTTTCAGCAATTTAGGAAGAACGATGTTTGTGTGACTCTTGGTAATTCTGTTACACAGACGCACTGTATTTTCCTTACCTTCTGTTTGATTTGCTATCATAAGACATTTTATTGTCTTGGTTGTTTAATCTCTTATTGAATCGTGAGTTCTCATTCCATGTCCATGCTATAGGAACAAGAATCCCTTTGAAAAGAATGTTTCAGTTTTCAACAATGGAATTTCTGAATTTTGCATTTTCCCTTTCTTACAAGAAAAGGTATTAGCTTTTCTTTCTTTGTAGCAGCTGAGACTGTACCAGATCCTCAGGCATCAATCTAAGGGTCCTGGGAATCTCAGATATTTAAAGTAGGTCTCTCCTTAGATGTTTGCACATTTTTTCCCTCTTTTCCTGTTGAGTTTCATCTATCCTGACACAGTCATTTTCCACGAGGTTGGAGCAGCAAGCCCATCATTTTGGTTTGCTTTCTTCCCAGTGCAGAGGTGAAGATACGCTTTAGAACTTGGATGTGGTTTTAAAAAAGAAAAAAAAAAGAGAGAGAGACTCCTGAAGCAGTATCTTTGTTTGTGAAATTTCCTGTCCAGGGATTGTTGACTCACCTATAAACTTTAGATAACAGGGTATAACGCTGTAGAGTTTGGGTAACTACACAGTGCCAAAGAAGCTCTGTTTAGCTCTGCACGGTGTTTTGGTTTTTGAAAAATATCCTGATAATCTCTTAGGAAAATATGGACACTTCAGATTACATTTTCAGCAGTCAATAGGATTATTATTCAGATAATAGGCACAGAGAGAGCACTACAAAAATAATCCTATTGATTGTACTTATGATTCCCATTACTGTTGAATCCGAACACCTCACGGTCTTTAATATATTCACACTTCACTGTACAACACCACTGTGAGGTAGAAAAGTAAGTATGGTTACCCCATTTTACAGATCGGGAGCTGAGACATACTAACTGAATTGCTTGAGGTCACGCAATGTCTGTGGTGGAGTAGGGAGTTGAACGTACAACTCCCAAGTCCTAAGCACCTTAACCACTGGAGTTTTTCCTCTCTACTAGCACAGAGATTCATGTTCCTGGTCTAAAGTAAGATCTCCCATCCTACAGCTGTTTGGTTATGCTCATACTGTGTTGAAAGGCCTTGCTGTATTTTAAGAGCCATGATCATCTGTGCTGGAGGAGTGCTTTTGAAGAAGGAACCTGAAAGTCCCTGTCTTACAAGAGAAGTGTGTTACACCAGTATTTCTCTACTTCAAGTAATATCAAGTCTTTAGATAGCAAGTGCTGGGAGCTGTTGTCCTCTGACTAGGCCTTCTGTCCTATATTTTCCCTTCTAGACATCTAGTGGACATAATAACTTAATCCAGACTGGCATAGGGACTGGTGCAGAGAAGATTGAGGGCTTGACCCTCAAGCCGTGGATATGAAGCCCATTAGTCCACATTATAGCACATTGTGAAACAGTGCATTCTCAGGCGATAAAATCCACACAGTCCCATTCTTGGGTTGTTATTAAAATACATGTAAATATTTTAGCATAGCAGTTATTGCTATTTTTAAAATGTATGCAGAAGTGTTAGCTGCATGGGTTTTATTGCGGGGAGGGGTGGTCTTTGTTTTTGGGCCAAATTTTGTCCTTACCGACACTCAGGAGGCCAATGAATGGATGACATAGATAGAGTTTTTGCTAGGCTTCTTCCATGCTTATGTTTGAGGAGCAAGCAGATGTGTTGCCTATCAAGATTTCCCTTCTCCTCCCCCCCCTCCTCTCCCTGTTATGTTATGAGCATTAGGAGAAGTGCCCCCTGTCTTATGGAGAGGGCCGAATGGAGTTGCAGTATTGTAACTGAGTGGCATTTGGCCAAGTATATTGAAAAAGACTCATCCAAGTATTGCTCCAAATGTGGTGTGTTCTCTGTTTCTGGGCTGGACTGTATTAGCTCTCAATGTTGAGATTTGCAGGAGGAGATTTTCTTGAGCTATCAAGTCCCAGAAGTAAAAAATGGCATTTTCTGACCCATTGTATATTCCACGATTGCAAGAGGATCAGGGTAGTTGGGAGTTCCTAGCTGTTCAAGGCAGTGTGCAGTTCTCTAACACAGGTATTCATGGCTCCAGTTTCCAGGACATGTGGTTCAGTGGAGCAAACATGTTTCAGGGCAAGTGATTGTGTGCCAAGAAAAGATGATCAGATTTTGGCAGTGAGTAGACAACCTTTTCATGTTTCTTGCCCGCCACACCGGGCATGAAATTAATGTTCTTCTCACACAACAGATCATTGGCCTTAAATCACTGCTTCCTAGCCCAGATGCACTGTAAGAACCATATCCACAATGTTATCTTGGCATAAAATCAGCCCCCCCCCCCCCAAAATACATTATTCAGTCCTAAATATTCCTGTAATATGCTGCTATAACTGTGCTATGAGAGTCAGACAATGATAATTTTAGGAGACAGATGCACTCATTTTGTTTTTTGTTTCAAACCAGCTGTAAAAAGCAAATGCTAGGCTTGATTACTAGCTTCTTCTAGCCAAGGAAAACTCCCTGGAATTTTACAGCTTCTAGAATAAATTGGGAATGGAGAGTTATGGGGCAGTGATTTTATTTGAGGGGTCTGTGGCATGAAGGGAGATGAGCTGGTTTGTTGTTACCAGAACCCTGTGGTGGCATTATACCTACGTAGTTCACAATGTATTTATTTAATATGGCATACAGAAACGCATTCTCTTTCCTCCTGCCTTCCTCTTCTGCTCCAAAACTCTTCCTCACAGGGAAGTGCTCACTGCAGAAGTTTGATAGAGTCAGATTTTTTTGCAGCAGTAAGTGGATTATGGTTGATCAAAGGAATGGTGCATTTCTTTGTGTAAACATCCATCCCTTTCATTGCAGCAAACTGTTAAGAAAACAGAGACTGAGCCCTAACTTCCATTGAAGTCAATGGGAGATAGGGTCTTGAACTTGCACCATTGATATCTGCAGGAGCAAGTCCTTGTAGCAGTGACTACCTTGCAACATCAGGTCCCCCGTTGCTAGTGCGTTTGTATTTTGAGCTTCCAATAAACAGGACTCCCTCTACTGACCCTGGCTTTGCATCTGTTACTGTTTCCAGAGCTGTACACATTTCTGCAGGCACCACAATGCAGTTGCACAGCAGAGAAGTAAACACAAAGCAGAATGTTTGCTGCTTGGCCCACTAGAAAAACAAAAGGGGGGTGTACTGTTGCCACCCCCAAGCAGCCAATAATTATGAGTTAGATTCCACACAAAATCATGAAATTGGCTTTAAAATCTTGAGATTTTAAAAAAAAATAATTTTGAGTTATTTTTATTTCCGTTTTTCTTTTTTAAGCCTTTAGGGTTCATGTTTTCCATCTTTTTGTCTACAACTGTGAGGTCTAGAAATGATCTTTTATTAAAAATAAATAAAATAAAAGCTGAGACTGTCATGTAATCACCTGACTCCAGAAACTGGGACTTTAAGGAAAAGTACCAAATATCACGAGACTTGTGATAAAATTGCGAGAGTTGGCAGTGCTGGGGGTGGGAAATTCTTATTTCTTTTGACCATCTGGTAAAGGCAGAATTGGCAGGGAACATTTCCCTCTCCCTCCCACACTTCAGAGAGACTGTGACAAACAGAGTAAAATATCAACTACCCCCAAAAAGTAGGTGACAAATGCCTCCTTACCACAGTGAAATCCATCACTCTCTTCATCTGGACAGAATGTTTTCATTTGATTTTGCTCCCATTTTCCATGCTCCTCCTCCTCCCCCCCCCCCCCCCCAGCTTCCCTGACAGGAGCTGAATTATTTCTTGCGGTGCATCTAAAACCCTAATCTTTAAAGAAAAGGAGGGTGCATTCCATGTAATAAAACAGAGCTCTTTTTCCCCCTTCCATCTTGAAAGTCCTCCCTGTTTAATTCTGTGCCTGCTTTGTGCCTAAAGCCTGTTCTGAGTAAGCGCTAGCACATCCCAGAGGAACTCTTGATTTATTTTGCTAACTCTACCCTTCTCTCTCTGTGGTTCAGAAACCTTTAATGATCTGTGAAGCTCCAAGAGTTCAGAGCAAAACAGTAGTAGTTTTAAGAACCTCCCCTACTACATAACAGTCCTAACACTTTCCACACGCTGGGTTTTTGACCTCATGAAAGGCTGACCTCCTACAAATTTTAGTTGTACAGCAAGGCATCTTGGGCTGGGGTTCACTAATGCTATTGTGAAATTTAAAAAAAAAAAGTTGTAATGAAAATTCTGGGCTCTTGGCCAGAGAATAGGATGTGATAGAGTGAAAATGTTTCTGTTGCCCTTTGTTATTCCTCCAGCTTTGATTAGCTTTGTTTCCAGTAAGCTTAATTATGTTCCCTTTATTTTTTTGTGACTAAGGAGGCGATCCTTCCTAAAGCTGCATCTTTCATTACCCAAACTGCAGCAGTTGGAAGGAATCTGAGAAATAAATCCTGCCAACCAAAAAAACCTCACAAAACACTGCAAACAAATCTCTGTTGCTCCCTCTTTACTTACATTTTCTCCAAAGCTGTGAGAGGGACAGGGGAGGGATAGCTCAGTGGTTTGAGCGTTGGCCTGCTAAACCCTGGGCTGTGAGTTCAATCCTTGAGGGGGCCACTTAGGGATCTGGGGCAAAAATCAGTACTTGGTCCTGCTAGTGAAGGCAGGGGGCTGGACTCGATGACCTTTCGGGGTCCCTTCCAGTTCTATGAGATAGGTATATCTCCACCATTCTTTCATTGCCTATCCTCCCGGCATTCCCTTCCTGAAAGTCTCTGCCCACCTTTCAGGCAGTCAGAACTAACTGCAGAGTAGACCTTTTGAATCTTTATTTTTTTTAAAAACTAACAAACTATGATGTGCACACAGAGAAGCCCCTCTTGGCTTCCCTCATCTTCCCTTCCCATAGGGGTAGGGTAAGAACTGACCTGACACTACATGCTCTTTTTATGAGGTGAGGTTTCCCATGTCTCCTTTGGAGTCTAATATTGTCACACGTGTCTCTATTTTTATGCCCTCAGCCAAGCATCACAGATGGACAGTGTTGTGCAGGCCATAGGATAATACAATATCCTGAGAATTCTGGGGCACTGGAGGAGAAAATACAGTAGGCACATAAACATAGTAGATACAACATGAAATTCAATAAAGACAAGTGCATAGGAAGGAAAAATTATATGCCCAACAACAAAATACAGACTA
Source organism: Chrysemys picta bellii (assembly GCF_011386835.1). NCBI lineage: Eukaryota > Metazoa > Chordata > Testudines > Emydidae > Chrysemys > Chrysemys picta. Next base: position 9,884,865 of record NC_088811.1, on the reverse strand, counting down.
ACTGGCTAGGCAGTAGTCCTGCTGAAAAGCATGTGGGGGTTATAGTGGATCACAAACTGAATAGGATTCAACAATGTGATGCAGTTGCAAAAAAGGCTAATATCATTGAGATGTATTACCACAAGTGTCGTAGGTAAGACACAGGAGGTAATTGCTCCAATCTGCTTGGCACTGTTGAGGCCTCAACTGGAGTACTATGTCCAATTCTGGGTGCCACACTTTGGAAGGATGTGGACAGATGGGAGAGAGTCCAGAGGAGAGCAACAAAAATGATAAAATGACCTACTAGGAAAGCTTAATTTTTTAAAAAAAAAACTGGGCATGTTTAGTCCTGAGAAAAGACGACTGAGAGGGGAACCTGAGAACAGTCTTCAAATATGTTAAGAGCTGTTATAAAGAGGATGATCAATTGTTCTGTCTTCTGAAGGTTGGACAAGAAGTAGTGGGCTTAATGTGCATCAATGAATATTTAAGTTAGATATTAGAATAAATTTTCTAACTGTAAAGATAGTTAAGCTATCCCAAGAGAAGGCTCCCAAGGGAAGTTGTGAAATATCCATCAAGGGAGATTTTTAAGCACAGGTTGGATTAACACCATTCAGAAGTTATCTAGATTTACTTTGTCCTGTCTCAGCTCAGGGGGCTGGACTCTATGAACTCTTGAGTTCCCTTCCAACCTTCCATTTCTATGATTCTATGGTTGTATGCGTCAAAGAAATTAAAACACCCCTCTATTTCCTGCATCGGCCCCAGTATTTTCTGTGCAGTAGCATAAACAGAATGTCTACAACTTTTTATATTTTTTGTTTATTTCATCTCTCAAGTTATCTATTTAGGTTGCAAAATAACATCACCATTCTATTTCCATCCCTCAGTATCTCAACCACGGCCTATTTAATCACAGTTTTTGCCTGCTGTTATTCTTGGTGTTTATAACAGACCTTGCATCTTTTTAGTTTGACAGCCCAAGGTGGGAGAAAGAGGAGTGATGATTTCAAGTTAAATTAAAATAACTTATTATTTTTGAGGGTCCAAACACATGCTCCATGCATTCATTTTCCTTGTATATGAGGGAGAGTGAGTGCGGGTTGAACCTCATCTGAGTATTTTGACTTCATCACGGTTTGTGTGCCCACTGGATTGTGCTCCTGTTGATGATTCATGCGCAGTGTTTTTCAGCATTGATGGCTGTATTTCACTAAGGTCTTGCCTGATTTCCTTTCAGTTTAGGTGACACAAAGGCCATGCTTCCTGCCCAGAGTTTTCTTTCATTATATTAAAGTAATAGAGCTGGAATGTTTTATGGTTTAGGTTCTGGAAGATCACTGCTTACGGAAGCACATATCATTGTTTTTGTGTTAGGACCTTGCTTATGACCTGCAGTTTTATCTTTGCTGAGTTCTGTGATTAAAATATTGCACATCCCACCTTACACAACTTGTCTGCTCAAAGAGCATATGGGAAAATGCACTCTTTCTACTTCCCGCTGTTCAGTCTGATCCTGCACATAGAATAACTCTGTGGGTTGCATTTCTGGACTTTCACCTTCTTGCAATGAAGTGATATGGACAAAAGGCCTTCTACTTTCAGTGTTGTGTTAAAGTTTTATTGATTTAACAGTTTCAGTGTATGTTATTATTCTGTGCCATTTGATGTGATAGGTTTTTGTTTCTCAGTTTTAGAAGTACATTCTTTTGTTGCAAGGATGAGAGCATTCTAAAAAGCATTTGTCTGCCCAACATGGGCACAGAGTATTTTTTTCTATTTATATGCTTTTAAGACCTGAACAATATTTTTGTTTCACAGAGAAATACATGTTTCTTCTACTTGTAATCTTTTCCCCTCCAAAATTACATGTGGAGTTTTCTGCTAATGTAATCCCGTTAACTTCAGTAGAGTTACACCAGCAGAGAAGTTAACCCGACAATTGTATGGGGTATGTTTTTTAAAAAAGGGTATTTTACTTAGCGGGTGTTGTATTTGACAGTTCTGTGCCAATTGTACAAGGCATAGTTGCAGATTGTAAACTGTCACTTAGTAATTAGTGTAGTTGAGTGAGTCTATATCTTAGGCCTCAATCTTGGAAACATTTACCTGTGACGTCATTTACTTCAGTTTACATGTTTAAAGCTTGTGTGTGTGAGTATGTGTAGGGAAAAGTGCCCCTTCCACTCTTCTCCTCTCCCTACCACTTTATAGTACAAAATATGCTATGAACATCTGCCATGAATCCCAGCTCATGAGTCATGACCGTCTAAATAACTCTGCTGGCATGTAGGAATTGCACTTTGAAAGGTCTTCTCTGCTCCTTCCTGTAATTGGTTAAAGTTAGCATGTATATTTTACATTCCTAGGTTAACATAAGTAACACTCTATTGCACTTGTTGGTTTCTGCTGTTTCCTTTCCCTAAACCAGTGTTGTGTGTTGGGGGTGGTGGTTGTTTTTTTGAATGTATATAGTGTTGTAGCTGTGTCGGTCCCAGGATATTAGAGAAACAAGGTGGGTGAGGTAATACGTTTTATTGGCCCAACTTCTGTTGGTGAGAGAGACAGGCTGTTGAGCTACACAGAGAACATGAGTTTAGCTTTGACCTTTTCAAGCAAACTGTGAAAAAGCTATGGGAGATTTTTAAAACTAGGTTTTATTACACTTCTGATTGCTTTCGTTGTCATTTATGGTTTGAAAAGGGACACAGAATCCTGCTGGCAGTAGATACACAGCCTTTCTTAGCATACTATTCAATCTTGGTTTGTGTTCCCTATAAAGGTCAGATTGAAATGGGCTAGAAAAATCAGTGAATAACAGAGACCGCTTTCTTGGAATAGTAGACATTCTGTTGGTTCCAGGCTTTTAGTTATGTTTGTTCCTGTTACTATCCAGGAATCCATCTTGTTTCCTTTGCCGCCAGAAAGACTCACTTGTGTTGCTTATTCACCAGTTGTTCCTTACTCGTCACCCTTCAACTGTTGCAACTTGAGCACCATTGGTAAAAACACAACAGGTCCAAATCAGTTGGTGGTTGTAGTTTGACCTCACACTGAAGTCGGGCAGAACCACTCATGAATTATTCTTGTCTGGGTAAAAGGATCAGAAATACCAGATTCAGTTTGGAAAGTATCCTTCAGTTCTTCCTGCTTCCTGCTCCCTCCGCCCCCTCCACCCCCCCCAAACGTCACCTTCATCTGCAGCAAGCAGAAAGGATTTCCATTTTGTTTCATTAGAGAGGTGTCCTTGAAGGACAGCAGGAAAACTGTTACATGCTGCCAAAGCTTTGTTTCCTCCCTATTGTTTTGCTCACTTCATTAATTATTAATGTTAACATCGCTTGCTTAAAGGCTTGCTAGGTTCCTTGGCAGCTCTTGTTTTTCTGCTCCATGCAGGATCTGTTAAGGCTGGGATACCTGCCCTCTGAGAAGCAGACAGGCAAATAGTAGGTTGCAGTCACTTTCATCTTATTTAAGAAGGAACATTGTGCACCCATTAATTAAATCTTCTAATTGGGTAACAGCCCTTTGTGAGAGATTTATACTTTGCTTTGAAGAATTTCTTCAGGCCTTCTATAATTCAGTACCTCTTGAATGATTTGCTATAGATCAGTGGTTTTCAATCTTTTCTCATTTGTAGACCCCTAAAAAAATTTCGAATGGAGGTGTGGACCCCTTCGGAAAGCTTAGATATACTCTGCAGACCGCAGGTTGAAAACCACTGCTGTAAATCAAGCAACTAGGGTTGTCAATTTTCTGAGTGCATAAAACCGAACACCCTTGTCCCCGCCCCTTCTCCAAGGCCCATCCCCCTCGCCCCCACCACTCACTCTCCCTCACCCTTGCTCATTTTTACCAGGCAGGGGTTGGGGTGCAGGAGGAGGTGGGCTCTGGCTGGGCGTGCAGGCTCTGGGGTTGGGCCAGGGATGAGGGGTTTGGGGTGCAGGAGGGAGCTCAGGGCTGGGGCAGGGGGTTGGGGTGCAGGAAAGGGTGAGGGCCGGCTGGGGGTGTGGGCTCTGGGATGGGGCTAGGGATGAGGGGTTCAGCGTATGGGAGGGGGTTCCAGGCTGCAGCAGTGGGTTGAGGTGTGTGGGAGGGTGAGGGCTCCAGCTGGGGATGTGGGCTCTGAGGTAGGGCCAGGGATGAGGGGTTTGGGGTGCGGGGGGGGGGGGGGGGGGGCTCAGGGCTCTGGGAGGGTGTTTGTGGTGTGGTGCGTGCTCCGGGCAGTGTTTACCTGAGGTGACATGTCCTTTGGCTCCTAGGTGCAGGGGCAGCCAGGGAGGCTCCACATGCTGCCTTCACCCACAGACACTGCCCTCGCAGCTCCCATTGGCCATGGTCCCGGCAAATGGGAGCTGCAGAGCCGGTGCTCAGGGCAGGGGCAGCATGTGGAAACTCGCTAGCCGGGACATGCCGGCCGCTTGAGGGAGCCGCACGGAGCCAGGGCAGGCAGGGAGCCTGCTTTAGCCCCACTACGATGCCAACCGGACTTTTAACAGCCCGGTCAGCACTGCTGACCGGAGCCACCAAAGTCCCTTTTCGACCGGGCATCCTCCCCAGCCTCCGTGTGCTGCAGTCCTGACTCAAACTGTTCACTGGCTTTAGATCCTCACTGATTTGCACTGACTTGGATACCTGTTGCAAATTTTGCGGTGTGCTAATAATGGAACAAACCACAAAAGAGAGGCTAACAAACCACAGAGAGAGACATGTACATTTATTTGGCAATTGTAGCAGAGTTTTAATTAAGAAGTCACTTGACAATGTACTAGTAAATGCTCTGTAGTACCTTTGGTAAAACAAGGAAGTGTTGGTGGAAACATTGCTTACAGCGTTGTCCCTGCCGCTAAATCTTTGCTGAGAGGTGAGGAGAGGCTGCCAGGTTTTATTGAGCTTCATGCTTTGATGTTCATGGAAACTAAGATTGGTCACCCTAAAAAAAATGAACAGCAGTAATTTTTAAATATATTTTGATTTTGTATAGTATCTGTACGTATTATTTGGGTCACTAAAGTAGCACTGTGGTGTGGTGCTTCATAAATTACCCCCCCACACACACACACACAAAATCTTTTAAAAGGTTAACTTTAACGTGTACACAACGCTTATCTCTTGGCCCAGGCTCATCAAGAAACTTGTGAGGCTTGGCAGTGAGAGGAGGTTCTGGGTTTTTGGTTGGAGAATGTAACTTCCTTATATTTTTGCTATGATTTTGGTATGGGTATTTGTGTTCCAGGAGTGATTGTGGGAAGACATGTTATACATGTTCAATTTTTTAGAGAGAGCTTCATTGGCACCCAGAGTTTGGGAAGGGTGCTCTTTCATTGCTGTACTACAAAGAGATATGTAAACCACTGTATCTTTTAATACGTGCTCCTTGTCCCATGTATTTCACCTACTAAAAAGCCCTTAGAATCCTGTACATCTGTCCAGGAAAAAGGCTTTTAGCTTCCTGAAGCCAGTCCCTTGGTCAAAGGCCAAATAGGAAATCACCTATTCTTTTGGAACATTAGATTTAATGCTTTAGTACATTAAACCACTGCTAGTTTCCTATCGCGCTTAAAAAAAATCAGTGAAATGAAATAGTGCTTGTTTGAGAGTATTGTGTTTGTTTCAGAGGGGAACCTGGCCTATCATCTCTTACTATCCAGTTCACCCTCCTCCTTCATACAAATACCATGAGATGATTGTATAGGAAAATCATAGGTAGGGCCCTACCAAATTCACAGTCCATTTTTGTAAATTTTATGGTCATAGCATTTAAAAAATCTTAAAATATCTGAAATCGTGGAATTCAAATCTTAAATGTCATGGAGTTGTAACAAAGCATGAATATTTATTGAAAAATGGCAAAGTATAAACATGTAAAGCCCTTAAGTCAGCATTTCTCAAACTAGGAGTTCCGACCCAAAAGGGGGTTGCAAAGCTTTTGTGTGTGGGGGCAGGAGTCACAATACTGCAACCATTACTTCTGCTCTCCCTTCAGAACTGGGTAACTGGAGCATGGCGGCTGCTGGATGGGTGCTGAGCTCTGAAGGCAGCACCGCCACCAGGAGCAGCGCAGCCTTCAGAGCTGGATTCCCAGCCAGCAGCCGCTGCTCTCTGGCCACCCAGCTCTGAAGGCAGTGCCACCACCAGCAGCAGCGCAGAAGTAAGTTACTATGCCACACTTACTTCTGTGCCACTGCTGGCACCGCATTCAGCCCTCGGCTCCAGGCCAGCAGCTACTGCTCTCTGGCCAGCCAGCTCTGAAGGCGGCACAGAAGTAAGGGCGGCAATACTGCGACCCCTTTACAATAGGCTTGAGATCCCCTTTTGGGTCGGGACCCCCAGTTTGAGAAACACTGTGTACTTGTATATACTTTTATCCTATCGCGTAAAAGAGTGTATAGTATAGGGTAAAAGTACACAAAAGACCAGCTTTCACGGTCCGTTACGCATTTTTCATGGCCGTGAATTTGGTAGGGCCCTAGTCATAGGACCACTCCCAGGTTTGGTGTAGCTTTTGTCTGTCACATACAGGTGACAGATCATGAATGTGCTCTCCAACCCTGCTCAGCTGAGCTCCCTTTCCTTGTTGCAATATGCAGGGTTTTTTTCCAGTTAACTGTGTCTTCTCATTTCTCTCCTATTATGGAAAATTGTTATAAGATTGGAATGTGTGCACAGCCTTCTGACTCTGACTGGGCTCATCATGTGCACTTGTATATGCCTTTCTGCTGAGGAGGTTGGCACAAATAGTAGCCAAAATAACAGCACCGTGATTTTCAATACCAATAGCACACACAAAAATATTCTGAGTGGGTTTAGTTTAAAGTTGTTGTTTTTTCCCCCTGCTGATGAAAGGCACTGGATTGGCTGCCTTCAGAGCTGTCACAGAAGAGGAAAAACTAGTGCTGTGGAAAGAGTCTCCAACCACTTTTGCCATTGCATCTAAGTCCTGCCCTGAAGAAATACTTCAGGGGCTGAGTTTGGTTTCCATAACCCGTTCAGTTCTTAGCCTCTGTCCTTTGACTGCCAAGGTGGGGGGAAAGGGAGAGTCGGTAGCTGTTAGGGCCAGTGGTGGTGATAAATACCTGTCTGCTGGCAACTGGATTCAGACTAGCAGGCACATTTCATGTAAGACACCGAAGTTGTTTATTTAATATTTAAAATAAAACGGCACATTTCAGCATGCTTTGTTATTTTTTGGTGTTCTTGTTAGAAGATGGAGTTCACATTGCTAGCACTAGCAAATGTTCATCCTCTGTTAGAAAACAAGGATATGCAGAAATACCTATTAAAAGTGGCAGTAGTTTGGATTTTAAGAGAAATATTACTATTGGCTTGTCTACACGGAGAAACTGACTGGCAAAACTATAGTGGAGCAGAGTAATTATACCAGAATAAAGTCCACATGGGATGTTATACCGGCATAGCTATAGAAATAGTATTATGCAGCTGTAGTTCTGCCAGTTAATTTCTCCATGTAGACAAGCTTTTATATATTGTGGGGGGAGTCAAAGTTTGAGACTGCAATACCAGTTTATTTCAATCTGCCCAAAAAGATTATTAAAACTATAGACGTGCATTCAGGGAGAGGTGGTTGCCAAGTGCAAAGGCACTAATAGACCATGACAGTATTACTGTCCCTGAAAAGGAAGTTAGAGTTTTCAAATGTATAGTTATTGTTATCCTTCTGGAGTTCATTGACTAATGTGTCATGGCCCACCCATCCCATTTCAGATGTTAAAAATGTGAAACTAATTACCTGGTGATTGGTTGGCAATCTTCTTTCTCTGTCTAACATGTGCCACTGAGGTCATGTGCAGTGTGCCTCATGCCCCATTGAAGCAAAAGTATCCATTGCAGGTAAGTAGTTCTAACTTAAATTATTCCTATTGAAAGTAAAAGTGGCCTTGAAGAAAATCTAATTGGGCTCCTATCTTGCCTGGTAACATTAGGTGTCATGTAAAATCTGAAGTTCTATAAGAAATGTGTAAATCCTTGTTAATCAGGTTGTGGCAGTAAAGGCCACTGTCCACATTTGATTTTCTCTTTGGAGTGTATAATTAAATAAAGGGAGATTTTTTTGTTTCTTGCTTTTACATTTCAGTGCTAGAATAGTATGTGGCAGTATTTGGCGTGTTGATGTGGTAGTCCCAGTGGTCAGAATTTTCTTATCTTCTCTCGCACTGTCTGCCAGCCATTGCTTGATTGACTGCAACTGTGGTGAAGAGGCTTGCAAGTATGAGGATGTAGAATTAGAAGGCTTTGGATCAATATAAATCCCTCCTATCTCCTAGTCTTGCTCATTTGCATTAGCTTTCAGCAGCTGCATTTCTGCCTCAGTGGTGGTCTCATAAGAGATCCAGGGGCTTCTGTCTCACCACTTCTCCTGAATGTATATATGAGGCTATTAGGCGAGCTAGAATGCAGAGCATGGGCTGCAATGCTTTCAGTACGCTGATGAGACATGTCTCTACATTTCATATGACCCAGTGACTTGGATGAAGTGCAATCCAGTCAAGACATGGGTAATGTTAGTATGATGGGTGAAGCAACAAAGGAGAGGGTGCAGGTGATTTCATCACCTCTCTTTGAAGGAGTACGCTTGCTGTTTCAGGAGATTTTGGAATTTAGGAATTTTGTGAGAGCCAGATCTGCTCCTGGAGGTTCAGGTCCCACTCTGTTTTTGCTATCTGCCTGGTGACATGTGGCCACTTCTTTTGGCTGCAGACCTTGCTGCAGTTATCCATTCCTTTGTAACCTCAGGAATAGAGTACTGTATTGAGTTTTATACAGGGCTGCATCTTGAGTCTATCCAGACCTATATCTAATGACTAACTGAACTCCTCCCTGAGAGCTAACAATCTGATGATACAAACTGGGCAACATAGGACACTGACAGAAGCATGCAGTCTCAATGAACTCAATCCGTCACGGCGCAGGTGAGTTCTTAGCTATTTCTAGAAGGAGAGGGATTAGTGATATTCATGGAGATGAGAGAGCCACAAAAAGTTCCTGAAAGCTTCACGTGAAGGTGAGCAGCATTTTGGTGCTACATTTAGCAGATAATGCCAACCACAGGGGAAAATGCACAGTGGGGTAGAAATTCATGCCCTTACTATGAAGTTATTGCAAGTTTCAGAGGCAGGGGAGATTTCCCAGACTCGCACTACCATGCACAAATAAATCCCTTGGTATTTTCTGTCAGGTCATGCATGTTGATTTTGTTTGTTGTCTGTGCATCTAAATTGTGTGTGTGTGTGTGTGTGTGTGTGTGTGTGTATATATATATATATATATATAATTGAACCATATGTAATATATATGTTGGAGCCATGCTGACTGTACATTTTTGCATGCAGAATAGAAATCCTTGAGAACAGCTATTAAAATGTTATTTTCATAGCAGCAGTATTAGTCCGTGTGTCACTTGCATCAGTCAGAAAGCTGCTCCACGAATGGCTGAAACTTTAATAGCAAACATCCCTTCAGGGTTTGTAATTTTCCAGACAAGATGGCCGAGTTGATAGAAATGTTTTCACCACAACCTTGCAGCAGATGTTTGCCCTGGTGCTGGCTTAACAAATGTTGAACATAATTCATTACTGCCTCCTCATCCCTATTCAGTGGACTCCTTATCTGGTGCGTTTTATAAATATTTTGTTTCAGGCTGTAATTAAAGCTACTAAAAAGAAGAACTGGCAGGAGGATGTAGTGGACTGTGTGTACAATTGCAGCAGCTGTCCTGTGTTGACAGAGAAGATCAATTGTTTCAGCGTTGCAGTTTCTGCAGAGCAGGGATGGCTGAGGAGAGAGTCACTCTGTGCGTTGAGGGAAGCAGTAGTTATCACTGTTGTTACTTTTCATTTTAATTTAACAGGTTAAGGAGCTTTAGACGCAATTTATGGGACTAGATTAATTTGATTCTTATTTGTACACTATAGTGCGTAAAGACATACTCTTGCAAATGGTATGGAATCTGTAAAGATTTTTCTTTTTGCATCAATAATTTTCTGTCATCAATTTTAGATCCAAATGTTTGTGTTCAACGCCAGGGCTCTGTGATTTTTGCAGTTTGCTTCTGTAGGTTCCATGGCTTCAGGGAGGCTGAAACCATTGTACACGTAAGAGAAATGAACTCATCTCAGAATTTCTGCCCTGCTGTATACTTTCTTGTTAGTCTCTCATGATTTAAAGGGTAGGATGTCACATTTGTCTTATTGGCAGGCGGAGAGCACTCTACCATTGTCTCTCAGCTCTGATCAGGAGACGTATGATCCAGATCCCATGGCTCATTCAGGGGCTCTGATCTTGCAAGGAGCAGAATGCCCTCCATTCTCATGAAAGTCATCAGGTGGTCTAACCCTTTGGTCACTAATACATTGGACTAAATTTGAAGCAGTGACCTAGAGGTGAAAATCTGCACATCCCATTTTCTGACCTCCATAATTCCCCTTTTTCTCTTTGCCGATGTGTGCATATATCTGCTTGTATTCTTGATCCCTCTATCCCGTGGTATCTTGGATATTGAGCTATTGCTTGCATCGTTACATGGGCTGAAATACATCAACTAAACGTCCTCACACTCCCAAATTAAATGTCAGATTCTTTTAATGCCATGTTTAATTTATATTTTTGTGTGAGAGGGACATGTTTTAAAGGCCCATTGATACTGCATGAGAAACTTATAAAGCAAAATTCCACTAAGCGATGAGTCAGTTTCTAGAGTGCATCCTGTCTTCTGAATCTCTTTTCCTTTATTTTTAGTACAATTTGCATGAGAGTAACATCTGTTAGCATTTGTCTGCTGCTCCTGTTTGTTACCCACCTGAAGCCATCAGCCTCATGATCTTGCACTTATCTCTACAACAGCTAATTGTGATGGCAGAAACACAGGGAATCCCAGTCATGCTCTTGTTTACTTCATTGGGAGCAGGACTGGGTCCTGGTCACTAACTCAGGTGAGGCATAAGCAGAAGGAGTGGACAAACTATTGAGAAACAAAGATTCTGCTTTTGAAAAATCATTAGCAGTAAGTGACAGGAAGAAAAATAGACATGGAAACTAGGTACTATGCTGACCTGAGTAGCTGGAAAGAAAGGTATTGAGAAATACAGGCAAATTATTTCTAAATAAGGTATGTATATAATACATCACCGGTCTGTAAAGTAAATTATTAAGTGAATTATAGTTACCTAATTTTGGCCATGTGAGCCCTGTCTGGAGTCTGTTTTTTGTTGTTTGAGGGGGTGTTCCACTAGAGTCATCAAAATGTCTGAACTGCCAGTTATTGCAAGATGGCTGCCTTGTACGGACGTGTCAGCTGGTTGGGTGATTCAACACATTTATAGCCAGAAAGTGGCTTTTATCCTTAGTCCATGGTGCTTTAACAATCCTGGCAGAGATGGGGCCTTGCTGTTGGCAGAGTAGGATGCTACTAGCTCTGAAACCGGGCAAACACAGAGAGGGAAGAAAAGTTAAACAGAAGGTGGAGATGATTGGAAGGCAAAAATGTTGCTACTGAATAACTTGAGGTGATTAATTGAAGTAGTAGGTGCCTTTAAGAGCTGAGGTGGCTGTCACTGCTATGAAGCTTCTAATTAATGAAGAACTGCATACAAAGTTGAGAGCATATTTAGCTTATTAAATATTTCATATGGAAATCAGAGAGAGGCTGCAAGGCGTCAGCCAGAAAGAAACATTTTCTAACACATGGCTTTGAAAATGTGCTTCTTTTGGATGTACATCTAACCAAGCTCAGCTTTTAAAACATCATCATGCCTGTCATTGCTGAATGGGGTAAGAGATCACTTTAAAAGGCTTCTCTTCTTCCCTCCTTTCACTCTCCCCCCCCATCTCCCCAATACTCTCCACTCCATCAAAAGCGGGTCGCAAAAGATGTAACCTGCAGCTGGGTCTCCCATACTTATGTGAAAAAGAGCAATGTAACATGTTATGGGTCTCCAGGTATCTCACCTTGCTATATCTGATTTCATGTTCTGAAATGTCCAATGATGTAAAGCCAAGGGTCTCATCCATTGTCTGTCCCACAGACCCTTCACTCCTATCCCCCTTGCAGCAACCACCTTGGCTGGAAAACTCCCAAGGTTTCCCCACATCCTGGAAGCGTGGATTGCCTTGTGATCAAAGCACTGAGTGCTTTTTTCTGCCTTTGTCTCCCTTAAGCCTCTAGATCCAAAAATGTTAATTTGAAGGAAAAACCTGTCTTTACAGAAGCGAAACAAGACGGCAGCAATTTCAATAAAGTTCTACAGGACTTTACTACCACATTGCCTCTGGATTTTCTGCTTCAAAATAGTGAAGCACAGACGCAGAAGCTAATTCTTATTGATAGCAAGAATGCAGGGTAGCATGGAAAATGTACATTGCTCCAACTGTGTCACCTGCACCCATCTCACACCCCCTCCTTTGGCAGTATCCTGGCAACTTCCTTCTGTGTCATTCTAACTGCAGCCCCAAATGCAGCACATGTTCTGGGATAAAGGACCCTTTTGGTCTGTGCCCTTTACTTTTGAGACATCAGAGTGGGAAAAGGGTTCCAGACACTTTCTCTCCCTTCAGGGGTCAAGGGGTTTTGTTCTCTTCAGGGCAACCCTGGACGTTGTATGTCGTACTCTGTCCCCTAACTAGGTGGTAGGGTGACCAGTTAGCAAGTGTGAAAAATCGGGATGGAGGGTAATAGGCACCTATATAAGAGAGAGCCTCAAATATATCAGGACTGTCCCTATAAAATCGGGACTCTGGTCACCCTACCAGGTAGATGCATAGAATGGAAATGCATTTCTCCATCCTTGAGCTGATTGTCTTTTTGGGATGCTAATGAACCTCCAGTCCAATGCTCAACTTCTGGACCAAGCAGACAGATTCTGGCATGCTGGCTGAGATCCATTCCACATCTTTGTCTGCATCTAGAAGTGTGGCCTGTAGACTATCATAATGCCTTCTTAACATCGTTTACTGTAAATTAAATACCACTTACTGACATGTCTCAGGCATGATGTCAAATCATGATGTACCTGTTCTTCAAAAGACGACTGCATGGGATGAGAAAGGGCCACTGTGGCTTCGTATGTCTGCACTAGAAAGGCTGTAGCAGCGCTGCTGTAATGTAAGATATTTACTACAGCGACAGAAGAAGATCTTCCATCACTGCAGTAAAGCCACCTCCCCAAGCGGCGGTAGCTAGGTTGATGAAAGAATTCTTCCTAAATACAAACCTGGGAGCAGAAATGCAAAAAAAGAGAGGCAACCAAACAACAATACGCAGTCATTTAAAAAGAACAGGAGTACTTGTGGCACCTTAGAGACTAATAAATTTGTTAGTCTCTAAGGTGCCACAAGTACTCCTGTTCTTTTTGCGGATACAGACTAACACGGCTGCTACTCTGAAAGCAGTCATTTAAAGCTTGCATGGAAAAGATAAAGGCAGCAAAACTTCAAAATGCTAATCAAAGGGGTAAGTGGAAACGAGAGGCTTTTGCAAGATAAATATGAATACTGGAGTGCTGCTTAATTTGGGGGGTGTAATCGTAAATTCACAAATTCTAAACTTCCTTTTTTAAAATCTGTTTTTCACGGGGGAAAATAAAGAAAAGCTGCCTGGACAATTGGAAAAGAATGAACATTTTGTGAAAATAACTATTGTCAAAACAAAGTGAAGGAACAGTTTAAAAACAGAGCATAAGCAAATCTCAGATCTCAGTGGTATGCAACTCAACATTTTAAAGGAAATAACTAATTTTGATAGAATTACTACATAGCAGATAATGGTCTCTGAAACAGGTCTGTGTGAAATTCTTTTTTTTCTCTCCTCCATTACCTGTAGTTCTGCGCTGTTGCAAACCAGGATTAATCTGAAACTCAACTAGGTTTTGTCTGAATAAGATCACTTTATTGTCTTGGATGCCTTCACTTATCTTGAACATCAGAGCACTCAGGCCAAAGAAAAGTTATCTGTATCAAGCAGAGCTATATTTCTTTTTCTTGAGAAATACCAACTGTCACCATTGCCCAGAAAATAAATCTTTATACTACCCTGCTAATGAGGTCTTTTTCTTCATACACTGCAACAATCCTGTATTTTGAGTTGACTGGAGGCAGAATGCAGCAACAGCTGTGCTTTTGAATAGCATGCTAGTCCCTCTCCCCTAAACCTGTCAGGGAGCAGTGGATGGGATGTAAAGCCTCCTTTGCCCTACCCATGCATCTCCAAGAGTAAAGCCCCTAAACTTCCTGTTTCCTTCAGGGGCAGACCTTGAAAAGCCCTGCAGAAGAGTGGCAGGAAAAGCGAAGGGGAAGGATGGGCCAGTGGTTAGGTCACTAGCTTGAGTCTCAGGAAATCTGAGTTCATTTTCCTGCTCTGCCACAGACTTTCTGTTCAAGACACTTCGTCTCTCTGTGCATCAGTTTCCCATCTGTAAGTGGGGATAATACCACTTCTGTGCCTCACGAGGAGGTAAGAATAAATACAGTAAAGATGGTGAGCCACTCAGTTGCTGTGGTATTGGAGGCAACATAAGTGCCTAAGATATATCTAGATAGGAGCAGATCTTCCCACACTCGCTAGCATGATGGCATCAGCAGAACCTTTCCAAACTGGACTGTGCTCCTTTTCACTGGAGTGAGTGGGATGGGGCTGGGGGCACTACATGAGGGAATCACTTGCAGAAGTGCCTGCATACAAGATAAACTTGTCTTCTAGGTGCTACCTTTTCCTTAGCTGGGCCCAAATGCCCTATTAAATACAGATCTTATTTCACAATAGAAATCTTCTAGGGTTAAAGTGGTAAAACTTGAGAATGCCTCTCCACCAACTGTGTCTTTGTCATTTCAGGTTTCAAATATATACATACTATAAAGAGAACACATTGAATGTCAGCTGAGATTTCTCAGTCCTTCGACTCTGAACAAGCACTAGGCCTAGACATCTTTTTGAAGAGGTGTTAATGGAACTGTGCATGCTATCACAGTAATATAGCAGTGAGATAGAAGCAGTGTGTCATTAATTTCAGAAATGTATTTAATGCATTTCTACAGTAGAGTGTTTTCTTTTACTAGACACTTTCCCTAAGACACTGCATAGCTGTCTGTATGTAGATACATATTTCTATGTATATACGTCTTCATTAAGAAGAAAATACTTCTCTGCTAGGATAAGGGTGTTGGGTGTTTAGGAGATGGGGGGAGGAGTTAGGCAGCTGTTTGAAGATACTCATAGGTTTGGAATGTTACAATAAATTCTGTGGCAAAGCATTAGTGAACAGGTGATGTCATAAGCATGTGACATATTACACAGGAATGTGATAAATACACTGCAGAGACATTGGATGTATGTTATCACATTCCTGTGCAGTGTATCAAAACTATGACTACATCACCTGCTCATTAATCCATCTTCCTTTTCCACCTTGAAGCAAAAATTAAATGGAAACATTTGAGGATTTCTCAGGGACAGTCATCCTAAACGTCTCTTGTGTGTTAAGCAGAGCATGGAGAAAGTTCTGGAAGTGCAAAAACTCTTCCACAATCACCATCAGCCTCATGGTTGGTTGCCTGAAAAAATAAGATTGACATCCCAGCCTGTCCAAAGGCACTCACTGGAACTGCGGGGAAGAATGCGTGTCTGTGTTTTTACCAACATTCCAGAAGAATGTTGATACTTGCATGATATACAGGCATCAAGAAGATTTTGATCAAAATAGCACAGATTTTGCACAACAAGGACTCTACAAAGACACTAAATTTATAAAAGTAATCGATGGGGGTGTCGAAGTGACTTGGCAGATTACAGGTGGTTGACGCTACTCTTGCAGTCTCAATGTAAATCTGGATTGATCTCATTAACAGAGAACTGGAATCATACATGGACAACACAGGAAAAAAGGTTCTGAGAAGCTATGGAAACTTCATTACTTTGCCATCGTAACTGATCCCAAATACAAAAAATGTTAAGAGCCTGAAAGGTGGATGATGGAACATAATCCTGAGTTCCTTTCTTCTCTTGTAATAATTAAAAATGAATATCCAGATTTATATCCCTAATAATGGTTGTGAAGAATGTTGTGCTACAGTTCATTGTGTCAAATGGTGGAAAATTGTTACAAGTGAAATCATATTAGGATAGTTGAATGTCAATTTTAAGACCTGCGCTCCAGTTTCAGCCAGCTCTGTATCAATCAAGTGTGTTTATACAGGTCTGTCTCATCTTATGCTGGGGTTACGTTCCACAGTCAGCGCCTAAAGCGAAAATCGCGTATAGTCAAAATTACATTGAGTGTAATGGTGGGCGGAATCGCCCGCACTACAGAAACAGTATTTAAATTGTTATTTTTCTCTCTTTTTTTTTTGGTTTTGTTTTTGCCGACCGTGTAAAGCTGAAATCGCGCATGTTAAATGCGCCTAAGATGCGACAGACCTGTACTATGTTTGTATTGTTTGCTGTTCTAGGCTGGGTGCTGAAAAAGCATGTATATTAATATATAAATATGGTACGCCTACCTAGTTAGTAGATTCAGGACTCTGTTCTTTATTCTACTTACAGAATTCCCATTAAAAGCTTTTCATTTTGGAATGTGTGTGCTTTGTAGTGTTTGAGGGAGAAAAATATTCTTCCAAACTAAATCACATAACATGTCTTATAAAAGCCTTCCTATTTTCACAGCCTGTTTTTCAGTGCAGTTAATCACTGGTTTTCATTTATGTAAGTCATCTTGAAGCTTTGTACTTAGATAACATTATTGGCAAGGCTGAATTTCCTATTGCTTTTAGATTTCAAAGTTGAGGCCAAGAAGCTGGGCTGGCAATTTAGTCTCAACTCTCAGAAGGCTGTGCATTTAGAAAACTAAATGTTCTCTGACTTAAGCCTGGAATAGTGACAATTTCCAGCCCGACCATAGAGCTAAATGTGCTTAATCTTTGGACTTAACAAAACTTATTGTCATCATCTTGGTTATTTTTCTAGTTGGGTTACTTTTTGAAACTAATATTATTAGAGAATGTATTTATGATAGAAGTTTTAGAACTTGCATAATTAAGTTCAGTCCGTAAAGGTTTATTCAGGTTTACGATGGAAAAGCTAGCATATCTTCAAGTATAGCCTCTTGTGTGGCGCCACTGTAATGAAGGGGTATATATGCTGAGGGTTGATTTGTGGTGGTGCGGCTTTGCAATCCCTCAATCACTAGTGGGAAGCAATGGAAGAGGTTGGATTATTCTAAAAAGCAGAAACTTTTAAGGAAGAATGCAGAGGGAATTTTGGTGGTTAATGGGGGAGGAAGATGGAATTCCAGCACACTTCAGCCTGCCCTTTAGAGGGATTTAAGTGGTAAGTGCAGGATGCTGCTTTGAACAGATTTGCTTGCGAACAGAATAAATCTGTGGTTTGCACTGCAGTTGTCCGTAGATTCTTTTCCTGTAGCTTTGTAGCCTAGCAATCTATAGAAATCTTGTGGCTGAAGCTTGTCAGTTAATAACAGCACCTTTAGGAGGTGCATAGGTGAAATTATATCCCAGTAGGCTTCTTTTTCTACTAAGTCAGGCCAGAAATACCTTTAAGAACTTTTTTAAAGTTGCTGATTATAACTTATTTCCCTTAATAATCTTTGTCATTTTGATAATTATGTGAGTGCAAGCCACCAATTAAAACGATCATTCTGACTCTGTTAGAGCATCAACATGTTATTTGAAAATAATTTAATAACCCATTGCAGTCGAAATATATGGTAAGTGGCTCAACTAGTTTCCAAGGCCTATTAGCCCAAGCTTCTAACCATAACATTTGAATTAAATTAATGGAGATATCCCATCTCCTAGAACTGGAAGGGACCTTGAAAGGTCATCAAGTCCAGCCCCCTGCCTTCACTAGCAGGACCAAGTACTGATTTTGCCCCAGATCCCCAAGTGGCCCCCTCAAGGATTGAACTCATAACCCTGGGTTTAGCAGGCCAATGCTCAAACCACTGAGCTATCCCTCCCGCCCTTAATCATAGAATCATAGATTATAGGACTGGAAGGGACCTCGAGAGGTCATCGAGTCCAGTCCCCTGCCCGCATGTCAGGACCATGTTTATGTTGAGATAGTTTAAGCCAAAATATTCAGTGTTTGTACCAGCAATGCAAGAGATTATGTGATGCAGGTGCATCCATGTGGATTTGGGCCTGTGTGTATTGTGATGGTGATACCAACAAACATCAGATGCACTTGTAGGAATCCATTAAAAGGTGCAGCTCTCCAGGGTGGGGAAAGTGGCTCTGGGACAAACCTAATGGGTGACTATGAATGAAGCAGTCTCCTTCCTCTTTGTAAGAAGTTCTTTACATTTTTGACTTGATCTTGACCTCTTCGTGAAGTGCTGAGAAGGAACTGACTTTAAAAGACTCTTTGGCCTTAGCTTGTAGATTTCTGTACTACAAACCTGTGCAGGTTGGTGAGTGTGGTAATAGGAGGCCAGTTTCCTATCTACAGGAAATCCGAGGTTAAAAGGAATTTAAAAAGAGAAACACAGGGAGTCAGAATATACTCAGATCTAGAACAATTTTATAAAACATTGTAAGGAGTCTGTATTTTATAAGGAAAATGATACATATGTTAATATATTAGCCATTGACTTACAGGATTCCTGGTTTCTGTTCTGTTCTCTTCTACTGTCTGTGTACCTTGGACAAGTCAATTAACCTCTGTGCATCTCTTTCTCCTGTTGTAAAGTGGGGATAAGTATCTACTTCACAGAAGTATTGCAAGTCTTCATTAATGCTTGTAATAACGCACTATGCTCTTCTATAGTACCTTTTGCCTTAGAAGCTTAAAGTATAAGAAGTACAGTGTTAACGCACCTTCCTCTTGAACAGGTAGCCAAACTGCAAACCATTCACTCTATTTAGAGTAGTCGTTACTTGAAAAAAAACCACTTCTGAAATAGTTTTTCCCCTTATTTTCCAGCCAGTTCATTCAGGTTGTAGTGAGCCACATTAAAGCATCAGCCTAATATTATTTTCTCCTTTTGTTTGTTCATAGCGGTATTGTTTCTGTTTGGTTAAATTTCCCTTACTTGGAGGTGTTGGTTTTGGGTTTTTTTTTTTAAAGCAAGGAATTTGAGACTGACGGCAGGAGAAAGTGACAGCAAATGAAGAGCAACTGCTGCTGTGACAAGGCTTCTTCTTGCGTAGTATGCTGCCTGGAAATGCCCCTTCCTGTCCATACCACCTGGCTACTGTGGAAAGTCCACTAGCTAAAGAAGTGGCTATTGCACAGTGGTGTAAAGGGAGAGCTGTGTGAATTCTCTCAAAATCTAATCCTTAGCCCTGGTCTACACTGGGGGGGGAGATCGATCTAAGTTACGCAACTTCAGCTACGTGAATAACGTAGCTGAAGTCGACATACTTAAATCGACTTACCGTGGTGTCTTCACCGCGGTGAGTCTGCTGCTGCTCCCCCGTCGACTCTGCTTGCGCCTCTCGCGGCGCTGGAGTACAGGAGTCGACGGGAGAGCGCTCGGGGGGGTCGATTGATCACGTCTAGACTAGACGCGATCAATCGATCCCCACTGGATCGATCGCTACCTGCCGATCCGGCGGGTAGTGAAGACATACCCTTAGTCTGTTCAAAATCAATAGTAAAATGATGCGGGTGGGGGGGTATGTGAGAGAGACATGACTTTGTGTCACAGAACACCTGGCATGTCAACTGTAGAACAGACTGGGTGGCAGAGGAAAGGCATCTATTCTGTACCTAGGCTTGTGGAGTATATGTTCGTTTGTATCATTTTGGGAGGTTTATGCCAGTCTTTATTGAAACTATTCCACAAGACTTGGTATGAAATGGATGGCTTTTCTCTCTTCCACTCAGTTTGTTCGATGATTAAGTGCCCGGCATTCGGTGACATGGAATCTCTAAAGGAGTGCTAAAGCTAGCATTTTTCAGTGCATAATAGAAACCTCCAGTTTCCATAACAATGTTTTGACCTCTTGTAATGTTTTCCTACAAGTGGAGCTACAGTAAGAAAAAATTGGTAGAAACGCCTTCTGGCTCCCAGCCTTCACCTACACTCTCTCCTAGGTAACAAGAGCAGGGATTAGATTACAAAGTTTATGGTGATCCCCACTTCATTTTCATTCTTTCACAATGGGCTTCATTTTAAATGTCTGAATGCTAGTGTTCAACAGCTCCCCTATGGGTCATAGACCGCAAGTGGAGAAGCTGGGGTAATGAATGCACTTATCAAGCCAAGTCATGCCATGCATTGTTCATCACAGATTGAAATGTGGAAAGCAAGTCAGTGTGCAGACACATCAGCACTGCCTGTAAAATACTGCTTCTGGTGCAGTCTCCTGGGGGGAAGGAGGAGGGCAGGGGTTATCTCCACTAACTAAACGGCTCAGGAGATCTGAGCCCAGGGGTGCTGGGGGTGCGGCAGCACCCCCTGGCTTGAAGTGGTTTCCATCATATACAGGGTTTACAATTTGGTTCAATGGGTTTCAGCACCCCCACTATACAAATTATTCCAGCACCCCTGCCTGAGCCTTTTTTTAATATGTGGAAGTAAAATAAACAGAACTGTTGCTTGTGAAATCTTTAAAATACTGATAGATAATCCCCGGTTTACCCATTTTTCTTTCCTGTTAACGGAATAGGAGAAAGTCCATCAGACGTGCAGGATTTGCGGTTACTATTGTATCCCAGTGTCCTCAGAGTCCCTTATTTTTCTGCTTTGTATAGGGTTTTCCATTTGCTTGGTACATATCTCCTCAAACAGATGTCACTTGTCCAGGAAAAAGTTGTGGTAGGCAGTAGGCTAATGTTAGATGAATGTCTGCTTTTGAGTGTAGAAGTGGAAAATCTTAGCAGGAACTTCTTTGCATACTCTTCAAGGTAACAATAGGGGGAAGATATATTTTGTTGTTGTTGCATAGTTGGGAATCAACTCCAGAAGAGATCAGGTTCCAGCAAAGGAACACCCTAGGAATGGGAGAAAATGCAGTTGCTTGAAATTATACACTGCACAGGCTGAGTTCTGCATAAAGGAACAGAGGCCTATTGCATCAAGGAACTCTGCTAAGCTTTTGTGTAGCTGTTTAATAATACTTTGTCCTTGTCTAGCACCTTGTTTCACTGTCTCTGAGTGCTGTACAAATGGTAATTAAGGCTCACCTTCTCTCTCTGTGAAGTAGGCAGGTCGTTGAAATACTTTTTTTTACAGTAGTTCCTACAGAACCCAACCATTATCAGGACCCCATTGTCTCAAAGAGAGGCCTGGTCTACTCTTAAAATGTAGGTCAACATAGCTCTGTCTCTCAGATCTGAAAAATCCATCCCTTTGAGCAACTTAGCTATGCCATCCTTACCCCCAACGTAGACGTAGCTAGGTCAATGAAAGAATGCCTCCGTTGACCTAGTTACCGTCCCTCAGGGAGGTGGAGTTCCTATACTGATGGGGAAAATGCCTTCTATCGGTGTTGGCTGCGTCCACGCAGGGTTATGCCAGTATAGCTCCGGCATCATAACTATAGCCCTGTAGTGTCAACATGGCCTAAATCAGTGGTTCTCAACCAGGGGAGCATGTTTCAGAGGGTCCGCCAAGCAGGGCCAGTATTAGACTTACTGGGGCCCAGGGCAGAAAGCCAAAGTCCCACTCCATGGGGGTGAAGCATGGGGCCTGGGACCTTGCTACCTAGGGCTGAAGCAGAAGCCTGAGCAACTTAGTTTCACGGTGCCCCCCTCTGACATGGGACCCTGGGCAACTGCCCTGCTTGCTACCGCTTAATGCCGGCCCTAGCTTTTAGGTACAGAAAACCAGTTGTTGTGGCACAGGTGGGACATGTTTTTATAGCATGTTTGGGGGGCCTCAGAAAGAAAAAGGTTGAGAATCCCTGGCCTAAATAAAAAGATCAAGGCCTGGGGAAAAGAAGGTATTATAGGTGGAGAACTGAAGCTTGGAGAGAGAAGAGTTTCTGTGTAAAGTGGCTCCATTTTATATAAAGGTGTGAAGTTAAACCAATGTAATCCCCTGTGTGGACACTCTTCTTTCAGTTTGAGTGGTTTAAATCAATTGGGAACAGATTTAGGCTAACCCAATTAAGCCACACAGAGGTTACAGTGGGTTTAGTTAAACTAGTTTAACTAAATCAGGGCAAGTGTGTGTAGACAAGACCTTAGTGACTTGTTGAAGGTCACTCTCACAGAGCTAGAGGTAGGCCTGGAAATAAAACCCAGAGGCCTACCCTTGATGTAGTCACTATATGACACTTACATTCCCAAAGGAAGTATGGGACATAATTCCCAGGAGACAGTTGTAGTGGAAAAGTGTAGCTCAATCTAATGATAAAGCACAAAACATTTGTGACTAGTGAAGTTGAAAACATTAGCAAGGCTGGCTGAGTGAATCGTTGGAATACCCCAGGATCTGATTAGTTAGCAAAATCCAGCCTATTGGGTTCACTTATCCTTGAGACTTAGGTAATATGGACCTCTGTTTCTGATGCGATCTAAACAAAATTAACTCTTCTTTATTTAATTTAGTGTAGAAGGTTTTAGCCATGAATTTGATAATAGAGTAGTTCTAAATGAGCCAAGAGGAAATATGAAGCAGTCGATTTTATATACAACAATTATAATTAGAAGGAGGTAGTCCTCTGTGACCAACAGAGCCTCACAGCATTCCCTCACTTGACTACTGTTATGGGAAAGCTGTATGTAAGATGTTTGTAAGACCCCTAAAGTTTAGACTTTTAATTTTGTCAGCTCTTTAAGATGACTTAAGTCTCCGACAGAAGCACCTTTACAAGGGCTAGTTTGGAGAGCTGGCGATAGTACTGTGTGTGTGTCCAGGATTGCTGATTCTTAAAGAGAACACGCAAGAACAATTTTAGTGGAGGAGCCTCAGGCATTGTCCCTTGGGTTTTTTCTGCCCATTGGTTTTAAGGCACCTCAAAAACTTCAAAAGAACCACATTGTTACCAAACTTCCCAGATCATCCAAGGATGGGGAGAAGCCATGTATATGATAATCCTGAAGAGAAACTGTATTAATGTTTTGGTTTCTGCTCCGTTTCTCTGGTAATGGATCAAACACTGGAATAAATTGCCTAGGGAGGTTGTGGAATCTCCATCTCTGGAGATATTTAAGAGTAGGTTAGATAAACGTCTATCACGGATGGTCTAGACAGTATTTGGTCCTGCCATGCGGGCAGGGGACTGGACTCGATGACCTCTCGAGGTCCCTTCCAGTCCTAGAATCTGTGAATCTATGAATAAACAGTGACTGCTAAACTGGAATGGAAGAACGGCTGTAAAATGTCTGTTACACACAGATTTTGCATAAGGGTTTGTGGTGGATAGAAAATAAGGATAAAAGCTTCACTCATCAGTTATTTTTTCCAAAGCTCCCATGCCTTCTCCAAGAGCCTCAATATTCTTCCAAATGGTATGGGACCAATAGCTGACAGTATTTTAAGAATTGAGTGTTCCTTATCCATTTAAAATCTATTGTTTAGGCTAATACCATGGTGGTGCATCATAGTACTGCATGCTTTTCCAGTTCAACTGATTGGAGACTTTGCATAGCACACAAAAAAAACCTCTGTCCTAGGCAGAGAAGTATATTTAAAAAGAAAAAACCTCTACATTTGTCAGATTCAACTCTGATTTAACACATTGTTTCTTGTATTTTGTGGGTTTTAGGTTAATATTCTTTCCATAACCCATCCTGCTGTGCCTGTGTGTCGTGGCTGTTGCGGTGATCTTGCATAGGTCCCCATGCACTGAGATGAGTTAGTTTTGTTCCGTTTGTTTCAGTACCTGGCACAGTGGGGTCCTGGTCCATGACGGGCTGCTTGACACTTATGGTAATAAAAATTAAAATTATTATACAATAATCATGGAGTATCAACCTTAACTCTCAATACCCTTGCTTTGGTTAGTTGTAGACAGTATTTTACGCTAATGACTGGGAGACCCATTGTGAATTAGCTAGTGAACATGCAGAACACAAAATATTCTTTGTTTTGACAAGTGTAGTTTAGTTATAACTGTGAAGATACATGACTGAATACTAGTAAAAATGTTCTTTTCATTTTAAGTAATGAAGTTTTAGTAACTCAGGGCCTCATTACAGTGCTGCCAAATTACAAGGAATACAGATTAGTGCATATCTACTTCACTTTAATGCAGAGGGCAATTTTTAGTTAAATACAGAACATAATTAGAATTGTGCTTTAACCTTTTATTTTAAAACCAATATGATAATGATAAAGGCGGTTGCCCTTGTGTTTGGTATGTCACCTTCTCCACACTACAAAATTGATCCTTCATTTAAATTAATTGAAGTTGACACACAGACTACAACAGAAAATATCTCTTAGTCTACAAGATATAATGACCAAAGTCTGTCTTTATTTTTAAAGCTGTATTTCAAAAGCTGATTGTACTAGATAATTGCCAGCCCACATATAAAAGACATAAAATATAAGAACTGATGTGGTTGAAGGAGCCTTTTTCATTTTCTGGCAGCCATTACATGCCTCCAATACAAAAACATTTTTCGCTTAACAATTCTTTCCTGAGCTCAAAAATGGATTTCCCTCCAGCCACTGTCATTCAATTATCACCTCGGGAAATGCACAGATATAACTGATGATCCCTTTAAAAACGTCCTGCAGTATTCCACCCCTCCCATCCTTCATCTTTCTCCTCGCTCCCGTCATTAAATGTAACATTGCCAATGTATATTTTATAGGGTGACCCTGACGGCTGTCACTTTGAGGCTGTGCAGAGATAATAAGATTGTGCATGTAATGAAGGGCAGATAAATAGAAAAATGTTTACGGGATGGAGCATGGTAGTTTCAGCAGCTTTATGGCTTTTTTCTTCTCCTCCTCCTTTCACTGATGGAACTGTGGTTTAGTTACAGGGATGAGAAAACAGTGAGAAAGGTAACATGGCGCTGTAGCCAATTGCAGTGAAATGCTGTTTGACTCCAGCTAAATGAAACTAGGAAATAGTGAAGTATTCAGTTTGTGCAAGAAGAAAACTGAATTGGGGGGATGAATTGTTGGTGCCAAGCAGCCTGATTGAGAAAATGCTATTCCTCGTGTCATGCTGCTAAGATTTAAATGTTAACAATATTTAAAAGGTGCGGGGGCAACACATCCTGGAATGAGTCCTCCTCCTAACGTTCTTCTATGTTCTTTATATCTAATCTACCTAGGCACATATACTGATCTTATTGCTGCCATAGTGTGCAAGCACTTGAGAGCATCTAGTTACCTAGGAGTGAAAGGGGTGTGGCTGATTTATAGGATGGTTATAAAGCTCAAAACTTAACTATAAATGGGCAGACAAGAGCGGGTTTCCCCTCCTGCCACTGCATAGCCATTCGTTGTCCCCTTTTCCCCTTTACTCTTATGACCAAGAGGTAAACTACGCATCGTCCACCTGCCCCAAGCTGTCATGCCAGCTTTTTGGAGAGGAGGAGGGGGGAAATAAGCGTTCATAAGGAGGACAAAAGGGACTGGTATGTGTATCTGTATATGAGCTGGAAGGGCTCAGGGGATAATGAATAGATGTCTCTTGTTGAACAGCAGGAAGGGAAGAACCTGTCATGTGTTCTACCCTGAGCCTCAGTACAAAGAGAAGCCCTGATTCTGCATGGGCTACATTATCCCCTCTCAGTTCTGTGAGCATGAAGCTGTTCACACTTCAAGCCAAGAGCGACTGGAGCATGCGCAGTAAACATCACACTAGTGTTGCAACCTGGCCCAGATGGGGTGGGGGCCCCTCTGTAGCTGCAGGTTTGGCAGCTGTGTCTGAACAGGCCCTGCAAAAGTGTGTCCTGGTGTTGGGGGGTTAGTTTAAGATATTTATTTAAATTAGTTAAATTACTTTGAACTTGTCAGAAGGCTCAAACAAATAGCAGGTCCATGATCAGAGTTGCAGTACCTGGAGCTACAGAAGGGTTAATTGGATCCCAAATCACTCTGCAGAATGCAGGAGTTATCATCAGATATAAGGAGGTCCTTAACCCCTTCATTGCTGATAGTCCTGTCCACCTGCCACTTTGTATTGTAATACCCAGTTAATTGGGCAGCTCCACAGGTACGTTCTGCCAGATTTACCTGGCGTCATAGGCAGCCGTTAAGCAGTCTTGTAGAACTATAACTGATGCTATTAAAGATGGTATCTAACAATTAGTAATGGATGCAGCCAACAGCCTGTGGGTTCCTTTGGGGATTAGAGGACTCTGTTGATTAACAAAAGAGAAGTCTCTGGAGAGAGAAACCTTAATTACAAGAGCCTTCTTTTTCATTCTAGCACTGCGTACAGCTGGAGAGAGTGACAGAGGTCTCCAACTGTGGCTAAGGTTTAAAAGAATGCAACAGCTTGCCTCAAGCCTCTGATTTTCAGAACTGTTGTTAAACCCAATGGTTTAATCCCTAGAATTGAAAAAAGAGAAATATTTTCATAGAATACCCAGCCAGGAAAACTTCTGTAACTTGCGCATTATCTGAGTTAGCTCTTCTTGCCAGAAGCAAATGTGGCCTCAATTCCAAACATTGGAAAATGTTAGCAACCAGACTGCCCCAAAATTGTGAAGTGGATGTGGCACAGACTGATTCGTTGCCAACCTTTTTTATCCTCTTACTAGTAGAATTTATATTTCTCTGTTGATTTATTCTAGTCAAAAACTAAGAGGGTAACCTGGAAATTAAAAGAACAAATAGCTTGAATCTAGAATGAGGTGAGGAAAGTCGCACTGAATTCTTTGCTAAGCTAGTGAGGAACAGGCAGGCAGTGAATTTACCGTGTCTAATGAAGGTGGACTTTTGTCCAGTAAAGCTTAGTCTGTATTATAAAATTGCTTATAAGAGTCTAACTTTGATTGGCTGAGCTATTCACATGACAATGTAGGTAATCAGCAGGATTGCACTTTTTGAAAAGGAATCTCATGTCAGTAGTAAAATGTGGGTCAGTAAATTCCATGCATTTGAAATAACTTAACAGCAGAAAATCAATTGAGTGTTTTCCACTTTATTGGAGGGGGCTTTATTGTATCTAATACACAAGAGAGGCAGTCAAGAAACCAGGGTTCTGTTTGCAGCTCCGTTACTGACTTCTTTTGTGACCTTGGGCAAGTCATTTCTTTGTGATTCTATTTCCCTTTCTGTAAAATGTGAATAATGCTTACTGTCCAAAGGGTATGTCAAGGTTTAATACATTAATATTTATAAAGCACTTTATCCTCAAATGAAAGATAGTATATAAGTGAAGAGTATTACTAGTGTATTACAAATATGTATAGTATATTTTAAAATACAGTAGAACTTCAGAGCTACGAACTGACTGGTCAGCCACACACCTCATTTGGAGCCGGAAGTATGCAATCAGGCAGCAGAGACCAAAAAAGAAAGCAAACACAGTACAGCACAGTGCTGGGTTAAACGTAAACTACAAAAAAAAAAAAGTGGGGTGGGGGTTTAAAAGATTGGACACGGTAAGGAAATTGTGTCTGTGCTTGTTTCATTTACATTAAGATAGTTAAAAGTAGCATTTTTCTTCTGCATGGTAGTTTCGAAGCTGTATTAAGTCAATGTTCAGTTGTAAACTTTTTGAAAGAAGAACATAACATTTTATTCAGAGTTACGAACATTTCAGTTACGAACAACCTTCATTCCTGAGGGGTTCGAAACTCTGAGATTTTACTGTACACATTTATATTTTGTCTCGATCCTTTTTTTTCTTGACACTCCAGACTGCTCTCATGCTATTCTCTTCTTTTGTAGTTTTTCACTCCTCACTTTCCAGCCTCTGTTCCCTTTTATCTTTTTCTACACTGATCTCTTTACCCTTTCTGACTCTTTTTCCAACTCCATTCAAAACCATGCATACACAAAGTATCCTTCTTGCAGCCTTAGGTTTCCCCACACAGTCCCCAAGCAGCTTATTTTTGTATTTCATGTAATTGTATAGTGGAGGCAAATACCACCCCAGTTTCAACTGGGGTCGAATTTTCAAAAGTGCATAAATTCCATTTTCAAAAGTGTTTTAGGCATTTAATGCTGAAGTATCATTAAAAGCCAAAGAGATTTAGGAGTCTAAATCACTTAAGTGCTTTTGACTCTCTTGTATTATAGACCTAAATTGTGTCACTTGTCTAAATGAGAATGTAAATTCTTTGGGGCAGGCACTATGTTTTCCTGAGGTCTGTACAGGGCCAGGCATACTGACAGTTCTCCATTAACAACAATAATTGCAGAGCATAAAGTTTTCTGAGCTTTTTTCTGCTACAAAATGATACCAAGAAACAGACGGAGCCTCAGTTGGATTGCTGAGTAAATCTGTGAGAGCACTTGTGTTGGGGAGAAATGATGGCATTAAAATTTCCAAGTGAGAACGTGGGTTCCATAAACTCATCCCTCCTAGCTGCTCTCCCTTCCCCCGCCACATTAATCATTTTTGGACTGGACTTCCATTTACAAAGTGAAACCAACCCAGCTGATCACACTGAGTTTTTGGGGGAAGAAGATAAAGAATGGTCAGAAAAACAGAGCCTGTTGCATTATCTAGGTTTAAGAAAGGGTCCTAATCAGAGGGCAGGAGAGAAGAAAGCTAAACTACAGTTTAAAAACTAATAGGTAGGGGAATAAATAGAGAGAATCTCTTAAGCGTTTACAATGTGGTGTTAGATTATGATATTTACAGGAGATTCCCTAGGTACCATTTTAGATGGCAGAAGGATTTTTAATATATTTTAATAACACCACAAAAATTCTTTGAGCCTGTTTTCATAATTTTAATAAGACATTTCAGACTGTGCAGTATCCTTATGTATCCAAAGAGGGCATTAATCAGCACTGCTGCACAATCTGTTGAGACTTATTGCTTAATTAGAACACACACAACCCTATTTGTCACTGTGACAATGGCATGTGCACTAAGATTAAAACGGTAAAAACGCCCAGGTTAAACCTTCAGTGAAGTGCTCATGAAGCTACTTTGGGCAGAAAATGGAACACCTACAATCTCAGTTACCCTCTGTCTTTCCTCATTGGTTCTGTCCTCCCACGCTTTATTCCATCATTCTTAATTCAGTTATATGATGCCATGAGAGAGTATTTGTGCTAGGAGAAGATACATTTGATTCCCCTGCTGCTGAGACGCTAATGGAGGGCAACAACATAATGTGTATCTGGAGATATTTTCCAATTGCAGATGAAGTGCTGCCATTAGTAAAAACCCTAGTAGAAAATAAAAAGTGGCTGTGGATGATGCCGAAAACCAAAGGGCGAGTGATTCTCATGTCAGGGGATCTCGACCAGTCCCAAGGTGTGAGTTAGGCTATGTCTACACTATGCTGCTTTTAACGACACAACTGTGCCGCTACAGCCGTGCTGCTAAAAGGCGCGCAGTGTAGCTGCTGTTTGTCGGCAGGAGAACTGCCGACAAAAAAACTTCCACCCTCCACAAGTGGCAGCGGCTTTGTCGGCAGAAGAGCACTGTTCTCATCTGCAAAACTTTGGTCTTTCGGGGTTGTGTGTGTGTGTTTTAACACCTCTGAAGGACAAAAGTTTTGTCGTTCACTTGCCAGTGAAGACAGAGCCTTAGTCTGGCTCTTATGAGTGGTTGTGGGAAACCTCTGAGACTCCTTTAAGACTGATGCAAACAATTCACACCAGCATTCTGAGGGCTTGTCATCATTGCTAAAACAGGTGCTTTTTTTATCTTGGAGTCACTGTCATTCATGAGAGAAATGCACAGTGAAGACCAGATACTTTAGTTACGCCACTAAATAAACTTGCAGAGGTCAGGTCTATACTCCTTCCTGGTCTTCTCTTTGGGTGCGTCTTCACTACCCGCCGTATCGGCAGGTAGCAATCGATTTATCCGGGATCGATATATCGCGTCTCATTAAGACACGATATATCGATCCCCGAACGCGCTCACCGTCGACTCCGGAACTCCACCAGAGCGAGCGGCGGTAGCGCAGTCGACGGGGGAGCCGCAGCCGTCGATCCCGCGCCATGTGGACCCCAGGGAATTCGATCCTAGATACTTCGTAGCTGAAGTTGCGTACCTTGCATCGATTTCCCCCTCCCTCCTCCCCCCCCCAGTGTAGACCAGCCCTTTGTTTTGTTCTCAGAGAATACAGCCACTGAGCAAGAGACTGTGGGCTTGTCTTCAGGGCTAAAAAAAGGTGTGGTTTTACCCCAGAGTAACTAAGTAGTATGAGCCTATCCTGAGATAAAAACAAAGCAAAGACCAGGCAGGGGTACAGGGCTGACCTAGGCAAGTTTATCTTGTGGTAAAACTGAAGTGCCAGTCTCCCCTCACTCATAGTAGCTGAGGAGCACAGTGTGTGTGTGTGTGTGTGTGTGTGTGTGTGTGTGTGTGTAATTGCATTAAAACTACCCCCTGCTATGTTTTTGTTTTCTTGTTTCCCCTCTTGGCAATGCTATGCTTTTGGGAAATTAAACAGCAGTTATTATGTTTGCTCACTGTGTTATACCGTAACAGATACTTGAACGTAAGTTGTTGTATTCATGTGACTGGCTTCACAAGAGCACTGACTGCAGTGGTAGGGCTGTCAAACCTCTCACATTCAGAAATGCACACATAGTGTTAATCCTTTGTTTACCTAAGGCAAGATTAAACACAAACACACAGGCACAGCTTGTACTGTGTATTTTACATTTGAAACCCACTGATAAGAAGTGAGAAATCAGGCCATGCCGCACTTACTTGCTTTCGGTTGATTGTTTAAGGTGTGGAGTAGTTAATGCCTGCCCAGGCATTTTATTGTGTCCCTCAGAGAGCTTGATTGAGTTACAGCATAACGCAAGAGGGCAGGAAGCGAAAATGGTGGCAGAGGAGAGAGATAATGGTGCCTTGTGACAAGGAAACAACCTCCTAATAGGTTTCAGAGTGGTAGCCATGTTAGTCTGTATCAGCAAAAACAACAAGGAGTCATTGTGGCACCTTAGAGACTAACAAATGCATAAGCTTTCATGGGCTAAAACCCACTTCATCAGATGCATGGAGTGAAAAATACAGTAAGCAGTATATATATTACAACACATGAAAAGATGGGAGTTGCCTTACCAAGTGGGGTGAGGGGTGTCAGTGCTAACGAGGCCAATTCAATTAACCTCCTAATAACTACACATCTCCTGTACTAGCAATAATGCTGGGTTACGAAAGACGTGAGCAATTGAGTTGTCCTCCGGTGGCGCGTGAAACCTTCTGTCAGGTGGAGTTCCTCAGGAGCAAGTCTCACTGCTTCATGTTAGTGGTGGAGTGATCTGAGCCTTTTTGATTTAAGCAGACTGAGTCTTGGAAGTGTGATGTGCCGTTCTGGTCGTACACAGTGTTAGTGGTTAGAAGGCTCAGCCTGAAGAAATAACACCTAGGGAATGTCTACACGACAGGCGCTACAGCGGCACAGCTGCAGCCATGCTGTTGCAGTGTAGCCACTTACTGGAATGACAGAAGTGTTTTTTCCGTCACTGTAGTAAATCCACCCCCTCAAGGGGCAGTAGCTAGGTCAATTGAAAATTTCTTCTACCGACCTAGTGGGGTCTACACCGTGGGCTAGATTGGCTTAATTATATCTCTCGGTGTGAATTTTTCACACTCCTGAGCAATGTAGCTAGGTCCACCAAGTTTTCAGAGTAGACTAGGCTTTAGGTCTACACTGAGTGGTTTGTATGGTGCCAGCTAGCAAAGGGCTCACAACTCTGTGTCAGCAACTCCTTTCAGGCCTGACAAACTCATTACACCTAAACGCTTCTTTCATAGTATTTACTCAGAAAGGTTTGTCTGAGGTATCTCATGGAATCTTATGTCCTACTGATCCTTACCATTGGGCAATGTACGTACAGGTGACACTTAAGAAATTGTGTGTATGTACTGAATGTTTTGGAATCTGCCCCCCAGGCAGTGTTGGCAAGTTGGTTTTGCCAGACAAGGGGCTGTGGAATAATCTGCCTCCGTTCGTGTATATATTAAGCATTGTAAAGCAAGCACAGAGGAAGCCCCATCTGCATGTAAACGTCAACAGGAAAAAATAGGTTATTGGGTGAGGGGGCGGCGAGTGAAACAAGAGTATGGGAAGACCCCTTGGAGCCAGTGCCCAGAAGGGAAACCACTGGGAGTTATCCTGACTGTGGGGACAAAAACAATGGACTTTGGGGTACAAGAAGAAGGCACAAGGACCCCTCTTTTATCCTGCAATTCTTAGTCTAGTAGAAGTCTGTGATACCTTTGTTTTATTTGTAACCCGTTCTTACTATCCCTGTTCACTCTCTTAAATCATTACCTTTGTTAATAAACTTATATTTATTTTCCCTATAAGTAGATTACAGTGCTATGTTGTTGTGTTGGAGCTGATAGTCAGCTGACTCAAACAGAGTATAATGTGTGTATGCTGTACCCTGGGAGTAGCGAACCTGGTAATTGCTGTGCATGTTCAATGATAGGGGCTGGATGCTACAGGGGGATGCTTCTGAGGAATTCAGGACTCGGGTCTGCAAGGCAAAGTATGCCCCAGGGAAGAGTGCTTGAAGGGTGGCAGAAGAGCTGGTAGAGTGTCCAACTACCACAAGAAAGATGACTCCTCACTGGAGGCAGGAGGGTCACACGGTGACTCTCAGTCCTGGACACCACGAGACAGCGTCACAAGATCGACACAACTACATCACTCAGGGGTGTGAAAAATTATACTGATGGGGTTTGAAAAATTCACATGCCTGAGACCTAGTTAAGCCAACCTGAGCCCCAATGTAGATGCCACTAGGTCAACAGAAGAATTCTTTTATGGATCTGTCAGAGGGGGGATGGACAACTGCATTTCTCATACTTCTGACATAGCCCCTGAGCAGCATCACAGACACCTCAGTCTGGGAGACCCACAAATACCACCAAGGAAGCTGTTTGGGGAGGAAGGATGACTTTTGGCCCCAAGACAGTGCTGCTTCCATTGCGCTATGAGGGGGATGCATTACTTATGGCCGACTAATAATTGCCAGTGGTGCTGATAGTGTGGTGGGCACAACAAAGCTCTGGAGGGGAGAAGACTGAATTTGTGCTTGTAGGGAAGAGAGGAACTTGATGGATGGTGATGTCTCCTGAGTTGAGGTTAAGGGTATACTAGCTGTGAATATCCAAGGATTCCAAGCAGATTAATGGAGAGACAGATCTCTCCAGGGATCAGATTCACCCTTTCTATTAAGAGGATGCAACTTGCATTAACTTCTGTGGGAGTTTTGCTCCCTTATCCCAGGGACTGGATTTAGTCCCAGACCTGGGAGAGGGAAATGTGTTCCAACTGGAAGAGGTGGATACCTGGAATGTATCTCCACTGCAGAGTTAACTTGGGAGGAGGAAGGCAAGGGGCTGGGTAGGTCTAGCAAGCTAGAGGAGCCAGTTGCTGATACTGGATGATGCTGTTTGGCACACTCTCTCATATCCAGAGCTCAGAACTTGAGTTCAGGTTCCGTAACAAGAGGAAGGCCTGTGTATGGAGGGAGGCTAGGTATTGTAGACCACCCTCCAGATATCGGGGGCATGGGCATTCTTTCACCAAAGTGAGTTATGTTCTCCAATGGGGGGGAAACCAGGCCAAGCTGGTGGATGGAGGCAGCAGCTCTGGTTGAGCCAGAGAGTAAATAGATGGTTGAGCCTGGTCCAGGATCTACAATCAAGTGGACACGGAGGCAGGTGCAGGAGTTTACTTGATGTGTTAGGCTTCTTCCCATCGATGCTTTTACTAGTAAGGACATAATTTTTGGCTCCTTGGCAGTGCTGATCATCCAGGCATAGTAGCATTGTAGTCCGAGAGTGCATGAGCTGCCATAGCATTGGGGGTCAAGAGATCAGCTGTGGTGTCCCAACCTGGCCCCAGGAGTGGGATTCCTCTCCTGACTGTGGAGCAGAACTTCAAATAGCAAAATCAGAACATGCAAAGTTGGAGCTGTTTGGACAGGAGGTTGGTTTATCACAGTCGGACTCTTCCATACACGTGCGGGAGTTGGGTAAATGAGACAAAATAGATAGTCAGAAAGTGCTACAGGAACGAGCCACTCGTGTATTTTGTGTTGTTGGAAAAATAAAGATCAAGCACAACCCACAAAGCTGCTGGTGGACTTGTGAGTCTGAGCTGAACGTAATGGAACTGCTGCGACAGGTAGTACTCCGCTGATGGCTGTGTGAAACAAGGAGAAACACATAGGAGAACACCACCTTTGTTAGGCAACAGCTGATCTGAACGCTACCCCATCATTTATAACCAAATGCATGAAATGCCTTTTTGCTCCACTTAGTAGAACATCAGCTCCATTAAGTAATAGATTTGCTAGTCCTCTAGTGGTTTCTTCAGTGCAACTGTAATGTGTGTCTTGTCTCACACACAGTCACACTGATGCATGGCACATACAGTTTCATGTACTTAACATTTGCAAATCACAATAAATGAGAAACTGGGGGTATGCAGCACTTACTACTTTCGTGTTCGATTGTTAAGGGTTGGAGTAGTTAATAATGCCTGCCCCAGTGTTTTTATTGTCTGTCAGAGGGCTTGCTTGAGTTGCAGCAGAACACAGGAGGGCAGGGGAGGGAAATGGTGGCAGAGGAGAGAACGGTGCCTCATGCCAAGAAGACAACCTTCTAATAATTACAAATAGCTTGTGCAGCACTATCAGTAATGCTGGGTTGCGGAAGGACATGACAGCTGATCTGTTCTCAAATGGCACGTGGAGCTTGACTTTCCCAGCAGTGTATCCCTCTTTTCTTGTTAGCCACAGAGCCGACCTCAGCTTTTTATCATGCCTCTTAATTTAATTTATTATTATTTGTCTTTAATTTTGGAGATTTGGGGGGAAATTACTCCTGTTTGCTAATAAAAAAAAAATGGCAGGAGGGGAATGCGTTCCCACCAGAGCCACTACCCAAGGACAGAACTAAAACAGGATTGATCTGATCTTGGATGATTTCAGTGCATCTGTTGCTAGGAACATCCAACTCCTGGCATGAAAAGGGTTTTAAAAATAGACTAAATATAGGCTGATTGGTTAGGAGCATTTCCCTGGGCTAGTGCTACTGCCCAGAACACTGTGGATTCAGAAGAACCTTCTTTCCCTCTTCCCTCCTCCCCTCAGTGCCCAGGCACCAAACCAGCTCAGTTCATCATGCTGTTAGCAATTATAGTACAGAGATGTAAGATGTGTTGACTGCAAGACCTTGCTCTGAGATGAGGTGAGATCACCAGGAACAAAATGATCATTACAGGCCATTCATGTCGGCAGCGTTTACGCTCCCATGTTTGCTTGCAAGCAAAAACAGCAGCTAATTTGCAAGGCAGCCTTTTGT
Organism: Chrysemys picta bellii; assembly: GCF_011386835.1. Lineage (NCBI taxonomy): Eukaryota > Metazoa > Chordata > Testudines > Emydidae > Chrysemys > Chrysemys picta. The sequence continues at coordinate 9,849,522 of NC_088811.1, read as the reverse complement.
AAAGGGGCCTTTTGATCAATGATTGCCTGTGTTAATGTTTCAGTAGGCTATTGATTCCTGCAACAGCTTTTGTTCCCTAAATTTATGTGCAATGGGTTTCGGCAGCACACACTATGCATGTTTGATTAAAGTTCAATTGACTTCACTCGTGGTGAAGCCGGGAGCCGTTTCGCTCTCTGTTTGTAGACCAAAGCTTTCCGTGACATGTTCTTTTGTTTGTGCCAAGCCCCTGCCACCCATGCAGTCACCAAAATGCGATTCCTAATCCTCCCAGATTCACTCCACTCCATCATTTAATCCCTTAGGTAGACAGAATAGTATTTGATGGCAAGGCAGCTAATAAAACCTGGGTTGGAATTTGTGTGCTTATGTTCCATAGGGTGAATAATATTAAAATCCTACTTAGGTACTTCCTCGTTGATTTTTAACCCTGTGGCTGTGACTGAAGGTTGAGTCATTTAGTCGGTCATGTATCTGAAGCTCCAGAAATGAATCCTAACTATATTTGATTAACTCTTGTGATCACCCATTTCTTTAGTCTTGGCTGAGTGAGTCTATTTCATTAATAATATTAAAATTTGAGTCTTCGTACAGATTTTTGACTGCAAGTTTGGAAGGGTCCGTTTGGAATCAGACGTATGTTTCTGATGTAGGCTTTACCCATGAATACAGGCAGGTTTAGTTTTCAAAGGATCTTTGTTTAATGGCCAGTGCCCTTCATTTCTGGTTGTTACTCATTTTTATCAAAAATATTTCAGGGTTTTACAAAAGCTATTCTGCTTTTTACCAATTTTCCCCCAAAATTTTTACCACTCAATTACATAAAAATACTGATTATTTTAAGAAAATCCAATCCATTGCATTAGTAGATGTGTTTGTTAATAAATTAGTCTCCGTGTAAATGCGAGACTGTCTGGTCAAGTAAGGTAGTGTTGTGGAAGATAGACACACACGCATATGTGTGTTTGTGCACATCAGTGTTCAAATCCTAAAAAACAAAAGCCACCATCTTTCCTTCTGGAGCAGGGACCCTGGATCAGGCTCCCTGCTCCAGAAGGAAAGATGGTGGCTTGGTACCCTGGTGCCAGGAGGATCCCTGAACCTTGCTTTCTGTTCTGGAAGGAGGGATGGCAGCTCAGTAACTTGGGCAGACCCCAGAGTGCCCCTATGTACCTAGCTTCCCACTCCGGAAGGAAAGTTTGGGCTGCCCAGGTAACCGAGCTGACATCTCTTCATTTGTGAGCCCAGAAGAGATTGAGGAGACAGTGTGAAGAGATGGCACTCTTGCCTGCTCATCCTCTTCCACCTCCGGGCCCACTGAAATATGACATGACATAATACAGCCGTTCTGTCTGCTATCCAAAATCAAAGTTGTGGTTGTGTACTTCACTGAAAGAACTCTTCTGTCCACCTAGCGCTTGTCTACACCAGGGGATAGGTCAGCATAGCCATGTCTCTTGGGTGTGGCTTTTTCAGACCCTGGAGGTGTTGCCGTGCCAATGTAAGACTCCAGTGTAGGCCAGCCCTTATTCCGTGCTCTTGGCTAACTCACAGTTCCTGAGGCCTGATCTACACTAAAAAATTAGGTTGACCCAGCTACATCGCTCAGGGGTGTGAAAAATCCACCCCCCAAGTGATATAGTTAAGATGATCTATCCCCCAATGTAGACAACGCTAGGTACACGAAAGAATTCTTCCATGGACCGAGCTCCCACCTCTTGGGGAGGTGGATCCACCGCCCCAGATGGCAGAACCCCTCCCGTTGGTGTAGGTAGGGTCTATACTGAAATGCAACAGCAGTACAGCTGTGTTGCTGTAGTGTTCCAAGTCTAGATAAGCCCTGAGTCACTATATTTACCCTTTGGTATTGAATGATGATGATGATACCTGCCTACTTCAATTTTGGAAACTCTGGAAAAATGAGTAGTTTTTTTTTCTCATGAGGATTCTTGTATCCTACCTAATCTAGGGATGTAGATGATTTTTTTTCTCTCTCTCACACAAAGTGTCACTCTGAAATTGGTTAGGCATGGGTATCATTTTAATGTCGATAAATCTGCATCAGTCACACTCGCTATCAGTTCATAACAATACATCCGTTCTGTCTGCTATCCAAAATCAAAGTTGTGGTTGTGTACTTCATCCAGAGTTCTCTATTTTAAGTTAGGCATCTTTAAAATCCTTAAGTGGTGTCAGATAGACGCTCCTCGGGTTACGCAAACCTGACTTACGCAAATCGGCACTTACGGAAAAAGTTCCGTAAGCTAGAAAGTATTTTTTTTTTTTGGTTTGTTTTTTTTTGGGGTTTTTTGGTTTGGTTTTTTGGTTTGGTTTGCATAATGGTCGGGTATACGTTCCCGAGTTATGCAAGGCGTTCCGGAACGGAACGCTTGCGTAAGTCAGGGAGCGTCTGTAACTTTTTTAATAGGATCTTCCATATGTCTTGTCACTGTTTGCAATGCTGTTTGACTGAGGAAGGTGTCTTTAGTACAGAGTTAACTAAAGTGATCTATGCTGAGTAAAGACTGCAGGATTTGGCCCTGAGAGAGAGAGAGAGAGCAGGCTGAGGTTATGTGATTAAATCACATATAAGGCAGTTCAAAGAGACCATTTTTTGTGGGCAGTTTAGGCATGTTTGTTCTGATGTTGATTTTCAAGGGACTAGTTAGAACTTCTCCGTTTCTCTGGCAACTTGATAGAAACACCACCTTTTACCTTAGAGGCAGACAAGTCGCCAGAAAATGTACTCCTTGTTCTTTTTGCTGATACACTAACGCGGCTACCACTCTGAAACCAGGAAATGATGGGGGTTTCAAAGTAAAAGAATGGAGATTAAAACCACATGCTGTTCTTTAGCTCAGCATCTCATCCACTAGTTTGAATGTCATCTGCTCTAGGTTTCTGAATGTAAGCCAGATTCATTATGCTATGGAATTATCACTAGCTTCCCTGGGTGTGCTCTTTTACCTGCCTAATTAACTTAGATGTGGGCATATATATTCAGATTAAAGTTTGATTTGCTTTAATATGTTTGAATAATACGGATACCGCTTATTCTCAATCATGTTTTTATTCTAACATTCAGCTTTTCAAACAGGAGTGTATTTAATGCATGGGGCGTATTAAGGTGGGCAGGATATCATCTATTTGAACTGATCCCACTCTCACTGAAAGTGCCAGGGTTCTTTAAAGACCATCTTTAGCCAGGACATGGCTTTTACAACTCATTGGAGAGCTGGTACCTCTAGCAGTACAGTGCCTACTAACTCTTTGCAGAGGTATTGATATACGGCTGACTCAAAGTAAAGAGCGCCCCCTGCTGAAGCACCAATACCCGCACTTCATGCAGTATGAAAGTGGTGGCTGGAGCACACACACACGCACACACACACTCTTTTACTTCTGTGAAATTTGCTTCCCCAGAAATATCTTGCTCTTCTATCCAAGGGAATTTGTCTGGCTGAAAATATACCCTTAAGCTTTTTATTGTGTGTGTGCGCATGTGTGAGAGGGAAAGAGAAAAGGGCTGACAAGTCAGCTGTGCATGCCCCTCTAACATATTCCTTCTGTGTTTACAGGGAGAACTAATCACTTTCTATTACTATTGGAAGAAAACCCCTGAAGCAGCAAGTTCCCGAGCCCACCGTAGGCATCGAAGGCAGGCTGTGTTTCGGAGAATTAAGACTCGAACTGCTTCCACTCCAGTCAACACTCCCTCCAGGCCCCCCTCTAGCGAATTCTGTAAGTGGAGGCTAAAAGCAGCGCATTTATCTTTGTTTAGATGCATAGAACTGCAGTATTGTAGTAGCTCTCTGCCTTCAGCTGAATAAAGCAAGAAAATGGAGTTCAGGCTCTTGGCTTCTCCTGTTCCCACACCATTATGCCTGAGTATAGCAAGGGATGTTTTGTACCATGTGCAATGCAGCGCTTAGGCACAGAAGCCCAGTGTAAGGATGGAGACTTTGACCAGGCTCTAAATTTCCCTGTTTGTTATAGTTGCTTGTGTGTGTTGCATTTTCCCTGGGATTATTCTAGGAACAGCGCTTGGAAAAGGCGAGAAATAAAGCAAACTTTCCTCTGCAAGTAGTGTTTCATGACCATACTTTCTGCTCGTTACAACTCATGCCATGTTATAGTCAGTATTGGTATATTTTCACAAATCTAAGGCTATGTCTACACTACACTCTGTCAGCATAATTTATGTCTCTCTGTGGTGTGAAAAACCACCTCCCCGAGCGACATAAGTTACACTGACGTAGCGCTGTGCACACAAGCGCTGTTGGTGGGAGAGCTTCTCCTGGCAACAGAGCTTCTGCCGCTCTCAGGGGTGGTTTTATTATGCCAATGGGAGAGCTTTCCCGTCGGCATCGAGCGTCTTCACCAGACAGGCGCTGCAGGTGCATCAGTCCAGCTGTGCCGCTGCAGCACTCTGTGTATAGACGTGGCCTTAGAAGCACCATGATCTTGATTGTTCAGGTGCTTTTGGCTCAAAGAATAATTACAGAGCCCAGTGCAGTCTAGCACGTCACTAAGTGTTATGGCCCCACTGATCTCAATATGGCTGTAAGGAATATATCATCGTATAAAAGGCTAAAGATTCCCTTAAAGTTTTAATACCTTTTTATGGGCTAAACCCAGCATATTACCCCTCTCCCCACCCCCCCAAAAAAAGTCAGAAATGTCACCAAAATGATTTGAAGTAGGGTTTTTGGGATGGAAAAGGGGGGAGGATATAGTGGGGAGTTGTAAGAGAGGGAGGTTAACTTCCTTGGGCCAAAAAATCACTTTTATTCTTGCTTTAGAAAGAAGGGTCCTGACCCTACTGTTGGACTCAGGTGAATTGAACTCCTGGGCCCAATTGCAGGATTAGGACCAAAATTAACTCAGTAGAATAAAGATCTTGGCCATGTGCGAATTTTGCATTCACGTTTTGAACACCTGAAGGAATTGAAGTTGGAAAATGTGATTAGTACTAGCGGCCACTGTTGCAGTAACTTAAGTTGTTAAATGGGACCATGTATGTTTGTAGAAGGGTATATGGACTGATGATGACTGCTAATGGAAGTTACTGAAGAGGGACTCCCGGTACAGAACATGCATGTGTTCCTGCAACAAGGACTTCTCTTCAGACTAAAGATTTGAACAAATGAGGTCACGCATCAAAATGGTTCTTGAGACAGGGTTCTTGTGCTTGTGACAACACATTGACATGTGTTGCTTTGTGAATTTGTAGGAAGCAGCTAGAAAATGCAGTGCCCTCAGCTATAAAGAATTCACTCTGAGCTTTTTAGAGAATCCTGCAGGATGCCAGATTTTGCTTGCAAATATGCAGATTCTTTCCAGTGACATGTAATGTGTGCATTCTTGCACTAATGCAGTTTTCACTAGGTAATTATGCTTTTCAGCTGATGGGCATTGTGATCAAATGACTTGACATGGACTACTCACCACAAGTGGAGTGTGACTGGTCCTTGCAATACTCTTTAGTTCCCAAAAAATTGCGATAAATAAAATGTAATTCAATCATAAAATGTACCCTTTAAGGAATGATTGCACTGGATTCTTGTTGTGCCTTTGTCTAGAAGGATCGCAAAGCACTTTACACACTACCAAACTCTATACAAGAATCTCTTCACCCACCTGTGAAATTCAGCCATCTCTGGGGTGAAACACAGCATTTGAACACATTTGTTCAAATATTTAGTTTGAAAAGAAGTCCTTGTTGCAGAAACACATGCATGTTCTGTTTGAGTACACAACAATGCTATGCGTAAAAAAAAAAATCTCTTGTCCAGTTGAAACTTCAGGGGTGGAATATAGGTCTCTAGAATATTAATATCTGATGTGGAATTTGGCCAGAAACTTCAGGTGAACATCCCTACTCTTGAAAATTGCCCTGAGACTTAGTCTCAGTAATTGCCGGAAATTATCAGCCTTGTTTCACATGAAAGATGGCACCTCCAGAAACACAGCTAGAATTTTTCACCATAAATGGTTATTCAGTCAACTAGTGCAAAATAAAAGTCTCTTCTAATTTTTCCTTTTCCTTCTTTTCTTTGCTTACTCAGTGGACTTGAGCTCAGCCAGCGAAGATGATTTTGACAGCGAGGACAGTGAACAGGAACTGAAGGGTTACGCCTGCCGTCACTGCTTCACAACCAGTATGCACTTGATGTATCTCTTTGCCTTGTGCTAGTGTCTGTTCAACACAGTTTCATCCAAGCAAGAGCAGTTCTCATGCTTATATAGCTATTCTAAAAACATAACGATGGATCAGCCAAAATATGCCCCATTCTAGCAGAGAGTTAATCATGATTTACCATTGCAAATTAGTATTACAGTGATGGGAGAGGATCCTGGAAGTTAGACATTTATGCAGTAATGCATACATGTCTAAACAGCGTCCCTTATATAATCCATTTACTGTTTAGCAAATCAGTATTTGACTGTGACTGTCAAGATACATAACACATGTTCATGACGCATCAAGGCTTTTCTGCATCAGCTTCACTCCTGTAAGTACTCCTGAAAACCCTCTGATGCTTGTGCATATGCATAGAGTGCATGCTGAGTGCCCGGAGGTAAGTAAGGGAAGGGAGAGATGAAATGTTCATGACGCATTTAACTTTTAGAAACCAAGACCTTGAAGAAAGAATAGCTGCCAAACAGACTCCCCAAATGCTGCAGAAGAGTCTTTTTTTTCCTTTATTATTTTTCAAAGCAGCAGGTGTCTGTTTAATTAAAGAAATAGTCTGTAATTGAGGATGGTAAATGTTAACTGAAACATGAAGTCACCCTGGAACAGGCAATGATTTCCAGAGAAATCTTAGGCTTAGTCACCAGTAAAGGCCGGGAGTCTTCCAATTTGTATTAAATGCAAAGTGTAGATGTTCCATATCTAATAGATTGTATATTTCCAACCCCATCCCTTTTCCAACAAAAGCCTCCAAGGACTGGCACCACGGCGGTCGCGAAAACATCTTGCTGTGTACTGACTGCCGCATCCACTTCAAGAAGTACGGAGAGCTCCCGCCCATCGAGAAACCAGTGGACCCTCCGCCCTTTATGTTTAAGCCCGTCAAAGAGGAAGAGGATGGACTCAGCGGAAAGCATAGCATGAGGACGAGGCGGAGTCGAGGCTCGGTAGGCCCGTCCCTCCTCGTTACCTGTGCATTCAGGCTCCTCCCCGAAGGAAAGGTGCAGGTTGGAAAGTTCCGAACGTAGAGAGTCGTGTTTGCAAATAGGCTTCTAAAACTACACTTACAATCTCTTCCCTGCCAATCTGCTTTTGGGCGTGCCTGCCATATTTGTAGACGCAAATGTACAGTTGCATGTGTGCAGAATTTTGGAGGTCTTTTTGAAAAATTGGCCCGAGGTAGCTCTCCTTGGAGAGTTCTAGTCAAACTTGGTGTATATTTAATGTCCCAAACACACGTCCTTCTTTTTTTGTTGAATGGATGAAGTTAGCTTGCCATCATCAAAGACGGTAAATGGCCAGAATATGCAGCAGAATTCACGCTGGTACCTGTCTTCCTGCTTCTTGGGTTCCTTCAGCGGTAACCCTGGGACACGTTTTAAAGGAAGAATTTTAAAAGTTTAAATGCTGCTGCTTTTTGTGCTTACCAAATGTTTTCGCCCTGCCACTGAAGTTAAAAATCTCATCGTCTAAATATAAAATCGTCATAGCCTTTGACATAAAGGTATGGTACTCTGTCCCAAAGGGCTTTGCCCACAGTAATATGCTGAGAGCATTGCTGATGTGGAGTCGCTTGTGGAGAGCCAACTTACTGCTCAACAGGGTTGGAGGGGAAACTTCAGCTTGTTTGGGGCTGGCCATCCGTAAACCCTGATTGATTGGGACTGTCAGACAAGTAACAGCTTTCTTTTTTCACTAGCCTCCCCTCTCCACCTTTCTGGTCACGTTAATGTTGTCGTTGCTGCCGAATACCTTGTCAGGTTGCGCTGTCAGCTAAGGTTGGCTTCATTATTTTTATGGTAGCCAGTCATCCAAACAGCTGCTAAATTAGGAGGGAACAGATGAAACGGCATTAATTATTGCTACAACATCTACTGTGATTCTCATTGCCTAGCAGAAACACATTGAAGCTGTTAGTGGTTTTAGGAACTGCTCTGGGCTGCCTGAATGCCTTATCTCTTTAGGCCACTCTCATATCCGTCTTGGTTTATGCCGGCAGATTTTTAATTTTTTTTTTTAAGATGGAACGTTAGGGTGGGGAGGTTTCCCTCCCCCTTAGAAAGAGATGCCTAGCATGTGAACAGCAGCTGTAGGAACATCTTTCTAATGTTCTCATTTCAAGCAGACACTACTTAATAAAATAAGCAGCACTTCATGATTTTGGGTAGGCAAGTTAAGGATTTGCCTCCTTTCATTTTAAACCCAGATGAGCCTTCCAGGACAGATTGTAAAAACATTTAATGCTCTTGGTTTTTCATTTCTCAGGCACTGAGCTGGAGCATGCAACCTTGCAGTAACTTGGGGAAAAAGCAAAAGGTTTGGGAAAATACTGGTTTATTTATATGCTTTTTATTTGTATTAAATTGATAGATGTCTACACTACGTAGTGGTCGTAAAAAGCAGCCAGCCAGCCCCGATGGTAGAGCCTCGCCCACAAACGAAGACATCCGATCCAGTGGCCGCAACTCTCCCAGTGCTGCTAGCACCTCCAGTAATGACAGCAAAGCAGATTCTGTGAAGAAGTCCACCAAGGTAAAAGTTGCTTGAGATTTGTTGTCCTTGGTTCAGGATCTGGGCTGTTTTTAGTTCAGTGTTCAGTTTAGGAGCTTGGCGCACAGGCCAGAGACCGAGGTTTGACCTGGGGATTTTTGCTTTCCGGCATGTACGGAAGGCCTGGGATTTGGATCTGAGAGTAGATGTTGCTAGTTGTTGTTCCAGTGATCAGAGCTGTTCTATATATACAGGCGGACACATGATGGTGATGAGCAAATTTTTTTTTTTTAATAAACACTATATACTAAAGAAGTGAATAGCCAATGCCTTAGGCATCCTCTGGTACTGTTGTTCTGAAAGCACACCCATACCCACACACCTGACAATTTAGACTTCCAATAAGCACAAAGACCCTCACAAGAAGTTACTAAAGAAATCAAGACGTCCTGGGGCGAAGAGCACTGCATTGTGATGAACCAAATACTGGACACAGAAGGAATAAGTGGTCAGTTTTCATCATGGCAGAAGGTTAACAGCAGGGTGTCTTCAGGTTCCATGCTAGGACTGGTGGTGGTTACCATATTTATCTATAGTCTGGAAAAGTGGGTGAGAGGGAAAGGTGGCAGAATTTGCAGGCAGCACAAAATTAGTCAAGAGGAACTTCAAAGGGACTAACCACGCTAGGTGAATGAGCAACACAATGATAGCTGAAATTCATTGTTGATAAATGCAAAATAACGTATGTTGGAGGGAGAATCTGAAGTAGTCGTACACTTTAGAGTTCTTAATTAACTGTGTCAACTCAGAAAAGGGACTTGGGCATTAATTTAGACAACACATCCAAGATCTCTGTTCAGTGTATACCTGCAGTCAGCAAACGAACAGTGTTATGAGACATGAGGAGTGGGATGTAGAATCATACAATAAATATAATGCCATTATATATATCAGTGATACTTCCTCATCTGAAATATCACCCTATCTCAAAAGGATACTGTGGAATTAGAGGGAATTCAGAGAAGCCTGACAGGAATGATTAGTGACATAGAAAAAAAAACCTCTGCTGGAGAGAGACTGAAAGATTGTGATTTAGAAAGGAGACAAATGAGAGAGGGCATGATAAAAGTATATAACATAACTAATAGTCTAGAGAAGGTAGGATTGGGAGCGCCTGTTCTTGCCTCATAACACACAAACTAGGGGGACAGTGAGTGAAATTAAATTTAAAAAGTGGCAGGTTGAAAACTGATAAAAAATATTTTTCATACATGGTAAGCAGACTGTGGAACTCAGTTCCATATGATATCAAGACTGAGAACTTAGCCAGATTCTGAGCGATCGAACATTTATATGGATAACAAGAATATCGAATGTTACAGCTCATGTTAACAAACAGTGTTTGGAAGGGATATAAAACTTCACATTTCAGGGCTTTATCCAGTCTCATGGGGGCACAGATTACCCCACATCTTCCTGCTGCAGGGTTCTTGCACCTTCCTCTGAAGCTTTTGGTGCTTGCCACTGTCAGACATAGGGTATTGGATTAGACAGACCTTTGGTCTGATCCAGTCTGGCAAATTGTATGGCACTTCTTATGTCATTTGGACCTTAATATAGGTCAAAGGGGTAGGATCAGCACTTTCCCTTTTAAATATATTCCTGTTTAGAAATCTGAGTTTAAAATAATAATGTCTTGATAAGGGTTCTGTTGAGGTTGTCCACTTATTCCCACTAGCCCGTGTAAGAAATGCTGTGAGGGACTTACTTGCAAGCTGCCTCCCAGCTTGCTGTCCTCCGAGGCAGAACTGTAGCTTCATTCTGGGCCCCCAGTTAAATTTGGACATGAAAGCCTATGGGGAACAGCTCCTACCAGATGGCAAGTGCCTCAGAAGCTCCAGAACGCAGATCCCTCTCCTCCCCTTCGAATGGGGGAAGAGGTATATTGAATTACCATTAAATACTGACTGAATCAACCTCTGATCAGCTTTCCGCCTCCATAGGAACTTTCCTGTGTTGTTAGCATCAGTATGAAGCCTCCCATTGTGAGTAAGTGCTCCATTTAGCGTCACTTCCCTAATAAACTGTTCCTGTCTGTTCCTTTTGTGGTAGAAGATAAAAGAAGAGGCATCTTCTCCTCTCAAGAGTTCCAAGCGCCAGCGGGAAAAGACAGCATCTGACACAGAGGAACCGGAGAGAACCACTGCCAAAAAATCCAAAACTCAAGTGAGTCCCTGTGGCAGAGCCTGTTCCCCTCTGAACGGGATGTGCACTCCACTGGAGGCTAAAATTGGCCACCACCATCTCCCCCCAGTATAGAGAGAGTCTAAAATCCAAACCCAACAACAAACCAGAAACGCAACATTGATTTAAAGAGCTTCCAAAGTGCCAGAACAGCAAATTGTAATTTAATCTGTGGCTGGAAAGCAACCCACTTCTTAATGCATTCCTTCTGCAGGGAGAGGAAGGGAAGGACATGGGTAGGGACTGACGCCCAGGCGTGTCTTCTTTTTTCACATTAGTATCTCCAGGATCTTAGCACAGTTTGATTTTAGCTTTTTTGTTTTTGTTAACCTGTGTCCAAATTTTATTTCAGTATCAGTTTTTTCTCTTCCCTGTACCTCTCAACAACAAACTGGAAGGAAACCAAATGATACTAAATTAGCAAAGCGAGAGCCCTCTTCAGATAGGTCTGAAATTAACATGAGTCCTTGGCCACAGTAACCCTAACAGAGCATAATGTATCTGAAGTCATTCTCAGGCCTTGTGTTTTAAATAGAAATTTAATTGGGGGGATGCAGTTGAACGAAAAGTTCTAGGAAACCAGTTAAGTCTGCAAGTCCCTGAATGTTGTATATTTAATGCATGATATTCTTAGTCCATTTGGAATTGGCCAGGTTCACCCCATAGCATTGGATCTGGGATTTTCTAGCCCTCGCTCCTGTATGCTGGCATCCCCTGTACCACAGGGGTTATTTACAGTGAAGGCTATGGGGTGGCTGTGCAGTAATGTAGCATATAAACAAGGTTGTCTGGAGTTACACTGGCAGTACCAATGGGAGCAGGTAGCTCTCCTTAGCCATGTCAGTGATTATAAAGAGACCTTTCCCCCCATCTCAACAGGAGATCAGCAGGCCAAACTCTCCCTCGGAGGGCGAGGGCGAAGGCGAAAGCTCAGATAGTCGCAGCGTCAATGACGACGGGAGCAGTGATCCAAAGGACATTGACCAGGACAACCGAAGCACGTCACCCAGTATCCCCAGCCCCCAGGACAATGAGAGTGACTCAGATTCATCTGCTCAGCAGCAGATGCTACAGGCGCAACCTCAAGTGCTCCAGGCACAGAATGTCCCTGCCCAGGCTCCACCTTCTACCCCGCCCGTATCAACACAGTTACCAACACCCATACCAGCAGTATCAAGCATCCCTTCCGCTCCACTGCAGGTTTCACCATCAGTGTCTCAGCCTCCCAGCCAGCCCCCAGCACCGCCGCCACCTCACTCCCACATACAGCAGGCCCCTGCTTTGCACCCTCAGAGACTCCCTTCACCACACCCGCCGCTACAGCCTTTGACTGTGTCTCAGAGTCAACCCCAGGGTCCTTCCTCGTCGCAGCCACATTCACAGCCTCCGCTTCATGGCCAGGTCCAGCCTGTCCCTCATAACCTGCAGGCCCAGCCTCTCCTGCCTCATCCAGTACCTCCTCAGCCTTTCCCTCTCCCCTCACAGCCTTCTCAGTCTCAGGTTCCCCTTCAGACACAGGCTGCTTCTCACCCTCACGCTGCTCTGCAGGTTCAAGCAGTGCAGCCTGCCCTGCAAGCACAGGCTCCACTGCAGCAACCTCAGCCCCCTCGGGAGCAGCCCCTGCCTCCAGCACCCATGGCCATGCCTCACATCAAACCCCCTCCGACTACCCCGATCCCTCAGCTTCCCACTCCCCAGTCCCACAAGCACCCTCCCCACCTCTCCGGGCCGTCTCCATTCTCCATGAATTCCAACCTGCCGCCACCACCTGCTCTGAAACCTCTGAGCTCCCTTTCCACCCATCACCCTCCTTCTGCGCACCCTCCGCCCTTGCAGCTGATGCCTCAAAGTCAGCCACTGCAGTCTTCTCCAGCCCAGCCTCCAGTCCTGACTCAGAGTCAGAGTCTTCCACCAGCAGCGAGCCACCCCCCATCCAGCCTCCATCAGGTATCCTCCCAGGCACCCTTTTCTCAGCATCCATTTGTCCCTGGGGGCCCACCTTCCATCACTCCTCCATCCTGCCCCTCCACTTCCACACCACCTTCCGTGCCTGGCGTCCCATCTCAGACATCTGTCCCCACCTCTGCGGCTTCCAGTGGAAACGTTCCAGTCGTGACGTCCTGCGCAATACCGCCTATTCAGATCAAAGAGGAGGCTCCCGATGAGGCAGAGGAACCAGAAAGCCCACCTCCCCCACCCAGAAGCCCATCGCCTGAACCTACTGTGGTGGACACACCGAGTCATGCCAGTCAATCAGCCAGGTAACGGAGGGTGTTGGCAGATGCTTCATGCTGTGTTCTGCCATTCCACAGAGCTGCGTTAAGAGGTTCACCGCTTGCTTGCTGGCTGGGCCAGCAGGGATTGAGTATTACAGCCTTGATACCCACAGTCTTGGAATTGGGAATTTGCTGTACTGCAGCCTCTGTTTGCCAACCTCTTTGGCAATGGAACAGTTGTCTAAGAGCCTGTCCCCACTCACTGAAATTCTGCTAGCGCTGCTCATATTGGAATAGAGTTGTTACTAGCGTAGTCTCCCTAACCTGACATTCAAGTATTAAATCACATTGTAGGTAAGACCCTGTGCACCCCCCCCCCACACACACACACAAACCCCTCTAAAACTTGCAGCAGGGCCCTTGAATTGTATGGCAGGAACCCTGGAATTATACACAGTCTCCCCCAAGGCTTACTGCTCTCCTGATACAGTGCAGAATCCCTTCTTTATTTTTCTACGGGTATTTTTTTACACTGTCCCCTAATATTCAGTCTCCAACATGCAGCCTATTTTTATGTTGAAAAACATGGTTATTTCAGTTGCCTGGATGAAGCTTACGGGGCAGATTTCCAAAGATACAGAGGGAAGTTGGGCACCACGGGCGCTGGGTACATATCTCCCACTTGTGCCTTTGGAAATCTCCCCTCACTTGGTCGCCGTTTTTCAGGGAATGAAAAACCCTTATCCAGCCCAGCGTCAGCCATAGTATTCCGACTGATATTGCAGGTACCATCTGTGAGAGGTTCCTGCTAGAAGGCTAGTCTGTGGAGGAGGAACACACAGTAAAGTTAGTTCCTTTCTGGGCTTTCAGTGAAGTAGCTGGTAATGTAAATCCAAAGTGTTGTATAATTCCCCTTTGATGTGAGGTTGTCAAATCACAGTCGCGTTTTCTTTCCCAGGCCTAAATTCTCTGTTTTCTCTCTCAGGTTCTATAAGCACCTGGATCGTGGATACAACTCATGCGCAAGGACAGACCTGTACTTCATGCCTCTGGCAGGATCCAAACTGGCCAAGAAGAGAGAGGAGGCAATCGAGAAGGCCAAGCGGGAGGCAGAGCAGAAAGCAAGAGAAGAGAGGGAGAGGGAGAAAGAGAAGGAGAAAGAGAGGGAGCGAGAGCGGGAGCGTGAAAGAGAAGCAGAGAGAGCGGCGGTAGGTTTATCGGTCTGCCGTGCAGGATGGGTACGTTAGGATCTGTATTAAACGATGACTGTAAAATATTGGGGATGCATTTGCAAACCTCCATTAGAGTGGTTATTGCAGGCACAAGCATGGCGTGGAGGGGGCAGTCGGGTGCATGCGAAGCATGGGACATTGGAGGGTGGGTGCAAGCAAATGTTTTGGGTTGTGAGCATGCCATTGGCGCATATAGCTGGCTTGTACCTGTCCCTTTCTGCACTGGCCCCACCCAAGTGCTTCAGAGCTCCCCCCCATAGTGGAACAGGGGGTTGTAGGCAGCTTACTGTACTGCACATCTTCTCCTGGTGGGTCTGCAGCCCCTATTGTACTGAGAGAAGCCAAGGCAGTCGGGGGGGCCCAATATCTATAAAACACTTTCAAGATGAAAAGTGGTACCTAAGTCCTAAGGAACAGTAAATACCGATTAGCTGTTGGTGAATTCTGTTGGTTGCCTTTGTGCTGCAGGCACAGAACGCCTGAGCGTACATAGCATATCCCTTGCCTGTTGCCTGATGTACCGTTTAGGGGAGCTCCCTGAAAGGGGTAGGGTGAAGGCAGTGTACCTTTGAAGTTAATTCCCTTGAAGTTAGTACCTTTGACATGTGTTTGACTTAAGAATACCTAATTTTTCTCAGGAAACACCAACTGTGTATAATTCAAACTTTCACACTAATTTCTGAGTTTTGTTTTGTTTTTTGTTTGTTTTTTGTTTTTTAAATTTACTTGGAGTTAAAAAACAAAGCCCCGTGGTGTGGGCAGAGATAATCGAGGGCAGGGAGACCGGTCATAATGCAGCGATACTGCCTTGTTTTAATTGGGAAAAAAAAATACACTATAGTCTGGTTTTTTACCAGGCTTGTGCACCTTTCTAAGGGAGAGTTGTAGTAGTTAGCAGTGGAAGATGCCTACAGCCATCCAGTCCCTGCACCTGGAAGGGCAGAATGTAGTCTGTCGTCGTCGTCCGTCTCCCGTTTCCCCCACCCCCCCGCTAATAGGAGATATGTCTGACTTTGAAGCTGATACTAAACTTGATTTTAACCCAAGAGCTGTGTTTGGAGGCAGGTTTCCTTGGATAATTACACTGGGGTGAATCCCGCCTCTGCCCTCCCAAAACTGTTGTTGCCTCTGCACAGGCGGTAGGGGCAGGATGCTGAGACCCTGTGCAGGAGATGAGGGGTTCTTCCCTCCCTCCCCGCCCCCCCCGCATGCTGTGCACCCTTGCTCTCCAGGGGCTTGCTCAATCCTAGCACACATGGGGGAAGGCTTTTGGGAGAAAGCTGTGGGTCCGTGGCTACACGTTCCCAGCAGCTATTCCCCCAGCTTGGGGAGGTGCAAGTGCTGCAGCTGTTAGAGCTTTGAGGTGCCGAGCTCGGTGGCCTGCAGGGGAGGGGAGAATCAGGTTCTTCCCCACATCACAAGAGAACACCCTGCACTAGACATAGTCTGGGTGTCATGGGCGGGGGTGTAGGATTATCCCTGTACTGAGCTGCAGCGAAAGGGGGAATGTGCCTGTAATTTTTTCAGCTGAGTTTGTTTATTTGGAATAAAATCTCTCCCCTTCTCTCCCCCCATTCTCTGCAGCAGAAAGTGTCCAGCTCCTCCCATGAAGGTCGCCTTGGGGAGCCCCAGCTCACTGGACCAACTCACATGAGACCTTCATTTGAACCTCCACCCACAACCATCGCCGCCGTTCCACCTTACATAGGTCCAGACACGCCTGCGTTACGGACTCTCAGCGAGTACGCCCGTCCTCACGTGATGTCACCAACAAACCGCAACCACCCATTCTTTGTTCCCCTGAACCCCACCGATCCTCTCCTGGCCTACCACATGCCCGGCCTCTATAATGTGGACCCCACCATCCGGGAACGGGAGCTCCGGGAGCGCGAGATCCGGGAGCGCGAGATCAGGGAAAGGGAGTTGCGAGAGAGGATGAAACCAGGCTTTGAGGTGAAACCACCCGAACTCGATGCACTGCACCCGGCTACCAATCCCATGGAGCATTTTGCCAGGCACGGCGCACTGACTATACCCCCAACAGCTGGACCCCATCCATTTGCTTCCTTCCACCCGGGTTTGAACCCCCTTGAAAGGGAGAGGCTTGCGCTGGCAGGCCCCCAATTACGGCCTGAAATGAGCTACCCCGACAGACTGGCCGCAGAAAGAATACACGCCGAGCGGATGGCGTCACTCACCAATGACCCGCTGGCACGGCTCCAGATGTTCAACGTGACGCCTCACCATCACCAACATTCACATATACATTCGCATCTACACCTCCATCAGCAGGACCCGCTACATCAAGGTGAGCCAAGGGAGCGAGCCAGAGCTTTCCTCAGGGATGCTGACCTCTGCTGCTCTTGTAAGATCCTAGAATCGTAGAAATGTAGAGCTGGAAGGAACCTCGAGAGGTCATCCAGTCCAGCCCAACCCAGCCCCCTGCACTACTAAACCTAGACCATCCCTGACAGGTGTTCTTAAAAACCTCCAATGATGTGGATTCCCCAACCTGCCTTAGAAGCCCATTACAGAGCTTTAAAGTTAGTTTTCCTAATATCGAACCTAAATCTTCTTTTCTGCAGATGAAGCCCATTACTTCTTATCCTACCTTCAGTGGACATGGGGAAACAACTGGCCCCAATCCTCTTTATCATATTCCTTAACATACTGGAATACTGTCAGGTTGCCTCTCAGTCTTCCCCCGCTACAGAAAAGATGTGCACAAACTGGAGAGAGTCCAGCGGAGGGAAACGAAAATGATTCAGCGGTTGGGGCACATGACTTATGAGGAGAGGCTGAGGGAACTGGGCTTATTTACTCTGTAGAAAAGAAGGGTGAGGGGGGATTTGATAGCAGCCTTCAACTACCTGAAGGGGGGTTCCAAAGAGGATGGAGCTTGGCTGTTCTCATTGGTGGCAGATAACAGAACAAGGAGCAATGGTCTCAAGTTGCAGTGGGGGAGGTCTAGGTTGGATATTAGGCCTTGTCTACACGGGCAAGTTACTACGCAGTAAAGCAGCTTTCTGCAGTGTAACTCCTGAGGTGTACACGCTACCAACCCACTTAGTGTGCAGAAACTCCTCAGTTGCAGCATTGCAAAAAAAAACCATCTCCACAATGCTCCTGCACTACATTGCCAGTATAAACACATCAATTGCTTTCAAGGCTGTAATTGGCCTCTAAAAGTGTCCCATAATCCCTCAAGTGGCTGCTCTGTTCATTGTTTTGAACTGGCTGTCCTGAAGGCATGCGCCCCTCCCCTTTCAAAGCTCCGTTTCTGACAGCCATTGCGGGCTGTGCTGATCTGTTCCAGGACACACAGCAAACCATTATTGTGGAATGCTCGTGCTATTGAACACAGGGGAGGGGTGTGTGTGAGAGAGAGAGAGAGAGAGAGAGAGAGAGAGAGAGATTGCCGGGGAGGGAGGTGGGGGCTGATGTGGGGTTTTCCTCTCCCCTGCCTCAGGACTGGTTGCTTCCTGCAGCTGTCTGAACTTACAAGACAGCATGCTGACACACTCTCTGTCCCCCAAAACACAGTCTCTCTTCCCCTCTCCCCATACACACACACACACTCCTGTCACACACACTCTCCACCCCCCCTTTCAGTTGAAAAGCAGCTGGCAATGTAGTAGGATGTTCGTGGAACAATGGGATTGGGAAATCTGCAACATGTGACACTGTGCCTCCTCCATGAGGCATTGCAAGCCCTTCCCAAAGCACCCTGCAGCCAGTTGCACAGTGGGATAGCTACCACAATGCACTGCTCTCTTTGCCGTTGCAAGAGCTGCTAATGTGGATGCGCTCCACCATCCCAAGGAGCACAGTGTGCACACGCAACAGCAGTTTAATTCCAGCGCTTTAATAAAAGTGGTATAACTTGTTGCACAAAAACTTTGCAGTGTAGACAAAAAGTATTTCACTAGGAGGGTGGTGAAGCACTGGAATGGGTTACCTAAGGAGGTGGTGGAATCTCCATCCTTAGAGGTTTTTAAGGCCTGGCTTGACAAAGCCCTGGCTGGGATGATTTAGTTGGGGTTGGTCCTGCTTTGAGCAGGGGTTCTCAAACTGGGGGTCAGGACCCCTCAGGGGGTCATGAGGTTATTACATGGGGGGATCGTGAGCTGTCAACCTCCACCTCAAACCCCGCTTGCCTCCAGCATTTATAATGGTGTTAAATATATTAAAAAGTGTGTTTAATGTATTAGGGGGGGTCGCACTCATAGGCTTGGTGTGAAAAATGGGTCGCCAGTGAAAAAGTTTGAGACCTACTGGACTAGATGACCTCCTGAGGTCTCTTCCAACTCTAAGCTTCTATGATTCTTTTCTCAAGACTATACATGGCCAGTTTTTTAAACCTTGCCTCAGAGGTCAGGTTTTCTAAGTCTTTTATCATTGTTGTTGCTTTCCTCTGAACTGTCCAATTTGTCCACATCTTTACTAAATTGTGGCATCCAGAATTAGACACAGGTACTCCAGCTGAGGCCTCGCTAGTGCTGAGTAGAGTGGGACAATTACTTGTCCTGTCTTACATACAAATGCCTGTTCGTACACCTCAGAATGGTATTAGCCTTTTTGCAACTGGATCACATTGTTGACACTCATTCAATTTGTGATGCAGTATACCAGGGGTCAGCAACCTACGGCACGCGTGCCAAACACGACACGCAAGCTGATTTTGAGTGGCACGTTGCTGCCTGCCGCCGTCTCAGCCCCCTCGCCCACCACTCTCCCCTGCGGGTGCAGGAGGCAGAAGCTTGGTCCTGCGGTAGCCAAGCTTTCCCCCTCCGCCGCTTCGTCCCCCAGCGTGCTGCTTTCCTGCCCCTCCTCCTCCCCCTCCCGCTCCCTGCCGCCGATCAGCTGATGGCCCTTGCAAGGGGGAGGGGGAGGTGGATGAGTGGCAGCGTGCTCACTGCTCCATAGAGGAGGCAGAGAAGAGGTAGGGATGGGGCTTTGGGGAAGGGGGTGGAACAGGGCATATCCCTTCCAGCCCCCTGCCATGAGCTGCTCAGGGCAGGGGGCTGGGAGCACCCCCACGAGCCGAGCACTCCACCCTGAACCACCCCACACACCCAGCCTTCTGCCCTGCACCCCCACAGACCCCAGCCCTCTGCCCTGACCCCTGAACCCCCCACTTGCACCGCCACACACACACAACCTTCTGCTCTGACCCCCCCACATCCCCACTGCCCTCTTCCCTGACCCCTGAACCCCACACACACCCAGCCCTCTGCCCTGCACCTTCCCACGCCCCCAGCCCTCTGTCCTGACCCCTGGACCGCCCCCCTCCCAATCTGGGGTCCCGGCTGCTGGCCCCTTGCCAGCCAGCATTCCAGCTGCAGGCCCCGCTCAGCCTGCTGCCGGCCTAGGTGAACAGACCCCCAGGCTGGCAGTGAGCTGAGCAGATTGACAGCATAAGATCAGCATTTTAATTTAATTTTAAATGAAGCTTCTTAAACATTTTGAACACCTTGTTTACTTTACATACAACAATAGTTTAGTTATATAATATAGACTTACAGAGAGAGCCCTTCTAAAAACGTTAAAATGTATTACTGGCACGTGAAACCTTAAATTAAAGTGAATAAATGAAGACTCGGCACACCACTTCTGAAAGGTTGCCGACCCCTGCACTATACCCACCGGATTCTTTTCAGCAGTGCTACCTACCACCTATCCAGTTATTCCTTGTTTTGTAGTTATGCGTTTGATTTGTTTCCTTCCTATGCGTAGTACTCTGCATTTATCTTTATGGAATTTCATCTTGTTGATTTCAGACCAATTCTCCTATTTGTCAAGGTTGTTCTGTATTTTAATTCAGTCCTCCAACATGCTTGCAACCCCTCCCATTTTAGTGTCATCTGCATATTTTATACGCATACTCTTTACTCCTTTATCCAATTCATTAATGAAAATATTTAATAGTACCAGATCCAAGAGCCTTCTGCCCAACTCATGGGGTCGTATCCCATGACTCGGGAACTATGCACAGCATAATCTCCAGCTGTGTCTGCGTGACAACCGTATCCAGGTCTATACAAGGTTGTGATACACGGGTGTGGCCCCACCCTGAATAACATTGTTATCTCTACACCCTGTGGATAGAAATAGTTATAATTGTGTTTGATCTCATAGACACCTGCTTTTTCTTGTCCACGCAGGCAAAGGGAAACCACAACACAATGCAGCTGGGACACAACCTTGTTTAAATAATAGGATTCTTTTTTTATTTTAGGCATTTCATCTCTGTATAAATGGCACAGGCCTCCCTTGTAATAACCTTGGTATTTTACACCCACATATTTAACCCTTCCCTGTACTAGGATTGGATCAGTTCGTCACTGAGCACGGGGCAAGCTTTCAGCAGCCAGTAACTCTTCATGCACTAAGGCTTTGTCCAAAATTTTCCCTCTGTTGGTGTAGAACTGGTGCAGCCCAACCAGCAGTGGCAGCACTAGTGTAGACTGAATGCAGGCACTTGTCATATGACACAGTGGTTAAAACTCCTGCTCCCTGTATGCCTTTGTACCCAGGTTAGTAGTTCATACCCTGGTACACACACCATTGAGAGTGCTACACACTGAATACTAGCACCTAGACGTCAATGAGCTCTCTAGCTGTCTCAGGCTGGAAAATCGGAGGGTTGGAGTTGTTGAGCCAGAGTGAATTTAAAACAATTGGTTACTAAAATATTGCATGATAAAAGTGTGGGTGGGTGTGGGGCGCGCACCTGCTTTCTCTCTGGTGGTGGTTCAAGCCGTTGCCCATGAGACGTTCAGGTGAGACAAACAGGACAAGTCTGCATCCCTTTTTTCATGTAAAGTGACAGCTCTCTCTGATGTGAAGGACAGTGCCATGGATGTCGGTCTATTTTCCAAACTTAGTTAGGGTGGAGATAAAATAAAGCGACAGCAAATTTGGGAGAAACCGAAGTGAGCGCATAAATCACCTTCCGATGGATCAAAGGGTAATTGCCAATAGAGTGATGATAGCAAACCGCAGGCTGTCTGGGGAGGAGGATGTTTGGGAAATGAGGATAAGGAGATAACACCAGTGATAAGCAGTAAGTTAGCATGTGTCCTGCCAAATAAGCAGCATATTGATGTGCAGTGATCAGAGATTAAGGCGATCGGAAGTGGAAGATAATAGTGCCAATTAAGCATCCAAATCCAAAATGGTGTTGTTAAATAGGAGGCCTTTCAAAATCAGCAAGGGCTGTGGTCGGGCTGTGAGATGTGAGGAGATGTAAATGGGTAAGTTTAGTCGATGTTTTTATATAACTGCTGGGTTTATGAAAAATCCCACAACCACACGCTGCAGAGGAACGTCATTGTCAGTCTGACCTGGGGGGAAAACTCCTTTCTCACCCCGCATATGATGACCAGTTAGACCCAGAGTCTGTGAGCAAGAACCAGCCAGCCAAGCACTTGAGAGAATTCTCAGTTCCTCCTCAAAGCTCTGGCCCTTCTCTTCCAGTGTCCAATCTACAGCCATGGCCATTCCTGATGCTTCAGAGGAAGGAGCGAAAAAGAAAAAAAAACACCCCAGAATACACTGGGGGAAGAGGGGAAGTTGTACACTTATTACCTTGGCAGATTTCTGGTGCATATCTTCCCTCATTCCCGTGGAGGGAGGGTGTCAAGGCTCTGGGTATGTCTGCATCGCTAACTAAAGTGTAATTGTAGCTTTAATCTAGCTAGTGCGGGTAATGACAGTAATGAGGGCGTGGTAGTACAGGCTAGCTGCCTCGGTACAAGCTCACCAGGGACCCTGAGTACATACTCGGGTTGTCGGTCCACACTGAAGTCCATGCCACCACACCTACACTGCTGTTGTTACCCATGCTAGCTTGATTAAAGCTAGGCTAGTATGTCTACTTGTGCTACAGTTACACCTGATTTGCAGGGTAGACATACCCTCTGGCCCTCTTGTTGACATCTGTGGTGATTCTCTGCTCCCTTTATCTCCCATTTATCTATTTGTCTTGACTGTGTCAACACCATAGTGCTGACTACATAAAGCAGACCTCCCTACTTCAGCTCTCTTAATCTGACATCTCCTGTTGGTTGCTACAACCCCACCCTTCTGCCCTCTTGGTGTGCAATTTAAGTCCCCTTACCAACACATAGTTTACACCCAATTTTGGTGTAATCGTAGTGTCTAGTGAGTATAATGCAAAACCTCTGCACCGTTCAGAGAAACTGGCAGTCTGTGCTGAGGTATGACCTCAGTATATAGTAGTAGCTGCAATGAAAAGGATGTGGGAAGGAGATTTTACCTCTTCGGCCTTTCTGCACTGCTAGAGCTCGAACTTTTGGGCCTTGTGCAACTGGAATAGACATTCCTTCACGCTTATCAGAAAGTTCCTACATATAAACTTGGGGACCTTCTTCATTAGAATGTGCTTAGTTCTAAAATGTTGTTTTTAGATCCCAGAAATGATTGGTGAAATAACTTGGTATCTTGTTAGGTGTCAAGACAAAGAGACTGGAAAGTCACTCATTTGGCTGAGTAGCTATGAGTGATGTCACTACATCGGGGATTTGGAACATGGGCAACCAAAGGAAGATTTCCACAGATTCTGATAGCAAACTGGTGGAGAAAGGTTAAATAAGGCGCCAAATAATTCAGCAGCAAGGTCAGAAGTGAAAGCGATTCAAGTACATGGTGTACAGTTCCCGGGACAAACGTACTGCAGATGTACTTGTGCAAGCAAATATAGCATAATGAGTCTTGGAGCATGTGAATTAAAAATAGATGGTGTCTCTGTTTCCTGGGTTAGGAAGGGAATTTGAGAGCTATTGCAGAAAGAGCCAGTGTGTGCATCAAAGAAGGCAAATGATACGCAGTTGTATTTTGGTAGTAATGTATCTGGGAATTGGTTGTGTTGATGCAGTACCTAAAGGCACTACTAGGTGGAACTTGCACTGTGTTCCGCATGCTATGTGCGCTGCTCTGGAGGTCAGAGGATGGACTGCACCAAATATCAAGTCTTATGGATTGTAATGGGGCAGGATTGACATAGTTTGGACTGAAGTTTTGCAAATGAAGAATAGGGTTAATTTGAATTGACTTTATGACTACAGACACTTGAGTGCTGAAGTATGTTAACTTTTAAAGGAGAAGAAACAAGTGTCTGACACAGAGCATGTCTACACACGGTTTTTATCTTCAATTAATTGATTGCTTATTAACTCGAGGTAGCTAACGCGTTTGCTAAGGCCAGCCAGCATGGACACTCTACAAGTGTTTGTTCCAGGACGCACACGTTTGTGGTGTACCCGCAAGGCCCGGCCTGGAGTGTTCACCAGCCTTTACAGACTTGTTAGCTTCCTCAAGTGCGTGGGCACTCCACTAAATCAAGCTAGAAAACTCTGGTGCGACCCACAAAGGGCAGTTATGCTGTTGAGTGAGCTACTGAAATGAAGTCGCTGAAGCACTATGCCCCAGGGTGTGCACTATTTCAGAATTAAGATCTTAGCAGCTCAAGGAAGGAAGGGAAAGTAGGGAGTCAGTCTGAATGATGGGCAGCACTGACATCAGTTACTCATATTGCACTATTCTTACAGAGGGTGTGGGGGTGTGTGTGTCTGCATGTGTGCGCTTAGAAACAGGAGGAGTATTGGGATTGAAATGACCATGGGAGACTGCTTTCTGCTAATATGCAATCTCCATGCAAACTTCTAGCGGTTTAAATGCAGGGGATTTGCCATGCACTGGTGGGTAAATATTGTCATGGTTTCATCAGTGTCATGTTTTCATCCTCTTAGTAAAGTGACATTAGAGGAATTGCCTACAAGTGAGGACAAATAAGGAGGGGGGTGGTTGTTTCCCTTTTGTACAAGGCTGGCAGCTCCCTGGAGCTGACACTGTCTGATTTGGGGAATAGAGGGTTTGAGAGCTTCCTGTCTGTCCAGAGTAGTATTCTGAGGGTGCTCAGTTGTTAAGCCCTTTTGACCTGAGGATTGTCAGTGATCCTTTGACTTGTACTTATGTGCTAGTGGAAGGCAAGAAGATATTTACAGCCAGCGTTTTCTTATAAACTTCTGAAAAGAGAAATTTTGCGGTTTAACGGTATTAGCATGAGATTCTGCCTCGGTGTGTGTGTAGTGGGGAAGAAGGAGGCTGCTAACAATGAATGCGTAAGTGGTTTTGCTATTTGATTTTTCCCGTCACTTGGTAGATTTCTTTTTCCTTATTGAAATGGAAAGCCATGAGTTGTTGCTTTAACAATTAAGACTGTTTGGCAAGCAGATGTCACTTCAAACACTTGAAGATAGAGAAGTGGGCTTCAAGTCAGATGGAGCTAAGCTCCAGATAATTACACACCAATTAAGCCAGATACTGCACAAGCTCAAGTGGTAACATGGCTTTTGTTCCCCAAACGGTGAGGCTTCCCCAAGCAGTTGGTTACCTTCCTTTTTATCTTCTTTTCTAGGTTCAGCAGGACCTGTTCACCCGCTGGTGGATCCCTTGGCAGCTGGACCCCACTTGGCACGTTTTCCCTACCCGCCTGGTACCATCCCCAACCCACTGCTAGGGCAGCCACCACACGAGCATGAAATGCTCCGACACCCGGTCTTCGGTGAGAACATTTCACTGACCTTCCTCTAGGCAGCGCTTTGCTCCGAGCTGTGAACACTTTCCTCTGGGTCTAAATGTGCAGTGGAGGGAATTGGGAGCTTTAATTCTTACGCTTTTGCTCCCATCATTGCTTTTTAAACTGAACGTTTTTATGTTACAACTCTTTAGAGACCTCCTGTTTCATTGCTAATACATCCACTGGAACTGAATCCTAGTAGCAGCTTTAGGGAAGCCATGAACAGTGGGCAGACTGGAAATCAGTATTCTAATTCCCAGTTCTGCCACTGATTTGCTGTATAACCTCGGGCAAGTTGCTTAACCACTCAGCGCATCTGGTTCCCCATCTATGAAATGGGAATGTGGGGGGATAATGCTCTGTTTTACATACCTTGCAGGGCAACGAGAACCAGTTAATGATTGTAAAGGACATAAATGTGATGTCTCTTGCAGGTACCCCCTACCCACGAGATCTGCCTGGTGCTATCCCACCTCCAATGTCAGCAGCCCATCAACTGCAGGCCATGCATGCCCAGTCAGCAGAGCTGCAAAGACTGGCTATGGAGCAGCAGTGGTTGCACGGGCATCCCCACATGCACGGTGGGCATCTACCAAGTCAGGAAGATTATTACAGGTGAGAGATGCAATGGAGACGCAGCTAGAAGCTCTGTTACTATTTCCCTGAATTTTTCCGCCTGAGGGGTCCCCTCCCTGCAGCCTGCAGCCCATACATGTGGTCAGTGTGACCTTAACATGCTTGGAGATAAAGCTTCAGAAAAAGCTAATTTGGTGTGGAAGTGTCACGGCGTCACAGTCTCAGTGCTCTGAATGAAGTCAGGGAGGACTGTGGTGCAGTGTCTCCCCCCTCAGGGCACACTCTCACCAGGGCAAGAAGCCTTCTCGCTTCAGCGCTTCCTGGGTCTGGCCTCAGAGTATTCAGCACCCTGTTCATACAGTAAGCATCCCGCGATGAGTCCACCTGGAATGGACACCTTGGGAGCCTTACACACCCCAAAAGGGCCATGCACCCCGCTTCGCAGTCAGCAGTGACTCTCAGCCAGCGTATAAAAGAGAAGAGTTTATTAGTCAATGAGAACACAGTGTAGAACAGATCTTGTTAGCACAGAAATCAGGAACAGTCAGCAGAATCCAGCTTGGGGGGGGATCCAGAGCTCAGAGCCCTGGGTCGCCCCCCCCCCCCCCCCCCCGAGTCCCAAAACAGGAGACTGACCAGTTTCCAGCAGCCCAGCTTCAGTCACTGCCACCTGCCCTGCCTCTGGGCTTTGTCTCTTTCCCAGGCCAACAGGTCACCTAGTCTCTTTGTTCTCCAACACCGTCTACTAGTTCCTTGCAGAGAAGGGGGCCTGGCCATCATTTGCCAGGACACAGAGTGTCGGCCATTTTCTATGGCCTGTCAGCCAGTCAGCAGTCACACCTGCCCTCTGGGAATCTCTGCAATGATCACACCACCTAGATGCTTGAGTAATACATAGGGGAAACTGAGGCATGCACACACCGTATTCAGCGAAAACATTAAGAACATTCCCACTTCGTCACAGGAGAATGGGACAGACTTTGGAAACTAGACCAGAATAATTGGCGTAAGGAATAAACTAGCTGTGTCATGCTTTGCAGAATTAGCTTTGCTTTTAGTGACATTCATTATGATTGCTATTTCCCCACTTCCTCCCCTTGAAGAAAAAAAACCTTATGAACAGAAATAAGAGAGGAATTCACCAGCAAGTAAATCTGAACAAATTATTGATGGGCAACGGTTGATGAAAGCATAACTAATACAGACGCTGGACGAATGGCTGAGCAGATCTCGACCGGTCATGCAAGTTCCTCCTCTCCCAAAATTATTGTACTGCGATGGTTTTCCCCCATTTGCCTTCACTGGAACACCTCTGGTTTCTGTTTTGCAATGGCGGCTGGCAATCTGCAGAAAGGGAATCGCCACCTACGGCATCCAGCAAGGTCCACTCTTTGTGTTGCTTCATAGCGAGGATGGCTCAGCATCAGCCTGGCATGTGCTAGCCTCATGCCCCTTTTGCTTTGGCGTCTCAAACCTTGTCTGTGCTCTGGAAAATTACCTGTTGTCACATCAGGTGACAGTACTGGCAGCTGACCTGATGCTGAACATGGTTTAGCTGCAAGTGTGGATGGGCAAAGCATGATCAGCACCAGTTCATCTGCACTGCTTGCTGGCACCTGCTGTCTCAGTGGTAATGTCGCTAGTGTACAGAACACCCCGACAAACAAAGCACATCATCTCCCGTGACCGACTGTGTTCTTCACTGCTTGTTACCATGCTGGTTCCCCATTCACTTTGAGAAATCAGATCTCCTGCCCCCACCCATGTCCCTTTCGTGGCACTGTGATGCCCCCTCCCCTACCCCCCCAGTTTGCAGTGAGGCTAGTATCAAAAGGCAACGTATTGCTGAGGCACCAAGCCACATGCCCTTTGTCCGCTAAAACACATTTTCTTTCTCTTTCAGTCGACTGAAGAAAGAAGGTGACAAACAGTTGTAATAAATTATTTATTTGTAATGCCGGCTATGGAAACCCCAGTCCTTGGGAAGGAATGGAACATTTTTTACATACAATAAGAGCTGCAAAAGAATATCTTATAAAGATTTCTTTATATATTTAAATCTAAAGAAAACACCCACCTCCCCTACCAACAGCTAAAGACTTACTGGCATAAATAGTGTTCATTTGTAGAGAAGATTTCTCAAGACTGGTGTGGGCTTCCCTGCATGACCACCTATTCAGAAGCCTATTGAAAATACAGGACTGTTTGGAATTCTCAGAGAACTACCCTGCAATCTTGGGGGGGTTGTTTTTGTTTGATTGATTTTGGGTAGGTGCTAGAATCAGGTTCACAACACGACAGTCACTGTGCGTGAAGAGACACTCAATGCATCTATATATATATATATTAAAAGCAGAAAAAAATAAGGATTGCAAGTAGGTGGCATAACAAGCTCTGAATCCAAGTGCTATAATAATAAAAAAAATTACTTTTATTTTAATACATTGTAGGAAATCTTCATACTTTTAAAGAGAGCTCAGTTCTTCAGCATGGCTTTTTAAGTCTGTAAATAATGTTTTGGGTGGTTGGGGAGGAAAAATAACAAAACTCCACAAACATAACAATCTTGATTTTCAGTAACATCACAAATCCTGGTAGTGACCGAATACAGAGTTGATTTTTAATAAAAATAAATATATATAATTATCCCTTTAATTAAAGGGAAATGATGGGTGTCAATAATTTCAAATGGGCAAATGCTTGAAATTTGATTTGGTAGCAATTAAAGGCAGTTGCAGGGATAATGTTACAAATGACTGTTTCTGTTCTGTTTTTTTCCCCCATTATCATTATATCTTTCCATTCTGCAGATGACTTTTGTTGAGTTCTGCTTCTCAGCAGTACAGATGTCCCTTGGAACTGGCTTGCCCTTTCTGTCTCTAACATAGAGGTTATTGTTAAATTTGGCTGTAATCTGCCTCCTTCTATTGTCTTTTAAAAACAATTGTCTCGCTAAATTTGTGTTAAGGTATCTCTTTAAATTTTAGCAAGTAGTAGCAAAAATTCTAAGTAATATCTTCCTTTAAATATGATGTGTAGCTCAAACTATTAAAGTCAGATTTATGTGGGCAGAATTTTTGGATGGGGCCCACTTTCTCTGGCTTTTGTTTTACATATTTCTAAGGAGAGACTAGACAATTGGACTACAGAGTTGTTTTTAAAGTTCTTTCACAAACACCAATAATCTAAATGTAACCTGTCTCTTACTGAAGGCTGCTTGTTTTGGGTTTTTTTTTTCCTAACCTGTCTTAAAGGGTTTGTGTATCAAGGAACCTGCTGCTGTGAGATTAGCCAGAGGTATTAGTCAGAGTATTGCTGACTCCCAACACAACTGGTTCATGCTGAATGGCCCAGATTGGCTGGAAGAAGAACTTTGCCCATGTGTCTCCAGGGCTGATATGGCAAAGGAGAGAGGGCGCACACAGTAGAAGAATAGGCATATATTTTTGTAGATAGCTTTGCTCGCTGCCTAAGCCAAGATGCACATCTTTCTTGCGTGTGCACACACACACCCCAAAACCATCTTTTTGTTGTTGCATTAGCCATGTTTTTGATAAGGCAGAAGGTGGCGGATCCAGAGAACATCTGCATCTGCTGGCCATGTTTTCTACTGGTACATAACCTCTTCCATTCTCTCTCTTAACTCTTGAGGGCTGTAGCTCTGCTGTGGTAGACTGTTATATGTGGTGGTCATGTCATAGGACTGTATTGAGCCATGTTAGATAAACTTGTAGTTAATCATTCAGCCTTGTGGAAGGCATGGCATGAATGGTGCTTCACCACCACACAGGGCAGAAACCAACATTACCATCTTGCTACTCTTGGCTGCACTGACAGGTAGGTAATGGCACCGATTTATTAATTAAAACCTGCATCAGGGAATTCCAGGCTTAGTGTAGCGTGTGTGTCTCGGGGAGGAAGGCTTGTTTCAGTTCCATCTCATCTCTTTGTTCATTCTTTCATTCCAATTTTCCTTTTAATGCCATTTCAGTTCCTTAGAGTGAGTCAGTCCCATCAGAACTCTGTGAACTCCTGTCTGCCAAGACTCCAGTGTTTGACACCTGGGAGTTCTCTGGCTTGGATACCAAGAGATTCACCCTAGAACCAGGAACGATAATATTTGTACATTACTTCCAGTCTCTGTCTATGGTTGTCGGGTGAAACAACTTTAACACCTATCCAGCAAGGATCATGGCAGAGGTGCTCATAACATTTCCCTGGCCAACAAAGAAAAAACATCAATGTACCGAAGGCTTTATTTAAGTAAATTTCCATCAAAATTCAATTTTTTTTCACCGTCTAGAGGGAAGGGCAGGCATGACACCACCACCTATCGCACATGAGGCTGCCTCCCTATTTCAGGTTTTTTTGGTGTGTTGGGTTTTTTTTTTTGTAGAAAGATGTTGATTCCTTCATGTTGTCCTTTCTCTCTCCTTCCATTTTTCCAAAGAACAAAGTAGTGCTTTGCAATCCCTATTCAAAAAGCTTTCCCTTGATCTTTTTTTTGCAGCTCAGTAGAATCTTTTATGTTTCTGACATCGTGGCACAAAGAAGCCCTGAGATTCTTCCATCTCAATCCAATGATTAACTACAGCTTTATTTGCAATGGCTTTTGAAACCATCTTGGTGTTCGATGCCCTGTTGTTATAACCCAGACCTTTTGGTTTCCTTTCAGAAATCTCTCATTTTTTTCCTCTGTTTTGAAGATTTTTTTTATTTTGCTTTAGTGTTTCTGAAACGTCTCTTGTTCTATGTCGTCATGGTTGAGCTTGTTTCACTGCACCGTTAAAGCAGAGTGTACGTTCTGACTGCTACATTTATATATATCTTGAAGCTTAATGTATATATGAGTAGTTTGCCATGGGATAACACAGTGTAAACAGAGTAGAAACCCAGAAATCGTGACTTCTGTGTTCTCTCCATTTGAGTATTTTGTAATTTTTTTGAAATATTTGTGGACATAAATAAAACCAAGCTACACTACAGCAGCCAGGTTTTGTCTGCAAGTGGAGTGTGTCTGTTACTTGAGATGAGTGGAAGGGGGCAAGAGCATGAAAGTCTTGCCTCTTCTAACAACTGCACATTTACAGGCAAAAGCAGATCTCTCTCTTCCCTTGTTTCTCAACCCTGCTTGTCTGTTGTTAGCTAACCCTAGTGTCTAGCCTTCATACGTAGTGTTATGCTACCCTGTGTTTGTGCCTGAACTGAATTCCAATGTGCATAATTGCATTTTGTCTACTTGGGTCTAGCTTAATGCTCCAGGGAGATCCTTGCATACGTTTTCCACCCTTCACTTAGGCTATAAGCAGTCAAATTGAAAACCACGTACATTTAGGGATGTGTTAAATGCATTTGTGGCTAAAAGGGGTTCTTGTACCTGTAATGGAGTCTGACTTTGCCACTGATGTGGGTGGGGTCCAACCAGTAGTTAAAGTAGATTGAAGCATGAGCCAAAGAAGAGTGGGAGTTGAAGGGGAGCGCGGTGCCCCCAAACCCGGGAGAGGACATCTGCTGCTGTTTGCAGAGTGGGGGAGGTTGCGCTCTGTCACCTCTTTCTTGTTTAACTCATGGGCCAAGCGTGTTTGAAAACGTGCTCTGCCCGGGCCTGGGCACTGCTTGTTAACATGATCAAACACAGTCTGGCCCTGTCCATAATGGCTCCAGGAGACTGGTTTAGAGCATGAATTTTGAATGCTCTTCTAACAACGCTTTGCTTTGCTCAACCTTTGTTACAATGCAATTTGACTACAGTCGAGTTAAAACGTGTTCACAGTGTTTTTAAGTCACATGACTTCACTATCCAATCAACATTCTCTGACACCCACAAAGGGGGGGGGAACCTTTGTGAAAATTTTCAACCAAAAAAAAATAAATGCAAAAACTTTCAGTTGAAAATTCTTGGGTCCACCTCTTAGGGTGTGATTACACAGCGAAGGAAAAACCTGCCGCTGGCCTGTGCCATCCGACTCAACTCACAGAGCTCAGACTGCAGGGCTGTTTGATTGCTGTGTAGATTTCCAGACTCAGGCTGGAGCCTGGGCTCTAGGACTTTGTGGGGTGGGAGGTCCCAGATCTTGGGCCCCTGTTAGGGTGACCAGATGTCCTGATTTTATAGGGACAGTCCCGATTTTGGGGACTTTTTCTTATATATAGGCTCTTATTACCCCCCACCCCGTCCCGATTTTTCACATTTGCTGTCTGGTCACCCTAGGCCCTGTTGTCTACACAGCAATGAAACAGCCCTGCGAGCCTGAGTTGGCTGGCACGTGCCAGCTGCAGATTTTCCTTTGCTGTGTAGACATACCCTAACAGGCTTTGGACTGAGCTCCGTGACTCCAAGCTAATGGGAGCTGCGTATACTTACCTCTTCTGGAAAACAGATCCTATGTGATCTTGGTCAAACTGCTGAACTTCTACCAGTATGTGCCTGTTTCCCCTTCTGTAAAACAGGGATTATACCGTAAGGTGATCCTAAAAAAGTTGAAATGTATCTTTATTATTGAAAAGTTGCTGTGCAGAGCTAGTTTCATGATTTTAAACAGAAGAGAGGAAATGGCTCCTTGTGTTACCCCAGACTCACCGTCACGTGTGTGGCCACGACAGAGGATAAAGGGCCCCATTGCCGGGGTTTGCCTGGAGCAGACGGGGCAGCAGTTGTGGCTAAAATTGAAAGGGAAGTTAAAGCGGCCTGTTTCAAGCAGCTTTTCTACTTGCACTGTGTGGTATCTTGTAGAGGAAGGTCAGTGGCTCCTGAATGTGGTTTTCTCCTGCTGACCTGACATGCTTGCTCTGTGGTATTTATTGTGACTCCCTTTTTTTAAATTCTCTGTTCTTCATGGAACTTAGTCCAAGCTGTTCTTCCCACTTACTAAAAGGACTTTTATTGCCCTATAAATGGAACTGCCCCAGAGCATGTGTTTTTTCTTTGAGCGCTCTGACTAAGGGGGTGGAGGACTTGATATCGTGGCTGTGCTACATTCGGAAATGCAAAGCTCCGTTCTAACACCATGCCAGCTGTAAACAGCCATGTAGACCCATGTGTTCAGATGCTATCTAGGGCAGCGAATAGCCCTCTGCACCATCCGCCAGTTGCATGGAGAAATGGCTGCAGCCAGATCCTCCCTCCCTCCCTCCCTCCCCGAGTTTCTCTCTCTGACCTTCTTCCAAGACAGAAGAAATACTTCCATTGCTTGCCATAAAGTCTCCAGTCCTTATTTAGATAAAGATCATAGCCAAGATACATATAGGTGATAAAGCCACAGGAGAGAGAGAAAACAGGAAGCTGCTTTTTACAAAGGAAATTGGCTTGTGAAATATTAGTTTAATTAGCGTAAAGGGCAATAAAATCCACAACCTAGGCAAATTCTCAGTTTTCTGTTAATTTTGCTCACGGAGGGAATTAATGTGTTAATTCTCATGAAAGGTTTATTTGTATAGTGATCAGCTGCACAGCGAGTCCCAGGTGCGTAGCTGGCACACACCTCTGTTCTGGCACACATCTGACATTTGGCTGTAAAGCCAGGACAGGGGGTGGAGGTGGGGGGCTTATTTGCCTGTCTTCTCTGGAGATCCGAGATCAAACTTGGTTTAGGCCACAAATATTAAACTGAATTTGTTCATCTCAACCAGGCGCCTACTGGATTTTTGCCTGCGGCCTCAAGCCCTGTTGTGTTATGGGGCTATTGGTGGTCTCCAATAGGGGGAAGAAAGCCCCCAGGTTGAAATGACAGGCTGCGAAGTCAGAACTGAGGCGTTGAGTCAGAGCTCTCTGGCAGGAAGTTTGCACAGGGCGTGCCCACCAGTTTGATTTGGTTCTGGCTATGCCTCATTCCCAGGCTCTTCCTCTTGCCTGTGCAAAAAGGGGAATTACAGCAGCTCCCCAAGGGTTTATGAATTTGCATCGGAGGGTCTCGTATGCAAGCCAGCTGTTTTTTACATGACTGCTTTATTGAACGTATGTATCTATAGCAACTGAACCTAATGAACATTTTACATCAGCTTGAATCTTGGCTCTGCAACTGACCACATTCTATAACAGAGGTCCCCAAAATGTAGGGCGCGCCCCCTAGGCGGACATGGAGGATTGTTCTGGGGGGCATGGCTGGGGTCTGGGTCAGCCCCCATGGGGGGCAGAGAGGGAGCACCACCCAGCTCTGCTCCTGGCTTGGGACCCCGGCTCCCGTGGCAAAGCCTCAGGCCCCTTACCCCATCCATGTCCCCCAGCTCCGGTGGGGGGGGGGGCAGACCAGGGGTAAGGGGGCGCATGAGGTAAAAAGTTTGTGGACCACTGCTCTATAATAGAGAAGGGCCATCTTGGTTAACGGTATTCTGAGATTCATGCTGGTCTAGCCCTTTGTATCACAGCCTTGGTTCTAGTACAGATCTGTGAAAATGCACACCAGCCTATACAACAGGCAGATACCAGTAATTAGTTCAGGGAGCTGCATTGATAATTATTTGACTCAGACTTCCCCAAAGCTATTTTCACCCTCTCTCTCCTATTAACAAACGAAAAAGCTTTCAGCTACTGTAGGTCCGTCTTGAGAGGGTAAACTGCTAGCTTCTTGCTGATTGTTATTATTGTATTGCAGGAGCTCCGAGGAGCTCCAACGATGGAACAAAACCCCATTGTGCTAGGTGCTGTACAAACAGAACGAAAAGACGGTCCCTGCCCCAAAGATCTTACAATCTTTTGCCTTCCTTCCCAATTCCTAGTCAGACCAGACGACTACTTCCTACCCCTGCAGCTAGTGATGAGTACAAGCTCTGACGAACCTTTGGACTGGTTGAGATTTCATATGGAATTGAGCCAACAGGGTTTAATCTGGAGGATTCCAGTCTACCTGGACTGAGAGTTAGAGGTGGACATTAGTTTGCTTTAAGCTTCAGTAGGTACGTTGTTAAATGCTGATGTATCTCAGCTGGGAAATGTACAGGTTTGGCAACAAGTTTGGGTTCGGGAAGGAATATTCTATGTATTAGGCTTTTTTTAGATGTAGCCATCCGCCAATCAGGAGGAAGCAGCGGGGCGTGGCCCACCTATAGCAATCCCAGAGGCAGCTGGGCAGGAGACTCCTTCTGGAGTCCAGGGTGCAGCCTGCTTGGAACCCTGCTCATTGCTTCAGTCATTGGGAGCAGCTGTGTGCACAACTGCCCTCTGCTACTGAGTGCCCTCTTGCGCGCTGGCCACTTCGGGCACTTCATGCTGCTCCCTAGGACGGGTGGGGTCTGTGCCAGGGAAAGCAAACGGCTCACCTGGGACGGTACCTGGGCACCTGTCAAGTTTGCCTGCAGCACTTCGGTCCTGCATTTCCCGCTGGGAACACAGTGCAGGTAAATAAACCGGAGCACCTTTTCTTTATGGGTAGCCGTTCTACATAGAACACCACCCCCGGCGCAGCACAAGAATTAAACTGTAGGCCCCGCTCTGTTAGGGAGGGTGAGGAGAGCGCGTGTACGGGGGGAGTTCAGTCAGAGCCAGCATCCTGTTTTCCTTCGGGAACGGCCTAGGCCGCTCCGCCATCTTGCAGAGCGAAGGGGACGATGTGATGGCTCAAAGGGCTACAGTTGACCCCAGCAAGGAAGCGACTGGTGAGCTGGGGCACCTGGCCGCTTTCTGGCGTTGTTCTGAACGTTGGGTTCGGCCCGTGTTGCTCCAACAGGAGCTGTTTTCATAGGAGTTCTGCGATCCTCGCGTCAAGCGCGCGGGGTCACCACTGGGTCACAGACCCAAGAAACAACATTTTCAAGAAGAGGGGGTGCGGTTTTGTACTGTCCCCTCAGACCGGCTGCTTTCCTCATTTGCCCACCGCCTGGGGAAGCAAGCAAGAGCAGCCAGTCAGGGCTGCTGCAAGGCGCTCGCGTGCTCCCCTCAGGAACGGACACCCTTCCTAGGCGGGAGCAGAAAGAGCCTGGCCCCACAGCTCAGGGCTGCTCCGCTCCCTCCTCCCCCAGCCCCTCCTGTGAGCAACAAGATGGCTCCTCTGCGCCTCCCCCACCCTGCAACACCCAGCCTGGGGAGGAGGAGCGGGGAGCTGGCTGCAGGCCCCATCTCAGGCCTGGGAGTCGGGGCGCTCCTTGGAGCTGCTGGAGCAGAGGTGAGGCTGTGCGGGGGAGGGGGCAGAACTGAGGTAAAAATTGGTGGCGGGTGGAAGGAGCAGAATTGAAGGGGGGAAATGGAGGGGTGAGGATCAGACCCCTCACTTCTTCGAAACCATTTTAAGCACTGCCAGAGAGCGTAGCTCTGCAGAATCCGTATGCTTTGAGAGCTACAGTTACTGCTTCCGCCTGTAGGGCTTTCTCCATTCCTCATCCCCTGTAAGGCACAAGTGACCATAAGAGGTTTGAGAGGAGCCTTAAGAGTTTTCCCATGTCTTTGCCAGTGTCTTTTACTAGGGTAGTCTTTTACCCTAATTGTCCCCAAAACACTGCACGTATATGCTTGGAGGAAAGAGGCTTTCTGTTGCCTGGGGTTTCAGGTTGTCCTTTGCACACTGCAGCTGTGTTTCACTCTCTTTTCTGAATGCAAATGAATGAGGTTTGATTTTTGCTCATGGCGTTGGCTTTACAAAACGCATGACAGAAAACGACAGAAAACAGGCCACAAATCCCAAGCGGACAATGTAATTAGGCTGTTTGGGTTTTTTTTGGTTGTGCCCATGTCTGTAGAACTTGGGCTGCTGTGCAAAATGAACCAGTAGCTTTGCCCTACCAAATCAATTGCTCTCACATATCGTCCCTCCCTCTTATGCCTCCTTCCAAAAAAAACAAAAACAAAAAAAAAATTTTTGTTAAAAAGCAGGCAAAAATGATCATGTGTGAACTCACTCTAGCAGGCCTGGCACACCTTACCCTAGTGACTGCCACCAAAAGATTCTAGCAGACGTATCTAAGCAAGGGTTCCAAAGACTGGATTTCTGAACCAAAGCACCATGTCCTCATTGATATTATTTATGAAACATCTGGCAGATAAGGAGAGGTGGGGTGCCTCCCACAATGAGCATGATTAAAATCTAGTTTATAGTCAGATGGGACAGAGATGGCCAATCAGCAGTTTTTAAGGGAGAGTCAGTGCCTTCGGCTTACCTGAAGTGCCTTCTAAGGCTATTGGCAAGACCCGATGGCAACAGTACTGAAAACGTGCATTCTTGCAAGGAAATTCATTGCTATCTAGTTGTCCATCAAACAGGCTTTCCTCCTGCAATCAGAAACACCAGTGAGAAGCATCATCTGTAGAGGAGATGTCGAAAGTGGCTTTAGTTCTTCATATCTAGGACAACACAGGACATGCAGACTTCTTACTGAGATGGTAGTTTGTGTAAGTTGCCAGATGTTTCCCTGTGGAGCCAGAGAAGAGCTGTGAATCGTTCTTAGCAAATGGGGATTTCTCTTTCTCTCACTGCCAATCTACTCCATAGGGTGGAAACATGCAGAATTAGATATCTGTGTAGGTACTGTGATCCAAGGAGGACTGCTTTGTAAATCCGCTCTGAGAAAGTGGAAAGGTACAACAACAAAAGCACTGGAAATCTTAACAGCCTAGACAGTGAAATACAGAAAGGTGATTCCACGTTCAGAATAACCACACCCGGCGCAGGGTTGTTTAATTATCCCATGGCGAGAAAATTCCTAACACAGGAATAGGCTCAAAGGAGTGTGCAAGTCCTAAGGCACTGAGCCAAATTCAGCATTGTTCTAAGCAAGAGCAGCTCCATTGAAGAAGTGTAGATGGAGTTGCCATTATCTCTTGGCCTGCCATGTTTAGGTCAGGAGTAAAGCAGAACTCCTTGTGTACAGCACTGTGTAAATGAAAGAGGCTGCAAAAGATTTGAGCAATGGGTGACGTTACCTTCTCCAACTTTGGTTGATTGCGCTGGGAGTTGGCAGCTTCTGAAAACCGCTGTTTGATGCCATTCTTCTTCTTCATTTCTTTAAATATGTACTCGTTGCTTTCGCGCAGAGCAGCGTCGCTGGGAAGAGCCAGGCTTTGCAAGCAAGGAACGGAGCTTCTAAACTCTGCCTCGCCCCTTGCTGCCACTCCAAGGTTGGCTTTCCTGCGTTGAGGAGCTGCTGGGGTAAAATTAGGGAGCAAATTGGTGCACTAGCCTTGGGAAATATCTCTGTGTGATGGCGATGGAGCCGCGTTTCCTTTTGCCCAGGGACTTGGTTTTGTCAGAACAGACTATTAATCAGATCTGTGAGATGGAAATTTCTCTGGCATCACAGCGTGTTTAAGTGAAGCCTAATTACAAGGTCTGTGCAATTACAAGCAATGGAGTTTAATGTTCTGGGCCTGATGGTTTTTCCACAGATGTTGCGGTTTAACATGTACCTTCTGAACACTCAGATATGGATTTTTTTTTTTATTCAGGTTACATTGTCATCTCACTCTGCTGTCTCAGCCTTCTGCTCACTTCCCCTATGCCCAACCAACGTTAACTCCTTCACTTCTGGATCCTTTTTTGCAACAGACCATGCTAGGGATGGATTAATATTGACATTTTAAGATGAATCAGGAGAAAGGGGGGAACTTAATCCAGTCTTGCTTAATATAATGTACAGGATAACAAGCTTCAACCCCTGTTGTTAGTGCAACCATTTTTGTCCCTCCCTATGTGTTTGCTCTGTGACAGTGCCCCCTTGTGGGGGAGAAATAGAATAACATTAGCTGGAGGGGGAGCAGCTCAGTCAGCTAAACATCTATCTTGGAATACATGAATTCCCTAGATACACAAGTTCAAATCCCAGCAGGGTCCACTCAGCCCTGCATCCTTCAGAGATAGGAAACTGTGTGATACTCACCTTATCCATGAGCCAGAATTGTCCGTGGTCCATGTATGTGTGCACATAAGGGAGGAGGGCACAAGGACACATTTTCTGACTCCCTTTTAGCATAGGTCCATGGCACCCCCAAGTAGTCAGGAACGGAGTAGGGGCCTAGGGTCTTTGACCAGTCTCAGCCCCATTCCACTCCAGCTGTGTGCTAGGAGCTTTTGGGTCGCTCCCCTTCCTCCCTGAGGTTTCAGGGGGGAGTGGAGTTTGAGAAGCACATGGGGGCCTTACAGGAAGAAAGACTGTCGAAATGTCAGGTATTGTGACAGCCTGTAGAACTGTGGTCTGGCTGTTGTGAAGGGTCTATCTGGTGTATATACAAATCCATGTAACAGAGATGGCCCTGCTCTCAGTGCGTTTTAACTTAGCATGTTGCATGATAATATTTCAGTCCCTGGTGCCAACAGGTTATTTCTTAGAGGAGAAGAATTAGAAAGACACCCACTCTGTTGGACAAGCAGAGCCCATGTTGCAACCTCTGCTGCCATTTAGAAGTCTGTGTGTGGGAAGAATGGCGGGTGGAAGATCAAACACGGCGGATTCTAAGGGCTGGGATGAGGTTGCTGTGATCTGGCTCCCCTCTTATAGCAAAGCATTACATAATGGCCATAGTCCGGGATAGAGAAACCGGGGATCCCTGCAGGTCAGAGTCCATTGGCAGGGTAGCACGGCGGGAAGCTTGCCCTGCAGCTGCCCATGTTGTGCCTATTCTATAGATTAGCAGAGACTCCCAGTCACCAGAGCTGCTAAGCTGGCACCTCTCTAGAAGCGTTACAGTCTCACAAATTGCAATTTAACAAATAAATACATTGGCTGTAACGGGCTCTTGGTGAATTCTCATTTCTACAGCTTGACGCTATTCATGATCCTATGCTATTTCTCAGTCTGTTATCCTTGGTTCTCTTGTTGGAGCTGCAGCCCTGGGTTATATACAACAGGAGAGTTCAGAAGCCTTGAAATCAGCGGGTGGAAGTCTGTTCTCACGGTCTTCCAGCAGGGGGCTGCCTTAGGCCTGGTCTAAAATTTAAAGTTTTACCAGTGTAACTATATGGTCTGACTTGAGGCACAGCCTCCCTAGTCTGGAAGCACTGATACTGATATAGGGGTGACTTAGCCTGGTATAGATGTTCCCGTTCCTGTATGTGAATAGCTAGACTGCCCTAAAACTCCTTTTCTCCTAGTAGAACTGCACCCGTGCTGACAGGAGTTGTACCTCTTTAACTATACTGATATGCTAAAGCAGGACAACTTTCTAGTGTAGACAAGTCCTTAAACCAAGCCAGCAAAAGAGCACAAGTCACCAGCGTCTCTCTCTGCACTTTGTCTACAGCTCCTCAGCCCATGACTAGTTGGAACGTCGGATCTGAGTGATGACGGTTTGTGCAGGCACGTCCCTGCCCCGAGTCTGTGCTCTAGATGAGTGTGTTTGTAGTGTGGTGGGAACATAATGTGCTGTGTCAAGACAAAAGGGTTACAAATATTAAGGTTTCCCCCAAGACAAACTCGCGCCTGGATGCCTTGTAAACAGCCTTGTACAGTAGATACAGGGTTCATCTTTGTGGTGCTGGAATTCATGTCCACTTGGTCACCATGATAACCCTCAGCACGTTGGCTTTAAGGGGAGTTGTCCTATGCTCCTTGTATTGAGTCATGTGCTTCTTCCCCCTGTGCCCATCCGGGTGGTGGGGCCACATGGCCCAGCCTACAGCACTGCCTCCACTCAGGCATGTGAACAGTGCAGAGAAAATCACGGGACAAAGGCAGCTCTCAGGCAAGCTTCCTCCAGTGTTCTTGTCCCAAATTTCCCAGCTCCTCTCCTGAACTCTCATGTGCTCATTGTGTGGCTGCTGTCCCCATCCCCAGAGGTGGCTGCATTTCAGCGATAAGTGGCTTTCCACTCAGTTCATTTGTCAAGCATCTTGAGGTCCCGAGGGATGTAATACACCGTGTAAATGTAAGAGATTAGGCCAGCTCTTCAGCGGGTGTCAGTCTGCATTGGCGTGCCAGTAGAGCCGTGACACTTCATAGCTGCTGAGAATCTGGTCCATTCCGTGGTGTTTGTATATGTGTCAATTCTCAGCTAGCACGGGGATAGAAATACCAAAGTATGCCTACAGAACATCCTTGCACTGGGAGGCCAGCTTCTTGGGACATGGTAGGTCTCGTGCTGCTCTTTGATGGGGTGATGCTGCTTTCACCGTGGACATCACCTTGCTGCGTACATGCTGGGAACAACTACATGCGATCTAGACCACGGCAAACTCATAGTCTGACCTTGGGGTTTTCCTTCCCCTTCTCTTGTCTAATGTTAAGCTTCCCAGTCTAGTTAGTTTCTTCCAGAGATGATACCTAGTGGCTGGGAACTACTGGGAGAAGCTGCTATAGAAACACCTTCATCTAAATGTAAATGTTGCTGCCCTGCCTCGGGCTGGCTTTAAAAGGCTTTTTCCTTGGGAAGTGGCTACAAGGTAATGGCCCCAATCCATTTTATTCATATCAAGCCAAAGGTCTTTTAAATGTTTATTTGAAATGTATTGTTCTAGGGTGACAGGGCCACACTCATTTCTGAAGCGGGAGCCTCGGAGGCAGTGACAAATAGGGAGCGGAAAGGGGAGGGAAGGAGGAGAAACTGCAGACGTCCGGTTCAGGCATGTTATCATTTCTGCCATAAAGCAATGTCTCTGGGTTGCGGGTGCCAGGAGTAGGGGCTGTGCATATGAGGGGGTGGTGGCATGGAACCTATTTGCATGGAATAGAGCATGGTGTCCCCTCTGCGCTCCTCTCCTTGCAGTGAGGCAGCCTGAGAAATCTCTTGGCACTTCAGGGGACTGAAGAAAAGCATCCAGTTCAGAGTGCTTGTGTGACACCAGTGGGAGTTGCTCTGAGTGATTTTATTGCTGGCAAAAGGCGCTAGAGTGAAAGTTCTGGAAAACTCACTCCCTTGTATGCGCAGAACAGATAACCAGCTCGGGGCCGGGTCAACTTGCATTTCTCCGTCACTGCTCTACCAATGTGCCTCAAACCTCTCCTGGGTTGAAACCTGTCCTATGGGTACGGCCAATCTTTGGCCTTTGTGCTTAGAATTGCCAATTAAGGCGCCGTTGAGTTACGAACACCTATTCACTAGGAGCTGGTTCTAGACCACTGGTTCATTTTACACAGAACACTGTACCAACCTGGG
Source organism: Chrysemys picta bellii (assembly GCF_011386835.1). Taxonomy (NCBI): domain Eukaryota; kingdom Metazoa; phylum Chordata; order Testudines; family Emydidae; genus Chrysemys; species Chrysemys picta. Next base: position 9,807,953 of record NC_088811.1, on the reverse strand, counting down.
GATCTTTCGTAACCTGGGCGAGGCTAGAACGTAGTGGTGAAAGGCCCCAGTACCAATGCCTTGGTCCGTCCCAGGTGGATTATAAGGCTGCCTCTAAGAGGAAACTGTATTTTGTGCCGTTGTAGAAAAGTTTGCTGCAGAATTGAGCACTGGTGTGCCTCAGAAATCGGAGGGCCTGGCTTGATTTAGAGCCAGCTTTCTGCAGAGGACCTCCAAGATCAACATAAACCCGATTAAAGACCCTGATTAACGCTGGTTGCTGCCTTGTAGGTGGAGATCGTAATTTGCACATGCCCAGGATGGTGTGATTATATTCAGAGTAATGAGACCTCTCCCGTCCATGAACTTATTCTGACATGAGTCACGATCATGGCCACAGTTGTATGCAGACCAATAAACCAGGGTGCAGAACCCATTCCACCTTCGGGGGAGGGGGGGCATCTTCCATCCTGTGGCTGCTTTGTCCAAAACTTACCTTAGCCTAAGACTTCAGGAACGGCAACCCATTGTGGGGCACTGGGTTTGACCAGGGTTGGGAAATTAAATGTTCCCTGCCACCTCACCTGGAGCATCTCCTAAAGCCATCCTGCCTGGGAGAGAATTGCCACCAGTAGCAGAAGGCCTCTAGGCCCAGAGACAGTTTCTCGTAGACAAACCACAAATCAGAGGGAAAGGACTAGAGTCCCATCTCCATGATAAATGTGGAGTTACTCTGCGTTATGTCATGTTTACATCAGCCCAGCTGAGAGCAGAATGTGGCCCAAGGAGCACGCTAGAAGCTAGATCTTTCTCAACATGCTCTTGCTTTTAAACAAAGCTGGGGATTTATGAACAGTGAGAGACATCCTTCCCCCCTCAGACTCCAGCCATTCACATAGATTATTCACTCCTTCTCTTAGACCTCTGGCAAGGAGCCAGTATCTGATGGCAAAGAGGGGAAGCATGAGTCTTGTTCCCCTGATCAGAACACTAGCCTGTAAAGCCTCATTGCAATGGTCCATTTTTTCTTGGCCTTTGGAAACAAGTGCCAAAGCGAGGCCTAGTTAATATAAGGCCACCAACATAATCCACTTCACTTAGAGGACCCATTGCTCTGCAGGCCAATCAACAAAGATTCTACATCTTCCACTGCTTCCTGCTCTAGAGCCAGTGTCTGTCTAGGAGCAGAGCTCTGGGGGGTTGGGGTTGGAGGATTGTAGTGGGGCGTGGTGGGGTGTGTGGTTACTGAACGGGTTGGCTTTAGTGATCTGAGCATCTGGTCAGAAAAAAAGTTGGACTCCCTGGAATCAGAGGTTCAAATTCCAACAGAGTCAATTCCTTTCCATGACAGGTAAATGGAGTTTGACCTAGGAGGTGTTATTTACTCCTCCTCATAACACAAGAACTAGGGGTCACCAAATGAAATTAATGGACAGTGGGTTTAAAACAAACAAAGGGAAGTATTTCGTCACACAAATAGTCAACCTGTGGAACTCCTTGCCAGAGGATGTTGTGAAGGCCAAGACTATAACGGTTGAAAAAAATGGGTAAATTCATGGGAGATAGCCATTGATGGACCTATTAGCCAGGATGGGCAGGGATGGTGTCCCTAGCCTCTGTTTGCCAGGAGCTGGGAATAGGTGACAGGGCATGGATCACCTGATGATTACCTGTTCTGTTCATTCCCTCTGGGGCACTTGGCATTGGCCACTGTCGGAAGACAGGATACTGGACTAGATGGACCTTTGGTCTGACCAGGAGTGAAAGTAACGTAACAGACTTATTGGTACACAGGGCAGCCGGGGTCCTGGGCAAGGGGGGGGGTGCCTCTAGGCGCTGGGAAGGAGTGGGACCTCAGGCGGAAAGTGGGGGCTGGGGCCAGACTTCCCCAGCCAGCCCTTCAGTGCTGCCTGGCCCACTCCGGTGGTGATTTAAAGGGCTCTGGCTGCTGGTGCGGTAGCAGCAGCAGAGGCCAGGAGCCCTGGGCCCTTTAAATCGCCGCTGGAGCCCCAGGGTATCGGCGGCGGCCGGGAGCTCCGGGGGCAATTTAAAGGGCCCAGGGGCTCTGGCCGCTGGCACAGCAGGGGCGGCCAGGAGCCCTGGGCCCTTTAAATCACCGCCGGAGCCCAAGGGTAGTGGTGGCGGTAGCTGGGAGCCCTGGGGCAGCTGCCCCTTTTGCCTCCCCCTCCCACCATCAGCAGCCCTGCCAGTACGGTCAGCTGTGTACCGGCAGCCACTTTCTTACCAGTATGCCATAGTGGACCATACCGGCTTACTTTCACCTCTGGGTCTGACCCAGTATGGCTATTCTTATGTTCTTATTCTGTGGGGTCCTTCAGATGAGAGCTTAAAAACTAAGGTCCTGTTTCCTAAGCATGGAAGATCACAGAGCATTTTGTCCTTGGCCAAGGTTCTCCTTCCTCACCTGTGTTGTGTAGTGTGCTGTGTAACAGTTGTCTGCTGCTGGTCCAGCCCCGAGCTGGCTGTAATTCACTGGTGTCTTACATGTGTAGGGTTCTGTGAAAGTATTTCAGGTTCCTTTGTGGTGAAAGCCACAGGTGAAATAGTCTCACTTCTTTTTCTGCTGCAGGTTTGATCAGTGCAATAAGCAGGATGCTGGATATGCCACGAGATCCAGAGCAATCCTACTACCTTTGCCTAAGATGAGAGAAGAGAGACGGAGAGAGCAAGCATTTAAACATTGCTACAGCTGAGGGCAAGAGAGCCCAGCCAACCACACTTTATCCAGATTCTGGAAAGGACTGAAGGTCACAGAGGGAAGGAAGTCTAGGAATGAAATGGGAAATCAGATCAGCAGTTGCTAGGCTTAAGCTATCTGTTTCCTTAATTCACGCCATATTCCACCTCAGAGCACGAACACTGCACAGTGTCTCTGGCTGAGAGCCATGCGCACCAGGCCTTGTAGGCACTGTGGTTGTTTGGCCTGGACTTTCATTTCAGGATGAATCTTAGTGACACGCCTGAGACAGTGAGCAGGTAATAGGCAAGTCCCAAGTGGGGCAGGTACTGTACCAATTTCCCCAACTCTGCTGATGCACCTCAATCACTGCAATGCTGTCTGCTACGCCTGATCCAGAACTCTCTCCAGCATTCACCGGTCATGCCAATTCACTGAGCTGAATTGTGAAAGGTAGGAGAATCCCGTAGAGCTTGAGATAATAGTCTAGCTGGGTAGAGCAGAGGACTGGGAACTAGGACTCCTGGACAGCATTAGGAGGGGAGCATGGTCTCACTGGATATAGCCAGGAACAGGGAACAGGCCGCCTACATTCTGCTCTCTGTCTGTTCCCCCATCTGTACAGTGGGAATAGTGCTACTGACCTTCCTTGTAAAGCGCTAAGCGATCTACTGATGAAAAGCCTTATGTGAGAGCTAGGGATGATGACGATGACTTGTTTCAGCATGGTGAGGCTGAATTCATTCAAGTGATTTTGAGACCCTTACATTTATTTCTAGGTGCGGTAGGAGACTATTTAGAGTCACGAGTGATTTTAGCCAGGGTTTGGACCCAGACCTCCAGCAGTAAAAAGTCTTTACTGTTAGCCCAGTGTACTCTCATAGGACTCTCGGTGCAAAGTCATGTCAATTGTGGTGGGACGTCCATTGTCATCTGGCATACAGACTCCCTGGAATCACAGGTTCCAGTTCCAGCAGAGTCCACTTTTTTCCATGACCGGTCAATTGAGTTCATTGTGTGAGGGTCCTTCGCCATTGTCTCAGTAAGATGAGGATTTGCCATGCTGGGATTCTAATACCATTGGCCAATCAAGGCTGATGGAGCCAGTGCCTGGTTGGAGTGTTACCACTGACTTCAGTGAGAGTCTTTAGGCCCGTACTGACTGCTTCCCACCCTGGCGTGTAACAACCAAATCTCTACTAGTGTGCAGACTTCAGTGGGTGCCCTCCTTGTATTTGCTAGTGCTTCTAGTGCCGAGAGCTGCACTTAGTATTTAGTCTGGTGGTACCAAAACCTAGAGTTTCAGAGGAAGATGAAAAATGAAGCCCTCGGTGCTCCTGACCAATCTGCAATGCCATGTGAGAGCTTGGGCCAGATTCTGCTCTTGGTTACACCAGTGTAAAACCGGAGCAGCGCCATTGGAGTAAATAGTGAGACTGGATTTATAATGGTGTAACTGAGAAGACAATTCCCGCCTCCCTCCTCTTCTTCCCCCCTCCTCCCCGCCAGTTGTGTCTACTTATTGTCAGCTCCTTGGGTCAGGGACCACCTTTTGGCTCTGTGTTTGTACAGCACCTGGCCCCAATGTGGTCCTGGCCCAGGACTGGGGCTCTTAGGTAGGACTGCAATATGAATCATAGAGATGAGCCCTAGCTGTAAAGTTCAGGGGGGCTCGGATCTGGGTTTGGACTCTGGGCCCATTGCTCACTGTCTGTCAGAACTTTACAATAACCAAAACCCCTCTAAGACCGCCATGCTAAGCACTGGGGAAATGATCATGTTGAGGCTTAATGCTGCCCTCTCGTGCATGTGCATTCACCAGCCTTTAATTACACCGTAACATGCTATTAGTCCAACAATACAGTGCAATACCAGATAGATTTCCTACAAACAGAGAGGCACACGTGTAGCATCTTCTCCTGTGCTCATCTGCGTATGCCAGCCTGAGTTCGAGTCACCTGTAGCAGGCTTTCTCCAACGTTGGGGCCTGGATTATTTCTGGTCAGGGCCTGGGACTCTTGTGTGACTGTGGTTTTAGTTTACAATCTTGAAAATAAGAAGATGCAGATGACTGTCCGGGATCCCCTGCATGGATTTCCACACCCAGCTGGGCTGCAGGAACTCAGCAGCGCTTCTGACCACTGGAGTACTCTCCTACTCCACTCTCAGTGCCTCCTCTGCGCCCCAAGTCCACATGGAGATGCCTCATGCCTTGCTGTCAGGGAGGGGAAGGGGAGAGAACAGGGTGGGAGCCAAAGGAAGAGCAGGATGGGGGAAGAAGACGACTCAAGAGAGAACAGGTCACAGATCGGGCAACAGGCAGGGCATTTTGGGACTCCCTTTCAGTCCCTCTCCACCACCCACTCGCCACCTGCTCACCTAGGGAGATCTGCAGTTTAAGGTCAGTCTTTCCCTATCTGGGTAAGCTCCGTGCACTGAAACAATGTCTCACCCGTGCAGCGAGGTCAAGGTTATTCTTCCTGGTATTCCAGCAGCGGATGATCTGGAGGAATGTCGCCTCCCACCCACCAAAGAGTGGGGCCTGCGTGAAAGGGCAGTTTTCTCTCAGGAGAGGGACTGGCTTTCCTGGGTGTGTCGAGTCTGTATCATCTCAATAGGTCCCCAGGCTTGCACATGTTCGCTATCGTCCAACGAGGCTGGCACAGCAGGTTTAGTTTTGGGCAGAGGACATTCGTTGGTGGGTCTGAGTGACTGTGAAGTTTTGGTTCCATCTGCGTGCAACGCATATAAGTGCTTGGGCAGCTGTGTCCCCATGAGAACAGCGCCTCCCTTGCTGTCTGACTCTAGCAATGCTGACGTTTGTCCCGGCACGTAGTTGCCAGTGCCCCACCAGAAGATTGCTGTAGGTCAGTTGTTTTCAACCTGTGGTCCCCGGACTCCTGGGCCTCTGCAGATTCTGTCTAAGGGGTCCGCAAAAGGTGATTCTGAAAATCAAGTTTCAGATCCCGGAAAAGGCATTCCATTTTTTCTGATCAATCGAAACTATGTGACTGCCCCCACCTACAGGTCAAAACCCAGAAGTGGTGGTGTTACCATCGAAGCCCACAGTTTAGCGCCCTTTCTCACACTCCATCAAATGCCAGACCGAGCACGTGCAACATTTATAGTGGAATTCTATTCAGTCAGTTTTCAGTCTGACTTCTATGGCAGGGGTCTGGGACCACGGGTTGAATTTTCAAAGGGGTCCAGACCTGCATTCGAAATTTTGTAGGGGGTCCGCAAATGAAAAAAGGTTGAAAACCACTGCTGTACTGGAGGTGGACTGTCCCCTTGAATGCTGGATGATGTTCCAAAATGTGTCCAGTAGATGGCAGCAGATACTTGCTAAAGGGACCTAGCCCCAAATCCTGAGTGTTTCTCCACCGAGAGAGTTATAGAGATTGGGACGAACAGAAACACTTGTTTGAAAACAGTAAGAGTGAAAAAGCAAGACCCCCCCCCCCCCCCAGTTACTGACAAATGGGCATTACCATTGCAAGTGAGGATAGGGATGTGATAGCAGATGGCTTGTCTGCTCTGTGCATGCAATGAAGCAGCCGTCGCACCTTTTGTAAAAGATGAAGCTTATTCTGGTGTCCTTGTGCCCCCTTTCTCCTCCACTCCTTTCCCATCGCCCCTCACTGGTGTGCAGTGGCCCACTGCCCAGAGGTTGCTGCATCATACTGGTGTCCTATGTATGCTGTATAGATGTAAAGAGCTTTGGGATGAAAGGGGGAAGCAATAATTTACTATGAGGAGGGGAGGACCTAGCTGATCTTCAAGCCTTGAGAAATGAAAAATATCTCTAAGTGAGGGGGCACCAGTGGGGGCATGGCTGGTACTAGTGCTAACTCAAGTACAGCTTTGAGCTGTCTGCCAGTGAGGATAACCTGGCAGTCTGTGATCCTGAGATTTCTCCTGAGCATACGCTGTCCACTACATAGTCTAGCTGTCTAAGCCCAAATCCCTTATAGTCAGGTCTCTGACTGTTAAAAAACCCCTCACTCTGGTGACCCTCCCGAGGCCCCCTGTATCTGGAAACGGAGCATGGTGTATGCCTGGCTGGGTGTGTTCAGAGCATCCTGGCTGATGGATGGGTTTTTTTCCTCCTTTGCTTATGCTACTAGTGAGTTTGCTCTGAAAGGCAAGTGTAAACATGGCATCATGGGACTCTGCGTGTATCATCCGTGACCCTGGCACAAATGTCCTCACCAGTAGGGGGGCACTTTGTTCTTGAGATTTTGTTATGGAAAACATGCAGCAAAACAAGAGGTAGGGCTGTCCAGCAGTTAAGAGAAGGGGATTGGTTGGGGGTCCATTCCTGAATCTTGACTGGCTGTCTCACTCCACCTCCATTGCCTCAGTTTCCCTATCTGGGTGTTACACTTTTGATGCCCTGGCATGGGAAGCATGATACATCAACATAGAGTAGCTGCCCTTGAAGATGCTTTCCTTTCTCTGTTTAGATGGCCTCTATTCTAGGCTCGCTGACAAACTTCAGAAATACCTAAGCTGTACAACAATATTTAACCCCCTGCAACAGAATAAACATCTGGGGATGGTGGGAATTTTCCCAGGCCTCCCAACTTGCTGTTTCTATTGACATAGCCTTTTTAGTATTCACGTGGCTTGGAGTCTGGAATCTAGCAAGTTCTCAGGTTTCTGTGGGTTACAGTCTGAAATGAATGTTATGCGTTAAGCCAAATACATGGCAGTGATCAACAGCTATTGTCAGGCATTATCAGTCCAATAAGGCCTGGTGTTCTTTGAATTGACAGAGGAAGCCAAACATTGGGCTTTAGTACTGAGATAAAGCTTTGGACCTTTCCTGATGCTCCTCCCTCTTTTGCCACAATGAAGGCAAACTTTTTGGGGGATGAGCTGTATTCTGAGCTACATCACAGGAGAGTTTAACGCGTCCCAACTGGGCATAACTATCATTATGATGAATTTTAAATGGTGGTTTCCAAGCTAGTGCATAAAATTACTTTATCTGGGCAGTAGGGGGCACTAGTGGTCCATGTCAGAGGCTGCGGTGTGTAAGACCCCTGTATAAAGAGCAGACATTGTGCTGGGACTTGAGGAGTACAACTCAAATCTGCAAGAGTCAGGAAAGGCAGACAGAGGACTCCTGCTAACCCAGCCAAGCTGTACAGCACCCCAAACCCAGCAATAACTAGATCCAACAAGGAGCAGGCTAAGGTCAGAGTTTCAGGTCCTGCTTTTTCAGAAGGAAGGCAGGACGGCTGAGAGATGTTCCGGCTTCCGATGTCGGTGGCATGAATATCCAGTTTAGGTCAATGTCTAGCTATGCTGATAGGCTCCAAGGACCCTTGAGAGCATGGACCACAAATGTCATAATAGCAAAGGAAGGACCTGGCCTTTGCGTTGGGGGCAATGGGTGTGGGGGTATATGTGTGTGTGGGAGTATGCCCATGACGTATGAGAAGTGGGGGCCTGGGCTCGGAAGTGGGGAGGGGAGCTGTGCTCTGGAAAAGGCTATCTTATTTTCTTTGGGGTGGGTATTTTCTTTATAGTAAGTCTAACTGTGTAAATCCATTGGACAGCTTCGGCCCCCTGTTCTGTGGCGGAGCTGCGGTGCTGTTCCCTTGAAACCGCTGGAACACTAAGTCTAGCGCTGGGGGCCTCGTCTCAATGGCCTGATCTGGATCCAGACTGAACTTCACGGTTTAGGGACAAGTAGACGGGTCCTGACCTAGTTCCGGCCCAACTCTGACAGGGGCTCGGCTGTTCCCGGGGGAATGACAGCAGGCCGCATGTGAGGAGCCAGATCAATCTCAAAAGCCAGGAAATTCCAAGCTGGGGCTGAGGTTACTGTAAATCCTTGGCACGGGTTCTTCCCCGCCTCATCTCCCTGCATAGCGACAAGTTCAAGTTGCAGTGTCAGCTCAGAGCGTCAACAGTAACTGAATTTCATGGCCATCTGCTGTACCTGGCAGTGAGGGGTAAGGGCAGTGGGAGGAGACCACGTGTAATATGGAATGATCCTGTGCGCTTATCTAGCACTTTTCACTTCAGAAAGGTGCTTACGGTGAGGTTGTGGGTAGCTGGAAATTGATACCTTTTGGTTTAAAGTAGTTATTAATTAATACATTACCTAACATGGCTAATTACCACCTTAATCGCTTTACCCTATGCCTGTCTGTTTCTTAGCCTGGCAACTCTCTGAGGCAGGGACTTTCCTATGTCTAGAAAGCACACCGTGCATTGTGGGTGTTGCTGAAAAAACAATAATAATAATAATGAGGAAATTGAGGTGAAAAGGCTAAATGACTTGCCTGAGGTCCCTCAGTGAGTCAGTGGCAGAGCTGGGAATAAAGGTCAGGGCTCCTATTTCTTGCCTTGTCCACTGGGCTGCATTTCTTCGTGTGTCTATGTATAAATGTACAATATATTTGAGTGTTTGTATCGATACATTTAGTTTGTGTGTGTGAATTCACACACTTCCGTAGGGGGTCTGGTCTGGATGCTGAATTCAAATTCAACCATCTTTCTTCCATCCCCCAAAAGAGTTCTCTCGATCCAGCCAATCCCTTTTTGACAGCACTCTGGATTCCTCAACCCATTCCGTTAGAGAGCTGAGGATTAGTAGGGGTCATGCTCAGGGCTTGCCCCACAGACGTCTGATCTGGGCTCCCTCCCGCAAAGCTATTTCAACTGGAGCAAACAGGCTCTGTCCCCTTAGGTGTCAGCGCATGGACTGTGCTGCGTGGCCGTGTGGTAGTACCAAGGAAAGAGACCAGCTTCCGCATGCCTTGGTTTTCCCTTAGAGACTAACAAATTTATTAGAGCATAAGCTTTCGTGGACTACAGCCCACTTCTTCGGATGCAAGTGGGCTGTAGTCCATGAAAGCTTATGCTCTAATAAATTTGTTAGTCGCTAAGGTGCCACAAGTACTCCTGTTCTTTTTGCGGATACAGACTAACACGGCTGCTACTCTGAAACTTGGTTTTCCCTGCCGCCCTACTCGGCCCAGGCGCACCATGCAACCTGCACAGCGGTGCTGCTTACGTCGGGGCAGCTGGGTCGCTGACCCTCTTGGAATAACGAGAAAATTAACACAGCCTCCAAGAACTTTTTTACTCCCCTCTTTATTTGCCAGTCACAGTTACTCCTTTCCAGCACGGCTCTTAGACAAATGGAACCTGTGCCCCAGAGGGTATAGGGCCCGTTCCAGTAGAGCACGGCAAAGCACCAGCGGGCTTCACTGAACAGCCCAGCAGCCACGGCAGAGGTTGGAGAGGCACTTTCTAGTGTCCTTTAATAAATGATCACAAGTCAGGCTAAGGCAGATCAGTGCCCCAGCTGCAACTTCACACTAGAGCCACCACGGACCCTGCCGGAGAGAAATCTGATCATTGAACCTTCGATTAAACTGCAGCATTATGAGCCCCTGCTCCCCAACCCCAGCGAATGAATACGGACATACCCCGGAAAGGCAGAAGGAGCACATGTGAAGTAGCGTGTTGGAGCTGGGACCTGATCAAGACAGCCAAGCCCAGTAGAGGTCATGGCAAACCTCCCTCCAGGGTTGCAGCCAAAGGCCATCCTGGAAGTGCTAATACCCACTTTATAGCCGCAAAGGCCAGCCACGCCCCTGGCCAGCAGCTGCTAACTCTTCATATTTTGCATAGCGCATGTGTGGAGGAGTCAGGGTGTGCCAGATATTTTTAGGCGTAACAGGAGCCAGCCATGAAGTGCCAGATAAGAGGCATCAGAGGTAATCTCTCAATGAGGGTTCTTCCCTTCAGCAGTGATGGGTACTTCTAACTCTCCCCTGCGTGCTGGGAGAGAAGGGATTGGGTGGCTCTGGGGAAGGCTGGAGTGGCATCAAGAGCCTGACAGTTCTCAGGTTACTGGTTCAAAACTGGCCCTGATCAGTAGTTAGTATCCGATGACTCTCTTGGGTCTTCTGTGTGAAATAAGTGGTGCTCTGGAACCAGTTTTCGTCTGAATGGTTATATTATCCTATGTTGTTATCTATTCTACATTATCAGTTGGGGACTGGACTAGATGACATCTCAAGGTCTCTTCCAGTCCTACGATTCTATGGTTACAGTAGTGCTGATGGCCCCGTTGTGCCATGCATCATGCAAACAAGGCACAGAGATGACAGTCCTTGCCCCAGGGAGTTTACCATCTACAATGGGTTTCAGGTCATTGCTGGCCTTGTTCTGAGTGGGTAATTGCCCCCATCACAAAAAAAATGCCATCCCGATGGGTCCTTCCTGGCAGCCTCAGCAAAGAGGCCGAGACTGTGTGTCTGGTTGAGAATGAACCCCCGCCCGTCCGCTAGAAGTGGACTGTCCAGCTCAGGGTGGTAGCCCATTGGCAGGGTGGTGTGTGGTGGATGTTTATATTGCTGCTGCCTTTGCTAGTCCCTGCTTTGTAGGTAGAGGTCTTTACTTTCTAGGGTCATCTGTCTGGCACCTTTCACATCATTGCATTCATTTAAAAATCCTGGGAGAGAATGTAACTGGGCAATTCTCTTTCCCCTGCCCCCTGACAAGTCACACTCCTGAGCTATTCTGCGTGGACTATTAGGACATGACTAACAGGACTTATTGGAGGTATAAAACTTTCCCGGCAGTATGGCCTGAGAGGAGCTATCATGTGCCAGGACTAGGGACTCTCTGGGAAACAGGCGGGCAGTAGCAGCTTTGCACAAGCACTTCCTTTGGGAACTACCTTGTAGCCAGGGGAGCAATTGAGGAATTTGATGGGGTAGCTGGTGTTTGGTTCATTGTCGTTTGGCCTGAACAGCACAACATGACAATCTGAATCCCAGCCTGGCATAAGTATGTGCAACCCCACAGAAGCCAATGGGGATCCACTTGCTTAACCCAGGGATGAATTTTAGCCCAGCGGGCTAGGAACAAAGCATCTTCACCGGCCGTGGTGTGGAATAGCAGCCAGCAGTAACTCCTGCTCGCCAGCCCAGCCAAGTATTCAGAACAGTCGGAGCCATGCTCTTTGGTATTTAACTTCCCGTCTGCTAAGGGGCTGGGTTTGTCAAATGAGAAGAGAAGAGACTCCTGGCCCTTTCCCAGCATGTGCCCAGCACCCAGCTGATGGCTCTTCAACTTTTATTTTTAACCCTCCTTGGGGAGCAGGTGAAGAATGAAACTTCCTCAAATGGTGGAGCCTGTGGTTTCTTCCCTCAAGCTGCAACCTGTTCCACTGGCAGAGGTGGCTCGACCTGAGCTCCATCCTCGCTTGCAAATTGCTCGTTGGATGTCTCCCTGACTGAGCCGCTCTGCAAGGCCTCGCGAGGAGTGGCTCGCTCAGCCCACATGGCCAAACCCATTCCAGCACCGGGGACCGACTTATCCGTGTCACTCTGATGAACGCTTGTGGCTGAACTTTAAGATTTATGGTTACCTTCCTCCACTCCCACTTCTCGGAGCTGGAAGGTCAGAAGTTTAAATCCTGCTCTCAGCAGATCTTGACTTGTTAGCAGGTCCCCAGCGCCACCTGTGCTACTTGCATTCCAGTGGCTTCCTTCCAAGTGAGCCTTCTAGAACTCGGGCGAACAGTCCTGGCCTCCCAGCTCTATGCAGGCATCGTCCCTCATAGCTTGGAGGCTTTCTGCCACACCTTGGCACTGTGGGATGCTCTGGGAAAGAGATTCTCTCTCTGGACTCTGACACCCACCCATCAGCAACTCAGCTCTACGCGTCAATGCTACTGGAGAGTTGCCTTGTTACCTTGGCCACAGTCTGTCTCCCAGCAGCTCTTGGCTAATGCACATTGGGAAGATCTAAAAAGTGCCGGGTGCCACTTGCTGGCCAAAGGGCATTTGTTCATGTTGGGAGTGAGGTGGTTTGGTAACATGTTTATATAGAGAGTTTATCAGATCAGCTTTTTAGTTTGCATAAAAGTGGTGTCTTTATTTCTTTGGCACTTATCTGCTCCTGCAGTCTGCCCCGCTCCTCAGCTGAAGTCGTCATCATCTCTTTTGATGCATATTTTACTGTGAATATAGTGCTTATGCAATCCGCCGGTTTGAGAACTCCAGAGACTGAAGTCCTGCTTACTCACAGATCAGGGCCAGCCATGTTTCTCCATATACACCTCTACCCTGATATAATGCAATCTGATATAACACGAATTCGGCTATAACGCGGTAAAGCAGCACTCCGGGGGGGAGGGGCTGCGCACTCTGGCGGATCAAAGCAAGTTTGATATAACGCGGTTTCACCTATAATGCGGTAAGATTTTTTGGTTCCTGAGGACAGCGTTATATAGGGGTAGAGGTGTATGAACGATCCTATACTTTCAAGAGTGAATTCCTTATTTTAGATTTAAGGAAAACAAGAAAGAGCAAAAAACTAATTCTCATGGGGAGAGAGCACAGGGTGTGTTGTCTAAATCCCTTAGAAATGTAACAGTGCAGTACAGAAGAAGCAAAGCCTTAACTGTTACTGTACAGACCTACCTATCCTTTGGTCAGCAACAGTGCATAGATGTAGAGGTGGATATAGGTGATTAAGCAGATATAGCTGGTTAATCTGCCCAGTGAAGAGATGACACCTAGGGCTTGTCTACAGAGGGAAATTGACCAGAACTCTATTCCAGGAGAGCTCTCCGTGCTGATGTGTTATTCCAGAACAAAAGTCACTTTTATTCCAGCATAAAAAATCTTGCAATCTCCAGTAACGATAAATTCTGTGCTGATTCCTTCAAGACTTGCATTTTCCTCCATTGCTTAATTATTTATCTTAATCCACGCTCCCCCCATGACAAAAAGGAGCCCATTTATTTCCATAAAAGTCCAGGGGACAGCACAGTGAAATTTACTTTGTAGCTAAAAATCTTCCATAAAATTGTTTGCAAGACAGTCAGCAATTAAGCTATGTGCTTTGCCCTCCGCAGACTTTGTCTGGCTCCTCTGATTTTAATACCAGAAAAATGTGTCTCTGACTCTCCTAGGACAGTGACTGGGTTTTTCTTTCTAGAAAATGGCACATTCAGAGAGGTGAAGCAGGGTGTGTTTTGAGTGTGGGTCCCTGACTGTTATCAGGATGGCCTCTATCTTAATTCCCCCATGTCCATTATTCTCTCACTTGCCCTCTCCTGTGCACTGAAAGAGGGTACAGATGGATATATTGAGCTGAGGCTTGTTTCTTGCTCTGTGGTCTGTCCTGTATCCACCCACCGTGTGTTTCTTTTGTAGGAGGTGGAGCAAATAATTCACAAATATATATGAAAGTTTGTGCATCATGTTGCTGTTGTTCACCCAGTTCTAGTTAATATCCCTGCTCCTATGGAAAGAGCCAGGGACTCTCAAAGAGGAAGGATGGGGATAGGGCACTGGGCTGAAACTTAGGAGATATGGATTCAGTTCCTGACTCTGCCACAAACTCCCTGTATGACCTTGGGCATGTCACGTAATCTGTCTGTGCTTCAAGTTTCCTTGCCTGTAAAATAGGGGTAATAGGAAATCCTTTGTCTCGTCTGTTGAGATTGTCTTTGGGGCAAGGGCTCTTACTCAGTGTGTTTGCAGTGCCCAGCAGGTTGGAGCCCTGATCTTGGTTGGACCCTCTAGGCATTACCGTAATATAGATAATTTCCTGCTCATGAGTGCACATCAGGACCTTTGCTTTACTTCTCCTCTAAATGCCAGCTAGCATGCAATGGGGTCATCTGAACCCCAGCGTACATGTGGGTGGTAACTTAAGGGCAGTCTCACCCCAGTTCTGTCGGTCTATGGTACTCATTACCACTGTATCTGACCACCTTACAATCTTGAATGTATTAATTATCCTCACAATGCTCCTGTGTGGAAGTACTATTCTCTCCATTGTACAGATGGGAAACTGAGGCACAGAAAAGCTAAGCGACTTGCCCAAGTCTGGTGCAGAGCAGGGAATTGAACGCAGGTTTCCCACATCCTAGGCTAGTGCCCTAACCGCGGGAGCATCCTTCCTCTCTGGTTCTTGACCACCCCGGTCTCATCGTAAAGAGGGATTTCTATGCTTGGAAAAACTCAATATTTGTTAAAATAACAAGTAGAAATCTTCAGCCGGGAAATGGCTTGCATTTTGCATAGTATCACTGCTCACTAATTAACGCTGCTGCTCACTAATTAACGCTGGCTTTTTCCCCCTCTCTTTGACTAAGAGCTTTTCTCCCTCGCAGCCTCCAGCTTCTGGCTTCTCTTCCTTCCCCACCCAGTGCTGCTCCTGACGTCAGTTTGATCTCACAAGCACTGCATTACAGTTTCCCTTGGAAGGCTGCAGTGACATGGGGAAAGCTCTTGGTGAAACAGAAACATCGTGTACAGTCTTAATGATGCTCTATAGTGGTTCTCTTCTGAGGATCTGAGAGTGCTTTGCAAACTTGAATTAAGCCTCATGATGCTTCATGATCTTTGTGGTACCCCACTTGTGGGAGCTCCCATGGCGGAGGAGCAGTTGCCCAACACTAAGAAGGCCACCAGAGAGCAGCCCCATCTGCTCCCACCAGGAATGGCTAATATATCAACACTAGAGCTGTTTGGGAATTTTCTGAAAAAAATGCTGTTTTCACAAACTCAAAAGGAAATATTTCATTGTGTAGGGTTATCATATTTGGAGTGTCCAAAAAGAGGACACTCCACGGGGCCCCGCCCCCGCCCCAACTCCGCCCCCTCCCCTGCTTCCCGCGAACATTTGATTCGCGGGAAGCCTGAAGCAGGTAAGGGGGGGGGGGAAGGAGGCGCGGCCCAGTCTGGCCCCCCCCAGCATCTCCAGCCTGGGTCGGCTCGGGCCCTGGGGTGCCGGCCCCGGCTCGGCGGCGCTGGCCCCCGGCTCGCGGCTCAGCACCGCCGGCCCGGCCCCCCTGGCTCGGCACCGCCGGCCCCGGCCCCCGGCTCGGCACCACCGGCCCCCGGCTCGGCACCGCTGGCCCCGCATGTCCCGATTTTCCCGGACATGTCCGGCTTTTTGGGATTTCCCCCCGGACGGGGATTTGAAGCCCAAAAAGCCGGACATGTCCAGGAAAATCCGGACGTATGGTAACCCTATCGTTGCGGGTTGGCTTGACCCAAATCAGAATATTTAATTGTTTTAACTGGCCCAAATTATTTTGGTTTCCAGTCAGTTCAATAAAACATTAAACTGCATTTTCCTATCAGCACATTGTCTTATGGAAATTGTAGTTCAGGCCCCTGTTCTCTACTACAGAGTGGGCTCCCTGGAGGACTATAGCTTCCCATAATGCAATGTGGATCTTCCTCTCACCGAGCTTTGTGTTGAATCATGGGAGATGTAGTCCAGTCAAGGAGTATTGGAGCATCCCAAACTATAACTCCCAGGATGCAATGGGCCTCTATGGGAAAAGACAGTTTAATATTGAACTGACTTAAAATGAAGCATTTTGAGTCAGTTTAATAAAGCAACCACAAAAAATTAGATTTTGAGAATGTCAAAATGTTTCATTTCAACTGAAAATGTCTAAAGGAAACATTTTACAGTTCCAAACTGAAATTATTCAGAATTTCAGTTCTATGAACATTTTACAAATTAAAACTTTGCCCCAATTTGGGATGAAAAGAAATGTTGGAATTTCCCATAGGACAGAAATTCCAAATTTCACTGAGCTCCAGTGCCACCTCCTGATCCATGGCCGTACAGGTGGCTGATGCATTTAATGCTAGCAAGCAGGGACACTGATCTTTATCTAGCACCAGGAGAAGAGAACCATGGCTAGGAGAACATTCCCAGCTGAAGAGTGGTGTCTGTGCTGTACCCAGCTCAGAATCCCAATTGCCAAAAATCCAGGAAGTCGGAGGCATCCAGGCATTTTGAGAGTTGCCATGCTACAACCTAATTGACCTAAGTCAGAGGCTTCTTCCCTTATGAAATTATGGATGGTTGACAGCATGGGTGGAGGAGAAGATGAGCTGGAGTTGTGAAAGCCCACGCCCACTCCTCCTGTTGTCGACATTGCGTTAGGCTGGGGTCTCACATAGGGCCCTGTGTACACCTCCCACCTGGGATGTTTAACTCCCAGCTGATCGTGGGGATGGATGGACCCAAATAGTCAACAGGACCTGGCTTTGTCTCTCACAAGGGTCAGGTGGCTGATTTTCTAATAAACACTCTGTTCTCATGTTGACAGGATCTGCTGCACTGTAAAGGTTTTTCCAGTGTGAAGGCCCCTATGTCATATTTGATGTCCCTTGTCCAAGACCAGTATTGATTCTTATATACAGGGCACAGGATTTACTGCTTATTTTTCTGAGCGATTTCTTGGACTGCACTACCATCTTGCCATCTCCCAGAAAGGCCTGCTAGTTTAAACCTTTGAAAGCCCAGCCCCCAACCACCATCCCCTGCCCCAGCCAGGTCCCTCCCAACATATACTGCTCCACACACACAGCTTCACCTGTCCCTCTCCATTTGGATTCCGGAGCTGCTGGGGGAGGCGACCAGCCATGGATTCACCCTGAAGAGGAATTTCAAAGGCGGCATTTCTGGCTCAGAAAATTTCTTTATGATATCAAAGGCCAAGATGAGACTTTGAAATCCAGGAGGTGCAACCCTGGGCCGTGGCCAACACTTCAAAACTGACAAGGAAAGAGAAGGCGGGGGTGGAAGGGGGGAGAAAGAAATCAACCTAGAAGGACCCTGTTTCTTTGAGATGCTTTTGCTGTATCAGCAGGCTTGACCAATCTCCTGTTGTCTTCTCCTGCCTCTTCCAATGAAATGCAATATTAATTCTGCTTGCTGATGCCTGAACTCATGAGGTAAAACATATCTGTTCAAGTGACATGACCTTTGGACAATCTATATGAATGCGGTATGCTTCCTGTGACTTGCCAAGCATAAGTGTGCACGTGCACATGCTCTTGAAAGACGCTCAGGCTAATTAGCAGAAATTGGGGATGCTCACTTGTTAGGATCAGGATGCAATAAATAAAATATTAGTGAGAGGAGGAGGTGAGGCAGGAGAGAGAAATGGGGATGCAAAGGCATTTTAAAAAGAAACGCTATGGGGAACCTGCAGTAAGAGGAGGGACTGTCAGAAATGCACATGATTTTCTGCTCGCTGCCTGCCTCTGTGGAACTCTTGGGGAAATGCTCAGCCTTGGGCTTCTGGGAAATCAATCCCATGCACACAACTGCGCTTCTGTTTGCCCAGTAGCAAGGAGGGATTTCGGCACGTGCCATGGACAGACGTAAGATGCTGTGTTTCAGCATTTGTTCCATTCGTTAAATCGGTCCCTTTGAACGTATCATTGTAGGTGCAGGTTGTTAATAGCCTGAAGCATGGCACATTTCTTATAAGTAAGACCCTGTGTGTGTGTGTGAGGGGGCGGGGGGGATAATTCACAGCGGTGTCATGGGTAAGAGTTTGCATTTCGTGGGATATACATGACATCGAGTTCCCCACCGCCCCTCGAACTGCTGCAGATGTGAGTATGCCAGCTCCCACCTCCCTGCTGAGGCTGAGGCTGGTCATGAGGGGCTAGCAGGCTGCTCCCATCCTGGAGGGTGGCAGGAAGGTGGTGGGTCGGTCCCATCCCAGGGAGTTGGATGGGTATCGGGCGAGGGGAGGGCGTGCGTCTCACCACATGGCACTGACTGTCTGGACCAGACTGGGGCAGGGATTGGGGTCCCATTCCTTCTGCGCACGGCTCTGGCTCAGGCTGGTGGTTCTGCTACTGGGCCAGCAGGGAGAGCAGGGCAGTGCTGACACTGTGGCCATTGGGAGCGCTGGCCTGCCCCTCCGCACCCCTTTTGCACACCCAGGAGAGAGACTTGAGAAGCTAAGACCAGGATCCGCTGCTTGGAACATAAGCAGGTGTGAGAGAGGCCCTGCCCCAGTGGGGGAAACGGGGAGACCAGGATCTGGACCCCCCCCCCCCCCCCACCAGGGCAGGGTTCCCTCACGTGTCTGCTCGAGCTCCAAGCAGTGGGGCCTGGTCTCAGCTCCTCACTAGCTGGTGCTGCAGTGTTTCTACAGGGGCCAGGCTGGGGATCCTAATCACTGTGCATTGTCAGCCCCATCCTCTTCTCACCGCTGGCCAGCCGGGAAGCTTAACTCCTCCCTGAGCAGCTGAATTAGCCCAATGCTGTGACTTTTCCAACAGCGGGGAGGCAGAAGTCGCCATCCTCTCATCTGCTTCCCCGCTGTTGGAAAAAATCATGGCATGGGGCTAATTTCATGAGTTCCGTGTGGTCCGTCACAGCGTGATTAACAGAGGGCCTTGTGTATAAGGAAGGGTTCTCTTCCTGCGCTTGCTGTTTGACCTTGGGCAACCCCCTCCGTGCTTTCTCCTTTTGTAAATTGGGGATAGGTATTTTCCCTTGCCTCACAGGGTGTTCTGAAGCATGCTTACTGTTTGTAAAGTGCATTGTGATCCTCGGCTGGAAGGGGCTATGGAAGGGTGAAGCAGCATTATGATTTCCCTGCTAAAGGAACAGTATGAAGTTATCCATGCGTCCTAAGCGGAATAGGTTCCGCGGTCGCAGCCTGCTCACCATCATCTTTGGAAGGGGAGAGTAACCGTGACAAGTGTTTGGCAAGATCTAAACACCTTTGATGGCCACCTTGTCCAAGCCTTCCGCTCTCCATGTGTATAAAACCATTAGAAAAGTGGTGGTCCTGCTACTTCCGCTCTCTGGATACTGCTCTGAGTGGTAGGGGATTTCCTGCACTGCTGCTCTGCTCCTCCTCTCTCCTGCTCCCTTTCCCCTGTGCTCCAGCAGAGTCATTCTGGATTGGCACCGGTGCAGCCCATGAGTTCACACTAACCAGTGATAGGAGCTGGCAAACAAGGATGAAGAGATGGCGTGAAAGAGTTCCCTTCTACAGGTTCCATCAAGGAATGATCAAGCATTTCTTCAAAATGTTCCGTGTTTTGTTCTGGAAATTGTAGGGAAGGGAGAAGCAAACCAAAGTCCCCGTCTTCCTTTTCTCCCCCTTTCCTCTCCTGTGCTTTTCCCCTTGCACCACCACTAAAAAGGGGCAGGGGAGAGAAGGACAAAATGAAAATTAAAAATTTCTAATTTGGGATTTCATTGAAAAAATTGAAATGTAAAAAAAAAGGGGGGGGGGAAATCTGGTTGTGTAAACTTCCCTTTTCAGGAAAAGGCCATTTCTTGAACTGAAACATTTTAACTCGCTCTCCCAGCAGTTACAGCAAGCTTCACTGACTAAGGTACTAATGCCTGGCTTTAAGGGTGATGGGAGCCCCATGTGTCGGCTGATCTCAAGCAGTGGCTTGACTCAGAAGGAGAACTCTGCTAGGTGGGGGGGAGCAAGGTTGAACAAGGACTTGTAGGTCAAAAGAGCAGTTTTTAAAATCATTTTGGTGCTTAACAGGAAGCCAATGAAGCGACTAAAAAGTGGGTGTGATATGTTGAGATAATCTAATACGAGTAAGTACCCTGGAGGCAGCATAGCCATGTTCAAAACCATCAGCAGCTACAGTAAAACCTTATCAGGGAGAGCAGGGAGTTGCAATAATCAATCCTGGAAGGAATGTAGCATCATTTGCGCATTGGGCTGCACTGTGAAACATTTCACAGCCTGGGAATATTCCTTGGATTGTCAAAAGAACCAACTGCTGAGTGAGACATAAAAATATGAAGCCTTGGCTGCTTGTAGTCATTAAAAATCCCAGGGCCCTTTTCACAAGAGATGGGGGTCTTAGCCTAGTCGCTAAACCTGCACTGATTCCAAATCCTAAAAGTGTATAGGTGCATTCTGGTAGCTAAAAACCCTGCAATTTAAATTGAATATGAAAGACACTACACAATCATAAATTGTTATACACAGCTGCCGTATTCCACCCTAGAAACTGCTGCATTTCAGTGCTGAGTGAATTATGGTTTCCCCTTAGGAACTTTGTAAAGTGCTTTGGGATCTTTGGGGATAACAGGTACTGTCTAAGTGACATGTCTGGTTCTTGGAGAGAGACAGCCAAGTCCATGAATATTCCTCAGATTCCTGGCAGTGCTACGAAGGCCAGTCCAATTGCCATTGACCTAACGCTTACGATGAAGAGTTGAGTTTTCCATGTCTGTTCTCACTGTTGCTGTGATATCTGCAGGGAGTTGACCCAGGAATCAGAAGGCTCCACTACTCACAGGTGTATGGGGCTGATTTAACTAAATCAGTTCTGTTGTGCTCGTGCAAAGCCCGAACGCAGATGCACTTAAACAAATTTTAAATGGCATTCCAACTAGTTTAGTTTAATACAGTACATTGCCAGACTGAGCTAAAGTGCTCCAAGCATGGCTCACACTGGCATATTGATTGCTTACCCCAGGACATGCTTCCTAATGTAGACAAACTCAGAGAGAGAGTGTCTCCGTAGTTGCAGTAAGACTGAAAAAGCTTTGAGCGTTGCTGTGGAGGTGTCATTCTGGGAGAAGGGAGATGGAGGCAACCTCTTGGCTTGCATAGTGTCACGCCTTTTCTGACCCACACGGGCAAAAGCGTCGACAGTGTTCCAAAGCAAACCCCTCAGCCTGAGGGTGAGGAGAGGAAACCTGCACCCTTCAGTGAGCCGAGGCAGGCAGAGAAGGGGACTCTGGAGCGAGTATCCAACCTCCCAGACTCTGTTGGGGAGCCAGCCTAACCATTTAACTTTTATTGCCCAACTCTGCAGATGGGCAAGTGGAGGCACAGAGAAATGCAGTGACTGGATCTGGACCAAGCAGCAAATTTGCACCCAATACAAATCTCAAAGCCAACCTGCTTGGGTGATCTCGTGTCAAAACCACGCAGAACCATAATACTTCACGCGACTACAACCTGGGTTCGCTCAAACCTTGGCCTGGCTCCACCATAAGGTTTGTGACTCTATAGAACCTGGTCTGAATCTCTCCTTTGTACCAAACCCCAAAACTCGGTAAGATCGAAATGGTTTTACAGGCTCCCTGTGTGACCTTTGGGTAAGTCGCTCATTCTCTCAGTCAGATGAGGATAATAATCCTGCTGCTCTCCCACCCTTTAGTCTGTCTGGTCTATTTAGACTGTAAGCTCTTTGGAGCAGGGGCTTTCTCTCACTATGTACATGTGGGGCCTACTGCACTAGGGCCCTCTTCTTGGTATGTGTTCATACAAACAACAGCGGTAGTTCAGATTTGATTGTGACCATCTCAATCAACTCTGACCCTGAGAGGTCAGAGTAGCCTTCGCTCATCTCCCCAGCTTTACGAGGCTTTACGGAGAGAGATGACCCTGCTGCATGCAAGAGGGGCAGGCGCAGAAGGGACAAGCAGGCCCTGGTGCAGAGCGGACCCCATTGCTACTGTTTTAGGTCGTGCGGGGCCACAAACAAGGCAAACCACCAACTTGGGAGGAGGAGGAGGAGGCAACAAGCACTGGTGTGTCTGAGCTTCCAGCCAGCCCTCTGATCATGGCATGATGGAAGTGGGACAGAAGTTCAATATTACCACTGGCTGAGTGCTGGATAATGAGGGCACAGACAACCGAGGCTGGGCTCATTAGCCATTCCTCTGCCCAATTAGGCTGGGAGCTAATTGCTCATTAACAAGCCCATACCCGCTGAGGCAGCTGGGCTTCCCTGGAACTCGCGGCTGGAGCCGCAGCGGAGACCGGGGAGAACAGAAGCGAGAGCCGAAACCAAGGAAATGGAAAAACTCAGCTGCCGCTGAGCAGGGTTTTTGCTGCCGCCGCCGCTCCCTGGGGACCGCGGTTTGATTCCTGGCACTGACGCTGCCTGAACTGCACATCAATTAGCCTAGAGCTCCCATGATTCCACTGAATGCTTCCTCGGCTGCTGCTGGCTTCCTGCAGCCCCTCCGGCCGTGTGGAAGCACAGCAGAGAAGCAAGAGGCGCAGGGTGTTTGGGCCTGTGTTCCTCCACTGGGTCAGCATCCCAAGAGGAGCTGGGCTTGGGGACTGATAAAAACACTGAGACAAGGGATAAAAGTTGACACTGATGCTGGATAAGCGGGAGGGTGTGAGAAATACAGCAAAGCACCATGACCTTCCTAGTCGGTGTATCTATCAGGCCCATGACTGTGATATGATCACACCCACACAGCAGCGAGAGACACGTGAGGCATTGGAAGCTGGAGGCTTAACCGAGAAGCATTTAACAAACACTAGTTACCCCTCCCAATGCATGTCCATTCCAGTTTCACAGGTATTACCAGCTCTGTTCTAAGTGGAGGGGACAGTTTTGGAAGCGGTAACACTTCTACAGCCGGAAGGAACTTTTAAGTATGCCCAATGTAGGTCTGCAAGGTAGGTGAGTATTACAAGCCCCCCTTTGCAGATGGTAAACTGAGGCTCAGCAAGTGAAGGGGAGTTGCCTAACAGCAGAGAGAGAGTCTCTGTTGACTCTGTGGGTTGTCATGCAAGGGGGACATGGTTTGACTTTATTTAACATTCGGACCTCTTGCCTGCCCACCACCAAAACCACCATCTTCTATAGTGTCACTTTAACGACTTGGCATTTCTGATATGTTACACTAATGAAATGGGGGGCGGGTCTGTGGAGAGGTAGGCGTGGCCTTGTGCTTAGATCTGGGGCCTGGGAATCAGACTGCTGGGTTCTATTCTGTTTGGCTCAAACTCATGCCTCCACTTAGCCTTCTGTGAAGGGGGTATATAAATAACACTTCTCTTCTGAGCTGTAATTGGACTCTAAGTGCGTTGGCATCACGGGACTAGGGTGAAATGTAAGAGCAAATGCTTTCACGAAGCACCTGCGTGCTCTGTATGTGTCAAGGAAATAGATTGGCAAAGAAATGGCTGAGCAAATGCAGCCCAATGGAATCCTGACTGAGCACTTTTCAGGTGTGATCTCAAAGCTCTTTACAAAGGATGGAAAGTATCATGATCACCATCTTACAGAGAGCTGCTTAAGGTGATGCCGTGAGTCAGGGGCAGAGCTGGGAAGAGGTCTCCCAATCCAGAGCCCCATCAGCTGGAACACTGTATGGTGTGCACTGTACAATGGCTCCCCTTTCTCAGTGGCAGGACTGAAGCCCAGGGGTTTACTCGTTAGATAGGGTAAGGTAAGCAGAAGCTGGCTTTTACTTTATACAGTGTCTGTCATAAAACTGCCATCACAAATGACCTCTGGCTGGGCAACGCAGTGATGGGGTATGTACGCAGGGTGGCTGCGTACAAGTCCTGCTGCTTGTGTCCCCATGGCTACAGTTCTGTTTTTAGTGTATTGGCTTGATAAGAGCTAGCGCGGGCCCGTCTCCTCCAGCTCCAAGTGTAGACATACAGTTTGCAAGCCCCAGCCTTTCCCAGAGGGTGAGCAGCCTTCACCAAGCAAGGGAAGCAGGGCAGAGCTGAGGCTGTGAGCTCACATGGCTTTTGGAGCAGACCCATCTGCTGTTTCGCCGATGAGGTGGTGAGGTGGGGAATGCATTTCTCATTATGTACCAGAGCCTCTCCGCTCCCGCAGCCTGAGAAGAGAGAACCTCCCTCCCTGGGCCCTCTGCCCCCTGGAGCTCAAGGATTATTTCTGGCTGAAGCAGAGAGCACAACCCTAGCATTTTTCCCATAAGCGAGGGACCCAAGCAGGAGGGGGGGGGGGAGTGAGCTGTTTTTCGAGCTCTTTTCATAGTCACACTTTGCATGTCTCTAACCCCTTCCATCTGAGGATCCCATTGAGCTTCGCAGCCATTAGTTCCTCAGACCCCTATCCCCGCACCTTCTGGTGGGGCATTATTACTCCCATTTTACAGGGCGGGAAAACTGAGGCATGGAGACTTGCCCAGAGTCATGGGGGGGTGTCTGTGACTTGACTAGGATAGAACCCAGACCTCCTAACCAGCCCCCACCCTTTGCTTTAACCGCATGGTGCTCCTCCCCACAGGCTGGTATTGGATGAACTTCCATTCTTCCCGTCCCCTACCCACCCATATGGCTACCTGTCCTGCCACGCTCCCCATTGTGTGAAAGAAACAGGGATTGCATCTTCCTCCCTGGGACGGCCATAATGCTCAGAATATCAACTCCAGCTGCCGTTGCTGGGTGACTGGCATAGCAACATCAGGTCTCGCAAAATGGGGCCTCCGAGCTGTCCTCGGTGGTCTCCTAGAACCCGGGGCCCGCCCAGAGGAATCAGCACCTTTCTGGAAGCCCTGAGTGGCAGCTGTTGTTTGGGGTGATGAGTCTTACAGAGGAATTGAGTTTTAATGTAAAACCTTCCGAAAAGAGGAGGGAGGAGTTAGGTGCAAAGGGGCTTAAACTCCCCCCTCCCCCGATGGAAATTGAGTGGGGTTCAGCTCCCCACGGAACGGATAACATGCACACACCCCGCGGCTCCAGGGTGATCTCCCTGCACTCAGGAGCAGCCCCGCTTGTTTTCTCAGCTAATAGAAAGCACATGGGCAGCGCAGCCAGGCCCGGCGACAGCTGTTGGGAATGAGTCATTTGGGACGCAAACAGGAATCGAACGCTGGCTGCTCCCTAGGCAGAGCCTGTCCGCTGCTCCTTCCAGGGGGTGGCTGAGAGTTCCGGAGCTCCCCCCTCCAACACTGACTCACTTCCTCCAACCTTGGCAGGAGCACTGTGCAGAGGGGGCCAATTTTAGTGCCTTGGGGCTATGTAGGGTCTAAGCCTCACGCTCCTCTTCAATCTGACCCCCACAGGCAGAGTCTGTCCGTGGTTGATCTGCGGGGCCGGAGGGGGAAGCCACACAAAGGTCTCCAAGCTCTGGATGGAGGTAAATAGCACGTTGTAGTAGCAGATTCCGCAAGCGGCAATGCAAAGCCCAGGCTAATGCACAGAGGAGAAGGGGGAATACGTGCGCTGGCTGGGAAATCGCTGCACGCTCGGAGCCAGGGGAGAGATGGCTGCTGACTATACATCCCCACTGTTCAAGATTTTGTTAACTGTTTGTCCACATCTCTTGCTGGCCCCTGTTCATCTCCTGCCACCCTTCCCAGAGTGGACTCACCCACCACCCTTCCATGCTGAAAGCAGCCTGGCCTGCCTTGTCGATGGCCTGGTTTTCTTTTTCTTTTTTTCTTTCTTTCTTTCCCTGGTCTGAGGGAACCAGTGCCCGTTTCAAAGGCTAATTTCTGATGAGCTAACAAGGCTAGGAATTCAGGCCATGGGGCGCTGGGAAGCTCAGCTTTCCGAGGAAGCAAAACTGTTTTTCCTACTCTCTGGGGAATCACAGGACGTTAGTCCCTAAGATCCCAAGATCTGGGCAATACTGTGGCATATTTCTGTGTCCCATGCTAGCTGAATCCCATTCTAACCCTGCCTGTCCACCACTGCTGCCCTCCCTCTCTGAGTGCTGGGGTCTCTGGTCTAATGCAACAGAAGAGACAGGCAGAGGGCTGGGAGCTGGCAGCAACAGAGGCAGGGTAAGTGAAGGAAACCCTAAAGAAAGAGAAGGGGGGAGAGACCCTTCTAGACCTCGCTGAGGCTTTTGCCATAAAATAGAAGTTTCTGGAGCTTTTTAAAGCTGGAGCACGCTTCACTGCCCGTTTCTCCCCCCTCCCCGCACACTTTAAAAAAATCTGGTTGTGGTTGTAGTGGCAATAATCCAGGGGGTGGGGGGAGAAAAGTTGACACCTGCTGCCTTCTCGGTCCATCCCTGGCTCCCAGGGCCTCACACCTGGAGCCGTGTGTCAGAGGGAGGAATTTTAACGGCGGCACGTGAAATGTGGATGGTGTCGCAGCAGCCCTGTGGTGGGAATGAGCTCTGCGGTTGGAGAGTGGGGGCAGGCCATCCCTTCAGCCTCTCTGAGGGGAGCTGTCCGCTCCCTCAGCAGAGCTGTGCAGTCATCTGTCAAGGCCTGTCTCCCCGCTCTCCGCCACTCTCCTTTGCCCTTTTGCACTGCCGCCGCCCTCGGAATCAGGCCTGGCAGGTGGGACGTCGTCGCCGTAGCCAGCGCAATATGGCACAGATGAAAAGCACTCGCTGTGTCTCCCTTCTTCCTTAAACCCCTGCATTCCTCTCGCGGCCTCCAGGCTGCCTGGAGACGGCACTCAGCTGTCACCGGATAATAGGCCTCGAGTCCTAATTACAAATCTCCCTGGCTTGATCAGAGGGCGTCTGGGCAGTTCCATCTGGATCGCTTCTCCGGGGCTGGGGGAGGGTGGGGGAGGAGAAACTCCACACAAGAGCTCAGATACTCAGAAGCATTCAGGCCTCCAGCCTGAGACAAAAATAATCAGCCAGCTCCAGGGGGCAGAGGGCCTCGGGGAGGCTGGCTGGAGTCGAGGATCTGTAGCGGCACATAATGAGCCATGCATCCCTCACCCAGCCAGCACATCCTCACGCATGCTGAACTGTAAAGGGCAGCTGGACTTGATCCAAATGCACCTCCTTCGGGCCATCCATCAATCCCTCTTGAGCTCCCCCTGGACTTGCTACAGGGAGGGCAAGCTTAAGAGGGTTCATTAGCTGTAGTGTTGGCAGCAGCGAGTTTGTAAGACCCACAGAAATTTCCATGACAATGCATTGGTTCTGCATTGAGGCACCTGCAGCGAGCCCTTCCCTAGCCACATATCCCTCTTGCCGACTGCCCTCTCTTAGGGCAGGGAGCCCCACAATGTGTTCTCAGCCCTCCCTCAGGGCTGGGCCTGGTTGGACCCTAATGGGGGCTCAGGCAATTAGCTCTGCCCCAGAGTGTGTGGCACTTGGAGGGTGAAACGATCGTGGCAGAGCCACTCAGAGCCTTTTAGCTTTCTCCCTCTGCCAGGGAAACAATCCGGTCTGGGTAACTACCTGGAGGGAGTTTGGACCTTGGTGTGCAGGAGCGGCAGGGCAGGCTCAGGACCTACAAGACGGAATCTGCCAAATACATAGCCTCAGTTTGTGTGTCTGTTGGGGGTGAATTGGGAATGAGAGTTTGAAGGGGGGCGGTAGGTGTTTCTCTGTGTGTCAGTTTGCACATCCATCTGTCTGGTGAGGAGTGGGGGGAGATTAGAATGTTTAAGCTTCTGAATTTAGGATCCAGGGCCTGCTGGGTAAAGCCAGGGCCTAAACATGCATTCGTGCTAATAAAGGGCATAAAGCGCTCTCTGAAAGTGCAGCCCCAGCGGGCAAGTCGTATCTCAGCAGCACTGGGAGTCAGACAGGCATCTTTCTCTTGTAGCTGTAGGGAGCAGTAGGGATGGTTTGCTGGACCCTTCTCTTCACCCTCTAGCTAAGAATACTTAATGGGGTATGTGCGGAGACAGCTGATGCCTTGGTTAGGGTACTGATCAACGGATTGACGCTTACCCACGAGAGACTGCAGTGGGGCTAACCCCAGTTTCCTCACTGGTAAATGATCTCTTTATCCATAGCACTATATCCCCTCTGTCTTGTTTTTAAATAAAAGGGGGTGCTGTTCCTTTAAACCCCCTAGAATAACACACTGACTCACACAGGCATAGAGAGGACTGAAGCAGAAATGAATGTAGGGAGAAGAAAGATCACTCCCCTGGTGTTAATCCAGAGGGGCAGGTTCTATTTTTCCCCACACACTCCACAAAGCTTCCTGGGAGTTATCTGAGACCAGGGATGCAGCCGCCACCGCTCCTGCTCCTCTTCCGCTGAGTTTAACCCAAGGTCAAGTAACATCACGGCATTTGCAGCCTCGTGAGCTCTTGAGAGATTTAATTTTTCAAAGCGCTCCCAACGTCCCCTAGGGTAGACCTTGGCTGGGGTCCAGGGCCCATGACCGCCAAAAGGATTTGTGTTAGGCCAGTCCAACAATAAGAGCTTGCTCTCTCTGTTCCAGCCCAGAGAGAAAGAAAAGAAGCAACACAGTGGGGGAGGAGTGGGGACCCGGGACCCTTTTGGCCTTTAGCAGGCTTAGCAATGCCTGCAGCAAAGCGTAACCTACAGTTGACACAATAATAAAGCACATGAGGATGAGATGCATGTGAACAGAGTCTTGTCCCCTCAAAGACAGCTGCTGAAAATCTGCTGCCCAGCGCCAACATGGGGGCAGGGATTTTCCTTCTATTTGAAACAAGGGAGAAGGGAAATATTTTTGGGCTGATTTATGATGCTCAAGAAAGTGAAGGGCTGGAATCTTCCGACAGGCAGGGAAGCACAGTGCAAGCTGTCCTGCTCCCATACATCCACCCAACACTG
Source organism: Chrysemys picta bellii (assembly GCF_011386835.1). Classification (NCBI taxonomy): domain Eukaryota; kingdom Metazoa; phylum Chordata; order Testudines; family Emydidae; genus Chrysemys; species Chrysemys picta. The sequence goes on along the minus strand of NC_088811.1, from coordinate 9,779,222 downwards.
CCAATGCCCCCTCAGTTCTGACCACAGAATCCCCTGCTATGCTAGCCATGGACTCCCCCAAGTACAGCGCTTCTGGCACGCTTAAAAACGGATTTACTACTCCTGCTATCTCAGTCCTAATCTGCAGTCCGTCCTACCGTTCCAGTCCCACTGCTGCTCTGCCAATGCATCTCAGTCTTGCAGCACCCAATGCTATTCCAGTCCTGCCGCTACCCCAAAACCTGCCCGTATCCCTCCCTCTTAACTCACAAGACTCCCTGATGGCTCTATCTTACTTTTGGATCAATTCTCTGCCATCCTAACCAACAAAATGCACAACATTCTAACTCTCTTGCTTCCCGACCAATAACAGCCCTGCTGTATTTCTTTGATGGGAACCTGCATAGTTCTTTTAATGCTGCCGAATACACTCTGCTATTCCAGTTCTGGGTCCCGCTCCCCCCTACCCTGGGTCTGCCAGGGCACCTCACTCCTAATCCCCTCTCCCTGAAGCTTTCCCAGAGAATGTTGGTCCTGACCCACAGCAATCCCTGCTTTTCCAGTGCTGGCCCACTCCCCCCTACAGGCTGCTGTTTAGTACAATCCACCTGAATGGTGGTGGTTTTGAGATGTGGATAGTTGTCCAAGGGGAGCAGAGATGAGACCAGTTCATTTCACTAGAGGGAGAGACTGAATTTGGTCCTTGCTGTGAACAGAGGACACAGATCAGTGCCTTGCACCAGCTGGACCTCTTCTTTTTTCTCTCCTGTCCTCTCATTCTCATCCTGTTTTTGTCGTGCCCCTTCCTTCGGGCTGGAGGATGAGCCGATGCTACCTCTGATTCATGCCTGAACTGGTGCAGCTGCTTCTCTTCCAGCTGCTGGGAGGGAAAGGATGCGAGATGGATCCAGAGCTACCTGGGAGAAGGATCTGAGTCAGGAGCTGTTGAAAGGGGAGAGGGACCCAACTCTGGAACTCAGAATGAGAGTTTGTGGGGGTGTGACAGTCGCCCTCTTGGCTGATCTGCCTGGGGGCCCAGCACAAAACCCCATGGCTTCCTCTGAAGACCATGAATCCAGCTTCCACAAGCCCAGGCCCATGGACACCCTACAGACCCTAAGCCAGGCGTTCTCTGGCTCCAATCTCAGCACAGGTCTCACTAGGCTCTTGAGCTAGGCCCCATAGCCTCCCCCGGCTCCAATTCCAGCTAGGGTTACCACCTCCGAGGTACACAAATCCCAGGACATCTGGGATGATCCTCTCGAGCTCATAAACTGGCCAGTGGGCAGCATGTACTGAGCCCCCCCTAACAGACTTCCCAGCACAGCCCCCTCAAACAAGTGACGATCCTGGACAAGTGGAAACCCTAACCTCAAGCCTGGCCCCACGGCCTTCTTGGGCCCCTATCCCTGCACAGGCCTCACTAGGCCCTGAGCCAGATAAACACATGAGCTGCTTTAGCTTGAGCCAAAGAGCTGAAGCTCTGTAGTGGGGGGCTGTAACAACTCCAATCCTTGGTGGATTGGCACAGAGTGGGGACCTGTCACACACCCTCACCAGTGGGCTATGTGTGTGTGTGCTGGGGAAGGGGAGGATAATGTAGGCCGGGGGCTGTTAAGGGTGTGGAGCTTTGTAGTGGCCTGGGAGGTTGGTGCAGGCCGGGGGGTACAGTGTGGGGGCGGGAATGACCTGGAGGTAGCAGACCCAGCTTGCTGCCAGAAAACTGTAGAGGGAGATAGCAGCCCCCCAGCACTCTCAGCCAGAGGAGACCCCCAGATTGGGGCTAATGGGGCATGTCTGGGAGGCTGTTCTGTGGGAGCTTCTCTAGGTGGACATGGCTGTGGGGATTGATGGGGGCATGGGGGACTGTGGGGTTTGTTGGGCTGCAGGGGGGAGCTGTGGGAATGGTGGGGATGCAGGGCGGGTTGTGGGGATTGCAGGGGGCACTTGGGAGTCTATGGGGCATGGGGATTGCAGGGGGCACTTGGGAGTCTATGGGGCATGGGGATTGCTGGGGGCACATGGGTGTCTGGGGAATGAGGCTATGAGGAGCAATGGCTTCTATGAAGGATGGGGCTGGGGGGGGGATTGGTGGGGGTGCAGAGGGCCTGGGGGTGGGGCTGTGGCATGCAGGGGGTTCTGTGAGGGATGGGGCTGTGGGGATTGGTGGGGACTCAGGAAGGTCTGGGGCAAAGTGCTGGGGCAAGATGGAGCTGTGGGGACTGGAGGGGACACAGGAGTGTCTAGGGAATGGGGCTGTGAGACTCAGAGGGTTCTCTAGGGGATAGAGCAGTTGAGGTGCAGGTGGTTCTGGGGGGGATGGGACTGTGGAGATTGGGGGGATGCAGTGGGGGCTGCTGGCAATGGGGCTGTGGAGATGCAGGGGGGTCTGTGGAGATTGGGAGGACGCAGGGGGGTCTGGGGCATAGTGCTGTGGGGGATGGTGGTGGTTCTGTCGGGGATAGGGCTTTGGGGGGGGTGCAGGGAGTTCAGTGTGGGCAGTGATGCTCTCTGAGGAAATGGGGCAGCAGGGTTCTCTGGGGAGGCAAGGATTGAGGGAGCAATAGGGATTGATGGGGGCCTCCAAAGATTTGGATCCTTCTCAGACCCAACCATTAGTGTTGGAGGTGGCCCAGCGCTAGCACTCACAGCACAGGCTCTCCTGCCCTGCTGGGGTTTATTTGCTGCCTGTTTGGTGTCGGTGTGTGTGTGTGGGGGGGGGGGTGTACTCTGCGCGTCTCTGGGCCATGTCGGGGCAGCCCTAGCCCCTGCGGGCTTTCCCATGTCTCTGGATCAGGTCTGGGCTGGCCTGTCCCTCACCCCCCGAGCGCCTGTGCATCTCTGGGCCTGGGCTGCCCCCCGCCCTCAGCTAGCTCTTGTGTGTCGCTGGGCTGGGCCCTCCACCACTCTGGGCTGTGCAGTGAATGAATGGCCTTTGCATCTCTGTTTTTATTGTACGCTCTGTGCAGGACTACAGGCAGGCCAGGAATAAGGGAGGAGGAGACGATTATTTTAGATGTTGCCTGTCACAAGGCGGGTTGGGGGGGGGGGGCGGGAATGGGCCCTGCAAAGTCTAAAATCCTCCTGTCTTTCTGTGGGCCATGATTCAATGCAAAGCCCAAACCAGAGGTGGTTTTGGTTTTGACCTTGTCAGATGAAAACATGCCAGGCTGAGTCCGAGCCGCCCACGCTCCCGTCTAGCTGTAGTTCTTCGTCCTGCCATCCCTGCCGGCTCCCCTGCCAGGCAAAGGAAGCGGGAAGCTGTTCCTCCACAGATGGGCTTTAACGCTGGCCTGCAGCAGCCAGCCAGGGGGTGAGCTGTCTCAGACGCACTCAGACCACGGCTCTAATCACGGCTTCCTTTTTAACTTTATTGTGCAGACCTCTGTTGGAAGCGTCTCCGGAACCGCATCTTGGGCTCTCCACCAGAGTTAAAAACAGGAGCTTCCCCAGGCAGGGAGGAGAGCCGCTGGGTTTGTTGGAAGGCAAAGCAGCCAGATGGTGACAGAGAAGGGGAGGGAGACTGGAGGGGCTGCTGCAGATTCCCCCTTTCACATGTGCTTCTGCTGCTGCGTTCAGGAGTGAGAATGCCCCCAACACAGACGTTGCTGTGGCAAACCATCCCTGCTGCAAAGGTCCTGGAGCTCTGGGGGGGAGCAGGGGGAAGGAGACTTGGCAGGATGTACTGGAATAAGAAGCGATGCAAATATTCCTCGTTTTCCTATGGAAAATTAGGACTAATGTTAACTGGGTCAGAGAGGGACTCAAGCCGCAGAACCTGGATCTGATTAGCAAATCCCCTCAAAGTCTGAAGGGGTGCTGAGGGCCGGGGTTTGTGTTCAAGCCCCATTCTCCGTTAGCCACGTAACAAACAGCTGTTTGTGTGGGGGGGGACAGCTTCCTCTTTTATTCTTGTGATTTGTTGCAATGTGAGTTTCACTGAAAAGATCAGCTGAGGGGGGGATCACCCCTGCAGAGACCTGGAAGTGCTGGGGTCGCAGGGGAACATAGGAGAGCTAGCTAAAGGAATCCCAGGGCAGGGAAGGGCTCTCAATAGGGCTGTTGCTGAGGTGGAAAACTGGGTGTGGTGCTGGCTATAAAGTCCTCTTCTTGGAATGACTTTGGGGCCAGTTCCTCCCTGCATATGAGCTGGACGGGGACTGAGATGGATGCGCACTGGTGACTTTGTATCCCTTCAACTTTGGGGTGGGGGCTGCTTCACTCCCCCCCACCTTCCAAGGAGATTAGAGCAGCCTGAGAGGTTTGTCTTGTCTTGTGCGTAGATGCATTGGCCCCTAAAAAGCTGTAAACCTCCATGGTCTGACATTTCTTGGCCTAACTGTTGGGGCATTCGGCAGGCCGTAGTGGTGGGACGGCGAGGGGATTTGTGAAGTTGGTACCCAGCTTGCAAACAGAGGGGTTGCCTGGCTTTCGGTTAAAGTAGGGGCAGGTGGGTTTGGGGTTCTTCTTTTATGTTTAGTTCCGAGCTCGGGTGCTGATCTGACAGCCTCAAAAATCTCAGAACGTGTTTTGGCGAGATTGCCACCCAAAATGCACAGACTCTGGATGCATCTGAAATTGCAACAGGAAAATATTGTCCATGGCTTTGGATCCAGTTCAGAACCAAAACCAAAACCGGAGAATCTGAATCCAAACCCAGCCCAACTCCCCAGTTTGAAGAGAGTTGTACTGAAGGTCTAGTTTACGCCTGTCTCCTGTTGTAACAAATAATATTAAACCTATGCCTGATTCTCAGGGGTTCTGGGTGTCCGCAGTTCCCACCAATGTTGCTGGAAGTGGGGGGTGTTCTGAGCCCCGCGGAAAATCAGGCCGTCTGCCTGCAGAGGGCAAGGCTCTTCATTGAGAGAGTAGGCAAGTGAGCTTCTGTCACAGAGCTGCGTTGAGGGAGGACAGCTACACAGAAAGGACTGAGGTTGAACCAAGTGACGTAACATGATAGCAATGGCCTTGCATGGAGGATTCTGGGGGCTGGAACATAGACTAGCTCCGGGGCTGCTTTCTGGTTTGCGGGGCCTGATCTGCAGTCTGAAATGCTCCCCTTTCCCCCCAGCTCCGGCCATAGCCCTCTGTGTTTGTCCTTGAAGGCGGATATTCGGAATCTCAGCTGTGCATGGTAATAGCACAACAGGGCCGCTAAATGCCTGAGCACAATGCTGAAAATTTACCCAGTACGGTTTTTCATTGTCCGTATACGACGTCCCTTTAAAGGGGACTCGGGCTGTACTGGGGGCAGAAGTGGGGAGAGCTTGGCACAGACCCAGTATTGGGCAGATCAAGGATGAGATATGAATAGGCTCCAAGCTATACCTACTGTATGTAGCCACAATGGGTTCTAAGTTTCCTAACGGCTGCAGCAAGGGGTACTTAACCCCCCCCCCCCCCAAAAAAAAACCCAATGGGGGTGGGGACCGAAATATGGAACACCTCGTAAAGCCAGGGAGGTAGGAAACAAGCCAAGCAATGCCAGCCATGGCTTAAACTCGCAGGAGGCCTACTGTACAGTACATAAAGCCCAGGGAATCGGCTCAGGATGCTAGCTAATGAGCTTTTTAATTAGCTGCAATTGCAGGCAGGTTTTAAAACCCAAATAAATAAGTAAATTAAAGATTTAAAAGGCTGAACCCAATTAATGTGGGGTCAGCACCTAAAATATTAAAATGCCAAGACAGCTAACTTTATAGTGAGCTCGCAGTGCTAACGTGGCTCTGCCCCTTTAAGGAGGCAGAAGGCTCCTGTTTTTCTGGTCTGAAGCCCTCTGGCTGGAACATGCCATCTGCAGAGATCCATAAATCATCCTGCGCTCAGCAGTCTGGAGTCCAGCAGGGTCTCCGTGTGTCCTGGCCTTCGCCTGGAACCTGCAGGGTGTTCTCTGCAAATGGAAGGAGCCAGCCAGGCGCTCCTCTTGGCCAGCATCCAGCTGTTCTCCCCAGCTGATCCAGCCGCATCCCAGGAGGCAGTGGGACTTGGGGCCAGGAAACTTGCGGTCAGCTTGGAAGTCCTCGCCGGGCTGCTCTGCAGCCGTGAATGCTTTTATGCAGCTAGCCAAGTCTGCTTACGTTATGGTGAATGATAGCCGGGGTGGGGTGGCCCAATTGTCCCTCCGCATCCTGAGTCCTGAGGCCTCATGGCACCCCTACTCCTAAAAGAATAGACTGGCGGGGTCTGATTCCTCTCTGATGTGCCCCTTGTGTCATACCCGCTTTTGGGTGTAATGGCACCATTCTGAGTTGCTAGCATTTGGCGCCCATGCGGCGTGATGCAGGGTGCAAGGCTGCGTAGGGCTGGCCTCTGACGCTAGGGCTAATATTGTCTCACCTGTACCAGATCCGGGGAAGGAAGGTGTCTGTGGGGCATGTGGTGCCGGCCAAACCTCCCTCCTATGGAGCAGGTGTGCAACACACCGCCGCCACGCAAAGGGATCTGGGTCAAAAGCTCAAGCTTTTGGACTCAGCAGAGGCAGTGGACTCAGTCCCCAGTGGGCAGGGAGCACCATCAAGTTATTAGCTCCTGCTTCCCCAGTCTCGCCTAGCCTTCTTCCCCACCGACCCAATCCTTCCTTGCTTTGTTCTGCCCACCCGGTTGTATTTCTGGGGACTTGGTGCTCCGCACTCCTGAAAATCAGATCATTAATTCAGCCTGGTGTCGCTGCAGTGGCAGGGGCCGGAGAGAGGCCGTTGCAGAGAAAATTTACCTCCTCACAAGCATTGTCTCATCAGACCAAACGCCTCTTTGCTGAGAGAGAAAACCTTCCTGGAGGGTGTTCAGCACCTCACAGGAACAGGCTCTTTCCTCTCACCACCTGAGAGCTGCTGTCTTGGACAGATTAACCCGTTCAGGGTGGGGGGGGGGGGTCACTGCACCCACCCCCATCCATCCACCACCAGGGGCTGCACTGTAGCAACTTATTCTGAGGCTGGGCGGCTGGGCGCTGTTCCCTCAGCAGCAGCGCTCACTCGCTACACACTGGGTGAAGTTTAGCCCTGTGCAAAGGAGCCAGCACAAGGCTGCACGGCGTAGGTCCCACTTCCACCCTCAGGGCTGAAGTGGTGCCTTAGCCTTGTATTGACGCTCTGTACCGGGGTGACTTGAGGGACTCCCTCTCGATTGGGTTATGAGCCTGCTGCCTCTGCAGTGTCCCTTCTTGAGCTTCAAACTTGCATGCCAGGCACAGGTGGCCCATCGCACCCGCACGAGGCTGCTGAGACGGAGCTGGAGTTTTGCTTTGGAATGGAGTCTTCCAGGTTTTTCTTCTTGGCACTGCCAGTCCTTGACAAGCCCAGGATGTGTGGGGGTGGGGGGCAGGGCTGGAATTTGGGATAGGGTTTAAGTTTTTTATTATTATTTGGATCTGAAATTGACAACGGGCTTATTTGCGAAGACCCATCATGAGTGGGTCCTAAGCAGGAATATTTTTGGCCCCTGCTCACGCAACATATAATAAGCGAATAAGGGGCCCCTTTGAGCTGCTCGGGGCCCTAAGCAATTGCTTAGTCTGCTTATGCCTAGCTGAAGGATCAAATTCTGCTCGCGGTGGCACCAGTGTAAATCTGGAATAACTCCATGAAAGCCAGCAGTGTCACTCTTGATTGACACTGATGTAACGGGAGCAAAATTTGGGCCAATGTAATCAGAGGCCGGCGAGACATTAATGCGGGTGAGGCTGCGGGAGGCGGCATGAGGATGGAGCAGTTGCCACCCCAGCTGCCTTGAGCCATCACTCAGCAGCTGCGGCCCTGCGGGGCGGGCCATGTTTGCTGTATCCTTAGCAATTATTAAGGCTTATGTCATGGTTCAGGGGGCAGCAAAACCGATAAAAGGCACCGAGAAATCCAGTTTATTTTTAGGGCTGTTTTGGTTTTAAATTCTTGCAGCTGGGGGAGGGTGATTGATGGATGGATGCAGCTCCTTGCCACGCAGCCAAAGTTATAGCCACTTCAGATGACATCAGGTCGTTGTTTTCAGCTGTTGTCACAACCCACATTGTCTTAGTGATAAACTGCCCTACTGCCCACCAGGGTTTGCCACTAGTGATTTTGATGCTGGGAGCCTCTGGACTGCACGTGGACGTGACAGCTTCTCATACAATCCCAGGGACGCCTTTGCTGGCACGTTTAGAATAAGTGACATGTTGGGCTGTGTATGAGATGAGGGTGTCTCAGTGCAAAGTTCAGAGGGTCACATTCTGCTCTCGTGCTCCAAGTGTCAAGTAAAAGTAGAAATTGACCCAAGGGTCAAGATTCAGGCCTCTCTCTTAGCACAAAGGGCTTGAAAGCTGCCTTAACGGGGCAGCGGAGGATTATACTTGTGATGGGGCATTGCCAGTCCTCCACCACCCCCTTCTTGGCACTCCATACATAGAGCATGTGTTGGGAGCAATCCTGAGCTAGTGGAAGTCCACTAAAGGGCTGTTATAGCCACAGTAGGCTAGAGCAACCCCAAGGCTGCTCTTAATGACGGTGGGGGCTGAATGGACTGGGAAATGTGTAAGTGGCTTTAAACCACCTTGGACCCCCATCTTGGTTGCTGAGATGAGCACAAACTGTACTGGATTTGAGGGTAAGCTCGCCAGGACAAGGGCTGCCTCTCATGATGTGGCTGTACAGCTCCTAGCGCACTGGGGCTCTGATCTCAGTTGAGGCCTCTAGGTGCTACTGTAATACAAATAACAATAATCATCTGGCCCACAGTGTTTAGAAGTGAACAGAATGTGTTTGTCTATAATAATGATACTCCATCAGTGTCTTTTGTCTGAGGATCTCTAACAGCTTTGCAAATATGAATTGATTAAACTTTGCTGCAACCTTTCAGGTAGGTAAGTATTATTGTCCTATAGGGAGGTTGAAGCACAGAGGAAATTAAGTGACTTGCAGAGCTAGGAATAGAACCCAGGAGTCCTGGCACACAGTTCCCATATTTTAACCCCTAGAGGACATGCTCCGTCTTGCACAAGGGACCTGGAGCCCCACATAGCGCTGGGTGAGATACCTGAGTGCGGTAAGGGTGTATTGGCTTAGCAGCTTGTACCGTCTCTGTTATCAGAGTCGTGGGTCTCCACAGATCTTTGTCAATGCACCTCCGTCCGTACTGCAGCACCCTCTTCTGTCCCAGAACTGGATCAGACATTGCTTTGGGGGCCAAGGCATTCACGTCTACAAGGCACCAGGCAAAATAAGCTCATCAGACTGGCTGCACTGGTGTGGATGCAAGTAGAGCTTGAACCCAGGTGTCCAGGAGGGTGCATGCCCCCCCTCCGCCCTGCAGCAGGCCCCCCCCCTTTGGAAAGTAAGGGGCAGTAACTTACAAGCTCAGGGCTGGTAGAGTTTGGGTGCTAGGAGTTCGGATACGTGACGTGGGCCCGAATGGGTTTGTTCAAATGGTGATTTTCTGTAGCTAGTGAAAAGGGGAGGTGGGGGGGGGGAGGAGAAGAACCCAGCCCCCAGCAGCCTTGAAAGCGATCCACAAACGACTGCTGTCTCCGCACTGATGGATTTGCTGTCACCTCTTGCTGGCATGAGGTGACAGATTTCCCTGTCGGACGAAGCCAAAACCAATAGCCATCCATCACTGTGCGGACGGACAGGCGTAGGAGGGAGGCGGGGGAGGGGAATAAGAAAGCCCTGGCCAAATGCTTCCCTGTCAGTGCTGGGTGATGGCGAAATCGACCCCACGTGCACCGAGGGTGGGAATGCCGCTGCCTGTCGTGAAAGAAGAGGGGGTTTGGGGAATGGGGTATGCTGGGCTGGGCTGTTTTCGGTGGGGACGAGATTTGCTTGGAGAGTCCCTCAGGGACTTGTGCTGACATGGGGGCCCCCTCCTAGAGCTGCTGGCTTTTGTGGCCTGTCCTTCCTGAGTGACAGTTACCAGCAGATGGGAGGACAGGTTGCCACTGGGGTGACGCTGGGCCAAAGCACTGCTGAGCAGCAAGCCAGCTCTGCCGCCTCCATGCATTAGCAGGAAACACAGAACCCCGGATCTCTCTCTCTCGGGCACCCCCTGTGCAGGAGGCTTCTGCTCCTTCTGTCCATTTTCCTAAGTGTGTTGCAGAGATCCTACAAAATGCAGCCACTTAACTGCCGGCTCCGTTCTGGTGAAAGGTCCCTATCCTGGCTTTTGACCCTTTCTGCTATGAGTGGTGCAAATAAACCGAAGACAAGTCTCTGCCCACCCTGAGCTGTGTTGCTGGGCAGGACAAAGTACCATCTCTGCAGCCTCCGAGCCATCCCCAGCGGCAGGATGAGTTCTATTTCTTACAGCCTCACTCCCAGCTCTGGGCAGATCTGTACTTGGAGGAAGATAAAAATGGCAGGAGTGGAAGACAAAAAAGAAATGATCCTTTTGTAAACTGTTCTCTTTGCCCAGGGGCTCAGAGATGGGTCCCCTAGCAGTGGGGCGTGCACTCAGTAGTATTTAAGGGTGCAGACCCCTCTTGTCCTCTAAGGATGCCTGACTTGAAAATGAATTACACGGTTGGAGTTGCTCTTTTGTATTCATGGGTGCTAGTGGGCTGATATGGTGCACAAGCAACGAAATGCTGTGTATTGAAAATGTGTCCTGTGTCCAGACAGGCACCTGCTAGCCCTCTCCAAGCCAGGCCCCATGGCAGCAAAGGATCTTTTCCCCACCTTTCACATCCTTGGAACCATGTCCTGTCTAATGTGTTGGCAGCCATCTCTGAGCTTTGCCTGATCCTGGGACAAGTAGCTCTGTTCCTGTGCTCAGTTCACTCTGAGCCTCATCCAGGGCAGGCAAGGAAGCCGTGACCCTTACCTCTGAGTCCCCTCTGAGCTGTGGCAGGCACAGCAACCTGATTTTTTCCCTCCCTCGACATCTCTGCTGCTTTGAGATTCCTCCATTCTCCGGTGTATTACATATGTCGGTTGGAACTGGCTTGTAAGCACTTGGGGCAGAGACTGTTTCATATGCTGTATGGATAGTACTGAGCTCAGTAAAAACAATGTTGATTCCTAGCTGTGTCCAGTGCCTGGAAGATAACCTGATCCCTACTCTCATTGCCCTCTGAGCTGTATCTGACATTGCTTGTCCCTTGCTCTCTGCACCTTTACAGTCTTGTTCTGTCTTGCATTTAAATCTTACTGCCATGCTGCGCCTGTCGGGTGTCTAGCTTTAGGGTGTCTTGACAGATGGTTCTTATCTAGAACACAGGGCAACTGCCCTTCCCTGTGGCCCTGTGAACAGTGAGGCCAACCTCTACTAGCTGCCTCCCGGCACAGTTCAGAATCTCAGGCAGTGTCTGTCAATATGGGACACAGCTCTGGCCTGTCTGTGATCACACAGGGCAGCTGGAATGTTTCTTGTTTGGAGGATGGTGGTTTTAGCGGAGCAACAGATCACAGAGAACAGGCAACAATGGAGAGCACTCAGTTCTCCCCCTTCCGCTCTGCTGTGGGGATTAACTCCTGGAGGGCTGGCAGAAATGACACCTTGCCTTGATACAATTCATGCCTGACCAGAACCCCTCTGCTCATGACTGAGGGGAGCTAGAAAACTGAAGCTTTCATTTGCTCGAGCACCTTTGGTAGCTCTGATGTGGGAAGGAGGGGGACCTGGATGCACCTATTCCATCTCTAAAAATATCAACTAAATTCTGTCTGGTAAGCTAGCCTCCATCTTAGCATAGTGGGTGAGCCACTGGAGATGTCTGGTAGTGCACTAGGCCTGGGAGTATCTCTTAAGCCACCCCCATGCAAACCTTTCTAGCTAATCTTGGCCTTGCAGGAAGGCAAGATGGTGGTAAAGAGACTTTGCTCTCAGAGATAAGAGTCAGACGTCTTTTCCAAGCCCTGGAATAAACCACAAACCTAAACCCACACAGATGCTGAAAATGCTCTCATGGGCTCAGCTATTTCGAAAACTCCCCTCTTGCCACCAGACTGCCGACACTCCACAAAAGGTGTGGGAAAAACACTGTTCTCTGGGCAGCAGCCTGGTCACTGACTGGCCATATGTGATCTCTACCCTTGCACCTCTAGACAGTCAGAGCCAGGCATGTGCCTCTGCCTTTGTGAGGCATGGGAGAATTGGAGGGGTTCTGAGTCTGGTTCTTGCATCTGGGACACATTTATATTTCCCCCCAATCTCCAGATAGATTGGAAATGCAGCAGAAAGGTTCTCCCTCTCCTCTTAGCTCCTGCTCCTACTGACATCTCAGGGAAACTCCCATTGACATGGCTGGGAATGGATCCATAGTTGGCAGGGTAGGTGGTGTCTTTAGGAGGGGAAGGGTGATCATAGACTAAAGCACAGGTCTTGGAGACCTGCATTCTGCTAATCTCTGCCACAGACTCACCATGAGGCCTTGGCTAAGTCATTTCTCTTCTCTGCTTCACTTCCCAACCACGCAGTGGTATTGATGTTGAATTTTTTAGTTTTTGAAAATGCTTGAGGTCCTCACAGTGTATAATGCTTTGCAGCTAAGGGCATAGTACCATTATTGTTGTTTATTTTATTATGATTTTTAATCAGTTATGATACCGGAAAAGCCTCAACTTGATCTCCCTTAAAATTGCTATAAAAATCTTCCATTTTCTAAAATCTTAAATTCCTCTCTCTTACTCTTTCATAGGTCGGCCAGTTTTTCAACTAGAAAAATTTAAATTAAAACACACATACATATACACTCTCTCCTCTCTCCCTGCCAGGACGGGCTACAGGGTTTTTGTCTCTCCAAGCGGGGAAAAAAATAGAAGAAAAAAAAAAAGCCGTGATCACAATTGCGATCGGCGGCACTCAGGCGGCAGCTCCACAGCGCCACTTTCTTCTTCGGCGGGAATTCGGCGGCAGGTGCTTCCCTCTGAGAGAGACCTGCTGCCGAACAGCCCGACATGCCGCCCCAAGCACCTGCTTGCTGGGCTGGTGCCTGGAGCCAGCCCTGCTCCCTGCCCCCAAGACCTACACAAAAACACTGTTTTGTACTCCTATGTGCCCTCTGCTGGCAGCCCTGGAGTGAAATCTAATGATCTAATCCAGGGGTCGGCAATCTTTCAGAAGTGGTGTGCCGAGTCTTCATTTATTCACTCTAATTTAAGGTTTCGCGTGCCAGTCATACATTTTAACATTTTTAGAAGGTCTCTTTCTAAAAGTCTATCATATATAACTAAACTATTGTTGTATGTAAAGTAAATAAGGTTTTTAAAATGTTTAAGAAGCTTCATTTAAAATTAAATTAAAATGCAGAGCCCCCCGGACCGTTGGCCAGGACCCAGGCAGTGTGAGCGCCACTGAAAATCAGCTCGCGTGCTGCAGGTTGCGTACCCCTGATCTAATCTATTCTCAGAGCTCTGCTGAAATTATCCTTGATCATGATGCACAAACGAGGAAGTGAACCCAAGAAGCTGTGTTAATTTCATGCCTCTTTAGAAACAACCAGGGACCAGGAGTGGCACAGGGAGAAAGAATGGTTAACAAACTGAGAAGGACAAAGGGCCAGATTTACAAAGATACTTGGGTGCCTAAAGAACACATAGGCACCTGAGCAGGTTGGGCACCTAACTCCCAATGAAAGTCAATGTGGGTCAGGTGCCTAATTCACTTAGACAGTATTGAAAATCCTTCTAGGCAACTAACTTCTGAGGGTGTGCCTCTTAAGGCACTTAAGTACCTTTGCACATCTGGCCCAAACTCTTTTATGGAGAGTTTAGTTTTGAGCTTCTAAGTAGCTCTGACAAAGAACAAGGGGGAACCCGAGCTGTCTGTTAAAAAGTAAAGAGCATGCGAGTGTCTCTTTAAACTGAATTAGCATGCGTAAAGCTTGGGCTGCCGCCGCAGCTCTGCTTGCTCCCAGGCCTCAGACTTTGCATCTGTTTTTTCATTTGCGAAGGGCTAATGTGCTCTGACACTGCACCCCTCTGGGAAGCTGCCGATAGGCACTGTCAATATTTCCTTCAAAAAAACCCCAAAGCCTTTCAAGAAGTGCTTTTCGATATGTGTTTTAAAAAAATTAAATTACTGAGCACGCAAGCTGGAAGCCCCAGCCTGGAGAAAACGATGTTCCTGATTTGCCTTCCAGACTGCCTCTCCTCCAGGAGACCATTTCTTATTCTCCCACACACAAAAAAACCCCATAGGGAATGCGACTACCCACCATCCTTCATGGCAACTGCCAGCCTAGATCAAATCAACGACGGCCAGGCTGCAGCACAGCAACCCCAAGAGTTCCATCATCACAAGTCAGGCCCCCAAAAATCATGAGATTGGCTTTAAACAATCATGAGATTTTTTTAAAATGATACAGTTGGGGGCTTTTTTATTTGCCTTCTGGGTTTTGAGCATTTGGCTGTGTGTGTGTGTGTGTGTGTGTGTGTGATGGTTTTAAGACTTTCTTGACACTGATGAGAGCTAAGAACGTTTTTTCCTGTGAAAGATAAGTTGCTCACATAATCACAGGACTCCAGAAGCTGGATTTTTGAGAAGAACCACCAAGTATCACATGACTTGTGATAAAATCACACGAGTTGGCAACATACAGTCTGGCATCCTGCCACAGGCACGTACCAATAGCTTCAGAGGAAGGTGAAATTTGCCCCATGATGCTCCCAGCCAATCAGACAACACTGTATGTTGGAGGCAGGTGATGGAGGGGAGGAATCCTTCCTAACCCCTGCAGGTAACTGGCCTACCCACAGATGTTCATGTTAGTAATGGAATTGTCCAGCAGAAATGTGTGTCACTGCAAGCCTGATACAGTGTCCACTGAAGTCCAGGGGAATCCCCTTCACTCAGGCCCTATGACCTCCCGTGGCAATGAGTTCTCCACATTTAACGATATGCTGCACATCGCCCTTTTTAATTGCTTGAGCTATACTGTAGTGCCAAGGGTTACATTCAGCCTTGTGCAGTGGGCCAGCATGAGGACAAAGCACAATTTCTTGAGCTGGGCTTAAATGGTGCACAGCCCTCTGCACAGGGGGTGAATTTCACCTTAGCAGAGTAGAGAGGCACGAGCTGCCCTTACAGAAGCCGTACTGGATTGGCACCCTTGGGTTATCCAAGTATTGTGCTATTCTGCCCGTAGTCAGACTTTCAGTCCGTTTCCCTCAAACCAAAGTCAGCCTCACCAGTCTCAACTGCTGGGATTTAAAGATCTTTTTCATGTTAGTGATTTTCCAGTCTCCAGAAACAGTTGCTGTGCGTCTCCTTGTCCGCATGTCCATTACTGAAGACTTTATACCCTTCTGAACCTGCAGATGAATACCGTCTGGCCCTGATGATTTACTGCCCGTGAGTTTCTCAAGTTGGTCCAAAGTTTCCTACTCGGAGATTTTGGTATCTGTCTGCTAAGGCCATGCTGCTTTCCTACGAAGAGGGTCTGTGGAATAGCAATCTGCCTCTGCAGTGAAAAGAGCCCTGAGAAATGCAATTCACTTCCCTGCTCCTTTGCTAATAGGGGCTAAAGGGTTTGCAATCATGCACGCATCTTGCTTCTAACGAAACAGTTCGTTGTTGTCGGGTATCTTTGACTATTTCCTCTCATCTTCTCTTGCTACCTAATTTAAATGCCAATTTGAATCTATTGTGGCATAGTTTATGTTCCAACCAACACATGCCATCTGGGCATAATCCCACCTTTTCCAAGGATGCTGATAAACTCCGGTACTTCTCCTCTGAACCATCCTGGTTTTACTGTACCTCCTTTAGTATTTGTTGCCCAAGGATTCATAAACTGTCAATGCCTCTTCTATGGTGTCCTAACTGGTCTGCAGCCCCGCTCAGTGGTGGTAGCCCTTCCTCCTGCTTTTAACCATTTTCCTTGGGGAGTCGACTAGTTAAGGCTGGCATAGTTACAACCCATTGTTATTGCACCCCAACAGGTTTTGGTTTTTTTTTTATAATTTCTTTAATCCCTTTGAACGATGCTGCAGCAAGACCCCAATTGTGTTTCTACAACTTGTGTTTCTGTGAACGGGGATTTGTCAACAAATTCCACCCCATGATCAACCCTGTCATGGGATCAGGTTCTCTTTATCCTGTGGATGATAAAATGCCACAATACCACCACCTGGGCAAACACCAAAGACCTGCACACCCATTATCATCTCTCTAGGTACATGCTTCTGTGGTCCCCCATTACCTTCGTATCTAATCAGCTCCTAAGCAGTAACGAATGTATCTTCACAACACGTCTGTCATTGGGTAGGGAACTGCATTATCTCCATGTTACCAGGGGGGAACTGAGCCACTCCCCCAAGGTCACACAGGAAGCCTCTGGCAATGGTGAGAATTGAACCTAGGTCTCCTGCGTCTCAGTCTAGTGCTGTACCACTAAACCACCCTTCTTTGTGCCTCCTTTGAAACACCGTGTACAATGGTTTCTGGGCTGTACCCAAAGGGGACCAGCTGCAAGTGGCTGAGTGTGGGGGTGTCTGTGGGATTAAAGCACGAGAGCCCTGGGTTCATTCCAAGGCTTTCAGACAACCCCGCAATGTGCCATGTCTCAGCCCTGCTTAAGACATGCTCTGTTCAAACGAGGCAATGAGATTAAAGGGGGAAGTTCCAGCCCAGAGCCCATCCTCAGGCAGGATAGAAAATAGAACTAAGTGAGTTTTCTGGGTTTTTCCCCAGCCTGGAGAGGCTCTCATGGCCAGAATGTCAGCTCAGATTGTGTGTGCTCTGTTCCCTAGTCCTGTTTCATTAACCCTTCCCTTGTGTGAACTCTGCAGACTGCATACAGCTCTCTGCCCTGCAGTCCATCCAGCTGCTAAAGAATCTTCCTCCCCTGCTGCTGCTCCAATCCCACTCACCCGCCAGAGCACTCTCTAACTCTGCCCTGCCTTGTGTTCCCTAAATGTTAACTACCTCCTCGCCCCTGTGTCTCCCTCACCAATCCATCCCCGGCTAACACACACCTTCCGTCACTACCTTCAAAATGTGCTCGGCTGGATCCGAGTCACTGTGGTATTGCAAATGGCAGGGCAGGGCTGGCAGGCGGCCGCCATGAATTCGAGTCCTGAGCCTGCTGTGGGATCTTTGACAGGTCCTTTCCCATCTCTGCCTCATTTTTACCTGCTGTGAAATTTGGATAATGGTTCATACCCACCTTGTGCCACACATTTTGAGACTGAGAAATTAAAATACACCTCTACCCCGATATAACGCGACCCGATATGACACGAATTCGGATATAACGCGGTAAAGCAGCGCTCCGGGGGGCGGGGCTGCGCGCTCCGGCGGATCAAAGCACGATCAATATAACGCGGTTTCACCTATAACGCGGTAAGATTTTTTGGCTCCCGAGGACAGTGTTATATTGGGGTAGAGGTGTAGCTATTGAAGCTCCAAGTCTTATAATTTTATTATTACTCAAAACTTTCCTTTCCCATGGAGCCTTCACCCCAATGGCAATGTCCCACTCTCTACGCTCTTTTCAAACTTGTGGTAATGTCTCTTTGACACTCTCTAGACTCTGCATGTCCTTTGTGGGTAAATACTTCCATTTTATTTTCAAAGCACTTTACAAATGCTAATCTGCACAACATCCCTGGAGTCAGGTGTTACACCCATTTTGCAAGAAGGAAAACTAAGACACAGAGCAGGGCTAACTTCAGTTTGTTTAAACCCTGGGTTTGAGCTATTTTAAAATTGTTATAATCTGATGGTGAATGTTCCCCAGATTCTGAATCTTTCTGTCTTTTAATCTGCCCCTCCCTTATACTGAAACTAGAGTCACGGTTTGGGTAGGACCTATACAAACAATTTATGGCATCCTGGTGCACTTTTTATTAATAACACTAATTTATTGTATAAAACTCTTCCCATTAAAGCCCTCTCTTTGCTGGTTCTGCAGTGACCAGTAACATCCATTTCCCATAGTGCTATGCTGCTGATAATTAATCAACAATAGTGGGGCACCAGCTAGGACATAAATCATAGAAAATCACACTGGTTCATCGTCTGTCTTGAAACATAAGGCAAAAGTGAAATTAAAGGGCAAATTTGGCTGGAAAACTCCAGAGCTTCCAACAGAATATTTTTTAAAAATCTAAACTAAGAAATAATTATAATATGCCAGTGTCTCTTCCATTTATCCCCCACTTTTTTGTCCCACCAGTAAATCCTGCCCCTCCTCTCCCTCTGTCTCCTGCTTTCATCCTACCCTCATTTGTCCTTCCTTGCCCTGTAGGCTTAGAATGTTCTTTCTCCCTCAGGGTGAAATGCATCCCTGTGCAGAGGGGCCGGTGCAAGGGTTTGTGCACAATGTAAGTTTCACTTAACCTTGGAGTAGGATTTTCTTCCTCTGTGTCCTGTATAGCACCAAGCCTTCAGTCAGCCCTGAAGAGACTGTTAATGATTGTCACCTGGTGCCTGTATGCTACTGATCTGATGCACCCTCTGCAAATGATCCCCATGGCTGACCTGGTGTATGTCTCACATTGCAGGCCGTGAATCTCCTGGATGTGCAGCTCCAGTACAAGTGGAAGAGATCCAGGCAGTGTCAGGAACTAAAGGGATGCTCGTCTCTCAGTTGAGATGTGGCAAAAAGACTCAGATGAGCCTTTCTCCTTGGCTATCTCTACAAGAACTGCCATGCACCGCCCAGGATTCTTGGTGGGTAAGTGTAACTTGAAAGCATTGATATGGACAACAATTTCCAGACAAAGGGATGAAGGAGTAAGTAAAACGAACATCAGACAGAGATGCTGTGGATACCACTAGCCTTGAGGAGGCTGCCCGCTCTGCCATGGGCATAACATTACCCCAGCCAACACAAGCTGCCTGCGGCAGTGCCATGTCCCTTTTCACACTGTGACAGTAGTAGAGCGGTCATGATAGGGTTTAGTGGGTTACCCATAGTATTATGGGATGGAGCATGGTTTTATGGGATGGAGCATGGCTCCACTATCCTGCCATTCTTCACCTCCTGTTTTAGTCAGTGAGAGTCCCCACCCCACCCCACACACTGTTGTAATACAGTTAAATAAAGCAGCAAGTTCCCAGCCTGCAGTCTAGTGAGTAGACTTATTTTTGTTGTCACTTTACCAGTGACACTCTGGGACTCAGTGCTCCCTGAGATGGCATGATAGGAGTGGAAAGAAGGCTAACATGGGCTGGGATGGCTCTCAGGGGTGGCAGGTCTTGGGGCACCTGTGTGAGGAGTTGGCATGCTAAGTAAGGTTTTAGACCTGCATATATGTAATGAGTTGCTAAAGCAATTGGCTTAGTGTGTCAATAATATGCCAGCCTGGATAATCCATGCTTAGGCTATACAAATGTCTGAGTATCCCATCAAGTGCAATGGCAACAAGGATTTCTAAAAAGCAACAGAGGGTCCTGTGGCACCTTTGAGACTAACAGAAGTACTGGGAGCATAAGCTTTCGTGGGTAAGAACCTCACTTCTTCAGATGCAAGACTTGCAAAAATGCAAGGATTTCTAAGTCTATATGGGCCTTTGAAGCTACGTGGATTGGTGACTGCTATGGTGTCCTTATGACTTATTAGTCAGAAGCAGTGGCCCCTAATATGCCCACAGATCACTGCCAGCTGTGTCTGTCCTCAGACTGAATACATAGGTTCAGAGTACAGGGTCCTACTGTGCACGACCTCACCTTGATTCAAGCACTGGCATCTCAGATTGGCATGGAGTGTCACATGCTGGGATGTGTCACCTCTGGGCTACACTATAGTATATCAGTGCGTTTGCCTTTTATGAAAATTTGGGCACTTTGTGGGACTTGCCAGTGTACACATTAGTTGGGCAAAGTTGGGACATCCCTTTCCTAGTGGTTCTGGCTAACCTTTCCCTGTGGCTTTTGCTGCTAGGGCTGATGTGAAATGCAATGTCCATGCTGATTGAACTGGGAGAATATGGTTTTAGGTATGAGGTGGGGCGTGACAGCAAAAAATGTCAAATAAAAAGAGTTAGAATATGAATTCATAAAGCAGACCAAGTGGCTCAGCATTGGAAGGGGGAAGAGAGTGAGGAATAGACTGTGCGTGAAAAGTGCTGCCATGCTACTTTATTAATACCATGGAACTGCATCTGGTGAGTTCGGATCTAAAGAAACTGCATCTTTAGTGAAGTGGGCAGAAAATTGAATCCTGGATGGCTTTGCAATGTACAGGTAGCAGTTAGTAACAATAACTGGCTATATGCTGTATTGTCCCTTGTTCATCCTTCCATCTCAATGTGTGGGCCGAAGGAGGAAAAGTATCATCACCCCCATTTTACTGACCGGGAGATTGGGACATAGAGAAGAGAAGTGACTTCAGTGAGTCAGAGCTGGGGATTGCATGCAGGTCTCTGACTTTTAGCCCTAGAGTACAGCTGTCCCTTCATTTCCAGTTACGGGGAACCATCTGCCTTGTGTAAAGATGGCTTGTTAGCTGCAAGAGGGATTCTCTTTCCAAGGGCACTTGGGTTTTGAGCTGAATCTGGAGAAAGGAATAAGCTTTTCTATCTCCCCAGCTTCATCGTCGGGAGACATTAGAACTGAGGTGGCGAGAGCCCTGCGTCTGAGCCCTGGAAGAGGGCAAGGGATGGAGTGTGATTTGGGTACCACACCCTGCTTAGACAGTGGGTCTTAGGTACCCGCTCCTGCTAAGTTACTAATGACTGAGAACTGGAAATCACCACTGATCGATATGGGCTGGAGGTTGGAGAGAAGGGGGAGGAAGGGGCATTGAGTGCTTGGTTTGAGGATAAAGGGAAAGAGGATCGCCTGTGTCAAATAGGTCTGGTCTCTTTGGTCTGCGGTGAAGCAATGACCTTTAGGAAGAGATTTCAAACAACCAGGCCAGCCAAGACTTGCTCCTGCAGTTGTGATTCCCGACTCCTCTTTCCTGAGGTGGCCATGAGGGGCACTGCAGGGTAAGAAATGGCGGCAGCAGCCCCGGGTTCCGATGTCAGAAGCTGGGGTTTGGTGTGTCAACACCACGGGGCATCAGCAGGGATGGCTGACAGCACTGAAAGTGCTGGTTACTTCAGTTAGTTACACTGCGCATTAGGAACAGGGATGGTGCTGCTAACAACACCGAAGAAGTCCTGGGCACTGAATGCTTAAGAAGATTGTTGCTGTGGGGCTCTTGAGACACCTGCCTATAGGCACAAATCCCTATAACTGGAAAGAACGAAAGTGTGTGCCTCTATATAGGTGTGTGCATGGGGGGGGTTCGGGGGGTCAAGCGTATGACTGCATGTGAATGAGGCAACACTGTCTAGTAGTCAGAGCAGGGGAGTGGGAATCAGGAGCTTTGGGTTTATTACCACCTCGGCTATTGACTCATTATTTGCATTGCCTTGGACGAGTCATTTAAACTTTCTTTGATGCACTTCTCCTATCTGTAAAATGGGGCCACCCTCCCCTACCTCCCGACCAAAGGATGGATTAGTTTGTTTGTCAAACACTATGCAGATATAAAGTGCAATACAAGTTCTAGCTGCTTTTAGGATGTATTTGTGTGCTTGTCTTGCTACACCTAGAATCCAGGGGTCTTGGATCTCCACTCAGACCCCTGGCCTTTGTTCATTATAGTCATTCCTATTTCCCTATTTTTGTCTTGAGATGAAAATGATGGAGCCAATCATATCCCAGTAACTGCCCTATAATAACTGAAAATACAAATGAGTGAAAGAACATGCATGTCTCCAGGAATGAGCGCATGTGTGTATTTGCATGCGTCGATATGTGGCTGTGTATGCTTGTGTGTGCATTAGTATAGCTTCACGTGTGCATGCATGTTAACTTGTGTGTGTGTGTGCTGTGTATGTGTGTGTGCTTGGCACTGCCTGCATATGGGGGCATATTTGAACACACACTTACATATATACATGCATTTCTATCTCTGCATGTGTTTGTTCAGCCTTATATACAAATGCATGAGTGCATGTCTGTGTGTCAATAGGAAAGGCCACTTTACAAACTGTGAGTGAAACCACAAGTATAAGGGAGGGCTTGCTGTGGTCCCATATATGTGCTTTGGTTTAATTTAGAATTCCAAAAATGGAAATGCTGCATATTTGTAAATATTGACACTTTGCTTTCGGAATATCTAGTGTGTTGTTGCAGCAGAGCGACGTTTTCTCTTTCGAACATCATTTAGGTTGAAGGGGGTAGTCAAGCTGGTTAATGTGAGTTTAATGAGCGCTCTCCTGAGACAAGGTGCTATTAGCAGCACCTGCTTCATCTTACCTGTAAGGTGTGAAATAAAGAGCCTATTTGAGATTCAATGCACTGGGCAGGTAGTGGATGTGAAGATGAATTCAGACTGGCACTTTTGAATAGAACCCAGGATGCTGGGTCTTTAGTTTATCATTTGACAGACTGATCTAATCGCTAATGTCATAGACCTATTTGAGCTAGCAGTAATATTCAACAGACACACACCTACAGTACAGAGATACCCCTGGGGAGCGCACACCTGTGATTAACCTAACTGACCTCTGGGGGTCATCATAACTCCAGAAAAGACAGTGGGTCAAATCCAGTCCCAGTGTAAGTGGGTCCAAGGCCAATTGCTGGCAATGGAGACGGAGTCTCCTTTATACCAGGGCTGAAATTTAGCTCATTATCTGAAAGAAATATTTATCTGGCAGTAAAGAGAAAACCATCTTGAAGGGCTGATGAATATTAAAGTACCCCAGTATATTGCTTCACTTGAAAATCTGGATTCCCTGAGGATCCCTGAATTAGCCATACTGTTTGTTATCTGCAACGCAAACCAACCACAAGGTGAAGGTGTCATGAGGCATCCTAGTCCTGGGCCACGAGTGTTCATGCTTTCCTCCTCCATCTTGCAGAGGTTAAGAGTTTGTCTCTCTGTACACATCCCCGGTAGGTCTTGGCATGTCTGTCTGCCATCGTTGGGCCCCTATTCTGTCATTAGTCTAAACGGTCTTTCCCCTCACACCACAACACATTGACTATCTGGCTTCTCTTCATCTTGCTTTTGCCCCCTTCTTGCCCATTTGCCTTCCAGGGGCACTACTTGTTTTAATCTTCATAGGAAAACTTGCCTCTGGTCAAGTGACTCTGGCACCCTCAATTCTGTGTGGGCCGATACTGTGCCGAGAGTCAATGCCAGAAAATTATGCAAGGCGGTGAATCTCTCTCCACTCTTCCCAACCAGTTCAATGGTTACTCTTTCGCTTAGTAACAATTTACACATTGTTTGGTTTAACAGGCTGGGTTCTGAGAGTTTCCATCCAGCCATCAAGCTGGCATTTGTGTATTTGCATTTTTTTTTTGTGAGTATGGCGGGGGGGGGACGGACACACAATTACTTCTGTAGCTGCTATTAGCGTCACAAGGACCTTACTTATCAGGAACTATGAGATGCCTCGGTCCTGGTGTGTCTGTTTCCCTTCATCATCCTGCAGACCAAGAGTTCTTCCAAGTTTCCCCCCTGGCAGCAAAATCACACAAAGCAGCTGAAAACCAAAGGGAAAACTAAACTTCTCTGAGCCATGTCATCTCCCTGAAATGAGTCAGGACATAGGCTAGAGAGAGAGACCCGAGGAACCACTCAAGCCCTCAGTTGAAGGGACCTGGATAAAATCAGTAGATTCCAAATTTCTCCATGTTTTAGCTGTGACTATTGAAAACTCCAGTCAAGGAGGAGTTAGCTCATGTGTCCAGCTCAGTAAAGGACGCCCTCACTCTCTGTCCTCTTTCGGGTGGGGCCATAAAAGAACTTAGCTCCTCCCAGGCAGTCCTGAGCATGCTCCCATCCCCTCTGCTGCGGGCCCAGGGGCAAAGGACTAAACTGGATCCTCTTAGGGTGTGTCTACACTGCAAAAAAGATGTGTTCTGAACCTGGGTTAGCTGACTCTGGTTAAATCAGCAGTGAAGACAGAGCAACTCAGCTTTTAACTCGGTTTAGTAATTCGAGTCAACCCCAGGCTGCCCTATAGGCTTGAACTTGAGCTGCTATCCCGAGTTGTTGCATCTTCAATGCTATTTTAACTCACATTAGCTATCCCAAGTTAAGAACATTTTGCACTGTAGGCATACCCTATGTGTCCTTTCCCCCTTCTCTCCATGTGCTAGTAGTGTACACAGCCAAGCTAGAAGCCAATGGCTCGCTGGTGTTACAGCAGTGTTGGGCAAGCCCACAGTTTGCAGTGTAGTGGAAACCAACACAGATGCAAAGAGAGGAAGGGATGGTCTTTTGGTTAAGACACTCTCCAGGCCATCAGGAGACCTGTCTCCTATTCTCTGACCTGCTGTGGTGACTTTAGGCAAATGACGTTCCCTCTGTAAAATGAGGATAATGACAATTACCTCCTTCACGAGGCCGGCGTGAGGGCTATATTCATCATCACTAGTAAAATACCACAATATCCTTGGCTCTTCAAAAATGCCAAGTTTTAGTATTCCAACACTGCCAGTATAACTGCCCATGGCTGCAGCGCAGCCTGACTGGGCAGGGGAGGGTTAAAAATACAATGGAAAGGGGAGGGGGGAGAAACCCAAGCCCACCCAGGCCTGGCGCCCCCGCACAGCACTCTGTGATTAGATATTGATGGGTTAGGACCTCAGGGTAGCTTAAGGATATGCAGAATGCTGGAGGGGGTGAGCAGAGCTTCCTTCCTGTGGCAGAGCACTTCCAGTAGGCAGAGCCGGTGCCAAGTCCAGCTCCGCTCTGGTTCCTATTGCACACAATGCCTCATTGTTCGGGGGATATCGCTTCATCATTTTGTCAGTACCATCGTTTACTGACTCAATGCTCCCACATACAGCCGCCTTCTTGCTTCACAGGAATCTCTCTCTCTCTTTTTTAAAATACAAATTCAAAGTCAGGGCTGGAGAGTTTTTATATATATATATATATATATATATTTTTTTTTTTTTAATTGTTTCCTCCCATGCGTGATAAGAGATCAATGCCGGGTTAATGGAGCAGCCTCACCAATCTGTGCTGGAGATGCACGAGGAGGGGGAAGATGGCAGGCTTAGCTCGGCTGCACAACACTTTCTTTTGCTTTTAATACCTTTGCTCACCCAACTGAAAAGTCCCTTTTCAAGTCAGAGTGGGGCGGCAGGGGAAATGCAAGTCAGGCCAAGTGTTCAAAAGGCAGGATTTGGATTTAGGCATCTAATGGGGTGAAACAAAACTCCCCGCAAAGCGGGGATGCTTCAGTGATGAGCGCTGTGTAGAAATAACTAAGAATCTTGGGGTGGCGACTCATCTCCACCTTGCTGGGGCAAGGTGGACTAATGCAAACTAGCCTTTCTCAACTGCAGACCACAGCCCAAGTCCTAGCTCACATCCCAGATGAAAAGGATTTGATGGTTTCATTCTGTTCCTTGGCAAACACTTGCCCACATCCTGAAATCACCGGCACAGCTGACCGTCTGGGCTCAGGCAGCACCCATGCCTAGGATAGCAGGGAGTTCTGCTGGTCAGTGGGAGGGGCATTGGCAGAGCTGTGTGTAGGGAAACGTCTATAGGCTATTAAATGCTGGCATTGCCTGGCTCCAGTCATTGCTCCAACTCTGGTTTGTCTGATGCCTCACTGCATCCCAAAAGTTAGAGGAGAAATCTGTTTTGGTGGTAGTTGGCCGTCGGGGTGGATTTGAGCAATGCTTGCTGAATTTCTGTAGGCAGTTGTTGGGTCCCTTACTCTGTTTTCTGTTGGTTACCGGGGATGTCTGGTGGAAGGCTAGCGTTTTTTGTGTCTCTCTTGGGGGATGTAGCGCGAGTCCTTTTGAAAAGGGCACAACATTTTACCCATTGGGATCGACCGGTGACTGATACATCATACACTAATAAACTGTCCCCAGTGAATCAACCATCTTCCCTTTGTCTGCCATGTGCATGGACCCTGCCGAGGGAGGGCCCCTGCCTGTTAATCTGACATGGGTGCAGATCCTGTTGAGGGCAACACTGTCTGACACCAGTGCAGATTCTTCGGAACCCCTCTCCCAAAGGCCTCTTCATACTGACGGTGGAGCCCATCTTGCTTGAGGACCCCATATCAACCTGCCATCAGTCAGACTCGGGGGCGGGAGGGGAGCCCTCTCTGAGACCTATTCATCTGACAGCCATGCGGACTCTCACAAGCAGTGATGGCCACAGGAGAGTCTTGGATGGGACTTTGATCCCATGGGACTATGGCCCCTGGTCTCTCTCTCCTGGTTTCCAGCAGATTCCTGGGCGCACTAGCTAGGTATGGCCTGGCTCCTTCCTGAGCAGAGTGACCCAAAGGGTTAATTGCCGTAGGAAGGGGAGATGGAGTTTGGTTTGGTGGTGGTAAGAGCTTTGATTTACTGGTCTCTAGATCCCAGCCACTGTGCTTGGGTCTTGGTTCAGCTAGCAGAGAAATAGCTGTGTCCAACACCAACCGCCAGCCTCTCACAAGACTTGAGATCTCTGTTTCCTGCTCTCCCTGGTGGAAGCCTGGCATTGGAACAGCAGTAAATCTCATTGCACAGGCCTGGCAGACGCTGCTCTTCTCGGGAGGCAGAGTGGGGGGGAGTCAAGCCTGGGCTATCACCTGCTTGCGGTCTCATCTATCACCTTGAATTGTGTTGCAGGATAAAATTACTCATCCAAACCTAATGATAAATTAAATCAAGGCTGGAGTAAAGAGGATTAATGGGAGCACGTGGGCTCACGCGCACACGCGGCAGGGCGCCTGCCGCCCAGACAGGGTTTTAAATGCTCATTAGACACAATGAAGCCAATCACAGAGCAGCGGGGTGAAATCCCAGGGGCTCCCCCATGTTTGCACAGAGACATACCAGCCTCAGACTGACTTCCTCCCAGCGGATGGTGTTGTCTATGCCCTCGGGGTTGGGGGGAGCCACTCATCTTTCCCCCTGTGATTTGAACCTTGCCTCGGTGAGTAACACCACAAAACGGGTTTGTTCTGTGTTTGTACAGCGCCTAGCACAACAGGGCCTGGTCCATGCCTGGGGCTGCTAAATGCTACTGCCACACAAATAAATAATGGTCATTAAATGAAATAAAAGCTGTAAGTGCACTTTATTAAAAAGTATTATTCCCAGACAGCTGGCTACGCTGGAGTTGAGGCTGAGAGTATATGTCAGTGAGCCATACAGGAGCGTTGTAGTTTAGTTATCACCAAAGCAAGCTATAGGAACCCAAGAGAGACTTCAATGAATCTGTTTTACAGAACCGTTGTACATGCAGTGTGGTCTAGTGGAATGAGTGTGGGACTGGGAGCCAGGACTCCTGGGTTCTCTTCCCAGCTTTATCATTGACTCACTGCATGATGCTGGGTGAGTCTGCTCCGCCTGTCTGGGCCGGCCCTCGGTTCCACCATCTGTGTTATGGGACACTGCAGACTAGTTATCATAATTATCTCTTCTGGCCTTAAAATCTATAGCTCTGGTAAAGGGGCATCATAATTCTTACTGGCCAGCCTCTGTGGGGTGCAGCAAGACCTCATTAGTTAAAGCCTGATAAGTGTTTCACAGATGTGCTAAAACCACGTAGCACTCCTAGAACGCTTTATGTGTTTGCGCTTTACCAATATTAACGCCTGACTTCCTGCGCGGCCCCCATGAGAGGAGCGAGTGGAGTTGGCCCCATTTTGCAGCTGGGGAGACTGAAGTACAGAGAGATGAAATGACTGTAGAAACCAGGGGTTGCCATTCCCAGAGCCTCCTACTCTAATCACTAGACTGCACTGTTTTATCATCACCTGACAATGTTTTTCAACACTAACAGCCTTATAAAGCCCTTCTTAATCTACAGCAGATACGGCAAAGAGCCCAGTTATTAGCATCGTAGGAAAAACCCACCCAGCCTCCCCAATACATAAAGCTAGTGTGGGTGGGGCAGGAGGTTCACCCCCAGCGAGCGGGGCATTTCTCTCTCTCTCTGGGGTTTGGCTGAAAAAAAAAAGCAAATAAACCACAGGAGGAAACGCGTCACGGTGCAAACTGTAACCAGATGGCGCGGGCGAGAGCGTGGGAGGGGAAGGGGGGGATTCTCTGAACGGAACATGCCTGTCAAAGAGGAAAACTAAAGAGACGCACAATGATCAAAGAGACCTCTTGTTTGCTCGACGGTTTGGGTCGCCCCCGTGCCCAGGCTGTGAATCCTCCCAGGGGGCGAGAGGACCGGGGGCCGGGAGTGTCTCTGACTGAAACCAAGATTACTGGAGGCTGAGAGCGGAAAATAAAATACAATAAAATAAATAGGGCAGGACTCCCCGGAATCAGCAGCAGCCAGCAAAACGTTTCGCTCAACTTTCTTTTTCTGTTTCGCTGCCGCCTGCTAATGGAATCTGTCAGGTGCCTCTTGCTTGCCTCCCACTTGCCGTGCGTCCTCTGAGGTACTGGGAAATAATCCTCAAGTCCTCCTCCTCCTGCCCCGGCTCCTCCAGGAAGGAGAGAGGCCCACCAGCGACCTGCCTGCCTGACTTCGAAGTGCTTCGCGGTGTCAGAGACAGCCAGGCCCAGTTTAGTAGTGGGGGGTTCATTAGGCATGTTTCATGTTTGCGGCACAGGAGTTGTGGCTCCTGTTCATTGCCCCCCCCCTCCCCCTCTGCTCTTCTGCTGTTGCTGCTTAAAGTTCTGCCAACATCTTGATAAGTCTCCCTTGACGCCGCTGTGCCAGCTCTCCTGTATCCACTCCAGTAGGGATCTGGAAATGCTGAAAAGCGTCAGGGTACCTCCCAGGTCCTGGGTGTGCTAAGCATTTAACCCCCTCCCCAAGAGAGGAGGGAGGTCTGACCCCCTCAAGAAAAGAGACACATGCTCTTCCACCAACCCTACAAAGGGAGGGAAACATAAAAGACCCTTCCCAACAGGTTTCCCGAGAGTTAATAAACATGAGCTTCCTCACAGCTGGCGAGGCCTGGTCAGAATCCCTGCTTGCTTGGCAGTGACTCTACATCTGCACTGCACAACCCACCCACCCAAAATGCACTGCAGCAAGTTTCAGAGCCCAGCCCAACTAACTCGAGCTCACAGGGCTTGTGCTAAAGGGCTAAAAATAGCCATGTAGGTGTTCCTGCTCCTGCTGGAGCTCAGGCTCTGAGACCCACCCCTGTCCTCTGGATTTCAGAACCCAAACTCCAGCCCAGGCGGGAACGTCTATGCTGCTATGTTAGCCTTGAAGCGTTAGCCCAGATCAGTTGACCCGGCCTCTGAGACTCACTGCTTCGGTTGTTTTGAGGTTGGTTTTTTGCAGTGTAGATGTCCCTGCTGAGCCCAGCCCAGTTATTTCTTAGGGAAAAACCTGAGTTTTTTGTATATGCCCACCTGCAACAGAGACTGAGCCAAGCGCCTGGGAGGAGGAGAGCCTAAGCTAGATTTCTCTGCTCTGTGCTTGATTTCTGTCCCAATGGAGCATCCCTTCAGTCCTAGGAGATAGGGGGGCGGTAAGGGGGCTGTTCTGAGGCGCTAGAAAGAGTGCGACAGAAGCACTGTGAAGAGGGAAACCTTTTTGGTTTACAATTTTAATTTAGAAGAAAAAAATAGAAAACCACTTCCCCAGAGACTTAAACTCTGGTTAGAATCCCCCTCCCCAGGCCTGGGGCTTTACCAAACGGGGAAACTCCACAAACACGCCCACCATAATATGTCTTCAGCAAAGGCTGAGTGTGTGGGGGGAGAAATGTTCTCTTCTTCCTCTCCCTTTTTTAAAAGTTTGATTGTGTCAAGGCATTGAGCCCTGAGGGTCAGAAGTGAAGATGACTTAAGATGGCCCCATTTGGTAGCACTAGATCAACAGGCAGAAATGGACAGTTAGAAGCTTGTCCTCAGATCGGATGCTCTGTGTGTGCGTGTGCACGTGTAATCCCAGTATCAACAGGTAATAGACAAGTCCGTTACAAGTCAGGGATGCTGATTTTCAAATAAATCTCTCTTGAGACTATTTGGTTCCCCCATATCACTTGGCAATGGCTTCCCCAGGAGGCTTTAGGGAATGACTCTGCTAATATGCCACAAATAACACTGCAAATATTAACCTCCGTGGTCCCCCTTAGGCAGGAAGCATGATACGCCCAATTTTAGATGGGGGTTGGACTAGATGATCTCCCGAGGTCCCTTCCAACCCTGATATTCTATGATTCTAGACACGGAGTGGTGAAGTGACTTGCCCAAGGCCATGCAGTGAGTTAGTGTCAGGGCTGGGATTAGAGTTCAGGAGTTCTTGACTCCCAAGCCTATGCTCAAACCCTGAGACCATTTTTCTCTTTTTCTTTTTCCTTCCTTTCCTATCTCAACCCCCTAACACCCAAGCCATCTGGTCTCAGTATGAAGTGCAATCCTAAAGCAAGAAACTTTGGGGAATTACTTTTTTTTTTAAAAGGGTGGGTCTTTTTTGGTTTTGGTACAACGTTAGCTCAAGTTAAAAGGTGCAGGAGCATTTCAGGGTGTGAACTGTGTGTGTGTGTGTGTGTGTGTTGGGGAAGGTTGACACTGAGTGTGGCGAGATCACCATTCTTTAGGATTTGGGGGGAAGGGGAAAAATTAATCCCCCAATAAGGAGGAGAGAGTGAGCAATGTCTTCCTCTGCTTCCTGCCAAGAGCCCTTCTCTCTGGCGGTTTATATTGCCTCTAGAGGAAGGAGGGCTGCCTGTCTGGGCTCTGGCTGTTCAGCAGGCCTCTTGGCTGACAAACGAATCCTAGCAGGAGATTGGCTATGATCCACCAGGCCCAACTCTGTCAGATCTGTCTGACTTCATGGACCTGGGTTCTGGCAGGGCCCTTGGCTGTCACCGCTGATGAAGTACCCAACGGCGTCAGGGCAGAGACAGCCGTGGCTAGCTCTGCAGGGCTGGACTGTGTGCGCGAGAGGAGACGGGCGAAGATAAGGGTGGCCAGGCACGTCTGGGGGGGAGCAGTGGTATGTCTGATGGGGAAAGACAGGGTACATGTGGAAAGAGGGCAGATTGGTGGGTGGGCAGTCAGGGAAGAGACTGAGAGAGCAGGTAGATTAGGGTGGGAGGGGGAAGAAAAGGGAGGATGTAGGTGTTGGACTAGGATAGGGTAGCTGGGTGTGAGAATGAGGTGGTGAATGGAAGGTGGATTGGGAGTGTGCATGGAGCAGCTAGAGTAGGTGTGTGAGGTGGATTCAGTGTGTTCACAAGAGGTGTGGGGGCAGAGAGGTCCCATGCAGGTGGGGGAGGAAGATGGGTTGCACTGGAAGTATGAGGGGGAAAGCAGGATGCAGGGGTGAGAGTGGGGGGCATGGTAGGGCTACAAGGTGGGGAGCATGGAGGTAATGTAAGGGTGAGAGGTGGGGAACATGGGGATGTGAGATGGGATACCTGGGGGGTATGGCAGTAGGGCTACAAAGCAGGGGTTATGGTAGGAGTGCGAGGTGGGTCATGGCATACTTGAGGGTATGGTGAGGGCATGAAGGTGAGCGTGTGGAATGGGGAAGGAAAGTTGTTGGTAGATTTAAAGAGGGTAACTGTGAATGCCGGGAGGGGGAGGGGGGGGGAAGATCAGTGATGGGCTCATGCCGTACGTTAGCAATGCTGAAAGCCCAGAAGGCCATCCTGCCTGTGCGGCTAATGCAGCTCCAGATTGTGTGTGGGGGTTTTTTTTGCCCCTTGGGTAGAATGAAGTTATGCATGTTCCACCCACGGAGCCTTTTGGGAGAGAGCTGCTGCCAGGCAGACATGCTTCGCCAGCCAGACTGAAAGGGGAAGGATAGAAAATACAAATAAAAATCCGTCTGTTTGCTCCCCTAAAAGAGAGGTGGGCATTAGGAGGGGCCCCCCAGTGACCCCTGGGTAATTAGCATGTCTATAGACAAAGGCTTATGGCTCTAAGCTTGGAAGAATATTTGCCAGTAAAATAACAAGTAAATTTTCCCAGTGAATAGAATATCAGCCTGAGCATCCCCATCCTTGCGCCCCGGTGAAAACAGGCAGCTCCTGGCCCCTGGATGTCGGATCAGTGCCGCTGTGAGTCAGCTTCATGCTGGGGAGTGGCTCAGGGCACCCAGCAGGGGCCTTGGGGGAGCAGGTGAAATAAACACTCATTCAGAGGCAGTACTGTCTGAACAGACGGGGAAGGGGGACACGTTGACTCACAAAAATAGCCCCCTCCCCCGTTGACTTCAGTGGGCACAGGCTGGAGCCCATTACTGATATGCCAAAAACCATAGGTTCCTCTGTAGCACCCACCACCTGAGTACGTAAGAGCTGCCATATTCGCGTCTACAGCAAGGGGGTTTGTGGGGAGCCTCAGGTCTCTCGTTCCCCGGGAGTGAGGGATGGAGATCAGGTTTGTCAGAGAGACCAGCATGTGCTTTGCTTCTGAGTGGGGGCTGGGGAGGACGAGAGTGGCCGACTAGTGTCCAGGTGAGGGGGTTCCAGCAGGGCACCAATGTTGCCAGGGCCCCCTTGGTGGAAACAGAGGCGGAATGTGGTTTTTCTCTGGCTGCTGAACCAGCAGGAAAGCCACGCAGCCTATAATGGTGTTTTGCCCTTCAGTAGCACTTTCCATTTCAATTTGTATAGTGGGGGTGCTGAGAGTCATTGAACCAAACTGTAAACCCTGCATATAAAGGAAACCGCTTCAAGCCAGGGGATGCTGCAGCACCTCTAGTTCCAGCACCTATGCCACTAAGGAAAATAGAATGATTCTAGGCCCAGCTTTGGCACAGACTCCCCCGTCACTTAGCCTAGCTCTGTGTTAGTTTTGCCACCTGTAAAATGGGACCAATACCAACCTCACAGGCTCATTGTGACCGGTGAGGATTAACTAGTGAATGTTAGAAATGTATCTGACCCGACCCCCTAAGAGCCACACGTCCTTGACCTTTGGAGACATTTGTATCCAGATCCAAAATTTGTGAGTTGGACCAGTCTCTGGTTAAACGTTTACAAAGGGCTTTGAAGATATACAGTGCTACTCGAGTGCCAAGTATTATCATAACCCATTAGAGATGGAAGAGACCTATTAGGTCTTCCAGGCTGTACCCCCAGTCCCAGTGAGGTTATTTGCTAGAGTATATTCTCCAGTCCATAGGCTTTCAAATTTCAGGTGATAGGAAGTTATTCTTCAGTCTGATGTACCAGTGTTTCCTCGTGTCCAGATTAAATTTTCACTGTCCTTAATTTCATCGTAGTGATTTCCACCTCAACTCTTTCCCCTCTCTCCTTGAAACACAAACAGACCGCTGGCTCCTGAACCCAGTGCAATTTCCCATGCAGCAAGCGGCGTGTTCAAGTCTGAATGTCACTTGGATACATCTGTAGCCCAGCATTAGAAAGCAGCAAAACAGACCCAGACTTAGAAATTGCATCAATCCCCCTCTCTCGCCGCCCCCCCCCACACCCCCAGCAACCCCTCTGCAAAGGGTGGGGCTGTGGAGAGAGTGGGAATTTTAGAAGGCAGATCTGGTGAAATCCATCTACATTTCCCAGCCCTCTGCATGGAAGCAATCCCAACAAAACGAAGATGCAGATGGTCTCACCCCTGGAGCCAACGCCTGTGTCAAGAGCCTTGGAAATGTGAGACCGTACCACCAATGAAGTTCAAACAGTGCTGAATATCTGCTGTCAACGCTGTTTAGGCTCCCCCACCCTCCTTTTCTTTTTGTTGTCATTGATGAAGCTCTTTTTGTTTTTGTTTTGTTTTTTTTCTAA
Source organism: Chrysemys picta bellii (assembly GCF_011386835.1). Taxonomy (NCBI): domain Eukaryota; kingdom Metazoa; phylum Chordata; order Testudines; family Emydidae; genus Chrysemys; species Chrysemys picta. The sequence goes on along the minus strand of NC_088811.1, from coordinate 9,745,683 downwards.
GCCCTGTTGGAGGCCTAAGGAGAAAACAATTAGAAACAATCATCCCAGTTTGGGTGGTTTTGCCAAGGGGTCAGGAGATCCCAGCTGGAGTGGGATTCTCTTGGTGGCCCATTGCATCTCTCTATGAACACCCTTCCCCTCTCCTGGTGTCCCCTTCACCTTCCTCCAGCAGCACGCATGCTCATCAGTGGAAGTGTTGAATAATGGTTCTCGGGGGCCACCGGCCAAGCCCTGCAGATCACGCTCCAACATCTGACATGCACAAACAGAGACAAGGTTCTGAACACATCCCCTCCCTCCTCCTCACTACACTTAGCCTCTGCTTGTCCTATGCTCTCTCTGTCACTTTTCCTATCCCTGCCTCCTCCGCCTCACTCCCCCTGCATCTCCTTGGCCTCTCTGCTCCGTCGCTTTGTGTCCACTTGGCCCCTTTGATAATGCCTCTCCATCCCCTCAATGCAAACTCTCTCACTCTTAGCTCTCAATAAGCACCTCCGTTTTGGTTAAGTGACAGGGTGGTGTGTCTGGGTCACAAGCCAGGATGCTATTCTGCAAGCACAGGATACCTAGGATGGGGAAAAGTATCATCTGAATAATGTGATTTCTGGATCTCATGAACCACCCAAGCTAGAAACAACTTCTACTTCATTTTCAGGTTGGGATTCTCAGCTATCCAGTAGTGCATGGAATGAATTTCTAGCCCTGTTTGGTTTATGAGAGATTACACTTTGCATTGGTCACTCGTCCTTCAAACCAGGCGAAGAAACAGGGCAGACAGGCCAGGATGCTTTTAGCATCCCAAGCAAGCTTGGCCAATCTGCCTCTGCTTAGCAGTGCTTGGCAACCTGCCCAGGGTGACCAGACTGGGCCCAGAGTGACCTTTGGGACAGGCTCCAGGAGATTAGAAAACAATGAGCTGGCGGCTGGTGACATTCTGGGGCTAATATTTTTTTATTCTTGTCGTGTTAAATCACAAATCAACTTTAATTATGGACTGGGGGGAGAATGGTGTGTGCCACAGGGAGATGGGCAGGACTAACTTGGAGGGAAGAAAGTTCTGGGCCTCTCAGGGAGGATGTTGTAAAGAGCTGTGTCCCAGAGAACCAACAGGTATAAGTACCTTTTAAAGAGCTCTGGAAGTTTTGTACATGAGTACCTTGCAGAGAGAACAGTTATAAAGGTTTGCCTGGCAGCAGCACTTACAGGGATGGACTTCGAATCTTTCTCTCTGCCTTTAATTTGTTCTGCTTCTTTCTTTTGCAGCTTTCACTCTTTAATTATTTTGTTTGTTCTTGTTTCTATCCCCATTTTGCAAGGAGATGATGCACCTCTAACTTTTCTTTTTCCTTCTGTCTTGTGAAGTGATAAGTGACCGTAACTAACCTAAATCAGTATCTCTCACTGTCTGGGAGAATCCAGAGCGCTCGGACGTGCTCCTAGCCCACTGAATATTCAGAGCGGGTGGAGAATTAATCAAATCAGCAAGGCTACTGTGAATCTAAAGGAAATACAACCATGATAAAATTCACCACACCGGAGCAGCATGGAGTGTAATCACCAGAGATGTTGAAAAGCTTGTGAACATTCAAAGTCATTTTTATTCTCTTGGTCATGTCTTTTGAGATAAAAAGTAATAAGCTAATTAAAATGTGCCCAAGCGTGGCTGTGAGTAATAAGATGAAAGCATGGAAATAAAGCAAACAAACAAACATCCCCCTTCCTCTGGTTCAGGCGCTACAATCATGTTTCACCTGTCTCCGCATCAGACAGTATCAATAGGAACACAGACTTTGTTAAAAGCCTGGACAGCCCATTCATTAACAGGCTGGACAGGTCGTCAGCTTCATTATACTTGGAAAGACACTATGGTAGGTCTGATTCTGATCTCAGGAGTGACTCCACTGGAGTCAGTGGAGTTATGCCAGTGTAAATGAAGTCAGAATCAGGCCCTGTGGAGCAAACTGAGCTCTGGTACAACTCTTGCTCCACTGAATTCAATGGAGGTCAACCAGGGATGACTTTAGATGTAGATAGTATGTCAGGTGTGGCATGGGTGTATACATATGCAACACACACATGCTAATGGGAGGAACAGGCTGATTGCAGAGAGATGGCTAGAGGCCCTTTGTTAAGTCTGTAACTAGGGAAGGGGAATTGATTATTTAACTTGCTGATAGTTTCTGGGGTGCAAGGGAAGGAGCAAAGCTATTGATCTTGAGGCTAGAAGCAGAGCAGAGGCTCTGGGCCGTATTCCGTATGAGGAGACCCATGGGAGTGTAACTGAGGGTAAAATCAGGCCCTGGCTGGGATGGCTCTGTGTATTGATCTCCTGCAGCAGTTCAAGAATTTGGAAAGGGGGAGGGAAGTGAGCAAAGGGCCTGAATCCAAAGGAATGCTGGGGACTGGGCCTCTTGCCCCCCCCCCCTTAAATTCTGTTTAAAGTGTCTGGGTGGATGGTGGGGGACAGTGATTATTTATTTCTTCCTGCCAATTTCTAATTACCGTTGTAGGTGCCTGTCCAGTGCTTGGGCACCTCCCCTGCAAATTAAACCTCATGACACAAACAAAGGGCAGCTCATAAATATCTCCACCTCCTCTCGCCCCCATGGAGAAGAAGGGAAAGACGGGGCTTTGTAGCATGAAAGGTAAAACATTGCTCTGGCTGTAGCTAGGGCAGGTGCAAACAGGAGCTCTGCTAGTGCCTCTGTCCCCCAGTTTTGAACTGCAACACTCCCATCTCTTTCATTCGTACACCCAGGCACACGCCTGTCAGTGCACCTCAGTACCCACCTTCAGCATCCTCCCTGCTGTTCCCCTCTTGCACTCCCATAGTGCTCTGTCACTGCACCTCACTGCTGCTGTGTAGTGCCCCCAGCTAGTCCAGTCCTGTGCATCTGTATGGCAGGGATCTCTCTCGCTATCTAGGCACTGATAGGGCACTGGTCACCGTGGTGTCCAGCCAGCCTTGTCTTTGGAAGTTTTATGGAAGATTTGCTTAAAGAAATGCTCGTTAGCCAGCGTGAGACTCACAGGAGCTATAATGCAAAGTCTTGACTCAAGTCCTAGTGCAGCCAAGGAGGAGAGATGAAGGAGGCTGAGTCCTGGTTTCCATGATCACCACATTAGGAAGAATGAGACCAAGAGCAAACCTGGCAGGATTTCACTTTAAATGCATTTAAGAACAGAAGAATGGTCATACTGGGTCAGACCAAAGGTCCATCTAGCCCAGTATCCTGTCTTCCGACAGTGGCCAATGGCAGGTGCCCCAAAGGGAATGAACAGACAGGTTATCATCAAGTGATCCATCCCCTGTCACCCAATCCCAGCTTCTGGCAAACAGAGGCCAGGTGCCCCAAAGGGAATGAACAGAGCAGGTAATCATCCAGTGATCCATCCCCTGTTGCCCATTCCCAGCCTCTGGCAAACAGAGACTAGGGACACCATTTGCTGCCTGGGACTTCAGCTCTCAGTGGCTCCCAGTAGGAGAAGCTCACCCCTAACCTGGGGCCAGTGGTTTAGATGGGACTGAAGTGGTGCATAGGTGCTGTGCTGGCCCCTCTTCACAGGGATATTTCCCCAATCCAGAGGAAATCACTATCCGTGGACGCTGGGCCAAACTGCTTTCAGGGCTCGTCTACATGGGAAGTTACTGAGCAGGAAACCAGGGTGTGAATCTACAGCGCACCAGCTGGCCACACGGCAATTCACCATGTGGACAAGCCCTGAATTACACCGCAGTGTGAATAGCTCCCCTGAAATCAATTTATGCCTGTGTCCCCAAGAGACAGAGGTGATCCGCTGTGACCAGGCCAAGTCCCAGAGCTGGCAAAATGTCAGTTTCTGCAGAAGCACAAGTGGCAGCTCTCTCAGGCACGTGGGATGAGGTTTTCACGCTTGAGTCACCAGCAGCAGGGCGGGTTCAGCCAGGGGCTCCAAGATCACACTCTCGCTGATACCCACTTCCTGCCTAGAGAGAGATCTGTTTCCATTTCCTGCTACAGTGATGAGAAGATCTTCCTGCTACTGCCTCCTCCCCTGCCCTTCTAATCTGCTCTGTCCTCCCCACCGCACCGCCCCCTGCTTTTAACATCTGAGGTACCATGAGGAGGATCTGAAAGGCAATACATGAGAGGAGGGTGCTCCCCTTCCCACTTGTACTCTGGTCAGGCCAGCTGCCCTTGGTAATCTCCTTCGCAGAAGTGCCTGCTTTTAAAAAGAAAAGCCCTGTGGTTAAAGTGGTTCCAGTAAAATACCTACTGAGGAGGTAGCTAATTTCCATAATACAGTGATGCCTTCCTTGCGAGAGAACGCCCCTGGGCCAGGTCTGCAGCAGAGAAATCTCCCACTGCCTAGGATGGTTGTGAGCAACAGGGTTCATTACTGGGTCAGGCTCCTTCTGTGCAGGTGTTAACCCTGGCTTTCCAAAACGCTGCTGAACCTGGTTTAAACCACGTGCCTCTGAACTGGCGCTGAAGCCACTGTCACCACCAAGTCATTTTTCTAGTGCAGTCCAGGCTTTGGGTCAGTGCAGAATGGAGGTAGGTTGGGGGGCTCTTTTTCCCCCCAGTGATTTTCCCTAGAAAAGCTCAGCTGAGCTCCAACCTAGCATCTGGTTTTCCAAAAAGACTCTGGCTTTTCATCCGCTCTTCCAGCTCGGTTGGCCAAGGCACATGAAGGTCGAGTGACCTGCTCCCTGAGGTCGCGCCGCAAGTGAGCCCTTTGATCCTTGTCTCTGCAGATGTTCTGCTGACAGTCCTGAGGTCTGAGCTCCTGGGTGGTGAAGCTGTGTCTGCCAGAGCCTTGGGAGCATGAGGCACAGCTCAGCTATTCGCGCCAGTATTGGCTTGATTTGGGGCACTAAAATGGGGGGGCTTATTACTTGAAGTGAGCAAAGGAGGAACTGGATATATTGTCCCCCCCGGGGCAGCATAGTATCTGTATCATTTCACAGATGCACCCACGAGCTGTTGGGATGGCCACGTTCATTTCCATGGGCCAACGCTCAGGAGGCGCCCATCGGTGCTGATGGGAGTTGAGGGCTCAGCTCTTCTTGGGATTTGGACTCATATAGATAAACACATTTCTGTTCAAGAAGAATTTTGAGCCCAAGCCTCCTTGGTAGGAAGGTAGGTCCCAGGGGCGAGGAAAATGTTTTGCTAGCAGGATGTCCTTGCAGCACATGCACGGGGTATGTTGGGTTTGGCAGTCTTAGGTGTGCAGGGCTGAGTGGGTATTTACTTGAAGGCGGTGGAACCAGGTGTTGATAGGGTGGGAGGTCTTCACCAAAACGCACACATGGGATCTGCTTTCCTGCTGAGTGCAGGGTCTTGTGCAGCAGCCTGTCAGCCGAGGCTCCCAAATGTCCTTGGTAGAGCCCCATTTCCTGTCATCCCTGGACACCCTGCTACCACTAAGAGCACTGAGTGAAAAGCAAGAGAGTCGGCTGAATACCTGTCAAGAGCATCTCAATGCATAAAACCTCCTTTGCGGACAGGCAGGCTGGGAGCAGGCTAAAGGTGTTCTGACAGCTCTTTTTATTCACCTCCTTTCTGCCCTCTCTAGCATTTGGCAGGGGGAGCTGGGAGATCTGCTCTTTCTCCTCCCTGGCCCACATCCAGGCATGTCCCCAAGGAGAGAGGGCAGAGTCTCTGCATCAATTTACAACTTGCCTACGAACAGCAAGGGCTGACTCCCAACCTGCTCACATCTGTCTCGCTGCTCCAGCCGGGCTAGGATTGCAACTGAAAGTCCTTGGACAGGAGCCTACACACCGATAGGCTAATGTGCTAAACAGCTGTTGCAGCACCATATTTCACATCCACACTTCACTCAAACCTTGCACTCCCTCTCCTCTGAGTCTCACCAGAGCCATTCTTCCCACCTCTCCCAGGATGGGAGGGTTCCCTTTCATGGGAAACCTTTTTCCTGTTGTTTTTCTGCCCCTTCTCATTTCCTCCTTGCTCCCCTTCCTGTGGGACAGTTAATATAAAGCATTTATATAAAACAGTTATAAATGGGACTGGGCTGGTCCCTAGGGTGGCACCAGCATAAACTGTCTTGGGCTCAGCTATAGCTTGCTTGCTTACTCGGTGGTGATTATCTCGCCTTCCCATGGGAAGATTTCATGGGAGGGGTGTGAAACTCCAGGAGTTCAAGTCACAGAGTTTCCTCCAGCTCTTCCCCTGGGGGTTAAGGTTTGCCCCATTCATGGAGCCAGGGGAGGGCCTGTCCCTCCTGCCTACAGGGTGTCCTGAGTTCCACAGGGAAATCCTGCTTGTCCTTCTTGCTGGCAGCATGGCTCCCTCAGGGACCCTGCTTGCATTGATTTCCCAGCCGCAATCCAAGGGAAATTGGCAGCTCCTTGGATAGAATTTGGGCTTTTTGTGCAGGTTCCCTGCACTCTCCTTGGCCTCTGTGTACAAAGAGCCCAGGGAGGAGAAGCCTGACCTGGCAATGTACGTGCTTTCTGCAGATTGCTCCAGCAGAGACGTTAGGTTCCTCATGAGGCCACGTCTTGCTTCCGATGTCAATGAGGGCTTTGCCACTGATGTCCTAGAGAGCAGAGTTAGTATCCCTGTATCTAAGTGGTGCTTTGGCAGGCCCTTCCCAGGCTCCCATCCAGTTGTTCCTACGGAGGAGTGAGGGCGACGAAGGCAGCAGCGCAGTGTGTTCCTGTGCTCTCTGCGAGATATCGGAGCCCTTTACATTGCTCTCGTGGCACTGAGGGGGGATACAGCTGCTGATATATTTCTATCGGGGCTTTTATTTGTGTTGGCTTCATCTACGAGAAATACCGTTTCCTCCTCCCTGAGCCAACGCCAAGCAAGGGAGAGAGTCAGGCTGCAGATGTGAGCTCTGCGCAGCAGTCACAAAGCACGGGGAAGAAAGGGACCCGGAGTTGCCTCAAGCAAGTAAGCGGCAAACGCTTTAAAACTCACGTTAGGAAACAGCACGGAAAATTAAGGCTGAGGCCAAAAATAAAACCCATCTGATTAGCCTGATTAGCACCAGAGCTTCCACACACACCCCCAAACCTCCTTTGGGCTGGGGAGATAAAAAGCCATTTTTAACTTCCTTTGCTTAGTGTTACTGGCGTTCAGTGCAGTGAGGAGGAATCCGCAGACAGGGGTTTGCCTCTGAGCTTGGGTGTTTTGCATTCACTTTAATAACTACCCTTTCTAGCCATCCTACAGACACACATTCTCTCTCTCTCTCACACACTCACACACACACACACACTCACACTCACACTCACACTCTCTCTCTCTCTCTCTCTCTCTCTCTCTCTCTTGCAGTATCCTTCAGTAAAGAGCTTTAAAATCCTAGGATACAAGGCATTGTATATGGGCCACACAAATGCTCCCTGTAGATTTCCCCTGGGTAAGGAGGGATTTTCCCCACCTGATGTAGAGCATGTGTCATGGCACCATGCTGGGTCCCAGCGTAGGGGGCGTGGCTAGAGGACACTGTTCTAGCTATGCTGTGTATTTAGAGTGCCCTGACCAGCCAATGCGCTTTAGATCAGACCTGAAGCTACCGCTGAGTTGTACAATGGACATATACTCATCAAGAGCCCGACTCAGAGAGTCACAAAAGTGGCTTACAGCCCCCTCTGCCCTTGATTCAGTTCTATGCTCAATGCAGAACTACAGGGACACAGAATCTAGCCTTAGGGGTGGAAAGGGTTGTATCCTAAATGGCCCTGAACACTGCAAGTCAAATCCTGAAGCACTCACTCCATTCTAACACAGGCACAGCGGACAGTGACTTTAGGATATGGCTCCGTAGGCCCATGGTTGTGAATGGCATGATTTGTACACATGAGTCTGTTGTATGTTTAATGAGAGACACTCCTGTTGTCCTCTTCCCTGCTAGGAAACAGCACCCGAGCAGACAAAAGGTGAGCAGTGATTTTCCAGCTCTGGTGTGACATTATGGTAGCATCTAAGGAAAATAATGAGCCAAAATTTTCCCTTGTCCATTGAAGTCACTGGAGTGACTTCCAGCGTGATTCTGATCCACGTTATCCCTTTTAACCTGTTCTCTTGTCATCGACTCATCTTCCAACGTCTAGTCGTTTGTCCTTGTGCAGCCCCTTGTATTCAGGGATCCCAGAGCTGCTTTTCAGTTATGGATTTAGTAAGCCTCTTGGCCATCCCATAATCTGTTGGCTACCACTGCTGCTTCTGTATGGAACCGTTCACCTGCATGCCATAGACCAGGGGTAGGCAACCTATGGCATGTGTGCCGAAGGCGGCACGCAAGCTGATTTTCAGTGACTCACACTGCCCCGGTCCTGGCCACCGGTCCAGGGGGCTCTGCGTTTTAATTTTCAATTAAGCTTCTTAAACATTTTTAAACCTTATTTACTTTCCATACAACAATAGTTTAGGTATATATTATAGACTTATAGAAAGAGACCTTCTAAAAACGTTAAAATGTATGACTGGCACACAAAACCTTAAATCAGAGTGAATAAATGAAGACTCGGCACACCACTTCTGAAAGGTTGACGAGCCCTGCCATAGACTCTATTGTCAGCAGCTGTCAGCAGCGATTCTTCTTTAGCTCAATGGGTGGCAGCCTGTGCTTTCTCACCTTAGGAGCAGGAGGACTCGAGTCCTCTATCGCCATGAAGTTCTGAGTGGCCATGGTGCAAACCACTGGGACAGCTGTGCAGTCCCAGCTGGCCATAGGTGCACTGGAGGAGTATTAGTCCTATTTTGCCGAGAAGGAAACTGAGGCACAGAGGGATTAAATGACTTACCCAAGGTCACCCAGCAAGTCAGTGACACTGCTGAGAATAAACCCTGGCATTCTTAACTGCTCGCCTGTGCTCCCTACCTAACAAAGGGAGGACTGGAAGGGGCCATCTTCAGTGGAGCATCAGTGCTTCTCTTTAAGTATCGGGAAGGGGGTGCTAGGGTGAACACTGATTGCTCCCACGAGCCCTAGGGCTCAGGATACCACCTGTCACTTGCAACACTGCACAATTTATTTCTGCAGGGTGGCCTTCCGGCGAAAGTGTGGCCACACACATGAAACCCCGAGTCAGCGTGAAACAATGCCATCCATTCACAGCAAATCCCCTGAACATTTAAGGGGGCTGATCGCTGCAGCCTTCTCAGCCAGAGAAATCTGTGATGTGTTGCACATTTTGCTGCCATCCTCCCCCTACCCCCAATTTTTTGTTTTAAATGCTCCTCTGTTTCCCAACCTGAGCGATGAAAAGCTGAGAAATGCGTATAAATCAGTGCGGCCCAGCATCTGCTTCTTCCCATGTTAGCCTATGCTGGTGAAAGGGCGGTGGATTCTGGAAGTGTGCGTGTGAGCAGAGAAATGGGTTAAGGGGACGGAGCCACCGCTATAGACTTTTTTCTTTCCCTTTCCCTGCCAACATAATCAAAATAACTCACTTACACCTAATAAAATAAAATTCAGAATCCAAAAGCCTTCCTCCCCTCCAGCAGTGTGTCTGGAGCCCATTCCTTGAAGCTGAACTGGAAAAGCCACAGCTTGGTTGTATTTTTTTTAACTTCGTTTTATTTTTTAAGTGAGAAATATTTATGATGGTGTAGAAGGTGCAGCAAACTTCCCGAGGAGGTGGAAGATGAGCACTGAGTGATGAGATACCAGCAGAACAGGGACCAAAACTTTTGGATAAGTTGGGTTCTGCTCTCTTTTTTTCTTGCTTACTACAAATAGGTGAGGTTTATCACCTTGTCTGCCTCTAAGTGTGTGTGTGTGTGTTTTTCCAATTAGATGTGGTCTACCCCTCCCCTCTGTCAGTTTCCATTTAAGATTGCTTTCCATCACAGCCATAGTTCTCCAAACTGCCAAAGAGTAAATGTGGGAAACATCAGCCCGCCCTTTACAATGTGGCAGGAATGACCAGAGATGACAGATGCACAAAAGAGAGATGTGCTTTTTTTTTTTTTTAAACAAAGGCAAGAATTTCCACATATGTAGTAGCAATCTCAAGTTTAATTAACCCCTTCTGCATCATCCAGACATGTAAATCAGATCGGTGAAGGGGGCTGCTCCTCTGGCCAATTAAAACACAAGCCTAATGACTATTGATACAAATCTGGGCCTGATTCTCAGGAGTTCTGAGTCGAGATGGTTGCAAATTTTTCAAAGGAACAGTTTTGTCAGCAAATGCAGTTTGGTCAAAATCTAAACGTTTTGTGGGAATGTATTGATTTCAACAAAATTTTTAATGGAAAAGTGTTTGAAATGAATTGTTTCAACTTTCCTTTTTGGTTCAGTAATGTTCAAATGTTTCATTTCAATAAGATAAAAATGCTTTGTTTCAACTTTATTGATCTGCTTAATTTCATTTTGCCTTTTATATGATAGTATATTAGTTTTCATATTATATCATATATATATTTTATATTATAGATATACATTTTAACATTATCAAAATGAAATGTTTTGATGTTTCCAAATAGATTTTTTTCTGAATTTCCTTTCCACACAAAAAATTCAAAATTTTGTCTTTTCATTCCGGTTTGGAATGAAAACAAATTTCAAAATTTTGAGATATCCTGTGGGTGAAAGTTCTATTTCTGAGTGTCCAAGCCGATGGTTGATGTGGATGCTCAAGATTTCTGAAACCCAGGCCAACTCTGTGTTGTGGGCATACATCCCATGGGCAATGAAATTTGAATGGAGGGTCTTGCTGGGAATTTTCTTGGATTTGGGATGATCACATAAATGTTTTAATTATAGTTTTATTGGCTCTCATACTAAAAATATACTGTGCTCTTCTTTAGTGCCTTGTGTTTTAGGAAGGCTCTCAAAGCACATAAGAAATATTAGCACCCCCCAAACAACCTTTCTGAGGTACAGTCCTGGAGTCTTCCTTCCCTTCCCAAAGGAATTTTGTTTTTTTAAAGAAATTCACTGGTATTCACCCCACAAAACAAATGAGATTTTAAAGATCCAGGACTGTCTAACATTTTTGTAAGAGCCCCCACTACAGGTCATCAGTAGATATTGAATCCACAACCTTTAGCTCAAAAGCACAAGCTTCTGCTTCTGCTAGCTGGTAGTAGTAGTAGAATGTTATCCTGCATAGGCCAATCACTAGAGAGGCACATGCCACACTTGTTCAGTGTGTTGCATTATTATCCCAATTTTACAGATGTGGAAACTGAGGCACAGAGGTTAAAGTGACTTGCTTAAGGTCAGTGAGTCTATGCCAAAGCCAGGAACTGAACCCAGGAATCCTGTTCCCATTCCAGTTCTTTAGCCATAAGACCATTCAATACAGTATACAATCTATATAAACCTAGATATATGCAAAAGTTTAAAATTTTTCTTTGTCATATATTTTTAATAAAGTACATAAGTAATGATTGGCGGATCCACATTCTGCACCATTGCAGTGCTGAAAATAGATCTCATAATCTAATACCTTTCATTTTGGTTTAATATGACTTTAATGACATAGGGCCCCCCGATGCATGCAAATGGCCTCTATTGCAGTCAGTAGATTCCATGCATATGCCTTTGAAGACAGGAGTTGGCCCATTTTTATTAAGTAGTTCATTGATGCCTTATGAACTATTGCGTTACATACATTTGCACTGTGACTTCACACAAAGGTCGCTGCTCATAGAGCCATCAACAAACGTTAAGATAAATGATCACAAATAAGAGAGAGAAATAAAAGAGAGTGAGTGATAAGAAGGGAGGGAATTACAGAGCAGAGAATATGGACTGCTCCAACTATCACCTTCCTCCAATATCATACACACATGTGCATATGTAATCTACTGTTCAAGGTATATTACATATCCCTCTCCATGCCTGATCCATGACCCCCAGTTCCAGGACCTGGTCGAGCTGTAGAGGGCTATGCTTTTGGTTCTGGATGTTCTTCCAGTTGAATCCTTGGTGTTTGCCAAGGTACAGACACTAACGCATGATACCTTCCAAATCACAACCTTTTAAAGTGGCAGGGGCAAAATAGTTGATCATTCAAAAACAAGTGGAAGAATCAAGAGCACTGATCCATCCCTACAGCAATCTCTCTCTATAGAGGTAGTGCAGGTACATCCTTGATTGAAACAGAGTTATCATTGAAACCTGTTATTTCCATGTCATGTCTTAGTCTGAATGTAATTTTGCTGTTATTACCAACAGTAGCCATTGTTTGAAAAGGAGGCAGCAGAGAGTTTCCATTAAAGTCATTGAAAATATTTCTCGTAGGTGGCATGTATAAAATGCTGACGCTTCTGGGAATTCTTTTGCATAGTATATGAGAGAGACAGACAGATTCATCCCTGATAAAATTCTACCCTAGTCAAGGAATGAAACATAAAGAAGCAGCAGCAAAAGCTCTAATAATAGAAAATTATAGAAATAATAAGGAAAAGTCACAAAATTGGTGTAATTTGCAGGTTGAGGTTAAAAAAAACCATCAATACTTTATCCTGCAGTTATTTTGTACACATCTCAAAGTTGTAATTAGCCAGTGTAAGCATTCATTTCAGCTTTTGATGGCAAGAATCTGGACATGTCACATTTGTCCCTCACGTAACTCCATTGACTTTGGTAGAGTTCAATTAAGGATGAATTTGGTCCTTCATGTCAAGGAATGTATATCTCGAGAAGATGTGAAGCCACGAATGTTGAGAAGGGTGTGGGAGGCTGAGTACTGCATTGCCATATCTCAAAGGTGAGGTTAGGATAGGGTAAGAGAAGGGAAGAGGCATTGAAATATATCCCAATGGGCCTGACGGTGAACGTATTATTCTTCAGTGGCATCTTCCCTCTGCAGTGCTGGTCACATTGGCCAGAAGAGGGCACCGGTCCTGATGTTGGTGTAGATCTTGTGGGTCTGTAGGATCTCTAGTATTTCAACCCAGATGGGGAACTTGTGGCCCTCACAATTAGCACCTCATCCCTGTGTTCCTATTGCCAGTCTATGTTGTCACAAGCTTTTCACCTCTGTACATACAGGCCCCATTTGCTTGGAGGGTATTAGAAGTACAGCTGGTTCCGAATTTTCTGTTGAATCATTTTTGTTGAAAAAATGATTTGTCTAAACTGAAATTGTTTGTGAAATAGTCAAGTTCGATGAATTTCTTGACTCGAAAAAATGTTGAGAAAAACAGTTTCTAAACTGTCAAAAACATTTTGTTTCAATATATTCTAATAAAAAAGTCCTGTTTTTCCAGTTTTAAACAAATTTTCGATGTGACGTTTAACATAATTAGACTGAAAAAAGATTTTAAAAAAGAAAAGAGGAAAAAAAGTCAAAATTCAAATAAAATGTTTTGATTGACCTGAAATGGGAATAAAACGTTTTTTTTGGTTTGTGAATATTTTTGAGATTTTGACTTTTCGTCCCAGTTCAAAATGGGAAAATATTTCAAACTCGCAAAAATATTCATGGGTCAGGAACTGTTTCCTGCCCTGCTCTCATTAGAAGGACTGCATTAGTATCTCCTAGTCTTCATTAAACTGATGCAAAATATTCAGTGCTGCTCACATGAAGCCTTTTAGGGAATGCGAGTAAAGTGTGTAAGAGTTAGATCTATGCCCAATATCTCTGATGCTTTGCAAGTTAACCATCCTCAAGTGATACTGAAGCTACAAGAAAATATTGAGAAATGGTCACCTTTCAATTTAACCTGCTGGGGCAGACTTAAATCCATTAAGATCCCTATTACTCCTCAGACAATATAGATACTCAGTATGAGACCTATCCTCTCCCTCATTGTTTTACAAATAGATTGTTAAATGTCTTAGACAATTTCGGTGGAATAATAAGAACCGGAGTATATTGATGGATCAGCTTTATCTCCCTAAGTATCAAGGTGGAATGAATTTCCCTAATGCCTTTCACTGCCATTTATCTCTTATCGTGAAACAGGGAATATATTGGTTTGATAGAAAGAAAAGAAACAGCAGAAGAAAAACTGCAGCTCCCAGTACAGCTAAAGTATATTTCTAAGCTATTTGTAGTCTGTATCCTGATCTCAGGCAAGCAACCCTGTGTCGTCTCAGACATCATCATGAACAGGGTCATTGAATCTGGACCCCTCTGAACTTCCTCCAACTTTGGAGAAGTTTGGCCCTAGAATATGACTCAGCCCCATCTCTGTTAATAAGAAGTACCAATGCTGCAGCCTCTTTCTTTTATGTGTGATGTATTACAGGGGAGCTAAAATGCGGCCCAACAGCCTCAGGGTCTTAAAAAGTGGCCCATAGCCACAATCTCCCTGCCGCTGCCGGGCGATGACAAAGCTGTGATAGACTCAACTAAGAAGCTCTTTTAGAAAGCAAATACAGCTGTGCTGTACGCATTTGTCAGGTATGTATAACAGGTAGGATTCTCAGGGACCTGGCAAGTTGCCATGGCACCCTTCTCAACACATGGTGCCTATTCTCTGTTGAATCTATAGGCGTGCAGCCACTGAGGATATTAACAGAGCGGGTGAAGGGTGCCTGGTGGAAAACAGCAAAATATCCCCATGGTGCACAATTTTCTCCCCTAGAATCAACATCGTGTCAGTTGCAAAAGAAACAGAAAATGTTTTTTTTTTAAATAAGTCGTTGCAGAGTTGTGGAACCATGATCCCCTACAGGGGGTGCTTCTCTTCAGGCAGATTGTTAAAATGAGCGGATGGGTGACCAGATAGCAAGTGTGAAAAATTGGCACAGGGGATTGGGCAGGGGGGTGTATTAATAGGTGCCTAGATAAGACAAAGCCCTGAATATTGGGAGTGACCCTATAAAATTGGGACAGCTGGTCCCCCTAGGCTGGCTTCACTCTGGACACCTTTGGCTGGGAATGCACAGCCAGTCTGGATTGTTCCTCTGGAGCAGCCCTTTGTGTTGCTTTGGCTAGGCAAGCCAAGCACTGTGCAGCTTAATGTGTGCCGTCTTAAAACGCCCGGACCCGTTGCCTGGGCATGGGCACTCCTCATTCCAGGCCTTTTGGTAAGAGAAAGGGCCTTAGCCTAAACTTAGACGGGCCAGAAGTGGTTGCAGGATTCAACAAGAAGACATGTGGTGCTTTGGGGCAAAAAAGCGCCCCAGGGTGACAAAGAGCTAGTCGTAAAAGGGCTTTCAAAGTGTGCCGTCCAGAACTGCGGCGGGCTTGCAAAGTAGCCCCTCGGGCTGGCCATAAACCAGGTCAGACATGGTTTGGTTGGCAGCCGTGTGGGTCCCAGGATAGGAGAGACAAGGGGGGGGGAGAGGGAATGGCTTTGATTGGACCAAGAAACCAGCCTTCCCGCTCACACAGCTGCAATCCTTGGGGTCTGGGGAAGGTATTCCAGCAAGGGAGGGGTTAATCCCCCCCCCCCCCTTGCAAACTGGCAGGAGGAAAGACACCAGCTCCCCCTGTGCCTGTAAATGCACTTGGCCAGTAAACAGTTCACTTGATATCGGGTTTTTCCAGGAAGCCTTGATTCCCCCCGCGCCGGTCAGATGAAAGGCGAGCGGGATCGATCTGCCCGCGGGGGAGGCGCTGCGCGAGCCGTCTGGAGCTGGCGGCCGGGCGGAGGCAGGCGGCGCTGGGGCTCCAGGCGGGAGCGGCGGCTCCAAGGGGGAGGCCCGCGACGGGCGGCAGCAGCCGCCGAGGAGCTGTCAGAGCGGAGCCGGGCGGCGGGGGGGCGCCTCGGGGACATGGAGGGGAACACACAGGGGAGGGTCAGGGACATGGAGGGGAGAAACACACACACAGGGGGCGTTGGGGAAATGGAGCGGAACACACACACAGGGGGCGTTGGGGAAATGGAGGGGAGAAACACACACACACACACACACTTGGGGGGCGCCTTGGGGAAATGGAGGGGAACACACACAGGGGGCGTTGGGGAAATGGAGGGGAGAAACACACTCACACTGGGGGGGTGCCTTGGGGTAATGGAGGGGAACACACAGGGGGCATTGGGGAAATGGAGGGGAGAAACACACACTGGGGGGGGGTGCCTCGGGGAAATGGAGGGGAACACATGGGGTGTTGGGGAAATGGAGGGGAGACGCGCACACACACACTGGGGGGGCGCCTCGGGGAAATGGCGGGGAACACACACACATGGGAGGGTGTTGGGGAAATGGAGGGGAACACACACGGGGGGGTTGGGGAAATGGAGGGGAGAAACACACTCACACTGGGGGGGTGCCTTGGGGAAATGGAGGGGAACACACAGGGGGCATTGGGGAAATGGAGGGGAGAAACACACACACACTGGGCGGGGTGCCTTGGGGAAATGGAGGGGAACACACAGGGGGCATTGGGGAAATGGAGGGGAGAAACACACACACACTGGGGGGGCGCCTCGGGGAAATGGAGGGGAACACACAGGGGGTGTTGGGGAAATGGAGGGGAGACGCGCGCACACAC
This sequence comes from Chrysemys picta bellii, assembly GCF_011386835.1. NCBI lineage: Eukaryota > Metazoa > Chordata > Testudines > Emydidae > Chrysemys > Chrysemys picta. The sequence continues at coordinate 9,729,314 of NC_088811.1, read as the reverse complement.
ACACTGGGGGGGCGCCTTGGAGAAATGGAGGGGAACACACGGGGCATTGGGGAAATGGAGGGGAGAAACACACACACACACTGGGGGGGTGCCTCGGGGAAATGGAGGGGAACACACAGAGGGGGCATTGGGGAAATGGAGGGGAGAAACACACACACACTGGGGGGGCGCCTCGGGGAAATGGAGGGGAACACACATGGGAGGGTCAGGGACATGGAGGGGAGGAACACACACGGGGGGGGTATTGGGGAAATGGAGGGGAGATGCGCACACACACACACACACTGGGGGGCGCCTCGGGGAAATGGAGGGGAACACACGGGGCGTTGGGGAAATGGAGGGGAGAAACACACACACACACTGGGGGGCGCCTCGGGGAAATGGCGGGGAACACACACACTGGAGTGTGTTGGGGAAATGGAGGGGAGAAACACACACACACACTGGGGGGCGCCTTGGGGAAATGGAGGTGAACACACAGGACATTGGAGAAATGGAGGGGAGAAACACACACACTGGGGGGGGCGCCTCAGGGAAATGGAGGGGAACACATGGGGTGTTGGGGAAATGGAGGGGAGACACGCGCACACACACTGGGGGGGCCCCTCGGGGAAATGGCAGGGAACACACACACGGGAGAGTGTTGGGGAAATGGAGGGAAGAAACACACACACACTGGGGGGGTGCCTCGGGGAAATGGAGGGGAACACACACACGGGGAGGTTTGGGGAAATGGCGGGGAGACACACACACACGGGGAGGTTTGGGGAAATGGAGGGGAACACACACAGGGGGGGCGTTGGGGAAATGGAGGGGAGACACACGGGGGGGTTGGGGGAAATGGAGGGGAGACACACACACAGGGGGGGCATTGGGGAAATGGAGGGGAACACATGGGGGGGTTGTGGGAAATGGAGGGGAACACACACACATGGGGGGGTTGGGGAAATGGAGGGGAGGACACACACACACACCTTGCTGCCCCAGCCTCCTCCTATTGTCATGAACCAGGGCAGGTACCAAAGGAGCCTGCTTGGACCCCTCCCCAGCTCTACACGCCTTCCCTCCCAGAGTTAAGGCTCCCTCGCCTTCAGTCAAGGGCTGGTATCCTTGTGGCCTGCGTCTCCCAACACCTCTTGTTCGTGGGTGGACTCCAGGGGGCTTGTGGGTTGGGCTAGGAGCAGCACCCAGGATTTCTGCCACTTCTCTCTGAGGCTCTAGGGAAATCTCCCTCGGAAGGAGTTTCACATGAGATGTCGCTCCCGATCCCGGCTGCGAACAGGACTGGAACAAGTTCCTTGTGTCGTTTCACCACGTTCCGCTCCCCGACACGTGGAAGGGAGACAGGAGTATCGGGGGAGTATGTGAGTGATTTCAGACCCTCAGGAAGGATGTTTTTCTAATGAGCTACGCTGAGTGGGTGGTGTACCTGAACTAATTTCCCCATCTATTCCTTATTCGGAGGGATGGTTAGTTAATTATGTTCCTCTGCATTTCTATAATCTAAGCAGGTTTCAAGAGTGAACGAATATTTGTATCTTCTTCTTGTTTCTAATAGGGTCATTTCAGTGGTTTTACCTTGAGCGCTCAATTGTTCAATGGATTTCATCAGGAGGTTTAAGATGCCAGTGCCTGGCACAGTGCTGGGAGCCAGGGACTCCAAAAATCTCATTCTTCTGTGCCAACTGGCGAGTCCCTTGCTGGGTAGTAGCTTGATGTTCCAATGTGCTGAGGACTGATTGAAATCAATGGGAACTGCAAACTTATCTGCCTTAGTTCTCCCCTCTATCACACTTGTCTGTCTTCCATTACTCCAGCACTTGGTAATCTTATTCTCATAAGGTCCCAGTGAGGAAGGACAATGCTTTTAACCCCATTTTACAGCTGGAGAACTGAGAGACTTGCCCAAAGTCACATCGGAAGTCTGTGGCAGAATTGAAAGCAGGTCTTCCGAGTGCCAGGCTAGTGTCCTAACGAGCGGACCGGCCTTCCTCTGGAAATAATGGAGAGCGAAATGATACTTGCCTACTTTCCAGATAGAGATTTGATGTTCCACTATTTGTACGGTGCTTTGAAAAGCACTGCTGTAAGTAAGTGCCAAGTGCTATTGGTCCTGATCCTGGTCCCATTGAACTCAGTGGCAAAACTCCCGTTGACTTCAATGGAACAAGATCAGGTCCAGTATCTCTTTGGGCCTGAGTTTCCACTCATGTCAGGGTAAATCTGGAGCAACTCCATTGCAACCAATGTTACACTGGTGTAAACGAGACGAATTAGGCCTTTATTTGTTTTATTTTCTTTACATTTTAACTGCAACATTGTTGCTTAGCAAACGTGCTGACCTCTGGTAACAAACTGGGGTCTCTCAAGTGAAAGGTCTAAACCTGTGATGGAATTTGCTTTTGTTTTTTTCAGTGCAGTCCTTTATTTTTGGATACTTTACAGCAGGAATCAGACCTGATGGGGTTGGAAAAGTGCTTTAGATGGATCAGTCTAGCCCTCCGTGTCAAGCAAGATAAAACTCCGTGCTAATCCTGCCATAAATTTAGATATTCCTAATCTTTAGGTATTTCAGCTTTTCTCTAGCTGTGAGGTATAATCAGTGCTGCTGTGCCAAAAAACACAAACCAAACCAAACCAAAAAAAAGTTTGGGGCTCCAGGCAGCGATAAAAATGAAGACAAGCACTAACTGCCCAGCTTTGCTGGAGTTCAGATGGTTTTAATTGCTCTCGCCTCCAACCTGACTGGCTCTGTGGTCCTGTAGCACATCAGGGTTTAGGTTTGGAGGTGCAAGTATTTCTCTCTGGGGCCTATTTGCACAGCTCGGAAGTCCTTGCTTGGTGGTGCCCTGCCTTCTCTTGTGGTGGTGTATTATTAAAGGATTATACTGCTGTGATCTCCATAAATATGGCAGACGTGAATGAGCAACCCCACAATACATTGCGTCATCAGAGGGGGACTCCAGCTACAACATTTGGAACCAGAGTTTGAACACCCCTGAGGTTGTGGCGTTTGGATCTAGATACATTAGAATGTAATTGTAGGAGGAGAGTTGTGACCCGCTATTCCCGAAGTGCTGTCTGTTGGCCTCGGATGGGAAGTTTGGCTCTGAGTCCAAATGCCACCCGTGTGATCTGGGGGTTTTGTTTGGGCCCATCTCTAATTATTATTAGTTTATTTATTATTTGTATTATCATAGGAAGTAGGAGCACTAGTCATGGACCAGGACCCCACTGGGCTAGGTGCTGTACACACCGAGAACAGGAACAGTCCCTGCCCCAAAAAGCTGACAGTGTATCACCCTGCTATAGACCTGAGTTCTGTCCCCACTCCCTTGTGAAGCTGTGTAGTGCAGTGTGTCCCTCCTGCTGTTGTCTTCCCACATCACAGCAATACAGTCGAGGAGGGGAGTGGAAGCTGCCATGACTATCGAAATAGCCCTGAGCACTTGAAAAGCAGCGGGAGCTGATGGGGGTGGGGGCAATCAGCGGCCACAAAGACTGCCCAAAGATAGAGAGGAACTGAGGCTGCTGGGGTCCGGAGAGTGTGTGTGTGTGAGGTAGGTGTTGTAGCTCCTGATATTGAACAGAAAGGGCATTTAGAGCAGGCTGTGCCACAGCACCCCCCTCTCTCCTCTGATATTTTATCAGTAATTGGAATCCCATATCCTTCACAAACATAAAATCTTCACCCCCTTCCCCAGCTTGCCCTGGTGCTTGGGTCCATTCCCTCTTCCCCCAGTTAGCCCAAAGCTTATATAACTGATAGATTTAAAGAGTTGGGTCCTTTTTTCTTCCTCTGGGTCATGTTTATTTCTCTATGAAGTTATCAGTTTGATGTATGCACGAATTAGGAGGTGCCGGGGTGTCTCGGCAGCATTCTGGTGGGGGAGTCTGTTATTCTTGTTGGACCCTGAAGGGGATTTTTGTATTATTATGTCTATTATATTTTAAAACAACAAAACTCAGCCTCAGTCTGTAAAACTTCTCCCAACACAATTGACTTCAGCATTAATTGCTTAATGGCTAGTCCTCAGCCCAAGCTAATGACAGGCTCTCGAGTTATCAAAGCAAACGGTGAAAATTAGGCTGGTGATTGATATAACAAACTGGCTGTTGGGTGGCACATTTTCAAGGGCGGCATTCTGGCCTCTTTTTTTTTTTTTTTTTTTTTTTGTGTGTGCGTCCGGCGGCAAAGCCTAGAGTTGGCCCTGGCAGCAGCAGCGCATCGTGCACGGGCGGCGCGCTGGGGCCACTGCGGTTCGTGCCGTGGGGGAGCAGCGCCGCACTTTGTGGCTGAGCTGGGCAGACTCCGAACAGGGGACACTTGGACTGGGGGCTGCCCCGCGGGGCACATGGAGCCACCTGCAGGTGCCGCAGGGCGGCCGCCCCCCAGCGCTGCAGCTGGGGCTGGGCTAAGTGCCCCGAGCCGCGCAGGGGCTGCGGCAGGGTGGTCAGAAGCAGCAGCAGCAGCTGGGCCAGAGAGGGCTGGGCGCTGCCGTATGGGGCCCACGTCCCATTCTCTGGGGCTCCGCTTCCTCTGAGGCTACCCTGCCCCGGCTCCTCAGCCCCATGCCGGGGCGGTCCCCCAGCTCTGCCCGGCCGGTCCTGGAGGCGGGAGCCCCGGCTGGAGGGACCCTGGGCTGAGGCGCAGCCCGGTAGCCCTGCTGCTTACCCCGACCCTGCCAGTGCCGGATCGGCTGGAGGCGAGGGGGGAGTGGGCAGAGTCAGCACTGGTAGTGGGGAGCTCAGGGCTGGGGCTGCAGGGGGTGCAGGTGGGGAGGGAAGAGAGAGCCCAGCGCTGGGGTGGCAGGGGGTGCGGGTGGGGTGGGGTGGGGGGGGAAGAGAGAGTCCAGTGCTGGGGCAGCAGGGGAAGGGGGTGAGAGCCCAGGGCTGGGGTGGGGGGCAGCCAAAAATTTTTTTGCTTGGGGTGGCAAAAAACCTAGAACCGGCCCTGCCTGTCTTCCACAGATGCAAAGTGGGGGAGAAAGTCTACCTCTCTATCTTAGGTAGTTCTATGGTCCCTGTTACCATAAATATCTCAGGGACCTTCTTCCCCACCTCTGCAATGCTCCCCCTCTAATGCTCCCCCTCTAACACAGCATGGTACATGGAACTAGCTGTCCCTATACTGGCTAACACTTGATAGTGTCCCTTTAACTTTGGTTTTATTATTAATAGATTATTTCACAGCAGTGCACCAGGCTTCCTACAGAACAAGCAAAGGTTCAAGGTCCCTGCCCCTGGGAGCTTACAAATAGTAAAATGTGTGTGAAAGGCAATGTGCAAATCCTGGGTTAGACTGAGATGTGTGTGTATTTGAAGCGCACCTCTTTGTCATTCTTCATCCACCCCTTTACTACCCCTCCAAAACTACAATGATAATAAATAATAATAATTACTTCATTAACTTTGAATCATTATTGCAGATTTCATTCAAAGGGCTCAAGACACTTTGGAAAGGTGGATAATAAAGATTCTGTAAATGGGGATCTGAGGCACAGAGAGATGAACGGCCTAATTTCCAGAGCTACTGAACATCTGCAGCCTCCTTTTGGCGGTGGGTGGGGAGCAGTTCGAAAGTGCCTAAGGAGCACTAGTCCCTTTGAGAGTCAGTAGGGCTTGAGCTCCTGAGTCATGCACTTTTGACAATCCCACCCTGTGAATAGTAGGTACACATTGCCTCTGAAAAATCAGGCAATGTGCAACTTGCCCAGGATTACACGGGGTGTCTGTGGCAGAGCTGGGACTCAAACCCAGATCTTCAGAGTCCCCGAGCAGTGCCTTAATTAGGGGACCATCCTTCCTCCTCTCCTTTTCAGAGGGGGCTGCACCACTGCTCCTAAGAGATTCCCCACAGCCTTTCTGCAGTGTGCCTTCCTGTCTGCCTTCTGCTTGCACGTGACCCAGAGCTCTGGGTAGAGTCTTTCAGGCAGATCTGTGTCTGACAGTTGCCCCCAGACGTCTGGATCCGGCTCCAGAGGCTTTTCTTTTGAACATGAGGTTTGTGCTCCTTATCCCCCGGAGAGCAGCCTCCCAGGATAACCTTGCACCTGAAGATCGTAAAATCAGTCTGTCAGCCGCTGAGCATGGTGTATGCTGATGGTGAATGCCCAGCCCACGTACACACAAGCAACAAGCTGCAGAGTTTGGATATTTTTTAATCTTTTGCAAGAATAAAATTAAATATTTACTGCTGTTTCCCTTCCAACCCCTTCTGCTGCCCTGGAGCGATTTGAAAAGGAAACATGGAAACAGCTTCTCCATTATAAATATATTTATCTTTTTCCTCCTCCCTCTTTGCCAACAGATCTGAAAAGCCATGGTCTATGGCATTACCGAAGGACATGGGGGTAACAGACAGTGAGTTCACTGCAGCAAAATTTGCAGTACTTTCCAATGGAGGCAAAACAAATCACATGGTCAGTGGCATTGCAGGTCGTGCATGAAGTGGTGCCAGCTCCCCGAGTCTGAGGGGGGAGGGGGAAGGAGGGCCAGCTGGCCAGTCACAGAACTATCTGTTTACCTCGCTTGTCTATCCATGTCTGCCCTTCTTTTTTATCCATTTGTCCATCTGTTTCTCTCTCTCTCTCACACACACACACAAGCAATTTGGGAAAAGGTTATCAGCCCCATTCCCAACTATATTTCTGTCCCCAGCATCAAAGCTTCCCACGTGCTGACACCAAATGGGCACCATTGCTTCACTTCAGTTCTCAGAAGTTTGAGTCTGAGCCAAGAGGGCCCCATTCCACAGGGACAAACATTCTATGCATCCACGAGACATAAATTCAGGGCAGACTTTGTCCCCAAGAGTCCAAACTTATGGCCGAGGGCCAACCCCTGCCCTGTGCTGCTCCACTCAACTCAATGGGGTGGCACATGAGTGTAACTGAAGACAAACGTTTATCCCCAGTTGAATATGTTTTTTGGGTGGGGAATGTGCTTTGTTTTTTAATTCTTGAATTCTCCCAAGGTTGTGAGAGGCGATGGATTAAATGCTGCATTGTGTCACTGGCTGGATTTAATCAAGATGGATCCTGAGGGGAGCAGGCAGGGCTGTGTGTAATGCTGACAAGAGTAGTTGAAGAACTGACTCTTCTAAGGGACTAGGAGACACTTGGGCCATGGAAAGACTTCAGGCCAGTTCTTAAACCCCCACAAAGATTCCAGGACAGGTTCTGCTATGACTTAAAAGTCAGAGGGGTTGCACAAGATGTGAGTGAGGGTAAAAGGTAGTCTTTTTTGGTTGGAGGAGGGGTTGGGTTAGTACCTCAGCCTTTTAACTCTGAAGCCAAGTCTTGTCAACTAGGTTGTAGAACTCAAATGAAAGTGAGGTTGAGGATTCCATCCCAGTCCCTAGAGAATGTCTATCCTTGTGACAATTCTACTGCACCTTCAGCATGGCAGGCTCAGGAGAGGCCAATAACTGGATTGGCAGAGCTACACAGGAATGGGTTTGGTTTCATTTGGTGGAGCAAAAAAGAACTGGATAAGTTCATGGAGGATAAGTCTATCAATGACTATTAGTCAGGATGGGCAGGGATGCAAAACCATGCTCTGAAGTGTCCCTAGTCTCTGTTTGCCAGAAGCTGGGAATGGGTAACGGGATGGATCACTTGATGATTACCTGTTCTGTTCATTCCCTCTTAAGCACCTGACATTGGCCATTGTTGGAAGACAGGATATTGGGCTAGATCAGTGATTCTCAAACTTTTGTACTGGTGACCCCTTTCACATAGCAAGCCTCTGAGTGCAACTCCCCATATGAATTAAAAACACTTTTTAATATATTTAACACTAAAGCATTAATAAATGCTTGAGGCAAAGCGGGGTTTGGAGTGAAAGCTGACAGCTCGCGACCCCCCCCATAATAATCTCATGACCCCCTGAGGGGTCCTGACCTCCAGTTTGAGAACCCCTGGGCTAGATGGACCATTGGTCTGACTCAGTAGGGCTGTTCTTATGAGCCAGGTAGTGGAAGCTTGCACAGTGTTTGCTGGTACCATGCCTGTCTCTAGCCAGTGCTAGAGTGCTTCAGTTAAATCAACCACTGAAACTGGACCATGACTGTTGTTTCACAGCCTGAACCGTTACAGACATGCTGATATCATGGGCATGTACAATATGGATGCCAAACAAGTGGTGAATTCATAGGGCTTAAATAGATGGGCAACAATGGAGATGACTCCAGGCTGTAACTCCCAGATGTGGCACTGACAGAGTTAATGACTTTGAAAGCATTGAAGGGTTTGCTTCACTGCTTTCCTCTGCTGAGATTTTAACTCAGAAAGGGTTCAGGGCAGATTCGCAGGCAGGCCACGGAGCAGATTTCTTGTAGGAGTCTGGAGGGCTCAGGAACGTGGCAGAGCCTTCTACTGGCAGTGACTGTGTTGTGAAGAGGCTGTTCGGTGGCCTATGTGAAATGAGCATGATGGGTCTCAGTTCCTCTCCCATTTGATGGGTACAAATCCACATTGCAAAGACCACCATCATCAATGACACCCTTATATAGTAGTGCCAGCAAAAAAACCAAGGATTCAATGAGTCATGGAGCTGATGTTTCTAGGATACAGAAGCACGGCATGATGCCCCCAGATTCATGTTAATGCTTCCAAATCCAGGCTGTTCGCCCCACATGTTATAGGTGGGGCTGGTAGCATCCCCTATTATTAAAGTTGCCCAACACTTTCTGTTTTCAGTTGTTTATAATTTTGCCAAACTTCAACTGTTTGTTCTGACATTTTCCATGCTGGGTGTGTGCCTCAAGCTGATATTTTTGGAAAATTTCAGCCACAATGGTTCAGCTGTTTCTGAGAATTAGGCTAGGGGAAAATACTTTGTTTTTCAATGTTAAAATTCTCACATCCTTCTCTTTGGAAAGCTCTAACTCCCTCACGCTTTGGAACAGAGACTTGACATTTGGCTGGGACTTGGCCTTTGTGTCAGGGATGTGCCTTTTGCCCTCCCTGTGAAAATCTGTCCAAATTTGGTCAAGTTATACGGCTTTGAAAAATCAGTGCGCAGATGCTCATTAGAGACTTGATAGACTTTAACAGCTCAAATCCCCAACGATTCCATCCTCACTGAGCATACTCCAGCCCCTCACATCTCTTAGTGTTCAGCAGACTACACATGCCCCATCTCCACAGAACGACTGAGTATGCTCCCTCCAGCCCAAGGATACCGGGGTGAAGCCAGATGTTCCCTGCAGTGATTGCTCCTGGCAACTCAGTGAGATTTGAAGTGAGCAACAGGACAGTGACAGAATATTGACTTGGGGACGTGGTGACAGTTTAGGGCTCTCTGAATAGCTTGGTTTGAAAGCATTACTATGAGCTGGGAGGTACCATGCTGCTTGGGTATAGAATGAAGCCAGGGAGAGCATTACACTACCATTCTCATGCTGGGAGAGGAGATGGGGAGAGGGTTGTGCTAATGAGAAACATAGTGTAGGTAGGAAACCTCACTTCCCAATGTAAGGAGGGTCTGAATGAACTCTCCCCTGACAGCTAGTTGTGGAGGGGGAGAGATTTCATGAGCAAACTGTATTTACATGAACACACCTACTCTGCGTAGGTATCTAGCAGACGGGATCTATCTAGCTCCAAGTGATCAACTTTGGCTGGTGTTGGGTTACAAATCACTTTAGTACTGAATGCAGGGGTAGTGAAATGTTATCATCAATGTTGTTGTCTTTATTGTCTGAGTAAAGGAGAACAGAACTGTGCTTAACCTGTTCCAAATGAGGGGGTCATCCTCAGCTGAAAGGACCTTGTTAAGCCAGGGGCTTGAATGCCAGACCCGTGAGGGAGCAGAGAGGGGCACAGAAAAGGAAATTTTGGTTGTAGAACTCAAGAACGTGAGAAGACACTGCCCCATCCCCACGCATTCTGGGGTAGGTGTCCTGCTCACGGTTTTATTATTATGAATCCTGCTTGTGGCATTTCCCTACTTAATGTCAGGAGACTCCACTCCTTTCATTAAAAGTTTCTTTTTTACACTCAGACTCTGCTTGTGAGTGGGGAAGTATTGCCTCTCAGAGGCGCGCAGGGGTGATGTGTAATTTTCCCACGTTATTGGGTGGTGGCTCAAGCTGGTTCTGTGTTGTATTGTTGAAAAGGAACCCCTCGATATTGAACCCGGCTCCACCTGGCAGAAGGGTTATACCTGTATCCTCTCTTTCACTGCCTGTGCCTTCTGTCTCATCCCTTCCACTCTGCCACTTTTCTTTTCTAATCGCCTTCATTCATGCTGCACACAATGAGTGGAACAGCAAACGCTCACAGTGGGGAAGACTGAAGGAGAGAAACTGAAGTGGGGTAAAGGGCTTCCATCCTTCCCTCTTTAGCCACACTGCTGGGGGATTGCCAACACTGGGGGTGGAGGCCCTCTGACCCCTAAAGTCTGTCCCCTCCAGTTCAAGGCAGTTTGGGGGCAGCTTGCCCAGTTGTGCTGCACCCGTTCAGTGGATACAAAGCCGTGGCATCCAGTGCTATCAATGTCAGTTTTGCAAAGCCAGAGCCATGCTCACCTCGGAGAACTTCAGATCTAGGTGGGTGGGAGGCAGAGAAGGGAGCCTCCCAGGAAGGCTTTCTCAAGCGCCCCTTGGGATTCTTCCCATTAGGAAAAACATTCGGCTCCGAAACACCAGGCACTGGTCTGACCAGAAGGCAGGAAGGTGGGAGCTGGCTAGTCTATAAAAACAAAAGCTTGAAGAACTTCTGTAACACTGACTGAACTGGGAAGGGTGACAGCGAGCAAAGGGAGAGCTGGGAGACATGAGCGTTAGGAACCAGGGACGCTGAGATGACTGTCTTTAGAACAGGGCCTGAGCTAAGGGGTTGGGGAAGCAAACTGGCCAAGTCAAAGCTGGACCAGTTCAGTGGCGTGCAGAGGCAGCACTTAATGCTGCTGGGCAGTGTAGAGGCTGGAGAAGAGGGGCAGGTGTCCAGGATGGTGCCATCCTATAACCCATTCTTGGTCTCCCATAGGTGCTCCTCAGTGCTCTGTAACACACACTTACTGGTCATATGCATAGAGCACCACTAACCCCAGCTCTAAAACAAGCCACGCCACGTTCCACCTGCCTGTGCCAAGAGGAGGGAAATAATTATGCTATAAGGGTGATCGCCAAAGGAGAGCATCTGTGGGCAGGAGAGGAGGAGAGATGGCTCTACTATGCCGGCCTGAGTAGGCTGTCATCTAGGCCAATGAATTACTAGGGGCAACACAGCATTCAGTAGCTGTGTGTGTGTGGCTGCGGGGTGGTAAGAGGTGAACATGTGCTGGTTAGCGTAGGGCAGCAGAATCCCTATTGCCAGCCTCGGAGGAGGGGTTCTAGGTAATGGCCCCAGGATTAAGGGTGGGCTGTATTTGGTATCCCGATACTGTGTACTACAGAGGAGCAGCTATGTCAAATGGGACCCTGGTGAGAATGCTCCCTGCTGCCCAAGCTGTGCAGACAGCACGCTGGATGTGGTGCAAAGGCTTGCTAGAAAGTGAGCTCGGGTTATTGGCTACGCTAGCCCCTGCCATTGCCTGGGAGAATTGCGTTGGAGATAAAGGATTTTTTGAGGTGCTACACGCTCTAGACAGTGCATTTATCTTGACCTAGCGCAGATGGACCCAAAACCCATGTTCCCCACATCTAACATGTGCCATGTATGTGTTAATAGGCAAAGACAGAGAGATATTAATTAAAAACGCTATAGGCAACCAGAGAGAGGAAAATAAAAACAACCCCAAAACTCCTTGAAGAATGATATTTATGTCCTAAGTTGTAAAACTAGTCAAGCTCCCCAAAGAAATGGCAGTAACAGAATCTAGCTGTTGGAACCCAGAGACGCATTGTTCTGATTTAATAATTAATGTGGAGTTAATTGAGGCTTTTACTGAACTGAAACAGGATAAAAGAAACCTGCCAGTCTGGATGTGATGCTTTCCCTGAGAACAAGTTCATTCTGTTCCCCTGTGACCGTCCCCTCCCCCTGCCACTCTCCCCCCTTGCCTTCCCCTTCCCTAAAGGGTATGGAGTGTGACCACTTCTGCTCTTCCAGACTCAGGACAAGCTGGGCAAGGAGGGCAGCAGTGGAGGAGTTTAGGGGTGGGGAGGAGAGAAGTCTGCCAGTGAATGAAGCTTTGCTCCTTCCCTCTCCTGGGTCATTGTTTGATATGGATTTTCCATATTTGCCCTGACTTGGGAATCATTGAGCTATGCACCAGCCACAAAGGATGCTTCCAAAAGAGAGTGAGAGAGAGAGACAGACAGAGAGGGAGATGCGGGAGAAGCTGGCTCAGTGCTAGGTTTAAGGAAGCAAATAATGACCCAGGTTTATCAACTACAATGCAAAGCTTTGGCAATGGGAATCCCACAGGATGAATTCAAATCAGAATGCCTTTTAACTCCTTAGAGGCTGGGCTGGGCGTGGGAAAACATACATATTTGGCCAGCACCTTCGAAAACGGCAGGGTTATGGTAGCAAGGTGAGGACCTCAGCATCTATTAGCTGAATCCTCCCGCTGCAAGGCCAGCAGGTCGCCCCATTGTGACACCAGACATATCAGATGCTGCACTGGATCTGAGACCACCTGAAAGGCCAGGTGTCATGGTTCACAGCCCATCGAAGTCAACAGGAGCCTTTCACTGGCTTCAGTGGGCTTTGGGTCAGGCCCTGATAACCATTCTTTATTACACTCCTTGGAGTGTCAAGAGGAGCAGGAAGTGCCAGGACAGCTGAACCTCAGGCCAAACCTGCCCAGAATTGTGCCCTATATACTCCCCACCTCGGATTGCCCTGGATGTGAGTCATTGCAGACTGTGGTTCAGAGGCCCACTGTATTTCTGTTCCTTAGTGTAGTGATGAGACAGCCCAACTTCTTTTAATTCCCTCCTCCTGCTGCTCCTCTCTCCCCGTCCGCAGGAGGCTCCTTTTGCTGCTCTAATCGGGTCTGTTTTTTTCCTGTTTAAAATCAGCAGCCTGGTCTCCAAAGATGCCCAGCACCCATAACACCAGCTAAAGCTGATGGGAGGTGCAGGTGCCCAGTACTTGTGCGAACCAAGCCCTCAGCCTACTGCTGACCCTCCTGGTCTCCTCACTTTGGCTCCCCTGAGGGTGCCGCTTTTGAGTGTACGGCTCGCATCTCCCTGGGGGTGGCTCTGGGGGTAGCTGAGCTTCTGAGTTCCATTTAGGCCTGTTAAAGAAGATGTAATCTGTAAGGCGAGGAAACGGAAGGCACAGGAGCCCTAAGGGGCTGTTCTGAACTTGGGCCTAAGATTTAGTTTGTTTACTTAGGAGATTTGGCAAGGGGGCAGGAAGGGGTTAATATTTGGATTGGGATTTTGAATCTAAACTGGATATATTTTTTTAATTAACTTTGATAAATAAGCGAAGTCTCCCCCCACCACTCACACGCACACATTTGAGGGTGTTTTTCTCCCCCCTCTTCCCCCCCCCCCCATACCATTGCTCAAGTGGGTGATTATGAAGGTCAGTTAGCCAGTGGTGCCTGGGAGACTTACCCCAGCAGTGCTGACCTTGGGTTCAGATCCCCCGCCCCCTCCCCTTGTGCTGCTGCTTTCAGTTTTCTAATTAAGGTCTTTTGTGCATCGCCTCCCTTTGGACTTTCAGCCGCCAGTCATTCTCTCCTCCAGCGTATGGCAGAGGGGGAAGGGGAGGCTCAAGCATTCATTCTGCCATGAGACTCCCATTCAAGCCTTGCTGCTCTGGCTGCAACCAGGATTATATTGGAGACGGGGGGGCTTTACCCATTTTCCCTTTAGTAATTGCTCTTCAGCTACTGCCTCCCAAATGGACCTTTTTAATTTGCTTCCTTTTGTTTTTCTAGGTCCACCCAGCACAGCCCTGAGGAAGACCCCAGGCTGGAGAGCCAAGAATGGGCAAGGTTGAGCTCTTACATCACTGATGTTGGAGGGTAATACTAGCAAAGACAAGGTATGTGATGCCCCCATCCCTGACTCATGGGTTCAGAGCCAGCCTCTGGGAACAGAGCAGCGGTTCTTTAACACAACCTGGTGCCTTTTCTCTTACCATGTAGTGGACATATTGTGCACACTGTCCCTAGAGCACAGATCTCAAGATCCCAAAGAAGAAGCATCATTGGAGACAATGAATTGGTGCTTTAATCCCTATCCCCTAGTTAGAGGCATATTCTCCCCAACCCTGAACAAACCTTCTTTCATGTATTGTCTACTTAACCCCCGCAAGGCCAGCATACCATGCGCATTCAGGGATCCCCCATGCTCCCTACAGTGCCTGGCTCTGCTCCACAAAACTTTAATGGAGCAGGAGGACATTGCAAGACAGTTAAATGGTGATTTGCAGCTGAGAGAGGCTGAGTATAGAAGGGGGCTTCTCTGGGAAGGCTGGTGCTGATATACGGTCTCTTGTTTTGGCTGTGGTGATGTGCAGGACTTACACAGAGACTGACCATGGCATGGGACACACTGCTGCTTGGACAAATCTGCCCCAGGGTCTGACAACCGAACCAGGTAACATAGCCTGGAGAACTGTGGGTCCATATCAGAGACACTTTCATGGCCTGTAGTCATGTCTTAAGGTAGGATAGTCTGATCCTACATGCCTTACTCACATGAGGAGGCCTGTTAGAGTCAATGAGGATGCTCAGGAAAGCCAGATCCAAAGGTGTTGTCTCCTGAGTGATATAATAACAGGAGCACGTAGCGGAGTTGTAAAATTATTTATACGTTACTAGTGGTAACCTGTGAAACATTCAGACTTGGGCAGTGGTGTTTGGGCTTAGGTCCTCTGTAGGCTGCATCCACTGGAGGGTAACATGATCGCTCTGTCATCTCTGTCAGACACAGGCCAACACACAAAAAGACACACTACGCACGACCCATATCACTCTGACATGCAAACAAATGACCACCCCTCCAAAAAATTGCACATGTTCCTCTCCCTAGCCAAGGAGGACTGGACATGAATCCCATTGAAACTCATCAGTGCCTCCCTGAATATAGACTAGAAGGGGCTGTGGAGCAGGCAGGAGTCCTGAACTCAGAACCAACAGGCAGCCCCCACTCGCCCAGCCTGCTTTGCTCAGCGAGTCTGCTGTTATACTTTTGTCTAGTGAATAGAAACGGCTATGTCAGATTTCAAGTCCGCCCCCTCCCCCCACCTTTTTTTGGCTACTAAATACATTAGACCAGGACTGCTCTGCCCTTCAAACAAGTGAGGTTTGCAGGAATTTATGATGTGTTGTGTCTTTATTGCCTGTACCAGCTGGCAGCGGGATCTGAGGGGATCCCTCGGCACACTTATCTCTCAGTGAACTTAACTTTGCTGGCACCAGTGATAAGGTACTCACGCCAGGCCAGGAAACAGACACACACACGAGAGTGTTGGTTTTTCCCTCCCACTGCCTGCACTTGGAGGAACCCAGTCAGCAGTGTGTTCAAGTGAAAACACATCAGCAGGCAGCACGTTACAGAGGGTGGAAAAGGGTCACGTGGCAATGAGACGAGGCAAAGGAAGGAACAGACGCTGAAGATAATCACATGATCCCCGATGGTCATATGACCACGATAAGTGCGTGCATGGAGACACATGGTATTTCAGTGCATACTTCTTTTTTTAAAGGGTATTTTTCACCTGAGGTGACAAAGCTTGTGTAGATCAGAGAAAAAAAGAGTGTAAGTGAAAGGGTTTTTGTAGCATGGCCTCCAAGGGGCATCTGAATTGCTGGTCATGGTGACGCTGCTGAGAAAACTGTCCTGGAAAAATTACAGACTTAAAATATGCTGAACTCTTGGTGCTCTGAGGCACTTGATTTCGTGTGGCTGTTTTTGTTTCTGGGTTTGGTATTTTAAAAAATCTCTAAAATGCAGTGTTCTGTCGATTCTGCGCTGCAGAGGGCATGTCCCAAAGTGCTCAACCTCCTGATTCCAACAAGAAGAGTTAGGCCAGTGCCCAGCTCCTTTGAAAACTCCCGTCTTCATTTGCAAGTGTATATCAAACACTTAAGACTCTCATGTCATTCAGAAACCAACCTGAGGCCAGAACCACAGAAGTTAGTCTAGTGCTCAGACCAAAGGAATGGGAGTCAGGACTCCTGGATTCTGTTCCGGAATCACTGTATGACCATGTGCAACCCACTTAATTTCTCTCTGTCTCAATTTATCCATCTGTTAAATGGGGATAGCAATATATAACTACCTCTCATAGGTATGGCAGACAGCTTTTAAAACCTTAGAGAAAGGGTGCTATAGAAGGGCAAAGTATTAATTGCAGATTCACTCTTCATTAATTATTCCTTATTATAATTAATGTTGTTATTTTGTATTATGCTTATGTAAAATAGTTCACAGGGGACAGAGATCAGCATGTGGATCTGATCCTCAGAATGCTGGTGTGTGGGAATCTGTAACAGAACTATAGTTTCTCTTTAATTTACTTGGAATATTGGGAAAAGATTAGGTACGATGGCTCTGATTCTCCCCAGCTGTGTACCTTGTGTTCACAGATATACCTCTGCTACCCAATCACACATACACCAGTGGTAGAATGTTACACCTTGTTTGTACAGGTGCACACGACTACGTGAGGGGCAAGCCAATGGAGAATCAGGCCCAATATCTTATTACAGGGATATCTGTAAAGGACATTTGATGGATTCATAAGGTGGAGAGTGGCTGAAATGAGGCTTATACTTCGGCAATGTGGTCTGCATTCTCACTCATCTTTTGTAGAGCAGTGCGGTCCACAGGGATTCGGACTCCTAGCATGCAATGCTTCTTCTTGATATAGATGGAGTCCAGTAGTTTTTGTGGGCTGGACTACTGGGATCAAGATGAAGCATTGCATGCTGGGACATGTAGTCTCCCTGAGACAGAATTCCCCAACTACAGATGAGCGTAGCTGCAATCGGCCCCATTTTGTGCACACTGGGTGCAACCCTTGGGGCTCCAAGCAGGTTGGCCAGGTGGCCCACAAAGGGATCTCCCTGCCCTGTAGGAGGTTCCTTGGGCACAGCCAAGCGATTGTAAGAGAAAAGCATTGATTGTGCTGTGTTTTATAAGAAAACTGGTACATAAACCAAATAAATCTAAGACCTAGCTGGAGCGGGAGCTGTGAAAGCCGAGGAAGGCAAGCAGTGCTGGAAAATGAGCCCTGGCTGGGGAGATTTATTGAAATATGCCATGTGTGTGTATGTGTGTGTGTGTGTCTGTTAAAAGTAATAGAAAAGTAGGGCTCTAATGGTCATGCAGCAGCCATATAAAGCCCAGGTGAGGAAATGAATGTAAATGCCAGGGAAAGTATTTTTTTTTCTTTAATGAGAAAAATAAAAAAAAACAGGAAAACCCAGGGTTGCATGCTACAGGAGCCGAATGGAGTCAGCCAGGCCTGAGGCACAAACAAAGGACGCACCTGGGCTCCCAAGGTTTTACCTTGACTCTTGCCTGATGTCTCCCTGTACCAGTGGAGCTGGAGGAGGGAAACAGCTCGCAGGCTAATTCTCCCCCTTGGGGTCCCAGAAATCCTAAGGCCACCCTGAGGGCGGGTGCGTGTCAGAGAAAGACAGACAGAGCTGTGTCAAACCGAGGGAGAATTTAACTCAGGAACTGCAACACCCTAAAGGAAAATAATAATAATAAAAAAAATCTCCCATCCATTAGAGGAACCCTCACCTCCCTACCTGAGAGAGGAGACTGGTAGCTGATGGTAGTGCAGGATGCAAGAGCAAACTAACCCAGTGAATTAGTCTTAACTATAGTGAAAACAGCGCTTGTGTAAATGAGGACCCTGAGGGCCAATAACTAAGCTGTAAAATGTTTCAGGAGGGAAGTAAGTCAGGACTATAAACCTGGAAAGTCAGGACCGGGTAGCCAGGATCTGGAGCATAAAACAGGCGAGATTAAAGGATGACGAATGAGGAGCTGTGGAGGATGGCATGCACACTGGTAGGGATTCTAATTCCTGTGGCCTAGAGACAGGCTTGTTCCTCTGAGTATTGCAAGGGACTGAAAAACGATGGAGGCACACGCTGAGAACTTGCAGGGAGAGGGGGAGAGCGAGCAATGGCTGATAAATAAAATAAGGGAATATAATCAAATCAGCATTGAGTGTCTTTGATTTAGGAGGACACCAATGAAAAGAGAAGGGGGAGAGGTAGGCAGGGTGGGAGCTGCTGCCTGATGAGGCTGTGCCTTGAGTGAGATATAGTGCAGGCCCTAAATTATCATCATCATTATTTTTTGGCTGGACCGTGTTGTGGCATCAATACCAATTTACACTCTGGGTGAATAGCACTTACTACAGTCTTGTCTTCATAAATTGTGCATTGTCCTTATTTATTTTCAACTCCATCCCGACCCACTCCTCCTCAGCCCCCGCACACTCCCTCCTCCCTTCTACACCCAACTGAGATGACTTTGCCACGTCATTCCAGGGCTGACATTTCGCCCCAGGGGAGGGTCCCCAGCCACATTTCTCTCTCTTTCTCCTTTCAGGGAGTAGGGAGAGAGGAGGATCTTCAGAATGTTTCCTTTCCTGTTGGAAGGATATAGCGCATGCATAGAAGATGAGGTTGACACCACTGCTGCTGGGTCTGCTGGGAGCACTTTATGAGCCATATGACTGATGGATACTTCCATGACATTGCTAGTCTCTATTACGCAGCTGGGAGTGCCTGGTCTATGTTGGCCATTTTGAACATCTGAGACAAAGTCTCCTTACTGTTGCTATGTAGGACAGATTGAACTGGGGGAAGAAGGGTGTTTAGAAGTCAGTACTTCCATCCTGTCTTTCTGTCCATATTTGACAGGCAAAGTCCCCCCCAAAGCACAAGTGTCACAAGATGTGTCCTCAAAACTACGTTGAAGCAGCCACAATAGCACATAGAAGCAGGTCAGCTATTTTCGGTGTATCCTTAGGCCAGCAGGGTTCGAGCTTCTTCACAGAATGGACAACACGCTAAGTCGAGAAATTGTCTCATAGGCCACGTGCCCTCACCCAACATCCCTGTGTCAACTACAAAAAAATCGAATCTAGTTTTAGCACCATGTTACCAGCAACAGTTTGAGAACTGCTACTTTAGGCAACTGTAAGATACTGAGACGTGACCAGCTAATATTTCGTGCTTCTGTGCTGCATGGAAAGAGCTGCATGGGCCACCGTTACTGTGGTCTCTGATGGAGCTTATGAATAGGAAGGGTCCATTTGATCGAGTTTCCTAAAGCATCCTTTCTCTGTGCATCCCCAGAGAGGTGTTTCATTCTGCAGAAAATAGGATTTTGTGCCAAGAAGTGTGGTAGAAGCATTGGAAGAGCAGAAAAGTAAGACAATTTTAAATACCCTGTACATCAAACAGAGGAAGGCAGGACACAAGTCTGAGCCTTTTCAAAGCGTGTCCTGTGTGGAGGGAGTGTAATCTGGACAGTTGAGAAACCCCATACTATAGAACTTCATGGATCCAAACAACAATATTATTCAGGTAAACAAATGCAAATGGGGAGCAAAGTTCCCCTGAGGTGTCAAGAGCCCATCCCCAAGGATTCAAAGCAGTGGAAGCAGGTACTGGGTCTAACCTGGTAACTGTCATTCAACACCTCGTCCCTCTTCTCCTCCCTTTGCTTGATTAGAAGGTTGTCTTATTTGCCATTTTGGCATGCACAGTTAATCCCTTGGGTTTGGGAGAGGAAGAGGAAGGCAGGAGGAAGAGGCAGAAGCTCATTGAATAAACTATTTCCTGGTACCAGGAAGGCTTCCACTCAGGCTCAGCTGATGAGCTTTCTAGACTAAAGATGGAGATGTGTCAGATCCTGATGCCCTTTTTTTCTGCCTGTCCCATGTAACCTCTCTTTCCTGCCTCTGTAGACAGCAAGATAACAGTCTAGGCTGACAGTTATAGACAGTGCATGAAGCAATTTCCCTAGCGTCTAGTATTGTATCAGACAGATGCTGTACAGTTTACTGACTCCTCTTTAGAGATGTGTGACCCCCCCCAGCTCGTCTCGTTTTTTCTGTCTCCTGCTGGAGACTGAGAACTTAACATGTGGAAGCCAGTAGCTAGCCATCCAGTACAACAAGCAGAAAGGAGCCAGTCCAGACGAGCTAACGCTGTTCCTGGCACGTCCATCTTTATAAAAGGCTTTGGAAGTATACAATCAAAGGGGACGCAAGCTGTGCCCAGCGTAGAGCTAGCATAGCAGAAGTCCTCTTGTCTACCATACAAGGAACCAAGGTTAGTGAGGCTCCTGGGGGCCCCTCAGTGGGAGAATAGAGACTATGACTGCAACAAGGGAGAAGAGAGAAATGGTCTTGCTGTGCTACTGTTCCAATTATCCATTATTGTCTGATCCAAAAAAAGTGGGGAGGGTTGACTTGTTGTCTATGTGTACTGCAGGAATAAGGTGAGCCTACTAATGTGTGCTGTTCTTACTGCTGGCTTGGGTTTTGCTATAGGTCTCCTAGCTGATGGGGCTCTCGTTTTTTATAGCTAAAGGTCTTGAATTTGAAGTCCACCGTGTCGGCATGATACTAAGGGCCAGGGCTTGCTGGTGATTGTAATGTCACCCGCACGGTGTACAGTCCATTAGTTTTTTTTCTAAATGGCATTGATAGTGCCCTGTCTTCCGAGCAGGAGGGAAAGGTCCTGGCTATAACAGCTAGTTGAGAGAGAAAGGAAGAAGGAGGAATATTGATTTGGGAAACTAATAAGATCAGATCCTTCTCTGGGGTAAATCGGCATAGTTCCATTGACTTCATTAAGATTTCCATTGACTTCCATTAAGACCATTTGCACCAGTTGAAGATCTGGCCCATAAGCAGAAAGCTCCCAGGCCCTGCTATTTGCTCCCCCTAAGAATGAGATGCATGCTCTGGAGGTTTTTATTTTTAATTATTATTTATTATTAATTGGATTGCCTCAATCCACCTGCGCTTTACAGCTGACATTATTGCCATCAACACTCACTCCTCTCACACATAGACTGGCCTCAAGGACCTCCTCTCTGATTTATTCAGGGTGCAGCCAGGCAGCTTTGTAGAGGGGCTGAGGGATGGCCGCATGGCATGAGGAAGCCAGCAACGACCCAGGGATTCCAGTATGGCTTGTCTGATACCATGAGCTATGCTCAGATGGTCTGGAAGCAAGTCTGTATGGACGTTGTGTCTGTGAACCTCCCGGTGCTTTCATGGCTCTCAGCCTGCAATGGTCCCAAAAGCAAAACAGGGAACTTAAATTATTGCACTAAGACCTCATGTCAAGGGTCAAAACCAGGCCCCCAGGCAGTCTGAATGAGTGGGCTGTGTGCAGGGTGTTCTGTGGAAGCCAGGGAGGTGGAATCCTCCTCACTAGGCTGTGGAGCTGATCTGAAAGCCTCAGGGCTGCAGGAGGCTCCCTGTCTACTATGCCTTCCCTCCACAAGAGGAAGTAGGTTGGAATGATGTCTGTGTAATCATCTGTCCATTGACCATGTGCTTGCCACCACGCCCCCGCCCCCCAACAGCCCTCTGTGTGGATGGAGCCCTCTGCATAGGGTGACCATATTTCCCAAAGGGAAAATATGCACCCCCACCCTGCTTGAAACTGGCCCTCGCTTGCCCCCTGCCCTGCCCCCTGCATGGGGCTGGCATCGCCGCTCCCCCTACCCCATGTTCCCAGTGAGAGACTCGCTGCACAAGACGCCTTGCTCCTGGTGAGCTTCCACAGGCACAAAGAGCACGCCGTGAGCTCAAGAGGCAGAACCTTGGCAAAGCAAAGAGCAGATCCCACTGGGGTTAACTCAGTGTGAATTGAAATGACTGCATTTGGCATGTAGATCCCACACTGATGGGCGTCCTCGCCCCAGGAACACCATAGATTGGATTAGCCAGACTACTTCCTTATCGGACCAGGTATCCTGCATCTGGGAGTAAACAAAACTAGAATAAGGAAGCTCCCTTGGCCACGTTCTGCACCTGGCTAGTTGTGCTATCCTGTGATCAGCAGAAACAATTCCTCCCCCCCACCCCCCCTTGCAGGGACCAGCTGACGCACTTATGAGGCTGGCAGGAGGGGAAGTTGAGAGGTTTGCCTATATTTGGAACCTGCAAAGACTTAATGAAAACAGAATAAATGTTGTATAAAGAGCTGTGGTGCAAGCTGGGGCAGAAGGGTGGGGGAAGTGGGCAGAGGAGGGGGTGATTTTTTTAATCTGGAGGTGGTAGAATTCATGGTACCCTGTGGAAGCGCTGGTGCAGGACCTTCATTCTCATCTCCTCTGTAAGAGGTTTGTCTCTCTGGATCCCTTTCTGTTGCTCTAGGGCCATCGTGATGCCACCAATCATGGGCCAGATTTTCTCACTGCAGCGTAGGGTCATCCACTTGCACACAATATATTATGAGACTGTGGGTTGGGAGGAGGGATAGCTCAGTGGTTTGAGCATTGGCCTGCTAAACCCAGGGTTGTGAGTTCAATCCTTGAGGGGGCCACTTAGGGATCTGGGGCAAAATCAGTACTTGGTCCTGCTAGTGAAGGCAGGGGGCTGGACTCGATGACCTTTCAGGGTCCCTTCGAGTTCTATGAGATCCGTATATCTCCATATATTATAATGTGCGGGTGCACAAGGGCGATAGAGGATGCTAGGAACTCTCTTCCCCACGCAGTCCCAGTCCATGCATGCCTATCCCACAACTACTGTACCGGGGAGTCTAGTCCAGGCAAGCCTGGAACCCTAAGGCACAATGCCTCTAGGAACAGCTGCCAGTGTGTGCAGTCCTCCTCCTTCTTTCCCACCCACTCAAGGTCAGCAGTGACTTAGGGACACAGTCTTGCCCCTGGTCCCTCCCTGCAGTAACACAAACTAATAGCCAACAGATAGCGATTAAAGTGATCTTGTTTCCTGAAAGCTGAATCACCTGCCAAAGCTGAGGAACAAGCAGTTCCTTATTTTTGATTTTCTGCCTGTGGTGGGGGAGTGGAATTAAAATTCCAGGGAGTACTCACATCCTCCTGCTCCCCCACGGATCTATTCCTATTCTCCCAGGCGCTGAGTAATGGAAACGTTTGCTCGCCATGTGATTCTGCAACAAACAAATAAAACAGCAACAAAACCACCCTCCATCAGGCCCCATGCAGAGCTGGAATTCACACACCTCCTTCCTCTGACACAGCTTTAGTAGTGTTTGGGGATCTGTGCAGCAGCACACTAGCATCCTGAGTTGCCCTGCTAGTTTTCCCCAAAGGGACTTTCCTGTTACAGGCTGTGGCGGAAGGGGGCCCACCAGGAGTCCCTGTTGCTAACCTATAGGAAAGTGGACACAACTTCAATTCTCACTAAAACCTTGAGCTTGGACCAATGTGGAGGAAATAACAACTTGGCAAGGGCCATTAGTTGGTTTGGAGAGACGTGGATTCCCCCTCTATCCAAAAGGAAAACGGCCAATTTTAACTCTCTTGTTGCAGGTTTTTTCACATACGTATGTTGAGCCAATGTCAGCCCAGAAATATGTGACTGGTTAAAGGTCTGCAGATCTTTCGGTCTGTTGGTTAAGCTTGCATCCAGAGCTTGTATTAAAGGGATCAGAAATACTCTTGGGGCCCCTGTCCTGCACAGTCTCACACACGTTCACGTTAGTGAACTACTCGTGTGCAAAGGGAAGCATGTGTGTAAGCACTTCCAGGATCGGGGCCTAGGAGTCTCTTTGATTTCCTCTGTCAATGCTATAAGGTGCTTGTGCTGCCTAGTAAAACTTCTTATGGAAAAAAAATGGCAATGCATGTCCAAAAGCCAAATTTTAAACCTCGGTGTCACAATTATTAACATTTTTTCTTACAGAATCTCAAATGTGATTGGACCCGATTAATTATTTAATTTTAGTAATCATTACGGATTCATCACTCATCCAATTTTATTTCTAAACCATACTGAATTCACGATCCCCCAAATTCTTACATCCATGAATAGCTCCATTGAACTCAATAGTCATGTAGCGTTAAGCCCATGTGGAAGTCTTTGCTGGATTAATTAATTAACGCTCTGATTCTGCAAACACTATTGCATGTGAGTAGCTTTACGTGTGGGGTTAGTCCTGCTGAACTCAGTAGTCAATGGGACTGCTCCTGTGGGTAAAGTCACTTGCATGTATAAGCGTTTGCAGGATTGGGGCCATTAATGAACTCAATGGCCTTACTCATATGCTGAAAGTTAAGCATAAGGGTAAGTCTGCAGCATTGTGACCTAAATGAGGGAGGGGAAGAAGCGTCTGAAACCAATTAACTTATTTTTATTTATTCAATTTTTCAGTTTTTATGATTGAAAATTGGCCCAGGCTAATTTTTTTTTAACTGATTTCAAAAATTCTCTTGGGCTGGAAAGACGCAAGGAAATGTCTTCCTCTCAGCACCTACTGTAGAGAGAGAGTCCCTCCAGAATCTCCATCTGGATTCTCATTGCAGGGATTAGGACCCTAGTTAAATGAAATATGGGGACTTCCCTTTCTTAGAAGCAAAAGGTATTGGCCACTGCCAGAGCATGGAACTGGATTTGGACCAATGATCTGATCCAAGATGGCAAATCCTCTGCTCCTGTACACTAAAGTTCTGTCCAAAGCAAATGTTTGATGACTAAGTTATAAACACCTAAGAATTTGGGCTTCTAACTGAAATGCTAACAGGCCATTCAAACTCTCTGGCATTGTGACCAGATACCCTACAATATACACCGGGATTACGGGGTGTGTCCCTGTGCTTGGTTTATGGGGCTGGTCTGACCCATTTGGGTTGCTGAGTATGGATTCATGCATTGCCCATAGCTGACCCAAGAGAAGAGATGGGATGCTCAGAATGCCAGGAAACACCATTGCCCACCATGGCACCTCTGTGCTGATGCTGATGATGGCAATTGTGGCGCTTTTACTCTGGCCATGAGGACTGGTTCGTGACATGAACCTATCACCTTTCCCTCCGGAGTCTGAAGGACTCTGTTTATCTGCAGGTCTGGCAGGCAAACTTCTCCCTGCTGCCCTCCTGATGACCTCAACCTGATCTGGAGGAGCCACCCCTTGCAGGGGTCAGAGATAATTCACATAGTGTCCATGCTGCGTCTTTCACGATGAGTGACTGCTCTGGGATGATGAATGGTAAGGGGTCAGGTGGTGCACTAACCCCTGGGAACTATGCTGAGGATACCAGCCTCATTTTATGTACGGGAACGGCTTGCAGAGCTGTTCAGCCCCGTTTTGTCTCCAGTCCCCCCAAAGATCTCAGTGGTTTCCCTGACACACGTGGAGAAGGAAAGGAGGTTGAGAAGTATTTGCAGTTCTGTAAAATTTATTAGCACAATGGATAACCTCTTTAATTGATAAGCCGCATTAAATCTCTTTTTTTTTTTTCAGAGGTTTATAATGTGGCAGTGAAATTTTGCTGACACTTGGCATGCAAAGGCTCATCTTCATAGCAAACCTTTTCTTTTCTTTCCTTTTTAAAAGATAGATTTCTAAATGATCGTCTTGGACCTTCCCTCCCCCGCTCCCTCCTTCAAGTTATAGTTCCTGGCAGTACTTTGCAGTGAGCAATTGCTCACAAGGATTCTGAGCTCTGCTTTTTTTTTTTTTTTTTTTACCAGCAGGAGCTGTGTCCCAGCATCCTTCTGGAATTTAAAAAAAAAAAAAATCAGTTTCTCATGGTTTCATTTGAGCAAGAAATAGAACGAAAGATAATTCAAGGGCCTAAGCAGAAATTTCTGCAGTGCTGTCTCCTATGTACCTCCCGGAGACTCCTAGGGGGAAATCCACCTCATTGTAGAAGAGCCTATGCATATTTACGTACTGTATTAAGAGCTTATCTACCCACACCAATTGTACCACTTACTTATACCGGTTTAGTTAAAATGGTACAACCCAGTCGTATGGACGCACTAGGGGATAAGCTATATTGGTATAAACCACCTTTACAGCAGTTTTGCTGTGTCCATATTAGGGGTTGTACCAATATAACTATTGTGGTTAAAAAAAAAAAAAATCAGACCCCTAACCAGATGGTTCTAGTGTATAGATATGTGTAGACTAGCTCCAAGAGCCAAGTCCAGGGGACCGTCCTAGCTGCAAAGGTTTCTCAGGCAGCTGAACGGATGCAGTCCCGCTGTGCAAGGGCGGGGGCTGGATTCCAGGGACCACTTGCAGGGTATGCACTCCTGGCATGGTGCAGACCTCAGCGCTGGGGGGGGGGGGGGTTTCCTGCACTGCTGTGCACATGAGTGGAATATGCATGGGTGGGTTGGGGGGATGAGGCCGCGGGATTTGCTGCTGTGAGGATCCTCCGGTCCTTATCCCCTGGGGGGGCACATTGGCAGGATGCCAAGCTGAATATTTATAGCTTAGGGTCTCAGTGGTATGTATGACCTTGCATAGGTCCTTTGTACTGAGGAGGTGAATTTCACTGTAGGGCGTGAAACCTACAGCCCTTACTCAGGCAAACCCACTGAAGTCAACAGGCGTTTTACCTGAGTGAGAGCTGCATTGTCAGGCCCCTTGTTCCCCCCTGCATGCAGGCAGTTCCCCTAGAATTCCCCATTTATCTCATTCCCACTTTAATCACCAGTTAGAGCAGGGGCAGCACCCTGCCCCAGGCCAGCAGGATTCTTATGTTCGGGTGTGTTCAGACAAAACACCCTCAGCTTTCACTGGAAGGTTTGCCTGCTTCAGGATGGCACACGCAAGCACTTAGCAGCCTTCTCGTGCTTCTGTCATTCCAAAGTTTTAGTACTAAAATGTTGCAGGCAATTGGCCCACAATATGGATTAGGCCCCTTTAGCCCTTTAAAAAGAAATGAATAAAATTTAAATGGCAGAATAATTTTATCACTTGAAAATTGGTTACGGTGCACCTGAAATAACTTTTTTATGGTGGTTATTAATCCAGTAACCATATGAGCTTGAGACAGACCCGACTCATAAGTCCTGATCCAAACACCTTCAAACCTCCAGAGGCAAAAGAATTGGAATCTGAAGCCAAATTTCATAGCCGGTTGCTACATCTCTAATGGCCAGACCAAAACTTCTGACCTGAACGCCTTTAACCTTTGAGAGGATATTTGAAACCTACTTCAGAATTGTGCAGCTTGGACTCCATATAAAGCTGTTTTAGGCAGGGGCCGTGGGCCTCATTCTCTGTGGCCTTGTCCCTTTGAGTAGTAATTTACAGCTGTACAAAGTAAGTGTCCGATGCCACCCTTCTGATTTGGCAGATGCCACACTTCTGTATAATTGTAAACACCTACACATAGGGCCAGGCCCTGGGGAATTAGGCCCTGCGTTTGCTTATATAGCTAGATAATGCCTAGCCCAAGCGGGCACTATTAGAGTCATATGAGTGAAAAAAATCTCTCTGGTTAGGACAATAGAGCAGCCATGAGGGCTGGATATACATACTGATACCATTTATTAAAAGGCATGTAGTGTTTACTTAGTACATATTGCAAAATATTATCTCCGTATATTTGCAGACCTCTTTGCAGTATCCTGGTAACTACCAGGCCTTCTGTTCTGCATACTTTTTTCTGAGAGACAGTTTATGCACGCACATACGTACGTACGTATGTCTGTATGTGTCCCCCTTTTCTTTTTAATTCTAGTGTAAAACAAAAAGTTTAGGACTAAAATTCACAAAGACGGCCACTGATTTTGGGTTCCTTAATTTTTGGGAACCCACCTTCACACGTGAAGGGACTTTCATTGGTGCTGAGCACCCACAGCTCCAAGAGAAGTCAATTAGGAACCTGTGGGTGCTCTGCATCTCTGAAAATCAGGTGCCAGGTATCTCAGTTGGGTTCCCAAAATAAGAGGCTACATTTGAAAATTTGGTTGCATTCTGAAGGGACACTATTTTAAAGTAGCATAAAAGGGTTGGACTGGAAACATTCAAAGCCAGGATATGTATTTAGAGCTAAAGTTCAATATTCAGGGCTTAACTGGCCCCCCGAGTTCCTATGTATTGCGTAACACACAAGGCCAAATGCCTCCCTGTTGTTAAGTGGGTGTAAATCCCATTCATATTAACATCCACTGATGGCCACTGTTCAGCTCTGGTATGATGTACAACCTCGTGCATTTTTCTCAACCCCACTAAAACAAAGTGCAAAGGGGTTGTGATGATTGTGAAAAAAATAAGCCTCCCTTTTTTCTGGAGGGATGTCAGACTGTCCTTACCCTGATTTTCTTTTTTTTTTTTTAAAGAGGTTGCCACATTAGTTTTCCCTGCAGAACAAACTCGTGGGGAAAAAATTCCCCTCCTTCCCATCAATATATGACTTGATGCCATGGGGTGAAATGCTATCTCTTTGTGATGAGTTGTGATGGTGCTGCAATGAGATACAATGAGGCTTTCCTGTCACAAGATGATTTCCAGGAAGGTTCATTTTGAAAGTGGGGCCACCCTGGTAAACGAATGAGATTTTTTTAAATGCCTCATTGAAACATGAAAAGCCCTTTGTCATATAAAGGAGATATTTTATAAAATGCCCGAAAATAAATCCAAAGCAAGGGTGTCTCCCTTGAGATCTGGCAGGTCCAGCAATGTGGTAGATCAAAGCAGAGTTGTAGTCTTAACTCTGAATTCTCTGGGTTTTGTGGGATTAAATGAGGCACCCTCACAGATGCTAAGGAAAAAGCAGAAAGAGAAGAGAAAACAATTCCCACTCACCTCACTTCATCCCTTCACTCACAGCCAGCAAACAGGGTGGGGTAGAAAGGGGAGAGATGTTTGTACCAAATTCATCCCTGATATAATTCCACTGATTTCAGTGGAGATGCACCAGGTGTGAATATTGCCCATAAGGCTGCATAGAATCAGATCTATTATTATTTGTTTGTCTGTTTGTAGTGCCTAGAAGCCCTAATCATGGACCAGGATCTCATTGTGCTGGGTGCCAATGTAAACACAAAATGATCATGTGATGTCCTGAGGGTGCTAGGCTCGTGTCATTGCATGCACCTGATGTTGTAGAGCCACTTGGGTGGACTTGTAAAACCTATTGCTCATAGACCCATAGACTTTAAGGCCAGAAGCCAAGGGACCATCATGATCATCTAGTTTAGATCATTGCAGGCCACAGAACCTCACCCACCCTCTCCTGTAATTGAATGGTGAAAGACTGTTTTGTTGTTGTTTTTGGAGGGGGGGAATATGTGGGATAGTCTTGAATTTAATTTGGAACTGTGAGTTTAGGGCCAAATCCAGCCACCACCTCTGCCTTCACAGAGGGCCAGTGGAGCCCACTGGCAGACATGGATTAAATAATGGGAACTTGTCTGCTTGTGATGTTGGGACCTCATTCTGCAGTTATTTGGCACCCTTTTGCAATGCCATTTGCTGCTGGAGGATATTATACTCTCCTGCTCTGGGAGAAGGATGGCACTGCATGGCTTTTTGAGTTTATGCTCCTGTGGGCTGTAATATTTTGGTCTAATTTCAGTTGTTGGGTTTAGTGTGTGTGATGGCATGTTGACATGCAGGAGGTGAGACTAGGTGACCTGGTGAACCTTTCTGGCCTTCAACTCTCTGACTGTGATTTAGGAGGTGGTTCTGTGTCTGATTCCTATCCCTATACCATAACATTCCCTGGACTAGGTGTGTTGATTGCTCTGTGCGTGACCACACACAGTGCTGCCAAATCTGATTTTGTCATGAGTCTCATGACAATTATTGTTTTCCTTAAAGCCCCAGCTCCTGGAGTCAAGTGGGTATGTGATGATTTCGGCCTTCATTCTTAAGGAAAAAGTAAGTTTACAGATCCTCGTGGCAGTGGAGTAAGGCTCAAAGCAGAAGGCAATTAAAAAGAACAACAAATCCTTTTTTTTTTTACATAATCTCATAATTTTAAAACCAATCTTATGATTTTTGGTGAGCCTGACTCATGATTTTTTAATATTTGGGGTGGACAATACAGCCATACATGTTAAAAGAACAGGAGTACTTGTGGCACCTTAGAGACTAACAAATTTATTAGAGCATAAGCTTTCGTGGACTACAGCCCACTTCTTCGGATGCATATCTGCATCCGAAGAAGTGGGCTGTAGTCCACGAAAGCTTATGCTCTAATAAATTTGTTAGTCTCTAAGGTGCCACAAGGACTCCTGTTCTTTTTGCGGATACAGACTAACACGGCTGCTACTCTGATACGTGTTAAAGTCGCCTAGCTTTAACTCGACCAGTTAGAGACACACTGTCTCGTCTAGACTAGATTTTTAAAATGTGGTAGTTAACGTGTGCTAACAACACACGCACACACACACTGTGCCTGCGTGTGTAAGTGTATTGGTACGCTGTGTGTTTTGTTGTTGATGTCTCTAGGTGGTTGCTCTATGTATGTTGTGGTAGATATGTGCTTTTGGTGTGTCTTCTTACTCTGTCTCTCTCTGTTGTTGTTCAGTGTATGTCTCTTTATATTGTTGCTCTCTTTCCATGTGCTGTTTCCCTGAGGAGTGTGTGTCTGGTTGCTTTGGGGGCATCAGTGTCATATTGAGTAGTGTGAGTTTGCCGGTGTGTGTGTTGCTCTATACATCTGTAAATATGCCTGTTTTGCTGTTGCTCTGTCTATGTGCACCCTGAGAGTGTGTCTGGGTTACTGTTGCTCTAGGTATGCAATGTTAATTCCTCTCTCTCGGTTGCTCTCTGTGTGTGGTTTCACTGTTTGTATATTCTTCTGTCTTTTTGTTATTGCTGTGTACCTGTGTGTGTGGTTTGTTCCTGTGTGAGTTTGTGTCGTATTCCTTTGTAAGTGTGCGTTATGTGTGTGGTGTTGGTGTTGCTCTGTCTATAGGTTATTGGTGTGTTGTTGTGGGGTGCATGGTATTGCTCTATGTTTGTGTTGTTGCTGTGTTTGCATTTGGTAGTTGCTATATGTATTATTTGAGTGTGTTTGAATTGTTGCTCTGTATATGCAGACACTGTGTGTGTGTAGTTGTGTAGTCTTGTGTGTGGTGTTGGTTTGTATGTTTTTGGTGTACGTTTGCTGTTGTTCTATATGTTAGCTCTGTGTGTGTGTGTGTTGCTCCATATGTTGTTGGTATGTGTGTGGTGTTGCTCTGTAAGTTGTTGGGGTGCATTTGGGTGCACTGTTGCTCTGGTGTTATTGCTGCTGCTCTGTGTGTGTGTGTGTGTGTGTGTGTGTGTGTGTGTGCGCATGCCCGGGCATGCTGTTGCAGTGTGTGGATGGTTGTGTTGCTCTGTGTGTGCACGTATGTGGTGTTGCTGTGTTTGTGCAGATGTGTGTGCATGCTGTTGCTTTGTGCGTGTGCATATGTGTTGTTGTGTGGTGTTGTAGTGCTGTTGCTCTGCTTGTGTGGTTGCTCTGTGCTCTGCTCTCTTTGTGGTTGTTGCTCTCTCTGGCTCTGTGTGTGGTTGTTTTCTCTGTCTTTGTATGGGGTGGTGGTGTTGCTCTGTATGGTGGTTACTCTATGTGTGGTTGTTTCACTGGGTATGGTTGTTGGCCTGGGTATGTTGTTTTTGCTCTCTCTGGCTCTGGGTGTGGTGGTGTGGTGTTTTTGCTGTGTGTGTGGTGGTGTTGCTGTGTGTGTGGTTGTTGCTCTCTCGGGCTCTGGGTGTGGTTGTTGCTCTAGGTGTGGTGGTGTTGCTGTGTGTGGTTGTTGCTCTCTCTGGCTTGCTGTGTTTGGTGTGGTTGTTGGTCTCTGTGTGGTGGTTGCTCTCTCTGCCTCTGTGTGAAGTTGTTGCTGGATGAGGTGTAGTGGTGGAGTTGCTGGGTGTGTGGTGCAGTTGTTGCCGTGTGTGTGGTACAGTTGTGGTTGCTCTGTGTGCAGTTGTTGCTTTGTGTGTGGCGCTGTTATGGTGGTGGTGTTGCTATATATGTGGCTGTTGCTCTCCCTGACTGTGTGTATGGTTGTTGTCCTGGATGTGATTGTTGCTGTGTGTGTGTGGTGGTGATGTTGCTGTGTGTGTGGTTGAGGTGTTGCTATGTATGGTGTGGTTGCTGTGTGTGTTGTGGTGATGTTGCTCTCTGTGTGGTTGTTGCTATGTGTGTGGTGGTGGTGGTGCTGTGTGTGTGTGGTATGGCTGTTGTGTGTTGTAATGTTGTGGGGGTTTTGCTGCTGTGTGTGTAGTTATGGCTGTGTGGTGTGTGTGGTGTGATTGTTGCTCTGTGTGGTGATGGTGCTGCTCTGTGTGCGGTTGTTGCTGTGTGTGTGTGGTGGAATTGTGGTGTGATTGTTAGTGTGTGTGTTGTGATTGTTGTTGTGATGTTGCTCTGTGTGTGGTTGGTTACAGTGTTGTTGCTGTGTGTGGTGGTTATTGCTGTGATGATGTTGCTGTGTGTGTAGTTGGTGGTGGTTGTGGCGGTGTTGCTGTGTGTGTTGTGGTGGTGTTGCTCTGTGTGTGTGGTATTGTAGTGTGGCTGTTGCTGTGTCATGTGTTATGATGTTGCTGTGTGTGGTGGTTTGTTGGTGGTTGTGGTGGTGTTGCTGTGTGTGTGGTGGTGTTGCTGTGATGTTGCTGTGTGTGTGTGGTGGTATTGTAATGTGGCTGTTGCTGTGTCATGTGTGGTGGTTGGTGGTTGTTGTGTTGTGTTGTTGTTGCTCTCCCGGGCTATGTGCTGTTGCCCTTTTAAGCCTCCTGCCTGCGTGGCCCGTTTAAAGCCCGGCCGCTGCTCTCCCGCTGTCTGCCCCCCCCCCCCCCCCCGAGCGCGTAGGCGGCTGCAGGGCCCGGGGGAGGCAGCGGCCGGGGCGGCCTCGCTAATTGAAACGTGTCGGCGGCTCGTCGCTGTCTCGGCTCCGCTTCTAAAGCGGCTCCGAGCGGGTGCCGGGACCGCAGCGCAGGGCCCCCGGACCGGCCTAGCTCGTGCACGGGGCTCAGTCCCCAGCCGGCACCGACCATGGCCCAGCAAACCGAACGGGCGGATCCGGATCCTGCCCTCGGTTCTGGCTACTTCTGTTACCGAATCGCCCAGCTGTTCCCAGCCGGGCCGGGTATCACTGTGTCCGAATCATCCACGCGGTTCTGACAGCGGCTGATCCCGAACCTCCCCTTGCAAAGGGGTTCTCCATCCCCTGACCTGACCCGGCTTAGACCTGGTTCTGCTTGGCAGATGGGGCTGACTCCTGCCTCTCCAGGACCAGCTTTTGGGGGGATGTCTCCCTCCACCCCTTCCAGCCCAGCTGGGGTCTGTGTCCAACTCAGAGGGGTGCATCCTACTGCACTCTGTTGCACCCAGCGCCAGAAATACCCCTCAACTCCCAGCGGTGCGGCTGGGGGTGGAGGAGATCAGGCCCGGGCCATGGTATGTTATTTGTCCCCACCCTCAAGCTTCCTAATGTGAGGGTGCAGGCCCAGCCCATGTTTGCTTCCCAAGCCCTCTGAAGGTGAGGGGGTGCATCTGGGAAGAAGATGCTCTTAACGCTGGTTCACATTATTAGTGTTCATCTGTGCCTCAAACCACTCCCAGGTCCCACAGGCATTAGGGAATAGACTTTCTCCCCACATGGGTTGTAGAACTGTGCATGTAGATTATACTGTTGTACAGTTATGTATCTAATCTGTGATACGGTGTAGCTATAAAATATAGTTTTGATTTGTTTATTTAAGTAAAGCCCTCTCTCCTCCAAAAAAAAAGAAAAAAACCACCCCTATTACTTACAATTAGGTCCACCAGCCTTCTTTGCCATTGTGTGTGTGTGGCGGGGGAGTCACAGTACACACCAGAGTGTCTGTGTGTAAGGGATGCACATTGAATGGCAGCACTTTTTATACCTAATGGTTACATGGTGGGGTTAGTTAAAACCCTGGCTCTGCAAATTAAATATATATAATTCAGTAACCCACAGACTTTTTTTTTTTAAAGTATATAATTCTTGGAGCCTTGAGGATGTTAAGTGTTCTGGAGCCTGAGCAGGGGAACCAGGAAGGTTTTTATTTCCTGCCCTGGCCTGGTATGGTAAAAGAATTAGGGGAAGGTGGATCAGCTCTGTGCTGGCTAACAGAAGCACAGGGTCATGCCTTTGATTTAACCCTTTGAGTGGCATGCAGGAAGGCTTCTTCTTTCTGTAGTCAGCTGCCAGACTAGTTTATTTATGCCTGCATCTGTAATTTTCACTCCATGCCTCTGAAGAAGTGGGGGGTTTTACCCACAAAAGCTTATGCCAAATAAATCCGTTAGTCTTTAAGGTGCCACCGGACTCCTAGTTGTTTTTGTGGATACAGTCTCACACGGCTTGAGACTAGTTTAGGGTTTCCTGGGCATCGGAGGAGCTGAGTGCTGGGTATTGTACTGGGGTTAGCGACCTGCTCTCAAGATGAAGCAGAGTGAGGCTGTGGCAGCGAAGCTGTGGGGAAGACCCAGGTTTGGGATTAATTTTTGGCTTCCTGATTTCTGGGCTGGTAAATGTGGGATGTCATGTTCCAGCAAGGGTGGGAATGGGATGATGAGACTTTCAACTTTAGCTGGCGTTCAGATAGCTCCCACTGACCCCAGTGGAAATGGTGGGTGCTGAACAACTATGAAAATCAGGTCACTTTTTTGGAGCTTAATTTTGGATATAGGTAACTAAATTTAGGCACCCAAGCTTGAAAATTATGGCCTGAGTGACTTGCCCTAAAGGTCAGTGGCAGACTTGGAATTGAACCTGGGAGTCCTGTCTCTCTAGTCCAGTGTTTCTCCACCTATTTACCATTGTGGGCCAGATATGCAGCTCTCTGTGTGTTATGTGGGTTGCATCTAGGGTGACCAGATGTCCCGATTTTATAGGGACAGTCCCGATATTTGGGGCTTTTTCTTATATAGGCTCCTATTACCCGCCACCCCCATCCCGATTTTTCACACTTGCTGTCTGGTCACCCTAGCTGCAGCCACACAATATATATCAGCGGTCGGCAACGTTCGGCACGCGGCTCGCCAGGGTAAGCACCCTGGCGGGCCGGGCCAGTTTTATTTACCTGCTGATGCGGCAGGTTCGGCCGATCGCGGCCCCCACTGGCCGCGGTTTGCCGTCCCGGGCCAATGGGGGCGGCGAGAAGCCGCAGCCAGCACATCGCTCGCCCGTGCCACTTCTCGCCGCCCCCATTGGCCCGGGACGGCGAACCGCGGCCAGTGGGGGCCGCGATCGGCCGAACCTGCCGCGTCAGCAGGTAAATAAAACTGGCCCGGCCCGCCAGGGTGCCTACCCTGGCGAGCCGCGTGCCGAACGTTGCCGACCCCTGATATATATATTACCTGTATGGCCCCTGAAGATGTCTCATGGGCTGCAGCTGTGTGCTGATTGGGCAGCAAGCGGGCCGTGGGTTGAGAAGCACTGCTGTAGTTGCTAGTCTCAGGCAGGAGGAGAGGAATCATGGAGTCATAACTTCAGGAAAAAGCAGTGCCACAGTGAAGATGTGTGCAAGATCCAACTCTGATGCCTGGAAGGGAGAAACACAGAGCTAGAACTGAAAAGACAAGGACTTCATTGAACCTGAAGTGCCTCATAAAGTGCAGTACAGCTTGTGTGTGTGCACAGGGACAGATTTTCCAAGAGAGCGGTTTGAGCCCTGTGCAATCAGTGATGTGTACCGCCATTTAAAAACAGTCTGGCCATGTGGCTGTAAGGAGGCAGAATTGTCTGGTGTTCCAGGCTCATGCTGCTAAGTTGCTATCTGATTTTGCGCAAGTCACATAAATCACCCTGTGCCTTAGTTTCCCTGTCTGTAAGATTAGGATGATAATTTGGTTTCTGTGATTGTTGCTCATGACCAAGTAACCGTTTGTTTTTTGAAAAGGCAGCAAGGACGTGGTTATGGCCGAAGCAAATTCATTTGAAAATTCAAATGAATATTCAAAGAGAAATTGCCTTTGTGCAGTGCCTCGCACAATGTAGTGCTGGTCCACAAAGGGGGCTCGTAGGCACTACTGTAATACAGTTCCTAAATAATAATAATAATAATTATTTATTTATTATTCGCCCAGCTTTTGTGCATGCCCAATACATGGGGGTGTAATTGGGAAGCTGACCAATGAGTGTTTGCCAAGTGTTTTGGGTGCCTCAGGTGATGGTTGCCATAGACCTACAAAGACTTGTCGTTATGGGTGGAATGGGGTCTGCTACACATTGGTTATAGGGAAGGGGAAGAGAAGGAAAGGATATTCCTAGCGCTACCAGTCGGGCAGAACGTGGCTGGAGAGGCCCTGTCAGTGATGCTGTAATCTTAGCTACTATAAGACATGAAAATGGGAAACACACTGTTTTTTCTAAGGGTCTCAGCCATACTCTTTGTTTAACTTATCTTCCTGTCTGGTGCTGCCCTGGTAGCATCCCGCCTTGTGATTCCTCTGTTGTTGTTCAGCTTGTGCTGGCAAAGTTTGAGCAAAGGGTGAAGGACAGATTTCCAGAGGCTTGTTTGAAAATGGTATGCAACCAGACCACCCAGCCAGAGGATTCTCAGCATGGTTTGAACCTGTCCCTCTCAGCATGCTGGAGTCCAAGTCCATCCCCATGTCAGTTGCTGGACTTGCCCAATAGGCTGCTGAAGCAACTGTCTGCTGTCACTAAGCCCACAGAAATTTCACAGGCCATGTTCCACTGCAGCCACCCTCTGACTCCCTATCTCTGCTGCACCAGTGATTTGAAACATGTCTGATCAGTTTTCAAAATGGAGAGAGGTAAATAGTGGTGTTCCCCAGGGGTCTGTACTGGGACCAGTCCTGTTCAACATATTCATAAATGATCTGGAAAAAGGGCTAAACAGTGAGGGGCCACAATTTACAAATACAAAACTATGCAAGATAGTTAAGTCCCAAGCAGACTGTGAAGAGTTACAAAGGGATCTCACAAAACTGGGTGACTGGTCAACAAAATGGCAGATGAAATTCAATGTTGATAAATGCGAAGTAATGCACATTGGAAAACATAATCCCAAGTATACATATAAAATAGTGGTGTCTAAATTAGCTGTTATCACTCAAGAAAGAGATCTTGGAGTCATTATGGATAGTTCTCTGAAATCATCCATTCAATGTGCAGCGGCAGTCAAAAAAGCAAACAGAATGTTGGGAATCATTAGGAAAGGGATAGATAATAAGACAGAAAAATATCATATTGCCTCTATATAAATCCATGGTACGCTCACATCTTGAATACTGCGTGCAGATCTGGCGCCCCATGTCAGAAAAGATATATTGGAATTGGAAAAGGTACAGAAAAGGGCAACAAAAATGATTAGGGGTATGGAACAGCTTCCATATGAGGAGAGATTAAAAAGACTGGGACTTTTCAGCTTTGAAAAGAGATGACTAAGAGGGGATATGAGAGAGGTCTATAAAATCATGACTGGTGTGGAGAAAGTAAATAAGGAAGTGTTATTTTCTCCTCATCACACAAGAACTAGGGGTCACCAAATGAAATGAATAGGCAGCAGGTTTAAAAAGAACAAAAGGAAGTATTTCTTCACACAACGCACTGTCAACCTGTGGAACTCTTTGCCAGAAGATGTGAAGGCCAAGACTATCACAGTGTTCAAAAAAGAACTGGATAAGTTCATGGAGGATAGGTCCATCAATGGCTATTAGCCAGGATGGGCAGGGATGCAAAACCATGCTCTGAAGCATCCCTAGCCTCTGTTTGCCAGAAGCTGGGAATGGGCAACAGCTACAGTAATCACTGGATGATGACGTGTTCTGTTCATTTCCTCTGAAGCACCTGGCATTGGCCACTGTCAGAAGACAGGATACTGGGATAGATGGACCATTAGTCTGACCCAGTATGATGGTTCTTATGTTCATGAACCCTTCTTTTACAGTGAGAAGTGGTATTCAGGCAACCAGCACAGGGATGTGAATAGGGGGTGGGGAAATGTCACCAGGTGTGGATCTTTGGAGAGGCGGCACAGAGGCAGTATTTTGATGAGGCTTGCTGCCATCTTATTTTATAGAAAGCGTGGACTTGGCAAGTGGTGGTGGTAGGAAAACAAATTCCGCATGGATATGTGACAAAGAGACTTCTCCTGGGTA
This sequence comes from Chrysemys picta bellii, assembly GCF_011386835.1. NCBI lineage: Eukaryota > Metazoa > Chordata > Testudines > Emydidae > Chrysemys > Chrysemys picta. The sequence continues at coordinate 9,691,363 of NC_088811.1, read as the reverse complement.
AATGGAAAAAAAGGAGTGATACATTTCTTGAAACTGATCAAAGGCAGGGTGAGCTTGTGCTCCTAAGAGCACTTGGGAACTGTCTTCTATAGCTCCAAAGGTCACAAGACAACCTGGAGGACCTGGGAAAGTGTCAAGGAGGATTCCACCAAATGCCCCAGTACTTTTCTCCTTTCCCATCTCTTTGTTAACAGGGATGGGCCAGGACCAAAACCCCAGCGCTTTGGGCAGGTTTCAGTCTGGATCCTGACTGCACAACTGGCCCCTGGGCTCTGTAATGGGACAAACCAAAACCCCAGATCCAAAAAGTGCACACAGTTTATCTGAGTTTGAGCCTGGTGCTCTATCCCACCCTTCTTTCTGGATTTCGCTGCATCCATGGAACCTTTCTACTGCACCCAGGTTCTGATACCCACATCCAGTCGAAGACGTCATCCTTGACGCCACCGGGGATTGGATGGAATTTGCAGTGTAGTCTGCAGTCCCTTGTATGACTGTATTGTGCAAGCTGGGATATAGGGAAGGGCCTGACTAGTGACATCGGGCAGCACAGGCTATGTCAGTCCCAGAGCAAGAGAGCCAGAGAGGAGCATAGGGTTGGTTTGCATCCGGCAGGCGTGAGAAGCTATATGCTACAAATTAGGGCTTTCTCTGCCAATAGGGGTGCTACAGGGTTGCCTTTGGTCTCCTCCAGTATTGCTCCTTGACTGTCCCAGGGGGTCGCTATTACAAGCTATGCTGCATTCCTTGACCTGGAAGAGTGTTTGTGGGGCCTCTTCAGCACACCAGCTCCTGGCTTTCTTTGAAACTGTTTTTCGGAAGCATCTGAAAAGCGAAAACGCATGCAACAACGGTGTTTGCCGTCGGTTTTTTTGGTTTTTTGAAGTGTGCTCATTATAACTGCAGGATTATTGCTGCTATAGTTAATCCTACATCAAATTTCCAACATAAATTTCCTATTTTCATGGGTTTAGCTCAGCGGGGAGTTTTAAAACATAATTTCTCAGTGATGTAGCGGTGGGTGGGCTGGGGTTTTGTGTGTGTGTAATAAATACTTCAGTTCAATAGGAATCTTAAGGATGTTCCCCAGCATGTTGGTTTCCTAAACTACAACAGGGTGTCGCTCTAAACTTGATGAGGATAGCGTGTTTCTCTCCAGCTCTGTTATATACTGATGGCAAGAGAGATTGTTTTTAAATACTCTCCAGGAGAAAGACTGCTCCTGTTCCAGCAGAAGTTAGCCCAATTTAACAGAGCCCTGGTGCTGCCACACCATGATAACCCCTTCGAAAAATAATGAGAACAGTTCAGAGTGGACATTTGGAGCACAACGCCTACCATGGACATGGTAGATGCTACCCTGTGGACATTAACATCACTTTGAAATGATCAGTGACTCGCCAGTGCGGCATAATCACCAGAGACATGCCAAGCACTGAGTCATCAATCACTCTTGCATTGACACTATGCCCTTATGTGTGTGTTGCTCCTGCTCAAGCCCACTGTTATAAATCCTCCTAGAATAGAGGAACATGTGTTGCTTGTAACATATATATGTACACAGGGGTGCCCTAAGCATGTCACATCATTCTGTTATTGATAGATACCATCAGGCCTCAATAGGTCTGCTTACACTTAGCCATAATGGTAAGGGAATCGCATTCTGTAGACTGTAAAGCTGAGTAAAACTCTCTGTGATATCCAGCATACAGCTCCACCGAAGTCTGGTGCACATGTGCCCTTTGTAATACACATCTGGCTAGAGACTGCCATTCCTCCTCTCCCGCTAACAGCTCTGGGCAGCAGGTATTTGGCATTCCAGGTATGTGGCCTGGAAAACATCTGTGAGAGAAGATACAGGGCTTCCACTGTGGCCACAGGAGTGATTGGAGTCACCTGTGGAGTACAAGGAAAGGGTGCGGGAAGGGGATCCATAAATCTGAAAGCCAGGTCAGCACCCTGTAGTGTGTTACAGTGGGTGTTCTATACGGAAGAGTGGTTCTGAACCGGTGGGTGGTAACTCCAAGTCCTGATCCCCTTTCCTGTCTCCACTCTTCTGCCAATGTGCAGGGTTGGATCAGCCCTTTGCAAGTGGGTACGCTACAGATGGCTGAGACAACCCCCTCACGTACTACCCCATTTCTGGCGATGCCTTTTGCAGGAATCAGCACCTCCTTTGAAGGTGAGCAGGCAGTGGTGTCAAGAATTTCTGGGATACCACCAAGGGGGATGCATCAATAGGAGCTGACTGTCAGGCCACGGTATGAAGAAGGCTGAGAATTTTTGGTGTGGAATATGCATGAGCTGTGGCATATGCCAAAGCAGTGGCTACCTCCAAAGAACTGCCTGCTCCATGCCAGGTGTCGCAGAAATGAGGACACTCCTGCACACAGAACCTTTGTCAATGTGGTATCTTGAAATAAATCATCATGATTAGCACATTCCATCCATAGATCTCAAAATACTTTAGGTGGGTAAGTGTCCCATTTGACAGATGGAGAAACTGAGGTCTCCTGATCCTGTTCTTTTTCCTTAGCCATGGTACCACCCCTTCTGGACATCAGGAAGAGATGCGCCACTTTTTCCTCAGCTGTTGACCTCACACCTCTTTGCCCTTGATTGGGGACATAACCACCTTGTATAGGACCCATAATATTGCTGAATGAACGAATGCACAGAAGGTTTGTGTGCTGATATTTGCCTTCTGCTCTTCAATGGAGGTGCATAAATATTCTTCCTCCTCTGCTCCCCGCCCCACAGCGTGTGCATGCATACTAGGGTGACCAGATGTCCCGATTCTATAGGGACAGTCCCGATATCTGGGGCTTTTTCTAATATAGGCTCCTATTACCCCCCCACCCCCGTCCTGATTTTTCACACTTGCTGTCTGGTCACCCTAATGCATACACCACAGCCAGCAGGATTGTTCATTGAGACACACACATGCAACCGTCTCGCTCGTATTCCAGATGGATATCTGATGGAAGCTGGCAGCGTGGTGGAAGCTTGTCATTTCATGGCTCCGAGTGTTGTCAACGAATGCTGCTTTCATTAGAAATGTAGATGGCGGATGGCCGAGTTACCTGCCTATCTCCACAGGCAGTTACATATACACAAACCCAATACGGTGCACACACCTGCCAGTACCGAGGGAGGGAGGGGGGTGTTACAGAGTGGGTTTGTGTCATTAAAGACAGAATAACTGCCTTCGCTGCTTCTCTCCTGCAGCATAAAATAAGACCGAGACTCAGGGGTTGGCTTCTGGCGATCTAGCCGTGGCAGCATGAAAAATGAAGAGGAATGCGATAAGAAACTAATAATTTATGTTCCAAGCACAGACTCACACCAGTGTGGAGGGAAATTTGTGCCAATAACTCCTACTAACTCAGAAAGGCATGCAATCTTTTATTGCACAAATTATTAACGACCAGAAAATAAATGACTCTGTAATCAGATCGGTGCTGCCGGCACTTTTAGTCTCTTCTTTTATTTGTATAAATTCTGAAGCCCGTCCGCCCATGAAGCTTAGGCAAGGGGAACTTTTGTTGGCCGGCTGCCCTGCCTGACAACAAAACAAATTAAACAAAGACAAAGCAGGAACATCCTGGTATCTCCTCTCCTATCAGAGGTGGGTTTGCTCAACAAACATGTACTGGCCCCTTGAGCGTTGCATGGGGCAGCTACACAGGGAACCCGGATTTGGAAGCTTTTTTTATTTTGAGAGAAGCAGTCAAATAGCAGGACTGTCTCCTTTAGTGAAATAAGCTCAGAGAAGGTCATGGCCCTCTGCCATCTTGTTACTGCCCCTATCCTTTTTCAGACTCCTTCACTCAGCTCCTCTAGTGTTCTCAGGTATGTTTTGTATTCCCCCCCACTCCTGCTCTATTCATTTAGCATTGCCAGCTGATTGTCAGAAGTGCTAAGAACCTACAATGCCTATTGAAGTCAACTGGAGTTGTGGGTTCTTGGCATTCTCTTAAAATCATGCCAGGGTGACTTTGGGGCTCTCGCTTCTGGGCTGGAAGATCTTAGATTCATCAGGGGAATGAAGTGTTTGGTTCAGGTAAGCGGTACCCAAGCGGATGTGAGTCCTGGTTCTTTTTCCCAATCAGTGGAGGATCAAGTCCCATACACTTTTCCTGAATTAAACATTCCTGAACATTTTCGTAATTACAAGGGAGAGAATGAAGAGGAACAAAATAGGTTCAAAGGAAAAAGGTGAAATGGCTTTTTGGAGGGTTTGTTCACACTGCCGTGCCCATCTGTGTTGTCTAGAAAGGAGAAAGTTCTTGGTTCTGAAACTGGATTAGCTTTAGGAATTTGGGATTGATGCCAGAGCTGGGAAAAGGGTCAGGTTTGACAGTGCCAAAAATCTAGTGAGCTGTTCTGGTGAGATCTCGGCTCCAGAATGCAGAAATCGGGTGAGATCAGCTGATGGCGTGATATTTCCACCATCTTGAATTGTCAACAATCTCATTAAACCAGCAGTGCTCATGACATTTCCACCATCCTGGGTTGCATCAGAACTGGATTTGGAAAACAGGCCTCTCCTGGTATTTCTTTACCCTACGCTGGAGATGTGGACCTGGAGAATAGTGGTCTTTGTAGCTTTCTAGAGACAGCCAGCATTCACTGTTAATGGGCCCATGTGTATTCTTTATTAACCACCCAGATACCACAGAGATGCTCAGCAAGCAGCAGTGAGTGGTGAGGTATAAATCCCTAGATTAGTTTAGATAGACCCATTCAAGCTATTTATTATTTTAATTATTGCAGCACCTAGAGGTCCCGACTGAGATCATTCCCCCATTGTGCTAGGGGCTGTGGAAGCATCTTGTAAAGACCATTTCCTGCCCCCCCCCACTGCTCCTAAATAGGTAATGTTCCATTTTGCCCTTGACATCGAGGTGTCTATTGTAAATGAACCTACATAGTTATTTACAAGGAGAGATAGACTTGAACTGAAATTGTGGAGCCAAGCTGCTTTGAGTCCCAGAAGAACATTGGAGCCAGATCTGATCTTCTCTTTTACTATAACATTCTGCACCCAACCCCTGGATTTCGACACTCCAAACTTTGGGGTAGTTTGAATTTGGAGCTGAAGTTTTGCAGCCGTTCGTATCGCCATAATGGGCTGAACCAACCCTGAGATGTGAAATCCAACCTCATCCCCTGAACTTTGAGGATCTTTGAGTTCAGATCTGAATTTTGCAGTTAGGACCTGAATTTTGCAGTTAGGATCCATGGGAAAAGTTCTCTCCAGTTCAGATGGCCTAGATGAGGCCATGTGTGCCAGCTAAGCCTCACTTAAGCCCCAAGTTAAAGGCATATGGGGGGTTCTGTAGTTCACTGGACCCCATGCATGGGGTGAATTTCACCCTATGAGTATCAAGGCCATTGATCTGCATTTAACCCCATGTATTTTTCATTTGGGGTTGGGGGTCCTGCCAGGACACTTTTGTCTCTGCAGAGTTTGGATTTTCGTCCCCCCTTTTTTTTTCTTCCCTCATTACATCGTCTGAACCATTTGATCATGAAAAAAAAATGTTTCCATTGTTAATTCAGCCCATTTATTATCGGCACTATTTCCCTGATGGATTCATTTGAATAGGGGAGGAGGGGGAGAGTCGCTTTCACTCTCTCGCTCACTCACTCTCTCTCTGGGGGGTGTTTGAGAAGGAGACCACAGCAAGGCTGCAATAATGAAAAATGTGCAGATTGTTTCCGGGGACTGCAAGTGTTTTATTAAGGCAGGTTTTCTTAGACTGAATGCCCAATCACCACAGGCCCATGAAACTCAAATTGCCTTACAGCTCTCTCATGAACATACTTTTAATCTCATTGACCTGTCGTTATACTACAAGACATAAATTCAGATTTGGAGATCTTATGTTCAATCATAAATTGGGCTGGCAGACTTCCGATCAACAGAATAAAACTGTCTCCTGCGAGGTGGGTTTTTTATTTGCCAGAGCTGTTCCAGCAGACGGAGCAGAGGTAGTCAGCTTTTCTTAATAAACTATCATTAAAAAAAAAAAAAAAGAAACTTGGCCGTGAAATTCATAGAAGAGGAAAGGAAAAAATAAGGTGATGTTTAAATAATGTTAATGTTGGATATAAAGTTGGAGAAGGTGGGAAATGCTGAATTAGAGATGCGAGGCCAACTCCCGCCACCGGAGAGAAATGATAGAAAAATGAGAGCACAAGCGACAGCACAGTAGCAGTCAGCCCTAACTGTGTGTTTTCTGCGGGGAGTGCTTGTATCGCAACTTTATGGAAACTAATTCCATCCCCTCCTTGTAGGGTCCTTTTCTAATAGTGCTTTAAAAGAAATACAGGAAGTGTCTTGAAAAATCTCTCTCGCTCCCTCTCGTTTTATGCTATTTTATCCAAATTCAACAGGGAACAGGCTGTGAAATCTCTTTGGGTCAATGGGAGTTTGGATAGGAGGGAAACGTTTTCTTAATCACAATGATCAAAATATAGGCTATGTGCAAGGGTCCCCCCTTGTACAAAGACATGTTTTCATGGTAGAATCCTGTGAAGTGTGGAGTGTCTTCAGTGTGAGAGACTTACCCTCACCATCTCCCAGACCCACTAGTGAATGCTGCCATTCCATGCAGCCAATTCCCATAGCCAACAAGGGGCGTGTTCAGAGCTGGACTGCTGCAGAATTGGATTCCAGCTAGTTTTTTTTCCCCTTTACAGATCACTATGGAAGAAATAGCCCATCCAAGAGACTATCTGCTGACATTATCTCTGTGCTCACTGTATATTTACCATAATCTTTTGGTTCCAGTTCCAGACTCACCCACAGACAGAGCATCCCCTTTTGACCGGGCTCTTGGATACAGACTCCACATTTTTATTGTTCCCTGACTGTGTACTGGTTAAATACGCTGGGGTGTGTGTGTGTGTTATGAATGTGTGTGACAATTTAGTGCTCTTGCAAGGTGCTGAACCAAGCTCTTCTCTTTATCCGCAGAACAGGTAGAACAATGAGCAGTGCCCTGAGACTGACCTGCTGTGACCAGCTCCAGGGGTAAGAGGGTAAGTCAGTCTCCTTCCCCTTTCCATCCGTGGTCTCTCTGCGGAGAATATTAGCTGGAGCATCACTGGGTACTAACTGGCAAAAAAAAAAAAGGCCATTACTTTGATTTCCTGAAGGGTAGCAGCGTATGTATATTTTGTGGAAGGCCGCTCAACCCTTGAACTATATCTGTGCGTGTAAAGTTGGTTCTGCAGTGTGCTGGATAGGGAGCTTCGGAGATGGAGGATGCAGAGAACAGATGAAGAGCGGGGCTGCCCCCTACACACTGCTTAGGTTCTGACTGATGGGACTGACTCTCCACCTGAGAGGATGGTTCAGTCTCCCTGGTTGAGACACAGGGCAAGTGAGACAGGAGAGCTGGGTTCTGTTCCTGGCTCTGCCAGTGACTCAGTGTGGGGATCGAGGCAAGTTTCCTCTTAGCGACTGGCTAAGATAATAGCACTTCCCTGTCCCACAGAGGGATTGTGCGGATGAATGTCTGTAAAGCACTTTGAGATCTTTGGATGCAAGGGGGGGATGAAAGCGACAAGGGGACCATTGGGATGGGTGACTGAACCCCCTGTCTTCCCCATGGGCCTTACCCTATCCCCTTTGGCGGAAGGTCTGGCAGAAGCAATGCAAGCTGGCCTTTGCGGGGTTTCCTGGGCCTCTGAATGCTCTCCTGTGGGTATTTCCATGGGAGGGTACTGTTGAGACACAATTTGTTAGCAGCACTTCTGTATTAATACATATCAGGCATCTGCACTTCATTAGTGCTACACATCAGGACAGGCCATTGGCACTTGTTAGTTAGCCCAGGCAGGGATCACATTATTCCCTGACGGGTGAAGTATGGCAGCATTGACAGGGCAATCAGACACACTCGGGGCCCAATCCTGAGACACCACTGCCCCTTACTGCCTTCAGGCTCCGCCCCTCTCCGGAATCAGGCTAGTTGGCTGTAACCATTTAACACCAAACATTGGACTGAAAGAAAAGCATTTCTGGCTCACTTCTTTAGGGTTTTCTGTTCCCATGGCAGTTATTTGAAGGGCTTCTCTCTCAACGCACAGGGATAGATGGACTCCTAAAATATACAGCCAATTATACTAGCAGAATGTGTTAGATTTTATTCTGGTGCAAGTTACATGGTGGGGGGTAGGGAAGAAGAAGGAATGAACTCTGGAAAGAAACCCATAGCAACTGAAATATAAGTGTGAGGATTAGAAGTCCCCATAAATATACCTGACTTTGCCATCTCTGTTAATTAAATGCAAGTCATGAAACACGGGCACAGAGTACGTCAATGACGAGGTGAAGCTTTCAGAGAGGAGAAGGAGAAGCAAGTGGGGGGGGGACCTGGTTCCGTGGCCCAGGGCTGAGATGCAGAGCGCAGCAGGAAGGGTTACAACCAGGTGGGGAATTCAGTGCCAGCCCCTCCCAGCAGGGAACAGGGGACTCTGCAATCAGTTATGAATCCCTCCTGTTTCATTCTCTCTCTCTCGTCTTCCTGGGTTTAATTAACTGTCATGCCTTACTTCTCTGCTGCTTTCCCCTCCTTGTTTCATTGAGGTGGTAAGAGAGCAAGTGCTGATGCAAAGGCCCTGCTGTAAGAGGAAATGGGACCCGGACACTAGCCCTGCCCCAGTGCTCTGCTCCCAAGAAATGTGGCTTTCTCTGGGCCCTATGCCATGATTCATTCCCCCTCTGAGGATAGTGCCACAGGACTCAGCTCCCATGAGCTCCTGTGTCTATTCCCTTCAAGATGTCCAAGCAGGACTTAGCTCCTGTGGGTGTGGGTGGTCGGTTTCCCCCCAGGTTTATGTGGCCCAGAGGGCCCATGTCTTGGAGACCATGATGAAGCACTGTGTTAATTGCATCCTCCTGTAAATAGCTGCCTCATTTTCTCTCTCTCCTGCTTCCTCAAGCACTTTTCATTCCTGTCTCTGATTTTCCTTGGTAATCTCCCTGGCATGTACTCCATCAGTACTCCTGTGGGGCTTCTGTACATAGGATATAAAGCCCATAGTTCAGCACTATCCATCTAATATCTTCTGACTGGTTTTAATCATAGCATTTTCCATTTAATTGGGAAGGCAGGCACACTTTGCATATTAATACAGCACAGCCTGTACCTCCTAAACATTAAAAGCAAAAATGCCTGGGATGGGCTCTACAGTAACTTATCAGCCTCAGGACAATCCATGTGGCACAGTCTCAACTGGGCTGATTTTTCTCCTTCTGATTCCAGAAATAATGATAAACAGTGTTTGCATGCCCCCTTACTCAAATAATCTGTGCAGTCAGGTCTCTGTCTGTGTGTCCATTGTTTCCTTTGGATCATAACAGTGCAGGTCTTGTTGTCTATTCCGGACAGACAGACAGCAAGATATCACTTTCCCTTTAAATCTATTGGCTGTGTAAAGCCTTTTTCTTCTGTACACAGTCTCTCAATCCCATGAAAAATCCATTCTCTCTCTTTTTCTCAGGGATTTATGTTGTTGCCCATCTCTGTAGCATCTGAGTACCTAACATGTAAAATCAATAACCATAGCAAAGTTCCTAGTGGACTTCATGGCTCTTCTTCCTTGGGGTCAAAACTTAGGGTCAAAACTCTACTTGTTGTAGAGTGTTTTTTGTTTGTTTGGTTGGTTGGTTGTGTGGGTGAGGGGAAGCCTTGGTAGGGGTAGACAGTGGTGTCAGTGTGGTGAATGCCGTTCCTATGGGGAAAAAGGCTTTTTAAAGAGGATGAATATACCCTGTATAAAGAACTATTTGGTTAACACATTCAAATGGCTTGGCTGTCAGGAAACAACTTCCAGGCAGCAATCTAACCCAACACACGCGTAGCTGCCTCCTGCCTATGCATGGGGCTTGCTTTGTACATGACTTCCTGGCGGATAGTTATTGCGCTGCTGGTTTATTATTGGCATTACAAAAGTAACCACAGTGTGTGTTAGGTGCTGTCCAGAGAGAGTGCGAAGGAACAGTCCCTCCCCCAAAGAGCTCCTAGTGCCTTGAGATAGGCCCAGACCACAAAGTTCAGATCCTGACCTGCGTCCCAGCTTCTCTGAAGTTCAGGGCGTTTGGCTCGAAGGGGTCCCAGGTCAGCCCAGCTTGAAAGGAGCCTGAATGGCTGAGTGAGGATTGGGATCGGAACATTTCCAATATCCAGTGGAGTTAAATTCCAGAGCCTTGCCCGTCCCTGCATATAAGTCTTTCTATGGTACTTATATTGCCCTCATTGCTGTAGTATCTGAGTACCTCGCATTCTTTAATGTATTTATCATCACAACACCCTGATGAGGCAGGGCAGTGCTGTGCTATTATCTCCATGTTACCATTGGAGAATTGAGGCATAGTGCGGGGAAGATGGTGGCAGAGCAGGAAATTGAGCCTGGATCTCCCAGGTTCGAAGCCAATGCCTTAACCACTGGACCATCCTTCCTCTCTGACTGGCTCCTTGATACTCCCATTAGACATGTTCCTAGAGAGAGAGGTGAGAGAAGAGGAAGTGGCATTAGATTGGAAACTCTCTGGGGCAGGGATTTTATCTTCCCACGTGTCTGTGAGGCCCTTAGCACATATAAATAACAACAGCTAGGTAACCCTTTCACTCCTGGTTCCCATTTCACCTGCTGTGCTGTCTTGCCCGCTTCCCTTCTATTCAAATTGATGGAGTGACAGGATGCACCTGGGGCATGCAGCAGCAGAGCAGGTGTGCCTCACCCAGGCAGACCTGGAAGGTTCAGCAGCTGTCAAACAGTGAATTTGATTTCTATAGCTTGGCTCCCAGCTACATGAAAGCACAGGGTGGCAGGGTATGGGAGGGGCCCCGAGGTGGTGCTGTCCGCCTGGAGGGCAGAGACAGAACATCACAGGTGCAGTCACTGTGATCAGCTGATCTAGGAGTGAGGTTGACAAGGTCCAACGGGTGTCCAGTCCTTGGCCTTGCCACTTAGTTGTCATTCAGTGCCTCATCTGTGAGGGGGAAGGATTGTTTAAAGGTGGTAAATTGGTGAACAAGGCCCTGCGTTGCTGAGTCCTGGTTTGTCTGGGGGCAGACTGTAGCAGGGTGCTGCAGGGCCCTCTTGGCTCTTGCCCCTGCTGTGCTGACAAAGTCACTCGGGGACCCTGGGGTTCAGTAGCCCCTGGTGCCGTTTATTTAGAGGTCGTGCTCCCACCACCTTTTCACCATACACAGCTTGGGTTCTAGTGTCTGCCCCCAGGAGGGAAGAGCTACACTCACTCCTACCTGCCAAAACTCTACCCCCAGTTCCAAGCGTTCCCCACCTACCCCCACCCACCCAAGCCACCCAAGCCTCCCAAGCCCTCCCACATGGCCTCCTTGACTAAAGGTCTCTCCGTTTGCTGGGACTACCTCCTCTACTGCTCTGAGACTCTTTGTGTTCATTTTGCCACAATTCTACAGTAGGAGTGGGCCTGGGCAGGGGGCGGTGTGGGAGGTGGAGGCAATAAACCCCTAGCATGGTAAGAAGTGAAATCTGTTCCGAGAGAAGCGCACATGTCAGCTTCCAAGCTCAGCTTGCCAATTTGGAGCACTTGCTGTCAGTTTCAGAGTCTGTAGATGAAGCTTTGAAACAATCTGCAAGCCAGTGGCCAGACGGAAAGATGGGGACTTAGACTACTGACCTGGATGATCAGAGAAAATGAATTAGCTGTCCTCTGGGAGTCGTTCGTGCATGTTACAATCCACCTCCACCCCACTGCAGTTTGTCATAGCCATTCCTTTGCATGTGAGGGCCCAGGACCAAGAATAACAGGGGGTGCTACAAGTGCAGGATTGAGGGTCATTTGAAGAGTCTGGGACTGAAATAGAAGAAGGTGCTTTGAGGTACGCTGGCAGAGCCGTGTGTGGGGAGCATGTCTGGCACTAGCCGGCACAGTAACTCACTCGCTTCCGTGAGCACTAAAAATGATATACAAGAATAGTTTTGAACAAAGAGAGGGAGCAGACGAGAAAGAACCTCTTTGGGAACTCTAGCTGCACAAGCTGGATCCATCGTGGGGCTTGGATTCCCCATTTAATGAAACGGGCTATTGATCTTGTTGATTGCTCGGCTCTGACAAAACCGGCTGCACTTCACAGAAGTCGGTGACCTGTCCGCTATATAAATAGCAGTACTTTCATCATTTCCAAAGCCTAGTTATCTCTGGGCTGGATTGGTATTTATGCCCTGATCGCTGTGACCTGTTTGGTGGTATCACCTCCTACACTCTCCACCCGCCATTATTGTTTTTTTGCTTGAAGGCCTAATTGTGTTCATCTATCTATTGGTTCGGTTCTATTCTATTCTATTCTATTCTATTCTATTCTATTCTATTCAGCGGCTGGTTAGTACAGTCCAGTAGTTTCCAGTTACTCATATTTACTTTTTGTGACCTCTTGGGATTTACAACGCAAATTCTATTTCTTTTTATGGGCAGAGGGAATTAAACAATGTTTTAATTATGAAAATCTGGTGAATATTTTATAATGATTGTGACATCAAGAAAGGGAGAGAATTTAGTAGAGCCAGGTATAGCATGGGGCAAGTGCCTTCCTTGTTGATCACTAATGCCTTCAGTCATGACCTGCAGCGCCCCCTAAATCCCATAGGTGTGGTCATCTTTTGAGCAGACATCACCAGTCATGCACAATTTGGGGAAGCTGATAACGATCCATTAGGGACTAATCAGAGATTCACTTTCATCTGAGATTTGAACCCAACTCTCTGGGTAAGAGACAAGTGTGTTAGCTGAATGCAACACCTACAACTTCTGTTCTAGGGCTGGACCAACAGGAAGAAGTGACAGCCAACAGTACTGTATCCAACAGTTGGACCAACAGCGCAGTATCCAATACCAGTATGACCAGCTCCAGATAGATAGATAGATAGATATAGATACCGTAGAAGCTGAAATCCCATGAAGTTTCAGGAGTTCTCTGAGTGGTGGTGGATGGTCTGACGGTTGAGTTTAGATGCTGGGTATCCCAGGGCAGGCAGGTGGGCCTGGTCCTTCTGTTCACTATACTGTTTGCCAAGAGGTATATTTGCATCTTACTGTGTGTGCAATAAAATAGTCCTCAGGGTTATTCTAAAGCAGTCGTTCTCAACCTATTTACCATTGCGGGCCGCACATACAGCTGTCTATATGTTAAGTGAGCCACATCCACACAATATATATATACCATCTGTATGGCCCTGAGGATGTCACATGGGGCACAGCTGTGTGCTGATTGGGTGGCAAGCAGCCCGTGGGCTGCGGATGGAGAACCACTGCTCTAGGGGATAGATAACAAGCTAATAGGTACCTGAGGTAAAATGTTTAAAAGCACCTAAATAACTTTGATGATGTTACTCCTTATAAATTCCAGAGGTAGCTGTTTCTCAGGGAATAAGTCTGCACTAATGGTGTGGCTGCATCCCAGGGCTTGCTGGGCTAGAAATCTGGAGCTTTCATCTGAAGCTTGTGGGCCTGATTCCCAATACCTGTGGGGGAGAGAGTTGGCCGTATGCTTGTCACCAGCAGCAGGCAGAGTGTACACACACCATGTCTTCAACACTGAAAAGCATCTGTTTGATGCATCGCAGTGGAAACAAGAGAATAATGTTCCTGGCACTCAACACCGAGCAGGAATACAGAATGGAGGATGAATCTAAACAGCAGCTGCTTTTTTTAGGGGCTCTGGTTGGCACTGCCTCTGTCAGAGAGCGCGTAGATTTTTGGACTGTGTGACCTAATGAACGTTGACCCATGGTGGTGAGCTTTAGAGGAGCCTCAGATGAATGTTATCTACAGGGGTCCTGTGTACGTTCAGTGTGTTCAGATTGCATAAATACTGGGGAGAAAGTGCCATGTGGCAGATGGAGCAGGGAACGGGGTGTCAGGACTCCTGGGTTCTACTCCCATCTCTGCCACTGTCTAGCTGTACAGCCTTAGGAGATTCACTCTTCCTCATGTTATCAGTCTGTAAGACGGGGATAATCATACTTCTCTTCCTCCATCACAGGGGTGTTTTGAGGTTTAATTAACTAAGGCTTACACGGAAGTCAAAGTGCTTCGCAGGAAAGTTGCTTTAGGAGTTGTTATTATTTGTATTATCGTAGTGCCTAGAAGTGCAAAGTTTATTATTTTTAAGGAGGGGAGGGGAATAAAGGAGAAGCTGAAGAAACTGGGCTTGTTTAGTCTGCAGAAGAGAAGAGTGAGGGGGGATTTGATAGCAGCCTTCAACTACGTGAAGGGGGGTTCCAAAGAGGATGAAGTTTGGCTGTTCTTTGTGGGGGCAGATGACAGAACAAGGAGCAATGGTCTCAAGTTGCAGTGAGGGAAGTCTAGGTTGGATATTAGGAAACACTATTTCACTAGGAGAGTGGTGAAGCACTGGAATGCGTTACCTAGGGAGGTGGTGGAATCTTCATCCTTAGAGGTTTTTAAGGTCAGGCTTGACAGAGTCCTGGCTGGGATGATTTAGTTGGTGTTGGTCCTGCTTTGAGCAAGGGGTTGGACTAGATGACCTCCTGAGGTCTCTTCCAACCCTGATATTCTATGATTCTAAGATACATAATTGAGGTTCTTCAGCTAAACAATTCAGCTCATGAGGGGCCATGGCATGTTTCACTCATGGCCTCCTCTGAAAGACCAGAAGGGGGGTCCAAGTATTCAGAGTCACTAAAGGTCGGTGGGGCTGTTGGTTTTAGAACAGGCTATGATGCTGTGAGGCTTTTCTCTAGCTGCTGCTGCTTGAAAGAAGCTAACATGCAGGGCCAGTGCTACCATTTAGGCCAACTAGGCGGTTGCCTAGGGCACCAAGATTTGGGGGAGCCAAAAAGTGGCGCCCCCAATTTTTTTTTTTTTTTTTACAGCGGCCGCTGCGCTGGGAGGGAGAGGGAGTCTGAGCCGCCGGCAGGCAGTCCAGGGGTTCCCCTGGGTCAGCACGCTGCCGGCAGCCCAGGGGCGGTGGGGGGGAGAGCTGCCGCGGGGGGGGGGGGGGGGGGCTTCAGGGCGGGGGGGGAGCTGCCGCAGCGGGGGCTCCTCAGGGTGGAGGGGGGGCAGGGAGCTGCCGCAGGGCTGGGGGGGCGGGCGCACGGTGGAAGTTTTGCCTAGGGCGTGAAACTTCCTTGCACCGGCCCTGCTAACATGCACATACCACTAAAGGACTCTCATGCTTTTGGAAGTTCAACGCTGGAAGGGGGCATGTTAAAGGCAAAATAGCCAGGATCGTTGGCATTTGGTCTGTTCTGGGCTCTACTGGTGCTCTTTACCAACACCAAGAATCAAGTATCTTCTCCTTTATTGAGAGTTTATGGTTGGAGATGAAAAAGGGGAAGACTCTAGATAGGTAATTGTAGATGGGGTCAAGTACCAGCATTTCACAATGAATATTGGGCAGTCATAACCCAGTTTCCCCACAGGACAAAAGGTCCTACAGCTCTGCTTTGGCCCTTGAAGAACACACGTCTCCTAGGTGTCCTTAATGCTTTGCCACATGACGATGTTGGAGTGGTATAAATACTGTGCAGATGTGCAGGGAAAAGGATACATATGGGGAGCCCATGAGGAACAGGCTGCTAGAGCACTTCTGTGTGTGGCACCCCCATCCCTAATCACACATAAGCACTCTGTTATTCACTGCAGCCCTGGATCTATTTTTTTTTTATTATTATTATCCTGGCAGGAGACTTGCTTCATTAGGGGAGCGGCGCGCCTAACAAGAATGGGGAACGGCAACAACAAAAGGATATAACGATATAAAGTTATGTCAAAAAACCTTCACAAGAAAAACGGCTGACATTGGAAACAGCATGCATTAAAAATTCAAAACAGGTTGGGAGAGGGGTGGGAATGGAGTGACAGAGAAACAAATACATACACAGCCATAAAGAATAATACAGATTGGTTTTATTTCTCTTAAAAATAATTTAAAAATATGTTTTCCCTTGGATTTCAGTGTAGGTTATCAGGGATTTAAATATCCACTTGGTAAATGGATAGTCTATCCCACCCTGCTACCCACCGGGTGGGTAACCTGACCCTACTACCAACTACTCAGTAATTGGGAAATTTGACCCTTCTTGCTACTGAACTATAATTGGGTAGCTCAGCCCATGAATCATTTTGTACCTTGACCTCCCCTGCGACTCATGCACAATGAGGTCATCCCAGCTCACGCAGCTAACCAGGTAAACTGTTGATCAAGCTACCCATAGGTTATTAGGTAATCACGCTGCTCATGGAGAATCAGATAAGCCAACCATCTGCCAATCAGTGAAGTAGCACCTCGATTTTTATAAACACAAATTGTACCAGTGGCCAGTTATATGAGCCATTTTTCCCAATGGGAGAAAAAAATCATGTAAGGAAAGTGATGTTGATGAAGAACAAGTGGGCATCCCTTCTCAGTGCATTGGAGATTACTTTGCAGTGGTTTGAAGGACAGGAAGAAAGTGAGGTGGTGCACCGTACTGCAGTTTATACACTGTATCTACTGTAATTTTAAACTTGTTGATTTTTACAATCTCCTTAATCTCCGATTAGTTTATAAAACAGAGTTCTATGGTACTTGGCTAGTCTGCAAGCAATCTGGGTACAGTTAGAGTCAGATCTCTAACTGTTCAGAGTGTTGTGGTAGGGGTGGGATAGGACAACTGTATTGGAAGAGATGGTCTGCACAGCACTCATGACTTCTGGCAGGATGAGTTTGCCATCTTAGCCAGATCTCTGCTCCTAGCTGTGGTTGACGGGTCCTTCTGGATGGTCTCTTACATGTATTTCTTTCCTCATTTAAATGTCTGTAATCACCAAACGCCTCCATACAACATATATTAGAGGCATAATGCTCTGGGTCCAGTCCCCAGAGGGTGGCTGTCCCAAAGCCTGCCACTGCAATTAGTGCTAATTGACCCCTTTGACCTTGTTAGAGAGGCCAAGGTCTGGGTGGCTGATAGTAAACTCCCTTCTCACCCTAGAGCATGTCTGTCCAAGTTAGGGATGATGCATGTTGCCAGGACAGTGCTGGGGAAAGGTTTTTCTGCTGCTACCTGAATGGTACTTGGTCAGTGGACAGAAAGAAACCTTAGGTCACCAGTGCCATCAACCTGGCACATTTCACCTGCACTAAAGTCACATTAAAAATGCAATAAAAACACAACAAACCCACAGATGCGCAAGGGCATGCTGAGATGCCTCCTGTGTGGAGAGAGAACCATGATCACAACCTGTCATGGTGCTGTATTTACCTGCTCACAGGGTGGGCAGACAGATGCCTGTGGGCTGTGGCACAGTGTCTTGGTTACATGTAGCGTGGGAGCCTGGCCTCGTCGCTCATCTCTTATGTCAGCTGTTCTCCTACTTTTTACAAGGCTTGTTTGTGCTTTTGTAATTATAGACTTGTATAGAGTTTTCGCCAAACCAGTTCTCCCCCTCTCCCCCTCTGGTTCCAAGTGCAGTTTAAAAACAAAACAAGAGGTTACAAATGATACAAGTTCCAAGTGATAAAGTGAGGGGGGAACCAAGCTCTCTCTTGCCAGGTAGTAGATCATCAGCATAGCCCTCTCCCACACTCAGACAGCTCCAGATTAAAAAGGGCCCCCAGAACAAAGGAGATAAAAAGCAGAATCTGCTCCTTTAACACTTTGAGCTTTATTGCGTTAGAAGTGGTAGTAGCAGAGCCCTTTTTAATAAATCCTGGGATTTGGGGAGTGCATCAAACTCTGCATGCTATTACAACTAAGTGCCTAATGCTACTGCCCTTCTATTGATCTATTTATCCGTCTGTCTGTCTCTGGCTTTTCTGTATTGCACCAACAAGGTACTAAGCCCTTTATACTGCAGGAAAATCAGATCCCTGCCCCTCGCAATGTACGGTCTAAAGTCTTTCTCGCTCCCCTTCCCTCCATCCATCCACCCATCCCCATAGATACAAACAGATATTCCCATCTTTTATATATGTATAGCGTATGTGTGGACGGGTGTCATGCTGGACACACAATTTGGTTTGTCCCTTTTTGTTTCTTTACTGTGAGCACAGCACATGCCATAGGATTTTTCCCTCCTCTCTCTTGCCTCTGTTTGTCAGCTTTCCCTATGAGCGACACAGGAATGGAAAATTAGAGCTGCCCAGGTAACAGCATTCGAAGTTCCCCTTTTTGCAAGTGCACTGAAATCCTAATGGAATGGGGTGACTGGAAAACTCGTGCAGCCCCTAGGCTAAGTCTGCGGAGTCAGTTTTTACCCTGACAGCCACTAGTGTGTTATGAGCTCAGTGGCTCCTCGTGGCGTGATCTCTAGACGGGATCAGTTTTTATTGTTTGTCCTGCAATGGCCTCTTCAAGGGAAGCAGTGGCCAGGGTGGGAGTTATTTAGAGGTGCTGGTGGAAAGGATTAGTTGTCTATTGTGGTCAGCTTAACACCTGTTCCATGAATTGTTTACATGACATAATGCAACAAAAACTAAAGGGGAAGAAGGCTTTATATACAGATAGACACAGTAGCTGTGGGAGTCCGATATTTTTAAACTCCCACTGCAGTGTCAGTTCATGATGCCTGGGTAGTATAATACCTGTACATATTTATTCACTAAAAAGCAACAGAGGGTCCTGTGGCACCTTTGAGACTAACAGAAGTTTCTGTTAGTCTCAAAGGTGCCACAGGACCCTCTGTTGCTTTTTACAGATTCAGACTAACACGGCTACCCCTCTGATATTTATTCACTGTCTTTCTATGCTGCAACCAGGGGTAGGGTTGTGTGGCAGGGTGTGGCAGTGGAGTCAAAATATTGACTGCAAAAATTGGGGGGGGGGAAATCTACTTTGAAGTATAGCAACAACCTGCTTCTCTTTCCATGTGTGTGTCTGCACTCTCTCTCCACACACACACACAAAATTCCTCTCTTAATATTAGTTCTCCTTACCATTATTTTATTATGATTTATACACCACGCTATAGCTTTATTATGATTTATACCCCTGCCCCCAAAAGTTCTTCCACAAGATATCGCATGATAGGTAGATAGGTGTCAGGGCACAAGCAGAGAGACATGGCTTTCTGCCCAAGCACCAATTTTAACTTCTTTTTTTTTTTAAAGCCTATAGGGAGCCCCATTTACTGGCTTCAGAAATGGGGGTGGAGGGGCTGGATTTGCTCACACCAGCCCTGACTCACCCAAAAACCATGAGTAAGTCTTGGGGCCCAATTCTCTTGCTGCAGGATATCTGAGGAGCTGCCAGCGGAGTCAATGGGAGTTACTTGTCTCCTGCAGTGGGAGAACAGGGCTGGTATATCTCTTCCCTCTCCTGTTTATTCTTCTGTATCTAGCCTCTGATCTCTCCTCTTACAAGAGATTTATTTAGTGATTGCACTTAAAGCCAGGCTACTCCTCCTTCTGGATGGGAAGCACCTTTTGTTCGGGTTCTGCTCTTAAAACAACTCACCATTCAGGCTGGAATATTTTTTTTATTGCGAAAAATGTGTCATTTTTCATAGATCAAAACATCATGGGGAAAGGCAGCGTCACATTTCGGGAACATGGGTTTCAATGCCCAGCATCAATTGAATGATGCGTTTTCAGTTGCTAGTAATGTTTCTGTCTGTACCTGAAGGGAGAAATGATGAATTTCCACTCACTTTTTGGCATGTTGGAACTTTGGTTTGTTAACTGTGCTGCTTTGTCTGGGAAACGTGCAGGGGTGAAGGGTCAGCTCCCTCTACTCCTGAATCCTTGAAGTTTTCTCTTCTCCCTAGTTTTTCAATGCCTTAGTTCCCCAAATCAGGCAGCTGAAAGAAGAAACCTGTCCTGCAGCCTAGGGTGGGATTTTCAAAGGTGCTTAAGGGAGTTGGCACCCTACTGACTTTTCTTCCTTGGAAAAATGTGTATTTTTCAAATGTGTGAGTGAACACATTAAAATGATAACTTAGGGGTTTCCCTCAACCTGTTAACACATGTTAAAACTACAACTGCGTTCTCTACACTAAGATTTCAACATGCACTAAAATATACCTGTTTTCCTAGTGTGGACAGAGCATGAGGCACTTTTCAAAATCCTAATTCCCATGAGCTGGGCACCTAACTCCCTTAGATTGCTTTGAAAACCCCAGTCTAGACCTCCGCCTGCTGTGGAAAGAAGAGGGGAAAGACGATCTAAGAACATAGGAGAAAGCGAACCCTCGCCTCCCCTGAGAAAACGGCATTGTTTCTTTTGGAAGAGTCTGGCCCACTTTCCCCTAAGCTTGTCTCTTCTTTTTACCCAGTCCACTTAGTGATCTGGTCTGCCAGCTCAGCCTGAGAAAGCCCACCAGCTGTCCCCGGTCACAGCTGTCACCCACCTGCCTCCGGCACTCCCTCATCCCTGTCATACTGCTCTGTTGCAGCTATGTCTAGGGCTTTTCTCTGCCTGTGTGCAGTACTGGCAGAAAGTATGGATTTCCCAGAGATGTGACGTTTTTCATGGCAAAGAGGGTAATTTTTTTGTGTTCTGTGAAATCCATGACAACCCTAAAAATAACATCTCCACCTCCCCCTTTACTGGACATGATTTAAGTGATCCTGGTGTAGGCAGTGAGGAATAAATTGGGTTGGGCGCTTTTCCCTGAGCCACATGGAGTCAGAGGAAGGCTATGAGTATTACATAGGGATTGAGGACATGGCAAGGAATGGGGCAAAATGCTGCCTCGTGTGGGGAAACTATCATGGGGGCTTGCATTTTGCAGGGATGATGCATCATATCATGTTGCCCTCATAACAGGCTGGATGACCAAAGAGGTACGTGATGTTGGCCAGCCCATTGCAGCAGGAAACTAGGGTGGCAGTTGTAGCCAGGCTTAATAAAAACCTTAAAATATAAACAGCTTGCCTGTGCAGCGGGGCAAAAGGTACCTTTCCTTGGCACATGCTGTTTGCTGTGGGAAAGGGGGCAGGGCAGCCAATGCCCCTATGCTCCATTTGGTTATGTCGATCAGTCAGAACTTTATAAAGCTGCATGGGCCCGATCCTGCTCCCTTTTAGCCACGGCAAAGCTCCCATAGACTAATGTGCAGGATCAGGCCCTGCGTGGGCAAGTAGATATGCAACTGAGCCTGGCTTAGGGTGAGCCTGTGCGTGTGGGTTGAAGTGTATGAATGTGTGTCGGAGTTGGGGAGCAGCTGATATTCAGTCACAATAAACAGAGATGCATCTTTCCCCCATCCCTCTGGAGGAACCGGTCAACCATCTGGCTATTTTATTTATTAAATATCACCAGAGATGGTGCAGCTGCAGGAACGCGCTGCTCTGTCTCCCGACTGATGATTGCTGGAGAAATCAGTCATTTCTGGCAAGCAAAACTGGATGCTGGGTTAATAGTGCAGGGAAAATACCGGCAGTGGCCAGTGCTCTGAGCCTACCAGACGTGACCTCTGGGAATCATAGATTCTGAAGGGGCTGCTGCCGCTGCTTCTCTATAATGCGATTGCTTCTTTATAATGGCCTCAACTCTTTCTTTTTTCTTTATCATTATTGACCATGGAGCATCGGCAGAGCTGGAGAATAAATAGTTCCCTGTTGGTTAACAACAGGCTTTCCACCAATTGGAACACAAGCTGCGCTCCATGTTATATTCTTTATAATCAGACTTTATCGCACAGCAGAAAAAGAAAAATTTCTCTCCCTCCCTGGAAAACGGGGAGGAGGGGTTACTTCCACAGTGAGAGTGGGGGTAGGGGTGCAGGGCTAGGTAACCACCAAAGGGACACATTTTTCTAAGCTGAGCTTTTTGGAAAATCCTGGCCCCTGTTGTAGGTGCTGAGTATTTGGAAATCTGGCCCTGATCCCTTTACAGAATTTGTCTCCAATCTCCCCCCCCCCAATATTCTGTATCAGACTCTCCCCTTCTTTCCCCCACAAATTACACTTCAGGGGCTGCTGAGATCACTTTGCTGAACTGCTTGCAGTAGATTCCCGAACCTGCTGTGAGGCTAACACAGGAGTTACCTAGGCTTGGAAGGATTTGATTTTTATCGATAAATTTTGGTAAACGTTGATTTCCCCGTCTACACACAAAGTGGTGAAAAAATATTTCCATCCATGATCATCTTAATTTACAGATAAAGTAAGAAAAATGCTGCTTGAGAACTTCTTAGAGTTTGATTTGAGGACATTTATTTTAGATATTTTGACATGTGATGTTGACAATTTGTGTTTTAACAGTGATAAAGCTTTAACTTTTTGAATTTCAACACCTCCTATCATTAAATAGCTACTGTCTGGCCCCCGCATTGTCTCAGCCCCCCCCCCCCAACATCCTACAACTATGAACATTTAAATTGATCAAAATTTAAAAAACGCTTACAAATAAACACCAATATTGTCTGTCAAAATTCTAAAACCAAAAGAAACCCCAACAAACCATCCCATTCTGTCAAGCATAGAGTCACCCCAGAACTTGGTTTAGCAAGAGCATGACTGAGAAATGCAACCAAAAAGTGTGGGAAGAATCACACTGGAAAGTGATCTGGGGGAATCCCTGGAAAGGGGGCATTCTGGTGGCTGTGGGAGAAGCAGCTAACCCCCCGAGTCCCTACTTGTGGGGTTCAAAAATACCTTGCCAGATCTAAGTCTTTCCTTATTTTGCTTCTTGCCTTTTCCCTCCTCTGTCTCCCTGTTCCTTCTATTCTGCCTTTTCTTTTTTATTGCTGTTTCCTTCTCTTCCTCACTCAGTCTCCCTTTTTCCTCTGCTTTCCCTGATTTCTGTTTTTCCTTCCCCCTTTTAAAAATTTCTCTCCTGCCCTTTTCTCTGCCTTTATGCCCTTTCTCTGATTGCTCCTTTACCTCTTCCCTCTCCCCCCTAACCCCCACCCTCTCCATCCCTCCCTTCCCTATACCCCTATCCACCTGCCCTCTTCCTAGTCTCCATCCCCTCTCCCCCATGCCCTTAGCCACCTCCCCGCTCCCCCATCCCTTCCTGACCCCCTCCTCTCCCGGTGCCCCCTGGCTCGGGCTCCTCCTCCATCATCACGATGATTTTTGCGGGTCAGCTGCTGCCCGTGCAGCCGCCGGGGCGGGGGGCGGGATGCCCTGCGGGGCGCCCGGCTGGGGGCTTGAGCCTGGCGGCGCTGCCTGGCTCCTGTGCGCCCCAGCGCCGGCCGGGCCAGCCTTGTTTGCGCGTCCCTCCCTCCACCCCCCGTCTGGGGCCGGGGCTGGCTCCAGGCTCCTGGGGGTGGGAGGTGATGATTTTCCAGCGGGTATTTGTCAGGTCAGAGTCTGCACCGCCCGCCGGGCTCCGCGCCTCTCTCCCCGGGTTATTTATTACCTCTCCCCCGGCGGCTGCGCTGCGGCTCCGGGGTCGCTGCCAACAGCCGGCGGAGGCGGGGACCCAGCGCAGGGGGTTTCCAGAGCCACGACGAGGCGCAGGGACCGACAGACCGGGAAGGTTCAGCCCCAAGCAGAGGGCAAGAGCCCCCGAACCCCCAGCCTGCCGGCCCCGCTTGCCCGTCACCCCCCGGCCCCTTCACCTACCGCTGGGAGGCTGGGCCAGCAGCCCTAGGACAACCCCCAAGCTGCAGCTGGGGCCAGGGGTCTGCAGGCAATTCCAGCGCCTGGCTGGGCTCAGATGGTGATCGGGGGGGGGGGGGGGGGGCAGAACAAAGTTAACCCCCTCTGTTCTGCAGAGACCAGGTGCAATAACACTCCTACAAAGACAAATCTATCCATCTATCCATCCCCATTCACCCTATCTGTCTGTTCCCATCCACACACACACACTCTCTCTCTCTCCATCCCCATCCCCATCCCCATTCACCCTATCTGTCTGTTCCCATCCACACACTCTCTCTCTCTCTCCATCCCCATCCCCATTCACCCTATCTGTCTGTCTGTTTATCCCCATCTATCTATGCTGGTATGAAAACCCCATCATGGTATATCATCCCAGAGCTTGATTATCTGTGCCACGCCCTGTTACCCCAGACAGGTTCATATCCTTCTGGCGCCCCTCCATTCTCCAGTGTCCCTCTTGCATGCAGCTATGGGTGTCCTGTGTGACAGCCGTATCCTGGGATATGCATGCAGGGTGCTGTTTGTAAGCGGAGCTAGGCCAGACACACAAGGCGATAGTATGTTAATTGTAGTTTTACTGAATGGTTGGGAGTAAAGTTGAATTTTTTATAATAATGACTAATGCAGTGCCCAGGCTGATCTTATCTGCCGTTACCGGCAGAGTTATGCTCGTAGGTACCTTTATTCCAAGTGCTGTGCAGGCCTTAGTTGACATTTCACCCTTATTTCAGCTTGTTCATTTCCTTGCATGCCGCTTTCTAGTGTGCCTGAGCCTTTGTGTCCCTTGTCAGAAGGGGATGTGGGTGGGCTCCTTTCAGTGGGCATCATCTCTGGGGTTGTGATATGTCTGCTTTAGATGCTGAGAGCCTGACACTGGAGGGTGGAGGAAAGACCTGATTTATTGGTTGGCCTGTTAGAGGGAAATGCCCCTGTTTTACAGCGAGTTCCTACGGCGTACGGGGAAAACACTGTGGTAGTAGCGTAGAGAAACTTGGGGGAGGGGTCATTTTTAGGACTCTGTCTTACCTATTGTCCTGGCCTGCCCCTAGAGTTGGAGAGTTGTTGAGCGCTGATCATTCTGGGCAGGGTCAGTACTGAACCCAGTCCAGCAACATATCTGCTTGGGGCCCATGCATAGCAGACACGCAATTCATAGGCACAGCCCATTCTGACTTTCTGGCACTGGGATTACAGGCAACTCCCAGCTCATTCCTCCCCTCTGACAGCTTGGGCCCCTGCTATTGCTAGAGGCCTTTGAGACTCAAAACCCAGCCCTGTTCCAGGGTGCAACGGGCACTTCTACAAAACTGGGAGCTAGGGAGTAAACGTCTCCCTCTGAGTCTGGAATTTTCCTCTCTCTCCCCTGCTTAGAGGAGACAAAGTAAATATCGTCTCCCTATTGTTTAGCTGTATTTCTTTCCTGTTGCTGCCTCCTTGTCTGCAGACCTACTAATGTCCCCAGAGCTCCTGAACCCATTTATTTTCCATCTGCAGCCTGCCTGCAGCAGTGCTAATATGTCTCAAAAGACTTTGCTCCTTGTTAATTACAGTGGGAGACGCCCTCAAAGCCTCCTGGGGTGTATTTGGGCTGGAAATTAAACATGCTGGGGAGTTCTGGACACCCAGATAGGAGATCCAGACATAGGAGGAACTGGGGGATTCTGTTTGGCAGCAGAGGGACTGTGATTGCAGGTGAGAAGTCATGGGAAATGGTAAGGAGGAGGGGTGGTTAGCAGCAGTCAGAGAACAGCTAATTATCCCAGGCTCTGGCTTGCTCTCCTGAGAGTGGGGCAACCTTGTCCTTTGATTTTCATGCATTTCATCTTGTAATGGGATATGGGTTCCAGGTGTTATTGCAGAGGGCTTTGGGGGAGCTTCTGGAGGAGGTGATACTGGAATGGGGCTCCTGGAGGAGTTTTCTGTGGGATGTTAGAGGGGAGTTCAGCATGCTGTTTCCCCCTCCCAGGCTATGTGCATGTTGCCCTCCAATGCCCTCTCTTCTTTACAAAATACATCCTAAATATGCTGTCCTTTCTCACACAAGTTCCACGGAGAGCCGAGCTGGGAGTGTATTTCCTTCCCATTTAAAACACAGGGTGGGGCTCACCAAAATGAATTGAGAATTTGCAATTGTGAGTATTCACACCATAAACCTACCTCTTCCGTAGTATAATAATATAATGGAGGTATTCTATTTCCTAGAACTGAAAGGTCATTGAGTCCAGCCCCCTGCCTTCACTAGCAGGACCAAGTACTGATTTTGCCCCCAAATTCCTAAGTGGCTCCCTTAAGGATTGAACTCATAACCTTGGGTTTAGCAGGCCAGTGCTCAAACCACTGAGCTGTAGTGCTTTTCTTCAGTAGAGCTCAAAGCTGTGTACAGAGGAATTCAGTGTCATTTGCCCAGAGTTGCTCAGCCAGACTCTGGCAGAGCCAGGAGTAGAATCTAGATCTCTTGAGCCCCAATCCAGTGCTCTGTTAACTACACCACACCGTATAGTTCCCTCGTGGACACTCTTATACTAGAAGAACAGTGCCTTTTTCCGGTTTAGTTTATGGTTATGCCACTTCCAAAGCAATATAAACTAACCTGGGAAAAGGCACTGTTCTTCCAGGATAAGAGTGTCCACACTGGGAGTTTTATGGGTATAACTTTAGCAGAGCACCATCATAATGCCAGTAAATTTCCCTGTGTAGACAAGCTCTGACACTTGTGGTATCCCTGGGATGTCATAAATGAAGGCATCAGTTTCACTAAGAAGCCAAGAGTGGAGGAGGGGGTGATTAGCTAACATGGTGGTGAGCCATGCTCCCTTGTACTCTGTGATCAATCACAGTCTGAAATTAGAGTGGCACCTAGACATCATAGTAATGGGCAGTATAGAAACACCATATATTTGATAGATAGATATGAAGCATCTGCTACTCCCTAAAACAACCCCCTCTCCTTAAGCCCAAATGCACAACTGAATCTTAGGGTGACCAGATGTCCTGATTTTATAGGGACAGTCCTGATTTTTGGGTCTTTTTCTTATATAGGCTCCTATTACCCCCCACCCCCGTCCCGATTTTTCACACTTGCTGTCTGGTCACCCTACAACTGATTAGAACATCCAGTCACTCTGGCATCGTGGAGCCTCTGACTTCAAAATGAAGAAAAAGTTGCGTTCATCCAGTCACACACATTCTTGTCAATTCTGCTTTGATGCTGACCCTGAGCATTGCACTGAGCTGTGTCCTTTCAGGACTGCTGATCCAGAGAAGACCTTGACACGTAGAACCTGCGTAGTGTTGAGGTAGCACTGAACCAGAGCAGAGAGAGCAAGGGCCGTCTCAGTCCTCGGGATGCGATTTTGTTTGCCTTCGCTTTGAGTTCACTTGATGAGGCACAATAACAAATGGAAAAAGTACCTGCGGAATCACGAGAATTGGGGAGAGAATAAAACCAGCAGCCGCTGCCTTTCCCAGGGACTAGAGATGGTCTGAACCAAAAGTCTGATCTGAACACCGCAGAAATTTGGGGTGGGGTCCAAAATATAAAATTGGATCTGGACCCAAATTTTACAAATGTAATTCACTGACCCAAAACCCTTAATTCAAACACTCCCCCGATTCTGGCAGCATGAGCTCATCTTTAGGAGGAATGTGACAGCTGGCAAAATTATGAGAAACTTCAGCTCTGGCTGGCAGAGGTGCGGGCAAAGGCAGAGTAGTTCTGGTCTTGCTAATCAGTGGACACTTGTTTTCCATTTTTTAGGCTGAGGCTTGTATTTTTCATATGGGGCTTTTTGATACGTGCATATGTGTGTTTTAAACAATAACAAACATTTTTGAAGGGCCATAAACCTCATTTTTTCTTTTGCATAGTACCACTTGACCTCTATGCACCAGAGACATAAGCCATGCCTAGTAGCTCATTAAGCCGCGCTTTCCCTGGGCTTTATAGCACCTTTCTGGCTCCTGGAGCCCCTTCGGAGCTGTAGTGCAGAGATGGGCAGACTGTTGATGCAGTCGGCAGTTTGAAGTGAGGACAGAGCTGGATAATGGGAAGCGCTGGTGTGTGTTTGCATGTGGGGAGTGGGAAGCAGCGGGAATGGAGATAGTAGGGAGTTACTATTGTGATTTTTGTCTGCTATCACAAGCTAAGCAGGATCAGGCCAAACCTGTACTTGGATAGGAGACCTCCAAAGAACCCCCCTGCTGATGATAATTCAGTACGTGTCAGTTCTTGGAGAGCGTGCTGAATGCCCCAGCATGTGCCTATGGGGTACTGAGCGTAGGGGCATTTTCATCGCTTCCCATTGGCCTGATTCTGTGAGGTGCTGGCTGCCTGGGTAAGCCTCTGCTGAAATCAAAGGGAACTGAGGGAGCCCCGCGCGCCATTCAGCCTCAGGACCCCTGTGTCCAAAATGTTATTATCTTATTCTTCCCATCCACCGCCAGTATTACCTGTTCCCCTGGCCATCTTTCTCAGGCCCTGGATCTCCACCCCACGCCTCTTTGGGGCATCGTATGCTGTGGGTCCCACCTTGATTTTAAATGGAGATTGTGAATCTTATTGACGTGAACAAACAGCGCAGCACTTGGCAGATAGCAAACGAGGTCGTGGCAGGGTTGGGTAGCTCAGGGGATCAGTAATAGGAGACACAGCATTAAAATTGGCCATGAAAGTACTGACTGGTAGAGGTTATCCTCTCAGGCTGGTCAGTGGCTACAAAAAGCCCAGTTCCCGATGGACAAGCGTCCACGTAACAAAACTATGGCACTAACCGGAAACCCTGGGCCAGTGTAAATCAGTCTAACTGCATCGGACCCAGCGGAGCTATGTTGACTTACCCCAGCTGATGATCTGGTCCCCTGTTGGCACAGAAGCTAAGGAATGACTGGACTATGGGGGGCCAACCTCTGTCACAGAACTAAAGGCAATTCCTCCAGAGCAGCGTTGAGGTCCCCTGGCTGGCCCGATGGTGTGGGGGAAGCTTGTGTACTGCTGCATACTCTGTGGAAAAATAGAGGATTTCACCCTCCAGGATAGGAGAAAGCTGACAAAGGGGGGTTCTCTTTGACTGTGGGGCCTTTGTGCACGCGTCAGATCAGAGTTTCTCTGAGAGGGTGTCCACTGACTCCTTGGACTTCTCCTTGGAGCATTGGGCATCATCAGAGTTTTCTGCTCATTCTCCCCTTCTCGTTCCCTCATTCTGGCCCTGTGACCTATACCTCCTTCCCCGTTTGTTCATTCCCTGCCCCCCCCCCCCTTCTCAGTTAAGGTCTGGGTTCTGTGGCCCCTCTGTGATCTGAGAGGCGAGGCCTTTAATTGCTTTCCAGGGCTCTGCTCACCATTCCAGGATTTAAATATTCTGTCATCTTCCATCAACATGTAGAGCTTTGGGGGGCAAGGGGAGTTCAGAATGACACACAAATATTCTCTTCTCCTTAAATAAAAGTAAAAGTGACCTGGCCCTTCTCATTCATCTCAGGTCCTTCGCTCAGGCCTTTGGCAAGAGTCTGGCTTGAGGAAAGACTCCATCAGCCATCAGCCTGCTGTGTACATCCTACCAACAATGGGATTAAAACACTGAAAATATTCCAACCAGAGCAGCAATCCCCCCCTTGTTTTGTATGTCAAGCAGGTGCTTCATGCTGGAGGCAAGGTGAACTGATATTGTTGTGGGACAGCCTTGTTTGTAACCGTGCAGGGCTAAATATTTTACCATATTGTCCAGGAGACAAAGATAATGTTATTACAATAGGAGGTGCTGCTGCTGCTTTTATGTAACAATAAAGTCTCCAGGAAAAGGGGATTTAAAGGCAATATGTTTGTTTCCTGCATGGAGAGAGAAGAGAACCACCTCGACTCTCTCCTAAGATACAAGCCAGTTCTGGGTTTAGTTGCCCAGGAGGGGGATAAAGGTGGGAGGTTCATGTCTTAGCTGAAAAACATTTCAGAGTTTCTTTTGGAGCTTCCTCTATACAATCACGACGATGGAATGTTTGAGAATCCCCTTTTCCCTGGATTTCATTCTGCAAATAGAAGTATAGGTCCGGAAGAGTGCCATCTGTGACATGTCATGGTTCCAGGGCTGGCTGGGTTCTGACACCAAGGGTTTCTTGAACATCAGTGCCTGACCCGCCCCACCATGTGTGCCGATGGTCCTGAACGCAACAGGATGGGGGGTGAAGAAGGCAAGCTGTGGGAGCCAATGCAGGGGGAGTGAGTCATGGGGACTCCTTCCACCCCAAGGCATTAGGGAGGGACAGCAGCTGGCAGAGCTGTAACTACATGGAAGGGTAATTAGAGGACCTGCCAAGACTGCTGTAGCTACCAAAGCAGCCATGGGGCGGCTCCACATAGCGTAGCCCAGAGGGAGGATTGTGTCCTGCAACCAGATCCTACAGAACTCCCTTAAGTCCGTCCATTTACCTAGGCTGTGGTTAACGTCAATAGAATGACCCTCTGTTTGTAATGAAGTGGAGTGAATGGCCCAGATTGTTTTAATACATTTCATTGTGTGTGTGTGTGTGTGTGTCTATGAATGTATATATATATATGAATGTCTTTATACAGAAAGACAGACTAACTATATACATATAGGATTTCTGCTGGTAACTGCAACAGGTTCTTGTTAGTCTGAGGATTAGTCAAATATGGGACTTGATTTCCATGTTCTTTCACTGAGCACTGACAGGGTCAATGCTGTTATAATTAAAATAGTGACTATCTGGGAACAGTAGGAATTCTCGCAGTGAAATACTG
Organism: Chrysemys picta bellii; assembly: GCF_011386835.1. Taxonomy (NCBI): domain Eukaryota; kingdom Metazoa; phylum Chordata; order Testudines; family Emydidae; genus Chrysemys; species Chrysemys picta. The sequence goes on along the minus strand of NC_088811.1, from coordinate 9,661,048 downwards.
TCCAGTATTGTCACTCGCAAGTTACACCAGCTGAACACTCACTGGCATTAATGATTGGGTGGGGATTGCGTGCAGTAATTTATGGGTATGTAAAGATTATTTTCTTTGGAAATTAAAGCTAATTAAAAGCAATACCTTACTTATAAATTAATTCAGTTACTTTTTCAAGCCAACTTTATATCAGCCTTCTATGACGCTCCCATCTGCATCTTAATCAACGTTTTGTTTTAAAGTGTTTATATACAGGCACCTTGAAAAACTGAAGAGTGGGTGGATAGGTAGATCTGAGTGTCTTTTGTGTATTTAAACTATGTTATACATCTGATTTTAATGTCAATGCTGCTTTAACCTTGATCCCACAGTACATAGTTAAAATCACATTGCTCCTGAATGCACGGCACATGTAAGAAATGTCTGTATGTTTGATGTATTGGCAGTTGGTTTGATAAGTCTGCCTGGGTGACCATTTCCCGCTCCTCCCACCCCCCATAGGACGGCTCTAACTTAGTTCTGAGCCTTTCCTGCCTAGTGAAAGATGAAATGTGTGATGGAACCTGAAGACAGAGCTCCCTGCCCCTTCAGCTGTTGGCACATCTGTTAGTCTGCTGGGGATGGGACACGGGCCACCATATGGTTGAAATGTTAGCGACTGAAATTCTGATGACTGCTCCCGTAAAGCTGGGCTTATATTTCAGCAGACTGTATCTCACAACCTGATATACGTGGAGTGTGGGTTTGATATTTTAGCTCTTCCAGGCTTTCTCAGTGCACAAAATATGGGAGACCTACTCTCTTTTTTTATGCAGTGTCTATTTTGTGTGTGCGCCTGTGCATCTTTATATGGATACGTCTAACAGCTGGGTGACCCTCGGTGCCGGTCTGTCACTGCTTTGCTGTGTGTTGGTCTCTACACTATTGCAGCTGTTTCCATGTCCTTATCGGCAGCCATTGATAACTCTGTGCTATAGATAACAGACTAGCGGTAGGAATAGCGTAATTTTCAAAATGCTTTTTTCCCCATTATACTTGCAAACTGCCTTTTAAAACTTGGTCAGTCTTTACAGTGCATTTATTAGATTTACTTTAGGGCAATGTATGTGATGTGTACACGTGTTTGTGTGTATGTAATGTGTATATGCTTGTGCATGGCACCATGAGTGCAGCACACATGTTTGTGCAATGAATGAATATGGTTTGTGTGGGATATCTGTGTGCAGAGTAGAGCTGGTGGTTGTAAATAAGTCATGTGACAGACAAGGCCCTTTTCTCCCGCTGTGAATAGATTAGTTATTTGTGAGCATTTGCTAAATAGTTTGGATGAACGATTTCATGCATTGGTCATCAAAGTTACTCCCTCTGACAATTCAGCATTTGCCATTTGCAGTATGTGATTGGTCACAAGTCACTTGTTTTTGCTTCCTGATTGGAGGACTGAACCTGAGAAAACCAGAGAACTACGCAGACAGTGAATAGCAAATATTCTTGTTTGCTCACCAGTTCCCTAGTTCGGAGTAATGCAGGTATTCCTGTGAAAAACAACCATGCTCCAAACATTCCCAGACATCCATTAAAGGGAGACATGAGCATGATCAAACAGAAGGGCCATTAGGAACTGTATCAGCATAGTTTTTGCCGTGTTTGACCAAGCTCTAATACTCTGCATATGAGTACACAGTGCATGTCAGGGTGCCAATATGTGACTTGTGATGGCAGCACCTGTGTAGTTTGTGCCAGGCTTGCACAGTGCATGCACACAGCATCGCTTGGTGTGGTACGTGTGCACGGCAAAGAGGAAACTTCAGCCCATGCACCCTGTGAAGTTAAGAGGACAGCCAGTAAGAGGTCACTTTCAAGCCAGGTTGGGCATCCCAGGTTGTCCTGCCGCATTTGGTGACAGAGTTCATTTCTACAGGTTTGCAAGAGAACTGTTCAGTGGCCATGTCGCTTTTAATGTGATCCTTGGCGTACGTAACCTCTAGCAGAGGAGAGGGAGGGAGAGAAGACGGGGGGGAAGAGGAAAAAAGAAAAAGAAAAAACTGCTTTCTGAAAGTATGGCATCTCTGCCAAGAACGAACCAGATGTTGCTTGGGGGGCCTTGTCAAAAGAGAGAAGCCACAGAGAAGCTTTGACAGCCTGTGACAGAGGAGCCATGTGGACACAGACAATGTCTGAACTGTAGTCATCTAACAAGGGAGGGCACTGACAAAGCATTTCTTTGGCAGTATCCCCCTAGTACAATCCCTCTATAAAATGTTAGAGATTTACAGCCTTGGGACGTGAAGGCTCATTATTTTCCCCTGGGTCTGGGTGTGTGTCTGGGGTGGTACGGAGCAGAGATGCTGACAGCTTTTCAAACCACTGCGGCTGAATTTCCCCAGAGTTTTCTTCCCAGTTTTAACCGCTAAATGTGTAGGGATGATTGATCTCTGGAACTGGAAATGTGATGGGTGATTTTCTTCCACAGATGCCCTAGCCCTGGCATGGTATGAGGCGAACTTTTACAGCATCCTGACCCCTCTCCACCACCTTCCTGCCATCCCTTCCCATCCACTGCATCACTCTGGTCTGCCCCAGCATGATTCCGCCCTTCAGATGCGCATTGCTCTCGCAGGGCATGGCAATGAATATTCGACCCTCTCTCCTCCACATCCGGGCTCCTGCTGGGAAAATGAGCATCCTAGGGGGTACAATGAGGAAATTATGTCCCCCCCTCTTTATCTACCCCCATCCCAGCTTTTTAAACTCATAGAGAGTCACGGTTTGCTCCAGTGCAAACAGGCTATGTGCCCTTGACTTCTAAGCCTTTCTAACTCTAAGGGTAAGTCGGAGCACGCTCATGTGCCAAAAATAGAAGTGTAGCTGCAGCGGTGGTATGGGCTAGCCAGCCCGACTATGATCCTGCCACTTGTGCTGGCCACAGCTACGCTTCTGTTTTAGGTGTGCCAGCTTGATCAGAGCTAGCCTGGGTAAAAATAACCTGTGCTGGAAATTCTACCTCCAGCTCCAGTGCACAGGTATGCTAAGAATGAAGAGTCCATCTCTGTCCTCTTCCCTACTCCGGCACCTTCTATGCAAGGATCTCAAAGCACTTTGCAAACATGTAATGAACTGTGCCTCACAGGAAGGGAAATTGTATCTCCATTTGACAGGTGGAGGAGGCTGAGGCCCAGGGAAGCTAAGTGATTGGCTCGTGGTCATGCAACAAGGCAGAATAGCCAGGAATTAGGACTCTGGATTGTTGACTGCCACTTCCAAGGCACTCAGATACCATGGTGACAGGATAAAAGCCTAGCTAAAGAGATTGCTACTTTCACTCTGCTAGACATTTCTCTTAATAAATACTCCGATGAGGTGCATGCACATTAATATGCAAACACTAATGAGGGGGGTGTACATACGCACAGACATACACAAATCCTCACGAACATCAACATATACACAATGATGAGCATCAGCTAAGACTAAATGAAGTGCTTTTTCTTCTGCCTTTCCACCCCTGTCTGTCCTAGTACTGTACCCAGGAAAGCCAAGCGCTGATACCATGTCACATCTGGTAGCCTCTGAGCCTGGCAGCTGATTACGGGTACAGCTACATTGCAATGTAAGGTGTAATTGTAGTGTGGATAGGCATACCTGTGCAAGTTTTAATATAGCTAGAATGGATAACAATAGCAGTGCAGATGCAGCGGCCCGGACTTCAGCACAGGCTAGCTTCCGCCCGGGGCCTGGATATATACTTGTGTTGCTAGCCCATGCTGCTGCATCTTCCCTGGTGTTGTTACCTATGCAAACTAGATTACGTGCATTACAATTACATCTTAAATTGCAGTGTAGACATACCGTAAAATAAAGAAAGCAACAGGGAGAAAAAATCCAGCAAGGATAACACTTTAAAATGTTGGTATTTAAAAGGATCGAATGCAGAAAAGTTAGTTTTGTAGTCCAAGAAACAAATAGAAGTCAATGTTAACTAGTTACAGAACGTCTCTCTCTCTCTCTCTCTCTCACACACACACACACACACGCGCGCGTGCACACACACACGCAGAACTCAGATCATCGTGAGCAGAAGTTCAAATGTTTAAATGCCTGTTTACATATTTTTGGAAATTCCTTTTATTTTGTTATGTTTGCGTTATTCTTTTCTTACATCTTATCAGAGTTTTGTTTGATTAAAGCTCTTCATTGCACCGTAGCCATGGCAACAGGTTGACTTGAACGAATCTCTCTTCTGGGAAAGTAAGATTTAAAAGAAAAGAAAAACAAACCATAACTAAACATGATCACCATGGACTTGGCCCAGCCCCTGTGCCAAATCTTGGAGGTGTGAATGAGTGTTTGCATGTGAGTGGGTGTGGTTCTCTGTGTGTGTACAAGTTTGGGTTTTGAGAGCAAGCAATCTGGGCACATTGTGAGTTGTCTTTGTGATATAAAAGACTTTTTTAACAGACACTGGTGGAATAAGGAGCCCCATATTAAGGACATTATACCCCCATTCTCTCTGAACCTTAATTCTTGTTGCAAGAGCCTTCTGCATGAGAGTATGTACGTGTATTTGTGTGTGATTCTGCATGTGTGTGACTGTGTCTGCAAGTGTATCCTTGTAAATGTCTGAATGTGGTATACATGTACCTATATCAGGGGTTGGCAACCTTTCAGAAGTGGTGCGCCGAGTCTTCATTTATTCACTCTAATGTAAGGTTTCGTGTGCCAGTCATACATTTTAACATTTTTAGAAGGTCTCTTTCTATAAGTCTATAATATATAACTAAACTATTGTTGTATGTAAAGGAAAGAAGTTTTTTTAAATTTTTAAGAAGCTTCATTTAAAATTAAAATGCAGAGCCCCCCGGACCGGTGGCCAGGACTCGGGCAGTGTGAGTGCCTCTGAAAATCAGCTCGCGTGCCGCCTTCGGCACACGTGCCATAGGTTGCCTACCCCTGACCTATATAGAAGAGAATATCTGTGTGTTTCTAGGAGTGTGTCTGTGGCCTTGTCTAGGTTAGGGGCTAATCCACACACATCTTTTGTGCTGCGATAACCATATTGGTTTAGAAATGGATATAGTTAGGGTGGTACAACTTGCTAGTGTGGATGCAGTTATATTGGTATAAAAATGCTTTTATCAGTATTGATTATTCCCATAGCTACTAAGAGGTTGTACCACTTCAACAAGATCAGTTTCTACACTTACATACTTATAAGCAGTACAAAAACAGTATAGACCAGCACTAGGATTTAAAGGCGTGTTGCTAGAATGTGTTAGCTCTAACATGTTTGGAAAGTCTGCTATAGATCAAGCGGTGTGTCCTTTAACATGTGCTAAACTGGTCAAATGATGCTCCCCACAGTCTTTCATTTGACCAGTTTAGCACATGTTAAAAGCAGTGTACCATGTCTACACACAACTCTTCCAACATGAAAGTTACAATGTGCTAGCTAACATGTTCCAACAACACACTTTTTATCCTTGTTTGGACAAGACCACTGAACGTGTCGGTGTGTGTGAGAGTGTGTTAAGAAGGATGCCGTGACTTGTTCTTTTATGGTGTGTGTGTGTGTGTGTGTGTGAGAGAGAGAGAGAGAGAGAGAGAGTTAAGAAGGATGTCATGACTAGTCCTTTTAGGATACTAATTTGGACAGGTTGTTTAATGTTATCTTCTTACTGACATTCACTCACTTTTGGTTGACCTAACCCAGCAATAGCTTCCAGCTATACACAGCTGCCTATGTATCCTGTTGTTATCGTGATTTTAGGAAAGGACGAAGGGAAAGGGGGGTGAGTGAGCTACAAGTGTTGGGGCAGCGTCCAGCTTCAGATTCACACGTTGTGACCATTTCTGCCATGGTATTTGACACAATGTGTTTTTCCTCGGTAATAGCCCAAATTAGAGTGGTACAAAGTGTGTGCATTTGAAGCAAAAGGAAAAAAAAAGCAGGCTTTTCTTTTTTTTGTATCACAGCTTTGATATCCCGGGTCTCTCGGTACAGTTACAAAGCTAATCAGCGAAAGAGTGCCACTGGGCAGGGAGAAAAGATGCATTTTAGGATGGGATTTGAGAAGAGGAAGCGGATTGAAGAAGCAGAATGAAGAACAGGGCTTGTGACCCATGGCCGGAGCAGTAGAGGAGAAGGCTTTTTCAACAAGAGTGATTGTTCAGAGACAATGACGAGTGTAATGTGGGCCTTAATATGGGGCTCCTTATTCCACTGCTGTCTGTTATAAAAGTCTTTTACATCACACAGACAACTTATAATGTGGCCAAGTTCCTTGCTCTCAAAGAGCTTGGCTGAGAAGGAGCACTTGAGTTGATTGATTGATTGATAAATGTCATTTGGTAGCTTTCACAATAAACTCGGGGCTTGCTCCTGCTTCTGTCGAAGTCAGTGGAGATTTTAATGAAAGCAGGATCATGACCTTTGATGCTAACCTCTTTGAGATAGAGACCTCGGGTGTGATTCTGACCCCTACTTCCCCCAGTGTAGCTGCACTTCAGTGGATTTAAATCAGTATGCAAGAGAGGAGAATCAGACCTCTTGTCTGCTAATATGTCTGCACCATGCCCACCTGTGGCACTTTTCAAAGATAGTGCTCTGTCAATCACAGGTGCAGACTTTCCAATGTGCTGGGGGGTGCTTGACCCTTGGCTCTGCCCCAGGCCCCGTCCCCACCGCACCCCTTCCCCCAAGGTCCTGCCCCTACTTCACCTCTTCCCTCCCCGTTCCGCCCTCTTCCCCCTTCCCCTCTGAGCCTCCTGCACCCCGCGAAACAGCAGATCGCGGCGGGTGGGAGGCGCAGGAAGAAAGGGGGAAGTGCTGATCAGTGGGGCCTCTGGGCAGGCGGGAGGCACTGGGGGAAAGAGGGGAGCTGATAGGAGGGTAGCCGGTGGGCACCCTCAGCACCCACTACTTTTTCCTCATGGGTGCTCCAGCCCCAGAGCACCCATGCAGTCGTGCCTATGCTGTCAATACTTCCCAACTTTCTGGTGCTGTAACTGTGGAATTCTTAGTGTGGCATTGTCTAATGGCATGCAAGGCTCTCAAAGCTACTGACATAGGTCAGTATACCTAGTAAATGATAATGCAAACTATCCAGGAGGGTGAGGGGGGGAAATGCATGCCCTGCCTGGGGAGTTATTGGATATTTAGAGGGAGGGAGCAGATAGTTTAGAGATAATATCTGTGGCTTTCACATAAATCACTGCCCTCCCTCCTCCACTTTATTCTCTCAGAGCTGGGAGTGCCTAAGTCTTTGGGTTAAGTCTCCTGGCTTACAGATGACTTTTCTAGGGAAGGCGAATTTGGAGGAGGTGTTGTGTGAAGAGAGCTTGATGAGGCGAGATCTCCTTATGCCACACATGTTGTACCAGGCTGTTCTTGGGAAAGCACGCGAAATGCACAATCAGAGTGACGTGTGTTAGACGGGGGCGTTTGCAGTGTACAGGTTCAGGTTGGTGCAGTAACCTCACGTCAGCGTTGACCCTCTTTCAGAAAACAGGAAAGGAAAAAATCTCATTGTATCCATCAGTGATTCTTTTTCATTCCAATACATTGGTGTAAAAGATTTACCGCTGTCTCAATTGGATTGAGAAGGGTCAAACCCAGCATTCCCGTGTGTGTGTGAGGTTGAACAGCAGAACCCTTCTCCATGGCTCCACACCCCTTCCCCAGAAGTCCCACTTGTGCCCTGCCTGCTGTTGCTCTTGCTGCCCGGCTGTCAAAATATCTCCCATAATGAAGCAGTCTGGCCTGAGGCTAGCATTACCTCCAGTACCGATCCCACTGAGCGTGACTCTGGCAGCACTGCTGGGCTGCTCGCATGCTGCAGTGAACACAGAGCATCACATGGCAGGGCTACACCTGGCATGCAACAAAAGATAAAAAGCCCAGAGTCTTGGCTGTTAGACAGCCTGATGTCCTCTGGGGCAGGCAGAAGCTTGATTGGCTCGGGAAGCGGTGTCATGGTTATTGGACTGGTCTTGCTCCTGTCTTTCAGTAAACTCAGGGCAATTCAATAGCACGTTTCGGGGACAAACATCTGCTTCCCGTAGCTGGTGTGATACTGTCAAGGTAATTTTATGGAGGCGACCTGGGGAGAGGAATGAAGGAGAGAAGGTGTTGATATCTCTTTGAGTCACAACTCCAGGGATAAATATGGGAATGGTTCGAATACTCTGCCTTTCTCCAGCACTTCCCATCCAAAGGTTTCAGAGCACTTCACTGTCATTAATGATGTAAGCATCACAACTCCCTGTAGTTAAGGCACTGTCCTAGGACTCAGGTTCAGTTCCCTGCTCTGCTGTAGCCATCATCTGTGATCCTGGGCAAGTCGCCTCTCTGTGCCTCGGTTTCCCATTTATGTAGTGGGGTAATAGCACTGCCAGACCTCACAGGGGTGTTGTGAGGATAAATATTTTACAGATTGGGAGGCACTTTGAGGTCTATTGATGACAAGTGCTATATAGGAATTATTAGAGTTGGGAGACTTGGGTTCTACTCCCAGCTGTCCCACTAATCTAATCTGTAAACTCACGCACGTCACTGACCCCTCTGTGCCTCTGTTTCGCCTCGCACCCTATTGTCAGTCTCGTCTATTTAATGGCAGGGACTGTCTCTCACTAGGTGTGTGTACAGGGTTTAGCACAATGGATCTCTGATCTCAGCTGGAGACTCTTACGTACTATTGTAATACAAAGAAATAATAACAACCAGTTAAACTAAGGAAAGTATTATCCCCGTTTTACAGATGGGAAAACTGAGGCCCTATGCATGTAAATCCAAAGTCACGCAGGAAGTCAGTGACAGTTAGTGGTCTCTTTGCTTCCAGTTCTGTGCTTTAAGCACAAGACCATCTCTTCTCATAACTTGATCTACAATATAGCTAATACATTGCACTTGTCTGGCACATTTGAGCTGAGAGAGAAATAAAAGACCCTGAGCTTGATTCAGCCCTAAGTGATACATTCCAGGATGCAGGGATCCTGGCAATGGAAAATGTAATAATATTTGTATTGCAATAGCACCCCGGAGCCCCAGTCATAGACCGTGACCCTGCAGTGCGAGGTGCTGTACAAACACAGAACAAAAAGACAGTCCCTGCTCCAAAGAGCCTCCTGAGTGGGGACTGTAGGAGGGCAAGGCACCCACAACCTCTACTCCACTGCAAGACCAGAGCTGGTTAGTTCAGCCCCAAAAGTGGGCTGTACCTGCCGAGGAAGGTGCACCTGGAGGATTCCCTGATTCAGCATAGCCTCAGGCAGCCTCTGCCAGCGGGATCCCTATGGAGCTCTGACCATCCTTTTAAAGCTGACCTCACTTGGTGAAACCTGGGAAGATGCCAACAGTGTAAACCCTACCTGCCCTCCTCCAAGAACGAATCCCTCCTGCACACTGCACCCCGCACTGATACATGGGGTTTACAGGATGAATCTTGCCCCCAGACTTCCAAATATTTTCCAGCTCCTTAGTTTTAGCATTTGCAAGTTGCGCCTTCTTTGTATGTGGTTCTCTGTATTGTTCTGGTATGTCTGAATTTGTCAATATCTTTCTGATCTGGTGAATCTCTTTACATTAATCCCTGAGAATTCTTCTGCGGAGGCCAGAGCTGAGCAGCATCAGGCTTCCCACTGTTGAACTCAGCCATCCAGACGGTTGGACTCCAGCAGGTGTTCTTGTGCTTTAGTTGAGCTGGGGAGGAGGTCAGAAGGATTCATTCAGTAGTAAATGATGGTGCTTGTGAGTGAGAGATTGATAGGACAGGCTAAAGTATAGTGTGGGCAGGCAGACAGCATATTTCCCCCAGTTCTGCCAGCACACCTCAGGTCTGTGTGGGAGCTCAAAGTCCTGCTGATCCGCTGCACAACACAACCAAAGTACTTCAGTTGTGGCCTGCAACAATGTCTGCTCTTCCAGGAATGAAACACCCATGAGCAGATAGACATCTGCCTATAGATGTCTTTCCATATAGGGGCTAGAACTGAGATTGCCACATTCATTTCATTTATGACTAACCCCCGATTTGAATTAAGTTCTCCAGAGATGAAAAGTGAGGGTGCTAATAAGTACTGGGAAAACCCCCTTGGCAAGCCAACTTTTTTTTTGAAGGTAAATAAAAGGTCTCAGTTAAGGAGGGTTTCATCACAGCTGTTTGCTAAGGGCTGTCTGGATGGATGGCAACACAAGCGTGCTGTTGGGCAGGGTATTCAAGTCTGAATTCAGGGCAGTTGGGTCAGCAGGGTCTGGGAGCTGTAAAGAGGGGGGTAGTCCTGTGCGCCCTCCTGGAGGAATCATGGAGACGTGGTTTCAGTGCATTGCAGTGTGCTAATTTCGATCCCAGATAAGCCAAGCCTACGTGGCATGAAGGTGTTGTAGGTGAAAATTGTTCCAGAGTTTGCATCTTTGGGGAACAAACTGTAGCACGATCCTATGAACAAGATTTGTGGTCAAGTAGCTCCAAGAGGAGACTGAGACCTAGCATTTCCAGGTTCCCTCCCCAGTTCTACCACTGAGACACCATAAGACAGATTCTGCTACCTTTAATTAGGTGGAGTGGTTCTTTCTACACAAGTAGTCCATTGATTTTAGGGCATTACCCACAGAGCATGGTACTATTCGCTGTGAGCAAGGGGGCAGAAACAACCCCATGAGATCTTGGGCTAATCACTTAGAGCCAGAATATGTACCCTTTACCTGCACTGGTGAGCAGTTACAGTGGGACGGATTACTTGTGTGGGTAGATTGCTCCCTCATGCCAGTAAGGGGTTCACGGTCTGAGTCTTGACCTCTTTGGGCTTCAGTTTCTCCATCTGTTAAATGGACATAATGGCACCTCCCTCACGGGTGTGCTGTGAGGCTTAATTCACCCAAGTCTGTGAAGTGCTTTGAGATCCTTCAATTAAAGAACATTCTACAAGTACAAAGGATCATTATTATTTAGGAACTGCTACACTTAGCCCCCTTAACTCTGCTGATGGTTGATTGTCCTAACAATGAACACACATCTTGTTGGCAGCAGAGTACGTTTAGTCTGGGGTTATCCCTCAGCCCCCCCCTCCTCCCCAAATAAAAGGATATATGTAGATAGAAAGCTTAGAGTGTTTGTTACTGAGGCGGGGTTAAGGGTCAGGGAGCTGTCCCCTTCTGTCACTTACCTTGCAAGACTTGTTGGGCATATTTAATGTAAAATGCTGGAAATTGATCATTTCTGATTGTTTTCTCTTCTTGATCGCTTATTCCATCATAGCACATCGGTCCTCATCAGTCTTCCTGTTATAGTGCACCCCACTGCCCCTTTGCACCCCAGTATAGGGAACCTGCTCCATCCTATACAAGACATTTACCATAACGAACAAGTTTCTTAGTCCTCAATCATAATCTCCTGTGGCTATTTCCCAGGAAAGAACTGTACAGCTGGGAAAGAACTCATGGCATGACTAGCATGACTCATAGTTAATTTATATTAAGGTTAATTTATATTAAGTCTCTTGCCCCTTGCCTCATGGGGAAGGAAAGATCTAACCTCCCTTTACAGGATATGGATTTTTGCAAGAAAGTCTCTAAACTAGTGTAAAACTGTACAGTGTGTATCAAGAGAGAGAGCTAGAGAAAAATGAATATAGGTTGTAGTGTGTGCCTTTCCCCCTTGTCTTCACGCCTTTAACATAGTAAATGCCCAGAGGATTTCCTCTCCCCCCTATTCATTCATACGGCTGCATATTGACTTTCCAAAGTGGCACCAGGCATTTGCAACCAGCCCCACACCTTGTGGCTGAGAAACGCTCCGTTTGGGGCGATGGAGCCAGCCTGTCGTCCGTCGCTAACCCCCCTCTCTAGGAGTGAGCGCTTGCTGCCTTTTTTTTTTCCTCTTTTTTGTGTGTGTGTGTGGTGTGTGTATGTGTGTGTGTGTGTGTGTGTGCAAGCGCCTGTGCTGTTTAAATGGGCCAAGTTAGAGAAGCGGCGGCGAAGGGAAATCTTGTTGGGTCAGAGTCTCCGAACTGCATTGTGTGACTTCTGAGAACCTCTCCCTCTGTCTGTCTGTCCCGGGGTGGAGGGGGAGCCCCGCGCCCCCAGCCCGCCACATGCAGGGACCTGCGGGACAGGGGCAGTGCGCTGGGGCTGGGGGGGGGGGGGGGATACGCCATGTAGTGGCAGCAGCTCATTAGGAGGGTGGTGGCACAGTTGGGCTTTTCTGATGATGATTCTAGCCGGGAGGGGAAATGGACTCTAGTCCCAGTAAGGACCGGTCATTAATAAAGCCATCAGCAGAGGCAGCGGCTCTGCAGCTGGCAGGGGAAAGCGGAGCAGCCCCGAAAAACTTCTTCTCTTGCCTGGTCAAACTAGTGGGGAGCGGGGGAGGGGGGCGCGCTGGGACCCACAGCGCTGTCCAGTTTGTGCAAGCGAGGGGAGGGAAGAGGGAGCGCAGGAGAGGGCAGGGGGCGCGGGGTTTAATTGTCATTATTCAATAAAGGAAAGCAAGGAGCCGGGTCTCCTTTGGCGAGGGGCCGTGTGGCGGGGAATCCTCCCGCGTGGGAGGAAGGTGGGCCGATCGGGGCGGTGGGGGGGATCAATAAGCGTTTGAAACCAAAATAATGTCTACGGCAGCAGAGACCTCTCCAAGATGTCAGGTGTTAGTCCGGAGGGGCAGATCTGTGAGCAGCACAGCGGCTCCCGGGTCTACGGTGCATTAGCCGCTCGGTGGGAGAGGGATCCCAGACAGCTGTGGTGGGGAGCCGGCGGAGGAGATTTGCTAGCGGGCTCCTTCGGGGGATACTACCCGCCACCTCCTGCACCCGAGCGCAAAAGGTGCTGTTGCTGCTGCTGCTATTGCTGGCGCATTTCATCCAAACTCCAGCCAGAGCGGGGGCAAGTTGCACCGGAGACATCAGAGCCACTGTGCTTTGGAGAGGCGAGGGCGCACTGGGAGCGCAGCGGCACCATGCCTGCTATCAAGAAGGAGCGACTTGACAGGGAGGAGATGGCCCTGGCTGCTTTTAACCAGCCCATGGAGACCTTACCTGACTATCTGGCCCCTTTAGCGGCCGCTGCCATCCCGGTGGTGACCCCCCACCCTCCGGCTTACGACCAGATCTTTGCCCACCACCACCGTGCCTACCTGGGCTTCCCCGAGACCCACCACCCGCACCACCCCCATCACCACCTCCCCGAGGACCTGATGCTGGAGCGCTTTTCCTCCATCCCGGATTTCCAGCCCTTCTTTGACAACGGGGAGCCGTGCATCGAGGTGGAGTGCGGCGAGAACAAGGCGCTGCTCTACATCAGTAAGTTATGCCAGGGCAGCAAAGGACCCTCCATCCGGTACCGGGGAGAGTGGCTCACCCCTAACGAGTTCCAGTTTGTCAGCGGCAGGGAGACCGCCAAGGACTGGAAGCGGAGCATCCGGCACAAAGGTAAGGGCATGGCTAACATTGCCCCTCGGGTAGGGGTGCCCCTTGGCACGGCTGTCTGCCGCGCACGCCCCTCTCCCCAAAGAGCCAGGCGTTGTGAAAGCGGGAGGGAGTCTGATGGCATGTGAGCATTGTCAGGGGGGGATCCCTCTGGGATCCCTGCCCCCGTCTTTTTAGTGACACCCCCTCCAACTATCAGATCCCCCCGATCCCGGGCTCTCCTGCGGGGGACGGGAGCTTGGGGATCGCGCAGAGGGAGGGGAGGGGAGTTCATCCTGCTGAAGAAGTTTCATTCAATGTGGGCAGAGGCTGAACCAAGGAAGGTTGGGGGGAGACGTGTGAGGGGAGCTGGGTCTTGTGCCAGCGCGTACAACTGACTGTGGATTAAAAGGGGGGGGAGTTATACTTGGTGGGGTTTGGGCACTTTTCTCCGCACCTGACACAGCCACACAGAGCGAGGGGAACGCGGGAGGCTGCCGGGTGCGCGGCGCTTCGAAATTGACAAAAGGCTGCAATTGACAAACGGAAACAGCCCAGTAGCCGGCGTGGCTTTAGCAAGATGGGGCGGTTGTTGCTGGGGTGCAGGCCGGAGCGGGCAGCGCTCGGGTGAAGTAAGTGCTCGCCGGGGTGGGGGGCAGATTTTTCCTGTTGGGGGGGTATAATTTTTTTGGGGGGTGCCTGTGTGTGTGTAGTTGTGGTTTTCTGCTTCCGTGTATAGTTGTGGTTGTCTCTGTGTATGCGGTTATGGCTGGCTATGTGTGTGTGAGTGTATAGTTGTGGTTCTCTCTCTGTGTAGTTGTGGTTGTTGTCTCTGTTTAGAGCTGTGTGAGCAGTGTGTGTATAGTTGTGGTTTGTGTGCGTGTGTGTGTGCGCGCGCGCGCAACTATGTCTCTAGTTGTCCTATGTGTGTAGCTGTCTCGCTCTGTGTACAGTTGTGTGTGTGTAAGAGTGTAGTTGTCTCTGTGTTTATCGTTATCTGTGTGTATAATTGTGATCTTCTGTGTCTATGTATTGTTGTTATCCGTGTGTGTGTATAGTTGTGGCAGTGTGTGTGGGTCGTTGTTATCTGTGTATGTATATTTGTGGCTGTCTTTATCGTTTGTGTGGGTGGTGGTATCTGTGTATATAACTGTGACTGTGTGTGTGTATTCTTGTTATCTCTGTGTGCATAGTAGTGGCTGTCTGTGTGTAGTTGTCTCTGTGTTTGTGTACCTGGCTGCATGTGTGTGTGTGTCTGTTTGGAGAGGGGGAGGGAGTGAGTTTGGAAGTTGTGAGGGCTTGAAGCAGAAATGTGCTGGCTTGTCACTCTGTAAATGAGGAAAGGCGCCTCAGGGGAGGAGGGGGCGGGGGGTTCCTCCGGCCCAGCAGCTGGGTGGTGCGGGACCCCAACGGGTCTGCCTTCTGCTGACAGCTGCCCACCTCCCCCGGCGCAGCTGGACCCGAGCTGGGCAGGTCCAGAACCCGGGGACGGCGGAGAGGAGCGGCTGGTGTCTCCGCAGGTGGAGAGCTAAGGACTTGGCTCTCCCTGGACGCGCTGCATAGGGAGGCGGCGGGGGGGGGAGAGGCGGAAAGACAGAGTCAGTGTGACATGTAATTAGCTGAGAGCTGGAGGTGTCAGCCCAGGGGTCTGAAGAGCCATTAGGAGGTGACTGACACCTCGCCTTGTTTATTGATCGCTAGAGAAGAGGGGAATAACTCCAGGGGCCGCTCTAATTATTATTATTCTCCTCATTTTTTATCACTGGGCTCCTGGCTGTCTTCAGGAAATCTCAGTCCCTCTGGGGTGAGTCAGGAGGACTGAGGTTAAATGGATGGAGGAGGAAAGGGGGAGGGCGGGGGAGAAGCTGTCTCGGGCTGCCTTGTGGTTTGCATTCAATATCTCCTCCGTTGCTTTTAATTGCAAATGCATCCCTTACCCGTGCCCAGAACGGCACCGGGGTGATGTGTGCGAGGTGGGGGAAGGGGGTGGACATGCAGGGCTGGAGCGCTTGGTTGTTATGTTCATTAGTCATCTCTCCAGACGGCGAGAACATTTTTAACAAGGTTAGAGGGAAGCTAATGAGGGCTGCGCTGGTGGTTCTCTTCCCGATTTCTACAGGGTAGAAAGTTCAATTAAGGTACAAGCATGAGCCATATCGGGTGGGAACGGGAAGAGAAGGGCTCTGTGAGTTTGCATGGAAAGATCCGAGTTGCTTTTTCTGCAAAGCCATTTATTTTTTTGTTTTAAACCAGTGCTGTTTCTTTTTCTTCTCCTCCTCTGCATCCAGGGAAAAGTTTGAAGACTCTTATGTCCAAAGGAATCTTACAGGTACATCCTCCAATCTGTGATTGCCCTGGGTGTCGAATTTCGTCTCCAGTGGTAAGATTATTGCTAAAATATGTGTTTTAGTCAAATCTCCTCCCCATTCTTTTTTTTTCCCCTAATTTTTTTCTTTTCCTTCTGTAATCACGGAATTGTGATCTTAAAGGGCTAGGGATGTCAGTCACTGAGCCTTCTCCAAAGTGCTGTTTTGCACTGTGAGCATAGCTGCAGTCTTGTTAAATGTCAGAGGAAGGGGAGGTTGCAAACCCAGCAGCTGGGCAAAGCAGTGCTTAACCCAAAGGATGTAATGCAGAGTGTGCATGTATGATTGACCGGGGGGAAATATCACAGCTATGCAAAGTGCAAATCATTCACCAGCTCCAGCCTCACCCCCCCCTTTTGTGTGTGTGTGTGTGTTTGTGTTTTGCGGAAGGGTAAAGCAACTGAAACAAAGGAAATTAAAAGTACCCACATGTTAGGATCAGAGCACTCATGTTTTGCAAAAGGTTTAGATAAACTTGAGAAGGATTAACAAACATATCTTGGAGCTACCACCTCCTCCCCTCAGAAAAAAAACTTTGATAACATTCTCATCCTTGACAGTGATCATTGTTTTTATAGCTCTATTTTGCTTCACCTTAAACATTGAGTTCACAGTGCTTTCCATCCCCCATCTGAGTATTTCTTGGGGACTCTTAAAATCTCATTATGTGCGACATCAGGATTTCCATGGAGAAGATGGTGATGTCATAAATACAGCGTGTTGCGGAATCAGAAGTGTGTCTTGCCTAGAACTAAGACATTAAAAATATGTGTAGCTGGGATATGTGTGTACACTATAAAGATATAGTTACAATTATTTTTATCAGTTAAAATCCTGTTTGGTTCACACAACTAAACTAAATCCTGGAGTCGGAAGAATCATTGTAACTGAATGCATTTTTATAACGAGAACTGTGGAAACAAATGCTATTCTCTATATTTTTTTATCCAGGGTATTTTTTTCTTCTGTTGTCTTTATGAGGTCATACATGGTAAATCTCTGAGAAAGTGAAGTATGTTTATTTAGAATCCCAGAATTTAAATGATTCCTCTGTGTATATTCATATATATATATGCATGTTTAAATGAAAAGTTGCTTAGAAAAATGTTCAGTAAGTGGCCTGCAGAAGTCAAAGCAAATATATCATCTATATTTGTAACTTAACTCTTGAGAGCATATTGTGCTGTAGTTCTTTACACTGAAAAAGTCCTGGCAGAACAAAAGCTAAAGATACTATTTATCTCATTATATAATTTTTCAATTACTATCTCACAATTAGCAAAAGAGGGTCCTGTGGCACCTTTAAGACTAACAGAAGTATTGGGAGCATAAGCTTTCGTGGGTTTTGCATCTGAAGAAGTGAGGTTCTTACCCACGAAAGCTTATGCTCCCAATACTTCTGTTAGTCTTAAAGGTGCCACAGGACCCTCTGTTGCTTTTTGCAGATTCAGACTAACCCGGCTACCCCTCTGATACTATCTCACAATTAGTAAGTCACATAGGTTGAAACCCTGGCCTCAGTGAAGTCAATGGGAGTTTTGCCATGTACAGTACTTTAATGGGGCCAGCATCTCACCTAGAGTGACCAGATGTCCCAATTTTATAGGGACATTCCCAATATTTGGAGCTCTGACTTATATAGGCGTCTATTACCTCCCACCCTTGTCCCGATTTTTCACACTTGCTATTTGGTTGCCCTAATTTCATCCATAATGTTTACTACCATGAGTAGTCTCATTGACTTCAGCGACACAACTCACAGTAGTAAGCACTATGCTGGGTAATTAGTGTTTACAGGTTTGAGCCCTTTGTGCACTTTATTTTTTATTATTGACCCTACAGATCAGAGAGGTTCCTTTACTTTGGTCCATGGACCACGGTGTCTGCAGAGCACTTGCTGGTGGTCTGTTGAGAACTGGCTGATCACATGATGATGTCTGCTCCTCATTTCCAACTGCTAAATTGCATTAAAAGACAGCTAAAAGGACACTAAATACTTTCCTAAGGTTACTTTTCTACATAAGCAATTGCTGTTGTTGCCTCAGGGATGCTACCTGATTGCAGGTGGGAGGGGAGTTGTCTTGGAGACGATCTCCATGTTAAAATGTGGTCTAAACTGAAAAAGTTCAGAAACTCCTGATATCAATGGAAATAGAAGCTCATTTAGTATTAGGAAAGGAAAAGAAAATCTGTCTTGACATGTCTCCCAGCCCCCTTCTCCCAGTGAGATGAAGTAGGAAAGGTTTTGACAGCGGAATAACCTTTATTCTGGATTATTTTAGCACAGCAACTGGCTTTTATTTTGTTCATTTTTGTGTAGCAATCAGCGTGCTCTTGGCATAATTTTCCTTACTTTGAGTGTAGATCATGCTATGAGAAAGCTAACCATTATTGTCATAAGCTTGTTAAAACCACGGAGTATGTTGTAGTGTTCCAGAGAGACAACCTAAAGTTATTAAGAAATGACTGAAGTGAAAGATGGAGATAATGATATTTGATAAATGTGTCTTAATACAAGTCCTTTTAAAATAAAATGTTCTTTTCCTTTTTAAAAATTAAAATGTAAAAACAATGCACTTATATAGCATCTTGCATAATAGTGTTTCAAAGCATCTGGCAAACTCTAAGTACTTTAGCCTCACCACACCTCTGTGTAGTAGGAAAGTGTCATTATCCTCATTTTAAAGATGGGGTAACTGAAGTACTAAGATGTTTGAGCTGTTTTACCAGCCAGGGCAGAAAACATTTTTGTCCCCCTTCCCCTAAAAAAGTCTGAGTGGTGCAGCACCCCCTGAAAGTTGGAGTCTAGGTCGATCACCATGTTTGCCTGCCCTTAGAACCAGCTCTGGGTCTGAGGGTCTGACTTTCACCTGCAGCTCCCAATGACTTAATCTGGATTTCTGGATGCTCAACACCTTGGAAAATCAGGCCCCGATCCTGCAACAAGATCCATACAAGTGGCCTCCTCCATTCTCATGGAACCCCACAGACTCAAGGGGGATTCTGCACAAACACAGGGCTGTACTTGGTAGATCTCACTGTAGGATTGGAGCTTAAGTGGTTACCTGAGGTCACATGTAGGAAAACTGCATCAGAACGAAGAACGGAACCTAGGTCTCTTAACTCCCGGTCCTCTGCTTTAACCACAAGACCATCCTTCCTCCGTTGAAGGGGAACCTTATTGATGCTAACTTTACTCTTCTTTCTACAACCCATGAACAAAAAAGTGAGTTACTATCCATGGACCAAATCCCACTTGCCTTACTCACATGAGAGGTTCCACTGGCACTTTACTCTCCCTTGTCAGGCAAGCATGATTTAGCTGGTTCTCTCTCCAGTGTGTACTGGCAGTTTCACATTAAATCTGGAATCCCCTGACAGTGCGCTGTAGTATTTGCATGCACTATATATTCAAAGCAATTATACTAGGAAACAGTTAAGAAATGGGGACAATTTATCTTTCCCTGTCTGATGACTGTGGTTTGAGAATCAATGAGAGCAGGGGGCTCTTAGCCATCCTGCACAGAACTTACTGTATTTTATATTGTAGATACAGCAGGAAAGTGTGAATTACACCCGTGAGCTCTGGGTCCCTCTGCTATGGTTGTATCAAGAGCATGCAATGGAACTGTGGGCCTGATACTATCCAGGGAAGTTTACATGTACTGGGAATCTGGTGTACATGAGATGGCCTACTGTCAACAGGAACAGGCCAGCCACGCTCATGAATTATTTTTGAAATGGGGCAGAGCTAGCTGCTTATGGGTGAGTTACTCTTGCTGGTGCTGCAAGCTGAGAGCAGAATGGCCCAAACACCTGGCCCGGCCCTCCCTTCTGCAAAGGTTACATTTAGTTGATCCAACTCTTCTACCCTGTCAAATGGAATTTGTAACATCAAGAGTTTTAATCAAAATTAGTGCTTGCTCTCAGGCCCTGTCTGGGTCCTTTTTGGGGTCTGATAAGGGAGGATTGATTTGGAAAGCAAATTACATATCGCCGTGGAACCAGTTTGGGAAAGCAGCTCTAAGGAGCTGGAGTCTTTTACCTTGGGCCTGAACCTTTTACCAGCTGCTGTAAAACCGTCAGAAGCAAAATCAACCCAGCAAAAGGAAAGAAAGACCCCTTTCCCCCCACACCTTCTTGGGCGGAGTTGACAGAGGGGAAGGTGGCCAGCCCAGTGCACATGAGCTCCTGTCTGCCAAGGGGTCAGGAGGGGTCATTTTTCTCAGGGCATCTCCGGGCCTGGAATGTGCCCTGGCCTCCCACAGAGGATCTGCACAGCCCTCCTCAGTGCATGGGTCTGCAAGGGAGAGAGCGAGCGTGTGTGTAGCAATGCCAGACCTAGCAGACTTGTTTGGTGCCTGCCCAGCTTGGCTGCCCCCAGGCAGCTACGGGGCTGGGACTGCTGATGTAGTCCCCCCCTGCGGTGAGGTTGGAATGGGGGGTGCCCCCGCACCCCTGCATTAGCAAGGGGCAGGTCACACACACACAAAGCAGCAGGGAATGCGACTCGGGTCCCTCCCCCCCCCCAGCAGAGCCCGGATCGCTCCCGCTTCCCCCCCTCCCCGTCGCAGCTCGTTTGCTGCAGCTGCAGACGGCGGCCGGCGCCTCGGCTAGTTCTGTGACCGACCGCTGGTTTCCTGCGAGGCGGAGGAGGAGCAGCCGCGTCTCGCCTGCTGCCTCGGCGCCTCCTCCCTCGGGCAGCGGCAGCGGCTCCCCCTCCCCGGGCGCGTCTCGGAGCCTGGCCGGGGCATCAATCAGAGCCGCGTGGGGAATCGGGCAGAAGGGCGGGGGGGTCACTCCGGGGCTAGGAGAGGGCAGACGCACCCCCCGCCCTGGTTTGTGCCTTTCATGGACACAGTCGCTTGCAGGCAGAAAAAGCTTTGCCATTAGGTGAGTCCAGGCGCTGCACAGGCGTGTGTTCCCCAATACCCCCTCCTCCCCCACGGTTTGCAATGAAAGGGGGCTGGAGCGCTCCGGATTTCATGCATCATTTCTAAGTCTTCACCGTTAAGGAGAGTTTGCTTTGCATAGGCCTGCACCCCTGTTTTTTCCATGCACCCTCTAAAAGAACAGGAGTACTTGTGGTACTTCCATGCACCCTCTGTTTGCGGTTAAGGAGAGCTAGACCCCCCCCCCCCCCACACACACACAATAGGTTCATGCACCCTCAGTCTTTGTAGTTCAGATGAGGTTAAATTGCCTGGGTCTCTACTCCTATGTTATGCTGCACATGCAGGATGCCAAAAAGGCACAGAAATCGTTGCAGGCAGGAGACTTGTAAATTGCATACGTAGGTCTGTATCCCCCATTTACAGGGATCCCAAATATTTTCAGTTAAGAATGGTTTAAATTACAAAAGGCCCTTTGGTGCATTCCAATGCATTTCAGCTATGAACCATTTTTCAGCATTTCCCCTTAAACTTTCCTGCACACGCACAATGCCAATAACTCTCAGTCTCTGCAATGAAAGGAACCCTTAGACTGGATAGGGTTGTGCTGCTCTTGGTGGTGGCGAGTGGTTTTTCTGGCTGTGCCAGGCCCCTGAGGAAGGCCTGACCTGTTCATAGGGGACAGTCACCTTAGCAAAGTGGGGGAGGACAGGGGAATGATTTTGCAGAGGCCAGCACTAAAATCTCTCTCATTAGAGCAAAGGGGCTTAGATTTGTAATGTCCAGGATTGCATGCCCAGTATAGCAAAGGGGAAGCATTTTCAAGCATGGATCTCCTTTGTTTGTTTCCGTCACCAGCGTGACCCTTAGAGTAGTTTTCATAATGACCTGAGCCAGGCTGCCTCTGAAAATGTCTTAGGATTTAACATGGGATTTTCTTCCTTTCCTTTTTTTTTTTCAGTTCTGTCTTTTCACAGCCAGGGTTTCTCTTTGAAAGTCTGCCTTATCTATCCTGGGTTTGATGTGCAGAACACATGTAAAGATGGAAGGGCAGGCTTCTTAAAACCCTGTCGTGGCATAGGTGCAGTAAAACAAAAGAGAAATCCCAGTAAAATATATTTTAAAATCCCTCTACCTCTTTTCTTGCATGCCAGGGCTCATGGTAATTGTGCATAACTTGGTCAGTGACAATGATAATTTATTTGTTTACTGGGGCCCAGTTTTGCTGTTGATTTGATAGACATAGAGGATGTTTGTTTTGTTTCGTTTTGGGTTGGTTCTTGTCATCACCACACAATTGTGTGTGAGGTTGAAAAAGATCTAAATTGTGTTTTTTTAATTTAGAAACAAAGTGTGTGGGGTCAGTTAAAGTTCCCATTGCTTAGCTCAAAATGTGCCAAGAACCATGCAGTGTTCCTAGGTCAGAGGCAGTGGGGTTAGTAATATAGCTATACAGGGGTCTTGAGATGGGTTTTTCTTTGATCTGTCCCAGTGGGGTCAGAGCCGCTCTCCCTACCTACCCCGCAGAGTGACTCGGGTCGTCTGCCCTTGGGATGGAGAAGAATGCTATACGGTGCCTCTGTCAACCTGAAGGGGTCAGAAGCGAGTAGCCAGACGGGGAAGTTCAGCCCCACTGTGATCCCTACCGTTGGCTGCAGGGGGCTGGAATTTAGCTGATTGAAAGCTTGGGGACTCCTGCATGAGGTGAGGCTGTTCCAATGAAACTCACCTGTACGAATAGGACTTAGCTTGCTCAGTGTCATGGCTGCTCTCCTGGGTGCCTGTGTGGGCAGGATTGAGCCTGAAAACTTGGTTTCAACTGAATGGATTGGATCTTGGGCTCCTGTCTGAGAGTCTGAGTTTTGGAGCACACGGATCCTGGGGTTTGCATGCAGGTAGCTATTTTCAGCTTTGCCTTTATGTCCTTGGCGATTCCCTTGTGACTGTAGAAAAAGCCCCTCTGGGAAGCAGATTTACAGAGATTTTTATTCCTGGCGGCCCTCGGCACAGCTTGCTGGTTTTATTTGTGGTTTCATGCTGATGTGGAGTGTTGAGTTTAATCCAGCACATTTTAGTTTAGTTAGGTTTTGTTGTTGAATTATTCAGTTTAGTTTAGGATTTTTGTAATTGATTTATTTAGGAGATGTTTAAATTGCATGCATTGGACCTCTTTTCTGAGCCTGACCTCCAGCGTTAACCAAAACACTCCCACAGCCCCAAAGGTTCAGCTGATGTATCCTTCTCGTGGACAACCCCCTTCAGCGAGGAGTCTGAGGAAAAACACCATGCCCCAGAGGGGAACAAGAGCGACTTTGCCTGCCCAGTGTAGAGTTGAGTCCTCAACTCCCAGCCCCAAGACTTTCCAATGCAGGGGCTGTGAGCAAATACACATCAGCTGCTCTTGTGGCAGTGAGGGAGCAGGTCTCCAAACTTGCTGGATCCCGGGACCATACAGAGCATCATAGAGCAAAACCTGTAGCTTGAGTTGCACCCAGAGGTGAAGGAGAAGCCAGCACACACCTGGAAGATGCTGCCTGTTAAATGGGAAGCTGTGTTCTGTGCTAGCTGTTACTCCTGAGTAGGCTTCAAGGCCAAACCTTGTGCAGAATGCCTTACAATTGCTCTGTGATTGTCCACGTGCCTTGGAGATTTTGGAAGAAGGTGTTGCATGGATGAGACATTTAATTATTATTTGTCTAAAGAAGTGTAAGGGTAAGAGCAATGGGGTGGAGGGCGCTGGTGCAGTACCGAATGATTTAGTTTTGCAGATTATTAAAAGCGCTCTGAAAAGGAAAACATTAATTGGAGCACAATGTGGGGAGTGAATTGTAGAGGTGCATAAGCTTTTCCAGTCTAGGAAAATCGTGTTAACTTTCCGGGGACACTAAAGGGTGGAGGATATTTACCGACCTGGGTAAAAATGGGAGCTGTAATGCAGCTACAGTCAAGATTGCTGCTGTTCTAGGGAGTAAAGAACCAAGGTGAATGCCAGTGGGCTATTACATTGTGGGGCTAGGAGCAGGGCCCCCAGTGCCTTAATGGGGCTTGTACATAATGAGTCAGAGTAACCCTCCTTGATGCTGTGGATGGGGAATTCATGCCTGAGGTCAGAGGCAGGATGGCGGGCAGTGTTTCCGCTGCTTCAGGGATTCTGCTTGGAGACGGTAACTTTAATTTCCAGCAGGGGCTCCGTAGATCAATGAATCTGTGTCCATGCCCTCTTCCCCACCCCCCAAGCACAGTGTAGTTTGTCACTCTTGCTTGGCTGCATTGTGCCCCCTGGTGGATTTTCTGCACCTGGGGAGTGGGTGGTCCTACACCCTGGCTTATACCATCAATAAGCGCTGGAGTGGATTCAGCCCAGTAGGTCAGAAGACACAAACTAGGCTTTGCAGTTAAGGCTGCATGACCGGCAAACTGCGGAATCAAGTTTAAAGACGCTCCAGTGAGTTTGGAAAAATCTACCAGTCCAAGGAAAAAGAGTAAAATGTAGAGCAGAGATAGGTAGAGCTAAATAAAAGCAGCAAAAGCAACATCGTCTCGTTAGGATTGTGTCAAGGGCAGTGTAAAGGTGAGATAGGATAAGTAATTTTGCTGTCAAAATTCTTTAGAGATGTCATTAAACTGCTTAGGGCGGTCTCTATTGCCTCAGGGCACAGACACCTGGTTTTAATTTGCAGTGGTCGGGCGTCCAAACCTGTTGGCCTTCATCAGAAGGATCAGTGCTCGTTTGGAGCCTGTTGGCAAGTGCCTTTAGTGAACAAGGGACCTAACCTGCAGAGCTGACAAAGGGACCAGTATTAACTCCCACTGTCTGGACTTGATTCCTTTTTTCCTGCGCATTTAAAAGTAAACTGTCCCCTGTTTAAACTGTGTAGCGGTGATGCGTTTTTTATGCTATGTTCTGTATTGGACTTGTAAGGCAGGGAGAGTGGAGAAGCAGCATTCTTTGTCGTAGCCTTTTGAAGAGAGTCCTTCTGTTTTTAATATACGTAAAAATAGAGTAACGTTCGGTGGGAATTATACACTCGTCTTTGCCCTCCACTTATTACATATTGTTCTTTTTTTTTCTTTTACTGTCGTCTTCTGTTTCTCCTATGCACAGTCTGTTTCCTTCATCCACAGGGCTGGCAAGCTTCTTGCTACATAACAGATGCCAGTGCTGAATCTTGGTTGGCAGCATCGTCTCCTCCTCCTCCTTCTCCACCCCCATCCTCCCCCAGAGCGAAGTGCATCATCTTCACCAAGCCAACAGCCTGAGAAAGCCCCCTCCCCCAGCTCTGGGCCCAATCCTGCCAGGCGGTAATGCGCATCCTTTGCTCCCGCTGGTGTCAATGGGAACCTTGCAGTATTGGGCCCTCTGTCACCAAATTTGCGTCTTCCAGTTGATGGCACAGAGAGACGTTTCACTGATTGTGCTATTTATCGCCGCATGAATCACATGTGGGTTTGTAAGTGAAATTGATGGCCGTCTCCTTTAGCTTCTTTGCTTCATCCTTCTGCTGCTCTCACACTAAGGTATCTCTCCAGTACACCCCACCGGGGAAATGCATTTCCTTGCTCTTATTTTTGGCTGTGTTGTTTTAACAAAGCCAGTGAGAGCGGAGAGGAAATTACACTTTCCCCTGGGTCGTAAATATAATCTGATGCAGGATTTTGTTGTAACATGTCTCAGAAGGTGGATGGAGGGAATTCCCAAGCCTGGAAGAAAAAAAAAATTACCCATATTCTAGATCTAGTTAAAGCAGAACTTTAGCTGCTTTCCCTTTATTTTG
Source organism: Chrysemys picta bellii (assembly GCF_011386835.1). Classification (NCBI taxonomy): domain Eukaryota; kingdom Metazoa; phylum Chordata; order Testudines; family Emydidae; genus Chrysemys; species Chrysemys picta. Next base: position 9,635,632 of record NC_088811.1, on the reverse strand, counting down.
CATTTACATAGCTGCAAAATAGGGATGCTTTTGTGTGCAAATGTGCCCTGCTCCTTGATAACCTTTAATAATCATAATATATAATATTGTATATAGCCCTTGTATTGGAAATCCTTCATTTTCAGGTGTGTTGGGTGTTTTGTGGCTAGATCAAGGGTTTTCTTTCATCTCTAACATCTCCAACCAGGGCAAATGCCCATAGAATCCTCACCAGCCTGAGTCAAGAAGACAGGTTCATTGCAAGCAGACTCTCTGGCCTGTAAGTGATGCCTGCTGTTTACCCTGCATGCAGGCTGGATAGACCTACTGAAAGAGCAAAAAGAAATAATATCTCATGTAGATGCATAACCCTTTCTATGACCTGGGCTGTATAAGATGGAGGGATCATTGTTTCCCCCTAAGATTTGTAGTGAAAGTAGGGGAAAGCCAGGAAAAAGTAGCACTGTCCGTGTGTGCAACAGAAGTTAGAGAAGTTGCATCTAAAGGGCTGCACTCTTGATTGTTTGCACAGAGAGGTCTGAGGGCAGAACATCGCCCCAGATACGGATGAGGTTATAATTTTAGACTGGGGGCTCACACAAACAGCCTTGACCTCAGCAGGGTGCTTTCCAGAACAAGGTGTGTGGGCTTAGACCCTGAGTTGCAGATGGGAAAGGAATGAGCATCTCTGTGTGGGCAGCAGGTAGGGGTAGAAACTGAGAGTGTGATGGTGATGCTACTCCTTACGGCATTCAGTGGAAACTCTCGGAGGGCTGAAAGCTACTGTTATTTTGTGAACTAATCGTTCGCCTATGTTTGTGCTATTGCAGCAGGTTGAGATGATCACGCAGCGGCTGTCTTAGAACTCCAGGCTTTTCCCATTTGCTTGGATAAAGCTGCTGCTTTTTCTTTTTCTCAGTACAGTGAAATAAAGAAATAACCCGAGGTGCCTATCTGTAGTGGCAAGAGTTGGGAGTCAGGACTCCTGGGTTGTAGTCTAGCTCCAACATTGAGTGACTCTGTGACCTTGGACAGGTCTCTTAGGCCCATACTTTCAAAAGCACCCTTTAAATTGGGGTGACTCTAATTTTGGGTGCCTGGTTTTAGACACTTAGGGTATGTCTACACAGCATCTGGGGAACAAGTTTCCTAGCCTGGGTCCACAGACACATGCTAGCAGGGCTCACATGAGTGTGCTATAAATAGTTGTGTAGATGGTGCTTTTCTGATGTGGCTTGGGCTCTGGTTGACATACCCTAGTAGGATAGGATTTTTCAGAGGTACCGAACATCCAAAGCTCCCACAGAGGTCAGGCCCTTGGTATCTCGAGTTGGGCACTCCAGACTAGTGGCCACTCTTAAAAATTTGGTCCTTGACCTTTCCTTCCTGTACCTCAGTGTACCACATTGCAAACCAGAAGCCATTAACAACGCCGAATTACATTACAGCATTGTTGTAAGGTTTAATCCGTGTTTCTGAAGAGCATTGGGATCTTTGGATGGAAGATGCTAGACAAGCACCCATTACTTATTTATTTTGCATTCAAAATCTAGAAGGGAAGACCCTTCCTTGAACAGTTTCTGGTGATTTAAGGAGCAGAAAAGCAAAATAATTTTCAGTGCTAGAGGAGAGAATTTAAGAACTTTTGGCACAGAAAATAAATCCTCCTTGGAAATAGTCCTGGTCGTGATATGGCAGCAAAGGAAGTCATGTGGGTGCCTCTAATTGGGTCCTAACTCAGTGTTTTCAGAACTTATTTTAAAAACAGCGCTGGGATTTTAAATAGCTCCAGTTAAATCAGGCCACTTAATCGCCACAACTTCTTTTACTATAAAACTTTGTAATAAAAGAAAGCAGCACGCTCTGCTGGACAGCGGGAAGTCAGTCCACTGTCTTCATGTTCACGCTTCCCCGCAGGAGTCTAGATCCATCCGAACTCCTCCTGGGCCTGGCTCATTCAGAGTTATGGGTCCATTCCCCTCCAGTGGCGGCAACAGTTCTGCATGTGTCTACCCATCAAATTGCAGAAACTCCCCTGTAACCTCCTCCTTTCTTCTTATCCAGGGATGAATGTGATAGGTGATACTCAGCTCTGTTGAAGCTGCTTTTGCCGTGTTGCTAGGGCAACCAGAGATAGCGCCTGAAGACAGGAAAGGACAGGCATTCCTTTCTGCTACTGTCTGGAGCATCAATGATTGAATGAGATTAGATAGAATTAGATAATCCTGAAATTCACAGTGGTTTGACGCCAGACCTTTATTAAATAAGTAAAAGTACCAGCCCCTTATAGTAAAATGAATTCTCTCAGATCAATAACTTTTCTTCCCCTAGTACCTCCTGCAATCTGGGATGCTCACAAGCTTTTTCTTTATGGGTGGGGGTGAACAGAACACAAACACTTTTTTTTCAGAGGGGATTATGGTACCAATTTGCCTTTTATCTCCCCCTGGTGACTTACCCACTTAGCTCTAAAGAGCCCTTCTAAAACATACTAGTGTTCTTCATTGATGGCCCAAGACACTCCAGCTTTCGCTATGTTATTCAAGCATTATAGGCCAGTATAGTCCATACTGTAATATTTTAGGGTAGGTTTTTAAAAGAATGGAAAATAAACCCTACAGTGTGAATGCCGGGGGACCCATCTTTGGTTCTGTGTTTGTACAGCGCCTAGCAGATTGAGTTCTGCTCCCTGCCACTACATACCTACTACTAGTACTACTACTAAGTTGTGATCTGAGTTGCACCAGTGTAAAATGTTCACTACAGTGTGAATACATCACCAGATTCTGATCAGACTTGCATCAGTTTAACTCCATTGATTTCAGTGGAGTTTCTCCAGCTTCAGCCTGGAATGGTGCTGATCAGAATCTGGTCTGGGTCAGAGAATGGAGCCTAACGAAGCATGGAAAATGGCTCAGTATGGTCCCTTAGAGTATGTCTACACTGCAGTTAAACACCCACGGTTGGCCTGTGTCCGCTGACTTGGGCTCAGGCAGGGGGGCTGTTCTACTGCGGAGTAGCCATTCGGGTTTGGGCTGGAGTCTGAGCTCAGGACCCTCCCCACTCGCAGGGTTCCAGAGTCCAAACTCTAGTCTGAGCCGCAACTTCAGAGCACTGTCTACACAACTACTTTTCGAGTGCTGCGTGAGCCCCACTAGCCCAAGTCTGTGGACCTTGGCTGGTGGGGGCTCACTGATCCGGGCTGTGTAGACATTCCCATGTTATCTTCCATGTACAGCTCCCAGGGTCATCAGCAAGGCCTCTGTGCAGATCGGGGAGAGTATGTGATCCTAAAATAGTAAGGAAGCAGTTTGAAATGTCACCCAGCACTAGTGGGGTAACCCACACATGTCTTGTGTTATCACTTTTCATACTGAATGTTAAAAGTTTCTCTCTCTCTCTCTCTCTCTCTCTCTCTCTTTTTTTAATTCTGAAATTGACAATGTGACTCCAAAACGTTTTGGCCTAAATACTCCGCTGGTGTGAATGGGCTTGAAGTAAGTGGAACTGAGCTCATTGGCACCAGCTGAGAATCTGTTCCTGTAAAATCTTCAGTGGCTCCCAGATGCTACAATAATGAGTGTCTTTTCGAAACTCTACCAGGATGGAGGATGCTCCCCTCCCCTGTTGGGTACAGAGGGCCAAATTCAGCCTGGCTGTAACTCCATTGACTTCCCTAATAAATTATACTTGTTATCACATTCAGAAGGCCGAAAAGTGAGTATGAAGGATATTTGGGGATATATGCCCTGTCAATAATTAGACCTCAGGGTCTAATCCCACACACTGTTATTTGAGAATAGACTTGATGAAGGACCCATTATGGGGTCAGTCCAAAAATGTAAGCGTAATACTTTGTCCTCCGAGCCGCAGTGAAATTTACTGCAGTCAGCACAGCAGTGGGGGCTACAGAGAATGTAAAGGAGAGAATATTGTTCCTTAGCACCTAGGGATCTCACTTATTTGAAAAGCTCTTGTCCCTGCTCTCCAGCAGGATGCAAATGCACTGAGGCCAGGGTGGGAGAAGTGTCTGTTCAAACATTGGAGGCTCTGCTCGCTTTCCAGTGGGCAATAAAGCCATGACTACCACAGATATAAGGAAGTTAGACATTGAAATCTGTCAGCACCCAACAGGAGTAAAAGAGCATCGAGATCCTTATCTGTCCCGTTTCTCGCCAAGCCTGGCAGTTTTGGCAAACGAGACAACAAAATGTCCCTCAAGGGAGTGAAGTGAAGTAACTCGTCCAGTCCGGTTACGTCACATCCTTTCCAGATTGCCCAATAGGGCTTGTTGGCGGGTGTGAAATGAAACAACACAGGTGTTCGTATTTGTTGCAGATGGAAGCTTCGGGTGGGCTGAGCCAGGTTCTTTGCACACTGATAAACTCAAGGACCATATTCTGTCCAAACTGACTTGTGTCCAGCCTGTGCAAAGTCCAGGGAATTGCAAAGGATGTAAGCCAGTACAGACTCTGGCTTGATAACTTTCATGGCGGTGCAGTAAGACCACACATGAGGTCAGTATGTAATAAAGTCTACGTATCAGCTGCGTCAGTGATTTCCCAGGTTTGGAGACCCGCCTCCTCCACCTGAGGAAGTCCCTCAGACCTGACAAAGGAAATCTTTGGTGTGAGGCCCATACTGTGCATTAAGTTGCTTGAAATGTTTTAAATTTTACCCCAGAGGAACCGTCCTTAATTTGCCGGAACTGTTCTTTTCCTTTCTCTCTTTAATGCAGTCTTGGTGTGTGATTTCGCCCGCCTGCCCAAGATCTGCGTTGTACAAATGCTTGTTCTGCGTCTGGATGGGGTCAGCTGTTAAATGGAAGGACATAATGAACTTGACTACTTTGGGCTCTTCCGTAGAGTGGCAGTGGGATCCAATCTGATGACTGCTGGGCATGCAGCAATGCTTGGGGGTGTTCAGATACAAGGTTTTTGTTTGGGCCCATCTCTACTTATTACTAATCCAGATATAACAGATGCCAAATTATGGGCTATCAGCTGGCAGAAATCCCATGGGGTGTTCCCATGGACAAGGGGTTGGAAACTGAAGCCAAAATATGACCATCTGTGCTCAGCGTTTCTTTACGAGAACCTATATTATGACCTGCGGGTAAAAATCTTGCCTGCATTTCAGGATAAGTATTTTGCATATAGTGGCTTCACCATCTTGTAAAAAAAAAAAAATCTGGTGGTGATTGGAGCAGATTGGGAATCAGGAGACCTGGTTTTTATTCCTGCCTCTGCCAGGGATGAGTTGTATTGCTTTGGTCAAATCACATAAGCCCCTGTTTCAAAAGTGGCATCTTACACCATTTAAGTCACCTAGGGCCTGATGTTCAGAGGTGATGAGCAGCCAAAGCTGTCTTGGACCTCAGTTGGGGTTCTGGGGTGTGTGGTGCCTCTGAAAATCAGGCCCTAGTTGTCCAAAATTACAAGGCACCTTTCCAAAAATGGACATTAACTGCTCTGTGCCTCAGTTTCCCCATATATAAAATGGAGATAATTCCTATGAAACATCACATGGGAATTGTGACTCTCAGATTCATAAATTATGAAGCCAGAAGGGACCATTGTGATCATCCAGTCTGACTTCCCGGGCAGGAAGGGATAGCTCAGTGGTTTGAGCATTGGCCTGCTAACCCCAGGTTGTGAGTTCAATCCTTGAGGGGGCCATTTAGGGATTTTTGGAATTTAGTTGGGGATTGGTCCTACTTTGAGCAGGGGGTTGGACTAGATGACCTCCTGAGGTCCCTTCCAACCCTGATATTCTATGATTCTATAACACAGGCCATAGGACTTTCCTGAATTAATTCCTATTTGAACAAGAGCAGCTATTTTTAGAAAAACTTCCAGTCAGTGATGGAGAATCCACCACAACCCTTGGTAAAATGTTCCAGTGGTTAATTACCCTCACTGTTTAAAATTTGCACCTTATTTATAGTGTGAATTTGTTTAGCTTCAACTTCCAGCTATTGGATCTTGTTATACATTTGTCTGCTAGACTGAAGAGCCCTCTATTATTAAATTTCTGTTCCTCATGTAGGTACTTAGACTGTGATCAAGTCACCCCTTAACCTTCTCTGTGTTAAACCGAGCCCTCTCCAATTTATCAACATTGTTCTTGAATTGTGGACACCAGAAATGGACACAAGTATTCTGGCAGCAGTCACACCAGTGCCAAATACAGAGATAATACAATCTTCTACTGCTACTCAATATTCCCATTTGTACATCCAAGGATCTCATTTGCCCCTTTGATCACAGAGTTGCACTGGGAGCTCATGTTAAGCTGATTATCCATCGGGACCCCCCATGTCCTTTTCAGAGTCACTGCTTCCCAGAATAGAGTCCCTCCTCTTGTGATTATGGCCTATCTTCTTTGTTCCTAGATACACGGTTTTACATTTGGCTGTATTAAAACATGTATTTGCTTGCTTGCGTCCAGGTTATCAAAGGATCCCAATTGCTTTGAATCCGTGATCTGTCCTCTTCATTATTTACCACTCTCCCAATCTGTTCCTCCTCTGCAAATTTTCTCAGTAATGATTTTGTTTTCTTCCAGGTCATTGATAAAAATGTTAAATACTGTAGGACCAGCAACCAGTCCCTATTAGGACCCCACTAGAAACACACCCGCTCAATAATGATTCTGCATGTACATTTTGAGATCTATGAGTTAGCCAGTTTTAACTCCATTTAATGTGTGGCACACTGTTTTGATATCCTTCTAATTTCTGAATCAAAATGTTGTATGGTACCAACTCATATATCTTACAGAAGTCAAAGTATATTACATGAACACCATTTCCTTTATCAACCAAACTTGTAATCTCGTCAAAAAAAGGTATCAAGTTAGTTTGACAAGGTCTGTTTCCAATAAATCCATGTTGATTGGCATTGATTATATTGCCATTCTTTTATTAATCAAGTCCAGTATCAGCCACTGCATTATTTTGCACAATGTTGATCCTATAATTACCTAATTTGTCCTGTTTACCCTTTTAAAACATTGGCAGAACTTCCCCAGTGTTTTAAAACTTACTGAAAGTCAACATTAACAGTCAAGAGAGTGTCTCAGCCAGCTCTTTTATAACTCTTGGGTGCAAGTTCTCTGGACCTGCCGATTTAAAAATGTCTAACTTTAATAGGTGCTGTTTAAATTCCTCCTTAATTACTGTTGGAATAAAAAGTATTTTATCAACATCATATATGATATGATTATATCAGCTGGCTTTTTCCCAAATGCAGAACAGAAATATTTATTGAATACTCCTGCCTTTTTTGCATTATTATTATTGACAGTTCTATTGTTTCTATCTAGTAATGGACCAATACCATTGTTCTTAATTAACCAGTCTTTGCAAAGTGGTTTGAAATGCTCTGGTGAACGGCGCTGTTGAAAGGCCAAGTGTAGTTATTTAGAATAAGGAGCTTTACGTTGGGAGGAAAAGGCAAGGCGTTCACGACCACAAAAACCTGTGCCGCATAGTTACGTTGATGAAACATCCAACTCTCTCAATGTCTCTTGCTCCAGTGTGTGCAACTTACAACTCCAGCGGGATTCCCCCTTTCGCCTCCTATTGGTTAGTGTTTGTCATGGGTGGCTAGTGGAGCCTCACTTTGGGGAGGCTAGTCCCCGGTTCCACCCCTTCCACCCCCCCACCCCCGTGGCCGGAGCCCCGAGCACCCCTGCCCCTCTCCCCGCAGCCGGAGCCCCGAGCACCCCTGCCCCTCTCCCCGCAGCCGGAGCCCCGAGCACCCCTGCCCCCCTCGCAGTCTGAGGCCCCTTCCCCCCCAGGGCCTGAGCCCCGAGACTTCCTCCCCCTGCCCCCACGTGGCTCGAGCACCCCTGCCCCCCCATGTGGCCTGAGCCCACCTCTCCTCTGCGGCCAGAGCCCCGAGACACCCCCCTGTGGCCCCTTCCCACTGCTAGAGGAGTCCCAGGCCAGCGGGAACCCTGAACCCTCCCTGCTTGGAGAAGCCCTGGGCTGGCTGGAGTCCCCGCAGCTGCGCCTCCCCTCCGCAGACCTCAAGTCACCCCGTGAAAATTCTAAAGCTATTCTTTTCCGGAAGAAGAACCTGAGCTTTTGGTATGCCCCAGGCAGGTTCCGGGGTGGCTGAGGAGGCGGTACCTGTTACTCAGACAGCATCCTGTGATCATCAGTAATCTCCCTGGAGTCCAGAGAGTTTACTAATGAACCCAGGAAGCTGAATAGCGCATACCGCCTCCTCAGCTGCCCTGGAACCTGCCTGGGGCATAATAAAAAGCAAAATTTCCCCCTGCCAAACCCACAACTGGGGTCCCCTGGCCTATTACACCCGCCGCCCATGGTGTTTGTATAAACAGAAACCTGGCTTGTGGATCTGCTGGTGGAGCATTGGGCTGCTGCAGAGGGAGTGTTACTTTCTCTTTGTCTTCTCACTGCGGCGCATGCCACTTGCCAAATGGTATGTTTGCAGCTTGTGGGCTGGGGTAATGAATAGGAGCATTGGGCTTCAGAAAGCCTCTGTGGCTTTCAGATGAAAGTCCACCCTTCTTTCCACACCTGGATGCTGTTCTCGCCGACAGTCCTTGTGTGTTTCCTTTCTTTGCTCCCGATCTTGCAGTCAAGTCTTCCTGTTTGGCCGTCAGGTTGCAGAGCAGGGCGGTACGCGAATTATCTAAATAACTGATTATGGTCTGTTTTGTCAAGGGTTGTACCTCCTTAAACAAGCAAATCTCCCTTCCCTCCATGTTTGCTTTAACCCTCCTGGAAGGGTGTCAATAAAGGGTTATGTGAGTGGGAGAAATACTGGGCGTGTGATGGTTATAATAACCATCAGGAAATACCTTGTCCTCCGCTCCCCTCCTGGCAGAACCTATAATCACCTGTACAGAGAGACATCCCTGATATTGGCTTGCGTTGAGATGCTGTGCTGTTAGCCGTGGTTGGCATGAAACATCTTGATATCCTGCAAGCTGTGAAACTTGACATATGCTAAGATGGTAATAAGAACAGTGTCTGTCCTCTGAGTTTCCTGGGAATGTCTAACAGCGTTGCAGTTCTTGGGATCTACTGATGATTCAGCCTGTTCCCAACAGGCCAAAGAGTAAAAACAGTGACGCCCTTGATCAGCAGATCATTCTACTGTGATCAGAGAATCCTAGTAATTAGAGCAAGAAAAGATGTATGACATCACCCAGTCCAGCCCTCAGATCTCTGATACAGGCGGAGGTCTTTTGTTGTTGTTAGTTGTCATGTTTGTGAGCTCCATGCTTGTGAAGGGAGGCTGCATTGTCAGCCGCAGGAGAATGAATAAAGTAAACGTTATATCGCACTTGGATTCACAGATCTCAAAGTGTTGGATAAAGAAGGCCAGTCAAATGGGGAAGCTGAGGCACAGAGAAGTGACTTGCCCAAGGTCACCCAGCAGGTCAGTGGCAGAGCTGGGAATAGAAGGCAGGTCTCCTGAGTCCCACGCTGTTCACTAGGCCACACTCCCTCTGTGTGAAAGCCAGTTTATCCTCAGAGCATGTACTCCACATCAGCAGCAGTGCAAACTTTCCCCTCTTGTCTTCCCCTTTCTGACCTGGAGGGATCATCTCGAGAGGGGGAGTTTGGTCTTCATGGCCCATTGGGTCCTTGCTTATCAGCTAAGACCGACAACAAGGGATCCCGTTGTGGTGATGCTTTCATGTGTGTGTGTATGTGGTGTAGACGTCCCGTCCGCGAGAAACTGGGCCAAGACCAACAACTCATTGTGCACAGGCCATGAGGCAGCCACCTGATGGCTACTTCAAGCACTACCAACCTGGACTGCATACAACCCAGCCACGGAGCAGAGAAAGGCGCTGCCTTCCCGTCACTAATACTCTGAGCTCTCCTGCTGGAAGTGGTGTCAGGTTAGTGGCTCAGATCTTTGGGGTCCAGCTGAGCTGGGCTTGACGCAGTACCTGAGAAGGGAGGTGGTGGCCAAGGTGGTTTCTTTATGTTCTCCTGATCCTGGAGTGAGCTAGGATCTAGGTTGGTGCCACCCGTGTGAGTTACAGCAGCATCAGGGCTTAAACAGTATTTAAGTGGTGCACAGGCCACGGGTTGGTGCTCAGCACAGGGTGAATTTCACCCTCTAAGAGCCCCATTTGTCCCACCAAAAATGCAAAGAGCATACGCACGTCTATGTTAAATACCGATTTCCAACTTGGACAGGGGGAACGCTAGTGAAAATTGCTTGTTACAGATCTCTGAAAACAAGGAAATAGAGCTAGTTTTTCAGTTTTGTGTGTGGCTGTCTCTGCATTAACCCATCAAACAGGAATATGGCGGCCTGCCTACAAACAGATCAGGTTTGTTTTTAATTAATATTGCCACCTCAGAAATGTTATGGGGCCCAGCCTTACTATAACACAATACATCTGGTTTATATCAATATAAGCTTTGATCTAGCTGTTAGGATCACTCTCATGATTTGAATATTTAAATATGGCTATGCATATGAAAATATAATTGAGCTTAGATTTATTTAATTTATTTTTTCAGATTGATGGGAATACCTGTCCTGGGCTGTAAGCGTTGTGCAGCTAATTAAAGTGTCACCCTGGCCCATCCAAATACCCTACCCAGTGCACTTGCACACGTCCACACCTTTTTCAGCTCCATAAACCAATTCAATCGAGTCCCAGAATAAACCTTGAGGAAACAGATGAGCTTTACAGTGTGTACTGACGGTACACAAATATCTGTCCTTTGTGTTACGTTAATGCTTAGGGAGTCCCAAATAAGGATCAGAGTCCTGTTGTGCTAAGCACTGAACAAACATGTCATTTAAGGAAAGAGAGAGAAGAAAAAGACAGTCACTGCTTCAGCGAACTTGCAATCTATTCCTGTTATGGGTCACAAACCTAGTAAACTTTTTTTAAAGAGAAAATAGGGGATGTGGGTAGTCTACAGTAAATGTACCTTTTGGGCACGATTGTGCAGTCTTTACTTGGGTAAAAGTTTTTTGGAAGGCCGTGTAAGGACCGCTGGATCAGGCCCTTCATGAATTGGGGAGGACCATATACGAATGACACATGATGTAGTGAAGAGAAGCCATGAGTGGATTGTGCATAGTTAACTCTGGGGCAGCTGTGTCGTCCAGTGGGTAGAGCAAAGGGCTCGAGGGAGCTTGGGAAGAGGGAGCCTAATACTGACTGACTCTGTGACCTTGAGCAAATTACTTCACCTCCTTTTGCATTAGTCATTCCAGCTGGAAAATTGGGTATAAAATAAATAAATTAAATAAATCAGGAGCCTCCCTGCAAACCAGATGCTGTCTCTGAGCAAAGTCTTCCTAGGTGAACAAACTACTAGGAGGAGGTGGAGTATCTTGGCCTCTGGAGGGAAGTGCCCACGGGAGGGGACAGGCTGCTCAGGAGAATGAGAGTTTCTGGCTTTAGAATTCCATCCTCAGGGTGAGGGCTTTGGGGAACTGCAGGGAGGGTGTGGAGCCTGGGGACAGATAGTCCCCCAGATCCTGGACCCTTGCCCCCTTGTGCAACTCTGTAGGCTGCTGTAGCACCAGCACTCCTAGGGAACCACAGTGCTGTTACACATCTTTCCCCTGTGCAGAAGCCACAGCGGGGAATGTGTGGGAGTGAATGCTACAGTTAACTTCCACTGGGGCTGGAGGGGCATGTGCTTGAGCCTACTTCCCCTGATTCAACCCCTGCTTCTCCCCTGCTACCACACAGAGCGCCAGCCCATGGAATTGGGCCAGAGGGGCTGCTGTGAAGTGGGGAGAGCATGTCATGCAGCCAGAGCTGCCCCTTCGCTCATAGCTTATTATGGGGCATTTCAGCCTTTGCTCTGTTTTTCTTCCTTCCCTTGCCGCAGATGGGAGCACCTAGGTTGTAGTTATTGGTGTAGTTATAGAAACACAGATGTATTGATTTCTTTTTGGCTGCCTTAATACACAGACCCCGTTGCATTTAACCCAATAGGAATTTGCAAACAGATTTATAGTTTTCCATGTGCTAAATTCGTAAAGAGCAAAGAAGTTAATAAAACCCAGCCTAGAGAGCGAGGCTAAAGAAACATGCCTGCTGGGGGTGGGGAGAAAATCGAAAAGCGCTGCTAGTCCATTACCCCACCTTGATAAAGATCTCCTGGCCAAAGCAGCTCTTTAAATTTAATTTTAAAAAATTCTCCTCCGCATGTTATTGCTGAATTATATCGTAATAGGCTGCAAAGAGCTGCTGCAGGAAAGCACTTGCTGTAACCTGAGCTCCTTCCTGGTGACTAAAGGCCAAGCACAGCCCCGTTCTGTTTCTGGAGCTGTTCTGAGTCACTGGTTTTTTAAAAAAAGTCTTGTTCCATAGTACCAGGAGTGCTAACCAAAATCCAAAAGGAAATAACGTGGCATCTGCAAAGAAGCACCAGAAGGAATTGTTTCATTCCGTGAAGTCTCCCACTGTCGCATTATTACCTCTGTTAGCAATGGGGAGAAATGCTGATGTAATAAGGGGTCAAGCCATTGGCAAGCATCTCCACCAGTGTGCTCTCTTTTAAGCTCTCTTGTAAGCTCTTGGTGGCAGGGACCGTTCCTTAGCTCTGTGTTTGTACAGCTCCTAGCACAATAGGCTCCTAAGTGCCATCTCAGCACAAACCAATAATGGTGATAATCTAGACCTGCTTTGGGCAGCATTAGATGACACAGTGGTAAAAATATCTCAGTGCTCTGTCTATTCTAGTACCAGGGGTTGGGTTGGGGAGGAAGGAAAGACATCACTGAGAATTTTGCTGGCACCAGAACAGCAGGATCTGGCCCTATTTGATTATTTATTGACTTTTATGTGGACTTTGCTGAGATCTGCGTGCTTTCAAGCTCGATGTAACGTGCAGTAATAATGGACACAAAATCCATAACGTCAGGCAAAGCATCCCAGTTAGAGGAGTTGCAGTAAACAAGTCTCAGTATTCCAGTGTAAATTTAAAATACTAGGGTCAGTGTAGGAGTGTAGGCATGGTAATACAATGCATTCCCAAGCAAGGGGAACCAGCAAAAATGGGGTCGGTTCTGCTTGTCCAGAGATGCTGAAAACAGCATCGAATTGGTGGTTGGCTTTCTTGGTTTATGGTGCTATGTGGTGGCAGCAAAGCTGTTAATGAGACACAAACTGTGCACAGGCCTCCTGAACGTCAATAAAGAGGAACTCAACAATGTAGGCCCTGCGTAAAATAGCCGGTTTAAAAATTGCAACAACAGAAATATTTGGATGGATCAATGGAACGTTTATTTTATTTTTTCCACTCGAAAGAGAGCGACAGAATGATGTGTGTGCATATAAAAGAGACTGAAAGGAGCCAAAATCCTGCAGCACTGAAGCAAGTAGCTACTAGATCACGTAATGGTCATGAGAAATGTGGATAAAATGTATAGAAGAATCGGAGACATCTTCTGACAAGGAATAAGCCATTTGAGTTTCAGCCAGAATCAGATAGGGAGTTTCCTGCGTTAGACTGGGCAAGACCTGGTGGAAATGAGATGTGAGCCAGGGCACAAAGATTTAGAGCAGGACCTTGAGAATCCTGCGACAACAAAGGAACCAGCTACACTGGCAGGTCACTTGATAAAAATGTGTCCAATACCAGAATGCTGTCGTTAGTCTTCAAAGGCAAGTATGCCATCATACCACCGAAGGCAAGGGCTACCCTATAAACTTACATTGGTATAACTACGTTATACCACACTCCTGAATGACGCAGTGATACCCACCTAACTCCTGGTGTAGACAGTGTTAGGACGACAGGAGAGCTTCTCCCATCCACATAGCTACCGCCTCTCATGGAGGTGGATTAACTATGCCAACGGGAGAAGCTCTTCCATTGGTTGGTGTAGTAGCATCTTCACTAAAGCCTTACAGAGGTGCAGCTGCAGCGTTTTAAGTATAATTGTTGTGACTTGTGTATAACAGCCTAGCAGACCAATAGTGGGAAAAGAGAAAGAACTTTAGGGTATGGTGTAACAGAATGGTCATTAGATTTGCTTTCCTATTGCTCGGGGTGTTGTGTGTTGCCTTGTGCTCCAAAGAGCTGCCGTAGCAGAGTACTGCCATAAACGCCATCGTTTCTCTTTTCAGTAAAGGTCAAGTGATCAAGTGCAGATCCGCTCTTTTATGCGTGCGTGTGTGTTTGGGGTCTTTATTAATCTTTACCGTGATGGGCCTGAGCTGCAAGATTTGAATCTGGATACTACCCCCTCCAAAGGTCAGAAGTGTTTGGATCCAGGGTTTTGGCTTTGACTGGAAATTAAGGTGTCTGTTCCTCCCCACGTTGGGTAGTCAAATGAGGGGTCCTAATGTCAGCAAACCCGAAGCCTCCCCTTGCACCCGTGGTAGTGTTTTACGCAGGTCTGAATGACCATGGGAGGGGCAAGGCAATAGAGAATCGGATCCCTTGTGCTTTTTCTCTCACCCCTCCCACTTTTATATAAAGTAGCCTTCCTGCCAGGAATGTGCTGCTGTTCGATGAGTCCAAGTGATAAAGGGTTAGTGATCCTGCTTTGCAAACAGACTTGACTTTGTGCGTTGCTCCCTTGCAACTACTGCTGCAGATAACTTTATTGCAAGAGAAAGTGATGTTCTGCTTGTAGGTTTGCTGATGATGGAGGGGAGGCATTTACCATAGCAGGGAGGGGAACCTGAACGGGAGGTGGCAAGTTAGAGGCAACCACTCAAAAGCTGATGGTACAAGCACCTAACATGATTTAAAAAGCATTTGCAGTGCCCAGGTGTTTATTCCTCTAGCTATGCAGAGATCAGAATAAAAGGCAGGAGCACTGTAGCCAGCACAGCAAGACAGCCTGAAAGTACGGCATCCCTATGCCAGGCATTCCCCTTCTGGGAAGGCGGGAGGAGCTCTTTTAATCTCCTTCCCTTTATCCCTCTTCCAGTTGACCTCTTGGGCTCAGTAAATGACATTTCAGGAGGCTTCAGGAGTGAGCGAACAATGAGGAGCCTCCCAGGGAGTCAGAAATTCTTTCCACCTAAGAGCAAACTTTACAATCTCTGCCAAAGAATCCATAATTATTATTCATTTACCTTGATCTTTTATACCCTCCCCTGCCCAAATCTACATACCATCACAGAGGGGGTTTCAGGCTGGCTTGTGAGGCCCAGCAAACCCGTTCCTTGGCCTGTTTCAGGGCACAGTGCTGGGGGTTGCTTTGCTCTGTGCTGTTTTTATTTACTAATGGTGAGGTGCTGGCAGCGTGCTCTTACCCTGCTGCACACCATGCACAGGAAGACCACGTGGCGAAGGCTTTGGAAGCTGCCTGGGCAATTTGCCTGCTCAGGCCCCATTCATTTGAATAGGGCATCCAAATCTTGTAGCCAGTGCTGAAAAAAATCTCAGTCCTCTTGGGCCTGATACTGTGCCACTGAGCGGGGATGGCGCCCCCCATCCTGGCTGAGTTCTTGCGCTGGCCGTGCATTCCTGGAAGTGCCTGGGGTTTTTTGCCTGAGCAAGGACTGAGTGAATGTGCGCTGTTCCGTATGCCAACGCTGACATGTTTCTGCTGTATTTTGGTTGGCGTGGAGATGGGGGCGGACACAGAGAGAGGCTTTAAATCCATCCGAAAGAAGACAGTGTCACTTCTCTTGGGAGGGTTGGACCACCCCCATCCTCCCTAGCAGGCTGCTCTCAGGGCAGAATTCTGTTTAGGGAAGAGCTTGTTTGCACTGGGCATTTCTTTCACCACTGCAACCCCCCCGTGTAGATGCACTGCACTGGTATCCCCTGTCTCTGCTCCCCTTTTCTCCCACCTCCCCTTGTCTCTGCTCCCCCTCTCTCCCCTCCCTCTCCCTAACATGGTGTCCTTGTTTGCTGTCTCCTCCCCTGGCTGTTCTGAGTGGGGGGGGTGTGGGGCGAGGATTCCTGCTGTGAGCCCCAGCATTTCCACCCTCCTGCTGCCCTGGGAGAGACCCAGACAAGCTGCATGACTCATCCAGTCCCAGCTGCATCCTGGGGAGATGAAAGACCCCGTCCCCAAGCGAGGCAGCCAGGCAGCGAGGGTGGGGGCTGCAGCTTGGCTTCCTTCTCATTTCAGAGCCAGCGGCACTAGGAAACTAGCAGCGTCTCTGCATGGTGCAGATGAGGTGGTTTTCGGTTGGGGTGGGGAGGGAGGGAGGGCGTGTGGCGGGAGAGGGAGGAATGGATCTGTTCTTTGTGGGTCTCCGCGTTTAACAGTAAATCCTGTAGGGCCAGCTCGTCCTGCCATGCCTTGCCACGAGCTTGTACGTTATGTTAGGACTTCATGCTGCTGCAGGGCTGACGCGGCGTTGGTAGTTGGGCCTCAGTTTCCCCATTTGCAGAATAAGGATGTGCTAATCCTCTCCTCGTTGAGGTATTCAGGAGCTTAGTGGTGCCTGTAAGGCCCAGCCAGGCGTTGGTAGGCGAGATTCCTCTGAAGGTTCCTGATGCTCACGGGGAGCATGTGTGCGCCATTCAGAGGATGCAGCGTATGCCCCCACCCCCTACACTGTATGTCTGGCCAGCACGTGCGGGAGCCCTTTGGGCATCTTGCACCCCGGAGCGTCTGGAGGGAGCAGTCCTGGTGCTCGTGAGGATGCAGGGGCTGCCCTTGTACCCGGCGCTTTCATGAGGGCAGGCGTACTCCCTGTAGCTGCGCCAGTGGAGCAGCGGGGTCCTACCTGATTGTACAGCGCGGTGAGATCCTTGGACGAGTGACAGTCCCCATTTGTGGCCAGCTGCCTGGCCTGCGGTGCTCTGAGCCCACTCTTTGGCCAGGGAAGCTGATTTAAATGGCTTAGAACCTTCCCTCTGGATTTTCTATACCCAGCCCAGATGACAGCCACGCAGCACTGCCTGTAGAAAAGGATCCAAGCAAGGCGAGGCTGGAGGGGCAAGTTCTACTTTATACCCCTCTCCCTGGCGTTTTCTGGACAGAAATGGAGCCAGGTGGTTACCTGCAGCCCATGGGACTATGCCCTTGGTCGATCAAGATCATCAAGGGTGAAATATGCCCCTGGGCAGAGAGCCAGCACCAGGCCTGCATGTCACTGAAGTCCCACTTACAACCTGTTCGGTGGATTTAAGTGGCGCATGGGCTTGTGCTGGCCCTGGTGCAGGGGAGAATAGCACCTAGAGCCCTGGAACACAGGAGAGCCTCTGCTCTCCCTGCCACCTGCCCCAGGGAAACGGATTAAGAACAGTAAGGTGTTTGGGGTCCCCAACCCCATCTTCCTGCCTCCTATAACTGTGCCTGTAGAAATGTGGGAGGACATGTGTGTGCTAATGGCCCCCAAGGCTGCTCTGCGGTCGCATTAACCTGTCAAGTGACAGCTCACTCTCTGTGGGTTTAGTCTTTGTCATGCCATATAGATATTACTCATCTTCTTGACTAATTCCCCAAGGAGGCCCCTAAAGAGATTTAGAAAATGAATCCTCTGTCGCTCTGGGGCACAAAGCGTCATGTCTGTTTTCTAAATTCGGCTAATGAGAGCAGATGCGCCTATGGATGGACCTCATCTTGAACTGCAGAAAGAGGCCCTCACAGGGTTAACTTGGCACCCGTTTTCTTTTGTAGCAATTGCTCTGGCATCCTTGTGCGGCAGTTTGCTTAAAGCTTCTATTGTTGTTACTATTTGTATTATTGAGCCCTGGAACAGGACCCCGCTGTGCAAGGTGCTGTACAAACACAGAGCAAAGACAGTCCTTTGTGCAACACTTTGAAAATGTATCCCTGAATGTCTCCGTAAAAGACCAAAGCTGTTAACTGGAATTGGTGATTTAGGAAAGTTTCAGAGGGTCCTGTGGCACCTTTGAGACTAACAGAAGTACTGGGAGCATAAGCTTTCGTGGGTAAGAACCTCACTTCTTGCATCTGAAGAAGTGAGGTTCTTACCCACGAAAGCTTATGCTCCCAGTACTTCTGTTAGTCTCAAAGGTGCCACAGGACCCTCTGTTGCTTTTTACAGATTCAGACTAACACGGCTACCCCTCTGATACTTAGGAAAGTTTGTGATTTTAATAACATGCACTTATAAAACTCCTTTCTATCACTGGTTGAAATGCAACAGGTAAGGACAGGAAGTGGAGAAGAACTCTCTATTCTGTTGAAACTACAGTGGAATGTGTTTAGCAAAACTGGTTTTCATCTGGGACATTGTTCTTATTAAAAACTCTAATCTTAAGTAGGGTTACCAGATAGCAACCATGAAAAAAAAACGGGACAGGGGGTTGGGGGGTAATAGGCGCCTATATAAGAAAAAGTCCCAAAAAACAGGACTGTCCCTTTAAAAACGGGACATCTGGTCATCCTAATCTTAAAAAAAACACGAAGTGTTCTATAATGACAAGAAGTAAGCAGGACCTTGGTTCTGCATCTTCTTATCCAAAAATCCAGCCACCTCCCACAGCAAAAGTATACTCTAGCATATTGATCCAAAAAAGAAGAGTGCTACCTACTGAGTCACTAACTCCAGTTCCTTCCGCAGGCTAATTTTTTCCTTGAAAGTCTCCCATCCAAGTACTTTCCAGGTTCAGCTCTACTTAGCTTATGAAATGGGAGTGCAGCCTGAGGTGGTATGATTGGAGGATAGAAAGGAAAAGCATTTGCACTGAAAGTTGAGTGGTTGTTATTTCTTAACTAACAATAAGTTTTAGAAAAATCGGATTCAGTCAAAATAAACAGGTAGCAGCAAATCACTGAATTTAGAGGTTTCTTGGAGCAGATGTCTTTTTATTTTGAAAAAAAATTGTGAGACTCCAATAAATAGTTATGAGCGAGTTAAGTCAACATGGTTTTATGTACATCAGACAGCTAACCAGCATGGTGGCTCTGAGTGAAAGAAACTCTTAGCTTTGGTTCAAAATAAGCATAGGCCATGTGGGTAGGTTGGTTTTTCATGTGACTGTCTTGGAAATCTCTCTGTGGTAGAAGTGTTGCCGGAAGCCATGCAACACCACCCCCAATTCTGCATCACTTAGTTGGTAGGGGTGGGTGAACACCTTGTGTGTTTCCCACCACAAAGTGGTTAATGCCAAAAAGGGGAGACACTAATCTGTAGGCAGAACCCTTCACCTTTAAAACACACACACACACACAATGTTTTTTTTTCCGTTTAATTTATTTTTTTCCTCTTGTGGTTCCCACCAGAGTTGTATATTTTCCCCTTCTCAGATATCATTCCCTGTGGTGCTCTCCCTCACCCCCTGCCAGCGTCTTCTTTTTATCCGTTTGATGAATTATTCACCTCTCTTGTTTTTTTCATTCTCCTGGTGTTTTTTTTCTTCTTTTTTGTCTTCAAAACAGACAAGCCCCAGTGCTCCCTAAACATGTTCCCCATCTCACTGAGGAGGTCTGTTTATTAGTAAGTGGAAAACAGTGGTGGTTGGTAGTCAGTTATTTCCTGCCTGGATGTTGTGTTTGTATACCGTACATCATATACGATGCAACATCTGCATATCCTTTCTCATGTGATAAGTATGTAAATAGCATGTTTCCATGTTGTGATTATTATATCATATTTTTGTTGTGCTAGCACCTAGAGTAAAAGACAGTCCCTGCCCCCAAATGCTTGCTGTCTAAAAGAGAAGACATAGCAAAAGCATGCGACAAACAGGCTGAGGCAGTAATCAAAATAACGGGTTGTATGTGATTCCAATCTCAGCAACGATGGCCAAAGGCTTCTTCTGTAATTTGCATGTGATGCATAGGAAGGTTTTTTCTAGACAGGCGAAATGGTTGCATCATAGGACTGGGAGTCAGGACTCCTGGGTTCCATTCTTGGCTATGCCACTGATTTACTATGTGGTCTTGAGAAGGTCACTTAACCGTTCTGCCTATAAAATTGATTGTAAAAATACCTTTCTGGGGTATCGTGAGAACTACTTACCGTTCGTAACGTGCTCTGAGAACGTTGAGTGAAGGGCTGTAGGGAAGTACAAAGTATTAGGCTTGTTATTATGTATCTGAGCTTCGCAGTTTTTTATCATGTTTATAAAATCAAAAGGGAGGGTTTTTTTTATTTTATAGGCTGCCTTAAAGTGTGCCTTGCAAAGCCATTCATCTCCTTCATGCCATTGTGGTTTTCAGCGCCGTTCTGGCATCTATAGTCTCCTCTGGTTTTAGTTTGTTTATTTTTTTTAAATTCCAGGCGGCCTAGTGACAGTTCGCTGTCCTGTAATTCAGAAGATGTGGGTTAGATTGCCACTTGGGTCTCTTCTAGACTGGCAGGATTGAGTATGCAGGAAAGGCCCCTGAATGAGGACTTGGCATTGAGAGCTTTCTCATCACTCAACAGTGATAATGCTGGCCAAAGTAGGGGCTGTGGGGCCTTTAAAATGAGTTCTAACTACTGTACTTCTAGACTGGTGACCGTCATGTCGTTATTCTCGTAGAGCCTATAAAGGCTGAGCCAAGATCTGGGCTCCACGGTGCTAGGCAACTGCACAGACACCTAGAAAGAAACAGTCTCTGCCCCTGAAGAGCTTACAGTCTAAATGGCCAAGACAGACAAAGGGCGGGAGAGGAAATGGAAACCCAGAGAAGGGAAGTGACCTAGCCAAGGTGTCCCAGCAGTTCAGTCACAGAGCGGGGAACAGAACGCAGAATGTTTGGGTCACATTTAAAAAAAGTAACCGTTACAATTTTAATAGTTTAAACGGTTAAACGTTTAACCGCTAACGAGTTTACAATGTAGGCGCGGGAGCGAGGGGTATGCTGGTGCTGCAGCACCCCCACGTTTTACACTGGGTCCTGGCTGCCAGCCCTGTGCCTCGGGTCCCGGCTGCCCTGCACATTAGGCATTTAAACGTTAAGCATCAGCCTTACCGGTAATGTATTCAGTTACAGGTTAACCAGTTAACATTTTACATCCCTAGTCTGCTTCCCTGCCCACTGCACAGTGCTGTCTCTCAGGGGATTCAAAGCAAGTTGGAAGATAGAGATGTCTTTAGCAGGTTCCAAGAGTGTGGTGAACTCAGTAGAAAATAAGGGCGGAGAGCACTTTAT
The DNA here is from genome assembly GCF_011386835.1 of Chrysemys picta bellii. NCBI lineage: Eukaryota > Metazoa > Chordata > Testudines > Emydidae > Chrysemys > Chrysemys picta. The sequence goes on along the minus strand of NC_088811.1, from coordinate 9,614,654 downwards.
GTCTCATGCATGATGGTTGCCCGCTATTTTTTTTATTAGGAGGAAGGCCGCATAACATATTTTTCAACTGCAGCGTATTAAAACTACAGTGGGCTCATGTAGCTGTTTAAATTCAGATATTTTTATTTGATTTGAAATCATATTTAATGTCCCAGATCCCACCCTGCGAAGCTGGGGTGGGTAACTGCATGTAATCATTGTCATTACAGGGAGAGGTCTTTATTCCAGATAATTGACTTCCTCTGCTGTGTGTCGTTCCCGCCCCCCAATACTAAATTCAAATCTTCTTACCTTTGTACATGCCTCTTTACAGTGCCAGAGTTGAGAGGCCTTTATCCCCATAAACTCAGTCAGTATTAAATTAAACATACCCCTTTCCCCACCCTGCAGGCTGTTAACTTCCCACCCCACCCATATAATAATCCATTGTAGTCTAAATAGAATAATTTACACATGGATCCCAATTCAGTCCAATTCATTTCCACCCCTGCGGGAGTGACCTTCAAAACTTGCTTGAGGCTCTGTCTCAAAAGTCATTTTCTCATTAGTGAAAATGAAATGTATTGTGGGGCTGTCGCTCTGCCTGTGTATCTCTGGAGGGGTGTGCACAGAACATTACTTATGGGTACCTTTACATGAACCAGACCAGGCCTTGTTAATCCTGGTCAATTTTATAAAAACCCTTCCCCCCTCCGTGAGCGAGTCCACCACCCAGATGTTTGAACGAAAGCGGCTGCCGCTTCAAATGCTTTGGATGCCTAGACATGTGGGTGAAGCCAGATTGGATCAGCAGTTCCCTGACTGTACGGCGTCTCCTGCCGTCTCTGCTTAGGGAAATTACTGTTTGCTTCTCCTGTCCCGCTGATTATTTTATCCTTTACTCATTACATATCTTGGGCCAAATTCACCAATGGTGTAGCCCCACTGCAATCCAGCTGAATTACCCAGGGGGTGGGAGGGGAGGAGAGGCAGATATTTGGCCCAGGGTGGTGCTGTTGTGTCACTGACAGATCAGCTTCAGACCACCACATATGGAGTCAGTTACTTGTGGGGGTGGGTTTGTGCGTGTGTGTGATGCTTTCAGAGTTCTGGGAATCTTGTCTGCTAGGCAGAGAGGCTGTGATCGGAAGAGGTGGGGTGGAGTGATCTGCACACACCATATCTGCCCATGCGTGTGCAGGAAGGAGAACAAAATGGCCCACAAAGCATGACGTGATCTGGGAGCCAAATGCTCCTGTGTTTTAATGCTGGTTCCATGTGTGCCCTTGGGCACATCACTTAATACTCATCCTCCCCCTTGCCTCTGTGCTCCAGGTGTAAAGCAGTGGTGATGCTTACCTCGCTGGGCTGAGGGTGAGCTTGGCACTAGTACATGAGCTGGAGAGAGGGGTGAAGGATGCCCTCCAACCCTGGTGATAGCCGTGATCTCTTGTGCACCCTGATCCATGGGAATTGCTTGAGGTTAGCACCAGTGCTGGCACAAATCTCACTGTAGGGACCCTGCTGTACCCCACACTACCTGACCTAAGCTTATGCTCCAATACGTCTGTTAGTCTATAAGGTGCCACATAGGGCACACTGTAGTCTTTCGAGGCATGTGGCAGGGGCTTTTCTCACCCATGTTGCCCCAGCAGACCATGAGATGTGGGGTCTGTGTGTATCTCTCTGAAGCATAATTGCTTCAAGAGCACGTTCTGCATAGCCAGTTTCCAGGGGGTGGTGTCTACATGATGCTCTGAAGGGCAAAAGCACTAAATATTATTATTTGTATTATGGTAGTGCCAAGATCTGGGCCCCATTGTGCCAGGCGCTGTTCATACACATGGAAAGAGAAAGTCCTTGCCCCCAAGGACTTTACAAGACAGACAAAAGGTGGGAGAAAGGAACTGGTGTTATCCCCATTTTACAGATGGGGAACTGAAGCACGGAGACTAAGGAACTTGTCCAGAGCTGGGGACTGAACCCAGATCTCCTATGTCTCTGTCTGAACCACAGCCCATCAGAAGGGGAAAGTGGTGCAGGGATGTCCCCATCATGGAAGTTTTCAGAGCAGGGAATATGCAGTACATAATAAAGTGGCTTTGTTCACTTGAGAGACTCTTTTAAGACAGCAGTTTATTTCCCTGGTAAACGTGCTATTGAATTGCCCTGTCTGTTACTGATATTTACTTTTAGCTGTCATCTGAGACATATCACGGGCATCTCTGTAATACCGTTGAGGGGAGGGGAGGAAGCCAAACCTTCCTGTTCTGCTTCCAGTCCCCAACTTCAGTCACCCAGGGGTCGTAATAACTGCAGATTATATGCTTGGGTCTCCAAAACTACAGGAAATCGCTCTTTGTTACATGGAAAATAAAGCAGTCTATGGGGAAAATAACCATAAATGTTCATTATTTGTACAGGAAAATCAATTTGTAGGCCAATTGACCAAATAAAGTAATGCAATTTGCTGGAAAATCCCCCAGGTGTGGCAGGCAAATCATCAAGTGGAAATGGTAGCTTTGGTTCTCCTAGGTAGTCTTTGGTGGGTTGGGGGCCAAGAGGTGGGGGGAGTGGAAGAAAGCTGAGGAAGTGGAGCATGAGAAAAAACGCCTTTTACACAAGGGCTGTGCAAGCCATCCGGAGGGAGCTTGCTGGTGGTTGGGGTACTGAGGGGAAACATCATCCCTTTCTTCTCAGGAGGGGCACAGGGGTCTGATTGGAAAGCAGTGTGGTCTAGTGTTTGGAGCAGAGGAGACTAGGATTCTATTTTTTGATTCTGCCACTGACTTTCAGGCCGTGGCTACACTCGAAACTTCAAAGTGCTGCCGCGGGAGCGCTCCCGCAGCAGCGCTTTGAAGTGCAAGTGTGGTCGCGCGCCAGCGCTGCAGGTACTCCACCTCCACGAGGGGATTAGTTTACAGCGGCTCCCAGTGCTGGGGCACTGTTTACACTGGTGCTTTACAGCACTGGAACTTACTGCGCTCAGAGGGGTGTTTTTTCACACCCCTGAGCAAGAAAGTTGCTGCGCTGTAAAGCGCCAGTGTAGCCATAGCCTCAGTAGGACTTAGGCGAGCTTCTTAATTGACACCATGCCTCAGTCTGCCTGCCTGTGAAATGGGGATAATATTGAAGCTACTTTATGGGCGTGTTGCACTTCTTAATTAGGTGGTAGATTCTCCACCACTTGCAGTCTTTAGATCAGGACTGGATGTCTTTGTAAAAACCCTGGTCTAATTCAATCACAAGTCATTGGACTTGACAGTAATTGCTAGGTGACATTCTCTGGCCTGTGTTATTTATGCAGAATGTCAGATGGTTCTCAGGTCCTTGAAATGTGCTGTAGAAATAGCAAGTATTCTTCAGACTGTTGCATCTTAGAACTTTGCTTGCTCTGGGCTTTTTTACTGGAGTTGCTTAGTTTTGGTTGGTGCAACTGCTGCTCTTTGTTGGTGTTTGCCTGCACATCTGAGTCTCGTGTCTTACTCCAAGTTGAAGGGACTTTGATACTCCTTTACGAAATTCCTTGTTGAGTGCTGAGCTCGTCACGGCCCTCTTGATCGCTCACTCTTGCGTCTCTGCAGGGGTTTGGAAACCATATGCTGGGGACGTCATATAACTTGTTCCATTGTGACGGTTCTTGGGTCACCCAGGAAAATGGGTCACCTTGTTAACCCTGTCTCCAGCACGAAGGAGTCTTGCTTGTGGTAACTGGATCTTAGCTCCCTAACACCACCTGCCTTTCAGCCACTCTCCTCCAGGATATACCAACTCTGTCTGTGCCTTGCAGGTTAGCAAAAGGTGCACCGTGGGCCCTGAGTCCCTTTGAATCATTCCCCTGTGATATCTAGTCCCTGACACTTGCAACTCACAGAAATCCTAGACCCTCTGCCCTCAAAGGGGCAGTGTACCCCAATTTACCAGTTTCATCTTAAAGCATGGCTTGCGAGCCCTTATAACAAAAGAAGAGTGTGTTTATTTAAGAAAGAATGGAGGGTTCACGAGAAATAAGAGAGTGGAGGAAACAAATGGTTACAATACAAAACAAAACCCTAAAATGCAAACTTGTGGTCTAAGCTTATTAATAGTTACATTTCCTATCTAATAAAGTAGGTTGTCCTGCCCCCCAATGTTCAGTCTGTTGCAGAGCTGGCTGGTTGCACAGGAACCAGGATTCAATTTTTCATGGGGACTCCCCTGCTCTCTAAGACATCTCCACAGTGAAAAGATCCAAAATGTTTTTCCCCATCCTCTGTTATATTGAAACAGTCTTTTGTACTTATTCATAGGCAGGGTGATTCTCTGCTTGTTAGTAATGGTCCTTTTTTTATCTCCAGGTGGAATTGATTGTTTGCAGTTGTCTCTGATGGTTTTCCATTGAAAGTCTTGGGATGGAGCAAGGTTAGACTAGTGAGCCTTGAATTACAGCACCAGCTAAACAGGGTGGGGGACAGTAGCCTCCTGCCTGAATGGTTCATCACTGAGATAAATTATCTCCTGGGCACTAATTTTTATTCCAGGTTCACTAAGCATACTTTCCACAGAAATATATTATTAAATATTACCCGTACACTCATCTTGCAATGAATATGGATCTTGACAAGTTACGAGCTTTCTGTAGATACTTTACATGCTACTGTTTATGGATAAATACCCTGCAGTATGTGTTTGGTGTAGTGAGTGTGTCAGGTCTGAGTGAAAGTTTTTTCCAAAGAACAGAGGACTCTTTGCCAAGGGCCTCTGTGTCACGCGCATGCTCTCCATTTCAGGGCTACTTGCTTTGTCAGGAGCTTTGGGAGAAAAGCTCCCATTATTTAACTCCTCACCCCAATGAGTTAGAAAAACAAGGGGTGGCTAGTATCTAGTGGGGACACGTTTTTTGTTGGCCAGCTAGGAGGCAATGGGACTGTTCTGTTGTGGTGTTTTGTACGCTGTAGGACAAGCAGGCTCGGATACAAGGAACTCACTGTTTCAGAAGCTGCCATGGGATTGGCGACTGGCTGTCGTCTTGGTTGTAACTTGAGTAGTGACTCATGAGCTGAAGGAAGTGGCCATTGTTAACTGTCGGGATTGGGTTTGTGAAGAGCCCTTTGAAGGGGTGTGTATGGAGGTTCTTAGGTAGAGGCCTGTGACAGGCTCTGTCAGGCCTTCTCTGCCCCTTGCTGGAGGCATTAGCACCTCGACACTAGGGTTGCCACCTGTCTGGGTTTTGGCTTCTGTGTCCAGGTGCCATTCAAGGTTGCCAGGTGCCCGGTTTTCAACTGGAAATTCCGGTCAAAAAGGGGACCTGGCAGTGTCTGGTCAGTTGTACCGACCGGACACCAAAAGTCTGGTTACCACGGGGCGGCGCTGAGTCATTTACCCGCGCCAGCCCCTCTCAGCTGGGTCCGCCTTCTAACCGCAGGCAGGCTCCTTGTCCAGCTTCTGCAGCTCCTGTTCCAGCCCCGGAGCAGAGAGAGCCCATTGGGGGGGGGAGGGAGAGGGAGGTGGAGATGATCCAGCAAGCGACGAGGGGATGGGGGAGAGGAGCAAGTGATGGGGCGGGCCTTGGGAGAAGAGCAGGGAGGGGGTGGGGCCTCAAGGGAAGAGGCGGAGTGAGGGCGTGGCATCAGGGGAAGAGGCGGAGCGGGGGTGGGGCCTTGGAGGCAGGGATGGGGCCTCATTACCAGCAATTAGAAAGGTGGCAACCTTACCTGACCCGCTTGGCTCAAGGAAAATCCACTCAGAGCGGGCTACCAACTGGACAGGCCTTCAGAGGCCTGGAAGAAATACTGACCAATCAGGAGCCAGAAGACCAGTAAAGAAGGCTTTCCTGCTCCTTCTCCTTCTCACTGGCAAAGCTTGGGGAGACTGGAACAGAGGAGTCACTCCTCAGTGCTAGCCCGGAACCCCAGGGCCAGGTCAGGGCTTTGCCTTCAAGCGCTACAACGAAGTGCTTGCATCTAGGGTGACCAGACAGCAAATGTGAAAAATCGGGACGGGATGGGGGGTAATAGGAGCCTATATAAGAAAAAGACCCCAGAATTGGGACTGTCCCTATAAAATTAGGACATCTGGTCACCCTACTTGCGTCTGAGGTTTTGTTCAAGCTTATGGTGTGGTCCACCCTGCTCAAAGCAGGTGGCGAAACTTATGGACTAAGGCCGGGAATGCCTGCAGTACCCTTCTTGGTCCCACAGGGCGGCGTTGCAGAGCAGCCCTACCTGCCCCAAGCTAAGAGCACTTTATTGGGTATAAAATAAAAACGAGGATGAGGCGGGTCACACAATATAGAGTTAATCTTCACTGGAGAGAAGAGGCAGATCCAACGAGGGAAAGGTAAGTAGGTGTCTTCCCTCTGCTTCTTTCTGCAGTAGTTTTGTGACTGACCCAAGATTTTGCTGATTCTCCTCAAATCAGCACCTGGCTGTTCTGTCCTCTTCTCTTATTGCCGCTCCGACCTCCCTTGCAACACCCCTTGTGCGTCCTGGCTGGGCCCCAAGCCACCAAAGCCCTGTCCTGCTGCACCCCTGCTGTCTGGTACGGAGTCGCTTGAGCTCTGCGATGTGGGCTGCCATGTACTTCCCACTAGGATGAGACCACCATGCTCTTGTCACTGCCGAGGCTGGTTTTGAGCCAGGACAGGCTTTCTGGGGTCCCTAGACCCAGTCAGCGTTGTCATGAATAGCAGAATCAAGGAGGAGGAGCTTGACTGCTGTGCAAAGACTTGGCGGAAACTATGGGTATGTCTACTCTATGCCAGCCGCGGGTTTTTTATTGCAATGTAGACATACCGTAGGAGAACAGTCAAAATTACTTCATGATCAGCTGAATCATCTGGCTCCATGTCTAGTTGGCAGCCGGTTTCAAGCGGCGTGCCCCAAGGGTCGGTCCTGGGGCCGGTTTTGTTTAATATCTTTATTAATGATCTGGAGGATGGTGTGGACTGCACTCTCAGCAAGTTTGCAGATGACACTAAACTGGGAGGCGTGGTAGATACACTAGAGGGTAGGGATCGGATACAGAGGGACCTAGACAAATTAGAGGATTGGGCCAAAAAAAACCTGATGAGGTTCAACAAGGACAAGAGTCCTGCACTTAGGATGTAAGAATCCCATGCAGTGCTACAGACTAGGGACCGATTCTCTGCTTGTTAGTAGTTCTGCAGAAAAGGACCTAGGGGTCATAGTGATGAGAAGCTGGATATGAGTCAACAGTGTGCTCTTGTTGCCAAGAAGGCTAACGGCATTTTGGGCTGTATAAGTAGGGGCATTGCCAGCAGATCGAGGAACGTGATCGTTCCCCTTTATTCGACATTGGTGAGGCCTCATCTGGAATACTGTGTCCAGTTTTGGGCCCCACACTACAAGAAGGATGTGGAAAAATTGGAAAGAGTCCAGCGGAGGGCAACAAAAATGATTAGGGGTCTGGAGCACATGACTTATGAGGAGAGGCTGAGGGAACTGGGATTGTTTAGTCTTCAGAAGAGAAGAATGAGGGGGGATTTGATAGCAGCCTTCAACTACCTGAAGGGGGGTTCCAAAGAGGATGAAGCTCGGCTGTTCTCAGTGGTGGCAGATGACAGAACAAGGAGCAATGGTCTCAAGTTGCAGTGGGGGAGGTCCAGGTTGGATATTAGGAAACACTATTTTACTAGGAGGGTGCTAAAGCACTGGAATGGGTTACCTAGGGAGGTGGTGGAGTCTCCTTCCTTGGAGGTTTTTAAGGCCCGGCTTGAACAAAGCCCTGGCTGGGATGATTTAGTTGGGAATTGGTCCTGCTTTGAGCAGGGGGTTGGACTAGATGACCTCTTGAGGTCTCTTCCAACCCTGATATTCTATGATTCTATGAATCAGACATTTACCTCTGCACTAAGGAGTGTGTGTGTGTGTGTGTGTGTGTGTGTGTGTGTGTTTTCATTGATTTGTTTATTTTTTTCTTTAGGAAACACATTGCCATATTTGAAGCGAATGTATTATCCGTGGCTAGAGCAGGGCACCGGGAATCCTACTTCTAGCTCTGTTGCTGAATCCCTCTGTGACCTTGTGCCAGTCACCTAACCTCTCTGTGTCTCAGCTGCCTTACCTGTAAAATGGGGATAAATCTACTCACCTTCTCCCCACAGGGGTTGGAAGCCTTTAAATACCAAATGCTTATCAAGGGTTTTGGAGTCCTCAAGCTGCATAAAGGCAGCATATTATTAGAGTGGGCCACACTGCTTCTTATTTGCTCAGCTTTTGTTTGCTTTCTGCTCTCTGTGGCTTGGAGGGAGCTGGAGGGACTGTATGGCTTTTCTCGTTCGCGAGCTGCAGGTTTCAGAGTATTTTATTTTTAAGGAAGAGTCCCTTTCACCGCCTTCACCAAATGTCTCAGGAAATATAGTTTGCAGTTACAAACTGCACCAATTGTTCTCACATATGCGTATTGGCTGTTTGTTTGTTTTTAAAGTAGTTGTAAAGTGCTATGTCTAATTAAACAAAAGCCATCTTGGAAACTTGAAAGTGATCCACTAACACCTTTGGACTTCTCTTGTTTGCATTGGAATTTCAAAGTTTCTTTGATCGGCCTTGGAGGACAGGATGGTTCTAAAGAAATCTTGCGGGCAGACCTGGGTACTGCCCACCCTGTAAGTGGCAGCTTATCCTTTGACGTTCTTGAGCTGCCCTCCGGTGCTGGCATTGAGCTTCCACCATTTCTGTGTACAAAGCTCATTAGGGCCTGGAAATCCCAAATGGCCTTGGAGAGGGGGTGTTAATGGAAGACTTGTAGCTTGAGTGCCACGTTCTCAAACGGGACATCCACCAGCCAGGGAGGATGCTGCTGGGTGGTCCTGTCAGGGAGGCAGCTGTGGTTGATTTTTGGCACCAGCCTCCCCTGGGAAATACCCGCATGCGTTGCAAAACTTCTCTGGTTACTCTGTCTCCGTTGTGTGAAGCAGCTGTTGTTTCTCTGCCCTGATCAGCATGTCAGTTTGGCTGCTCCACTTTTGAGGGGAACTTCTGGGAAATCATGGTTGTCTTAAAAGACAAAAAAAAGTCCCCTGTTAGTTTCTGTCTCTTTCTCCCTGCTACACTGGTGGGATAACCTGTTGAAACTGACAGTAGAATTGGCTTAGTTCAGTCGATAACATGGTGCTTTTTGTAGAGGATTCAGCAGGGGATAGGAAGTTAAGAAACCTGGGATTCTGTCCAGGACTCTTCCACGGATGAAGTTATTTGGCTTTGGGCAAGTCACTAAAGCCCCTATTTTCCAATTGGCCATGGGTTTTGGGCACCCCGGTGTTTTGGCAGCCCAGCCTCCGACTTTTCGGCCTGGCTTTTCAAAGGTGCTGAGCCTCCTACAAATCCCAGTGACTTGAACTGTGGGTGCTTAGCACACCTGAAAATCAGTTTCAAACAGTCTCGAACTGGGCACCCAAAAAAATGGAGGGACTCACACTTAGTAGCCAGTTTTGAAAATCTGCGCCTCAACTGCTCCATGACTCAGTTCACCCCTCTAGAATGAAGATAATTATTGACCTTTGTAAAGCACAGCAAGGTCTTTGGTTCAGGGCTATTGCTTCGCTTTCTATTAAAAGAACAATGTCTATATATTTTTCCCCTTTAAGAAAAGTTTCACTTTGCTTTTTCACCTCTATAAACATTGCCCTGTGTCACAGCAAAGGCTGCCAACAAGGAAAAGCCACCTTTAGGGGCAGGGCAGGAGGTGAAAATTGCACCCTGTCTCCTGCCAAAGCCAGTCCTGCCTGTTGAAAAGTCTGACAAGCAGAGGCTGGGCCCAGCGTGTCTTCTGAGGAGCAGCCCATAAGCTGAGGGCATGAGTCTGAGGAACATCCAAGAAATACTTCCAGCAAGTCTCTCCACAACAAAATAAAAGTATAAACCCAGGGGTGGCGCTCTCCTCTCCCCCACTGAATTTTGGGGGGAAAGTCTGTGTTTGCTTAGTCCTGACAGGACAAACGCTGGAATGAAATGCTAACCTCCGAGAGAACATGGGGGGGTTCATTGGTCACTTCTCCTTCTCTTATCCAAGAAGTCCTGTAGTGTGTATTCTAAAGGGGAAGGGGAAATGTACAAGACAGGGTCCTTTAGCTCCTTGTCTCTTCAATGGGGGAGGGGGAGTGAGGGAAGGGATTCAAATACAAAGAAAAATAACATAAGCTTTGCTTATCCTTAGAAGAAGGTAGCATCTGTGGCCAAATCCTCAGCTGGCGTAAGTTGACGTAGCTCCATGAGTGCTGATTTACATCGACTGGAAGTTCTGGCCTTACCTCTTTGCTTCCTCCTTTTAACCTCAGCATTGTACTGAAGGCACGCACAGATTATTTAGTGTGGGACCGCCACAGGAAGTAATATCCAGCCTGCTCCTCGAGCTTCTTCCAAAGAGCCTTTGAAAACGAGTAGCTCCAAAAGACAAACACTTTCCCCCACTTCTGAGCTCCCCCCGCAAAGGTTAGGAGTTCCAAGTGGCTATTTCCAGAACAGAAGAGCTCCAGCTTTAGTTACAAATTATCCTTCAAGCTTTATAATGTGCTGGAAGGTAATAAATGGGAAGTGTTTCCTTCTATTCACAAATCTGATTCCTCTGTTTCTTTACAGCTTCAACAAATAATATTGCTGATGTCGATAGACACAGTGACCACCTCCAGATTCCGAGCAGCTTTCGTTTTGTTTTTAAAACGATTTACTTGTACTATAGGAGAACCCAAGGGCTCCCTTAAGCCAGACACACGGTAAGAGATGGTCCCTGCCCCAAAGAGCTTACAGTCTAAATAGTAACTAAGACAAAGGACGGGAGGAAAAAAAGATAATGTCACTAACCTCATTTTAAGATGAGGAAACGGAGGTACAAAGAGGTCCAGTCACTTGTCCAAGGCCACACAGGAAGTCTGTGGTTGATCCAGGAATCATTTTCTTGTTTGATCCCCAGACCCCTTCCAAAAAAGAAGTTGAACATGCCGCCAGAAGTGGATCTGAAGTGTCTCTAATGGAGTTGAGAGCCACTGTGCCACAGCCTTGAGCAGGGTAAAGTTCGCATCACCTCCAAAGATTGAAACCCAAGATTCTAAGCAAGTAAAGAATTTACAAGTCTGCCTTGTCATTCGTTTATGAGGCCTCATATAGTACAAGACGGTTATGTTCCAGGTCCCCACTTTTTATAGCCAGCTCCCTCACCTCCACAGCCAGAAGGAATTTGTGGCTCATAGCCTTAGATGCTGAGTTTATATCCAAAGGGTAATTTAGTCCAAGGCCCTGTTTGATGGAATAAAATTGTTTAGGGGCTCCCTTGGCAATACTATGATGGAAACTTTTTAGATTTCAAGAGATTGAAACTTCCTCCTGGGTGTAGGACATGAAGGAGCCAGCACAGGCAGCAAGGTAAGGCACACAAGTTTCAGTCAAAGTCAGAGTGTTGATCATTTTGTCTTTTTCTCTGACTGGGTGTCTGGAAATATTTCCTACGACACGTTAGCTCAGAAGCAGAGCAAGTAGCTCCGGGTAATTCCTCAAACTCCAGCAAAGAGTAAGATGTTCATAGTGGGAAGGCTTATTGTAACTCTTGAGTTGGGTGTACAAGAGAGACGGAAGAGCCTTACAAGTCCTACACAAAGGCTATAAGAATTCAGAGATTCTCCTCCAGTGTGCTTCAATGCCTCTCCTATAGAGCCAGAAGTGCTTAGTGAAGTTTGGAGCATTGTTAAACATATACTCCAAGTTGAGAGCAATTGCGCCATTCCTCAGAGGAGAACAAGATACTTGTAGACCCCAAAGAAACACATGAATACTGACCAGTGAGAGATCTTCCTGCCTTGAAACGTTCCTTTAAAGAAAGGAAGGTTCCTATATCAAAAATCTCCCCATCTCATAACGGGATGGCAATAGAAGATGGCCTCTCCTCTATGCTATCAAAAGAGGAGTAATTGCAATTCATCATACACTTACCTGCATCATCAGATTTGCTGCAGCAAACCATCATTACCTGTGCCAGTTGAGTGATTGTTGGTACCCCAGGCTTTTTCCCATTTGACAGGAAAGCGTGCGGATGTTTCATTTTTTAGATGCCTTACTTGTAAAAGCAGAATCATTTCACAGGACATCACTTCCAGAACAGTACAGATGTACAGCCGCTGGGTCCATTATACAGTTCAAGGAGAGCTCTTCTAAATGTGTCTCAACAGCATTTTACCCTCTTGGGAGGAAGATTTCACGCGTCCAGTAATCTGGGAATTCTTCCCCCACACCACCATCTCAAGATGAAAGACTTGTAATGTGGGTCCTAAGAGATCCTGCTTCTAATGGGATCTTGTAGGGGTGATGGTGTAATGGTCAGTTCTTCAGCTCAGATTATTTTAATCTCCTCCCTTAGGGCTTGTACACACCACGCTTACTTTGGTATAACTCAAGTCACTCAGGGATGTGAAAAAGCCACCCCTTTGAGCGATGTAAATTAGACCAATCTAAGTGCTGTTGTGGACACTGCTATGTTAGCAGGAGAAGCTCTCCCACTGACATAGCTACCGCCGCTCGGGGAAGTGGAGTAATTCTGTCGACGGGATAGAGCGTCCGCACTAGCCGTGTGACAGTGTCACAGCTACATGGGGTATAGCTGCACCGCTGTAGCTATTCTAGTGTAGACTAGCTCTTAGATCACTGAGGACTATTTTCGTGCAATCTTTGAAAGTCCTTTACATTGTTCTATGGCAGCTGATTAAACTGACTTATTGTCAGACCAACCTTTAACTGATCCAGGCTTGTTTGAGAATAGCAATAGATACCAGTCTTCTGGGACAGGATGCAAGAATGGGCATGCTCATTGTGACAAGGCAGATGGTCAACAAGAGAGTCACATTGCAACTGAAGCCAGCCAGCAATGACTTCAAAACATTTTTCTACACTAGGTACATCAAGACTATAGCAGGTATCCTATTAGAGGCCAATGACAGGACCGCAGTGGCCTATATAAATGGACAAGAGGGTACAGAAACCTCCAGCCTACATCAAGAAATGATTCAGATGTGCTACTGTAGCTGGGGAAGAGGAAGATGACAATAAAAACAACTTATATCCAAACAAAACTACATCGTTCAGTAGATTGGTCCACAGACAGGCCTTCCCCCCAGGAGAATGGGAACTCTACCAACAGATGTTCTGCCAAAGAGCGAATATGTGGAATTTCCCTGTGATACACTTCACTAGCATCCAGGAGCGGCAGGAAAGTACAAGACCGTTCCAGACATCAGGAGGAGGAAGTGCACAAGATAGATGACTTTTTGCTCTCGGGCTGTGAGCGGCCAGTAATGGTGTAGGCATTTCCCACTCTTCCTTTTCTGCCACGAGAAGGCAGAATAACAACAGAGGGGAAGAGAAGGTTAGATAGGTCACTTCATACTGAACCTGTAGTTCCCAGTTTTCATGGTCAAGGTCGATGCCATTCAGTGAACCATGAAAAATTCTGCTGTACTTGGGAAGAGTTTACTGTATAGGTACTCCATCTGTCTCCCCACGGCAACCCAATAGATAAGGCACTGGTTCCTAAACCGGGGATTGTGGATCCATGTCCCATCCGGGGGAGATGGTATTTCTCTTTCAAGGATTGTGGTGGATGCTCCATCACTGGCAGTATTAAAATCAAGGTTAGATGTTTTTCTAAAAGATCTGCTGTAGTCCAAGCAGGAATTAATTCAGGGAATTTCTCTGGCCTGTGCTGTGCAGGAGGGCAGACTAGCTGATCAAAACGGTCCCTTCTAGGTTTGGAATCTATGCATCTGGAAAGAATGAAACTAACTGCCAGCTGATGCGAGCGCAAACCCTGCAGTCCCAGGACCTTTGGAGCATTTGCTGGAACAGTTAAGAGCTTTGTCTGAGAAGGGATCTTTTCTCAGTGTCTCTCAGATAAGGTTATTCTTAGTCCAGCTCTAAAAGTCTAGAGAAGATAGCTTCTTTCCCTTTCCTGGACCAACAAGTATTGCTCTTCTGTTGTGCCCTAAGCCTCAGCAACTTAAGGAAATTCAGCTGTGTTCTCCCGACGTGCACTAGGGCAACAGGGTATTTCTGTTCTGGAACTCAATCGGGTTCTTTGTTTTGCTTCATTTTGGCGCATGGGAGTGATGGGGGGTCTTGAAAGGGTCATGAGGTGTAAGCCATCCTCAAGATGAGTTAAATCTGCCATGCAACAAGCTTTACCTGCAGCCAATAAGACTCCTCCTCCTGTGATAGTGGTGAAAGTTTGGCATAAGTCACCTGGACGATTCTTACGCTGCGTCAGTTATTGAGGGGGGAGAATAACCCTGAAAATCACACATTGTTTCTGGATTTCAGTCCCAGTGAGAAAATAAATTGTCGGGTATGTAGAAATGCCCCCTTTTTCTAGCCGTCACTTCATTCTTTTTTTAAAAATGTTTTTTTAAAGGGACAGTTTCAAAAGTAGATTGATCCCAAAGTTTGACCCACCTAAAACTTCAGACCAAGCAGCCCAGCACTTATGAGGGAGTCTGTATTAACAAACCAACCTGCACCCATGATGGAAGAAAACATCTTCGAGGAAGGAAATGGGGTTTTGGTTTTGACTGTTATAAACAATGGGGTGAAAAGAAATATTCCCCCCAATTTGAAAAATAGCTTTTGAACAGAGTTCTCCTTTTGAAAACATTTGGTGGACAGGATTCGTTCCAGCTATTGGGCCTGCCAACGTACTGGTCAGTTGCCACTTTGGCAGGAGAAGTGTAAATATTGCACTCAAACGATGGCCTAGGAAGAGCAAATATAGAAAGACGCCTGAGTGCAAGCGTTAGCAAAAGCAAGGAGGGCTGGATTTTCTTCTCCTTCGTCCTTATTCAGTGCCTTTCACCTGGAAATCTCAAAGCTCTTTAAAAAGTTGGTAAGCTTTACCACCTCTCTTATAGGTGGGGAAACTGAGGCACAGTGCAATGGAATGGCTTGCCCATGGTCATGCAGTGAACCAAGCCATGAACTCAGGTCTTCAGGTTCCCTTTCCTTTTGCTTATTTTTTCAACCTTTCTGCCAATTGGGTTTTCATTAGAGAGGGGGAAAACCAGAACTGGTTTGGATCAAGATCTTGCTTTATATGAGCCCCCAGATTGTTGGGGAAGAAAGGGTGTTGTTCCTGTGAATGGCTCTCATTTTGGCCATGTGACAGGGTATAGAGGCAACCACCTCTTCTAGCAAACAAAGAATTAATAGTAACTCAGGCTTGCACAGGTGAGGAGAGGGAACATTGCAGTAACAGCTCCAGGACCAGGCATAGAGAGAGTTTGCCTGGGAGAAGACTATTCCCTGAACCTATGGCCCTAGAGGAAATATTTTTGCTACATTTTGATGTTTATCTGTGATCAGGAGATAAAATTCTCACTGGAAGTGGGATCTA
This sequence comes from Chrysemys picta bellii, assembly GCF_011386835.1. Taxonomy (NCBI): domain Eukaryota; kingdom Metazoa; phylum Chordata; order Testudines; family Emydidae; genus Chrysemys; species Chrysemys picta. The sequence goes on along the minus strand of NC_088811.1, from coordinate 9,599,312 downwards.
ATGGGCTGATTGTGTGTGTGTGCACGTCTCCAATCAGCACCAGTATTTTTTTTTTTATTTCATAAGGCCCAAAGCAGAAAACTTCAAACAATCCCAAGATTGGAAAAAGTCCCCTTGGCCTAGTGTGCTGTAATTCCCGCACACCTGTTTGTCTCATTGCCTCGTCTCCCTGTGTTTGGAAGCTTACCCGAGGGCTTGTCTGCATTGCAGGAGTGGCTTAGCTTTGGCTCAGCTACGCGGGTGTAACTGCACCAGGGCAAACCCCTCGTGGAGGCACGCTGAACTGATGTTAATTAGCAATAGGCTGGCCTGGTGGTTAGGGAGTTAGTCTGGACTTAGGAGACCTGGGTTCCATTACCTGTTCTGCCTCAGACTTCCTGTGTGACCTTGGGCAAGTCCCGTAGCCTCTCTTGACCTCCGGTCCCCATTTGTGAAACGGGGATGATAATGCTCTTCCTCTTAGGATGCTATGACAAAAAATGCAGCATAGACTATGAGGTGCTCAGAAATTACAGCACTGGGGGCCATAGTAGCACCTAAGAGAGAGATACCGGTGCAGCTTAGCTTGGTTTCAAAGCTGTGTCACTCTAACTGGGCTGGAGCAGCCAAGCCCTGAGATGCCCGTGAGCAGATGATTTTTGCCTCAGGGACCTCCTCCTTCTGATGTTTATTACCATTCATAGATTATAAAGGCAGAAGGGACCATTGTGATCTTCTCTGACCTCCCATATGACAGGCCGCAGGGTTTCCCTGAGTTAATTATATTAATGTGTGCGTTGCTCAAAATCCAATCAGAAGGAAAGGAAACCCCATCGAATTCTGTCAGGACTCAACCCGTTCTCTCAGCCAGCTCCAATATGCATCGGTGGACACGGCCCAGAAGATACAAGAATAGATGACGTGATGCTTTCTAAAGTGTAACAGGATGGCAATGTGCAGGTCATGCCTTCCTCAAATGGCTGATCCAGGAGAGGATAACAGCCTACTGCTGCTGCCAGCTGCTGGAGTTCCTCCTCTAGCTCAAGCAGCAGGAGGTCTTTGCTGCGGTGCAGCTTTGGGATTCCTGCTTTGCTGATGACCCTTGCCGGGAGGCGCTTTGGGATCGGGGCCCTGCCTGCTTTTGTGCTTGTACCGCGTTGGTGCCTCTGGAAACAAGTAATAAATAATAAACGTGTTAGCCATCAGGTTAGGAGCTGGACTGAATTTGACAGGGAGTCAGAAAATAGCTGCGCTGGAAAGCTGCTGACTGTTGTTTTATTCATTTGTTCATTACTGAACATCGGAGCAGGGAATAAGGTGGGAGGGCTGGACAGCTTGTTCTATCTGTGACCTCTGTTTTAATGGTGAAGCGGGGAAGCGCCTGGGATCCGAGCTGCTGCTGCAATACTGGATTTGCTATCGAAACAATCAACATGGTAGACCACTGGTCTAGAACATTTAATGAAGGCCCCGGGGAGAATACAGGCTGATTCTGAAACTGAATTGACCCTTCCTTAGGTGTTTATATTAATCACAGCCAAGCCTAATTGCAAACTCTGGGCGAAAGAACAGTTAATTATCCTATGGGGGGATGTTTAGCTGCTTTTCTTGTGTCATTTCCCTAATTAAAGCAATTTGGCTGGGTTTTTTTAAATCACTTCCAAGAACTCAGAACCTCCCGTCCCTTCTCCAAATTTTATTATCAATAAAAAGAGAAAGAAATGCAGTCTGGACTTGAGAATTTCCTCCACATATGGAACAGATTTAGCATTCTTCAGCTCCCAGCAGTGGCAACACACAGATCTTATTCCTTGCCCCCTGCCCCACCAATTCCCTCTCGACTCGTGTGTTTCCCGCAGCTACGTATGAGGGTAGGGGGGGAAAGTACACCCTGTAGCTTCTTCTTTCTGTCTTTCATGCAAATCATCTTGTGTGAGCAGAACTTATATATTTGCATGCGTACTACTTTTCTGTGTGTGAGTCTTTAAACGTTGCTGGTTTTGATGCTGAAGAGGTGGCGTCCACAAGGACTGCACCTGTTCAGCTGTTTGGGTCAATTCCCTGTAGTATCAGATGTCCAGATTTTGCCTTGCAGTCAGTGTGGACTGGCGAGAGCTTTACTTTTGTATCATTTTTTTTTTCATTGAGATTCTGCTGTGCAGCTTGTGTAGCAGAGGCCTTTGCGTCGCTGGGATCAATTAAATACTCACCAGGGACTTTCTGGGAGGAATCTTTCCTTTTCTGGCTGACTTTGAATGTCACAACAGGGCGTTCAGCTGTTTTGACCTCCTTGCAGTAGCTCCCAGGGCAGGAAACCTTTCCTAACCCACCCTCCCCAACGTCTGCACTCTCCACCAGTCATTCCATCTGCAAGCTTTCACAGAGCTCTGATGCAATATTGCAGTTTTGGTATTCTTGGCTAAGGGGAACACAGCTCCGGGGGAGTGCTACAAGGGAGTTGGACGGGTAGGCGTAGAGTGGTTTTATTTTGTAACTCTGATTACTTTGATTAGCCATGGTGAGCCAGAGCCATTCCCACCCTCTGGAAGGGCAGAAAGATGATCATAATTCTTCTTCTTCCTTCTATTCCACAACAGAACCATTACCTGTTTGCAGGCTTCTGGTACACTCAGACACAATTGTTCCCAAGTTGTTTTGCCTTTTTAGTGCCATTGCATCCTTAACCTTTTGGTAAACTGTGGGGTTAAATTTCATGTCAATTTCTATCTCGTGTGGCCATGGGCGGGAAAGTGACTGCCTGTGATTTAAAAAATAAAAAAAGACAATGAAAGCAATTAATGGTATGAAAAGATCCTAGGAGGGTGAAGTGTGAGTGACTGGCAGCTGGACTGACACAGGAACAACTGGGTGGGTCGTGGGGTGCGGGTGGGAAATAGCGGGATATTGACTCAAATTCCAGCTGGATTTCGTTATTCCGTAATCTTAATCCGCAAAAATAATCATAAGCAGTATATAAAGGGGAAAAAGAAGCTGATAATACATAGGCGATTCTGCTCTGCGTCCAGTGCTTATCATTCTGAAAGCTGTAGAGAAATGTTTGACTTCCTAATTACACCAAAATAAGGATGAAATCGTCTATTTTTTCCCCTCGATCCAAGGGCGAGAGAATCTTTGGGTTATGAAAGGGAGTGCTGGCTCTGAAGGGATTTCCTCTGGGCTCAGTCAGTGTTTGTGCTGGAAGCACACACCTTGATGACTTTTTTTTTTTTTTTTTAAAACCTTATGTTTTTTGGGGATGATTACCCTGGGACAACACCTCTATGGTAACTGTGCAACAGCCGTAATGCTCTTATTAGCCTTTCGGGCGGCTGGTGCTTAACCCACTGACGACTCAGAGCAAATCCTCCGTGTAGAAGGGCTTTAATTAACCTCTGTGTTACTATTATCTGTTTACCCTCCATAAAACGAGAGTGAGAACCTGTCCTTTCTCCCACCTCAGCTACATTGTAGGCTCTTTGGGGCTGTCACCGTCTATCACTACCGCCTAGTCTACATGCAGTTTTTCTACTGGTTTAACTACTTCGGGTAGGGGTGTGATTTTGTACCAACATAGTTATATTGGTAACAGCCTCTAATGTGGAGAAAGTTACAATGGTGTAAAGGTGAATAAACCAGGTATGGAAATGAGGTTTATACTGATATTAAGTGTAACTGTGTCCACGCCAGGGGGTTGTACTGCTTTAACTATATCAGTTTCTAAAGAAATACAGTGATACAGAAACAGTTGTAGATCTGGGTGTACAGTCTATAGCATATTGGGGCTTCTAGGCAGGGCTACCCAGGGGGTAGAACACTGGCCTGGGTTCTGTTCCCGGTTCTGCCACTGGCCTGCTGGTTGATCTTGGGCAAGTCACTTCATCTCAGTGTGCCTCAATTTCCCTATCTATAAAATGGGGATAATGACAGTGCCCTCTTTGGTAAAGCACTTAGAGAGCTACGTCTGGAAAGCACTGTGTAGGAGCTGGGTGATGTGATGTGATTGTTGTCTCAGTTGGGGGTCATAATACAAAAGCTGCCCCAGTGAAGATCTGCAGGGGCATTTGTGCTGGAGCCCTTGTGGTATAAACAAGTAGGATTTGCTGGCCAGGTGTTCTGTGTGGGCCCCTTGGCTTTGCTCCCCTTTACCCCCTTTGATCTGAAATAGCCCGCATCTGATTAAGACACACTGTAAAATTCATTTGTTCCCCCAAACATTTGAAAACTGGGGGGATAGGAAAGTATTTAAAGGGGAGGGAGATTTGAGTTTCAAGTTGCCTGTCTCGCTGGTAGTGGTATCATTGTACTACTGCATAGTGGATGTATACGTTTTTAGCGATTGCCGATCAGCTGTACAAAGGCATCTGGGTAATGCTGAGAATCTCTGTTTTTAGTAAATTTCTCTCATGGTGTGGGAGGGTTCCTGGAGTTTCCCTCCTTATCCTCACTTCCCCACTCCCTAGTGACCTGTGGCTTTTCACAGAGCACCTGGTGGTTAATCAGAACGGCTCTGTGAATGGTAGTGACAGGAAGGGGGAGGACTGGCTGGGAAAAGAGAAGTTTTGAAAAATGAAATGACTTGCTGAGTAATACTGGGAGGCATGTCCATTCTAGGTACCATGCGCTACCCCAAGGAACCTTCTAATATGAATCAGAAATTGGCAGCTCCTTAAGAGATCACTACCTAGAGCTCTGGTCCTCATTAAAAAAGCCACCACTTACTGTGCAGGGGAATCCGAGGTATTTCTAAAGGGAACTAACTGCTGGAACTCGACACCCCTTCTGCAGTAAGTGTTGGTAACTGTTGACTTTTATAATGGTAACCACTCTACACTTGTGGTTGAGAGGAATAAAAAGCCACATCACCATTTTTGGTCTGGTCTGTCATGTGTATGTTCACATGAAGGCTTGTTTCTTTTCAGAAACCCATCACTTTCTTTTAAAATACAACATGCATATTTAACCATGGTGGGAGGGAAATTTCTTCCTGACCTCTGCTCATTATCTGCTTACACCCTGAAGCCTGGGAATTGATTGCTCTGGTAGCTGCTATCCTCATTCATGTAATTGCTGGTGGTGTTTGTATTTGCAAGACTGTCTAATCTTTTACTGAGTAATTAGCTCCAATAATATCTTGTGACAGTGAGTTCCACAGATTAAAAAGTACATTTTAACTGTCCTGCCTCAGTTTCTCTAGGTGTCCTCTTGTTCTTGGGCTATAGGGGATAAATAAATAAAGTGATTTCATTCATTAATGAGATGCAAGTGGGAAGTAGTTCCAGGTTCAGCTTTGCTTATGGATTCATTTAGTCTAGATTGAGACTTTTCTGAAGGGCTTGATTTAGGTTGGCCTCTTGCCTTTCTTTGCTAAAAACTCATGCACCCCATTGGGCACTGTGCATTTCTCTAGCAGAGGCATTGCCTTCCTGCTGCTGAGATAGAGTATGGGCCATTATATAAATTCAGGATGACTCTGGGAGGAGCCAGAGATGCTCAAGTGACGCTTTCAGACCATCAGAATAGATCATCCCTTGGATTAGGCTAAGTGTTTGGTCCTCCAAAGTTGTAATGTGAGCTTGGGTGACGTGGAGCTCTGCAACAGGAGCAGGGGTGAAAGACAACTAGGACAAAGGGGTTGGGGGAAAAGCGTCCAGTTGAACTTGTGCTGCTGTTAGACAAGGAGTTATCCCCTGAGGACACGCAACATGTGGGCCTGCATGTCATGGCTGCGAGTTACAAGCCTTGTGTTTCTGAAGGGAATTGCTGGGGTTAAGGAGCCTGCTGGACTTGGGAGCATTTACCCTACAAAGATAGTTACAAGAGAGGCCTCTGGACTCTCTGGCTTTTCAAAACTCTGATGCAAGAAATGATTGTAAAGGGACACTGATAGGTTGGCGTAGGCATGTACGAGGGGGCTTTCAGAAACCCCATGTTACGAATATAAAAAGTAAATAAATGGGAACAGTGTATTTTGAAAAGAACAAAATTCTCTTGCAGTGTTTGCAACTCAACTATTGCAGCCCCCTGCTAATGTATGAGACCTGCACATAATCTCGCTGCCACACGGACAAGTCTTCCTAGTTGCAAGATGACAAGGCTCCATCAAATAGCTGTAAAGCCCATACCTACCTATACATAATGATGCCACTGCAGTTTCTGAATGCATAGTAGCACGTAACAGCGCTTTGCTGGATTCATACGTAACTACCCGCCACTTGTGATGTTGAACCACTCCGAATCCGAGTACCTGTATTAACAGTGTTCACCTGCACAGGTGCCTCTTGCTGATGTAATCTGCCTATGGTATTGACAAGGAATGTTGGATCTGATCCGAGAGAGAACAATTCCATTGTCTTTAGTGGACTTTGGCTCAGGCCCAGTGTGTTGATTAATGGTTCTGTTTTACTCACCCCTGGCCTAATCCAGAGCCCTTTGAAATCAGGGGAAAGAGTCCCCTTGATGGAAGCAGGCTCTGGATCAGGCCCGTAGTTGCCTGTATACCTAATATAAATGCAAGGGTGTGTCCACTAGTACATACCCCTGCATGGATTAAGAAAGTGAAATTGATTGCAAACTGACAAGATTAAAGGACAGAATTGACTCTTGGAGTCTGTTTATTTGCCTGACCTGGGAGAAATGCAAAACAACCCCCCAACCGCATAAATAGTACAAATAAAACTTTAAACACTGCAATTCATTTTTAACACTCTAGTAAGTTTTCAGTAGCACAGTTTAGGCATTTTTAAATTAAATACACAGGGTCTGTTTTCCACTCCACCACACGGGCTTGAACGTCAGCATAGACTCCATTCCATTTTAGTGCAATGACACGGGCATAAAGGAGTGGAGAATCAGGCCCTTCAGTGTAACTAGGTTGTCCCTTTTTCGGATCAGGTCTGTGGGTGCCACTTGAGCAAATCGAACAAGGGAGCACAGTCCAGGTGTAGCTAGACCTTGCTAGAAGCCTAGTGGATATTTTCTGTCATTGGCTGCTTGTTTGTTTTTAAGTAGAGAGAGTCTCTCTCAAATCACTTTTAAGCCGGTAGGAATGGAGCGTGTCCCTTTGTCGGATGCCATTGTGACTTTGGGGGAGCGGATGGGGGGGGTGTCACTGAACCACACTTTGTGTTGGTGTTTAAGTGAAATGAGTCAATGTATAGAGGTGCAGAGTCTTAGAAATGTTGGTGCGGGGAGAGGAAGAACCTGTGTTGTAGTAAGGCCATTAGTTCTGTTCATGGCCTGGTGGGCTCTTTCTGTAGGTTTAGTGCCTCCTTTTCTGTCGCACTCTCACTCTTGTTAGGTCTGAGGAGTCCCTGAGCAGTCACTGAGACCTGGTAACTGCTCTAAGGTACCATAATGGCCATAAAATGGTTTTTATGATCTGATCAGCGCTGTTCTCTTTAGCCTGCGAAGTCACAGCAGAGAGCATATTGCAATTATTTTGCAGCGGAAATTTGCACACCCTCCCCTCCACCCCCTTTAATTGTTATGATAAATTGCAACTTCAGGAAAATATATAAAGCTCTGGGATGATAAAGCCAACTGATATTCAGCCCTGGCCTTTCAGCATGACTGGAGCCGGGTGCAAACACAACCCTTGTACTGAACACGCTGCGCAAGCCAGCTACAGGGAGTAGCTTTAGACAGAGGCTGAGCTCTGTACAGATTTGCTAACAGAGAGCTGTGTGCAGTGGAGCTGGAGGGAGCCAAGTAGGGGAGGAGAAGCCCCGAGCCTGGGGAAAGTGTCTGGGGTGAGGGAAGCAGAGCCTCCATGGCATGTTCCTCCAGGCCTTATAGACTTTAGAAACCGCTCTTTGTATGAACCACGTGGTTGGGTCTCTTGAAGGAGGCAGGCTGGTGTGTGTGTGTTTTTGTGGGGACAGCCATTGTCTGTAGCATCGTCTCTTGGAAGCCCCTGGGGTATCCCTCTCATGTAGGCTTCAGACCATCTCGCTCAGCTCTGGCGAATGTGCTGCCTTGCAGCCGAGGGTGGGCACTTGGGAACCAACACTCAGACATCCTGCCCGCTGCAGCATGTCCCGAGATTCGTACAAATCCTGGGACGTCCAAGGGCTTAGAGGGATTCGCTCTGTTGCTGTTCCACAAGGGTTCGGACTGCACCACCTCTTCTTCACTCACCCCCAGTTCCTCCCACCCCACCCCAGGAATAATTTGCAAGTAAATTGAAAATGTTCCTCTTGGGGAGTGTCTTATCCCCTACATATGAAGGTTTCCCCCATTTTCAGGCCAGTTTGACCCATTGCTTCTCTGTCCCCTGATGTTTGCTGGTCCCAGCAGCTGCTCTTTGGCTCTGAAATGCACTAGAATGGGAAGGCTAACAGGCCTCCTTTGGGTTACACCTTTAGGTGGCCGTAGCTAATTATTGCAATGATCAGGGCTCCCCTTAATTAACACAACTGGAAAGACGTGGACGAGACGTTTTCATTTGGCATTCTTGGAAAAGTTTGAAATGTATTTAGTTAAAAAAAAAAAAAGACTTGCACTGAGGTTTATTCAGCTATCTAGTAGCTCTCCCCTGCTTTTCCAAAGCATTTCATTTGTCAGGATTATTTGGAAGGTCCGAGCTGCAGCCTCTGCGAACCTCTGTGAGGTTAAATGTCGCTCTGCATTTAGCTGACCTGGCCTGACACACTTCATCTTCTGCTCTCTGCAAGTCCCTCCTGAAAGCACGCTCCTGTTAAGAGGGCCGCAAGGCCTTGCCTTTCCCACCGAAGAAGATGCATGCACAAATTGTAGGGTCACAGGACTCCTGCTTCACTTCACCGCTTTCATGATTCCCTTTCCAATCACGTGTTTATGTTGATGTCTCGTTAGATTTTAAGTTCTAGAGGGCAAGGACCTTAGCTTTGTATCGGTCTGTCTCGGGTCTCCTAAACCGCTTTCACACCGGGGGTGCGAATATGATGGTTGCCATCTTGCCTGACGGACCTGGGAGTGAACCAATGTGCTTCTACATGAGCTTCTACAGCTTGAGCTAAAAAGCCAAGATTCCCTAACTGGGCCGATAACAAACTCTCATCCTCTGTGGATCAGGCACAGAGTGGGGGACCTGTGGCGCACACTCACCGGTGGGTTACACCAGTGGTTCTCAGCCAAGGGTACGTGTACCCCTGGGGCTACACAGAGGTCTTCCAGGGGGGACATCAACTCATCTAGATATTTGCCTAGTTTTACAACAGGCTACATAAAAGGGACCAGTGAAGTCAGTACAAACTAAAATTTCGTACAATGACTTGTATATACTGTTCTATATACTACTATACATTGAAATGTAAATACAATATTTATGTTCTAATTGATTTATTTTATAATTATATGGAAAAAATGAGAAAGGGGCCAATTTTTCAGTAACAGTGTGCTGTGACACTTGTATTTTTAGGTCTGATTTTGTAAGCACGTGGCTTTTAAGTGAGGTGAAACTTGGGGGTACACAAGACAAATCAGACTCCTGAACGGGGTACAGTAGTCTGGACAAGTGGAGAGCCACTGGGTTACGCTACCCCAATTATAAATGAGATATACGGTTATTATTGGGATCAGCGCCCCATTGTGCCAGGTGCTGTACATGTGTACAACAAAAAGACAGTCCCTGCCCCAAGAGCTTTCAGTCTGTTTGTTTGTACTTTGGCTTTCTCAAGAGTTGCGTGGTAATTGACGTACTTTGGCAGGACTGTCTGGGAAGAGTTTGTATAAGCTCCTTCCTCTGTTAAAATCCACCCAGTTGAGCTGGGAGTGTGAAAAGGACAATGAACCCCCCTGTGGTGATAGCTTTACGTTTGCAGTAGTACAGACTGTTTGCTGTTATGGAGGGACGGAGCTTGCCATCCCACGGTGCGGGGAATTTCTATTAGAGTCACAGGGAGTTTGGGGTGTGGGTCAGACCTATAGGTATTCTGGCTGGGGGAAATTCCACCCCAGTGTCGAAAACCTGCAAGAGGTTGTGTGTGTCTCGGGTGGTTCCCCACCCTCCCCTCTTGCACCACTTCAGTCAAAATAGGGCTGAAGTGGGACTTAACTGGAGCATAGCCTTGGTGCTCGGTGGGGAAGGGAGTCTCCCCTGTTATGCATAAAATGTATCCTATATAGTTAGTAGGAAATCTCTCAGAGAGAGGGGGGCTGGGCCCTACCTCTGCTGTTGTCTTCCCCTCCAGTTGACCTAGCCCAGCAGGAAGAGCGTAGGAAATGGGGATGTGAAGCGTCTGCCTGTTAGAACTACAGCAAGTTTATGCTGAGTGTGACAGTCATGAGAACCCCCTTGAAAGTCACCTGTATTCGAACCTTCACACCCGTGTTCACTGGGCACTGACTCTCACAACGTAGCAATTTTGAGGCGAGCTTTTTGGTCCTGAGTTGCCTAATCAAATTCTCCTTCTCTTCCCCCTCCCCGACTTTTGTGCCAATTCCTTCCGCTCGCCAGAACCGGGGTCGCCTGGCCGAGAAGAGAACGATCCCTCTGCCTCCCACCAGGCTCCCAAAGAAAGAGCTGACCTCCATTTTCTCACATAGCGACGACAGCGAGGAGAGTGACAAGGCCAATGGTCAACACCCCGAAGTGAAGCAGGAGGAGGATCTGCATATCAGTATCATGAAAAGAAGGTACTTTCCAGCTGTGGGATGCTGGCACTGCGAGCCCAGAGATGGAGAGCACTTGACGGCGGGTCATGGGACTGTGCCAGAGCTACCACGGGAAGCTCAAGTTCAAAGGACGCCTGTTGGCGTCATCTGCTGAATTAGAAACGGAAGTGTAGCTGTAGCAGATATATATTCATTATCGCAATGAATGGAAGGGGGCTTCCTGCTCTGTGTTCCTTACTGTGACCCACTCACTCCTGTTTGGAGAGGTTGGGTGTCTATGGAGCCTTCAATAGACGTACTATGGAATTTACCTCGGTACTAGTGGCACTCGCCCATTAGACGATAATCTCATTTGACCCTCCGTCCAGTGTTCTGTGACTGTGCTCATGGGGCCTTTTCAATCACAGATGGTAGAACGGGGCAAAAGTCTCGGCACCAGATCCTCAGCTGGTATAAGGATGCCGAAGCTTCATGGGTTTATGCCAGCTGACGATCTGGCCCTACGGTCCAGTTTGTCCTAACGTGACCTCGGTGATCTAGAACCTTTACAAACTTTGGGCTGTTGGTAAACAGAACGGTGGCAGGCGGGGGAGGGTGGCGTTTATGCTCCTAATTGGAAATGTCAAATTGCAAAAGACAAAATCCCAGGCTTGGCCTGAAGAATGCGATGGTAAGTATTAAAGTAGATGTGTTGAAAGAGCTGTGGATTGAAAATAGTCAGTAAAACGTCAGGAAAGAGAGAGAGAGATAGAGTGTGTGTGTGTGTGTGTGTGTGTGTGTGTGTGTGTGTGTGTGTGTGTGTGTGTGTGTGTGTGTGTGTGTGTGTGTGTTTTGAACATCTCTCTGTACTGTGTGTGCTCCTCCTACCTAAAACTGATGCAGAACTGAAAAGGGAATTGAAAATCTTAAGTCACACCTAGGTGTCCCCTAAGTTTGGCTCTAGTGAAAAGCCGCGTCACTCCTGGTATTCAGCTGCAGAACTTTGGGTTCTTGCATCCCTCCAGAGAAATATGTTGTTTATAGGATCTATAACTACAGGAAAATAAATATCCAGAGCGGCTGCATCTCGGCCCCCCCATGCATGTCATTGCTACTCATTTTGATCATCATCTCTCTCTAATGCATAAAATCGCTCAGATTCCCAGACAAGCTCTATAAAAACAGAGGAGTGGAAACTGAAGGCATGTAATTGCTTTTTTGTGTTTTATGCGTTCTTGCTCCTGAGCAGATAAGCCATTTCCCCTTTCCTCCAAGCAGAAGCCGCCGCGTGTAACAACTGCGATCTCAGGAATAAGGGAGTCGAAAAAGTAGCCTGGCCCCTCGGGTGAAGCCCGTCTATAACCAAGAGCTCCTCGCCCATCATGGTAGTTGGTCAACAGTGCTGGCCAAGGGTTATTAGTTGGAAAAAGGGGCAGAGGGGCAGGTGCATCTCGCGCTCTCTCTCCCACATGTGCACACACACACGAACCTGGCTAAACAGTCCCAAGAAGCTACCATAATTTCCTACCCCCACCCTCCTTTAATTATGCTTTTAATTCTGCAAAAATTACAATGCTAGGCTTTCTCATTAGGAGGGAGAATAACATAATAAATATTTAATTGATATTCAGGGCCCCCAAAATATAAAGTGCTTTTATCTTAAATCTTTAATTACAGTAATTGCTTGGCCTTGTTTATTGGGAAATGCAGAAAAAAATATTCCTTAATTGTCATTAGCTCCTGGTCCTTCAGCTCACCATTTCACTGCCCCTCCTTCCACTTTTTTGATCAGTTTATTGGAAGGTCTCAGTCTAAATCTTGCTTTGAATTCTTAGGAGGAGGGGCTGATGCTTCCCAGTTAGTTTGAATCCTGTTTACTCCATAGAGGCATTTTTGACCTCACTTTGCTGCCGTTGTGAAAGGGCTGTGTGGGGATATTGCATTTCCTTTTTCGCTTTCAGACCAGCCCAATCCTCTTTCCAGTGGGAGTTGGCTCAGAGGCCCTCTGTGCCTACAGTTCTTGCTAAGACAGGGCTTCGTTCTGAGAGTTGCTGAGCATTGTAGCCGGACCTGCCTACGCTCTGCACCTCTCTGGAGCCTTCCAGAGTAATCGCCGTCTCTGGTACCCTCTAGGGGCCCAGTCTGGGCTCCATTTGTGCTAGCAGGGGTGTTGCCTAGGATCAGGGGTGTAGTGTGATGTCACAGACGGTGGTGTTCAAGTTCATCCTGAAGCCCGGGCCTTGGAGATTCCTAGTGGCGAGCAAAAAATGGCTGCAGGGAATATGGAGCCTCATTCATTGCAAACGCAGAGTTTGCCAGGGAATCTGTTGGAATGTGGGACCTTTGGAAGGTGGTGGAGGAGTAAAGCATGGAGGCAAAGGAGAGCTTGGTAAAGTTGGTCTGGCTGCTATGTGGGTGTGCCAGTATAGAGACAGAGAGACCTTGTGCTGTCTGTCCTGGCCCAGAGCTATTCTCATATATGTCTTGATGAAGGGCTAGAATGGCAGAGGCAGCTCCAACGTGCCCAGGCACCGCAGTGATAGATGGAGTAATAACCAGAGAGAGAGAATGCATTTTCGATAGCGCACCAGGAGGCCCCTGCTGCCCACACCTCCACCTTCAGAAATCTCCTAATGCTACAGCTCTTACACCTTTAAAGCGCACATTACATCCACTCCTACCCCATGGCCTTGAATGTCCAAAGATGGAGCTTGCAGCATTGTGGTAGCCGTGTTGGTCCCAGGATATTAGAGACACAAGGTGGGTGAGGTCATATCTGTTATTGGACCAGCTTCTGTGAAAGACACAAGCCTTTGAGCTGCACAGAGCTCTACAGGTGGAGCTGTGAGTCAGAGGGGTAGCATGTGCTATTGCTTAGGGCTGGCTCTGGGGAGAACGGTGGGTAGAAAGTAGTTGGATCCCTTCTCGGCACGGCTCTTCTGCAGTGTACATGCACTTGCTGTGCTCTCTCTCTTGTCATTAGCAGCATAGCGGAGAGGGAGTAGGGCGTGGTCAACCTGGTTCCAGAGAGGCCAACATCATCATCATAAAAGCTAGATGTGTAACAGACATGACAGCTGGGGCCAGGCAGAGATGGTGCCCCATCTGCTTTCTGTTTTAATTCACCTGTTGCAGCCTCCCGTAGTGGTGACGGATTGGGCAGAGGTGTCCTTGCCTCCAAGGGAGAGGAAGAAATAGGCTAAACAGTGGTCGCAAGGGAGTGATGTCAGAACAAAGGCAGTCTCAGTGTGTTTCTCTCTCTCTCTCTCTCTCTCTCTCTCTCTCTCTCTGTCGTTTTGAATACTTTTGTTTCTGATTTCACTTTTATGAAATGTCTCCTTCCGCCCCCAATATCAACGTGAGGGAATGTGTGCCAGTGTCAGGAAGGTTTGCCATGGTTAACGAAAAGGGAATGGGGCTTAGTGAGCAGAACAGGGGTCTGTGAGCTCAATCTCCTGAGTTCTGGTCCAGTCTTTGCCACTGGCACACGAGGTGACATTAGGCAATCCATCCACTTTGGGTCTCCTTGTGGGTGCACTTTAAGAGCAGGGTGTCTGGATTCTGGTGCTTTCGGACTGCATGATGGAGGAGGATCGGCTAGTGCAGCTGTCAGCTCTGTGCACTGCAGAAGGGATATGGCTGGACAGATTAGGGGGATGGCTGAGGGTCCAACCCATGTGTGCCTGCTAGTGCTTGAGGTTGCTACTGAGGGGAGTGGATGCTGCAACTTCTTAAAGGGGTAGTAGGTGCGGTTGCTGAGCACTTTTTGAAGTCATCTGTGCTGCATAGGGAGAGTATATGTAGCCACTGTTGCTTGGCCACTGCATCTCTACACCCCTCTGGCTGTAACAGTAAGAAAGTAGCCCCTACCCTTTTTCTGTAAAATGGGTTCAATAATATAAATCAATCTTGCTGGAGTACTATTGCAAAGATTATATTGAATGTTTGGAAAGTGCTGGGAGGCCCTGGAAGAAAGGTATGCTATCCAATACAAATATTCCGTTATTAATTCTGCAAACAGTAGTTTGTAATGATGGTGAATTGCAATCTTGTCTGCAGGCCCTTTACCTAGTTGAGGAAGAAAGTGTCTTTTTGCAGATTGTTTAATAAAATGGCCAGTGAGGTCATGTCTCTGCCCGCAAGCGTGGTGTTAGGTCCTGATCCTACATATTAGGGAACACCTGCGGAAGGAGGTGTTGGAAGGAGTCAGAGATGCTCAGCAGTTGCTTTTGTCGCCTATAACAAAGTTAAGTAAACCAAACCTTGTAACTGACATGAGCCTGGGTCCCGGTACAGAGATCCACGTGACCTGTGGGGACAGGTGGGTTGATGCATCTTTTAGCGCGACATCGTGAGCCCCACTTGAGCACACTTTACATTCGCATTCTGTGAGCATGCCCTGCATCTGGGAAAGGGAAGGTTTCAAGTCCTCTCTCTCCCAGCCAGCTTCCTGTGCTGGGATTGATACTGTAACGCCCTGGTTCTCAACCAGGGGTCCGGGGCCCCCTGGGGGGCTGCGAGCAGGGTTCACGGAGGCCACCAAGCAGGGCCGGCATTAGACTTACTGGGGCCCAGGGCAGAAAGCTGAAGCCCCGAGCCCCGCCACTTGGGGCTGAAGATGAAGCCTGAGCAACTTAGCTTTGCGGGGGCCCCTGTGGGATGGGACCCCAGACAACTGCGTTGCTTGCTGCCCCCTAACGGTGGCCCTGGCTTTTATATGCAGAAAAACAGTTGTTGTGGCATAGGTGGCACAGGCCCTTGGAGGTTTTTACAGCATGTTGCGGGGGCCTCAGAAAGAAAAAGGTTGGGAACCCCTCCTGTAATGCTTGACACTCTGACTATAAACTCTCCAGCAGCAGCCACCCAAGCGCCAGGGAGCAATGCATTCAGGCCTTTGGTTGCAGAAAGCCTCGCTCTTCTAAGGACTTCTCCACACACACAAGTTGACCTGCCTTAACTGTCGCAGTTTAGTGAAAGCAGTACATCTCATCTAGCGTGGATGCAGTTATATCAGTAAGCTTTCTACTAGGGTAGCTAGCCTGTTCCCATACAAGAAAAGAAATATGCTATACCAGTTTAAGGCACGTTTATACAGGCATAACTGTATCCACGCAAGGGGTTCCCCCAGTATAATTATTTCGGTAATAGATCACACCCCTAACTGAAATAGTTAGACAGGTACAAACGCTGAGTAGGCCAGGGCTAAATTGGGACTTTGGCAATATGAAGCCTTTTCCATTTCTGATTAATTGTTGACTAAGCTGCCCCCTTCTTAGCACGTGAGGTAAAACCTCTCTCTCACGCTGGTCTGTCGCAGATGCACACTAAAACAATATCACCGTGGTTTTTCAAAGGAAGCTAAGGGAGGTTGGGCACCAGATTCAACTGAGATTCAATGGGAGTGTGGCGCCTAACTCCCTTAGACATCTTGGAGAATCCGAACCTATAATAGTAAGAGAGACTGGCTTTAACCAACAAAAGCCTGGGAGTTTAGAATTAGGGCTGACACTGCCTTTTCGCCACACCATTGTGTATAGCTACCACAGGCCCTTCAAACAGGAGCAGTAATACTGACATAGATGCTGGATTATAGGAACTATAAAGCATCTGAAGGATTAACTGGAGGTTTCTCAGTGTCTACACGACAGAGCCTGTGTCTGCATAACTACGCCGACGTAGACACACAGCGTACGCCGATGGACGTGCAGCGTGCTGCCGGTTTAGAAATACCACTTCACTGAACGACATTAGCCAGGTGGACAAAAGCACGTTTCTGTCAGCTTAGTTGTGCTGGCTGGGGGGGTGGATTTTTCAGACTTTTGCCCATCCTAGCCATGCCAGGATACATTTTAAATGTAAACCAAGCCTCAGCTCCTATTTGGTTTAAACCAGGCAGCTGAGCACACGAGTGTGAGAGAATTTTACTACTACTTTTAGATGGTGGCTGTTCTCTTAAGATGGAAAGGAAAGAAATCTAATGAAAGCCCCTGAGCTTTGAGATGATGGGCTGTGTAACTGCTCGTAGAAATACATATGTGGATAATTCTCCAACAGGCCGTAATGGCATGGCTAATAATAAGAGGCAATAATACTTAAGCACCTGTTAAAAACGGTAAAAGTTTTTGACCTGACCAGCTGCAAATGCTCCAAAGGAACCATTACTGGCTACCTGTAAATATGTAGGTTGGCCTGGGTAACACGAGGATAGGCTCAAATCGCTGTGCCCGGTTAAAAATGCCAATGAAATTCTTGTTGAAAAAGGAGTGAGAGCAGCAAACGCAGTAGCAGATTGCATAATGAGCGCACGTGGTGGGCCTGATCCCTTGCCAAACATTGTTCTGAAATCACAGCTGGTTTTGAGAGGAATAGGAGTGCAAAAAAGGGAGACAGGCCAGTGACCGTGGCTCTAATGAAGACTGATGTCTGTGCCTCCAGGAAGTCCCTGGAGGCCCTCCTGCTTTCCCCTTATTGAAGACCCTCTCTGAGCATTATCCTCTGGCTGGGGTAATGATGGCTCCATCCCTAAGATGCCCAGGTATTTTTACCTTGTTTTCCTGACATTAAGCTAATGGCTTTCGAATAGGGCCAGCGTTGGAAATGGAGACTCTGATTCAAGAAGGAGTGGGGCATAGGTTTTGCAGCCTTCTCTCTCTACTTAGCTGTAGTTTGCACAGCTCTGTTCTCGGTCCTGCCGCACGTGTCTCTGTGCGCTGGCGTTTAACTGCAAACTCATTCTTCTCCCTCCCCGGCCCAGAAAACCAGCTCATGGCACTGTTCTCACTCTGCTTCCATTTTCTAATAGCAGGATCGCCGACCTCCACTAAGCCTTAATGGTTAGCTGCTGTCAGCCCTTTCGGTGCCTCCCTCTCTAAGTGGAAAGCTATTTCTGACATCCCATAAGGCTGCTGCTCTTTGACTCTCTAATTGATTGAAGTTCAAACTGAAGGCCCCCTATTATATCTGTCGCAGGCACCTGCCTGTGATACAGCCGTCGGGTGCGAGGCAAAGGCTTCTCAGGACAATGGGCCTTGTCTGAGACTCAGCTCTCCTCTTCCTCCCCTGTGATGCTGCCTGATAGTGGCTATATAGCAATGCCCTCTCCCTTCTGACAGAGCCTAGTCAGTGGGCCTGTCATTGGTCCAGTGTCCTGGCCTGACTCGAAACACCCAGCCTCCACGCCTCATCTAGCAGACGGTGCCGGAGATCTGGCTCTGCTCCCATGGGAAATGGGCTGAGCTGGCTCGTCTTTAGAGCAGGTTCTGTTGCCAACTTGTAGCCGAAGGGAGCTAGGAATGGGGCGGAGCATTGTGGCTCCCCTAATGAGCCAGTCGGTTGGATTGGATTCTGCAGCCCTTGTCCTAACCCTTGTGACAAATGGTACCAGTTGGTGAGGGGATTGGGGGTGGGGATCCCACCTCGTGCTGGTGGTGTAACGTGGCGCTCGCAGCGTTTGTTTACTCTGCTCCTCCTTTCTCTTTCTGCCTGATATTTCCTCCCTGCATGTCCTCCTTTGCCACGTCTGCCTGCTGCTTAATAACAGTCACTCCAATCAATCAATAAATAAAAGATCCATCTGGGAAGCAAATGCTGGATTTGGTCCAGAGTGCCAGGAAGCTGCAGTTGACCTAATGAGGACTTATATTTAAGAGAGAGGGGAAATGGCTCCTTATTCCACAGTGATACCATAGGATAAAAAATGATAAACAGTGAGAAATCGCTTCCTGAGCAAGACATCGGAACCAGGCTGGGACAAGGGGAAAAGTGAGATCAAATTAAATGAAATCCAGGCCTGCAAGTGCCTTTATGCATCCCACAGCGGGTTCTTGGATCTCCACCCTTGCTGCAGCACCCCTCGCCCTGCAGTGCCCCAGTTTTGTCATAGGGACGCGGATGTTTTTTATTTAGGTAATACCTGTCATCTGGGGATCCTAAAGCATGTCAAAGAGGTAGCCATCCTTGTCACCCCATCCTTACAGACAGAGCAAGGCCTGGCGAACCGAAGTACCACACAGAAAGTCAGCAGCAGGATAGGGACTAAAACCCAGGACTCCCGATTTGCAGGCCCACCCTCCTTTAATCAGTAGGCTGCTCTACTTCCCATGATGCACTTGGCACTCACAACCACATGCTCTGGCTTGTCAGTGGTGGGTGCTGAGATAATGGCATGGGGGGCTGACTGTGACTTTCCAACCCTCTGAACGCAGCAGCATCACGAGTGACAGCTGCATGTATTTTTGCTCCCAAACCTAACATTTGCAGCATCTCCTGTTGCGTTGCAAGAGCTCCTCTGTGCACCCGAGTGTGGTGTTTTTGCAAACGTGACAGTGAGATATAGGATCTGATCCAAAGCCCATTGGAATTACTGGGGAGACTCCCATTGACCACAGTGGGTTATGGATCAAGCCCTATAGTATGTAAAACTGGGTTCTGGAATTCTCCCTTCTTCCCTACCTACATTCCCTCAGTTGAATTTTCTTTCCGATCTGGAGAATTTGGGGGAATTCCTATTGGGTTTTACCTTGCTCTGTGGCCTTGTCTAGACTAGAGAACTGAATGGATTAAAAGAATACTTCAGAAGCATTATTTATCTACTGTAAGGACTGAGAAAGGGGCAATTGGGGAGCTGCCCGTGAATGGCCCTGTTTCTCCAGCAGCGATGAGCTGGCTGAACACTGTTCAGCACTCCCTGTTCTTTTCTACCCCACCGTTGGTCACTGCAGCGTGCTCCGGGGCAGCCGGCGTGAGGAAACGAAGCGGTTGGAAAGTGAATTGTACACTGTAAAAGCTCAGCTGTAGAATCAGGCTGTGGTCTCGCTCTGAAGTGACAGGTCACTAGGGGCATGTCTGACTCATGCTGCTGGCCTCTTCTGGGTTACTGCTTCGGTGTCGAAAGCACGCAGGGACCGCCGGGGTAACGAGAAATTAGGGGGGAAACAACGTGCAAATTAAAAAGTATCCCAGCTGCGCATCATTTTTTTGCCAACTCTGTCGCTTTCATTTTGGGCTGCATTCTTATTCCAAAGCACGCTCCGTAGATGTCTTGAGTTGCTCCAGCCCTTCCTGTTACATTTTGGGGGTTATTTTTTCTCGCTCTCTTTTTTTTAAACCAAAATATGACAGTCCAGTCACTCCTCATTCATGTACCTGATCTGGCAGTTTGTTAATTTCACCCTCTTTCCGGCCCCGCTGGGTTACAAACAGCATGGGGAAGCAGTCACCTCCTGTTGCCGTGGGACCCATCTGGCCGTTTTTATTAAACTCTTTAGAACTGATCACACCACGGCTGAGATCTGGGAGGATGAGGAGGTGGGGATGCTGCTGCTTGCCTGCCTGCATTTTTTTTTTTTATTATTAATTTGTCAGGAACTGGCTTAGCGTCTGTGTAAAGCCCAAAGACGGCTTGTGTAGCTGATAGCTTGCAAATTATTAGTAATTTGATTTCAATTGAATGAATAACCCGTTAAAGCGAAATGTACATTAGTCTCAGAAATCTAATTGGAGGTAACGCCATAGAAACGCGGCAAGAGTGCTTGGTTAAACTACCTTCTCCCCCCAAAAAAGATAATTAGGATTTAATTTCATTCTCACCTATTCATTTGTCTAAATATGGGTGTTTAATTATCCATCTCAGCAAATAGCTGCCTCTGCTTCTGTGTGGATCTGCACTATCCCTTTAGCATAAGCTTCTCCCTTTCCCCCTGCTTATCACACTGAGGCAAGGCTATTGTACTTCGGTGTTCAGCTGCACTGAACCTCATTGTGAGTCACCTCATTCTGACATTTTGGGAGCACTCTGCTTTCCTGGGCAGATTGGCAACTTCAGCAACCCATGAGAAGTTGTATATTAGATAATAGGAGACTTTTAATTGGACCGACAAATAACATAGTAATAGTAACATTGGAGAGAGGCATGGGCTGAACACAAGGCTGGGAGCCAGGAGCACATGAGCTCAAGCCTCTGCTCTGACACGCGGCCTTGAGCAAGTCGCTTCACTTAAATTCTGTGACGAGAGGATTGATTAGATAGTGCTGCTTTTATAATACAATAAAGGTTTCATAGCCCAGTGGTCTAAGCCCAGTGAATCAGGAGACTGGTTGCTCCCCGATTGGTCTGCCGCTGATTTTCTGTGTGACTCTGGGTGAGTCACAGTTTTCCTATTGGTAGAATGGATGTAGTGACACCTCCACATCTTTGTACAGTGCTTGAGAGCTTTAGATGAAAGCGCTTTAGTTTCTACGTCAAAGTAACATTCTAATGAGCAAATATGCAACGTAGCTGTGATCTGTAGGGCCCGTGCAGAGAGACAGACTTGTGGTGAAATCAGTGCTGGCAAAACTCCCATTGGTAGTGGAGGAGAAATCTCCAGTTCTTACTGTGATTCACAATGTGCCTGCTTACCGTCCCAGTTATGATAGATCCCACACTTTGTGTGTGCGCGCGCACTGTGGGATTCCAGTAATGTAGTGGGTGCCGTACACATGGCCCCAGGTAGAATTTGGCCCATTGACGGGTTCTGAAGACCTTGTGAGTGAAACGTGTCTGATTCCATCAGAAGCCTAAGGGCTGCGTCAACTTAGTTGCAGCTCCTCTGTATTGTGAGTTTTCTATTGGATGGCATATCACAAGATTTTAACCAGGAAAACACAGCATTTAATCTACACATAGCTCTGGGCCAAGCCCTCCAGCAGGATGATTGTTGCTTTTGATTTCTTTTGTAGGCAATGACAGATTGTTTTGTAGAGAATGGATAGGAAAAGCAAAATCTTCTTCTTTTTTTTTTTTTTTACATAGTTTGACTTCAAGCCTGTTCCAAGGAGCATATTGTTGGGTAGGGGAGACTGTAACACCCACCTGTTCCCCCTATGCAGCTGTCATGAGATCATTTGCATAGAGCAGTTTGATTGGCTAAAATGAGGTAGTGGAGGTTTTCCTTTCTCATGGGAGTGGAAATCCCTTGTCCTGTTGGACTGTGTGAGATCAAGTTTGGGACCATTTTAACCATATTGGTTAAAAAAACGATCTAGTTTAGAGGAGAAGCAAAGGCATCTATAAAATATACATATAACAAAAGGAAGACAGGGGAAGTTGATGGTAATGAATATAAATCAAATGCTAGGAATTGTAGAAGATTGAGGGAAGAAAAGGGGAGAAGAATAAGGAGAAATCTATGGCCAGCAGAGTTAAAGACAATAAGAAGGAGTTTTTAAAGTATATTAGGAACAAAATGAATACTGATAATGGTATTGGGCCCCATTACTAGATAGAAATGGTATAACTATCATAATAATGCAGAAAAGGCAGAAGTGTTCAATAAATACTCTGTTCTGTATTTGAGGAAAAACAGATGATGCAGACTCATCATATAATGATAATACTCTTTCCATTCCACTTGTATCTCAGCAGGATACTAAACAGTAGCTACTAAAGTTAAACATTTTAAGATCAGCAGGTCCAGATAATTTACATTCAAGAGTTTTAAAAGAGCATCCTGTGCCAGTAATGTTGATTTTTCAACAGGTCTTGGAACACTGGGGAAGTTCTAGAAAACTAGAAGAAAGCTAACGTTGTGCCAGTATTTTAAAAAGGGTAAATGGGATTAGTTGGGTAATCATAGGACTGTCAGTCTGATATCAATCCCAGGCAAAGTATTGGAGTGGCTGATATAGGATTCACTTAATAAAGATTTAAAGGAAGGTAATATAATTAATGCCAATCAACATGGGTTTATGGAGAATAGCTCCTGTCAAACTAATTTGATATCTTTGTTGATGAGATTACAAGTTTGATTGATAAAGGTAATAATATTGATGTAATATATTTAGATTTCTGTGAGGCATTTGACTTGGTATCACGTGACTTTGATCAAAACACTAGAATTATACAGAATTAATGTGGCACACATTAAATGGATTAAAAGCTGGCTAACTGATGGGTCTCAAAATGTAATTGTAAACAGGGAAACATCTATGAACAGGTGTGTTTCTAGTGGGGTCTGCAAAGATCTGTTCTTGGCCTTAACATGTTCTTAACATTTTTATCAATGACCTGGAAGAAAATACAGTTTCACAGCCTTAAAGATCATAAGGGACCCATCATCATCATTAGTCTGATCTCCTATACATTGTAGGCCACAGAACATTACCCCTCCCTCCCCCGAAATAGGCCCCTAACCTCTGGTTGAGTTGCTGGAGTCCTCAGATCTTGATGTAAAGACTTCAAGTTAGAGAGACTCAACCATTTATTCTAGTTCAAACCGTCAAGTGATCGTGCCCCGTGCTGTGGAGAAAGGCAAAAAAACCCCCCCCAAGGTCTCTGCCAATATGACCTGGAGGAAAATTCCTTCCTGACCCCAAATATGGTGAACAGTTAGACTCTGGGCAAGACCCACCCTCCAGTGTCCCATCTCTGGCCGTTGGAGATATTTGCTAGTAGCTGCCATGGATGGGCCATGTGGCACTGTAGGCAGTCTCATCATACCATCCCCGCCATACATTTATCAAGCTCTGTCTTAGAACAAGTTATGTTTTTTTGCCCCTAATACTCTCCGGGGAAAGGCTGTTTCAGAACTTTACTCCTCTGACAGTTAGAAATCTTCAGCTCATTTCAGGCCTAAATTTGTTGGTGTCTGGTTCGTATCCATTTGTTCTAGTGCCAACATTGGCTCTTACCTTAAATATCTTCTCTTCTATTCCTTTTATAGAGTGCTGTTGTATCTCCCCTCAGCCTTTGTTAGGTTAGGCAAAACAAGCCAAGCTCCTTAAGTCTCCTTTTGTAATATAGTTTCTCCATTCGTCTGATCATTCCAGTAGCCCTGCTTTATACCTATTCCAGTTTTGAATTCATCTTTCTTAAACATGGTAGATCAGAACTGCACACAGTATTCCAGATTAGTTGTCATCAGTGCCTAGTATAATGGTAATAACACTTCCCTTTCTCTACTGGAAATTCTTCACCCGATGCATCCTAGGATTGCATTAGCCTTTTTCACAACCACATCACATTAGCAGCTCATAGTCATCTTGTGATCGACCAATATGCACCAGGTCTTTCTCCTCCTCTGTCGCTTCCAACTGATACATCCCCAGTTTACAGCAAAAATTATTGTTCTTCATCCATAAGTGCATGACCTTGCGATTTGCACTATTAAATTTCATTCCATTTCTATTACTCCAGTTTTAAAGCTCGTCCAAATGTTCTTGTGCGATATTCCGGTCCTCCTCAATATTGGCAGTTCCTCCCAACTTTGTGTCATCTGCAAGTTTTATTAGCAAACTTCCACTTTTTGTGCCAGTTGTTAATGAAAATGTTGAATAAGATTAGTCACAAGCCCAAGAGGAACTCTACTAGTAACCTCCCTCCTGCCTGACAGTTCACTTTTCAGCATGACCCATTGTAGGCTCCCCTATAACCAGTTCCTTACCAATCTTTGGAGTCTTGTATTAAGCCCCAACTTCTTCAATTTAACTAATAATTTCCCATGTGGAACTGTATCACATGCCTTACTGAAAGCCAGGTAAATTAGATCTACTGCATTTCCTTTGTCTAGAAAATTGGTTATTCTCTCAAAGAAGGAGATCAGGTTGGTCTGACACAATTTACCTTTTGTAGTAAAACCATGTTGTATTTTATCCCAATTACCATATTTACCTCTATGTCCTTAACTACTCTCACTTTCAAAAGTTGTTCTGAGACCTCGCATACAATTGAGATCAAACTAATGGATCTGTAGTTTCCCAGATCACCTTTTTTCTCCTTTCTTAAATATAGGTACTGTATTTGCAATTCACCAGTCTTCAGGTACAACCCCCAAGTTTACAGAATCATTAAAATCCTTGCTATTGGGCTTGCAATTTTGTGTGCCTGTTCCCTTAATATTCTTGGATGGAGATTATCTGGGTCTTCTGATTTAGTCCCATTAAGGTGTTTGAGTTTGGCTTCCACCTTGGATGTGGTCATTTCTGCTTCCATCTCCTTATTCCCATTATCCACCCTTCCACTGCCTCCCTCTCCTCACTAACCTTATCAAAAACTGAGGCAAAGTATTTGTTTAGGTGTTGGGCCAGACCTAGATTATCTCTAATCTCCACCTCATCCTCAGTATTTAGTTGTCCCACTTCTTTTTTCCTTGTTTTCTTTTTATTTATATGACTAAAGAACCTTTTACTATTGGTTTTAATTTCCTTTACAAGATCCAATGCTGCTTGGCTTTTGGCAGTTCTCATTTCCCCCCGCCCTACACTTTCTGACAGTCAAGAGATTCTTGTTCATCCAGTTTGGTCTGCAGCCCTTACCCATGAATTTTTTTCCCCTGGTTTGGGGTGCAGGCTTCAGATAGTTTTGCATCTTTGACTTAAAGACATTCCAAACGTTCTCCACATTCAGATCCTTGAGTTTTTCAGTCCCGTCCACTTCCCTGATTTCCTTAATTTTTTAAAGTTTACCCTGTTGAAATCAAGGACTCTAGTTGCAGATCTATTTTTGTTTATCCTTCCATTTAGTTTAAACTGAATTAAATCATGATAGCTCGAACCGAGATTGTCCTGTTCTTCTTCGAGTGCTTGCTCATATCCATTCCATTAGGTGTGTGTGCGCGCCGCGTGCACGATCGTCGGAAGATTTTCTACCCTAGCAACACCGGCGGGTCGGCTGTGGAGCCCCCTAGAGTGGCGCCTTCATGGCGCTGAATATATACCCCAGCCGACCCGGCGCCCCCTCAGTTCCTTCTTACCGCCCCTGACGGTCGTTGGAACTGTGGAGCGCGGCATAGCTGTCCTCCACTCTCCCTAGCTTATTTTGTTGTATCACAGTTATAGTTATAGTTATAGTTCTAGTGTTTGTAGTAAATTAGTTAAGTAGTTTTAAAGTTGTTCTAAGTAGTCCAGGGGATTAAGGGGGTCGTCTCCCCCTTTCTCCCCCGGCCGCGGGCCCGGGCTCATGCCCAACGCTCCCGGCTTCAAGCAGTGCGCCTCCTGCGCTAAGCCTATGCCCACGAGCGACCCGCACGACTCCTGTCTGAAGTGCCTGGGAGAGTCCCACCAAACAGATAAGTGCAAGATCTGTAAGGCCTTCAGACCAAGGACCAAGAAGGAGCGGGACTTTCGGCTCAGGCAACTCCTGATGGAGGCGGCACTTAGCCCGGACACTCCTTCTACGGGCCAGGCCCCGGCGCCTAGCACCTCGGTGCGCAGTGCCCCGGCGGCACCGGCTATGACGACCACGCGAGTGGCGTCAGAAAAGCCTCCCCGGCACCGGACCTCGTCGGCACCGCAAGCACAGCAAGTGCCTCGGCGCCGGTCATTATCCCCGGGGCATAAAAAAGCCCATAAGACGGGGACATCCGTGCCGAAGACGCCGGCTCCCCCAGTGCCGGGGGTAGAGCCGCGTCCGCCGGTGGAGCAACGAAAACAGGTGCCTCCAGCACCGTCGACTCCGGCGCCGAGGCCGTTGAGTCCGGTGCAAATAGCGTCTCCACCGAGGCTGGCGGTGATACAGTGTCTCCCGTCGACTCCAGAGACCTTCGCGGCGGCGAGAGACTTAATAGCTCTCACGGAGCCGGCACCGCCTCAACCACCGGCACCGACTGCACCGTTGACTCGCCCGGTCCAGTCGAGGGGGAAACCTGCCTTGATGCGCCCTCCATCACAAGGGCTGGAACCTCGGCACCGATCCAGGTCCCGAAGCAGGTCCCCACGCCGCTCGCAGTCCCGGCACCGAATATCGTCTCGGCACCGGTCGTACTCGCGGCCAAGATCTTCTTCGCGGCACCGCTCTACGTCTCGGCACCGATATGATCGTCGGCACCGATCAACGTCGAGACGTAGTTCTCGGCACCGCTACGGTCGACGCTCGACGTCGAGGGGCCGCTCCCGGCACCGGGCATACTCCAGGTCCTCGTCGAGGTCCAGATCCGACTCCCGGCACCGACGAGGTCATCGGCACCGGTCGCGGTCCCGGCACCGATCGCCGGCACCGCGCAGAGATAGATCATCTCCGGACCGGCACCGTGCGGCACCGCAGCCCACGGGGATCGTTTCATCTCTCTCGGCACCGCCATGGCCGTCAAGATCGGTGTCTCGCTCCTCGGAGGACCTGTCGAGATCGGCATACCCCCCTCAAGGGCAAGCCGAGGAACGAAACTTGGGCCATTGGCAGGAGATGGCAGAGGACCACTCTCATGGACCATCTCACTGGTCGTTTTGGACCCCGTGGGCGTACCACCAGGAGCAAGGGGCTCCAATACCATCGACCTCTCGCTCGGGTCACTCGGTCAGAAGGGCCCCAGAATCCACCATCTCTCGGCCTCCGCCAGGAGGCATGGAGGCTTCCGTGTCCACGCCACCCGACACCATGGACCCAAGTGCAGGTGATGCTCCGGCCCAAGAGCAGGGGGATCAGGACCCCCCCTTGGATCCAGTACCACCGGAGGCATCCTCCTCCTCCTCTCCGGATGAGGCAGTGGCGGGCACTTCATGTACGGGTCCCCCTCCGATAGATCTTCGGGCTCACCAGGATCTCCTGCGTAGGATGGCCCGTAATATGGACCTGCAGGCGGAGGAGATAGTGGAGGTGCACGACCCGATCGTGAATATCCTTGGAGCGGATGCCCCATCGAGGGTGGCGTTACCCCTGATCCGCACGATCCAAACGAATGCGGATACGATATGGCAAACTCCTGCCTCTATTCCACCCACAGCGAGAGGGGTGGAAAGGAAATACTTTGTCCCGTCTAAGGACTATGGGTACTTGTATACCCACCCCCAACCGTGTTCACTGGTGGTGGAATCAGTGAATGCACGAGAGCGCCACGGCCAGCAGGCTGCAGCGCCTAAATCAAAAGAGGCTAAGCGGCTCGATCTGTTTGGCCGTAAGGTTTACTCAGCCGGAGGGCTACAACTTAGAGCGGCGAACCAACAGGCGCTACTGAGCCGCTACAATTTCAACTCCTGGAACTCTATGGGGAAGTTTAAGGAGTTGATTCCCCAAGAGTCCAGGGAAGAGTTTGGAGCCATGGTAGAGGAGGGCAAGAAGGTGGCTCGGACCTCCTTGCAGGCCTCCTTGGACATTGCAGACTCAGCTGCGAGGACCCTGGCTTCGGGTATCGCTATGCGCAGGATCTCCTGGCTTCAGGTTTCGGGTTTGCCTCCGGAGCTGCAGCAAACCCTACAAGATCTGCCCTTTGAGGGTCATGGATTGTTCTCAGATAAGACGGACTCTCGCCTGCAGAGCCTCAAGGACTCGAGAACAATCATGCGCTCCCTGGGGATGCATGTTGTGGGCCCTCAGCGCAGGCCATTTAGGCCGCAGCCTCAGCGCTTCTACCCCCCCCCGCCTCGTCAGAGACAGGACTCGGCCCGGAGGCGAGGGCGAGGTGGTAGAAGAAGGTGGACCGGCCCTCAACCCGGCCAGAACCAGGGGCCACCTAGACCACCTTCAGGCCCCAGGCAGAACTTTTGAAGGTGCGGTCGAGGACGGCGCCCCAGTCATCCCCCAGGATCCAGCCCCCTCCTTTCGGGATCGCCTCTCCCACTTCCACCGTGCTTGGTCCCTTATAACTTCGGACCGTTGGGTCCTCCGCACGGTGGAGAGGGGATACGCTATCCAGTTTTCTTCTATTCCCCCCTCCCACCCCCCTTCCCCGTCCCTCTTCAGGGACCCTTCTCACGAGCAACTTCTTATTCAGGAGGTTTCTACGCTCCTGGCCATGGGGGCCATAGAGGAGGTTCCGATAGAGTTAAGGGGCAGGGGATTTTATTCCCGTTACTTCCTGATCCCCAAGTCCAAAGGAGGTCTGCGGCCCATCTTGGACTTGCGCGGACTCAACAAATTCGTAGTAAAGTTGAAGTTCCGCATGGTCTCTTTGGGGGCCATTATCCCTTCCCTCGATCCTGGAGACTGGTTCGCCGCCCTCGACATGAAAGACGCATACTTTCACATCTCAATTTACCCACCTCACAGACGCTTCCTGCGATTCGTGGTAAACGCGGTGCACTACCAATTTGCAGTCCTTCCCTTCGGCCTATCCTCGGCCCCAAGAGTGTTCACGAAATGTATGGCTGTCGTGGCAGCGTACCTTCGTCGACAAGGGATACAGGTGTTCCCGTACCTAGATGACTGGCTGGTACGCGGTCGCACCAAAGAGCAAGTTCAAGCTCACGTCCACATAATAGTGCACACATTCAACGAGTTGGGCATCCTGCTCAACAAGGACAAATCCACTCTGGAACCTACCCAGAGAATAGAATTCATCGGCGCAGTTCTAGACTCCAGACGTGCACAAGCCATCCTGCCAGACAACCGCTTTGGCACCATCACGAGCCTCATTCAAGGGCTCCAGGCCTTCCCAACTACCACGGTGAGGTCGTGCCTTACCCTGCTGGGTCACATGGCTTCCTGCACGTACGTAACCAGGCATGCCAGACTTCGGCTTCGCCCACTCCAGACCTGGGTGTCGTCAATATACCGCCCACATCGGGACACTCTGAACATGGTGGTCACGGTCCCGATCTCGGTCCTGACCTCCCTCACCTGGTGGCTAGATCACAATGTGGTCTGCGAGGGGATACCATTTCACGCCCCACAACCCTCTCTGCACCTGGTCACAGACGCTTCATCTCTGGGTTGGGGCGCCCATCTCAACGAACACCATACCCAGGGCCTGTGGACTGCATCCCAGCTAGCCCTGCACATCAATGTTCGGGAACTGATGGCGGTGCGCCTGGCGTGCCAGGCATTTTTCAACCTCCTACGTGGCCGATGTGTGTTAGTTCTCATCGACAACACCACGGCCATGTTTTACATCAACAAGCAAGGAGGAGCACGTTCGTCAATTCTATGCCAAGAGGCCATTCGCCTGTGGGACTTCTGCATCGCCCACTCAATCCACCTCACGGCATCGTTCCTCCCTGGAGTCCAGAACACTCTAGCGGATCGACTCAGCAGGTCCTTCCAGACGCACGAGTGGTCTATCCGTCCGGACATCATACATTCCATCTTCCAGAGGTGGGGGTTTCCCCAGATAGACCTGTTTGCATCCCGAGACAACAGGAAGTGCCACGTGTTCTGCTCCCTACAAGGTCGAGCTCCGGGCTCCCTCTCGGATGCGTTTCTCCTTCCCTGGAAAGACCACCTGTTTTACGCCTTCCCTCCGTTTCCTCTGGTCCACAAGGTACTGCTCAAATTGCGCAGAGACCAGGCACAGGTAATTCTGGTCGCTCCAGCGTGGCCGAGACAACACTGGTACACCACACTGTTAGAACTCTCGGTTCAGACACCGATCCCGCTTCCGTTGTATCCGGATCTCATCACGCAGGACCACGGCCGGCTGCGTCACCCCGACCTGCAATCACTCCACCTCACGGCGTGGCTGCTCCATGGTTCACCCAGGCAGAGCAGCAATGCTCTGCCAACAGATTCTGCTGAGCAGTAGGAAGCCCTCAACACGCACCACGTACCTGGCCAAGTGGAAGCGGTTCTCCTGTTGGTGCGAACAACGAGCCACGTCCCCGTTGCGGGCACCCATTCCTCTCATTTTGGAGTATCTCCTCTCCCTAAAACAGCAGGGGTTGGCGATATCTTCAATTAGAGTTCACCTGGCCGCTATATCGGCCTTTCACCCAGGGGAACTCGCGTCCTCGGTATTCTCTAACCCGATGGTCGTTAGATTCCTCAAGGGCTTAGACCGGACGTACCCACAACAACGTCAGCCCGTTCAGACGTGGGACCTCAACCTGGTTCTCTCCAAGCTCACAGGTCCTCCATTCGAGCCACTGGCCACCTGTTCTCTTTTGTACCTATCCTGGAAGACAGCCTTCCTCGTAGCCATCACCTCAGCAAGGCGCGTTTCTGAACTCAGGGCGCTTACATCCGAGCCCCCTTATACAGTTTTCCATAAGGATAAAGTGCAGCTTCGTCCACATCCTGCCTTTCTCCCTAAGGTGGTTTCTCCATTTCATATCAACCAGGACATCTTTCTCCCGGTCTTTTATCCCAAACCACATGCCACTCGCCAGGACCAACGTCTCCATTCCCTGGACGTGCGAAGGGCCCTGGCCTTCTATATTGACCGCACAAAGCACTTTAGAAAGACGACGCAACTCTTTGTCGCAGTGGCCGACCGAATGAAAGGCTCACCGGTCTCCTCACAACGCCTATCCTCCTGGATTACGTCTTGCATCCGGACTTGCTATGACCTGGCAGGTGTCTCAGCACCGCACCTCACCGCTCACTCCACGAGGGCCCAAGCCTCCTCGACTGCTTTCCTGGCACATGTTCCGATACAGGACATTTGTAGAGCGGCGGTTTGGTCATCAGTCCACACGTTTACAGCTCACTATGCACTAGTGCAGCAGTCCAGGGACGATGCTGCCTTCGGGTCAGCGGTTTTGCACACAGCAATGTCTCACTCCGACCCCACCACCTAAGTTGGGCTTGGGAGTCACCTAATGGAATGGATATGAGCAAGCACTCGAAGAAGAAAAGACGGTTACTCACCGTTGTAACTGTTGTTCTTCGAGATGTGTTGCTCATATCCATTCCAAACCCGCCCCCCGTCCCCACTGTCGGAGTAGCCGGCAAGAAGGAACTGAGGGGGCGCCGGGTCGGCTGGGGTATATATTCAGCGCCATGAAGACGCCACTCTAGGGGGCTCCACAGCCGACCCGCCGGTGTTGCTAGGGTAGAAAATCTTCCGACGATCGTGCACGCGGCGCGCACACACACCTAATGGAATGGATATGAGCAACACATCTCGAAGAACAACAGTTACAACGGTGAGTAACCGTCTTTTCTTCAGTGATGTCCTCACTACTTACCAATACTAAATCTAAAATGGCATCACCACTTGTTGGTTCGGTTGACTGTTTGCTGGCTTCTCTGCCACTGCTCCTACCATAAAATTGTCACTGATAAAGTTTGCGGATGACACAAAAACTGGGGGGAGTGATAAATAATGAAGAGGATAGGTCACTGACAGAGCAATCTGGATCTCTTGGTAAAATGGGAGCAAGCAAACCATATGCATTTTAATATGTAAATGTAAAATAACATGCTAGCATGTAAATGTATAATTTAGGAACAAGGAATTTAGGACATACTTATAGGATAGGGACTCTATCCTGGGAAGCACTGACTCTGAAAAAGATTTGCGGGATTTGTGGATAATCAACTAAATATGAGCTGCCGGTGCTACACAGTGGCCAAAAGGGCTAATGCAATCCTCGGATGCATAAACAGAGGAATCTTGAGGAGGAGCAGAGAGGTTATTTTACTTCTGTATTTGGCACTGCTGCAACTACTGCTGGAGTACCGTGTCCAGGTCTGGTGCCCACAAGTCAAGGAGGATGTTGAAAAATTGGAGAGGGTTCAGAGAAGAGCCACGAGAATGATTAAAGAGTTAGAAAACCTGACTTGCAGTGATAGACTCGAGGAGAGCGGTCTGTTTAGCTTAACAAAGAGAAGGTTAAGGATTTACTGGATTACAATCTGTAAGTACCTACCTGGGGAACAACTATTTAATAATGGGCTCTCATTCTAGCAGAGAAAGGCAGAACATGATCCAGTGGGTATGGAAGTTGAAGCTAGACAAATTCAGATGGGAAATAAGGTGTAACTGTTGAACAGTGAGAGTAATTAGCCATTGGAACAATGTACCAAGGGTCATGGTGGGTTCTCCATCACTTGACTATTTTTAAATTAAGTTTGGATGTTTTTCTAAAACGTAGGGATCGTTTTGGGAAAGTTCTCTGGCCTGTGCAATGCGGGAGGTTAGATTAGGTGTTCGCAATGATCCTGTCTGGCCTTGGAATCTGTGACTAGCTCCCAGAGGTGTGTGGAACTAATCAGCTGCGCTCTGCTGGGGACAGGCCAGGCCTTTCTTTGCTATTTGATTCACGTGGGCTTTCGCCCCTTGGGGTTTTGCTTTGATTCTTGGATACAAACAAACCCCAAAACGGAAAGTAAAACTCCGCTAGCACCTCCATGTTAGGCCCGATTTTGAGCAAAACCCAGTTTTGCAGGAATTTCGCCCAAAGCCCTGACTTCGGCTTATGTTTGCTGAAAAGTTTGTAAACTTCGCCTGAGTTTGAGGTTGATAATGGAATTTGCAGTCAGACAAATCCTTTTCTTTCTTCCTCTCTCAAGCTGTCTCTTGCTTTCCAGCCCTCTCTCTGCTCTATAAACTATACGGCCACATTTGTGTTTGCCTTGAATAGCAACAAGAAGAGAGAGTATAACCAACTAGATGGAGGAGGATGGGAGGGGGGAGTCCACTTCCAACAGACGCACAGGATTTGCAAGATGAAAGGCAGACAGCAGGCCTGTGACAGATGTGAAGGGTGTAAAGAGCAAGAGTCAGCATGTGTGAAGAGTTCTGAGCTGGGAGATCTGATGCTGCATCGCTAAATAATAATAGAAATCTCTACCCAAGCTTGAAAATCCAAGGCTTGTGTTTGCTCTCCTATCAGTGCAGATCGGGGGTAACGGCTTTGAAATCAGTTGGGTTACTTTAAGCTTAGATGATTCTGTGCTGTTCGACGGGGCAAAATGAATGCAAGTTGCCCAGGCTTTTCCCAACCCGGATCAGAGCTTTGTTAGAAGTTGCTCATTTTTACAACCTGTCGTCTTTAGTAAATTGAAATCTAAATCTGGAAAGAGAGATCCCGAGATGCTCGACCCGGAAAAACCACCTTATGCGAAACTTCCATGCCCGAGGGTGACGGACAGGGTGAATGGGATCCCCTCCCCACCCTTATAATTTCACTAAAGCCATAATAATTGCATCAGACCCATTGAGGTCTTCTGCTTCTGTCCCTGCTAAACAGCTACCCATTCCTTGCCCCTGGTGTTTTATGAAGTCAGAGCTACAGCTTTTATTACTGTAATCTTAGCATCTCTGATGCTCCTATAATCTTTTTGTCTGCAATTGGGAGGCCAGGAAAATAGAAATCTGAAGCAGGTTTCCTAAGCTGTTGAATGGGAGGTGGAGATTTAGAAATTGAACTTGCAGTTAATGGAATTAATAAATACACTTCTGAGCATGATTTGATGGATGGAACAACATGGACCAACCTAAAGACCAAACAACCTCCTCACCCCCAACTGACAAGGAACCAGACTCCCTTTCCTGAGCCAGGCATATAGGAGGCACACACAAGTTATATTCTCTCATTAGGAACAAGGCCCCCAATATGCCTATACCTTGGATATGCGATTACATCAAAGAGAGTTCAGTGTTGCTTTCACCTGTTCCTTAGAGCTAGAATTAAAGCAGATGCCCCTACTCCCGCAAAGCACTTAAATCCATCCCAATCCAGTTTAAGTGCAAACTTGAATCCATCCTTATTCAACAGAGCACTTAACCCTGGGCTTAAGTCCCGCTGACTTCACTGCTCACACTTATGCACTTTCTGGCCTGATTCAAAGCCCGTTCAAGTCAGCACACTCCCATCGAGTCCAGTGGGCTTTGGATTAGGCCATCGGTGTAACTGGATGGACTTCAAGTATGTTGCTTAAGTGCTTTGCTGAATCAAGGCCAGATGGAACGGGAGGGAGAGCGCCGATGTCCGTCGTTAGTCGAATGTGCATTAGGCTCTCACCATGCGCGTTCTTTGCAGACGGATTTGCTTAGCACTCTCAGCAACCTGTGTCTGCAGAGGCTGGTTTTTCACAGGCAGATGTGGTGGTAAGGTGTTTTGCCTGCAGACAGATGCCCCCTGTAACTTCGTGGGAAACTTGGGTCCCCGGTGGTTGGGAATTATTTTCCATCCTATTGGCCCGATGAAACAGTGGAAGCTGCCATCCTCTGTAAGCTGCCAGGCGAAAGTGATACTTACAGGGTGCCCCTGGGGTTGCGGAGAAAAGATCCTAACCTAGCCGATTCAGATCAGGGTGGACAATGCCCACCCTGAGGACGGCCACTGCCCACCCTGGGGACGGCAGCGGAAGAAAATCTCAGCTGCCCGTCATCGTCTAAATTTAGGATGTCGTTCATCTGGAATCTACTGCTCCAGCTCGTCACCAGGCAGAGTGACAGAATATATAAAATTAATTTCTGAGGTGGGAAATAGCTAATAATTTATTTACAGCTAGGGCAGGGAAGCGGGGAGGGGACTTGATACAGGGTTTTCTTTAATGCAATGTCAATGCTGTTCAGCTTCCCGTGAGCTTGCCCTATTAGCTGAGACAACATCTTGCCACCCCCCTTGGCCTATCAGTGTGGCTGCGCGCAGAAGAGAGGAGTTTTCTCGTCACTGCACAGGTCACCCACAGGGCTCTAATTGACCGCACAGCAAAGCCTGCGGTGGGTTTCCACCGGGGCCGGTGTGTGCGCGCAGCATGGCTCATCGCAGCAGCATGCATTTGGGGATAGTGGCGGTGGGTGGGATAAGGTCAGGGGAGCATGCTAGACGTGCACGGCTGGTGGTGTGAGCGAGTGTGTCTCTGAGCTGTAGGAGGTGTCCTGTTCGGCAAGTGTCACTTACCTCTTTCTTTGTTTGTTTGTTTAACAGGATTCACACCCACTGGGATTTAAACATCTCCTTCCGAGAGACCTCTTGCAGGTACCATTTTGGGGCACCCTCTTTGTATGGTAGGCTAAGAGTTTATGTTACACATTACTGGCCTATGGATGCAGTTAGAAATGAAATACCATTCCTGCATGTTTGTTTTCTTTCTTTCTTTCTTTCTTTCTTTCTTTCTTTCTTTCTTTCTGAGAAGACAAATCAGTCAATCCTATAAAAGGATGCACTTACTGTTGTCTAAAGATGTTTTTTTTTTCAGCTGTACTTTTTCAAAGCATGGAAAATCACTGTGCCCCTAACTGATGCTAATCAGTGGGTGGTGGGTGTGTAGATGTCTGTGCAATATCATTAAGACCCTGATCCTGCAAGCAGTTCTGCATGTGGGTAGCTCCGTTGGAACCTTTGGGCTGTTCACCTGCATAATGTTAAGCATGCGTTTAAGGTAGTGCGGGATCAAAGTCTAAAGCTGCAAGAGTGACTTGATGGCTCTTACAGTTACCTTTAATGCATGGTTGGGGGGAATTTAGATGTTTAAAAACACCTTAAAAGACAAAAAATTTCAAAAAAGAATAAAATAAGAGAAAAGCCTTAACTGAGAGAGAACGTAGGAATTGCCATCCCAGTTTAGATCATTCATCTTTTAAGTCTGGTATCCTGCAGTGATCAATACCTGAAAAAGGTCAAAATCCGCCCACTGTCAATAGCCTGTTATTACAATGCTTTGCACAAATGGGAAAATTCCTTCCTGTCCCTTACAGTGATCAGTTGATGCCCTGAAGCATGAGATTTGACTATCCTTTATGTTTGTATGTACACTATAACTGCAAGCGTTACTGCTGGTCATGAAATAATCCAGCCCTTGTAAAAGTCTAGCCACAGTATTTGCCTCTATAGAGAAGAGAGGAATACATGTTCTAACTTCTGTTTTATATGAAACTCACTATTTGCCAGTAAAGTACATGAACCAGGCATATGATGTTTGTTTTCTGGAGGAAAGACAAATCATTACACGTGGCTAATAAAGAACAGGTGGTTCCCGTGAAACTTCTTGGCATGGGAAACCTGAAGGAAGTGTCTCTTCTACAGAAGGATGTTGCTGGGCCCAAACAGAGTGGGACGGATTCTGATCCTTGTTGCCCTGGATAATTGATTGAAGTTGATGGAGTTACTCCGGAATTATGCTGTTGAGGCATCTGGCAAAATCTAGGCAAAATCTGGCCTAGAGGATCTCAAATTGTATAGCATGCAAATTAATTAACTTTCAATTAACAACCCAGCAACAGTTTCTGATGCGCTCTGCAGAATTCCTGTTCAGTTCTAGAACTAAGTGAACAATGGGAAAATATTATTATTTTAGTTGCAATAATGTCCACTATGTGCTAGGCGCTTTCCAAACAAACACTTCAGAAGGATGGCCCATGATCTACGGAGCTCAGAATCTAAGGACAAGCAAGGGCATTTAATTGAATAATTTATCTGATGAGTTTTTGACTAGCACTGCATGACTGTCTCGCTGCATCCTGGTGTAGTACTTACCCAAGAGAACATAAGGTAGCAACTTTAGAAAACATGTAAATTTCAATATTGCAACTCATCTGGGTTGTTCTCTTTATAAGCTTCAGAATGTTTCATGAAAAGTAAATATTAGTGGCAGCAGGAGAATGTATTAGAAATGACATCCAACTCTATCACCTGCCCTTCAAACATAACTCAGACAACTTCTGCTTCCTGGCTGTGAGCCCCCGTAAAATCTTGTGTGGAGTGGTGGGGAGGCAAGAGGACCTTAGGAGAAAGATTGTATTTTTGACACCCTCTGTCCCCTCTCCCCAAAATCTTGAACTTTAAATCAGACATTTTGGGCTGTTTTATTGGAGGTATTTCTGTGAAGGTTCTCATCTAAATTATAAACCATGGGGTGAGATCTCTGTTGTTTTTATTATTTATTTATTTTGGTCCCTGATTTGATTCAGCAAGGCACACTTAGGTACACGCACAAGTCCATCCCTATTCAACCAAGCATTTAAGCATGTGCTTAAGTTCCTGGCTGAATTGAGGCCTGACATCCTCATTTGGAGCACTGAAGGCACTGTGGAGTGAGGTGTGAAATTTGTGCTGATTCACACCCCATTAGGAGCCATTGAAAGCAGTGGGCTTAATTGGGGTTTAAATCAGTGCAGCATTCAGCCCAAGTCTGGGAAAATTTCATTCTTAAAATTTTAAGAGTACAAAACCACAGCCCAAATCAGGAGATTCTAACCCAGTCTTGCAAGCTCACCTCAATCAGAACACCCCTTGAAACCATTAGGAGTTCCATGTCCAGACAGCTGTCAGGATAAGGTCCCTATGTTGTTGATTTAAGCTTATGGGACTTCAAAATTCAAATGAATGGATTCCTTCATGGCAGATCCTTTCATGATAAATTTCAGCCTGGAGTGAAATTTTATGGCCCAGTTATAAGCTCCTAAAAAGACCGGAGATTTATAATGGAAGTGCTTATACAAGCCTTAACTAATAGCCATGTGAACAATCAGTCTGGAGTTTAATACAGCTGTGACTAAAGGTGCACACACCTTTTGAAAATTAAAATTCCCACCTTTTAAAAATACTATTTTTGAAACTGCAATGCCAAGGCTGAAATAATGGTTTAATTTTTATGTCTGTGAGCAGATTTCTCCGTCTTCCCCCATTTAACTGTTTATTTCCTGTAGCTCTTTCCTGACAACGTAGTTCCAACATTTGGACAGTCCTTTTCCACAGTACTCAGAGAACTCAAACTCAGCACGTGCCCATTATCATTGTGACTTGGCAGTTATATAGTAAGATACAAGTTTTGCCACAGCAAATCCAACGTCTGGTCCAGTTACCTCTGGGCCAGTCTTAATGTTCCAGCAAAAAGCAGCCAGTTCCCTGTAATGCAGCAAAGTAATTGTGCAACCAACTGATGCCCTAAAACATGAGATTTGTGGATTCTTAACACTGGTTTGCTAGGAAGAAACATTTAAAGGGGCAACGCTTAGTAAAAAGGGGCAGAATTTGGCTTAACATCTGGTTGGGAATTCTTTTGGATTCCAATTGGGTGTTCACTGTAATTGCTTAATTGTTTATGTAGGCCCTACACAAAGCAATGTTCTATCCTTCTGATGACACAACGGCCTCAGCTAAGTGACCTGAGCTGGTGACCTGGTCCCACATAACAATTAGATATAACGGTCAATAATTTAGCTAAATCACATTCTGATTTCTTGAAATGTAGCCTCTGCATGAGATTTCAATGAGTTTTAACTATGTGGGTAGTCTGTTATTCCATTATTAAGATAATCTGAGACAAAGCAGGCCTGATTCTGACAGCTAGTACATTTCTTCAAGGAGCCAATTTAAAATTAATTTTAATTCAAATTAATTAACAGATTTATTTGTAAATTCCATTCTGTCCTCAAGCTATAAGTGCTGTAATTTGAGGGAATAATAAAGCGGTAGAATCCCTGGTTTAAGTACAAACCCAGCTCAGCCTTAACTGTAGAACCATGAGCGATGCCTCCATAATAGACTAGACCTGGCCAGGTGAACACTCCGGTGTCCATTGTGAAATCAGAGGTAACTCAGCCAATCACCCCTCTTCCTCTACAGCCAATTTGCATGTCACTGCTTCCTTCTGCCCCCACCCCACATCCCCACTTCCGCCCCCATCAGCCCCTCAAATCCCTGCTCACCCTCATGCCTGTCTGCTTTCCCCTCTGCACCCTGCTGCTTTCTGCCATTGGAGGAAGCTGCAGGGGAGACGTCGGCTTCTGCCGGCGTCTGTTGCTCTCTCAGACTCCAGCTGAAGTCGCTGTCCCCCTCACCTTGACCTGTCCCCCTCAGTCTACTGACTCCTGCCGACTGTGGGTGCTCAGTATCTCTGCAAATCAAGTTCCCAATTTTCAGTTTCGGCCTCCAGTTCAGGTGTAGATGGCAGCGGGTGCAAATTTGAGCCTGCCATCTAGGTCACTTAGATATTTTACACCCCTGATTTGCCAGGGCAGAAAAGAAACTTGCGTCTGTTTAAGCGACCTAAATTGCCTTACAACTCTGTGAAATATGTGGCGCCACTGGACTACATGATGGGGCGGCATAAAGGTTTTACTGACCCTTGTTCGAGGTGACACACATAATTCACCACTCATGAGTTATGCAGGTCATCCCAGACTCCTGCTGCGATACCTTTATGCTGCACCGCACTGTCATGTGGTTCTCTCCCCCCTTCTTTTCAATCAAAAGGGTGTTGCCTTCTGACTTGCCCTGCCTCTCTGTCAAAAGGTTGCCTTTGATCTTCCTTTCCAAGTCGTCAGAGGTTGCCTGGATTTGTTAGAGTCTGGTCACCTTACAGTCGCTGTCTGTGTTGCCCTTGATGAAAGGAGGTTTAATTGGGTACATACAGGTCTGCACACAGGCACCAAAAGATCAACATTGGGAGCTGCCCTGAAAAGGGAGATTAAGATCTCTCCGAGGGCCTGCCAGGTGCTCCTTTTTCTTTTATGCTTTGAAATGAATGTGATGGCTGGGGCTGGCGTTTTAGCAAAGTTCCCAAGTGCCTCTGTTGAAAACAATGGGCTCCGTACAGTAACGTTCCCTTGCACAGATGTGGTGTTCTCTCGAACGCTTTTCTAAAACGCCTTAAAATTGTTCAGTAAACCAAGCACTTTCCTTTTATTTTGAGAAAAGCCTGTCAGGTTTCACAGTAACGAGCAGGCTCTTGGGGCCCATCTTGACGGGAGCTGAGCAATTCAGACAAGGAGCTGAGTGCTCTCACCTCCCCCTGATTTCAGCGGGAGCCAGGTGCACCCTTGTCCGGATTAGGCTCCTCATGCTAAAGCGCATCATAAAGAGTGGGCTGTGTGTGCGAAAGTGCCGGGTGGAGGGTGTTTCCCACCCATTTAGTGCTGTTCTGTTTCTCTGGGTATGTCTACACTACGAAATTAGGTCGATTTTATAGAAGTCGATTTTTAGAAATCGATTTTATACAGTCGATTGTGTATGTCCCCAGTAAGTGCATTAAGTCGGCAGAGTGTGTCCTCACTACCGTGGCTAACATCGACTTACGGAGCGGTGCACTGTGGGTAGCTATCCCACAGTTCCCGCGGTCTCCTCTGCCCATTGGAATTCTGGGTTAAGCTCCCAATGCCTGATGGGGCAAAAACATTGTCGTGGGTGGTTGTGGATGGAGCTGGGTGAGAAGGTAGAGAGAGGCCAGGAATGAGAACACCTTCCTTTAATGCTGTTCGGTGTTACAGCCATCAGATAAAACTTGACGCTCATCCCAGGACCTCTAAACACTTTACACACAATGAAGCCTGCCTGCTTTGTGAGGAAGGTGTTGGTATATGTCTTACTCTTATTCAGTATGGAGAGATTGAGACAAAATGGAGGTTAAGTGATTTGTCTGAGTGAACCAGTGAAGGGAACCCAGGAGTTCTGCTGCTCATCCTGGGCTCAAGCCATCAGACCACACCATGAGCAAAATGCAGAAAGTGTATTGAAGGCACCTTGAAGATCTGCTGTGGGAAAGAGGTGAAAGAATGAAGAAGCCGGAGAGAGGAATGAATCAGTTTGCTTTAGCTGAATGGGGCACACGTCTCAGGAGTTCATATGCATGGAAAATCCACTCAGACCAACAGAGTGATGGGACCTACCAAGCAAACTGGCCTTCCCAGTGGAGAATTTCTTCTGGATGCATCAGACATGAAAGGGGCACAAAGTGTTAGAAGGAAAGCAAAGGCCCCTGCTACCCAGAGCAAGTAACTGTATTTAAAACCACTGTTTAAACGTGGTGGGGTCTGATCAGCCATTCTGGACTGGACCAAGCTAGATTAGAATGTGCTTTGGACCACACATGAACCTAGCTCAGAACCTTGGTTTGTTTGTATTTTGGTTTAAATCCGGTTGTACCATAGTTTTGGCCTCATCCACATGAATCTGCCAAATGCTGTTGTATCCTGTTCAGCAAGGACTGAGTTTAAGCGGTGCATAACTTGGATTGTTGAATGCATTTGTTTGCTCTGTGGGCCACCCACATTTAAGAAAGAAAGAAAGAAAGTTGTGGTGACGGAAGAATAAAGAAGGCTATTTGAAGAAGTTGTTAAATTGGGGCACAGTGAAGAAAGGTGAAGAATATGTGAGAAGAGAAATAGAACTCGCTGATTTTGCTTATTCCCCTGGAAGATGCACAGTGAAAATGAAAGAAGGAGGGAAAGAGGGAAAATAAAAAGCATAAAGCAGACAGCTACATGCATCTCAAGGATGTTGCTGAGTCAGCAGAAAGTATCCTTATATGATGCAGGTAAAGTTATCAGGCATCAAAGTATAACACTATGTTGCCCTTTGAAGCATTAATATAGGAAGGTTTGGTATTTGCTGGTGACCTGCTATGCTTTAATCTAGGAAACCCAGGGTAGGGATTCAGGGGGCTTTGAACTGATGGAGGATGGGTACGACCCTTTAAAGTCTTCCAGTCATCAGCATCTGCAGCTAATTGATCCAGTGGTCATTGGATTTAGACCATTCAGTTGCAGCCAGAAAAGGCCAAGCGCTGGCAAATTAGGCCAAGTGGCAAGAGTGCCTAGGAATAGGTTGATCTGTGCACAAGGAGGGGAGCCAGGATCTGCTAATGTCTAACCCCAGCTCTGACACGGACTCCCTCTGTGGTCTCAAGCAAGTCACCTAACCCCTGCCTCAGTTTCCCCATCAGTAAAATAGGG
Source organism: Chrysemys picta bellii (assembly GCF_011386835.1). Taxonomy (NCBI): domain Eukaryota; kingdom Metazoa; phylum Chordata; order Testudines; family Emydidae; genus Chrysemys; species Chrysemys picta. The sequence goes on along the minus strand of NC_088811.1, from coordinate 9,557,511 downwards.
CTGGTTCAGTAGTTTAATTAACTACATGAGGGTGGACTTGAAGATGAGGCTTACTTAAGTAATAAGAGTCAAATCTTGCCCTTATGGTTGGGTTCAGGGCGGTGTGAAGTGGAGGGATGCTGGCTATGTTTAAGTCCCCAGAGCCAAGCTGCTACCCCCAAGCAGCATGGCTCAGGGTGACTGGGGCAGGGTGTGTGTGCAGTGGGATTCACACGGCTCTTGCTTTAAAATGGAGTGCTGTACACCCCCCCCCCATGCTGCATCATATACTGGGAAGACTGGGACCTGACCGTACTCCACCAGTGGCAGATAAGATGGTGGGACAGTAACCGTGGAATGCTAGATTGCAATCCTGCCCTGCTGCTGCATCATAGACTCAGAGTTTAAGGCCAAAAGGGACGATCAGATCATCTAGTTTGACCTCTAGCATATCACTGGCCATTAAATGTCACCCAGTTACTCCTGTGCGGGAGCCCAGTGACTTGCATTTGGATAAAGCAGCTCTTCCAGAAAAGGCTTCCAGCCTTGGATTAGGAGACAAGAGATGGCGAATCCAGCACTTTGTACTTTGCTCCTGTGGTTTATCACCCTCACTGTTACAAATGTGTGCCCAGTTTGTTCATCGTGACGGGGGTGCCGCGAGATGGGGAAAGCACCCGGGGAACACACGGTAGATTTGTCCTTTACAGCTGAATTCTGCTCTTGGTTATACTGACATGACTCTGGAATGGGTCCCTTGACTCCATGGGCTCTGGAAGGACTGCAAAAGTGGGGGTGGGAGGGGAGGGAGAAACCAAAACAGGCCAAACTTGAGTGGCGTTGCAACCCCATGTGTCAGAGTGCAGTGCTCACTCAGATATGGCCTAGCCAGAGGGAAGGAACTCCACTGTTACACTGCCCAGCTCTGGTCAGGGGCCAAGGAGGTGGGGTCCTGGCCCCTCCCCCCTTGGAGCTCCCAGCCAAGTTCAGGTTCTCAAAAGTGAGGGGCAATAGCTCTGTGACTTCCCTGTCTCCAGCCCCTGTGAGTGACTGCTGTTTTACACCAGCGTCACGGACAGGGCCGGCTTTAGGCCGATTCAGCCGATTCGGCCGAATTGGGCCCCGTGCCAAGAGGGCCCCGCGCTGCAGCTGTCCACCCCGCCCCCAGCTCACTTCCCCCTCCTCCCCTCCCCTGCACGCTCCACCCCCTCCCCTGCTTCCCGCGAATCAGAGATTCGCGGGAAGTCTGAGACGAAGCAGGGGCGGGCCAGCAGCACAAGGTAAGCTGGGGTGGTGGGGGCGGGAGAAGGGCTCTGGCCCGGCTTGGCTCCAGCCCGGCCCCGCGGTCCGGCTCCGGCCCGGCCCGGTCCCCGCGGCTCGGGTCCCCCCCCGGCGCGGCTTCTGCGGCGCGGCTCGGGTCCCCCCCCCCCCCCCCCCCCGCGGTGCGGCACAAGTCTCCCCGTGTCCCCCCCGTCCCCCCGCGGCTCGGGTCTCCCCGTGTCCCCTCCCCCCCCCGCGGCGTGGCTCGGGTCCCCCCCCCCCCCCCCCGCGGCTCGGCTCGATTCCTGGGGGCGGGGCTTGCAGCAAGCCCCACCCCCAGGAATCGGGCCCCGCTCTTGCTAAAGCCGGCCCTGGTCACGGAGCCCAGGATAGTTATAAGAGGCTGTGAAGGTGGGACGTGATACACACATGCAGGGTATCAGTGGAACAGCAGAGCAATGCAAACTCAAGGAATGGAGGACAAAAGAAAAAATGTGGCTTGAGTACTTGGCATTCCCATTGCAATGTGACGGGGGCTCACTTCTGCCTGTGGGAATGCTGTAATCCTCCTCTTGGAGGGAGTATAAAGGGCCCTCACCTCTGTAACTATTGCAGGTTGCTAAAGCATTGTACCAGGACCTGCTTCCTGATGGTAAAGCCAAAATAAACAAGGAAACTCCTGGATCACAAAACCCCTTGTTGGCGGTCAGGATATGGTTTGTGCTGGAGGGAAGAGACTTTCTAGATGGGCAAACAGTTTGTTCGATGACATACCTGTTTGGTTTCGGACAATAGTTGCCAAGTGAGTAATGAATGGACCTTTTCTTTTGTTTAACTGGAAAAAAAGAAAGAAAGGAACCCAGATCCGAGTAGCTTATAGGCTTTAACGAGAACGTTCTGAGTTGGAGAGAAGAGCGGTTTGTAGGGTTCGGCCAAGGGGCAGAACTGCCGGGGCTTACAATTGTTGCAGATAAATCTGAGCAGCTTGTGCTGTGTTTGTATTTATCCACCCGCGAAGCATGTGTGTGAAGATCAAGAATGTAGACATTATTGGGATGCACTGGGAGGAGCTGCTATGCACTTGTCATGAGCCCAGTTTTTGCTTCAGCTGCTTCACAGGGCACTTCATATGGAAACGGGACTGGGTTTTGGCTCTCTGCTAGAGTGCCTATGACCCTCGGGTCACTTCATGTCATTGGTGGGTCAGAAACCCAGAGAAGACCCATAGAGGGAAGGAATGAACAGTCACTCTAGCTTGTTTGGTATATTTTCTTTCAGGCCGTGGAGGGAGGGAGACCCCTTTTCTGTTTAGCCTCCTAATGGTGAGAGCTGATAGGTTCTGGAGTATTATCCCAAGGCTGGAGGTCTGAGTCACGGAAAAATTGTCTGGGAAGAGTGCTAGAAAATATACCGTAAAGAACAATTCTGCACTGATTCCTTGCCGGGATGAGCTAGAATGAGCTGCTAGCCTTTTCCACTTCTTACTTTGCTGATTCACGGACACTGCATATGTGCTCCTTAGTGGCCCAAGATGATTCCAAAGGTTATGAGCAGCAATGCTTCTAAAATCCCTATCAGGAGGATGTCTTGCATGAGCTCCTTGGGGACCATATCAGTGGGTGAACTTTGATCTGCAGCTGCAACGTGCGAGAGCCTTAAACCTGGTCTATTTAGGAACCTCTGCTGCTGAGCTTCAATGTGCCGTTTACTGTTAAAGCTGTTTCTGTGCCTTATTCAGGATTTGGAATTACCAAGGAGTCTTGCACAGCACAGTTACTTGGGTAGGTCTTGTGTTGTCCATAGCCTTGCTTCCATGGGCTTTTGGGTGAACAAACAGAATGTGTGTTCGTGAATAGTGCACTTACATGCCCCCCAGCATGTACATCACCCCCTTACTGTAATTCCCAGTATATCATAAAAGGGGAGCGAATGGCCCTCTGCAGCGGAGTTGGGAGGAATCTTGGGGAAACTGTAGATGCGAAGACATCTTGAGAGCTTGTGAGATCTTACTGGGATTTGAATTATCTTGGCCGAAATTTTGGGAGCACGTTCTCAGGAGACTTCAGCTGCACACAGACGGGGAACAGAGAATTGGCTCCTTCTGGTTGTGGGTCGAATCTGGGACCAAAGCTTCAGGGAGTGCCTTTGGATTGGGAGATTCAGCCTGACTTCCCCTGGGGACATTTGGAAAGATTCAAATTTGAGCTTCTGGCTTTCTTATCTTTAATAATTGGTATTTGGAGGATTCATGCTGGGCCTCATGTCCCGTTCCTGATTTTCATTTTCTAACCCTAGTTGCATGGCGGTGAAGTATTTTATTGATTGGCCGAGTGAGGCGAGGTCCTGCCCTCAACACAATGGCATTTCTCAGACTGTCTGTCTGGAGTGTGATAACTTTGGAATGCTGTATCCGATCAATGCCAACATTTCAAGGAAGGTTCTGCACCTCAGTGGGCACAAACCTGTTGATTTTGGTGCACGAGGGAATTCCGGAAAAGCCCGATTTAGAGTTAATATCGGGGCCTCCAGGCTGGCTGGTGCTGCAGGCTGGGGAATCTTTATGCTGCCCCTACTGCTGCCTCTGTATATCAGAGGCAGCAGCTTGATGCTGTCTGGGGAGGTTGTAAGTATCGCAGACTTTTACAGAAATAAGAGACCCTTGCAGGGAGTGTTCGTGGGGGGGAAACGGGGTCGTATGGTTGGGAGGGGACATGGAGGAGGAGAGGAGACGAAGCATGGACCTGAAGCGGGGGGAAGTGCGTGGGTGGGGGTCAAAGCAAAGGACCCACAAGGGATGAGGGGGTGAGGAGTAGGACTGGTGAGGGAAAGCAGGGTCCCAGAGTGAAGATAGAGATGGGAAAGCAGGGGGGCTGTGGAGGGGAGCAGGAACCTGGTGCGGGAAACAGGTAATGGGGTGGCACACACAGTCCGTGGTATGTGGGAGAGCAGGAAATGGGACACCCTGCCATGGGAGCCAGGGGGAAATGGGGGTGCATACAGAGACCTTGCATGGGGGTAGGGGAGAAAGGAGGGAATGGGGTGCACACGGAGCCCTTGTGCTGGGTGGGAGAACAGGGAACAGTGATAGGCGGTGAGGGATATATACAGGTCACAGAGCCCCTGGCATGAGGGAGCGGGTGGCAGGAGCTGTAGAGAGTCCCTGAAATAGCAGAGGATTGGGGGGTGGCACCCAGGGGGAAGGGAGGGGTGCAGAGAACCCCAGGTGTGCACAATGTGTTTGGCCTACAGAAAGTATGAAGCCTGCGACCCTCAAGTTGTGCTCCTACAGGGAGCTCGCAGACCTAAGATGGCTGCTGCCATCCCATAATTTCTAAGGCAGACTGCTGAGGCCGGCTGTTTGTTCTCTGAGAAGCCACCCGGGCTCCTGCTCGGAAGGAGGGAGTTTGAGTGATGGCTGCTGGTGTTGATGCTCTTTGTCTTGCAGTATCACCAGAGGCCCCAGTGAGGGGCTGCACTGCTCACCAGGGTTGGCTTCAGCTCCTCTATTTTTTTGTGTTAGTGGCCATGTTGGCTGTGGTCAGGGACTGATCGATAACACAAGGCTTGATGGATGTTCGGAGGGAAGACGTATGGGAGGTTGTAGCTGGTGTGGCAGGTGAGCTGGCAAAGATGAACCATCAGGGAGAGTCCTTCCGAACTCTACTGAATCCTTGTTGGATTGCTGCCTATCAAGTGTGTGTGTGGGTGAGTGGGTGGGTGGGGATAGTAATTGTTTTTAGGAGCTTGACAACCCCAAGGACGCCTCTGCCCCAGCACGGTAGATTATAGTCCCAAACAGGAGCAGATTAGCACAGGGTGTTTGGGATTCAGGCCTCGTAGGAAAGTCACCTGGGGCAGCACAACAGAGGATGGGGCAGGATACTGCTGCCTGCTGGGATAGGCTGCCCGTACCAACAATAATGCAAGTGCCATAAATGGATGGTACAAGGATCTGTGGCTCAATGAGGAACCTGCAAGGACCATGCCTTGCTAAGGATGCTCTTGTGTAATCTAGATATGGCCCTCGCATCTTGTTTTTGTGGTCCTCACACTTTGACAAATATGAGCAAGCTGTCTCACTTGGAAGGGAAGTGTGTCCGGCTGGGGATGGAGGTGGGCAGTGGCAAATCAGATCGGAGATTCTGCTAGTTTTGTTTTGAATTTTTTGGGGGTGGATTTAGATTCCCATTTTATTCCTAATATGCCCCACACTCACTTTCTCCCTTCCTCAGAGGTTACACTCTCTAACCTTGTCTACATTAGGCTTTTTGGCCCTAAGTTTCTCACTATAGCAACGGTGTAAATGTAACTATTCAAGCTGCTGGTGTTTTAAGTTCTGTGCTGCACTAGACCTGTCCTGACTGGTCTGAAAACCCTGGAGCCCTATCTACCCTGTTAGCAATATAGGAAATCTTGGGGGGAAATGCCTAGTGTAGATATCCCCTAAGGTGAATGGTTCTTGATCATCCCAACAAGATGGGCACACATCCAGCCTGCCCTTCAGAATAAGGTTCCTCTGCCAATGCACTGGTCCCATGCTTCAGATCTGAATTTCCTCTGTCCTCATCCATAGTCCATTGTAGACATGGTATTTTATTTATGGACTTTTGAAGTCCTGGAAGATGAAGCAGAATTACAATAAAAACATCTTTAAACTTATTTCCACCTCATTTTGGAGTTGCCAGCTCTACTGATCATTTTTATGAACTGTCACGAGCATTAATGAAATTTTACGAGCGTTTTGCTTGGGACGTTGCAGGATAAATTTTCCAGTTCAAGTCTGCAGGGAGAGTTAGGGCTGCATCTCCCAGGGTTGGGCCTGAGTTTCACAATCACCTGGGACTGCTGGGCTTGTTTGTTCTTGGTACACGTCTCGTGGACAACATCTCTTCAGAAGGTTGAGAGCTCTGAGAGGCAGATGTGGGTAGGAGGATGGTAGTGATAAATAGCTGGCTGTCAGGGTGACATCTGAGAATGACAAAGAGCGACTGGGAGTCCTGTAATAATGATGAAGTGCAAAGAGGCAACTGCAAAGACCAGAGCAGAGAGAGAGAGTGTAGCCTAGAAGGGCTGCAGAGCGAAGGGAGACACTGTCCTGGACATTGCCAATTTAGCATCTCTCCTCCTCGGCGCCACCTCCTTTTCTGTTTGGAGCATAGAAATATAATGCTTTAGGGCCTGCTCTAATGCCCAGGGAGGTCAATGGGAGTCTTTCCATTGACTTCAGTGGGACTGGATTGGACCCATAAACATGTAAGGCCAATTCTGCCCTTGAGTGCCCAGGTGAAGCTGCTGCTGAACTCTTTGCAAGCCACAAGTGTGCACCTGCAGGTAAAGTTCTAGGTCTGGGTTTCCACGGCAGATAGAGAAGTGAGTAAGAGGGGGGCAAGTTCAGGAAACAGGGTGGGGAGCCTGAAAATGCAACTTAGGAGGTTTAGCACTAGCAGCACTTTGCATTTGTATAGTGTCATCCCCCTGAGAATCTCCAAAGTGTTAATTGAGTCAGCAGGTAAATATTGGTATCCCCATTTTACAGGTGTGGGAACTGAGGCACGGAGAGGACCAGTGACGTGCATAAGGTCACACACAGAGTCTCAGCGGCAGAGCTGGGAATAGGACCCAGGTCTCCTTACCTCCAGCTATCCATCAATGCTGTCTCTGACGCATGGGGTGGTGACTGGTATTAAAACAAGCAAACAGTTTGTTGACGGCCTTCCAATGAACTGGGGAGCATAGCTGGAGGGAGGAAGGGGGTGGTTTTCCTCTCTAAGCTCTTATACAGATCATTCTCTTATGGCATGAGTCACCAGGGTGGCTGGGATTCAGGAGCAGAGTGCACCTGCTTCATGGCCTTTTGGCAAATGCACACCCTTCAGTGTACCCCCTGCTTTCCTGGTCTGGTGAGGATGGAAAGTGGGGAAGAAAGCGGAGTGAACAGGAAAGTCTCAGTTACTAGAGACCTGGCTCTGCTTGCCCGGCCTGCAGTTGGGAGCCCGGCTTTGGGTGCACAGGTGATGGTCTGAGTAGGGAGTGTAGTGGGTGCTCCTGTCGTTCTCTCTCAGGGTCATCTCCCTCCCGCCCCCCATTTCAAATTCTCTTAAAATGTCTTTGCTGTGTGTATTGTGAGTGGCGTTTAGGAGAGGGATGGAAATTGACAGCCCTTGAAGATGAAGTGCTCCATCTCTGAGCAGGACAAGGATGGCGTGGGCCCAATAAAGCAGTCCTTCCTCGGGACGGGCGTGGCAGCACTTCTCCTCCCCCTCAGCGTGCTTGCGCCAGGAGAGGTTGATTTGCTGCTTCGGAGCAGCTTTCTGGGCAGGGGAGGGGGAGAAACGAGGCTGCCCAGCTCATCGCCGCTGTGCCATGCTGGCGGGAGGGATGGGAAAAGGACAGGTAGAATGGAGGAGAGAGGGCAGCCCTTCCTTTTCGCACGGCTCCCTTGCTGGCTTCCAGCTGCTTTGCTGGGGGCTGGTCAGCATATCCCCTATGGAAAAGTGACCTATCCGATCAGTGGGGCACGCGGCCCATTGTTTAATATTGAAACAAACTCTGCCGCTCTCCCCCTCGCTGCTGCTTTATGAGTCACCTGCTCACAGCCTGCAAATCCTTGACCCAAATCCTTGTGTGCCCAGCTTTCGCCCTTATCCTGCTGGGGCTGCTCTGTTCGCCATCGACCTGGGAAGAGAAGTCTTGGCCGGGCGGTGTACGATTAGGAGCTTTGGCTGGGTGTTTGCGCTAGGTGATAAGCTGGGGGGCGGGGAGGGGGATCTTGATCAGTCTGAGCTGCTAGCTCTCCCTGATCCACATTCTTTTCCTGCATTTAGCTGACTCAGGGACCCTGGTCTTACCTGCGGGGAGTGCTGGAGCCGTTGACCTTGCCTGGCTACTCAAGGGCCCCACACACACAGGGCAAGGCTGGGGGAAAGTTATTTTGCTGAATTTCTCATCCCAAGAGGACTCTCAGGCCAGCTTTCCTGGGAGATAGTTAACGCTTTGCTGTCTGAGGGGGGTAGGGGGGGACGGGAGCAGGCAGGCAGAGGGCTTTTATTGTTCTTGTCAGATTCGCTGGGTTTGGCATGCATGAATTGCTCCAACCTGTTTCGCTTTGCTCGGGTGACTCCTCCAGTCTGTCTGTGCTTGCGGCACATCGGCCGGGCCATTCAGCGGGGCCAACCGTGTTGAAAAGCCTGGGCTGAATCCTGAGTGGTGCTGAGCACTTGCAAAAGCTCACCTGTAGTTGCGGTTCCAGCTCAGGTGTGAGATGCTCATGCTTTCGGGGCTGGAGGTCCCAGGTTCAAAGCCTGCCACTGAAGTTACAGGCTCGATGCAGAAATTATTGGGCAAGGTTCTGGCCTTAACAGCTCTGAATCCAGGTCACTGTGAGTGACCCCAGTATATTTCTAAGATGATGATTTATCTTTTGGTAGCTCCTGTGGGGCCTGCCCCATTCAGCATCTGGGCCCTCTTGCACTGGGCATTGTACAAAACAGAGGAAACACAGGAAGATCTTACAATCTATAGCGCTGATCCTGCAGGTTCTTAGATGAATGCTTAACTCTAAGCACATGAATATCCTCCTTAACTTCAATGGAGTTACTTAAAATTAAGCATGTACATAAGTATTTGCCACGGTCGGGGCCCTTAAAATTGAAAACCAGATGCGCAGCAGGGGAATGAAATGCAGCATGCAAGCAGAGTGATAGGGGCAAAGTAGGTTATTTTCGTAGGTTACATCGCCTTCCAAATTTAACTGTTGCCTAATTTTTCTAGAATTGGCTTAACCGTTACCTACTTGCAGCGTATGGCTCTAGTCTAGTGCAGGCTTCTGCCTCCATGCAGCCTCCTATATAAATCGGTAAGATTCTGCATGGATGCAGTGGCCTGTGCTAGCAGACTGGGACCATGGAGACCTGCTGCTTTGGCATGTACAGTGCAGTGCACACATCAAACAGGGCAGTAGTGTCTGGGTTGCCTATGCTGGAGGAAAGTATTTGAATCCAAATGTAAAAAACTGTTTTCACTGGAATCTAAAATCATGGGAACATTCCCACCGAGTTCGATTTTTATCAATTCTTGCTTTTACAAAAACTGAATTTGGGGTCTTAATCCCTTTTATGGGAAAGTTCCGTATAATTTAATAGGGAAGAAAGCAGTAGAATGCTACAGAAATGTAATAACGTTCCATACAGATTACTCCTGAAACCTATCAAAGTGAATAGAGCATCGGATCCTTTCTCTAGGTTTTATAAACCATTCTATATCAGGGAAAGAATTCTCTCTGTGAAAAAGCCATGTAGGAGGAAATGCATCATTTTCTATTAAATTCTGTAGAGCTGTTCCATGAGGGTTGATGTGACACTGGTCTTTTAGCTGCTTACATATACAGGTGGCTTCCTATGCAGGGATCAGCTGGAGAATACTTGTGTCAAAAATCGTACTCCCGGAGCTTGGCGTGTGTATATGATCGGAACTGTTCAGGGTGGTGAGAGACGAGGTGGGAATGGTGAAGAGGCTGTTGTCAGGATATGGAGCCTTTCACTCCTGGGTCACTGGATTGAATCTGGCCCATGTACGAGCTGCTGGATCTCAGTCTGCGTGTGGATGGGCAGGTGTCTAAGGCACACTCTCTTCCACCTGCTCAGAGTGTGACAGCTGCCATCACTCAGGTACGTCTACACTACAATAAAAACCATATGGTACCAGGTCAATTGACTCGCGCTCGTGGGGCTCAGGCCGCGAGGCTAAAAGTTGCAATGTAGACACTCAGGTTCGGGCTGAGCCTGGGTCTGAGACCTGACCCCTCATGGGGTTTCAGAGCCCGGGCTCCAGCTCGAGCCCGCACATCTACACTGCTATTTTTAACGCTAGGAGCCCGAGCCCAAGTCAGCTGAGCTGGGCCAGCCCGGCTGTGCTGCAGGTCTTTTATTGCTGGGTAGATGTACCTGGCCATAGGACTGGGTAAGCGCCTCTGGCCTGGGTTATGCAGGTCATCAGCCTAGGTGAGCATAGTGGTTCTTTCTGGCCTCAATCTATGAATCTGTGATTAATGGCACATTTTGTGGGAGAGCTTGTGTGCTGCACCTGTTCTTTGGCAAGATGGAGGATTGCTGTCTCCACTTCAGACCTGTCAGTCTTCATCTTTTTCACCAGCATCAAGTTCATAAGTGGCGACAGGAATGTGTGTTTTTAAAAGGCCGGTTTACAGGTCTCTTAATTTGGAGATCAGATGTGTTGGTGCATTGGAAATTGTTTATTAGTAAGGCTACGTTTTAGTCATGAGTATTTTTAGTAAAAGTCATGGATAAGTCAGGGGAATAAACAATAATTCATGGTCTGTGACCTGTCCGTGACTTTTACTGTATACCCCTAACTAAAACTTGGGCGGGTGGCTGCGGGTACTGGGGTGGGAGGTGGGTGGCGCACGGCCTGGGACCCCTGCTGGTGCTGGGGGGAAGTGGGGGTGGCCCAGGACCCCCGCTGGTGCTGGGAGCGGGGAGTTAGCATGGCTGACAGGCTCCCTACTAGGCTCCGTGTGTCTCTAGTGGGAGGGAAGGCCAGGGGGCTCTATGCGCTACTCCCACCACAAGCACCGGCTCCATAGGCCCCATTGGCTGGGAACTGCAGCCAATAGGAGCTGCAGGGGCAGGGCCTGCAGGCAGGGGCAGTGCGTGGAGCCCCCTGATTACTCTGCCTAGGAGCTGCAGGGACAATTGGATCCGGGGAGCCCCCCGCCCCGAGGTAAGCGCTGCCCTGCACCCCAACCCCCTGCCCTAGCGCTGAGCCTCCTCCCACACACCCAAACTGCTGCTGCTGGCCCAGGGGCTGCCCGGCTTGGACAGCCCCTGAGCCAGCACCAGCCGCTGCAGAAGTCATGGAGGTCACGGAAAGTCACAGAATCCATGACCTCCATGACAAACACGCAGCCTTAATTATTACCAGTAGTTAAAAAAAAAACTTTAAAAAGTGAATGAAACTAGAATCCCCGAAGAGTTTAACCCACTCCTGAAGTTACATAACTGCCGCTGTTATATAAGGTTGTTTTCTCAGCGCTCTAGTGATGTGACAATATTTATATTGTGACCAGTCCGGGTTTCCCTTTAATGGCTTCCATAAAAAGATTGTTATTTTCTCTAGCGCAGTCACTGGCTGATTTACATGCCTGTCCCATCCCGGGTGTGTGCTCCAGTTTACGCAGCTCTGAATGACACGCTCTCACTCTTTGCCTGTCGTTAAATGACTCTGACGATGCCACGACCGTGACGCTGTTGTCATACTTAACCCAGCTTTACAAATAAGTGTTTTTTTGGTGGGTGTGAAAGGGGAACAAAAATATCACCTAGTCTGGTTAAAACTCAGTTCCTGCAAGCCCTGGCAATGTCATATCATGAGAACTGCAAACTCCGTGTTTGTTCCCTGATGCATCAACCTGGCTGGGCAGAGAACTTGGCCAGATTAGAACTAGTGTATTTGATATGAAGCAAGAAGCAGCTACAGAGTAAACAGAGTTTGAACCTGTTCCCTGAGCCAGATGAACCATGCAAGTACGCTCCTGAACAGGAGCTGTATCCTGTGAGGACTGGAAATGCTGAAATGCTAAGTGTGTTCTTGAGGAGGCGGGTGATGGAGTGTTTTACATGGCAGACGCCTGGCCACTCACCTGCACTCACTCTCCACTTCCCTTAGCTTAATAAATGCCCTCATGTTCTCCCACTGCAAATGTTGCTGTTACTCATTTTACGTATTGGATTTTATTTTTTATTGTAGGGAGGGGCAGAGGGTCGGGACAGTTTTATGGCAACTGTATTGATCAGTGAAATTGAATATAATCCCTGCATTTGCTGAGTGGTCATTAAGGGGACGGAGAGTCAGTGAAACGGATTTTAAAAGAGAAACTATTCAGTGTTATTTCCTCCCGTGTTACTTTCTGGGTCTCTGTCCTTTTCCAAAGCTGGAATCAGTCCTCCTCCCGCCTGAAAAGATCCATCATTCCTGGACAAGCAAGTCATAGTCTCCTTACCTTGCTTGTAATTTTATTAAGCGTAACCCCAAAAGTTTTCAAGTCCAGTGTCAGCTACAACAGGCCAGACCTCAACTGGTATAAATCTGCTTAGCTGTACTGAAATCAGAGCTATATGTTGATTTGCACCAGCTGAGTTTCTGACCTGATCTTTTTCTTCAGTGGGGAGAGGCGAGATTGTGTGCTGCTGATCTGCAGTGCAGCAAAGGTGCAGTTCACCCCTGCATAGAGGGACCGTGCGCCATTTAAGTCTTCCTTGAGCCCTGTTTTGAGCATTTAAGAGGTGCATTGGGCTTGTGTTGGCCTTCTCTGCAGAGAGGAATAGGGTCTGGTCCTTGCAGGGATGCAATGCGTTTTCTATTGCCTCCCTGGTGCTGGGGGGAATGAGGAAACAGATTAGGATTTTAAACAACTTTTGCTCATTTCTCACCCCTGTCACTTTGAGCAGCGCATTGAAAGTCTCACCAGACCCAGCGGGCGCCTGGCTGCCTCCGCTAGAGGTGGAGACTGTGACACTGATTTATTTTTTGGTTAATTGTCTCCGTCCATTAGTCCTTTCATCCTTCTCCCTGTTAAAGACACTGCTCGCGGCCAATGCTGGTAAATGAAACGCCTTTAAAGGCACGGCTGGAGGTTTGAGGTCCGAGCGCCCTGAGTGGGAAGAGTTTGGTACGTCTCAGTCCGTTTCTCTGGCTGCGTGGTGCACACGCTTTGCAGGAGCTCCATCATAGCTGGCCCTTCATTGGCTGCCTACTTGTCCGTCTCAGCCAAGAGGCTGACTTACCATTATCACTCCCGGATAGCCCCCTGGGCTGCAGGACAGGATTGTGGCTCATTAGCAGGGCAATGCGGGGGGCCTGCTGCCGCTGCTCATGCAAAATCCTGAGCAGCCTTCAACTCCCAGCATAACTGACGGGAGTTGGGGGCACCCAGCACCTTGCAGGATTGGGACCTTCGTTAGTTAATCATCTGGGTAGCGCTTAGATAATAGAAGGAACTTCAGAATTGCTCAGTACTGCTGCCCTTGCGGCTCCCGTTCTGTGTATAATAATCGAAGGCTTGAACTGCCCATCCAGCACATTGCATGTTACGTTAAGCCTTGCAAATAATTAAATGCGTGGTTCCCCCCACGCACACCTTAAGGCTGTCTATGATGTGTGACTGACCACTGTACCTCATCTTCCACTCCACTCAGTCAGTACCATTGTAATGACCCTAACTGCCTTGTCTTACAACCCCCCAGATATCTGGCTCGGGGGCGTGGTGCAGCGCCTGTTTCTGCATTTCCGTCTGGCTGCAGTGGGCCAAATTCTCCTCTCTGTTACACAAGGGCAGCTGCCTTAAGGTCTGTGGGTCATGGACCAGCATAACTGCAGGGAAGGGGAGTTGGCACATGAAGTCCTCATTCCGAACTCTCTCAGCCTTGAATTCTTCATGATGGGGACAGTTCTGGGGAGGCCTGTGGTTTCCAGTTGACGGAAAGGATTTCCAGCCCAAAGAGGGAGAGATTCAGGTTTTTAAACTTTATTTTCTCCTATTGGTGGTGTTTCTTTGCAATTTTTTGTCAGTTTCCTCATTTTCCCCACCTGGGCCTGAGCAACTTTTGGCTGTTTAATTTGTCACCCTTCTTCGGGTATGTCTACACTGCAGACATGCTTGAGCTAGCTTTCATCTATCTAGCTCCAATAACAATAGCAATGGAGCCGCTGTCGCATGGGCTAGCTGCTTGAGTGCACACCCAGGGTCCCTGATGGGTTTGTACAGCCAGTGGTGCTGGGGTGTCACTGCTCTGTTGTTGGCGCTAGGTAGATCCAAGCTAGCTCAGGTATGTCGACACCTCTGATTGCAGCGCAGACAGATCCTTAGACATGTTAAAACCTGCTGCGAGGATGCTGCCAACGTTGCCTCCTCTAGAGGTAACAAGCTTCTTGTCAGAGGAACAAAATGGATTTGGGGCAAATACTGATCAGTTGCGTTGATAGAATGCCCTTTGCTGTAGCCGCTAGGCAATGATTGGGGCTGCTGAGATTCTAGAAAAGAATCCGGAGAACTTTGTGCCACCGTCTGCCAATCAAAAGCCTTCCCTTTGGATTACGTTTCCAGCAGTAGTGCCTCTCAAGCTTGTTTTCCTGTAAACGGTGGAGCTATCCAGTTACCACTGGTGGACCATTATGCTGCCATTACAGAGGGCCTGATCAGACCAGTAGGCTTGGTGGAAGACAGACAACCTGTTAGTTCCATTAATCGTAGACAGTGCAGCAATCAGGGCATCCACGGGAAACGTTAACAATGTTTTCTTCATCCAGCTGTAATGTTTGTAGCCGCAGTTTATTTGCATGTCTCATGCTGCTGTTCCCAGGGCCCTGAGGGCTCCTTACAGCAAAGCACTGAGAGGCAGCAAGTGAGGTGCTCTGCCGCTGCTTTGTGGGTTGTGTCTACGTTGGATGGGTATTCATGCACCAGTGACTGGGCTCCCAACCTCCTATCCCAGCATTGACTGGATTTGCTGTAAAATCCAGGATGGCTTTTCTCAAAGGGAGTGGGGAAGGCTCTTTTTTGGGTTAGTCTGAAGACCTGATGTGGAATCTGGAGGGTGTATGTATTGCAATGACTGGCTCAGGTGATGTTCTCTTTGCTCCCAGGGCAATACACGAATCATGCATTTTTCATAGCCTAGTTGGGTTTCTCCTTTGGTACGAGGCAGATTTAAGGGAGAGATGCCTCTCGATTTCCTTAACCATCTCCTGAAATGCTCTTTCACAAGAAATCTTGCCGTGTCTAATCACATTGCTGGGGTCTTCGCTGCCTGGAGGTTATAAGGTTATGCGAATCATCAGGGTTAATGGCCTCTGAATGGTGTTGATTGTGAACACTGTAACGGAATGGTAAATGTTCAGACTGGCAGATGTGGGAGAGACTGGCTACGAAACTAAAGAACGGCCTTGCTCCTTGCATAATCGCTTACGCATGTACAAAGTGCACTAGTGTAAATGACGGCGTGCTCGTTGAGCTCTAGGAGGGGGTGGGCCATGGGGTGGGCAGTGGTACGAAACATTGGCAAGAGAGCTTGCCCAGGGGGCCTGGCCCTTTCACCTGGGTTTGTTCTTGCTGCGCATTCGGGAGCTGGCTTGAAGGAGGTTGGCGAGGGAGCACCTCTCTCAAGTTGAGCCTGATTGTGCAAAAGGTTGTGAAGGAAAAAGACCTCTTTTATTTGCTGACATTGGAAATGAGTGGCTCTAAAGTGCTGAGTGCGGATCATCAGCGGTCTCCATTTCCTACCTAGCATGAGCGCTTCCTTCCTTCCTTCCTAGGGCTGTCACACTGTTTTTCTTCCTTCAGTCACACTCTCTCTTCCTTCCGAAGGATTTTCCTTTCACTCCCTCTCTAGTTCTCTCCTCCCTTCTTGTGAATCCCCTCTTCACACTCAGGCACTTTTTTCCCTTCTTTCTTAGTGAGTTCTACTCCCTTCTGCCTTCCGCTGAAAATCTCCTTCTCCTTCCTTTCCCCTGAGGGGTGTGAACTCCATCCTTCCTTTCACACACACTCTCTCTTTTACTTCCTTGTTCGTTTCTTAGCATCCTTCTCTACCTCTTTACCTTCAGCCCATATGCCCTGTGTCTCACCATCCTACCCAAGACGGATATGCTATATTCCACAGCCTCTCCTTCCTCCTCTGTAATGCTTACTAAGCAGCCTGTTTGTCAGGAGGGAAGGCACAGCACTCTCTTACTAACTGCACTCTAGCACTCGGCTCAGCCTGCCTTTGCTCAGGTTTCTGGGAGAAGCTAGTTCATACCGGCCATGGTCATGTATTAACGTCGTCACTCCCATGCTACTGTTACATCGAGCAGAGCTCCTGCTGAGAAGGTGATGCTTCCAACCCTGCTCCAAACACAGGTGAACAAGCGGAACTGGGTCAAAACTTACCTGTTTCCCGGGCTTTGGGTTTATTTGCAACAGGAACGTAAAATCCAGTCTGCCACCAGCTGGAAGTAACTAGAGCTCAGCTGTTCTACAAGGACAGCAGCCCTGATGGTTGATTGTGTAGCTTCAGCTCTGCATCTCACTCGATCCCCAGCTAGAGGGGCAGTCCCAGCTTGACCTTTTCAGCGTCACGGCTTCCGGTTGCACCAGGCACTCCCTGTATTGTGGTGAGCTGATTGTTTGTTTGTGGCTTATCAGTCACTTTTATCACCGTTTTCCTGCATTCCCGTGTTCTTGGTAAATGGATGCCCGGGCCCCAGCTTCGTTAGGACTTGATTGCCTGCACCATAATAATATCCAGCCACTTCTCCAACTGTTGCTTTTGGCAGCGAGTCAGAGCCTAGCGGCTGAGTGGAAATCCGGTCGGAGAGAAAGTGGTTTGCAAAGCATGGGATGCTCTTTGAATGGAGAAACTGACGAGGCTTAGGAAGGGCCGATGTATAGGGTGCTTTGCAGAATGGTGACCTCTCTTAGGTTACATGGAAAAGCATAATAGCAAACGCATACACAGCACCATGGCTAGCATTACACCTTGTTGAAATAATTTCCGTGTGAGGCCAGTTCATTACCAGGGTCTATTTGCAGAGGGCCCTTGATGATCATTCCCCTCTATTCGACATTGGTGAGGCCTCACCTGGAGTACTGTGTCCAGTTTTGGGCCCCAGACTACAAGAAGGATGTGGAAAAATTGGAAAGAATCCAGCAGAGGGCAAGAAAAATGATTAGGGGGCTGGAGCACATGACTTATGAGGTGAGGCTGAGGGAACTGGGATTGTTTAGTCTGCAGAAGAGAAGAATGAGGGAGTATTTGATAGCTGCTTTCAACTACCTGAAAGGGGGTTCCAAAGAGGATGGATCTAAACTGTTCTCCGTGGTAGCAGATGACAGAACAAGGAGTAATGGTCTCAAGTTGCAGTGGGGGAGGTTTAGGTTGGATATTAGGAAAAACTTTTTCAGAGGAAGGTGGTGAAGCACTGGAATGGGTTACCTAGGGAGGTACTTCCTTAGAGTAAGGTCAGGCTTGACAAAGTCCTGGCTGGGATGATTTAGTTGGGAATTGGTCCTGCTTTGAGCAGGGGGTGGGACTAGATGACCTCCTGAGGTCCCTTCCAACCCTGATATTCTATGATGCTGAGTTGGTCCTACATGGATTTTGTGGTGTCTCAAGATGCCTGCCACGTTTCCCTCACTTTTATTAGGAGGGACATTTTCATGAAGACAGGATCTCAATCCTTTATATAGCAAACAAGCAGCAGGTGAAAGGATGAAATTCTCATCCTTTGTAACATCGCGTTCCTATCCACAGCAGCAAAGTGTGATGTCACAAAGACAAGATGATGGATTCAGGCGGAGAATGAGCAACAGAAGTAGGTCAGTGAGAACTGAAAACAACTGAGGGTTTACACTGTCCTTTGTGTGTGCCTTGATCCAAATTTCAGATCTAGGGCTGGGCTGGTTATAAAGTCTTGCTTTGAGGCCAAATCTGGGCTAAGTTTTGAGTTCAGATTAAAAAATCTTGAAATCTCACAAGCCTGTCATGAGATTTTGCACACACACACCCCCACCCCAAATGGCAGAAATTTCACAAAATCAGCTGATCCTCATGAGAGTTTCCACTATCTGGGCTCAGCTCTCATGGGAATGTTCTCTTGAGTTTTCAGCAGCATAGGAGCTGGAAAATAGGGAACTTCCTGGTTTGAAATCTGTCTGGAAGCAAACGTGCAGGGAACCTTCTGTCATTTGTTGTGCTTTGGATTTGAGTGTCGAGCTTCACCCATCTCTGCTGAAAGATGGGTATGTTTGCAGAAGGACCAAAGCGTGGCCTCTCTATTCCTGGGCACAGTTGGCAAGCCCTATTATTTTCCACCCACATTCAGATGCCTACAGGTGTGGGTGCTCTGGTTTGCACCCTTAATTTTACTGCAAGGGCAAATTGCATGTGCAAGAGAGAAGCACCCTTTGCAGTCCTGCCCCATCGTGCATGTCTGTGCCCCATGGAATCTTACCGATGTTACCACGGGCCCAGAACTGCTAATTACCAAAACCCACACAAATTAAATATTGCCATGGCAACCTGCAGTCTTTCAGCAGATTGTTTGTCTCCTCCCTGACCTTTCAGGAGAGCGGTATCGTGCTCTAGCCCCCTTCTCTAATCCGGTTTTTAAAATATAATATTATGCTACTGGAAGGGATCAGACCTTTAATCTGATTGTGCATGTGCGCATGTGGTGGGGGAATGGCCGTATTAATAGGCTCCCAGCAACGGTTCAGAGACAAGACAGAGGCGAGGCAGGATGTGATCCTGCTAGGGCTAGAAGTGAACACCTGAGTGGAATTATTAGCTTCGCTGCACAGATGGGGAAAATCCTCTCCGAGGGAGAAAGCTTCCCCCTACTCCCATCCCCTTAGCCAGGGCTGCTTTCTCTTGGAGTCACTGAATTGCATTTAAGAAATATGGAGTTTGGAGTCTGAGGGTTGAACTGGCTTATAGGAGACACCACTGCACCCCTGGTTCATGGGAACTTGCCGATTACAGGCACTGGCAGAGTTCTTGTTCATTTAGAGAATGACCGTTGGTTGGTTGTCCCCTGCCCACCACATCTTTATTTATTAATATAAAAACCTATGTATGTGTTATGGTTGCTCCTGCTAAGATCAGGGCCCCATTGTGTTTGCCATGGGAGATTCCAGTCTAAACAGACAAAGAGCAGGAGGGGATACCGGGGCACAGAGAGGGGAAGTGATGCGCACAAGGTCACATAACAGGTCAGCGATGGAACATCAGCCCAGGTTTCCTGGCTCTCAGCCAGTGCCTTACCCACTAGATCACACAGCCTGTCTCATTGTGGCCTAAATCCCAACGTGCTTACCCAGATGTTACTCCATCCTTGAAGCAAAATCTTCACTGGCTTCAGTGGGAATTTTCCCTAGTAAGGACCAAGTGCGTGTGGATTTAGTGATTCGGCCCTTTTGGAGCCATTCCCAGAGGCAGTTGAAGAGCAAATTGGTTCACGTGTGTGCCGGGGCAGCGGCTGGCCTTTAAACCCAGGCTTTGGGAGAAGCCCACATTATCTGAGCCCTGGTTAATATCAGCAGGCCACCAGGCTGCAGTATGTTAAAAACCAGTTCAGAAACCTGTCTTCTAGGTGAGGTCGCTGCAGGTTTGACTTGCCTGGTTCTTGCTTTCCAGGAAAGGCATCTCTTCACCCAACGTTGGCTGACCCTGTTGGAGCCCTGAGCCAGTGAATTGTTAATTCCTTACCCTGCCTAGTGCCCCCAGTGTGCTGGGCGCTAGGCTGACACCTGCCAAGAGGCAGCTCCTGCTGCAAAGGGCTCTTAGTCTGTTGTAGCTGTGCCTCTTGTGCATCATTAGGGGGACTTGCACGCTGCACATTTGGGGCCCCGATCTAACTCCCTGTGCGCTTGGTGGAAAGATTTCAGTAGGAGCTGGATCCAGGCCCCCGAATGTCTTGAAAGAGAGGTTGGGACTGTTGCCAGGTATATTAAGAGTGGGTGGAGGTGGAGATGCTTTGAATTTAGACACAAAGTCCCATTGGGGGAAAGGGTAGGCCATATTGTCAAATCTTCTCAAAAAAGCATCCGGTTCCTCTGGCAGGGTGTGATGAAACACACCTGGGGTTTATATTATGGGCACGAAGAAACAGGGCCCCAAGAGACTGTTTGCTTTGCTTGTGTTCTAAGGTTGGTTCTCACTTTTAACTGGCTTGGCTGTATGAAAGGGAAGAGATTATGAGGGCACATCAGAAGGAGGGGACTCGTATAACGAATCCATGTATTGTAGACTAGCTTTGTCGCCCACACACTGGGAGCTGGGGCTAGAACCCATAGATCTCAGTTGCTTCCAAAGCCAGGACTCTACCACCTGAGCTAAAGGAAATGTCCCTTAAGAGGCAGCAGTGGTAGGTCCCTTATCCTCTCTGTGGATCATCCAGTAGAGGGCAATAAGCTCTAATGCAGACGTGAGCATAGCCAGTACATTACAGTAGATATAGGTCAAGAGGGAGCACGGTATGTATAAAAATGTGAGGTATATTTTTGTGGATAAAGTGGTGAACAGGGGGATTGAGCTTCCAGTCACGGGATGGAGGCAAATAGCATGAACATTTGTAAATGCCACATTGAATGATCATATAGAATCTAATATATTAAGGGCCCAGCCCTGCTCCTCTTAAAGTCAAGGGATAAAATCTCATTGACTTTAATGGGGGTGGGAATGGAAGAGATATTAGTCATTTTTGAGCTTCAGAGAAGCTGTCTACATTTTGGGAGTTCAGAAGGGTATTTTCTGAGGTCAGTGTTTTCTCCCGCAGATTAGCTCTGGGTTTTCTGTCTGCCTCTGTCACACACAGGGTAGAGATGGCAGAGCTTCTCCTAACCGTTGCATGCACAAAGATCCTGTTGCCTTCTCTTTGTCTTGCATGACCCTAGAAAGCCTGGTAGGAGCTGGGCAGAGCCTCCCCCAACCAGATCCTTTAATAAAGGTACCGTTCATGAATAAGAGGGGAAGATACCTCCTTAGACACAATGGAATTGTGCCCCATGGGAGACTTGGCCTGCAGCATTTAAAGCCTTCCTAAAATAGCTCCTAAGTCTTTACCAAAAAGAAATGTAACTCAGATGTCCATAGAAACATGGGAAAGCACCAATTATTGTTTATATAACTGTAGATCTAGGAACCCTGTGCTAAACGCTGTACAAACACCCTACCCCGAAGAGCTTACAGTCTAAGACAAAAGAGAATGCCTGGGGATAATTCTCCCCATTTAAAGCTGCCCCAGCCCCCTTCTCTGGTACATCAACTTATTTTCCCCATAGGGATCAATTCATCCTCAGCTGTGGCATTTCAGCCATGCTACATGTTTTACTAGGATCCCATCAGATTTCACAGGCTGAGTTGGGTCTGTTCAGTACAATACTTGCATTGGTAACCCTCTCAGGAGCACATCCCTACCTGCTCTTTGAAGTGCTGGTGGTGATTTCATTGGTAATTTGATGCCTTACCATAGTGCCTTTCTTTTTTCCTTGGTGCTGAGATACTTTTTTGAATCTGTGGTCCTGAGTATTTTAGGTCATCAAAAAACCCCTAGTGTATTTTGAAAGATAGTGCTAGTTCTGGGGTAATATTTCATTCCACCTAGATTTCCCCTTGTAATTTACACTGAATATAGTTTTCTGCTTTGCTTTCTTCTTTTAGAGCAGTGGTTTACAACCTGTGGTCCATGGATCCCTGGGCGTCCGCAGACTGTCTAAGGGGTCTGAAAAAGGTCATTGTTACCATAGACCAGTGGTTTTCAACCAGTAGTCCGCAGATCCTTGGGGGTCTGCAGACTGCATCTTAGATTTCCAAAGGGGTCCACACCTCCATTCAAAATGTTTTAGGAGTCCGCAAATGAAAAAAGGTTGAAAACCACTGCTTTAGAGTCATGCAGTAGTGTTGCTGTCCACTGTTAAAACAGTTGACACGCTCCATCTCAGAGGCAGCTGCATTTCAGGGGTGGATAAAGTGATCCCTAGGTATAGTTTTGTAGATATGGCCACATCATTGCAGTGCTCTGGACTCCTTCAGGATTCAAGGTGCTATTATCCCATTTCTCTCTTCCTACTCTCTGCCTTTCTCTCTCTCTGCTCCTGCCCATCCCACTTCCTTCTCCACTCCCCATAGTGCTGATGGCAGCATTTATCTGCATTTGTCCTCTGTACCCGGCATCCCGTTATTGATATACATGATTATAAAGAACCGATAATCACTTCAAATTAATCTCATAAATGATTTAAAACACCAAAATATTTGCATAATACATCTTAAAGGTGGCAGCTCAAAGAGGATAAGACTCAAAACTGCTTGGGACAGGGGGAAAGGGGCTTCCCACTCACCTGCGGACTTGCTTAAGTAATTAGCCTTCTGCTTGCGTAAGGGGGAATTTGCACTGGTTTAGTGGAGGAAAATAAAGCAGTGGATGCTAAAAGGCTTTGAGATTTTGGCCCCGAGATGGGAGGGGGGGAGTAATGGGGCAGATGACAGTGGCTGCCGAAGCAAAGTCTGTTTTTGTCTGCTGCATCCTGTGAAAATCTGGAGCCAGACGCCTGCTGAAAGTACCTCTGTCTAAAGACTTTCTGTCATAAACTTATCTGATTAGCAGAGAGCTAGACGACAGATTAGCCCCCGCTTCTCCACTGGGGATGGGCTCTTTGGAGCATTTGAGCAGCTCTGTGGTTTTTCCTCGCTCTGATGGCCAGGGGGGTGGTGATGGGGGATATTTAAGGGGAGATGATTGCTAGGTAATTCTGCAGATAATGCACCCTCTGAGTTGCCCTGGTGGTCACAGGTTAGGACGGTCTCCTCCGAGCCAGCGAGTCGGTGGTCATGTGCTGTGTGTCGCAGACACACAGAGCGGGTGCACTGGTCATGTGAGTAACAGTTGTAAGGGACCCTCTGACTTTCTTTTTTTCAAATGCCTTAAACCAGATCTCACGGGAAAAAGTTATCGTCCTTTGGCTGGAGAGAGGACGGAAAATAGCTACCGTGTTTAGCATAGGACAGGCACTCTGTGCTAGAGACATTGGTGGTTTAACATACAGCATTAAACAAAAATAGATGGAGAATTTCCAGTGTTGGCTTCTAGACATACATATGTATATAGAACTTTCTCTCTCTCTCATGTGTTGTATATTGTCTGTATTTATGTATATCCATATCTGCTTCCTCTCTATGTAAGGTATGAAAACAGAAGGTTTGTAATACAGTGAGTTTGCCATCTTAACTTAGTACTTGCTACTGTGAACATTTTTGCTCTCTCTCTTTCTCATGCATTCCGTATGAGGGTAAAGAGAACATTTTAAAAATATTTGAGCTAAAGTGAGCCCACTTTGACGCAGCTTTGATGCCAGGATAACAGTCGAAATAATATTTAATTGCTCACTCTGTGTGTTCTTATCCCAGAAGGAAGGAGTAGTTATTTTGGTATCAGCTAGACTGATGGGCTGAAAATAGGACTTATAAACAAGGTTGTATTCTTTCACTCTGGGCCACAACTGTGGCTGAATCTATGGTAATCCTCTGCATATAAAAATATTATGCAAGAAAGTAAAACAGACACACACACTCACACTCTCTCTCTCTCTGGAGGAACTGAAAACCTAGCCAAGTAGCTGTCTGTTAACTATCATCCATCTGTCAATCATTTGAATTCCAAGTTTTTGTCAGTTCTTGAGTAGTCATGCCTCTTTCTCCGGCACATTTCTAGGTACTTGACTTGGGCCGTGTGTTCTGGCAAAGGGGAGGCGGGGGTGCTGGCCTCTGCAGAGCTCTTTGCTGGGCGCAAGCCCACTGCTTGGAAAGTGCTTTACTCTACAGGGGCTTCCCCTCCCCGAAAATGGAGGAGGTTGCCTAGGAACTTCAAGTGGGGGAGGGAGGGAAAAATCTTCCTCATAATTCAGAAATCTCTGGGGCAAACAAAAAAAGACGTGCGCACGCACGCACACACTCTCTCAGACACGAAAATCAATTATGGGATGGTAAATAGGATATCCTCAACTTGGCGTTTTTCTGCTCTGTTGCAGCCGTGATAACGACCTCTCCACCATCATCTCCAACCTGCATCAGAGCCGCCAACTCGTTATGCCAGAGACCCAGAGTCGCTGTGAATTCAAGAGAAACAGCATCGACGTCGGCTTAGGAGCAGCAGGTAAGCAGCCAGGGCGCCTGGCTCTTTTGTCCTCATTCGCTGGGAGGAGGAAAGTTCCAGCTGCGGCTTGGGTTCGGTTTGCTGATTTCCCTCTTTTCTCCTCTCCCCTCCCCCACTTTGGCCAGCCGGCTTCATTAAATTTCAGAGCAAGGCACGCGAGTCTCCCAGTATTCGTGGACAAAGATGAACATGGAGGGATATATATATATATATATATATATATATATATATATATATATATATATAGTAAGGTTCAAGTGATGCGGTCGTGTGAGATTTCAGCTCTGTTTTATTCTCAGATCTAGTGGTCTGTGTTAAAATGCAGGGGAGGAGAGCACTCCAGCAAAGAAGTGAAATGTCCCCGGGGTTAGTGGCCAGTGATGCAGAAAGGCCTGGCGCGGAGAGCACTGTTTGATTTGTAATTGCATTAATCAGAGGCTCTCCATGCTGCCTCCGTCCCTGCCAACTCTTTGCAAGGATAGTTGCGTGGCTCAGTACTGCTGCCTGACCTTACGGAAGTTCACCTGGCTTCCCCTTACTTCTCGTGCTGAACCAGAGACGCTCCAGGAGAGCCGGGCACTGCACCCCTCTGGATGTCAGCATCAGGGAGGAAGTGATGGGCAGGGACACCCCGGTGGTGAATGTGCCTTAGTCAACAAGTGGGGCCCTGGACACCGGTGACACTGTCAGTTCTGTCTGTTTCTTGCAGAATCAGTGAATTTCTCCCGCAGGATGGTTAGCGGCTGGGAGAACCATTTGGGGTTTGGGTGGCTCGTTAGCCCTTGCCATTCGCATCTGAGAACCAAGGCTGGTTTCGGATTTCACTGACGCCGGTGCCAATCCTCAGTCACTTTACTCACCAGAGTTGCTCTAGGTTGACGCTGATGTAGCAGAGATCAGAAATCCGGACATTAGACAGAAAAGGGGCCACTCGCTCCAGTGTAAATCAGGAGTGACTCCACTGAGTCCAGTGGTAAGTAGAGGAGAATCCGGCCCATACTGGTGTGTTTTTAAAAGCTGCCAAGTAGGGAGTCTTTTTGGGTTGTTTTGGACGGGTTGTGGTCCCAACAAGCAAACGAAGCTTTACTTCTCAGGAACTCTTGCTCTCTGAGCGGTGCTATTTAACTTGTTCGGTGGGGTTTTTTTTAAACCACTTTTGTGAGCAGGGTGTTGATGTTAATGTCTTCTTTAACGCTATAGCTTTTGGCTGTTCGTTTGGGCCCTGTCATTAAAAGGCAGATTATTGTCTTTCTGTTTTTATTCTGCTGGTCCCCAATCTGCCAAAGTCAGAATTTAGATGCATCTGTGTATGTTATTAGGGTCTTTGCTTGAAAGCCGTGCATTTGTGCGTGCATGTAAATCATTGGCATTGATTATGCAGCTTAATCCAGAATCTGGTTTTCACTGCGGGATGCAATACAAAATGAAGGATGCAGAGGGTGGGGGAGGGGGTGTGTGCACAATAGGGAAGGTGCAATACTAACAGGTGCAGCTGGTCTCCTTCGTTATGGCTAGCTCCAGCTGCCATTACAATTAATGGAAGGATTCCTGGTGACGCAGGTGGGAGCTGCCTCAGGCCCTTGGGCCCCAATTCTGCCAAGCACATAAGCATGTGCTTGAAGTGCTTGGCTGAATTGGGGCCTTGGTTTGCTAATGCCTGGGTGAGTTGCCAGTGCAGCAAAGAAAGCGAAACAAACTCCTCCCATGGAGAGAGCCCAATGCAAACTTTTCAGATGTCTCCTCCCCAGCCCAGACGCCTGCTGACTGCTGCTGGCATGGGCTGGTGCTTGGTGAGCACAGGTTTGCAGAGTCAGTCCCCAGTATGTTCAGAAATGGGGAAACCAACATTTTTAATGTGAGAGGCAAATTTCCTCCAGGAGGAATTTTAATGTGTGAAACTGGACATTGACAAGACGAGAATTGGCAGTGGCTCCCTTCCGCCCAGCCCCTGCCCCAAGAAGGAGCTCTTTCTTCTCAGCCTGGTCAGACCCAATGAGAGGGGTTAAACCAAAACCCTAGAGATGTCCCCCCCCCCCCGGGACGTTGGGGGGAATTTTAGACCCTGATTTGAATTTAGCAGGTTGGCCCATCTCTAGATAATGGGTTGAAACAGGGTCCTGGTCCTGAGCTTTGGGGAAATTTGGGTGTTGGGTCCATGCTTTGCAGACTGGGAGTCTACATAATTCTACCCAGATGGTGGGCACCAGCATTTAAAATGTGTGATACTCCTCCTGTCTTCCCGGCCGCATCCCGGCACTGCTCCACAAATTACTCGGCAGCAGGTGCATCTAGGAGGGCAGCTCGTAGACTTCACCTTTCGGCTGGAATCCCTCCTTCCTTTGCAAATTGCACTGACGGACCTATCTCTGAGCTGTATTCTCCTGCACTGCTGCAGCCAAGAACCAAGGGGCTGGCTCGAAACGTACCTATGTGACCATAAGTTGATGGAGACAGTGCTGTCTAGTGGTCAGAGCCTGGGATTTTGGACATCCTGGGTTCTCTTCCCCTCTCTGCCACTGACTTTGTGTGTGTGACCTTGACCAAGTGACTTGGTGCCTCAACTGACCTCATTTGTGAAAACAGGCTTAATACTGTTTACTTTGCGGAGAGGTTGCCAGACCTAATTGAGGCTGATAAAATGCTCTGAGATCTGTAGCTGTGGAGAGGAGCAAAGTGTGCTCTGTTTGTTCTCAGCAACACGGAATGATGACAAGGGAAACAAACAAAAAATAATCCCAACCCCCCCTCCTCCCCTGGAGGCATCCAGAATCCCAGAGGTGAGGAAAGGCCTGGGCCTTGATTGATTGGGTTGGTGTTAGTGCAGTGGCAAAGCCTGGCTCAGGTTGTATGGAACGTGTGAGCTATGAGAGAGAGGCACTGAAATAGGCCTGTGTTTCCTACAAGGAGGGACAGTGAGAGGCCGCTGAGCACGGGACGGCGCCTTTGAGGATGGGATGGATTCTAACAAGAGTTGACCAGTGGGGGAGGAGGTGCTGGGGGAAACTGGGAGTATGAAGGTGGGGGCAGGAGGGTTGCTGTGGCTCCACAGGGGCAGTTTAAACCTGATCTTCCCTGCTGTTTGGAGGCAGGTCCCTTGTAGGAACCATCTCTGCCCAACTGGGAGCAGAGCCTGACAGCTGTCTCTACACCACCTTCCTGCTAGCAGATTCCCTGATGTGGCTCAGACAGGGTCAAAGGGAATGGAAACTCTGGGCCCTGCAAGGAGGAAATGCCACAACTGATTTACCACCTGTCTTGCTTTAAACTGAGTGCCGGGTTAGCCTGGAGGCTTAGCTGGTACGAAATCTACTTAATAATGATGAGAGAAAATAATGTTGAGCGCTCCCTGTGGTGGTTGTTTATTGTTTGTATCACAGTAGCTACAAAGATCAGGGCCCCGTTGTGCTAGGCGCTGTACGTACACATCGTAAGAGAAGTCGCAACCCCAGAGAGCTTTCAGTGTGCATCCAAAAGACGGAGAAAGAGTGGGGGAAAGGAGGTATTGTTAACCTGCCTGTGGTAGATTCTGGCCACAGAAGCTGCAATACCATATATAAAAAGAACAGGAGTACTTGTGGCACCTTAGAGACTAACAAATTTATTAGAGCATAAGCTTTCGTGGACTACAGCCCACTTCTTCGGATGCTGTAGTCCACGAAAGCTTATGCTCTAATAAATTTGTTAGTCTCTAAGGTGCCACAAGTACTCCTGTTCTTTTTGCGGATACAGACTAACACGGCTGCTACTCTGAAAAAAATACCATATATAGTGTCTTATAGTTCCCCACAAAGGTGGCGTAGAGGGGCAAAATCACTTGCCCAGGATTATAGGGCAGATCAGTGGTGGAGGTCTCCTGACTGCCAGTTCCCCCCTGCTCTCGCCACTAGTCCTTGTTATTTCTCCCCTGCTGGCATGCAGGGGTTGCAGTCTGACTGCAGGGATTTTACATCTGGGGTTGTATTTTCCCTGTGCAAGTGTTCCATGTGTGTGGTGAAGACAGGAGGTTTGTACAGCACCTGGTCTCTGGCTAGGACTCCTAGGTACGACAGTAGTGCAAATAATAATACTAATAATAGGAGATCTGGTTGCGAATCGCTCACAGCTTAACTCTGTCTGGTTCTTTCCCCTTTTCTTGAACCTTGAAAACATAAAACAAGGCAGAACAAACCCCACCTGCAAAAAACAATACTCTGGTCCAGCTGTCATTTCTCAGCAAGACAGAAAGGGCCCCGAAAAGGCAGGTCTAACCCAGGCTTTTGCAAAGACAGCAGAAGAGGAGGCCGAAAGGCGTGTGCTGATAAAATCTAATTGCCCTATCGATTGGTTTCAGAGCCACCATTGGCAGCAGTAATGATTGAGATATTCTTATGTGTTTGATGCATGTTAGCTGCATCTTGCTGCTCTGGCCCCACTGGGGACCTTCAGATATTACGGAGATCTCTTAATCGTGGCGCAAACCTTTGTGTGCTGGATCCGCTGTCCAACACAGAAGATTTATGATAATTATTATCAGTGCTGCGCTTGGATTTCTGCAGGAGCCAGCCTGGTGCCCTGGGTTCCAAGAAGGAGCTGCCACATTCACACTTCCTGGTCATTCACTGGCTCGTAGAATCCATCCCCGCTCCAGCTCAGGGTTTCCTCCGCCTCCCTCCCTTTTCTTGCTAGTCTTCGTTCTTTCCTCCTTTCCTGGCCGGGCTAACACGGAGAGAATGAAGTGTGGGGTAAAATCCCCAAGCCCCACAGTGTGTATATCCTGCCCTTCAA
Source organism: Chrysemys picta bellii (assembly GCF_011386835.1). Lineage (NCBI taxonomy): Eukaryota > Metazoa > Chordata > Testudines > Emydidae > Chrysemys > Chrysemys picta. Next base: position 9,528,801 of record NC_088811.1, on the reverse strand, counting down.
TGTGTGTATGTTCTGTTAGCTGTACGGAGAGTTATGCTCATGCACCGAATGGGGGTTAGATGGCTAACGCCTCCATTAGCCCCCAGCCCCCGCAGTAGGAAGAACAGATATTTCAGCACCTGTGTCCCCCTGTTCAGCAGCCGGAACACAGGGCTTCCCATTCAGAGGCCCTTTGAAGAACGAGGCTGAGGCCAGCAATCCAGATGTGCGGTTAGTGAATGTTTGGAGGGAGAGGGAAGTAGCTGTTGCGAAGCCCAAATTTAAACTCCAGGCCCTGACTGTGCTCTGTGTTGTGACGAGGTAAAGCTAGAGTAACTCGCAGGCCAGCAGAGTAACCCAGACCAGAAGCTTGACCCCATGTTCTCCAGAAATGGTTCCCAAGTCCCCTGTCACAGTCAGTGGCCCCAGTTCCACTCTTGGTAACTGTTGTGCAGATGGAGCAACTTTCCTGAGCTCAGTGGAGTCACTCTGGATTTACAGTGGGGTAGAGAGCGCTCATGGCCCGGGGACTTTTATTTAAGCAAAATACTAAATAATAATCCAGGGCCAGATCCCCTCACTCTCCTCTGCATTGCTCAGCCCCTCCCTCAGTGAGCAGTCCCCTTGGAATAGTCTGCTGGGCAGCGTGAGGCTGGCAGAATCAGGCCCTAAAGGAGTTTGACTTTGAAATAGGCTCTCGAAGGGGAAGAGCTCTGTCTCTGCCCCCCCACACAGCACCCCAGTTCATCGGGTTGGTTGATGGCTTGGCACACAGGCACCCCTGCTCAGCACTAATATTGGTGATTTCTGAAATTGAACACAAGAATCGTTGATTCTGGCAGCAGCGAACGCGGCATAGACAGGGGCATTTAAATCTCCGCTGGTTGTGCTGCTCTTCACCGATCAAAATGATGTTCAGATGCCGTGTGAAATCAAGGGTATGTCTACACTGGCAGAGTTAGCCGTAGCTCTTATCCAGGTTTTAGCCTTAGCCCTCCTTGCCATCTATACAGAAAAACCTCTGGCCCAGTGCTTTCAGCCTGGCTTAGCTTACCTGGCGGGCAGGGTAGGTTAGAACCAAGCTACACTTTCGTTTGGGTTGGAACCCGCCCACTTTGCAGTGAGGACTCAAGGCTAAATTACTGGACTGCTCAGAGTCCTCCAGTGCCTTCCCACAAGCCCCCTTCCCCCCCACAAGGGACAGATAAGTTTTCCCGCAGTTGACTGGGAAAGAATCCTAGAGCATCTCAGCACAAAGAACCATGGGTTATCTCCCCAGACACACACAAGCAAGTGCAGGAACAGTAAGGACACAGTGATGTAGGGAGGGATAGCTCAGTGGTTTGAGCATTGGCCTGCTAAACCCAGGGTTGTGAGTTCAATCCTTGAAGGGGCCATTTAGGGATCAGGGCAAAAATTGGGGATTGGTCCTGCTTTGAGCAGGGGGTTGGAGTAGATGACCTCTTGAGGTCCCTTCCAACCCTGATATTCTATGATAAGGCTTTGTATTGGGGATGCTCACACCCAGGCCCGGCTAACCCAGGTGCCAGTCACCTGGGTTAACTGTACAGTGAAGGTATAGTGCTATTGGGAAAATGTCCACAGTTGATGCCCGGCTGTACCAGTCCCGTGTACATAGCAGGGGTCAGTGTATTCCTTCCTCCCCCACAATTTCCCTCTTTCCAAAGCCCACTGCCTCCCAACCTTGAATTCTGCTATGTTCCCTGCAAAACGTCCTGTTCCCTCCCCACGATGACATTCAGCAGTGTTTAACGCAGCGGGGTCGCAGCCGCGATGTAACATGGCAAATGGAAAAATATTGGGACTTGTCCGTCTTGGAAATGCACGGAGGCCGCCTGTGCTGGGGAGATTCGGTAAGAGGCTTAGCAACATATGAAAAGGTAGAGCGAGAAGGGAGGGGGGCGGAGGGCAGCCAATGAGCCTAATGAGAATATAAAAGTAGTTTCCAACTGGATCAGATAAAGATGAGGCAGCAGGCAAGGTGCTGCGGTGGCACGAGAGAGGGCTTTGCCATGAGAGAGGATGATGGCGCAAAGCACTTTTAATCTTAATTGAGAGAGAGAGAGAGAGAGACGCAGAAGGATGAGCAGAGCCTGACAAAGGCACCGCAGCAAAGCTGATGGTTTGCACATCAAACACAGACTTAGAGCCCCTTTAAGCAGCTCGCTGTGTGTCTGTAAACAAGTCCAATCCCCTCTATCCAGTTTGGCTCATGCAGCCTGCTAGGGCATGCGGGAGGCGGGGCGGGGGTGACAGCTTTGCAGATCCAGCGGCTGACAGACAGGTGGTGGAGCTTCTCCCTTCCAGGCTGGCTTCAGGATTTTGGGGGGGGAGGGGGCACCCGTCCTCTTGGGGAGCGAAAGGTGCCATCTCCAACCTTGCAATCTCTCCTCTTCCCCGACAGCCCCTTGATATCCAGGCAGCAGGAGCCCCACATAGTCCCATGGATTGGAGGCCCCTCTCCCCAATGATTTCAGGGCCCTTCTGCGTTGCAGATTTTGAGGGTCTTGAAAGCCAGCTGTCTCCCTACCAGGAGTGCCCACAGAGAGCGCCGGCTGTCTTTGGAGATGGCTGGTCTGCATGGGCAGAGACTCACATTGGAGGTCCTGGCCTATCAGGAACAGTATCCTCATCCCAGTGTCCCAGGCTATAGAACCAGATGCAGCTGCCATTTACCCGCACCGTGAATCCTGTATAACTCTGTTTAAACCAGATGCAGAATGTCTAGACAAGTGGGGCAAAGGCAGTCTCCCAAATTTCTGTAGGGCTTATTCTCTCTTGGTCTCTGGCCACAGACTGTGAATGTTGTTTTTCGCCCAGTTTATAAGTTACATTTGATAACCTTTGCGCAATTAAAGTTTTCTTTTATTTTCTGTGGTGAGTTCTCCTTGAAAGATTTCACAGAAGAAAAATACTTAGCACGTATGAGGTACCGTTCATCCATAGATGATGATGACAATACCTAGATCTTAGATAGCACTTTAGGAAGGGGGATATTGTTATTACCCATTTTACTGATGGGAAACCTGGGGCACAGAGAGGGGAAGTGTCTTATTCAAGGTCAGACAGGGGTTGGGTTGCAAAACCAGGAAACAGTTCTCCAAGTCTGGTGCTCTGGGCTATGCTATGAAATATAGCGTAATCAGAAGTGAACATTGAATAGACATGTGTTAAAAATTGTTGGCGTTTTTCAGGAAGGGGTGTATATGTGTGTGTTAGATCCCTCATATTGATTTTCATCCAAGAATGTGTGTGGGAGAGTAGTTAGATCCCTTATATTGCTCTCCACGGGCCTGATCCACAACTCAGTGAACTCTCAGTGGCATGATCCCCATTGACTTCAGTGGGCTGTGCATCTAGCCAGGCAAGAGTTAACTCGGGCCAAGGATGTTGGAGCTAATGATTAGAGACAGATCTGCAATGAATGGGCTGTTTTCTGAGCCTGGGATAACGAGCCAGGACACAGGCATGTTTTCACTTTCAAAAAAAAAAAAAAAAAAAAGAAAGAAAGAAAAGAAAAGAAAAGAAAGGGAAAAAAAAAAGGCTTTATTGAATTGCTGCCTTAAATTGAGCAGAAAATCAGCTCCAAATGGGCAGATGAGGGTGGGAAGCCCAGCCACCTTTGTGTACACATGTTATCATGAAGGACAGCTGTTTACCTAGGCTGCATTGGGGACAGACCTCAGTCACCACCTCAGACTCCAGCTTTTGATCTGGGGCTGGAATTGCAGATTCCTCCTCTCTTTGTGCTCCTCTCATGTTCTATTTCTGCTGAAGCCTGTTGGGAGCTGGAGAGGACCGGGCGTCAGCTGGTGGTTGTGTCCTGCTTTGCATTTGAACCGAGGTCTTGGGAGGTGAAGGAGCAACATGCAAGCATGTGGTGGAAGTGCAGTTTGCTTCCCTGCACTGCACCATGGAACTCATGGCAGCGTGGGCCAGGGCACAGGGCATGGGATTGGCAGTCAGGAAACTTGGGCTTTAAACCTGGTTCTGCCACTCATTTGCTATGTGGCCGTGGGCAAGTCACTTACCCTTTTTCTATCTCATTATCTTCATCTGTTAAAAAAAAATAGGGGGGTGTCTTCCTGTTGACTTTAGCAGGCCTAAGATCAGGCCCATGTCCCTTGTATGCCGACACAAAGGGGTTTGTTCAGTTTTCTGTGGCTGCCTGCGGGTTCCCAGCGAGCTCAGTGCTCCTTTCCAGGTGATCAGTGGATCCCTGCAGAGAGCAGAGGTCAGGGCCTGATTAACGCATAAGCAAAATGAGTTTGGGGAGGTTGCTCTGCTGAGTCCCTGGTGGACATGAGTAATGTTTTCATGATAAACCCGCCTTGCTCTTAGCATGGAGAGCTGCACAGAACAGGCTCTAGAGGACGCTGGCAGACCAATCAGCACACAGCTGCGGCCCATGTGACATTCTCAGGGCCATATAGGTAGTATATGTATTGTGTGGATGCGGCACACACAACGCACAGAGAGCAGCCTATGTGGTCCACAATGGTAAATAGGTGGAGAAGCACTGCTCTCTAGCAACATCTGAGTGAGGAGAGCTAGGAAGGCTCACGCCTGGATCTAGCAGGATGGAGTGGCTGTAGCTGGGGCAATGAATCTTACTTTTGTGGGAGGAGGCAGCCCTACGGGGAAGAAATCCACCCAATTCACTCCCAACATGACTTGTATTTTGGGAAGTGAAATAAACCAGTGGTTCTCAACCAGGGGGGTACGTGTACCCCTGGGGCTAAGCAGAGGTCTTCCAGGGGATACATCAGCTCATCTAGATATTAGCCTAGTTTTACAACAGGCTACATAAAAAGCACTAGCAAAGTCAGTACAAACTACAATTTCATACAGACAATGACTTGTTTATACTGCTATCTATACTGTACACTGAGATGTAAGCATAATGCTTATATTCCAATTGATTTATTTTATAATGATATGGTAAAAATGAGAAAGTAAACCATTTTTTGGTAACAGTGTGGCTGTGACGCTTTTGTATTTTTATGTCTGATTTTGTAAGCAAGTAGTTTTTAAGTGAGGAGAAACTTGGGGGTACGCAAGACCAATCAGACTCCTGAAAGGGGTACCGTAGTCTGGAAAGGTTGAAATAAACAACACAGACTCTCATCCTCTCCTTAAAGATCCAGAAAGAGCGAGATCATCCCGCTTCCAAAACTAACCCTCCCATCACCCCTTCTCCCCCAAAAATACCAAAACAAAATTCTTTCCCCAGGTGTTTTACGGGCAGCTAGTAAAGAGCCGAAAATAAATCATTGGAGCTGTGACATCTCACTGATGTTATATATAGAAATCCAATATGGAGTGTAATGTGGCACCTGACTTGTCCACTCTCGCTTGCTGCCGGGGAGCGGGAAATGAATTGCTTCTCCCAGCCTCACCATGAGTCGATAGATTTCAGCACCGAGATTTTATCCTCCCCCAAGTGTGTGCTCGTGTCATATGTATATTTGTGTGTAGGCGTGCGAATAAGTGCACGTGTGTGTGTGTGCATATAGAGTACGTGTCTGTTTGTGTGTAACTACATACATATGCCTAGGCACGCACATTTATGTACGTATGTTATCAGAAGTGGCTGCTGTGAAGTCAATCACACCATGCCTGGAAGTAACGGTACCTCTTGCACTAGTGTGTAGGTTGGCTTGGAGCTCTTTAATTATTTTTTTTTTTCACAGTATGTCAATGACGAGCTTACATTGTGATTAACTGCCCTTGCAGAAGGCGTTGGGCTACCTGTCTGATCCTTGCTTTCTTTCATGCAGTCATGGTATGGTTCAGCAGCTTGTGGAAAGGAGGGGAAGTCCTCCTTTCTGGAGACAGGCCTGGCTTGGGGGTGGTTTGTTTGTTTGTTTTTTGAGAGGAGTGACCCTGGGGAGGCCAAGAAAGAGTTTTTTAAAAAACTGCCCCTGCCATTCAGATCAACTTGGCTGAAGAAGCCCTGCTGGGGCGTGAACTTAACAACAGTTGTGAGATCCCTCAAACTGGCAAAAACCATTCCAGGCAGTGCTTAGAACTAGCTGCCTTTCCAGGAACTAGAGGGTCCTCTCACTGATGCCCTCTTCAGGTCAGTTCGTGCATCAGCACTCAGCCCCGCCATCTGGAGTCAGCGGGAAGCGATGTGTGGTGGTTTCAGAGGAGCTTTCGTTGTCGCCGTTATTGTGGGCTGTGCACGTTTTCCAGGTGTCTTTGCCTGTACAGGTAGTCCCAGGCTGCAAGAGCTCCCTAGTTTACAGGTGAGACCCCCCCTCCATTCCCAGTGGAACAGAGCAAAGACACCCCTCCACCCCGAAGTGTCCAACGCCTTTCAGTGATTACTCGGGTCATCAATAATATTCTGTGGCAGAAGCAAACTTCTAGCCTGCGGTACCGATCGAACCAGCGGGGAGGCGTCAGCTGTGAGCGTGTGGCTGTGGGGAGCTGGCTCATCAGTGAATTCTCCTCCCCCCCACGACCTCTCCCCAAACACCGGAGCGTGGTATTGAACGCTGCCAGGGGAACTTGTCGCTGCTGCGCTCTTTTGCACTCCGGAGCCGCGGCATTGGGAGTGGGGGGATTGTGGAGGGGAGAGAGCTTTAAGTTAACCCTTTGCTGTCAGTAAAAAGAGGGGAGTCTGTCTAGGGTGACCAGATGTCCTGATTTTATAGGGACAGTCCCGATATTTGGGGCTTTGTGTTATATAGGCACCTATTACTGCCCCCGTCCCGATTTTTCACATTTGCTATCTGGTCACCCTAAATCTATCTGTCTGTTAAAAGTTTTCAGCTCCAGAGTGTCCTTTGTTCCTCATTTCATTTCCCTCCATTTACGTGTCTCTTTTCCTCTACCGTTCTCTCTTTCCTCCTCTATCCTTCCGTTCCCCCTTGCTCTCCCTTGCCTTTCTTTATTCCTCTTTCCTAAACACACTTTCCTTCCTCTCTTCCCTTATTCATCTTGTCCCTTCTTCCTCTCACATACACTTTTCTCCTTTTCTATCCTCTTTTCTCCCCTTCTTTATTCCTCTCTCTGCCCTCCCTCTGTCTCCCAGTGAGCGCCTCGGGAAGAAGACAATTTGAAGGCTTTCCGCTCTGCCCTCAGCTGAGGGGCTCTTTCTCTCAAGCCAATCAATGGCAGCCTTTCAGCCCCAGTGGGGCTTGGCAAACATGAGATCAATAAGTTATTAGCACCATTCTGTCAGCTGTAATGTGGAGATTGATCGGGGCCGGGTCTCTTGCATGCTGCCTGGCACTTCCCCAGCCTGATAAAGATGACAGATTAAGGGAATAAGAAAAAGGAATTAAGGAGTCTGGCTGTCAAAGCTGTCACGGGCTGGAAGAGCGCTGTTTTTTTCAGGGGCTGAATGAGTGCAATCGGACGTTTAAACGGTGCTAAGGGTACAGCACCACCAGCAGCTCTGTCTGGAATCACTGTCTTTAGCATTCACCTTTGAGAGCAGCGCAGCGAGGTGTGTGCACAGGCGCAGCAGCTGTGCAGGGCGTTTAAGGGAATAGCAGCTCGCTGGCATGGGCCACACACACGAGACGCTTCGTCTCTGTCAAGAGAGGCCACGAGCCAAGGCTGCGCTGTGCTCCCCTCGCGCTCGCTTGCTCTAGGAGGGCCTGGCTTCCAGCCATGCTTGTGATGCTGCCGGCCAGCACGAGCGAACACTCCAATGCCATGGTGAGCTCGCCCCGATGTCAGAGAAGGGGAAGCTTTGGGGGTGCGTCTTGGGGCAAGGGAGCAATTGTGGCAGGTTTTTATCACAGGGTGGGATGGGTCCGAGAAATCAGAAGGGGAGCAGCTCTCTGAAGGATAGTTGCAGACATGTGGGCGAGCTTGCAGTGAGCGCGCTCAGCCTAAGGAGGGGGAGGCAGGATTGAGGTCTCTGGGATCATGGCACTCTGTGGGATAGTGCTTCGCTGCCAGAGCATCTTTCACGCCATGACCTTGGAGCCCTCTGCTGGCACTGATTATAGCTCAAACTGTCTTTGTGAGGCAGGTACAGGGTCAGAATACCCATTTTACAGACAGGTAAGCTGAGGTACAGAGGGCTTCTTCAGAGCAGCACAGAGAGACAGTGGGTCACTATCAGAGATGGGAATCGAACCCAAGAGTCCTAACTCTCAAGCTGACTGCCCTGACCACTAGACCACGCTCCTTTCCAGAGCTGGGGATAGAACCCAAGGATCCTGATTTGTAATGACTCTGAAATAATACACTCCTTCCCCAAGCTGGGGATAGAAGCCTGGACTCCAGCCTCCCAGTCCCCCTGCCCTAACCACTAGACCTCCCAGCATGTCCTCCTCATATCTTCCCTGAGAGGGGGTGGAGCTCACAATTGCTAACCAAGACTCTCTGGGTAGCATATCAAACGAGTCCAGTTGTCTCTCTCAAGCTCAGCGTATCCTCTCTGTGAGTGGTTTTTATACTATGAATATTTACCACCTTTTTATGGCTCGGTGTGCTCTGTAGAAATGAATTGCAAAGGGAGGTGGGAGACAAGGGGGCGTTTGTGCACGTTGGCACATAAACAGCCCCTGTTACAGGCAGATTGGAGGCTGGCTCCAGGGTGACCTGCACCTCCCTCTGCCACATTCCTTGGGAATCTTAGTATTTGGGCTGGGCTTTGAGGCACTTTGCTGCTGCTCATGCAAAGCGAATGGACACAGACAGCTGGTGACTGACAGGCCAGTGCTGACATGCTGTGCAAGAGGCAGAGTGCCTGCTGGGTACAGCAGAGAGCTGGGATTCGGGAGAGACCTGGGTTCTTTCCCAAACTTGGGGAGGGAGCATTGATGGGTTAGAGCAGGGGTCAGCAACCTTTCAGAAGTGGTGTGCTGAGTCTTCATTTATTCACTCCATGTTAAAGTTTCGTGTGCCAGTCATACATTTGAACGTTTTTAGAAGGTCTCTTTCTATAAGTCTATAATATAGAACTAACCTATTGTTGTATGTAAAGTAAATAAGGTTTTTTAAATGTTTAAGAAGCTTCATTTAAAATTAAATTAAAATGCAGAGCCCCCCGGACTGGTGGCCAGGACCCGGGCAGTGCGAGTGCCACTGAAACTCAGCTCGCGTGCCGCCTTCGGCACCCGTGCCATAGGTTGCCTACCCCTGGGTTATAGCATGGGACTTGGGTCAGGAGTCCCTGGGTGAAATGCCCATCTCTGCCACTGACTTTCTGTATGACCTTGAGCATTCACCTGCCCCATTTACATCATGACACTGAGCCCACCTCCTGTGGGGGGAGGTGCGGCTTGCAGAATACTTAGAGGTCTCTGTTTGATAGTGCTAGAGGAGCGCCCCATCCATTTCTTGGGGGGAGGGGAGGGGGTTGAGTCTAAATATTGCTCCAGAACTATTTATCAGCTCTTCCCTCGCGAGATGCAAGAACGGATCTGCGCTCCGAGCTATTCCAGTTCTCTTCCCGACTCTGAGGCTGATCTCCCTGCAGGAGCTCCCGTCTCTTCCAAGGGAGAGTCAGGAAAAGCCTGTCCAAATGGCGAGAGAAGGGGAAAGGATTTTAAGAAAATAAATAAATTAAGAGTATGTCTACATTGCAGTCGAAGATGTGATTGCCGTTCGGGTAGGCAGAGCCGTGCTAGCTTTCATCTCGCTAGCGGTGAAGATGCAGTAGCCCAGGCGCCAACTTTCTTCTTTCCCGGTGGGTGCTTCACCCTGAGGCTCCGCCCCTTCCTCCAAGGCCCCACCCTCGCTCCGCCTCCACTCCGCTGCCTCCCGCCCACCACCGAACAGCTGATCGGTGGGTGGCTGGTGGGTGCTGATCACCCACTATTTTTTTCCCATGGCTGCTCCAGCCCCGGAACACCCATGGAGTCAACGCCTATTTGCAGGAGCACTGACCCCGGTGCAGGCTAGCAATGCAAAGTACATAGCCAGGATACCAGATGGGCTTGTACAGCCCACGCAGGGTCCGTGCCACCACATCTTCACTTCTGTTTTTAGCTGCGCTGGCTAGGTTAAAGCTAGCTCGGGCTTCCTACCTGTGCTGCAGTCAGACCTCTGATGGCAGTGCAGATGCACCCTGAGATTTTGTAATGCCAGACCGTAATCTGGCCTATTTAGTACAGTACTGCATGTTCAGCACCTCATAATGGAACTGAGCCAGTGGGAAAGAGAAACCCCATCTCCTCAAATACTCCATCCCAGTGCAGTGCCTCCCAGGGGAATTTCCTTTGTGCCTGTCCCCTATCACCATTTTAAAAGTAGTTTGTTACAGGGGACCCGAAGGGTTGATGTTTGGTGAGAGGATTCCTGGCTCCAACATTTGCAGAACCCCTGGTGTGTGCTAAGAACGGTCCTGAGCCAGAGAGCTTTTGGATCCAGGCCCAGATCTGTGAGACTTGCTGTGCTCTCATCTCTAGCTAGAAACTTGTGACGACGTTAGCAAATTTTTATCATTTATATTGCGGTCATGGCTAGGAGCCCTAGCCAGCGCCCAGGCCCCCTTTGTGCTAGGCACTGTTCAAACACAGAACCAAAAGACAGTCCCTGCCCCAAAGAGCTTGCAGTCCAGCGATACGACAAAAAACAACAGGTGGAGACAGGGAGACGGAAACCCAAAAAAAGCAATGATAGGCAGTGTTCTCACCACGCCAGCTGCCTTACCTAGCAAAGTCCTCTCAACCAATGAGCTGCCTGTTGGAGGGATGAAACCTTCCACCTCTGGAAGGGTGCAAAGAAATTGTTTCCAGATCTGCCCAACGCCGCACAATTGCACTGCTGCTGTTTTGGGGTTGAACTACAGGGTTTTCCCCTCCTCTCTGCAAGAAGGAAACCTGTGGCAACGTCTGCTCATTATACTCCCCAGCATCGGGATCCTGCCTTCCAGAGACCCTACTGCCTTCCTTCCCCCTCTGCCCCCACCTTCCCTGAATAATTTTTTTTCCACACCCATTGCCCTCAGTTAAATTATGGCCCATAATTCCCATGACCTTGTGCTTCACTCTCCCTTTGTTCCATTGATTCCTGCTGGTGAGGGGCAGAGCTGATCGGCCGCAGGATTCCACACTGCTGTGCTGAGCCCACCCTGTGCGGCCCCTCACTCGTCTGCCTTTGTTGTTAGCAGTTCACGGCCCGCTGGGACTCAACAAGCTGGTGTTGCGTCTCGGTTTCAGGGCAGACCAAGAAGCCCGTCGCCAGGGCGGCAGCCTCCGGGATCCCCACAAAGCTGTCACCCGCTGCGCAGGGACAGACTGAGCACCTGGGCTGGAGTGAGGGTATTTCCGCAGGCTGCATGCACCGGAGGAGGAAAAAAGAAAGTACTGAGAAGCCTCTGAGACCTTTCAGGCTGGTTAGTGGGAACTGTTTGTTATACCCAGGACTTGAATTGGAAGGGTGGGGAGTCAGGGGCCTGGAAAGACGTTTGCCCTTGTTAGAATAATACCGAGAGAGGAACAGCCGGTTTGACTTGTTACGTGTTCACCAGCTGAGCCTTGGTTGCCCCCGTCTAACCTGGCTCGGTCCCACTTCGCTGCATCACGTGCTTCTGCAGCACAAGCAGTGCCCTGGCTAGGGAATGTCGGAGCGGCTCTCTAACCCTGTCCTGTTCTTGGTCACACTCTGCACTGCAGAAGAACCAAACATGGCCCCTGGGCCTCCCTTCCGTCTGTGCGTGGGGAAAGCTTGCGCCCGGGTGAGAGACACCCGATGTGTGAACCTGCTGAGTGACTTGTCACAGTGATTATCCGCCTCCTTCCCCTGAGCACGAGCCCAGCCCTTCTGCCCTGTACTGTGGGGGTGAGGTGGCTCCCCTTGGAAAATCACAGCAGAGAGCTGCAGGAGATGGTGGCACTGACTGGCATGGACTTCCCCGGCTTAACCGCGATGTTAGCTCAGAGATCCTTTTTCATAGCTCTTGCTGTTAAAAGGCTGTTGGAGGTATTCCCTGCTCCCCAGAGCAGCCCCAGTTCCCTCACTTTATCTGGGGGCAATGCATCTCAGACTGGCCTTGTGGGCTTGCCATGGGTTCAGCCATCCTGGGCGAGCCAGTGCACGAGCGCCTAACCTGCTCCAGCGTGGCCCCCTTGTCGATATCAGCATGCGGCTGTCCCGCGTCTGCACTGGCATTGTGTCTGGCCATGAGAAGCAGGAACAGCTATTGGGACCGGTATCCTGTGATCCATAGCGCCACAGCCCGCTGCATTGCTCTGGGCTCACGTGCACAGGGTGCTGGGGGGCAACTTTTCTGCCCGTGGTGGGAGGAAGTGGTCTAGGCCTGGGAAATTCGTTTCCTGGCAGGCCCCAAGGCGGTGTGGGGGTGGGCTCTTACTGGATCCTGCTCAGCCTAACAACCAGGGCTGGCAGTGGCTGCTTTCTGTGGAGTCAGTGTTTCTTTGGCGTGCCCCTGCAAAAGCTGCTGCCAAGAGACCGTGCCAGGTGTTTCAGAGGCGGCTTTTGGCCTGGAGAAGACGAAGGCGGCGGCTTGCAGTTACAAGCAGAAGCCCTACAACATCAGAATGGGACCATGTGGAGATGGAGGCGTGGATGGAGCTGATGCTGTTTTTCGTCCAGCCCCCCCCCCCCGCCCCCATGCGGACCACTGCCTCCGGCCGAGGACCACAAGCCCCGAGTGGTGGAGCTACATGGTGATGGGAACACAGGAGGGCCAACCGTGAGCCCAGAACTTTCTCAGGAGGAAAACTGCCATGGCATTTGAGCTCGCCAGGGCCCCTGAGTGGCCAGGTTGGCAGGAGAGAGCTCCTGCAGCTGAGCCCGAGGGCTGGCCAGCCCAGCCTGCAGGCAGATTAGTGAGTTCAGCTTGATTGCAGCAGGGACCTGCTGGGCACCAGGCAGCCAGCGGGCCGGCTTTTAAGCTCAGCAGCAGGTTGCTGGTGGCTCAACCCTTATGCCTACAGCTGCGATCACGCCTGTGCCAGCCCTGCTCCGAGCCTTGCTCCTGCTCCGCTCCAGCCCTGCTTGCGCCCTGCCCCTCAGCTTGACTCCTGGTTCCTGACTCCTGCTCCAGCCGCTAGGCCCGGCTGATCCTGGTTGTGACACAGACCACGCCGAGAGAAGAGGCCATGACAGCCCAGACGTGTGTTGCTATTACTCTGGAGAAGCTGGCAAGCTTGGATTGTTACAGATCTGTTGACAATCAGTTCAGGGTAGGCAAATCCATGATGGGGGCAGTGGTCATGGAGGTTTGCAAGGGAAGTGGTGCAGGTAGTACTCGCCCTCTGGGTTGGAGAAATTGGAAATAGCCCTGAAATAATTGCAGGGTTTGAATGGCTGGGGTTCCCGAGCTGTGCAGGAGCGATTGATGGGATGCATAGACCCATCCTATGCCTGCCATTTGAAGTAAGTGGGCACCTTTAACAGGAAAGGATACTGCTCCATTGTTATGTGGTCCTCAGTCTTTTCCATACTGGGACCCACCAGGACCCCCCTCATTCAGCAACATGGGAAGGATAAGATGTTTGTAACTCCCGGACACTTGGTTGTGTCTCCCCTCTCACTGAGACCCCCCAGTGTGCCAAGACTCCTGGGCTCTGTTCTCATTCTGCTGCCGTTGCCACCAAGCCAGGGGGAAACTTGTTCAAAGTTGCAATTCAGGATCTGTTTTTTTCCTCCTTCCCTCAAGTATGCATCCAAAAAGCGGATTTCGATAGGCTACCCCTCGTGTGGAATGGTGTATTGGAGTGGATGGATGGGCGGCAGGTGCTGGAACCAGGCACATATTCCCCAGATGGGACTGGTGTGTCCAGGCTATGTGCACAGATTAGATATAGAGGGGAGAGGACCAATTCTCCTGTGCTATAATATGAATCTTTGCATTACATAGCACCTTCTACCCAAGGGTCTCAATGGGCTTGACAATAGTAATGAATGAAACCGTTCAGCTACCTCTGTGAGGTGGGCTTGTACCCCATTTTACAGATAAGGAAGCTAAGAGCAAGGATGGTCTTGTGGTAAAGGTACTGCCAGTGGCCTGAGATTTCGGAGACCTGCGTTAAATTTCTAGCTCTGCTGCAGACTCCCCGTGTAATTGTGGGCACATCGCTCTGTGGCTCTGTACATCTCTGTTCTCTGGCAATAATAATTCCTTTCTCATCCCCATTGTGAGAGCTTAGACTGCAAGCTCTTTGGGGCAGGGACTATCTTTCATTATGTACATGTACAAGGCTTAGCACAGTGAGATCCTGATGTCCGCTGAGGCTTCTAGGCATTGCTGTAATGCAAATACAGAAGTAATAAGGAGACCCAGAGAGGTCAAGTGACTTGCTCATGGTCAAATAGTCTGTGGCAGAGTTGAATAGAACCCAGGGGACTCTCACTGTATGTGCCCCCAGGCACGTGCCTTACCCACAATTCCATCTTTCATTCTCATTGTCTAATGTGATGCAGTAAAATATGTTTTAAATGAAAAAAAAAATAAAAAAAACCCAAAATACTAAATGCAAAGTTGGCTCATCGTTTAGCAGAGAAGAGATTTAATATAATGGAAAGAACTCCCACGCTGAAAGTGTAGCAAGAGTCTTGTCATCTTCTTCCCCCCCTAGCTTTTTTCCATCCTTTAGGTTTCAAAATGGAACATGCTGATTTGACAACAAAATAACATTATTTAGAGGTTTTTGGAGCCTCAGGACTGTGCGTGGATGTGAGATACTGGGACAGGGGCTGCAGGTCTCGCTGGCGTTAATATGCTAACATAGCATGTCTGGAGAGCTGGGTTCAAATCCTGATTTGGTCACAGATGGAAAATAGTGAGCTCTACCTAGAGCATGACCCTAATCACATGAGTGTGTTTGACCCGCCACTGCATTTGTGCACATGGTGCTTAGGAGATTAGGTGGTGGAGCACCCTCTGAGAGCAGGGCAAAGAGCCAGTCACTCGTTGATGTTTGGACAGCAGGTACCGGGGGCGCTGCCAGTCAGGAGTGACGTGAGGCAGGTCAGAATGAACGCGTGTTGACAGAGCTGTGCGTATGTTTGTGTGGTTCAAGTAGCAGGGCAGAGGAGGGACTCGAGATCATGACTGAGGTGCTTTGGCAGAGCTGCGAAGTCATGGACGCTTACTACTGCTGCCTAGAGCCACTGCCCTAACCCACCAGTACCTGTAAGCGTGTCGCCGATTCCTCATTTGAATCATAAGCACCATCTCTTCCCCTAATGCATGAAATCAGGCCGTAATGTGATTCTGCCCTCCTGAGAGTGGTGAGCTGAGTATTGGGATTTTGTTGTTTTGAAACTGCAAATGCTGGATGAGAGACGGTTAGAGGCTCTTGGCCTCCAGCTCCAAGGGTTTGCAGCATGCACAAGAGTATAATGACCAGGAAAATTAACACTCAGAATGAGGAGTTCCAGATAGTTGGGGAGTGGGAAGGAGAGAGAGGCACTGTCTTGTGACCGGGCCAGATACTCCTTAGTTCCTTCCGAGTTGGCTCTGCTCCTTGACACTGTGTGTGGCAGGCCTTTGTTTCCCTTTTGCAAAATGCACATGACAATCCCCCACTGAAGGCTGAGTTAAGGCTTGAATTTGGAGTGCCTTGAAGATTTAAGGTCTGTCACTCTCTCTGAGTCCATCCTTTCTTCAGATTGCCACCATTTCATTGTATTTACTTTGTTTTTCGGTTATGGATGGCTGCAGATCTTTGCAATGCTTCCAAGCACTGGTTGTGTTAACAGCCTGGGTTACAGGGTCACAGTGAGATAAGATCAGAGGCAGCTCGTGCTCTTTAAAACCTTGAAATGCCACTTGTAACTTTGCAGAGTTCTAACATCACTCATTGGATAAAGGCATTTCCTAGCAGGTTCTGCCCCCCACATGTTAACTGTCTGTTCTCTGCAGCACTTGGACTCTTGTCAGCTACAACTCCTTCCACTGTGTCTCCCAATAAACAGAATGCCAGCTCAGTCAACTAGATTTAGCTAGCTGAACTTAAATTAATGCGGGGTGACTTAGCGCTAAGGACCCTGGTTTGGATCGAGATGCCATGTGGAATGGAAATAATGTTTTGTTGTGTTAAACAGTGGTGATTTGAACTGTAACATTTCTTAACCATAAGAAAGGTTGCATGCAAAGCATCTGTGCTTTGCTCGTGTTGACTCGTAGACAGGCGCAACATATACGCTCTCAAATATGGTACTTGTTTTCAAGGTTTTTTGAGATGCTGCATCTTTAACAAGCCCTTGATAAATGAGAATTTGATGCTCACGGTGACAAACTGTCTCTTCCTTCCTGCCCATATGCAACTTCATGCTTTCAGTTTCCCCAGCATTATTATGGGAGGATATTGATTTTAAATCTGTTCAGGGGACGCTGTAATTGTATATTAGATATTTTGCGTTGGCTCGCAGGGCTGCACTAATGCAAAAGGCTCGAGCGTTTCCGTACAGTCTAGAGGGAGAAGATTGCTAAGGACCTTGAGGTTTTTAGGAGGAGAGAGAGAGAGAGAGAGAGATACTGTGGTAGGAAGATTCAGAGGGAATTGTTTTTCTTCTTCTCCCACCCCCTTTTTCCTCCCCCCAGTTGCTTTGCATCAGGGCATGAAAGGAGTGGAAACACAAGAGGGACAAAAGGCAGCCGAACAAATGATGAAACTCAGTAAGGAAATAAACTAGATTCAGAATTTACGGCTTAAAATCGTTGCATTGATCACTGTTTGAACAGTCATTACATCCCTTTGGACTGCATGATTAGGAAAGCAGATCTGGGCTTTCAAGATGATGATTTTTTTTTCTTTCTTTCTTTCCCCCCCCCTCCCCTACCCCCACCCATAGCCTGACTCTATGTTTGGGCTGCAAAATGCGAAATAAGTCTCTGGTTGATTCTGTGAAAGGGAAAGAAGTGGAGCGTTATCTGATACTCAGGTCTCTCATTTCTGTGTGTGTCTCTCTCTCTCCCTCTTCTAGATGAAATTTTAGGCAGGAGAAGAGTATGTTCTCCCAACAGCAGCAGTGAGTGTCCTTTAGAAAGCAAGAAAACCCGAAGCGAGTCCCCAAAGGGTAAGTGCTGCTTCTCTCTCCCCGCCCCATTTTCTTTTCTTAAGAACCTAACTTAATTGAAATTAATGAGGGAGGGATGCGAGATGCTGAGTAGGAGCTTTCAGTATCAGTGCTGGGGATGTGCGAGGAAGGCTACCAATGCACAGTGTTCTCTTCAGCTAAATGGAGGGAAGATCTGTGTGTGTGTGTGTGTGTGTGTGTGTGTGTGTGTGTGTAATTATCTCCCTTAATTAGACTGATTATTTTACGGTTTAAAAACCAAGCCAGGAGCTCCTGAGGTGGGTTAGGTTCGGGGCGGGGGGGAGGGGTGTCTTTTTCAGCAGAGTGCCTTGGTTTGGATATTTAATACAGGACACGCACTGCGTTATCATGTTGGCATCTGCTTTTTTGTGTGTATCTAATTATGAGTATAGTAAAAGTCCAGCTAGATAGTCCTTCTGCGTTGATGAAGTTATTCCTCTATAGATGGAATCGGTAGAGTTGGGGGGGGGAAGGAATGTTTTGTTTTTAATTTTAGGGTTTTTATTTAAATCTCCTGATTTGTTTTTATGCCTCCCTGCCATAAACATGATTTTAAAACTTTGTTTTACGACCGGCAATGTGGAATGGGTAATGGAGCCTGCAGTTAATGAGTTCGTCTTGGGGTTGCGTAAATGAGAGTTTGCAGGCTGTTCACTTAGAGGCTTTGTTGTTAAGGTCAGACTAATTAGCTGTCAGTAATGCCCACCTCAGTCGTTATTGCTTAACCTGCGTGCTTCTAGCCATTTCCAAAAAAACCCCATCAGGCTGGCTGCCTGCAAGCCAGGTCTTGTTTCATGGGGTTGGAGTCCAGCAGCTGAGCTTCTTAAAAAGGAGTGAGGGGGACTGAATACACCCCCATGTTAACCAGACCAGATGGTCTCCAAGGGGACTTCAGCATGCAGCGTTTTACTGTGGAACGTTCACGGCTTCCTAAAATAATACCTCGTATTGCGCCTTCTAGCAGTGCCTGGTACAGCACCTAGGATGACACTCGAATTCTAAGTAATATTCTTTTATGTCATCCCCTCCCTGCCTCCTATCCCAAAATTATGATTAGAAGGGCATTAGTATTCCAAAAGCGATCCTTGTTGGCTGCTAATTGGTGCGAATAGTGCCTGGTACAGTAGCTGCTAACATTACCTAGTAACATACACTCATTCTTAATCATTTTCTTTTATGTACCCCCTTCCTGCCTCTTATCTCCAAATTGTTCCAGTTAGGAATGCATGAATGGTCGAGCAGGAATTCCTGTCAGGTGCTAACAATACCTGCTGTAATGGGTACCCCAGCCAGTACCATCCACTAGGCCTAAATTATTTCCTTTCATTTGTTCACCTGCCCACTTCCTGTCCTCCTCTTGCCCTCCCCTCCCCGAATTACCATCAGAAGTTCCTCTATATTCCAGGAGGAATTCTTTGTGAGTGCTGAAATGCATTTATTACACCGGAGCTTTCGATTTCCAGTATCAGGCTATGCAATACCACGCCACAGTTTGCCACAGCTTCCTTAAAGGAGTTAGCACACTCTGCCCACCTTCAGGCTTCTGCTGACTCTCTCTCCTCTACCCTTTCTTGTCCATTGCATGCTCTGAAAATGGATCACAGTGGTAGCAATTTAATCTCTCTTGCGGAGAAGCAGCTAAGCTTTAATCAGGCTGTTCAAGACCAGACTATAGTTTCTGGATCTATGACTCTTATCCCTACCCCCCCCAAAAGGGTCCCATTCTACACAAATGAGAGTCATTGTTAGCACTACTTGACTTCGTTGGTTGCAGTATCAAGCCATAAACAATCCAGTCCTAGCAGAGATGGGCCAAAGCCGTCTCTCCCCCCCCCACCCCCCCACTGCCCACTTCAGAGGTTTGAGTGAAATGAGAGCCAGATCAGAGCCAACCCTTATTTTTGCATATCCACCCCCTGGTCCACTTACCCACCTTTGCTTCTTTCTAAATCCTGCTTTCTCAACCAGAATCATTTAATCGGGGTTTCCCTCTGACTCATTCAGTCAGGGTTTCCCCAGAAGTCCTAAAGGGTGACAGCTCCACTCCACTTTCATTTTCTGTCCCCCACTCTTTCCTTTCCCTGAAAGCCTTCCCTGACTTTTAAGCTAGGCTAACCTGAGACTGACACAGACCTTCTAAACTATATGGATCTCTTTTAAACCTCCGAAGTTCTCCCTCTTCTGATACACACATCTTGAGATTGTTTAGTGGCAGCTCTTATCCCCCAGGTACTGTACGAGGCCTTTAACACACGGGGATCAGCTCTGCACTAGCTTTCACTAAATAGTTAGGTTCCCCTGATCAGTGTCAATGGTGTTGTTTTTGTTGTGTGTAGATTAGAGGAACTATAGACTAGGGGAACCTGGAACATGCAAGTTACCAGAATGGATCAGGCCAGTGGTCCATCTAGCCTGGTATTTTGTGTTCACCAATGACTAGTACCAGCTGTTTCACAGAAAGGTTTATAATCCCCATAAACACCAGGCATGGACTGTCCTACCCACAGGGAATGGTTCTTCCCAATCTCTGTCACTTAGGGTACGTTTACACTGGAATAAAAGACCCACAGCACAGCTGCAGCTGTCCCAGGTCAGCTAACTCGGCCGTACGGGGGGTTCAGGTTTTGGGTTAAAAATTGCTTTGTAGACGTTTGGGCTTGGGTTGGGGCCCGAGCTCTGGGTCCTCCCCCTTTGTGGGGTCCCAGCCCAAGCCAAAATGCCTACCCAACAATTACGCAGGTCAAGCCCCATGAGCCCGTCAGCTGACCTGGGCCAGCCAGGGGTGTTTAATTTCAATGTTTGTGGCTTATGCTTTGGGGCATACCAGTTTATGTCCTTTTAGAACTTAACCTATCTACTGCAACGGTGAATGTTCTCATTATCTCTGCAAAGACTCATTCTTTGAATCCTGCTGAGCTCTGACCTCAAGGATATTGTTATTTATTTATAATGTATTTGTATTGTGGTGCTGCCTAGGAGCCCTTGTCATGGACCAGAACCCCATTGTGCTCGGTGCTGTACAGACACGGAACACTATCTTGTGGCAGTGAGTTGCTTGGAGAGGCTAGAGAAGACATTCTCATGCTTCTTTTGAATAATGTGAGCCTCTTGTTAATTGGGACACTTTCTTGTGGACGCTTCCTGTCGCGTTCACGGTCACATAACGTTCCTAAGGTAGCACCAGCAGTTCTTTATATGGAAAGGCAACTTGCGGGAAGTGTTCAACGAGTTTCTCAGTGTGGATGGGGGCCTTGTAGGGAAGCACATCTTCCACGTGTGTACAGGAAAGAGTTAGAGGAACCATTGCCCAGTGGTTAAGGCACTACCATAGGACTTGGGAGACCTGGGTTCGAATCCCTGCTCCAATCCAGGTACTCAGATACTGTTCTGATGGAGGCCAGATAAGTGCCTAAGATAGATATTGAAACACTGGCTCAACATTTTAGCTCTGCCTGCCTGCATTGCAAATTCAGCCGTAACCAAGACTTTACCGTAATTTGACGGTGGGATTAAAACACGCCGAGGGTGCTGTCTGTGCTGCAGAAGGGAACCACCCTTTAACTGTGTCAGAACAGCCACATCCATACCTCCTTGTTGCAGGATTCCCCTGCGCTTCCCCCATCAGATGGGATTGGCTCCCCCCAGGGTGGCTGACAAGCTGCTAAGCAACCCTGGCAAACATGTGACTTTCCAGGAGTGTTAGAAAGTGGGCACCTACCTGTGTTGGGTTATTGAGACATGGTGACCTAGAACCTGTCTTGGGGTGTTTGGTAGGAGAGGGAGTTTGTGCGGCTGGGACTCGTACATGCATGTGCAGGTGGGAGATGAGTGGAAAGAGCCCACCCATCCCTTAATTAGCTAAAGCAGTGCTGGAAAGGCATCCAGGCAGGGCTTGTGCAAGAGCAATGCAAGGGCACACCCTGAGCAGAGTCGGCAGCTCCTGGACTGCCCCAATCTCCCTTTCCAACAGTGGGTGGGACGCTTGCTGCTTTCAGCAACAAAACTAGACGGGAGTTGGGTCTGCCAGTTCACAGTTGTGGGCAGTGGCACCAGTGAGGGAGGCAAAACCCTGGCCTGAATTTCCCTGTCCCTCCCCTAATCCCCTCGCAGCGTGGCACCTTGCAGTGCTTCCACCTGCCCCAGGCACGGCTGCCTTAGGAGCCAGGTGAGCTAGAGTAGATCTGTACCTTCCGGTGGTTCAGCTAATCTTCCGGGGTCTTTTGCTCGGGTAAAGTGGCCTTTGGCGGCTGCTCCCCTGCTTTGTGTACTCTGCCTCGGCCCTGTCTACAACCCCATGGGAAGGGCCTATCCCATTATATCACATGCCGGCCCTAGATGCAGCTGTCACTCCGGGCACGGCAGCATTGTCTCCAAAACGGCCTTTTGACCGGGAAAAGTGACTCTGCTCCTGCGGCACATCTTGAGACACCATGGCTGCATCTCACAAAGCAAGGAGAACAGAGGCAGCCGAGGAAATCACTCCTTTCCTCTGACTGAGTGAAAAAACACCTGTAGGGCTGGAAGCCCTTCCAGGACCGAAGTGGTAACCTTCCCTTCCCCCTCCCCGATGCACACACCAGAGATCAAAAGAGAGCCCTATCTCGGTGGAAACGGGGCCACGCCAGCATTGCTGTCAAACAGAGCAGAACGTTCTCGTGTCTAATATGGAAATGTGAGCGTATCAGAGGCTCAGAGCAAGGGCTGCGCTGGCAGGTCATGGAGGAAGCTTTCTCCCTGGGAGACAATTCCCCAGTAAAATGTTCACTCCCGCAGCAACAGCATGGTCTGGAGATGTGCTCCTCTGATCCCTGGAGACCGAGAATAAAACTGCGTTATTGCAAAGAGAGCGAGAGAAGAAAAATCAGGGAGAAAGGGTTTTTTTTTTTTTCTCTCTATTTGAGCTGCTGAAAAATAAATCTGTTAGAAGCCTCCTCAGTTGGGGAGATTTAAAAGGAGGCTGGACTCACTGCTGGAAAATACACGGTAGGAAGCGACCTTGCCTGGGCTGGATGACCTCGTGGCGCCGCCATTCTCTTCTTGCCTTCTGTGAATCACTTAAAACCCAACAACCCTACAAACCAACAGCACTACTTTGGATCTTCAGTTTATACAAAAACAGACCTGGCCCTGGCCGTGGGCCAGAGCTGGACAGTTCAGATCGAGACTCTCCCAAAATGGGGGGGTCTCCAGATCCATGTGTTTGGTCCAGACCTCTCTCCACTTAAGAAGCTATTGAAGAACAATAGTCTGGCCCTGCTCCTGCTCCCACTGAAGTTTGTAGCAAACCTCCCTGCTGGGCTGTGATGGGCACAGGAGCAGGCGGTCTGTTGGCTGGGACAAGAAAACCCAGGTGGCCACGATCCTAACACTCAGCTCTGGCTTTGAGTCTTTGGCCATAGCTGAGGTCACAGGGCAAAGGACAATGCTGCATGCTGCCCTCTCTGTCTGATTAGAGGAACCAGGAAGGGAGCCCGGCTTCGTGGGGGCTGGTAGCTGTTCCCAGCTGCCTCTTAGCTAGTGGGTGTTAAAGGAGAGGGTCTATCTGCGGTAAGCCCTATTGGAGGGGAATTATGCGATGCCTTGCTCAGGGGACGAGTCTCAAGCAAAGGGTTCCGTTTTCCCACCTTGAGTTGTGAAGCCCCAGTGTGTCACCGTTGCGGGGAGGCCGTCAGCAGTGAGGGGCAGTGGCATCGTAGTCTGCGTCACAGAACTGCGGCGAGCCTGCCCGCTCTGAAGGTCTGGTTCCCTTGTAGCTGACTTTCTGGAGGGCACAAAAGGTTGTGACGCTGTCGTTGTGTTGACAGAGTGATGGGGAGAGAGCCGCACTCACGTGCGCACACCCAGAGCCCTGGTTAGGGGGGCCGGCCAGGAGAGCAGCAGAGAGACAAGCAGATGTCTGTCTAGGCCCTTGCTTCTGAGCCTCGACACTGGAGTCCTTTTCACACCTGGCGGCTGGAGGAGATTTGACAAGATCAGTCTCCCGCATTACCCCCTGGTAATGACAAAAGCAGACAGCAAAGCTGCCGCGAAGCTGGAATTATCACTGGCTGAGTCATGTGAAATCTCCAACTATAAGTGTGGAAATCCAGCTTTTCTCCCTCCCCGCCCTCCCACCTTGCACCTGAAATCTGCTCTGGGGCTGATCGGATAGAGTTTATGGTAATTAAGTGTCATTATCTCCCCCCCCCCTTTTTCCTAATAACACGGCTGTGAAGAAACCTCAGTGATTTTCCTAAATCGGGGTCTGGGTCTTGTGGTTTTTCTCCTCAGAGCTCCAGTTAAGAGCATCAGAGGGGGGTTGAGACAGTTGATGCCTCTCTGAGCTTGCTGGGGAGGAGGGGTGCCAGGAAGGCAGTAGGCTGTGGGCGGTCTTGTCAGCTAGGAGAGTCGGGGGAGGTGATTTGGAGGGGAATTCCAATCCCTTTGCTCTTTCCTGAAAGCACTGGCCACCTGCTGCACAAGCGGTTGCCGCGGTTGCCTCTAATTATCCACCACTCCTCTTTTGAGTCAATTGGTTGTGTGGCAGATGCACCCCATTGGAGGGGTGGGGTCCAATTCCTAGCACTGCGCAGCTCGACTCGGGCTTTGAACCTGTGAATTTCACAGGAAGTCCATGGTCCTTGAGATACAGAAACGTGTCACTAGGGTGTCGTTTAGTGGTTGCAGTTTGTAGCCCTGGTTGCAGAGTGCTGTGCTGGGTGAGAAATTGAGTGGAGCTCTGTCATTGACCCTAGCAAAATTGGACAGAAATCATGTGCTCATCCTCTGGGCTTTATACTCACAAGGGAAAGGAGCCGTGTGAATGAGGGTGGCGTTTGGAGATTGGAAACCCAGGATATTATAAGCTTTTTGGCTTCATTCTCTTTTTGGTGTTTTGGAAGAGGTGGAACTTTTTTTTTTTTTTTTATTGATTATGACAGTAACATCCCCAGTTGAGATCAGGGCCCCACTGCGCCAGGAACTCAATAAACACATGGGGCCGAGCGTCCCTGCCCCAAACATTTTATGCTCTGAAGGGACAGGACAGGCGAAAAGTAGATGGGGAAGGAGAGGTGAAGCAACATGCCTGAACTTGCACAGCAGGGAAATGGCAGAACTGGGATTAGACCCAGGTCGTCTCAGTCCTAGTCCAGTGTCCTATCCATTGTACCATGCTGCCTTTCCAATGCTGCTTGCTCCCCTCAGTGATCCTCCTCTAAGGGGATATCCAGACCAGGGGCCCTCTTGGTTGTCCGAGAGGTGTATACATAGCTCTAGTCATGTGACAGAGTGCGAGTCAAAGCACCAGCATCCCCAGGTGACACCAGTGTCAAGTGACTGGAATTTGTCCCTTTGCTGCCATCTTGGATTTGGGGCCAACATGGCGGCACTGCCGGGAAGGCCTGAAGGGCTCAGAGGTGGAGACGGGGAGCGAAGGAGAGAGAACTCCGAGCGTGCACACAATGGTTCCATTAATAGATTGCTCTCTAATTCAGTCAACGCGCTGGCATTCTAGTGAAGCTACACAATGGGCAGGAGCCCTCCCCCCCTTCCCTCTGCCCGTTAAAGCTGTTATTGGGAGTTTCTCTGTGAGTAATGAAAAGGTTTTGCCTGTGGGGATGATCCAAGATAAAATAGTGTTGGAGCAGCCCCTGCCAAGGCGCGAGTGTGGTAATTACTCTGAGTTCTGCTTACAGTAAACAAAAGCTGTTCTGGATTTTGTCTCCCCTGGTTGCTATAGTGGGGTCCCTATTGCCCAGGGAGCAGGTGGGGCCTTTCTGAAAGGGATTCAGCAAGGCTTGGCGAATGTGGAGGCAGGGATGTATGCGGTAAATCTGTTAGTCACTGAACCTAATTTTGCCTTCACTATCCATGCAATCCCAGTGGATTCAGTGGGGGGAAGCAGAACTTGCCCACCTTACTTGGAGACATTGGTACTGCACCTGTGAGTAATGGAAGGAGGGTTGGCCCCATAAGTTATATCAGGGCTGGGCTGGGGTAGTTTGTATGGTTTTTTTCCCCTTGTGGCCCTGCTGGGGGCTAGGCGTCCAGCTGATTTCAGGGTTCGGTTAAGAATCATGTGCTTGTTACTCAGACATCAACTGATTCTTATTCAGCTACTCAAGCTAATGAGGGAATCAGTGGAGTTGTCCTCTGCCTCTTCACAGCACCCATCGTCGTGAGGTGTAGGTCAAGGTTGCAGCGTTCTGAATAAGTGACAATCACTGCTCCTCTCTTGCAAATAGCCGAGCCAGTTGGGACGGGGGTAGGGGGAGCGGTGGTCTGATAACTGCATCTCCTTTATAACTATTGTTTCATTGCAGTAACCTCCCAGACATTAATTAATTTACCTTCACAGTGCTCTTGGGAGGTCGGCAAGAATTATCACCTCCATTTTACAAATGTGGAAACTGAGGCATAGAGTCAGATTAAGTGACTTGACTGAGGCCATATAGGGAGACAGTGGCAAAGGAACTCAGATTCTGAGTCCCCATGTGACACCTGAAGAACATGACCATTCGCTTTCTCTTGGGGTAGAATTGTGGGCAGGGTGCTGGACTCGGGCTCAGTAGACTTGGGTTCAGTTCCCAGCTCACACCCACATTCTCTGTGTGACGGACCGTTGGCAAATCCCTTACTCTGCCCTGTGCCTCCGTTCCCCATGCCTGCCTCACAGGAGTGTTGTGAAGATAAAAACTGTAATGACTGGGGCGCTCGGCCGTACGAGTACCTGGAGAGACTGTTTCTCTGACTTCCCTTTCGATAGCTGAGCGGATGGATTGTCAGTGCTGCTCCTAGCAAAACTGGTGGCGTGCTACCTGTACTGCAGTTCTCAGACTCATCTACAGGAAGCCGTTGAGCAATGAGCATCTCCGTAGTGAGGGATCACCTTCCCCCTCTCCGTAGCCACCTCCTCCAAGCATGTTTCAAATGGCAGGCTTGAAAAAAAGGGGTGGGTGTCTATTTAGGCGTTAGTTGAAAAGAAAACTAGCATCCCCCAAGGGGTGTGGACGAGAATTCAATACGTCTTTCATCCTGTGTTTGTGGCAGCAACTGTCCTCCTTTACCCCCTTAGGTAAAGTGAGTTTGCCTGTAATTTTGTTTGATTGTAATGTAACACTCTTGGCTTCCAACGAGAGAGAGAAAGAGAGAGCGAGAGTGAGTGTGTGTAAGTGCGTGCACATATGCTGAGTTTGAAGGTTTTTTGTGTTAAGAGTATATGCGTGTGTTTGGAAGGGGTGTTGGGAGCATATATACATGGTTGAGGGGGGTGGGTCTGCAGATTTTGTGTGTTCAGGGGGTGTGCGCATGTGTTTGAGGGAGTTGGGTGCTTATGCATTTGTGTCGGGGGAGGGGTTAAGTTTGGAGGTTTTGTGTGTCAGGTTCATATGCATGTGTTTTGTGGTATTGAGGGAGGATATCAGTTGACTTTCGTTCTCTGTCTAGTTCTCTGGTCTCCCTGCACTGATGTGATTTCTTCCATCTCTCTCTCTCTTTTTTAAAACCTTCTACTCTTCAGAAAATTCCCACACGCCCGTGCTCGAAGACTCAGTGACTCAGATGACCCCAGAGGAACACTACAGACGGATGATGTCAGCCCTGAACGAACACAGCACCTTTGAGGAGCAGCAGCAGCAGCGCCTCTACCAGTTGGCCAACAGCATGGCAGTCCCCAGCCACGGTGGTACGGGCTTTCGGGGCGGGAGGAATGGGCTGGATTTGTAATGTGTTTAATTAAGTCTCTTGTTTCAGTAGTTCCCTGTGATCTCTGATACTTCATCTAGCAACTGTCATGGGCTGAAACAACACCTAGTGGTGAGAATGGAGTGGCTCTGCTGTGAGCTTTGCTTCTGAGAAGCTTAGACAATTAGCTTGTGATTGCAGCCGATCTATCAGTAGCGC
Organism: Chrysemys picta bellii; assembly: GCF_011386835.1. Classification (NCBI taxonomy): domain Eukaryota; kingdom Metazoa; phylum Chordata; order Testudines; family Emydidae; genus Chrysemys; species Chrysemys picta. The sequence goes on along the minus strand of NC_088811.1, from coordinate 9,501,936 downwards.
AGGGTCCTCTCCCCTTCCTCCTTTCTCTTTGTCTTGGAGACAGTCAACCCGAATATTCAGAATCCTTGGTGCAAGTCTGACTTGGTCACAAGTGGAGTGAATTTAGTGGGTCTCTGCCTAGTCTCATCTCATCACAAGCCCACCCCGCCCTTTGGCATCATCCAGAATGGTTGGCAGGCTTGGCTGAGCAGAGGCTATGGGCTGGGACAAATGAGGGGGCGTGGTCACTGACGTGCAGTGGCAGTTCTGTGAGAGGATCCAGCGCTGGAGTAGCATGAAGTGTTGCAGGATGTAGTTTAAGTGCATTGGCAGTGCAGTGCATGGGAAATTCATACAGCACCTGCCTGCCATGTGTCTGGCTGTAGCTGGTGTTTATGACCCGCCACCTTATGAGGATTCAATTCACCGTGTTTTTAGGAATGAGAAAAGTACCATGCAAATAAGCCCAGGGTGCAATGAAAACTGTTCAGCAGGAGAATGCATAAGCCAGTGGGAAATGCGTGTCTGGGGATAGACAGACAGATTCATCCCTGGTGTGTAACTTCATTGTTCTGTAGATGAATTGGTCCCGCTCTAGCTGAAACCAGATCTGCTGTGGGCAGAGGCTTGGTAAACCTCGGAGCTGAAAGGGAGAAACCTCTTCTGTGCCCAGCATACTCAGGTTGTGAGAGTCTCATCAGAGCTTTGCCACAAGAATACCGTAGGCAGCTTCCAGGCACTGCTTTCCTTGCAGCCACAAAACACCAGCAACAAAGCAGGACATTGGGCTGTCTAATGCTGTGTTGGGTGTTATGGGGAAGCCAAGATTCTTCCTCCTCACTCTTGTTTAATTCAGAGTAGTCTAGGCTTTTGCTACACTGGGGTGTTTTTGCACGGATGGAGAAAACCCGAGTGAGGATGGTGCTGCACCAGCGTAGGAAGTGTTTTGTGCTGGCGTAGACTTAAAGTCGGATAAGCTGCATGTGTGCCAGTCCTTTTTTACACTGGTGCAACTCGTCTACACAAGGGATTTGTAGTAGTGCAGCCACATCAGTGCAAAATAAGAAACAACCCAGCCCTTCAAAAGAACCACCAGTTATGAACAGGTTTTTGTGTCTCGCTGCTTCTGCTCCATTATCCTGGGGATATTGCGGCTTCTTCGGGAGAGTTTGTGCTCTAGTCCTATGGTTTGTGCTTTAAATAATAAAAATCAAAGTATTTGTCCCTCATACTGGGGAGCTCGACTCAGAGCCAGTCACACGGTGTTCGAGGTAACGCGAGCATCACCTGTAGGGGCACTAGTTTGTTAGCAAAGCAGCCAGTGGGAAATTGGGTCATGGTGAGAGAGCCCACACGTGTTGTACAGGCGTCAGTCTGTGTGTACACCTTCCCTTCTCTTGGGCATGTGTGACATGCTGGCCCAGGACTGGCTGTAGCCAAAACAAAGCCATTAATTGTGCATGTGCCCTCTGCCTTTTCTGATGCAAGAGCAGGTGAGTGAGGGGGTGTCCAGAGTGAATCTCTGGGAGAACGGGGGTGGAGCAGGAGGGATTGTTGGCGAGAGAGATTTGACAACTAACTGAGCACAGAAGGTGAAGGTGTCACTGGGAGATAGAAATTACACGGCACAAGATCCCTTAGTCCATGTCCAGCTCTCTTCCTCTGAACCTCTCTCTACGTAAAGCCTTCAGCTGCCAAACTGTATCTGGCATGGATTAACCAGAGAAAGAAAGAAAGAGAGAGAGGGGTTGGGGGAGGGAGGGATAAGAGGCAGAGCAGCATCAGCAAGGTATCTGGTGAAGACTTGAAGGAGAATCTCCAATCTGGAGTAAATCCCCAGGGCTGCTTGTTAGGTTAATAAAGAGGCTGCCTTCCCCTTCCACTCTCCATTTGATTTGATTTGCTTCTCTGGGTGGCAGGAAGGTGATCCTGTTTAATGTAGAGTTAGGATTTGTTCAGCATCACAGGCACAGCATGCACCTTCCCAGACACGCAATGCGTGTGAGAGCAGCACACGCACAACACGCACATAGGTGCTATGCAGAGACACACAACACATCTCCACAGAGGCACAATACACACAAGCACAGTGCATGCACAGCCCGTGCATAGGCACAAACACACACACACACACACATACACACAAACACAACGGTAGACAGAAGCAGCATGCACAGTGAGTGGGCCCTGGCACAATACAGAACTGCACATAGGCATGACATGCACAAGTACAGTATACACAAGGACTATACAGAGGCACAACATACGCTTACACAAAGGTGCAACACACAAGTTGTGCATGCTCGATACTCACACAAGCACAATAGACGACATATGCTTACACAAAGATGCCACATGCACATGTTGAACACACAACATGCACCTACGCATAAGTACAGTACACACAGCAGACATAATACATGCACAGGCACAACATGGGTACACAGTGTGCACACAGGCACAACTCACAAACCATATACAACATATACGTGTGCGCTGGCACGATACATAAGCTCATATGCAACACACACCTATATGCATGTACCCAGGCTCATTACACAGACTCACAACAGGCCAACACATAGGCCCAACTCACTTGGGCACAAATTGGGCACCAGACACGGAAAACACCCCCCACCCCAGGCATAGCACATGCACCAGAGCAGCTGATGCCACAGCACTTCTATCGCCAGAGCAGCTCATTGCAGTAAAAAGCCTGACATTTTTTAAAATGATGATTAAACTGTCTCCTCAGCATTTCTGGGAGTGTGTGGGGGGGGTCCGATTTTGAGGTTTCGGGGTGGGCAGGAGGAGAGGGGGACGCTGCACAGACAGGCTTTCTTGTGTAACGTTGACAAGACAAAACTTCAGTGTGTTTTGGATTAGCGCCACACCACAGGCCTCTGGTTGGGCTATAAATTATTAGTGCCAGGACAAAGCGCAGTTTATCTGCGGGCTCACACGGAGGCACCAATAACGTTAATTATTTAGAAAATGTTAATAATTTAGAAATCTCCCTCTTTTTTTAATTGCTTTTCTTTCCCATTCCCCCTCCCACATGCTGCTGCCTTCCTCCCAGCATCCCGTGTTCTGAATTCAGTCCCTCTCCGTGCCTGGAACCTCTATCCACCAGCGTTGCGGTGTCAATCACTCTGATTTCCCAACTGTCAGAGTGCAGGATTGTAAATAACAGATCCTCCGGGGTGGGGGAGGAGGGGCTAGGCGATGGGGTGGGGGAGGCAGGGAGCGACGGGAGGGGAGGAGGAGATGGGAAGGTATACGGGGGAGTTGTTGCGGTCATTCAGGATCAATGCAGCTTCTGGAATTGGCTGCATGCCAGACTTCTAAATTACAGGCACTGTGGCAATAAGGAGTGACCCGGGTTTTTCAGATAATTAATTTATAAACATCGGAGGCGCATGGTCCCTGGCTCGGCGAATTCTGCAGGCTTTTTATGTGATCTGATGGGGCTTGTTGTTTCCCTCTCTCATACATGCCTTTACAGTTTAAAAATATAGATCATTTTAATGTTTGTTCCCTCTCTTCTTTTTTTAATGAGTTTGCATGTACATGAATGCGGCAAGAGGTGCCCTAGGGACCGAAGTCCTGTTTATCCACAGCTCAGGCGGTGGCTGTGCGAGGATTTCCACCCCAACCTGCTCTTCCACCAATGGGTCTCAGCCCTGACTGGGAGGACCCCAGCCCCCCCCCCCCCCCCCCAGCTAAGGGAGTTCAGGCAGTTGACGTGTATTGGACACTTGTGTGGGTAACGAGAACATGGCTGGTGACATGCCGTAGGATAGGAAAGAAAATAGAAGGGATAGAACTCGTCATGCTCCAAGCTGTAACCCAAACACTGCTCAGAGTTAGCAAGAAACTTCCCATGGGGCAGGTTGTTCCATAACTGCCCACCAGGGAAGTTTCTTGCACCTTCTTCTGATGTAGCGGATAGTGGCCATTGGTTGGAAGCAGGATACTGAACGAGATGAACCATTGCTTGGCTGATCGTCCAGCAAATTCCTGTGTTCCTCATCATTCGTTTTTGTTAAAAGCACTGGGTGGGGTAGTGGTAAATTTTCATTGTGATGTTGGAACTGGACCAAGACCCAGAGTACTCCTATCATGCAGGCTGCTTATGCTTAAAATGGTGATTTAGAGGTGAAAGGCTTTCTCTTCCCTTACCCACCACCCCCTGAGCCATGATGCTACACTTCCATGAGCTCCCCACTTCAACCTCTGGAAATGCAGAGGGAGGCTGGGTGTTTGCTGCTGGGGCAGTGGGGAGAGTGGTCTACCAGGCTCTGAGGGAGATATGAGGGGGAACTCTGGTATAGCGCAGCGTGAGGATGCACACCCGTCCCCTGGGTTTTATGCTGGATTTGATGCTCCAGGACCTCCCTCTTCATTTCAGATCTACTCACTGTAGGCAGTGCTGGTGTTGCTATTATTATTATTTGTATTCTCATAGTGCCTAGGACCCCCAGTCACTGACCAGGACCTCACTGTTGTAGGTACTGTACAATGTCTGAATCAAATCCGGCGGCGGCAACTCTGCCGGATGATCTTGAGGGGGAGGAGAGAGAGGAAGAGAAAGCGGGAAGCAGACGTAGGAGACTGAACAGTGTTCAGAGATTGGAGCTGGAGAACCTTTCACTGGAGGGCATTTGGCCTGGCTGCAGCTTTTTGAAAGCTTTAGGACATGTCCTTGCTGCATCCATTTTCCAGCCTCCTTGCATGGGCGTCAGATATTTAAATAGCTATTGTGTTTCTGGAAAGGTTCTCAGCCTGTGCGGGAGGGGCGTGTATGTGCATCCATACACGTGCAATGTGTGCACACAGGCATGTGTAGACAGTATGTTTTCATATTTGAATTTGGAAAAAAAAATCATATTCACATATATGACTATATACTATCTAGTCTTCTGGCTAATGCACAGGACTGAGAATGAAGACACATGAGGGTCTAGTCCCAACTCTGGCACACACATGCCTAGTGACTGTGGGCGAGCCTGTGCCTCAGTTTTCCCATCAGTAAAATGGGGATAGCGTAATCTTAAGCACCTCTATAGTGCTCTTCAGCCCTGGATCTCAAAGCACTTTGTAAAGGTAGGAAAGAATTATCCGTTTTTACAAATGGGGAAACTGAGGCATAGAGGCGAATTGACTTGTCACTCAGCAGTACAAGCACGGTATTAATAATTATGACAGGTTGGTTATGGCTAAGGGGTTAATGCAGGCAAAGCACTATGAGCGTTTCATGGAAGGTGCTGCAGAAGTACAAAGGATAATAATGATTATAATATATACTCCGACAAACACCCTATTCCTTTATTCAAGTACATTCAGTTCGACTCTGTCTTGGCTTCCTCTGACACAGAGCAGTAGATAGTGGGTGTGAGGAGGGGGTTTCCTGTCTGTGTGTTTTCCAGTGTGTCATGAAGACAATAGCAGAGGTTTCACTGCTGGGCTGGTGCAAGCGTGCAGAGGTAGGGTGCCCCGGAATTGTGTGTAGGCAGTAGATGAGGAGAGGTAAGCCCAGCGTGGGGGAAGGAGCACGGCTTGGAGGCGGGGAATCTCCTGATGGTTAACTCTGTGGTGGGGTAGCACTCCAGAAAGAGTCTCTTGCAATGCAGGCGGCTGTCTCATCTGTAACTAATCCCCTTAGCGTTTTCATCGGTCGTCCTGGGTTGCTCTGGTCCCTCTGGTGGATAAATACATCAAATAGAATAATTAGTAAAGTGTGGCACTTGCACAGCAATGCCCAGCTTGGAATGTGTACAAACATCAGCTAATAGTGTGCTGTAATGATCTTGCCAGGGAGGAATTAATACCCCCATTTTACAGGTGGGGGAAACTGAGTCAGAGCAGCTCAGGGCTTGTCTATATGGTCAATGGAACCACAGCGATTGTAAGTCACACAGTTAGTTATTTTGATGCAAGTCTGTATATAGATACTTATTTCAGAATCACAGTGCTCTAGGGCTGTGGCTCGGATCCCATCCAGCATTTGCTGTGTTCCTGTGCAGTGGGGCATTCAGATTCTGAAATAACAGTGCGCACATGCTGCCTTGCACTGAAGTAACTTGAGGTGTGAACTGCAGCCCCCTTAGCTATTCTGGTTTCATTTCCTGTGTGGACAAGCCTTCAGCGACTTGGCTTAAGGCGGGAGACTGCACTCCGAGTTAGGGTTGAAAGATTCAGGCTCTGTGAGCTCAGCTTGAGAGCAGGAGCTCAGTGGGGAGGGGGGCGTTGCAGTGACCCCTGTTCTGCCCTACGTGAGGCAATCTCCTCCCTACACCCCTCCCCCCCTTAAAAGTGAGAATCTCCAGCTGCAAAAGGTGAGTGAAGCAGGAGGGATGTGACTGCTTCCCCCCAAGGAGCTTAGATGGGGCTCTTAGCATGACCCCCTTTCCCCATCCCACTAAGTAGCCTCTAGTGCACAGCCCTATGCTGTCCAGAAAGGCTGCTGGGGCGGCCAGCTCTACCCTCCCTGCTGTAGCGATGGACTGATTTACTGCCTGACTCATGCCCCACCTCCCTTGAAACCTTTCCATGGAATTCCCCGCGTGTGCCCCAAGGCTGAGCAGCAGGAGTCCTCCCAGCGGGGAGCGCGGCCCACGCACTAGCCCGACCAAGGCAGATGTTTCTCATAGTCTGTTTGCAAGTGCCAAACCGCCGCCTCCCTTCAACCCCTCACCCCCACCCCAGCTCTGGGCACTGCTGAGGCTCCAGGTAGGTGAGGGGGAGAGTAAGTGTTGTGTGAGACTTAACAGGACAGCAGGGCTCTGCAGGCAGCATGGGCTGGGATATGAATTCCAGCCAGTCAGCGCTGCTGATGCAGCAAGGGGAGAAAGCAGAGCCGTGACTTACTGTTAACTCCATGGTTCTGTTGTTCACAGAGATGCTGTTGGGGGTCAGGGGAGAAGAACATGATCTTCTGGGCAAGAGGCTATGGGGAGGGTGGGGTGGAGCCTGTGGAGGCAAAACTTTTGCAACCCTGCCCGATGTCCTCTGACAGGCCAGGAAATAGGCAGGTCTCTTACTGGGTCTCCTGTGTGTGCGCCATCCCTTTTCTGTGGGAGCGGGAGCTGTGTGTGACCCCTCAATGGCTATTAGCCAAGATGGTCAGGGATTCAAGCTTGCAGCCTCCTGCTCTGGGTGTCCCTAAACCTTTGACTGCTGGGACTGGAGGACAGAGGCTAGGTCACTCAGATTGCCCTGTGTTCATTCCCTCCAAAGCATCTGGCACTGGCCACTGCTGGAAGACAGGATACTGGGCTAGACGGACAACTGGTCTGACCCAATATGGCTGTTCTTGTGGGAGGGGAGCGGGGTCAGCTGTAGTTCTGATTAGTCCACCAGTTTGGGCCCGTTAGGGCAGCTATGGGCTGTGCCAAACTGGCGTCACTCTGTGTCCCTAACCTTTGCCCCAGGAAGATTTCCCTCCCCCAGTACAGTGACTCTTGCAACCAGTTCCCTCCCCCCCAGCTGTGGCCCCGGATCCTATGGGTTAATTCTCCTGGGGCTGCAACAGCTGGGCTGTGGAGTGTGTCTGACCTCAGCAGGGGACCTGAGGGCACGCACTTCCCGAGTCAGGGAACGGGAGCCAGTTCTCGACATGCTGCACCCAGGTGGGTCTCTGCCGACTGGTGCCACTTTAGGCAGCCATGGTACGCCCCCGTGGGCAGCTAATGTAGCCATGTGGGGTCGAATCCAGCAGGGTAGCTTGGCTACGGCTCTGAACTCTGGGCCTTATCCCCTCTCCACTGGCGGATTGCAGGTATTGATGCTCATAACCGCTGGGCCCTGCCTGGATTTGCATTGGGCCCCCAGTGGGGTGGCCCTAGGTGTCCAGCGGCTCCAGCCCCCTCAGCCGAGGGTTCACTGCCGCCAGCTCAGGGCCTGTCCCCTCTCAGCCTGAAGTTGCAGGGAAGAGACCCAGCTCCCTGTTCTTTGCCCTCCGCCTCCCAGGCGGGGTCCCCCTGGGGACGCTGAGGGGGGCGCTGGGGACCGCAGCACGGCCTTGGCCAGCTGAGGAGGTGCAGCGCTGGGTGGGCACCGTGGCCCAGGGAGCGAGCCAGGCCCCTGGCAGCGGACGCGGGGCCAGATCTGCCCCCCCGCCCCTTGCCTGCGCTGCGGTTCCCCTGCTGCTAGCGCGGGGCGCAGCGCGGAGAGCGAGCGAGGGAGCCAACTTTCCCCCCCGGCCCCGGGCAGGAAGGCTCAGTCAATAAACCCCCCCGCCAGTGACACCATTTCCTCCCGCGGCCGCGGGCGGTGGAGCCAGCTCGCTCCGGGTGAGGGAAGCCCGGGCACAGGCGCGCGATTCATCCCGCGCGGCAGAGACACCGAGGCGGCTCCGGTGGCTGCCTGCAGCCCCGAGCTCCCGCCGCACCTGCCCGGCCGTTCGCCTGCAGCCCCCCGGCGCAGCCTGGCTCTCATTAGCGCGGGGAGGGGCGAGCCGCGGCCGGCGCCGGGGAGAGGCAGCCGGGTAGGCGGCCAGCAGGCTGGAGCGCGGGAGGCACCGGGCGCTGCACGGGGCGGGGAGGCGGCGGCGCCCGGGGAGGGAGGCAGGGACGGGGGCGGCTCTGGCGCTGAGCGGCCGCAGGCTCATGCGGGCTTTTCCCCCCTCCGCAGATCTGCTCCGAGCGCGGCAAGAGGCGGCGGCGCGCAACCCCGGGGCCATGGAGGCGCATCTCCCCTCGGCCAGCAACTCGTCCAGCCAGCGCCGGAAACAGGGGCTGCCCCAGCACCGCGACACGCACTTCCCCGAGAGGTACCGGCGGCGGGGCGGGGTGGGAGGGGCCTACGGGACAGCCCCGCCCCCTTCGCTTTGCTCCACCCCCGGGGCGGGGCCTGTCAAGCCACCAGGAGACATTGGCTTGTGGGGGTGGGCACTGGAAGGTGGCTGGCCCCCCGCAGCCTGTCTGGCCATGGGGGATTGGCTTGGGGGCGGGTGGTGGGTACTGGAAGGGGAGGCGGGAAGGTGGCTGGTCTCCCGTGGCCTGTCTGGCCATGGGGGATTGGCTTGACGAGGACCTTGGTTTTCAGTTTTAATTTTGTTTAAAGCGTCCTGGGAATTTATGGGTGTTTATTGCAAAAAATTTTTTAAAAGGGGGTGGAAGTTGTTGCGGAAAGTGAACTTTTCTAGGTAAATGTGGGGGTGAACATTGGGGGATGGGAGGACGGAAAAAAAGGAACAAATAGCAAAAGTGGACGAGGCCGTAGGAGGCCAGGGGGCTATCTCCACACGCTGTGTCCTCCACCTCTTCTGCTTCCAGGCCTGCTCCAGAAGGAGAGATGGCAACCGGGTTACCTGGGCCATCTTGGTTACTAAGCCGCCGTCTCCAAGGAGGGAGCCGGGGCTGGGGAATTCTGGCATTTCTCTTTTTAGGACTCAGACACTGACATACACATCCTCATGTGCCTGCGTGTGTAACTTCCACTACGTTGCCATACTTTAACAGACAGCCTCTTGTTTATACTTAGACTAATTTATTATGAACATAAACACATATACCCTAGTGTGTGTGTTGGATTTTTTTTTAACATAATCAGCATATTCATGTACTTGAAATTCTGTACATGTAAGTTCCAGGGAAGTTTGTTAAAAATGGAATATTATTATTATTATTATTTATTATTTAGTAGCTTTTGTAAAACTCAGGATTTTTTTTTTTTTTGGCAAAAATCAGTAAAACCGAAAACAAAGGGACTTGTAGATTGACTAGACATGTATGTCCCAGGTTGGATGTGCGTGTGAGTGCGTGCATGATGTGTGTCATCTGGTCTTTGTGTGGTTGCGTTGATGGGTGTGTGTCTTTGGGAAGTGTGTGTGTGGAAAGGGGGGATATGTGCATGTGTGACTTTGTGCTTGCATATTTCATACACATACAAGGGTGTGGGTGTATGCGCTTGCATGTCAGTGTTTGCACGTTTCTAGGCTCGGATGTGCTTGCTCATTACGTGTGTGGGTTTATGTGCTCTCATTTGGTGTGTGCAGGTGTGTGGGAATGGGGCTGACGTACATGTGTGCATTTCAGATCCTGGTTTATGAGTCTCAGGCTGTTGGTAAGAGTCTGTCTAAATCCTGCCTTGGAATCGGGAGTTAACGGTATCGTGTAACCTGTTCTTTTGGCACAGAACATGCTACGCTGTTTAAATTAGAATTTTATAGCTGTCCCAGGTAATAACAAAAGGGGAACTGATGCTCTGGGACAGACGCTGACGAGAGGGAATTTTTTTTTTTTTTTTTGAAGGACAAGACTTGGAGGTGAGGCTTCTTTGCTCAGACAGTGCTGCTGGATACCTGGTTTACCCAGATCATTTATCTCACTCTGTGTTCTAAGATGTTCCCTCCGCAATCAAGGAGTTCAGAGAGTAATTAAATTAAAGCCGCCTTTGTTTCTTGCACGGATAGCGGAGAAATGAAGAGGCGGGAGATGGACTGGCTGCCACAAGGGCTGACACCCTCTGGGGGGCCTGGAAAGGGCTGTGGAGGGCTTCACTCTAGTTCTTGATCTCTTATTGAGGGTGAGTGGGAAGGAAACTGGAATAATAATTGGAGTGCGTGTGAGGAGAAGGTGGTTCTTTCAGCTCATAGCCCTGGGGGAATCCTCTGCCTAGTACCTCTCTGTGTGCAGGGGCTGGGCGGTCCTGATAAACCTTTGTCCTACCAGCTGCACTTTGGCTAACCTATCCAGTACAATCCAATAGAGTCGATGCGTGCTGTAGACAGACCTGTCAGGAATGCAGAGATAGGCGTGTTTCATTGCAGCCAGTTGGTAGGAAAACTTCTCTGACTACGTGTGGCCTGGAAGGCTGCCAGGCCAGCCGGAGAACTGGCTGAGGAAGCGCTTATGGAAGGGTGTGTGTGTGTACACATGCACATTGGAAAGGCAAACTTAAAACTCATGTTAATGGCTATCAAGTCCAGGATTTACCTGGGACTGCCAGGCAGGTGGAGAGAAGATAATGAAGCCCAAGCCAGAGAGTGTTAAATTTTGTATGGAGAAAGTGTAATCCAGCGGGCAGAGCAGGGGACTGCAAGTTAGGGCATCTGTGTGCTTTCTGCTAGTGATGGAGGGAGAGGGGTCTAGTAGTTAGATCCGGGGACCAGGAGTCAAGACTCCTTCCTGGGTTCTACTCCCAGCTATGGAAAGGAGTGTGGACTAGTGATTATATTGGAGACTGGGAGTTAGGACTCCCGGGTTCTATTCCTGGCTCTGACACTAACCTTTTCTGTGAACTTGGCCAAGTCACTTACCCTTTTTGTGCCTCAGTTTCACAAACTGTAAGATGATGCCAATGCTCATTTGTAAAACAGGGTATGTTTGTTTACTGTTTGAGAAGGTCCTGAAGGTCCTCAGGTGAAAGGCACGAATAGTTGAGAGTCTTATTGCATGGAGTAAGAATTTCTGTGCCCACCTGCAACCCACTATTTATCGGCATAAAGGTGCTGTAGATACTGAGACCACTACTTGTCTGAATTGATGGGTATAAAAGGGAAGGGCTATATTCTTCCCTGGCCTATACTCTCAGAAGCCTTGTTTACTTCAGTAGACTTGCCTAGCGAGTAAGTCAGGGCAGGCCTTTATGCTGGATCTGTGTGCAGAAGCTGCCCCCAAGTGCCTGGGTAGGGTAGCTACCCTAGGAGCTTTTGGATGTTTTGTGTGAAAAGTTTACACTGTTGGCCTAGCTGGACCTGGGCAGGTTTTCTATGCCCCTTTCCTTGTGAGCAAGGCACAGCTGACCCGACAGATTAATTGTATGCAGCCTTCTGGTCCTGTGAAGAGGGTGCGAGAAGGTTACGTTTACGTGTGTTCTACCTGTTCCTTTGGCAAAGTTCTCAGGTGTGATAATCCTTTGAGCTGAGGGATAATTGCAGGGGTCCTGCTGGGAGGAGGCAGCTTCAGCGATGCCCTGTGGTCAGGGCTTGTCAAATCTGCTTGACATTGGTTCCCATGATCGTTATTTGTCCCCAGAGATCCTTAACCACTCGAGTGTTACTTGGGGTCATCCTGCATCACGCTGCCCCCACTCATAAGGGCCGTGTTTTGTGCTGCTTTATCATTGCACGGAGGAGGGCATTAGGCATGCCTGTAGAAGACAAGGCCACAGATTGCAGAGACAAAGCTCTTGGAGGGTTAATCTCTCCTCCTCGCGCTCGCTGTTGGTCTCGCTCTCGCTGTTGGTCTTGGCCTCGGGTTTTGTATTTGACTGCTGTTGTCTCTGTCAATAAGATAAATCAAAGTAGCCTTTGTGCTCCTTTAGCAGGAAGGGTGTGGAAAGACTAAAAGGCGTCTGGTTCAGGTAGGCAGTGGAGGAGGAGGTGGAGGAAGAGGTGGTGGAATGAGCTGGCTCACACAGAGAAAACTGCAGGTGGATTGATGGTGTCTCTTTTCCTGGGCGCAGAGGTAATAATGCATGATGTGAGGGGATGTGAGCTGCTGGGCATGGTGTTAAAATCCCATTTCAGCTTCCTGTTGGGAGCTTTGTGGGGATCAGGTCAGTTCACAAATATAGTGGCTTTGCTGGCAAGAATAATTAGCCACTCAAGAATTCATCTATTAGTTATGGCAAGCGGGAAAAACCCACACCGGCAACCCGGGTTTATTTATCAATGTGGCACCACATTTTTTGCAGAGGACGAATTTGCATCCGTTGGGCAAAGTTTTTTTTTTTTTTTTTAATTTTCAGGGGTGAAGAGGGTTGCGGAACAATTACCATGAGCTGATGAATGCTCAGGAAGATGGATGGGGCTCGGTTTTTGTCCACTGTTCGGATTCATAGTCACTGGTCAGCAGTGGGTCTGGTGGTCTGAGCACAGGACAGGGAGCCAGGTGTTCCCAAAGCGCATGTACATAAGGCATCCGTTTCCAAACGCACAACCCCAAGATGTGCGTGGATCCCAGGAACGTGGCCTCCGCGGTGAGGGGAGCCACATGGATACCTAGATAAATAGATGCGCACACAGTGCATGTGCATGGTTAGAAGATAAAGCCCAATTTTCTCTGTAGCAGGGAGCACGTTGCTTCACCTCTGACCTACCTAAAACTTACCTTCCAAGGGGGTTTGTGTGTATTTTAAGGATCAAGCTAGAGAGTTTGGAGTCTAGATCCAGACTTTTCCAAGCTCCAGGGTGTTTGGTTTCAGACCCAGAATTAAAGGGTGCCCAGATCTGGGAGGTGTGTTTGTAAAGATGGGGTCTCGAATTGTGAAGATTGGTTAGTTGAATGTTACTAAAGGGCTTGGGAAAGTTTGGCTCTAGATTCCAAACTCTCTAGCTTGACCCTGCTCTCCCCCCCCCCCTATAATGCTATGCCCCATGTGAAATGGGAAGGAGGAAGGAGACCACCCTCTCTAGAGAGGCTCTGTTTTGGATCCACTGAGTTTCCTTGGTGGGTTTCCTTGCTTGTTTTTGCTGGAGAGACATTTGGCTTCCCAGTTTCCTACACGGGGTGCTAGGCCCTCTGGTTTATCCTGTGGCACCTACTGCTAGTCACTAACTACATCCTCATTTGAACAGAAGCGTCTTCATCAGACCAGGCTCTGCATATGCGTGTGTAATAAATGACCCACTAGGTTCCAAGCAGAGCCCGCCAAACCTCAAATCTGAACCAGTCTTCAGAGGTGAAAGGCGAGTGCTTTCATCTGCTGCTCTGTCTATTCCTATCGGGCTGTGTGTTCTTTTCTATCCGCCTCCGCCCTTCAGGGGTGGTCTCAGGAATTTGGCCCAGCTCTGTGACCGGGGAGGTAGAGTGGAAAGGGGAGGTTAGCATTCCCCTCTCTTCTGGAAAAATGTTTATACCCCGCATCTGAAGTGCATTACACAGGTGATCAAAATAAGGCAGGGCCGATCCATAAACCATCTCTGCAGATGGATGAAACCAGACGGTTTATGTGACACTTCAGATTCGTGTGTGTGTTTTGTGCTCGTGTGGAGCTGTACTTTGTCCAGTGGCTAACACTGCACGGCATCAGAGACTTGGGGGGGGCGGGGGCGCGTAATGCATTCTGGGTTTTCATTTATCATTTCCCAGGGAGCACATAAAATAATGGGGGGTGGAAGGTGGGGGGAGCTGAGTTAATAAAGAATAGTGAAAAACCCCGGGTGCTGGGAAATCATCATGTGTTTGGCTCCCTGGCCATTCGAAGGGGGAAGGCTGAAAATCAGCGCACCCATCGGTAGCTCCTTGAATCCCAGTGGTGGGCCGGCTGGCCTTTGGTTAGCAGGTAGCTGTGAAACGCTGGGGCCAAACTCTGAAGTCCTTCCTCAGGCAAAATTGTCCTCAAAGGCAATGGAAGTTTTGCCTTAAAAACTTAGTGAGGATTTCAGGATGTGCCTCTTCCCAATGCTGCTGCTACTGCTGCCTGTAACTCTGGGCCAGGCCTGGCACCCCTCAGCTCCTGCATTGCCTGCTTCCTTCTCTTGATCTCGAAGGGCTTCCTTGGCTCATCTGTGTACCCGGGCCTCTGTCGGGCTTTATTGCACTCTAGCTCTCTTCTTTGCACACCTCGCTCAATTGCAATCCCTCCCAAGACTTTCCCCCCAGTGAACTCAGCATTCGTCACTTTCTGGCCTGGTCTACATGAGATTCCCCCCAAAATTCAAACCAGTTTTCAAGCTGTCTGGGGCCATAGCCCAGACCAGGATCCAGGCGGCCTGGTGTGGTTTGACTGAACTGATTTTAAAACCGGTTAGAATTTCCCCCAGCCCCTCCTTGTCTAAAGCTATTTCTATCATCCCATCATGTGGTACATGTCGTCTAGTTGGTGCATGTCTCCTTGTACCTAGAGACCCCAACATGTTCTTCAAAAAACCCTTTTGGTTTATTTAGTTTCCCTCCCTGGTGCAGCAGGAGTCTGTGGACGGGTATTAAAACTGCCTGCCGCAAACCAGCCAAGAGCTGTGTGCCAATTGCCCATTACCTCAGGTTTAAAGTGTCTCTTCCTATCAGAAGCAAAGCAGAATAAAGTGGAGCTCTCGTGCATTTTTCCCCCCTCCCTCCTACCCTATCTAAATTTATTTCCATGCCTTGCCGCTTTCAATCTGTGTTTCCTGACCCTCTCAGTTCCCCGGTCTCCGCTCCTGCAAGCCGGCAGCTCTGGATTTGGGAGGACGAGATGGGGTTAATATGGAATGCTTGGTTTTAACAGTATAATGTGTAACCCCATAATGACTTTAAATATTGATTATTTGAAGGCCATTAGCGCTTATTGTTAAAGAAAAGTCAATACTTTTTAAGCCTTGTGAACCATTTGTCTCCTGTTAAAGGACATATCAAATTTAGCAGCATGCAGTGCAAATCCCCTAATACCCTACACACAAGCCTCCAGCTGGCATATATGTATTCTTTTAAAAAAGAGGAGAAAGATGCTGTAACAGTGCATGCAGAAGTGCTCTCTGCGAAACAAGGACGGGGCTTAACAAATGTAATTGGCAAGGGCTAGGTTCAGGTTCTCGGGGGACAGAGCTGTTACTCAGTGGTTTCTCAGTCCTTACGCCTGTGGGAGTTTTACCCGAGTAAAGGCTGAGGTGTAACTGAGCAGGGATCTCAGGATTTGGCCCAAGGTTTTTATTTTCAATGTGAGCTCTGTATGCAAGGTGGCCTTGGTATTGGCTTGGCTATGGACTCTTTCACCCCTGGGTCACTCGTTCAGGATAATTCACTACTATCTGGCCTGTGTAGAAGTAGCTGGTGGATCTCCCTCTAGGAGGTCTCCATATCCCCAAATCTGCCGGTACAATTGGGGTTAATTAGCGCGCTCGCTGCCGTTCTTAGCTAGTCATCTCTCACTCTTGCAAGTGGCCCTTCCGGGTCAGGATTGGGGCCCAGGGCACATGGGAGGTTGCAGGGCCACGCTGCAGTTCGTGAGTACAGAGAGGATTGGGTTGGGGTAAGGGAGGATTCAGACTGTGCTCAGAATGATGTTCTTCAAGACCACAGCGTTCATTGCCGTAAGGTGTCCCGCTTCCTGACTTGCTTTGTGCCGAGGGCCCCATTAAGAAACGGGCACAGCACCACACTGGCGGGGATGTTTCTTGGGCACCGTCTCCCAGTGACGTCCTTCCCAGTATTTCCAGTTTGTTAAGGAGATGCTAAACTGTGATCTTGCTAGGGGGGCTCTGCTCCCCGATCATATGCATCGTACATGTGATCTGCGGAACTGCACCAGGGTTGATACTAGCCTCCCAATTACTCCAGCTACAGCTGCATGTTTTGCAGCATTAGATACTGGGAAGGTGATGGGGGTACATGCACCGTACTACCCTGCCCCTTAGCCCAGTTTTGCAGACTGAGGTGCTTGGTGAGCTGTGGGGACGTAGGTACTTGACTGCAGTTCGCCTGTGGCTCAGGAGTGGATGCCGGCTGATGCGTAGAGTTGTGGCAAAGGAGGAGGGCTGTGATGAGTCAGGCCAGGTCTGTCCACCTGGAACCTCTGACTTCCCAGCTCTGGTTTCAGAATAGCAAAGCTGGTTGCATGGCAGTATTAATAATGGGAGCGCTGATTGGGTCACAGTCCTTTTCTCTCTCACCTGGCCCTGCTCCTCCTTCCCCTATGTGAGTGTGGCTTTCAGCCCACTGCCTTGCCCTCGCCCTTACTTATGGCCACAGACTGGAAGAACTCTGCAAAGTTCTGTTTGCATTGCAAATGCTGCTGTTATCTGGCCACCTTGCCTGACATGACTAAAGCACTGTTTTGTGGCCTAGACAGGGCCCGGCCCTGTTTTTAAAACTCCTGGGCTTGTTCCCTGACACAGTTGTGTTTGTAGTGTAGACAGGACCTCCCTCCTCTAGCTGCAAGGAGCCCCCAAAGCTTACCCCACAGAGCCCTCTACAGCCTCTCCTTTAACATTTCCCTGTAACTCCTGTGGCCTGGCGTGCCCTATAAATTCAGCTAGCAGCACCCTCAGGTACCGCGGGGCCAGCATCTCCCTCCTTCCCCGGGATTATTTCTTACCTCCATACCTAACAATGGCCAGCCCATGGTCGCAGGTGATCAGCATGCCTGTAAAGGAAGGGAAGTGGGGCCTATTACATGGCTTCTGGAACCGAGTGCACGATATAGAATGGGAACGAACGGAAAACAGCGGAGGGCAGGCGAAGGCCTCCGAGATCAAAGCTCGGCCCTATAAGGTGACATTGTGCTGCTGCGGAAGTGAAGGGCCTTTAATTTTGTAGTGCACGGCCCTGATCCCCACAGAGAGCTTCCTCATCCGTATCGCAGAGTGTCTCTTGCCAGCTAAAATGAGGCACTGCCTCCACTCCCTTTGTTTCTAACGTTTCCTTGCGAGCTCTTTGTGCAGCCTGCACCTGGGGCTTATGCGCCACGGCGTCTCCTAGTCAGACTCCCCTCTCCTGTGTTTATAAAAGGCAGGGAGGCCGCGCAATAGTTAAAAGCTACTTGATTTCCTAAATTGCTTCTTATAAAACGAACAGCACGTCTGCCAGGCTCGTCTCCCCATGATTACGGCTAATTACGATCGAACCGACACCTCCTAGCCCCCGTCATGCCGCTTTAATTGTCCGTTATTCATCTGCAGGCTGTCCGGGGTGGCAAAGCACTTGGCAGCCCAGCGACCGAGGCCTCAGCTAATTGTGAGGCCTCAGGGATTAGGGCAGGTGATTACACACTTCATGGTGTAATTACATAAGCATCGCTTGGCTGCTGCCCCGGCGCTGAGCCGAAGGTCACGCGCTGCGTTACCTGAGATTAATTGGAGCTGCCACTGAAGCGCGAGGCGCTGGCGGAGCGGTTATACGATTAGCATTAACATTTCAACAGCGACGGATCGATCTGTGGCTCTCCTCCAGACACAGCGAGCTGTGCAATTAGTTTAGAGGAGAGCTGGGAGGGGGAGAAAGGAGAGACAGACAGAAAAGGAGGAGGGAGGGAAAGGGCAAGAGAGAGACAGACAGACAAGAAGAGTGAGGGGAGAAAAGGACAAGACAGGCGGGGAGGCAAAGACAGATGGAAATGGGTGGAGGCAGGGAGAGGGAAGGCTGATTCAGGGAAATATTTCAATCCATCCCCTGTTTTGGGTCTGCATGTGTGTCGCAGCAATGGTGCTGGCTGATGGAGGGGTAGAGCCGTTTCAGGGAGATCTAGGGAGGGGAGAGGAGAAGAAGTCCCTTCCCCTGCTGTTGGAACAGTTTTGGAAATCGGGCGAAGCTGTACGAACCAGAGTGATCACGCATCCCCGGCAGTGTGGGGGCAGGGAAACAGCACAGTGCTTGACTTTGCCTCTAGATGCCCCGGTGAAGGTAATAATGTTCTAAGTGGCCATCAAAGGGAATTAAGAGCCGCGCAGCCGGAAACCAGAGATTTGCTTGCAGGCTTCCCAGGCAGATCTGACTAATGGAAGAGACCTTGGTTCCTATTTGCTTCCTGCGGGCTTTACCTGGCCTGCTCTCTGGTGGTGTCTCCCTCCCCCCACCTTCCACTTCGGTTACTATTAGCTAGAGTCAGGGTTAAGGCCAGTGTGCTGTATTGTCGTCCTGCATCATGTTCAGGCATGGGACCCCACCCTGGCTCTGCCGAGGTACCTCTCCGCTCACCAGCAGCGCCCCCTGCTATGCCAACCCTCTCTCCGGCTCTGCCAGTCCATGTCAACACTCATCTGCACTAGGCCCCACCAGAGCTCTGCCAGTGCACCTTGCCTCCGACCTGCAGCAGCCCCTTGTCTCCAGAGAAGAGGCTGCCAGTCATACCAAGCAGGGTAGTGGTTGGATAACCGTTAGGGTCCTCACTGAGACCCCCATCCCCAAAACTATCAAATATCTTTTGACTTGTAACATAGTCAAGTTTTAACTGAGGTTTGCTGAGGTGAAAGACAAGTGCTAGCCGGTGCTGACCTGTGCACCCCTTGCCCAGCCAACTGCCAGCGTACATCCCAGCAGAGCCAAATCTCTGGGAAGCTGGGAAGCAGGTGGGATCTGTTTCATTCCTCTGCGTACAGATTTGTATTGTCGGCTCCTCTTTTATCCCCTTCATTTTTTTCTTTATCGAGTTTTGCAAATAAAGAACGAAATTCAACCCCAAACCTGCCAGCACGGATAGCCTCCAGAGTCTCCATTCATGCCATGGGTCAGTTCTGGGAACGAGTGACATAGCAGCGGGTGTGTGGGTAACAACGGAGCCAATGCTAGGAGCAGCTGTGTCCACCTCCTCCCCACCTTTGACACCCCGATACTGTGAGCTGCTGTGACCTCCCCCACCAAACTTTCATTCACATCAGGACCTGCGAGACCCTGAGTGTCTGCACTTGGCTCCGTGTGGATACTGGCCCCATGAGCATCAATGACACTCCGCTCAGTGGGGCCAGAGGGCTCACGTCCCCTGTGAAATTGGGGCGGATGGTGCTGGTGGCTGCTGAGTGGGAAAGGAATGGGCAGCTCCTGGCCTGTTCCTCCTCCGCTCCGCTTTGTTTTAATTCATCAAATGTTGTGTTTTCTTCACTCTGTGGTCGTCACAAAGCAGGAGCCTCTCTGGGGCCGGAACAGCTGGCTGGGAAACCCATGGTCAATGGGAATATCAGAAGCTTTTGGAGGAGCAGGGCAGGAGAGGGAATGGCAGACCCAACTGTCTGTCAAAGTGCAGCATGTGCACGCCCTTGTGCTGGTGTGAGCACCCGGGTCCAGCCAGCAGGAGTCTCACGGTGAACTCCTTTGTCTCAAGGCAAGCACAATTTTTGAGCCATCTGTATAGAATCCTGGAGAGCGTTCCCTCTAGGTCGCTCACACAGCAAGTGTGGGCCTGCTGCTCGGCTGCATCTATCTCTAGGGGGATCTCTCTCTGCCCTTAACTCAGGCACAGCACCCGTGGCTTCAGGGAGAGTTTTGCTTAGATAAGAACTGAACAGAGACTTTGAGCTACAGCCCATTTTGTAATGTAATGTCCTTGGGGCTTTTACAAACCAGTCAGACACAGCTTCTGTCCCAAAGATCTTATAGTCCAGCTCAGGCACGTACAACCAAGGGAAGGGGGTGCAATTAGTGTGTGTGTGTGTGTGTGTGTGTGTGTAAGAGAGGAACCACTGTGCATGAGACAGCTGGTGCATTATGGAGTTGCAGGCCGCTGAGCATGAGGATTCAGGTTCTAATGGTGGCAGTTTGCTGGCAGACCAGCCTGTATCAGTCTTACTTAGAAAGAGGCTGTCCTTTAACATGCAGGTGTATTTGTACAGGTGTGCCCCAGCTGTACTTGTAGAGGGGTGTGTATGTGTATGTGTGTGTGTGTATATATGTCAGAGAACACATAGTACAGCATGTTGGCGCGCCCGCTGAGACATTGATCTCCTTGCTGAGCGAAGCTCACACTCGGACTGCTGCGATCAGCACCGGGCAGTGCTAAATCTCTAAATCTCTTCCATTTTCTTTAGGGACATGTCCCACCCACCACCTCTGCTGTCACCCCAGAATGCCCCCCACATCGCGCTAGGGCCTCACTTGAGACCTCCCTTCCTGGGGGTGCCTTCAGCTTTGTGCCAGACGCCAGGTGAGTGCACGGGTGACGGTCCACGCGGCATGTGGGAGGAGAGGGCTGTGTTGTCGCTCGTTGCCACAGCCCTGCCTTGGGAGCATCCCAGAGCTGCCCCACCCCAGTGGATGCACTGGTGGGTGCTTTGCCCTCTCCTGTGACGCCCGAATGCACCTCATGTGGCCATTCAGCTCCACTGGCCCGTATAGAGGGGAGCAGGCAATGCCATCTCCCTGGTCCCTTTGGTGTGTCTAGCCCCACAGCAGTGCTAGCAGAGAGCAAGACCTGCACTTGGCCTGGCTCATGTGGGGGGACAGGCTCCTTGCACCAGGCAGTCGCAGCCTGGTGTGCCTATTGCATTGTACAGCCTGAATGAGGTGGAACAGCAGGAATAGAGTCGGCTATGAAGTCACCCTGTGGGAGCGTTACAGGAAAACTTTCGGCATAGCTAGGCTCTTGTGAGCTGCAGGAAATCACATCTGTGTTGCTCACTGGGATTGCAGCAAGGACAGTTCCTCCAGAATGGAGAGGGATCAGTTCTGTGGCCACATGTCTGGCCCCTCAGCGAGTAAGTGCTGCCATGTATAACCCTGCATCTGTCATGCTTTCCCCTGCCCACAGGTTACGGGTTTCTACAGCCGGCACAAGCAGAGATGTTTGCACGGCAGCAGGAGATGCTGCGGAAACAGAATCTTGCCAGGTATGGAGCGCTGCCCCAGAGGGGCTCCCTGCATGTGAGCCTGCCTGTCCTTCAGGCTAGATTTCCGTCCCCTTTTGGCCTTCTTCCTGGCCCCAGCCAGAATAGGGTGTGACCTTGGTGCTATATGGGCAGCCCGGGGGAAGGAAGCCCTCCCTCTCTAGGGCAGGTACAGCATAGGCAGCGACAGTGTGAGCTTTCTCCACCCAGAGAGCCTAGTTCAGCCCTCACCCCATCCAATGCTTGGCCTCTCTGCTGCGACTACCATTATGCAGGTGGTTTTTCTGATTGGAACCCTTTGGATGTAACCTGAGACCGCCAGACTCATTACACTTGGGCTTCTAAGGAGTGAGACGGTGAGAGCTTTTGGTGCTGCCTGCTGGGTTTGAACCCGTGACGTAGGGGTGAAAGGCTCTGTATCCCGTTACCAGCACCTCTCAACCAGCCAGCCCTGCTGCTAGGAACTTGCCAAGGAGCCCGGTTCACACAGGGGACGACAGTGGTGGCTGGAATCCGGACTCCCTGCCTTGGATTGTGCAGCAGAAATAGTGCAATGTCAGAGGGAAATTAATTGAAACAATATAAGGGCGTGAAAACCACCCGCGCACCAAACTCGGCCTTAGGCCCTTGAGCGCCAAAGCTGCAGCTGCTAGTGCATGAGGAGTTGACCTTCAAACCCTACTCATTTTTCTCTCCCTGTTTAGGCTTGAGATGTCGGCCGAGATCATCCGCCAGAAGGAGCTGGAGAATCTCCATCGACAGAGGCTACTGGCCGGCGACCCGCTGAGCCTGCACCCGGGCTTACCCCAGGACCACCCGGCCTTGCGGAACATGCACGACATCCCTGAGGGGCACCCTCTGAGGGACGAACTTTCACGGAGGAATGCCATGCTGGTGCTCCGGCACAACAACACGCCGCTGCTGTCGCTCAACCATGGGGTCCCCAGCACCACCCCGCCCAAGGAGCAGGGCCGGAGGGGGAGCCGGAAATCAGTGCACCACCGGGCCGAGCCTCCGGGTCTGCACGAGGCCAAGGAGCTGGCCGAGCCCCGGGCCCGGGATGGCGTGCCTGACTGCAACGACGAGGAGATGAAAGACTCGGAGAGCGATGCTGAAGTGAGCGACGAGAAGCCGGAGAGCCTGAAAGCTGAGAGCAGCAGCTCAGCCAGTGAACTCAAAGAGTGCAAAGAGACAAGCAAGGTCTACGAGGGGGCCAAGGAGCTGAGCGAAGTGGCTTCTGGCCAGAATGCCCCCTGCAGCTCCTCAAGCACTGAGTCACCCAGCCACCTGCTCGGCCCAGGCATCAATAAAAATGAGGTGAAATACCTCCCTCCGGCCTCCATCCCACCACCGCAGCCGCTGCCCTTCGGATTCCCTTATACAATGAGCCCCTATTTCCACGCAGGTAGGTGAGAGCCTCATAGCTATAGGGGGAACCGGCATGGCAGGGGGCCTTGGCAGAGTATTGATTTTACAGGTTGTTAAGAATGGGGCTGATAGTCTATTCATGGTGCATCCGGCTCTGTAGGATTTGAGCATCTAGAGTTAAAACAAACAAACAAAATGAATGTCAAGGATCCATCTTGAAACAAAATAACTCAGAGGTCATAAAGAGACCACTAATTAATCCAGAGATGGTACCAGGCTGGGGTGAGCCACAAACATGTGCGAAGGGAAAAGGGCAAATACTAGACCCAAGTAGACATGGACCTTGGATGGCGCAGCAGTTAGGAAGAACGTGAGAACGGCCATACTGGGTCAGACCAAAGGTCCATCTAGCCCAGTATCCTGTCTTCTGACAGTGGCCAATGCCAGGTGCCCCAGAGGGAATGAACAGAACAGGGAATCATCAAGTGATCCATCCCCTGTCGCCCACTCCCAGCTCCTGGCAAACAGAGGCTAGGGACACCATCCCTGCCCATCCTGGCTAATAGCCATTGATGGACCTATCCTCCATGAATGTATCTAGTTCTTTTTTGAACCCTGTTATGGTCTTGGCCTTCACAACATCTTCTGGCAAAGAGTTCCACAGGTGGACTGTGTGTTGTATGAAGAAATACTTCCTTTTGTTTGTTTTAAACCTGCTGCCTATTATTTTCATTGGGTGACCCCCTTGTTCTTGTGTTATGAGAAAGAGTAAATAACACTTCCTTATCTACTTTCTCTACACCAGTTACGATTTTATAGACCTCTCTCATATCCCCCCTTAGCCATCTCTTTTCCAAGCTGAAAAGTCCCAGTCTTATTAATCTCTCCTCATACGGAAGCTGTTCCATATCCCTAATCATTTTTGTTGCCCTTTTCTGAACCTTTTCCAATTCCAATATAGCTGAGATTCAAAGTGTGAGAACATAAATGTAACTGAAGGCGAATTCTTGCCCCCTTGGGTTTGTAAGTGCCTGGCTGGAAGCTGTGGGCTGAGCGTTTGACTGGGGGGTATTGGCAAAGCTAATGATACGGTGGTAGGAAAAATGCCATGCTGTGTTGAGCTGTATGGATAAGCATGATGTCCTCACAGAGCAGAGGGGATGGTCTACATGGAGTTGGCTGGACCTTATGTGAGAGCCTCGGTTCCAGACAGACATTGATAAATTGGAGAGGGCTTCAGGGAAGGGCAGCAAAGATGATTAAGGGCTTGGAGGGATTGCCTTTGAGGGAAAAGGCTGGAAGAATTAAATATATATAGCTGGGCTAGAAGATAACCAGGCTTGTGGAGAGGTGGGATCCTCTCAGTATTTGAAGGAGGTGCAAGGATTGTCTGGGGCATAGGCGCCAACTTTTCCCAGCGCCGGTGGGTGCTTGAGCCCCGCCCCAACTCCACCCCTGCCCCGCCCCCATTCCAAACCCTTCCCCAAATTCCCCGCCCCAACTCCGCCCCCTCCTTGACCCTATTGGACTCCTTCTCCTAACCCCTGCCCTGGCCCCGCCTCTTCCCCAGCTCCTCCCTTGAGCGCGCCGCGTTCCCGCTCCTTCCCCCTCCCTCCCAGCGCGAAACAGCTGGGAAGGAGAGGGGAGAAGCGGGACACGGTGAGCTGGGGTGGGCGGGGCGAGGAGCTGCCAGTGGGTGCAGAGCACCCACCAATTTTTCCCCATGGGTGCTCCAGCCCCAGAGCACCCATGGAGTTGGTGCCTGTGGTCTGGGATACTCGTAGGAGATATGCCTAAATGTAACAGGACAGAGATGAGCAAGGGAAAGCTTTTTAGGGTGGGCAGCTGAAAAATAGACATATGAGACAATCTCCCAGGGCACTGCAAAGCCCATTGCTAGTGTTACAGCTAGACATACCGCTCAGGAATGTACTGCAGGAAGCAGTCCTCTCTGGAAGCTGGTGGGGGACAGCCTGGAGTATCTGCTAGGTCTTCGCCATCTCTACATTCCCTGTATTTCCATAGTTTGATGAGAGGGAAATGCAGAATTAAGGCTGGAGCTCCCTCCGTCCCATTGTGCCTGATGCCAGGCAGCATTACCTCCTGCATGTGGATCCATCCCTTTGGGACAGAGATTCAGGAGGTCCCCAAACAGTGATTCCACCTCCTTGGCCAGCCTCTTGCCCTGGAAAGTCATGTGTTGTCACCTGACTGTGTTCCCATGGCAACCCCCTGTATACCTCAGAGATACCTGTATATCTCTGATGTGTTATTAACTTTAAGCTTCAGCGAGGGAACTCAACGGAGCAGGGGCTGTTGATTTACCCCAGCTCTCTGCAGATAGAAGGAGCATGTCAGGACAAAGCGGAAGGGTGTACATGTAGGGATGGGGGGGTGTATTGATACTCAGGTCATCATCCCCCCAAGAGGCATCGGAGTGGATGACCCCCCGCCGTATGTCCTCCATCAGGAACATCAGCTTTGTCCACCACAAGAAACAGCAGCTCCTCTGTGGTTGTTGTCATGTGCCCAGCCCTGTTCCGGCAGAGACGGAGATGGGTTTGGTGAACTCTTGCCCCCGTGACCTTCCGATGCTTTTCCAAAGGAGAGGGGCTGGTTGTTTGGAATCCAACTGATCTGTCCCCCCCAACAGCAAGGTTCAAGGAAGGACAATAGGGTCACGCACGTGTGATAGGGCCGTCACTGAGGTGACTGCCAGCCCGCGGGAAAGCACGTTCTCTGTGTCCCATGCATGGCTCTTAATGGGCTCTGCATCCTGCTGCACGTGGAGGGAGGTGTGCGCCACCCGGGGCCGCCACCAACTCACTGATGCAACATGCCGACCCGTGAGTAAAGGACGTCCCAGTGCGAGGTGGGACTTGAACTCAGATTCCCAGCCTGAGCCAGCATACCAGCCCTGCTAGTTCGACCCAGAACCAAAGAGCTGCGTGGTCTAATGCCTCAGCTGAGCAGTGAGCAGGAGCTATTTGCTGTGTCCTGTGAGAGTAGGGGGGGCCAGGCCTTCTCCTTTATAAATAAATTAGCCGGGCCGGACGAGTGCGGCTGCCCTTCACATGTGGGCCATTCGGAACCACCGGCCAGCCAGAAGAAGGAGGCAATTTCTCTGGGACAAGCAGGTGGCCAGCACAATAAATATTCCTGCTGCTTGCAACAGAGGAGGCTTCCTTGTGGGAGCCTTCCCCTCACAGTCATTTCAAGGGGGAAACGCACGGTTCTGTGCTCTGGCCACCCCATGTGCGACCCTATAGAGCAGGGTGTGGATTGCAGGCGGGAGTCCACCTCCAGCAAACTATCAGAAACGAGAATGGGCCCTGGATTATTATTACTTATGATCAGGGCCCCGTTTAAACTGACCCCTCCCATTTCGGGGACCATCGTGGTGTTGCATTGCATGAGGGCTCTCTTGCTTTAAGCTAGCACCCCGTGTAATATTATGAAAGTTGTGATTGGTATTGCATCAGTGGCCCCAGCTGTGCAAGGCACTGGTCAGACACATAGGGCCTGTCTCTGTGGAGAGTTAGCACACGACAGGCTGGGGAGTAAATCTACAACCCTCTAGTATGCCACTCACTACCTGGCCGCATGGACCCTGTGCTAACATTTCCGTAGTGCAGAAACAGAAGTAGGTCAGCGTGCACGATGGAACTTTTAGTGCACGGCAGCAGGGTCCATGTGGTGACTGTGTGTGTGGCAGGTGCTGCGCTGTAGATTGACACTCCAGCTCGCCGCACTGTAAATGGCCATATAGACAAGCCCATAGGAAGAGTCTATCCATGTAGGCGAGACAGATCACGGGTGAGAGGACAAACTGAGGCCCCAGGCCACGCTGCAGGTCAGCAGGGGAGTGGGGAATAGAACTCATGTCTCCAGAGCTCCTGTGCAGTGTCCTGGACCGTGCTCTCTCTCACACATCTTTATGCTACAGGTGTTTTGGGGCGCTTTGATTAACCCGGGTCTGAGTAGCGCGACCACAGGTTGCCCAACAAATGGCCAGCCTTGGCCCCAGGAGGAGTTTGTGCCTGAGGACAGAAAAACAGACGTTCTCTTAACTCTTTCCTGTCCACGGGCTGATCTTGTAGCTCACAGGGGCCTGATGGTATGCTGGACACCATGGTGAGGAGATGCAGACCTGTCCCAAGGAGCTGACAATCTAAAGAGGCTGGTAGCATGACAGACCCGAGGATGGGGGAGAAGGGAAAGGAGATGGTTGGAGTCTCAGACAGCCTGGCCAGGTTTCCAGAACAGGGAGGGCTCCTCTCATGCTTTGGAGGCAGAGAACTGGTTTCTGTCCCCGATGACAAAAATATTGACGAGGCAGCCAGAGTTTGGTCGATTCCCTGAGCCGCCTCCTGGGAATCTGGCGGCTGCCGGATGACCTCATCTCTTCAAGGTTTCAGCGGAGTTGTGTTCTCGTCTTCCCCCCCCCTTCCGCTGGAAAAGGTGAAGGATGGAGTGTGCGGGAGGCTAAAATCCTTTTATTGATCCACAGTCTGGAGAGCAATTAACGTGAGCCTTCCAGTGCTGCTCCATGACCCGAACCCGCAGTGGTGTGTGCATGTGGAGGGGAGGGGGGGAAATGGGAGAGCGATAACAAGACTGATTAAACCCATCTGTGTGTTGGCTTCTGGGCCTGTTCTGAGCTGGGGGCGGGAGGAGGGAGCTTTGCGGCTGATGCTCTTGGCCTGATCAGACGTCTGTGCAGAAAACAGGGCCTGACTGTCGGGACTGAGGCCCCGTTGGCAGTGAGGAGAGGCTAGCTCTGCTCTAGCTAGCCGACAGGCCTGCTGTCTGGGCTTACACATGTCCTAGTGCTAATGCCCAGCTCATGCCCAGCGACACCAATATCCGTGTTTATTTCCCTCCTCTCAGGGTGCAGTTGCTGGGGACTGAGGGCCTGTATTGTGTCCAGAATAGGTACAGCATGGGCAACTCCACTGCAGTCCCCCTCCACTGCCCTGTCCGCCCTTGTGCCTCAGCCGTGCCCTGTGGAGACTCCCCTTTCTGGAAGGGATGGGTAGTTCAGTCTCCAGGACCCTTGGCCTTTCTACCACAGCTGCCGGAAAGTTGGGCCAGGGGGATTATTTAATACCAGCTGGCAGGGCGGTGTTTTTATGTGGGCACCTGTCCACAAGACCCTGGCCTGGGATGGTAGTTTTCACCCCCCTCCAAGCTGGGGCCCCATCTGGTGAAATGCTCTGTAATCCGTTATCAGTCCCTTGGATCTTTATTCGTTACTCAGTGAGAGAAGAGGAGTCTGGCTGGGGACAGATGCTGCTGGGTCGCCACTGTCCAGCAGTATCCAGCGATGTGCCGTTACCATCAGAGGGAACTTCCCTTATAGACCTGGGGAATTGATTTCTCATCAGCCTTCTATGAACTGCCCCAAAGGTGGGTTTGTACAGTCCCGTCCTGAGATCTAGCGGGCTGTGCAATAGCCTCTGGAGAGAAGCAAATGGAGGGGGCCCCCTGGCTTGGGACATTTAAAATGAGGCTGATCACTGAGTCTGACCTCCTGCCTAACTCAGGCTGTTGCACCCAGCAATTCTTGCATGTATCGAGCCCAGCGACTTCTGGTTAATCTGCAGAGTGGGGGATGATTGAATAGGTTGCTTCTAGGGCCTCTGTTTCCCAGGTGCTGAGCACCCAAATCTCTAGTTGAAATCCATGAAGCTCCAGGTGTTTGCCACCTCCGCAGAGCGGGTTCTCTGG
Organism: Chrysemys picta bellii; assembly: GCF_011386835.1. NCBI lineage: Eukaryota > Metazoa > Chordata > Testudines > Emydidae > Chrysemys > Chrysemys picta. Next base: position 9,473,681 of record NC_088811.1, on the reverse strand, counting down.
GGGAAGTTGGGGCCCGGTTGCGGGAGTTTTGACACTGGCTTCAGTGGGACCAAGATTTCAGCATCTCTCTCTTAACTTCTGTGCTATAGAAACTGCTAATAGGCTGGAGCCCAGTGTGCTGGTATTTCCCCTATTTTTTCAAGGATGCTTCTACCCGTCAGCCAGAGTGTTTTCCTGGCATAGATGGGGAGGGGAGGCAGACCCTTGGAGATCAGTGCTTTGGCGAGATTAGCTTTCTCTGTGTATGGAGAGGTGGAAAATATTACTTGGTGCCCGAGGCAGGGCTGCTCTTGCCCTGACTCCTGAAGACAGCAGGCTGACTGCGGGCCTGGCTGTGGGTCTGGAGGGATAAAAACATGGATGGGGAGAGGGCTGCCAGGCGGGACTGACCTTTAGCTCAGCTCTGTTAGTGACATTAGCAAGGCTGCAAATAGAGCCAAGGAGCTCAGCGCATCTCCCCAGTTCTACCCCAGGAATTGTAGGATCCCTGGCAGTCTGGGGAGGGATTTCCTCAGTTACACCAAGATTCACTACCCTGTCCCCTGATATCAGCCCTTCCACTTGCGAACTGAGTTGAATGTGACCCTACCTGCATAACCTCTGGTAGGGATCTGGAGACAGCCTGTGCCAGGCAGGTACCGCCCAGCCTCTCTGTGGAGTCTTGGGCAGTGCCTGAGGTCGGGGCGGGCGGGCTGACTGGAGGCTTCATTCCCAAGCACTGGGCTGCTGCAGTCCTTGGCTTGCCTTCGGAATAAGGAAGTGCCTAATTTTAAAGCCGTTGGCTGTTACAGTCAGATCCCCTCGGAGACGCTTGCTCCGGCTGCGGATGGAGGCGTCTCACCCATGTGTCGGCTGTGCCTGGAATAATTGAGTTCAGTTTCACTTCCTCTATTTACCGAGCTGCAGCCGCTTTTCCAAAAAAGGAGGGAACCAATCAGCCGTCCCAGTGTCTCGCTAGCTTCAATGTAAACTGCTGGGAGCTTGGGTTCCAGAGCAGGGGATGAAATGAAAATGATAATGTAACTAAAGGGAGCTCGTCTGTCTGTCCATCCGTCTTACAGTTGGGAGGGAAGGGAAAATGCTGCTCCTCCAGCGATGTCCCAAACCCCTTTGGGTCCTTCCCCCGCCGCCCCCTGAGTCTCCCTGCAGCATGGGAAAGCTGGTCGTTTCCACGGAAACCTTTCTAAGGGGACATGAAAGTTCTGTGAAGCCCAGGCTCTTGCGGACTGGGAGGACAAGGGGTAAAGTGGATCAGGGGGCTCAGTCCGGAGCATGTGGCGGAGAGGCAAGGTTCTAGCTCTGGCTTTTTCACATCGCTGGAGGGGCCCACTGGGCTTTTGAAGGCCTCAGGACAGCATGTCATGGTGCCACGGGACCCTCTGCAGAGTGTAGCAGGCAGAGGACCCTGCTCCGGAGGGCAGGGCGTGCAATTCTTGCCCTTGCTGTGAAAGAGAGATTGCAGTGGGGGACAGGAGCTGAGGATAGGAGCCGAGGTTTAGGTTCTGATCTCCACTCAAGGGTCAGGGAGAAGCTGAGGATCTGGGCTGTAAACTCTCTGGGGCAGGGACTGTCTTTTTGCTCTGTATTTCTACAGCCCCTAGTACAATGGAGTCCCGGCTCATGACTGGGGCCCCTAGGTGCTACAATCATACAAATAACAATAATTAAATGGCTTACAAGGAGCAAAGCGCTGGGGATTCCAGTCCTCCGTGTGGCTGGAGGATGGGACAGGGGTTACTCAACCCCACTCACTGGGTGTGGAGGATGAACTGTCTCATCCCCCCACTCCACACCTCTTCAAAGGAGTTAGGAGGGAGACAGACAATTCCTGCCCCTTTTTCAAGTGGACAAATGTGGCTGAGGACGAAGCCCAGCACCAGATGGTCCAGAGGACGCTCTGAAACCTCCACAATAGATAATTATAACATGTCACTTCCAGTTATTGGTTGGCTCATACCCTGAAGCATGAGAGTTGATATGAGAGTTTTGCCCTCTCCAGTGTGACTGTGGATGTTCTGATTCCTGTAAATATCCAGTCCTTTTAAGCATCCTCCTGAGCTCTTGGCCTCAGTGGTCACATAGGCGGTGAGTTCCACAGGTGAATAAGGCGTTTTCCAAATGAGTATTTTCTGTTATCAGTGGTAAATACGTGGGCGGTCCCCTTGCTCCTCTGTTGTGATCCAGGAGAAGCTGGAGTTGCATGGCTGGTTTTCTCTCCATCGTTCCTCATTCTCCAGACCTCTGCCCTGTTCCTCTCTAGGCTCTAATCCAGCTCTCTCCTTCCATGTTTGTCCCATGCTGTCAGGTGCTGGGAAGCAGGGAAAGCGGAGCTTTCCCCTTCTGGGATTGGAGTGCTCTCTGTCGCCTTCCAGCCCTGCTGACAGGGCTGGGACTTGAACCGCTCTTGCATTTCAGAGGATTGACCTGTCTGTGTGAACCCCCACCCTGCTCCCCTCAGAGCTCCAGTGAGGTTCTTTGGGGTCACCTCCCCACCCAGCTAGACCCTGCCCCAGCAGAGAAACGGGGCGATATGTATTTAAACCACGGCGACGGGCATGTTAGGCAGCCGGACGTTTTGGGCTCTGGGGGATTTAAAACAAAGGTTTGTTCATAAGGAGTGAAAATTCTCTTCTCGACACCAGCTCCAGCCAAGCAGCAGGCCACCGGGGTGGGATGTGGGGGCTTGTTATCATTTGGAGCACGTCGCGGGGAGAAGGGCTGGGGGGAGAGAAACTCCCAGGGCCGCCGGAGTTTTTCCATTTTGCGGTGCGTGTGGAGAAACACGCCTTTGGGGGCTTCTCTCCCCCCTCTCTTTGCTGCAGCTGAAGAACATTACACACATGAAACACATTAGAGGGGATTTTTTCCCCTCCCTCCTGCCCCCCCCCCCCAACACCTTTTCCGAGCGAGGGACCTCCAGGAGGCAGAAGCCTATGAACTGACCCTGCCCAGCATTTTAATTGACAGGCCATTAAAAATGGATGTGCGGCTAGAGAGAACTCTTCCGATCGCAGGCCTGTTGCTATCCGTGTGGGATTTTAATGATTTATGTTTCCTTCTCCTCCCCCTCCCCCCGCCCCAAACAATCCAGGCGCCATGGGAGGTCTGTTCTTGGATGGGGAGGAGAGCCCTGCGCTGGAAGACATCAGCAAATGGACAGTGGAGGACGTCTGTAACTTTGTGGGCAGTTTGTCTGGCTGTGCCGAGTACACTCAGGTAAATTCACAGCAGCTTGGGAAACGTTTGGCGGGGTTGGGAGGGGAAGGCGGCGGGAGAGAACTCGCTCCAACTCTTCCCCCACCCCCAACCCCTGCAATCAATCAGCGCAAATGTGGCGGAATATTTAAGAGAGCCCTGCAGGGCCTGTCAACCGTCTGGCTTTCCTGTTTTCCTACCGGATTGGGGCTTAACCGCCCGGCTGCCAGTAGATGCCCCCAGGGCATGGAGGGGTGTGTATGTGGCTAGCAGTGAGGCGGGGGGGGGGGGGGGAAGGGGGAGGGGAGCGGTAGAGGGTTGCTGCTGCTGTTGGGTGGATTACAGCTAGCAACTCCCTGTGTTGGGAGAGATGTGTGTGGAAGTCTGTGGTGTCCCACAACCAACCCAAACACAATGCTGGCTTTGTGCCGGGCTGTCCTGGGGAGCCAAGCTTTGGGTGCGTTATCATGAGGGACTGTGTACCGGGTTGGAGTGCCGTTCAGAAGTGCCTTTTCTCAGGGAGCGCCAGGAGCTGGAAACCTGCGGCATCTTCACCAAAAGGCAGCACCTGGTTGGCCTGATGGGTTCTCTCTGGTGCCCATCAATAGCCCCACCCCCCTTGAGCACTGTCAGCCAGGTGCCCAGGTAAAAAGCCCCTGGTACCTTGCACCAGGGCGCTCAGTGGCACAGCTGGGCCAGACGCTCGCCTCCAGAGAGTGCAGGTCAGAGACGGCCTCATCTTAACGCTTGGCAACATTGAACGATCTCCGCTCCAGTGAGGGCTCACCGGCCGCGGGTGGTGGGGAGCGTTCCAGGGGCAGAGCTCTGGGAGAAGGGGAGGAAGCTGTGAGAGACCCCCCCACACACTAAATTAATTGCCACACAGAGTCGTTTTTGTTTTTAAAGCCCTTTGCAGCCGGAGCAATGCATCCATCAGTGCTGCAGGGTTCATAAAGCCGCTCAGTGTGAGGCTGCTAGGTGGGACACGAAAAACAACCCTGCTTTTTGGCTCCCACGGCTGCTGAAATCCATTATAAATACCCCATTGAGAGCCTGCTCTAACGGCAAAGGCACAGATTCCTGAGCTGTCTGAGACAGCCCTTTAGAGAGGGCGAGTGACAGAGATGGGGGGAGGGGATGAGAACTAAGAGAGGTTTAGCTCTGGAGAATCCAGCTCCTCCTGGGACAGACGCACCTAGACCGGGAGCACCAGGGAGATCCAGGCACTAAAATGCAGCTCCTAAGGGGAAGCGGGAGAGAGGAAAACACAAAGAGAGCTCCCTTGTCACACACACAGTGAGAGAGGGCAAGTCTGGGGAATCCAGTTGACTGGAGCCGATGGGGAAGCCACCACTTGGAAACAATCCGCTTCGTCCACTTGCTTCTGAGCTGGCTGAAAACTGATTTTCAAAAGCTCCCTCCCTTCCCCCCCAGCTCCCGGAGCATCAGGCATCACTGCCTCTCCCTGAACCACTCAGGCCAACAACCACTCAGCCGAGCGGCTGCTCAGAGTGTGACAAGGGCCCAGCAAGTGACCAATCCCCAGCCAGTGTGAGAAAGCCAAGGCCCGGCTTAGCGTCGCTCCGGGGAGCAGGCCTTGGGAGAGCGACTCAGGCGCCTGGCGTGGGTTTCAGGCCCTGAACAGGCAGCTCCTTTCATTCTACGCCGCACGTTTTCACAGATAAAAGATCTTCTTAAAGATGGTCCCCAAGGGGAGGGGGAAGCTGGGAGCCGGGCTTTGCCGTTCATTATGGTGTCCGGGAAGCAACGCCTCCCTTCCCGCTCTCCGGGGTGGCTGGCTGATGTGCTTTCAATGCAGAGTCTGTCCTTCTTTGCCCCCTAACCGTGGTGTTAATCTCATCCTGACAAGCTTCATTAAAACCACCTGTAAGACTGGTGCTGCTTCCTCAGAGCGTGCAGCTGTGCCTGCGAGACCGCGCCTGACAGAGATGGGGGGGCCCGCGAGTGTGTGAGAGAAGGGAGGGGCTAGAACCGAGAGGGGGCTTGAGAGAGCGGGGGAAGTTTTTGTTGGGAGGGGATGGAGAAATGAAGAGGGTAGATTTGAGTGGCTGGAGGGTGTGTGAGAGAGACAGGTTTTCATGTCTGGCATGGAGGGAAGGGCCAGGGGCGTGGGTGTAGAATAAGGCAAGGGATGCATGTGTGTTTGGGGGGGAGGTGTGGAGAAGTCGGAGAGCGGGGTCAGGAGAGTGCGAGTATTAGTGAGGCAGGGAAGGGGGTAGGTTTCGGGGGGGAGGGGAGTGTTAAACCAGCCCAGATCGGGGGTAACTCACAGGTGGCAGTGGAATTCCTCTGGATTTACACCCCCGTAACAGAGCAGAGGGCGGCCCCACCGTTGCACGTGTTGAGGCAGGTAGGAAAAGTGGAGAAATCCTGACCACACGCACCTTGCCAAAGACTCGGCCATGGACACCTCCCAGTGCTCCCTGTGCGCCTAGGGACAGACAATCCAGAGCTGACTATGTGCTGGCTTAACAGCACTCTCGGCGCTTAGCAAACCCGAGCACTGTCAAATCATGGGGCCCGGTGTAACCAACCCCGGCAACCCCTCACAGCAACCCGGCTGGCAGGGGGCGCTGGCACACACGCGGTTAAACGGACGATGCTTTTATCATGCATCATGGTTGTGTGCTTAATAGGTTTTTACTGTGTGAAAAATGCAGCGTGCAGGGGTGCTGCGGAGCTGTCTGTGTTCTCTCCTCCCAAACCACAGCTGCCGGGGAGGTCTGGCACCAGCCCGCAGCGCGCTCCCGCCAGGAAGCCCAGCGAGAGCTTGGCGGTTACGCTGTGTGTTCGGGAACACGTTTCAAAGACACGCAAAAGTAACGTAATTGAAAACAAAGTCGTCCTTCCCACTCCTGATCTCCGTCAACGGCCATCTTTGTGTCGCCCCCCCGGTGAGGTGAGGCCTCCCAGTTTGCTCAGGTTAGGTCTCTGTGGGGTAGAGAGCTGAGCGAGGGAGCCTTTTGGCTCCTGGCCATGTTGGCTCTGTAGGAAGGAAAGAAATCGGTCTATTAAGTTTCGCTAGGTCAAAGAGCAGAAACACATGCTGCAGTCATCAAGAGCAGCTTTGCTGGTGGAGTCCAGCAGTAAATGAGCTTGCAACGGCTCAGCTCCCTCAGCGTCAGCAGCCGCCGCTGCTCTCCAAGGGGATGGCTCTGCCATGCAATACACAGCTGAGAAAGAAGCCATTAGAGCAAACAGAAAGCCCCCCCTCCCCTGGCTGTGCTGTAATAACAATGCTATGCAAAGCAGCTCCGCGAGGAGCGGGAGCGGATTCAGCTATTAGCGAGTGCCGCGGCCCCAAGACAGTTCAGCCAGGCGCGAGGCCAGCGCTTGCCCTGGCGTGTGGAAAAACCCGTGTGGAGCGAAGGTGTGGTTCAGTCAGGAGAAAATCGACATGTGCCCGATCGAACCCAGGTTCTGCCACTGAGGGGAAATGTCTCGGTAGCAAATGAAAAAAATGACTGAGTAGTGGAGCTGCAAGCACTGAGCCAGCATGAATGGAACAAAGATGCTGGCAGGGAGATGGGTACAATTAGATCCCCACTTTAGAGATGGCAAACGGAAGCACGGGGGAGGGGGTGTCTCGTCTGGGGCAGGGCTGGGAGAGAACCCAGGCATCCTGACTCCCTGACCTGGGCTTTTACCACAAGGCCTGTTCGATGACAAGCTGCTGCTTGAGTCCATCCGTCACTGTGGTGGGGGCAGAGCAGACTCTTCAGAAATGGTTTTTTCCCCATTCCATTTTGTTTTTCTTTTCCTTGGGAAGGGTGTTTAGGGATTTGTGTACGTGTATAGTAGAGGGGGAGGGGTGGATTTGTGTGCATGTATAATAGAGGGGTGTGTGTGTGCTATAGATTATATATACATCTATATGATATAATTCCAGGATTCTCCCTCTGAAGCCTAGAATGTCTGTTGAGTCAGTGTGGAGCAAAGGAAACAGCGACAACCATGGCCGAGAGCTCGTTTTGTTTAGAGTGTCACCCTCTTCAATCATCACTGGGATTCACAGCCTGTTACTAGCCAGCTTTTAAGTTCTCAGCCGTTTGGGGCTTTTTTACACACACGATTTTCTGAATTACACCTGGGCAACAGCACAGGCATCAGCTCCTAGTCACTGTAACTAGAGAAGTTCCTGGAGGATAGGTCCATCGATGGCTATTAGCCAGGCTAGGCAGGGATGCTGTCCCTAGCCTCTGTTTGCCAGGCGCTGGGAGTGGGTGACAGGATGGATCCCTTGATGATGACCTGTTCTGTTCGTTCCCTCTGGGGCACCTGGCATTGCCCACTGTCGGAAGACAGGATACTGGGCCGTTCTTGTGTTCTGACTGTATACGTTATAATGTCGCTTCAGGTATTCTAATGGGAGTGGTGAGTGTCTGAGAAACCCACTGCACTACGTGGGAGTCACTAGCTAGCTGGCCATTCAAAGGGGCAGGTCGTTTTGCATTGTTACTGCTGCCAGTCTCAGCTGGGAGGTAGTGCTCATTCGCTTGGCACAAAACCCTGCCCTGCTCGGTGTAGCACCGAGGGGGTGCATAGATTGTATCCAGGGCCGGCTCCAGGGTTTTTGCTGCCCCAAGCAGCAAAAAAAAAAAAAAAAAAAAACCCGCGATTGCCATCTCCAGTACTTCGGCGGCAAGTCCTTCGCTCTGAGATGGAGTGAGGGACCCGCCGCCGAATTGCTGCCCAAGAGCCGGATGTGCCGCCCGTCTCCATTCGCCGCCCCAAGCACCTGCTTGCTGGGCTGGTGCCTGGAGCCGGCCCTGATTGTATCTAATTAATGTAAAGTGGATGTTAGCACAGATAAAAAGGCAGGACAAAGTGTGAGTGTCGTAGTTGAGGCATGGTTTGTATGGGGAACACACTGCCTAGCCATCTGTCTGTCTGGCACGTGAGCAGTGTTTAGGGCCTGGGTTTTGCTTAAATCAATCGTGAACAGGTTATTTCCCGGCAGTGGAGGTTTCTGAGAAGAACGTCTTTGATCAGGAAATCAAATGTATAAGGATATTTCAGAGGATGACCTGAGCCTTTTTAGATTATTTGAAGCCCTTTTGTGTGGTGATGGAGGGGTGGGAGGGGATTCAGTCGTTATGTGCAGGGGGTCCTACAGGACCAGGAGAGGCTTTTGCAAAGAATTGTGAGGACAATGTGTGGGATCCGGAAAAGCAACCACATTCTGGTATATGCCATCACTATGGACATGGCCAGAGACCCTCCGAACATGCTTCATACCAGGGCAGCAACAGCTGGCAATAACTGCTCCTCGCGGCTGCCAGTGAAAAACTCTGCACCATCATGCTGGGAAATGCATGTACGTGGGAAGCCGAGGTTGGGTGGTGAAGTTCCCCTGTAGTCTCTTTGGGGCAGGAACCTTCTCTTTGTTATGGGTTTGTACAGCACCTAGCACACTGGGGTCCTGGCTCAAGACTAGTGCTCTGAGGAGCTACAGCACAACAAATGATAATAAATGGGTTCCTCCGCTCCCGTGCTGCTAGCTCGAGGCATGTGATGTGCCCTGCGGTGGCATTTGTAAGCATGGAGGTGTGCTTTGGTTGTCTGCAGGTATTCAGGGAACAGGCTATCGATGGCGAGACGCTGCCTCTCCTGACCGAAGAGCACTTACTGAACAACATGGGGCTCAAACTGGGGCCAGCTCTGAAGATCAGGTCACAGGTAAGAATACGTCAGCAGTGGCGGCTGGTGTGGTCTAAATGGGAGCTCTGTACGCTGTGATCGTCAGTGATTCAGGCAGAGAGGTTAACCCCTCTTCCTTATAACCCGCCCCCTCTGTGCGAGCAGGCTTAATTTCCGAGCGCCTTGAGGGAAGGCACTATAGAAGTGTCACCAGCACTTGTTTGTCAGCACTGCTGTATTTAGCATGTGAACACACGGCTCACTCCCAGATGCAATGTAGACACACACGCTCTCGGAGGCAGGGAGGGCTGAAGCAGGCCTCTGGTTGTATTAAAGAAGGTGGGGCAAAGCTACTGTACCCCCAATGGAGGCAGTGATCACTCACTCCCCCTCCCCCTCGGCCATGGTTTGGCTGACAGGTCCTACCCCCCCCCCTGCTCCGAATGCCAGTGACAGACTCAGAGGGAGAGGCCAGATTGATGATAATTAGCCAGCACTTTCCTGGGATTTAGAGCCATTTGTTCCTCTTTGGGTCAGTGTGTCTGAACTGTCCAACAAAATTCATCTAATAAACACAAATGCTATAGGGTCTAGTATCAAAACACTAGGGGTTTTTTTGTTTTTGTTTTTTGAAGGGAAGTAAAATGTAGTTTATGAAGGCACCTGCAGTTCTAAATCAAGGATAACATTAAGAAACATTTCTACCCGGGATCTGTAAAACAAAGTGCACACGGACCCCTCCATGTGCACACACGTAGATGTATTGTTGTATAGCCATATAAAATGTTAGAGGAATGGGTGTTTAATATAAATTCCAGTACTGTAATGATATATATATAAAAACCATTCATATAAATTCTATAAAATGTATAATGTACATACAGACATGCGTTACTGTCTTACATGCACATGATATACATGTGTATACAGCAAGTTTACATACGTGTGTTAATTTATGTAAATAATCGTGATATAGGGATATACACACACACACGGGTTGAGTTTCTCTTACCCACAAGCTAGACAGTTGTTGTATTATGTTAAAACAATAAGAGTAACTTTATTACTTTCCCTGCAGCCCTTACTGTTTATGAGGGGTCTAATAAAAAGGTTCTGTGGGCAATTGTTCCCTGTGGATCAATTCGCTGGGAAATAAAACTCTTATGTTTCTTAAAACCAGAGAGCTCCAACTTGCTCACAGACGGCCTTGGTTTAGATTTGGGGGGGGGATTAGATCTGGTTTTAAGCCCTGCCTCTATACGGGGAGGGGGGGGGCAAAGCCCCCATTTTGCTAACAGACACCCCAGTTGTTTGGGTTAAATGCAAGCCTGTGTTTCTAGTTAAGCTTAAATGCAGAACATCTGTGTAGGTGCTGAAACATGGTGAGCACTTGGGCCCTGGGTGGGAGGTGGGAACTGCTGCAGGGGAAGTTTCTGTGCCTATGGGGGGGAGGGGTAGTGCAGCCTCATACGCATTTAACAGCCACCCCTAAGTCCATCTCCCCCCTCCCCCCCCCCAGTGCAAATCTAGGCATCCAGGGCCCCAGCACCTCCCCAAGCCACATCATACAGCACATGCCAGGCCGCTCCTTTGCCTTGGTGCAGCTCCCGGGCTGGCGAAGGCAGATAGTGTTTTCCATAGCAAACGGGACTGCGCGGGAGAGGAAATGATAGCAGGTCTCTCCACACATCCCTGCTGCGGTCTGCAATGTCCTGCTTGCCTTGCACGCCTCTGGTTCCTCTCCCCCCCGTCCCCCCCCCAAAAAAACCATTACTAAGCAGCAAGCTGCTCCCCTGGGTGGAGTTCAAGGAGTGTAGCAAGCAGCTGGTGCGACTTCCCAGGAAAGGGAGGGGAGTCCCAGCTCCCTGATTTGGCTTTTGCTTCAGGGCAAGCCTAGGGCAGGCCCTGAGTGTATGTGCGCCTACCGCCAAGGGGCTGCCTGCACCGCACCTCGGTTCATAACCGCTGGCTCTTTAGCACAGCCTGGCCAGAGCCCGCGCTCCCCAAATGGCTGGAGAATAAAAGGCACAGTTCAGCGTGCTCCTCTCTTTTCCCTACCCCATGCCTCTCTCTACAGCCGGCCGGTAGCCAGGCTCCTAGGGGGCCACTCTTCGGGCTGGGGCACTGTGGAATTACTGCCCAAGGGAGGCGGGTGCTGGAGCTGCTAGCGCCAGGGTCCCGAGCGTGTGCTCTGTAAAGATGAGCACGTGAGATGGACTTTAGGCAATGCACTGCCATTAATGCTCCTGCAGCTACCTTGGCATGCTGGGCTCAAATGTGGCACCGGAGCTGCTGCCATGTTCCTGCAGTGGGGGACTGGGGATGTGAATTACGCAGAGCAGGAAGGGGGGGCTGAGCTCCCACAGGTCTGACAAACTAGTCTGGGTTCAGAGCAGTGCTGTGTGACTGTTACACCACTGTCCCAGGAGGGGCTTTTGTGTGGTTCAGTGCAACACACCAACCACCAGCCCAAACCAGGCTTCGAGAAAAGGGAAGCGCCCGTGGAAAGGCGCTGCTGCGGCCAAGGAGATGAGCCAACAGCCGCTGCTACACGACATCTGAAATTTAACAAAACACACCCCCACCCAGGTCCCTTGTGTAAAATATTAATCAATGTTCGGCCACCCTCTGCTTCCAGGGAACGTGAGCCTGGTTTAACGTGGGTCACAGAGGACTGTCTTCTCCCCAGGGCTAATGTTCCCTGGGCCTGCTCTGGCTTCGTTTGATGGGGCAGTTCCTGCGCCTGTATTGTCAATTCCTCCTTGTCACGCGGCGGCCGCTTGGCCAGAGCACACTGAGCAACAGGCTGCTGCCCCCCCCCCCCGACCTGCTTTGTTTCTATGACCCATGCACAAGCACCTCCGCTGCCTGCTAAGCTCTTTTCTCCGGTTTGTTTCAGGTGGCCAAGAGAGTTGGCAGGGTTCTCTACATGGCCAGCTTCCCCATGGCATTCCCGCTGCAGCCCCCTGGCTTACGGCCTCCAGACCGAGACCTGGCACCCGCTGAGCTCCGCCCATCGTCCACAGGCAGCGTATCCTCCCCATACAGCAGCAGCCTGCTCCCCGCTAGCCGCATCTCACCAAAGCAGGAAAATGGAAACCCCTCGTTAATGGCTGGAATCAACGACACCACGAAACCTCCATCGTAACTGCACAGCCGCGCGACTCCCTCCAGTACTAAGACACGTTGTGACAAACTCAACGGAACAAGGGGACCCTCTCGCCCAGCCGGAGGGTTGAGGAAAGAGGGAAACAGGGTTGTGTGTGCGCATTCACTTTTTTTTTTTTTTTTTAAACCCACAATAAGAAAAGATCGAAGAAGGGAAAAAAAATCCAAAGATTTATTGAAAGCAATTCAAGGGGGGAAAAAACAGATTGAGAGAAATCTGGCCCTGTTCCCCCTTTCCTGCTTGCCCAAACCCGAGGGAGAGCAGCGGGCAGAGATGGGAACGCTCGTCTGTTTGCCTTCGCGGGAACGCAGCTTTGGAGAACTGCTGGGGGTGACTCTGCCCACCAAGGCAGAGAGCCCCGAACTGTGAGCAAACCAACTCCCCCCCACCCCGAGAACTGTACTCAGCTCCTTGTTCAGGTGTCTATGCATCTCTAGCAACTTTTAAAACAATACCAAAGACAGACAAAAGGCAAGTTCCGGTCCATGTTTACTTCAGTGCGGATGGTACGGCAGAGGCGGCTTTGGCGCTGCCCCGAGTGCCGCGGTGCTTTCACCGCGTACAGAGACAACAGACTATGGCAGCGTCTCCTCATCCCCAGCCCCTCCAGGACTTTTTCTTTTTGGGTAACTTTCTTTTGAAGAAAGCAAACAATAGCAGAAGGGGTGTGGTGGGGAGGGGGAGGGGGACAGGGAAGGGCCCCTGGCTCCTCCTTGCACCCCCTCCCCCCGCGTGTGTACAGCAAACTCATTGATATTGTTTTTTGGTTGTGGAGGGGTTATTTTCTTTTAAAGCCTTGTTACAGAGGTGGATGTAGTTGCACATTCTGGCCTGCTAAGGCCTATGAGACAGGTACCTGTGCATGCCCATAGGAGGTAGGGAGGTCAGGCAAACCCACGGGTAGAGGTTTTACTACTGTGAAGAAGACGGTAACTCCTGGGGGTGACCTCCTGTGACTTGTACAGTTGTGAACAACAATCACACATGGTACTTCGCGCTCTCTCTCTCTCTTTTTGTTTAAACGTTGCACGGGCTACCGTTTTTCTTATAAAAAATAGCTTGGTGGTACATTAGCTTCTTTATCTTGTAAAAAACAATTGTCATTATTCATCCCATCACAATAAATGCTTTCCAGCAATCAGTTTAAATAAAAAAATCATAAAGGGTCTGTGCTTTCCCCCTTAGAATGTCTGCTCAGTGCCCAACTGCTAGAACAGACCTCTCACCTTGCATTCGCTCCATGGCCGTGCTCCTGGGGGCTCCAGCAGTTGTTCTGCCCGGCGGGGTCAGGAGCTGGGGCATGTTTTGCTTCACCTGCCAGAGCTGCTGCAAGAAAGACTTTGGCGCAGGGGAGGGAGCACACCCAGCAGCGAGGGTACACGGCTCTGGTTCTGGCCAGGCAGCAGGTGAATGGGTGTGAGGAGCTAGTCAATGTATTACAGAAAAAGTTTCTTGCCAGAAATAGGGTTTAGTGTAAAAAAAAAAAAAAAGAGGCAGGGGGACTTTTGACGTTTCCCAGCCAAAAATCAAGTTATGCACCAATGTCATTTTACATTTTGACAAAACAGCCCAAGGTAGGTTTGGCTGGGTTTTTATCCTCTCAGTACAATCCAATGGCGGCCGGAGAGGGGAGGCTGTCCCCACTTCTCCCACATTTTTTCACTTTAACTTTTATGCAGTTAGAAAAATGAGCAGGTGAAAACCCCCACCCTCACAGCCTTTGTGCTTGGCTTGCATGAAGGTGGAGGGAAAAATGACGTCCATTTCTCCCACTAGTTTTTCACCCCAACTCACTCAATCTCATCAGCTGTTCCCAATCTAACCCCTGCCCCAGGGAAGCAACCTTAGAATCGGTTCCTTCCATTTCTCAACATGACTTCATGGCGATGCTCACAATCGGCAGCACCATGCAATGGCTGGAGCACAGGGACCCACGGGGGCTGGTTTCTAGCCCTGCCTCTGCCCGAGGCGCGTCACAGCCTTGCTGTGGAAGAGTTTGCGTGAAGCGCCTCAGAGATGTACAATAGGAACGTACTGTCACTGGACCCCTCGCACGAGGTGGCTGCTGCATGATAAGCACTGCCGAGGGTGCACAGAGCAGCAGGGGCCTCATTTTCATCAACCCCGTGCACCCACAAACTCCCATGAACGCCATGGAAGCAGCAGGGGCCCTGCACCTCAATGATGCCCCTGCCTTCATGTAGCCCTCTCCTGCTAAGTGGTATTGGAAATGTTTAAAAAAAAAAAAATCATCACACTCCTCCAAACCTCAGAGATGTGACGTGGTCCAAATGCCACGTCCTGGCGTCACACTTAGGAAAATGTGTTGAGATGCTATCAAATCTGCCCGCTTGCCAGCCCTGCAAACTAAACATGGGGTCTGGGATTCAAACTGGCATCTCCTCCCCGGCAACGGCGGCTCCGCGGGTTAAGGTCCTGCCCCCCGCTGAACCTGCGGCAGCCCCATGGAAGGATGCACCGGAGAGCCTGGAACTGGAACGTGGTTAACAGCAAGAGCGTTGATGGGAGAGCCAGCCCAGTTTGCTCCCTGAGACCTTGTGCTGGAGGGACAATATGAAAAACCCTCTCGTCACCCAGGTAAGCAGCGCTACTGCGGCCAGCCCGTCTTCGGTGATGCCTGCACAGCAGCATTTCTGGATGCAGACAAGCAAGGAGCTCGGGGGCGAAGCAGCCTTCCCTTGGCGGATGCGTTCCCCCCGGGCAAACTGGCCCGCCGACCGGGGCACGCCCTTTGTCTGCCAAGCTCGTGTGTGTGGACACGGCTCTCAGCTGCTTTCCAGGGACCGGGAAGCTACAAAGACACACATGGCAAGCAACCTGTGCCCAGCTTGGCAGAGTGCCCAGCCCATGGGCGAGTGGCCCCGTGGGCGGCTGACCACATGGGCAGAGGAGCCTGTCCCTCCAGGGACTGGTTTCTTTGGGCTCCAGCAGGCTGGCGCTGAACCCTGCATTATTTAAGGCACTGGAGTTTAATGAGGGCTTTTTATTACCTTTGCTGAGCAGTTTTACTGGTCCTGATGTGACCACACATTTCACCGCATTCCCACTAACGTAACTCTGGTGGAAAAGGTCCAGGCAGCGTCTCTGCTGCATCAGTGAGAAATTCTGTCCCGCTAGGGCTGCCCATCCCATGCTGCTCCTACCTCCTCCTTCGGGGCTCCCCCTTGGCCTAGTTCCCATCACGACCAGCTTCGATTGTCGGCGAGGGCACACGCTTGCCCTCCTAGGCGCAGAGGGAGGGAGCCCAGAGCATTTGCGGAGTCGTCAGTCACCGGCTAGGTCGTCGAAGTAATTGTCATCAAGGTCCTCCACGATGTCCTCCTCCCCTTGGGCCAGCAGCTTGAGGTCGGCCGAGGACAGCCGCCTGGCATAGGCCAGCTGCTTCTGGGTCCCCTCCGAGGTGGAGGGCCCCTCCTCAGCTCCCCCTGCGGGCAGAAAGAGCAAAGAGGTGTAAATCCCATGCTGCTATCAGGAGGAGGGCGACCCATCGCTAATTAACATGCGGGTGCCGCTGCTTCTCCCAGAGAGCAGGAGGGAGAGCACTGCGGGGCTTCCGGAGCAGCGCCTGCTCCAGTCCAGGCTGTGTGTGTGTGAAAGGCAGCGTTCGAAGCAGGGAGGGGAGAGGGAGCGAAGCAGAGCTCCTAAGAGACCCTGAGCCCTCTCCTCCCAGCTCCCCTTAATCCAGCCGCTTTTCCCTCTATTGCTGATCTCAACTGGGGGTTGCAAGGGTTAGAGCTGCAGAGGCTCTGGACCCCAGCTGGAAAACGAACCCCGGTCTGAGCCCCTGGTCCCTTTGAAGGTATTCGTGAGCTCCATGCAAAGCAGAGCTAATTTCCACGGGCTGGGCAGGCTACATTCAGCTTCCTCCCAGTACATCCCCAGGGATCCCCCCCCGAACCAGGGCTGTCTCGGTGCCTGGTTCCTGGGCTGTGCTGGCACAGCACCGCCCCAAGATCAGCGCCGACGCCATATGGCCACAGACACCTGCATACGGCAGAGCTCGAGGAAAGCTGGGTCTTATGCCCAGGGTGGAACAGGAGTCAGCTACCAGGGCGCTGCCAGTAAAACCCACTGGCCTGGCAGGAGACGCTCCAGTCCCCGCGTGCCACGCTGGACGTTACTGCTCATTAGCACTTCTGGCTGGTGCCTTGGAAACACCAGCGCGCCAGAGACGTGGAACTGCCTCCCCCAGGAGTCGGGTGAGCGCCCGATTTCTTCTCATTCCAGAACCCTGGGGGCCCTGGACTGCCTGACAGCAAGAGCTAACGCTAAAAACCAAAACCAAACCCGAGAGAGAAAGCACAAGTGACCTCCCAGCCTCTCTCCACCCTCCGAGAGGGACAAACCTCAGCTGAAGCGATCGGACTGTCACAGCCAGGAGCGCTGGGGTCTGACTGCCGCCAGGAACCAGGCAGCTGCGGGAGAGCCCAGCAAAGCAGGCACCGGAGGCTTTCCTAAACTGCCCTTCGCTGCTCATTTGCATGCGGCCCAGCTGGGGCCAGAACACGACCCTGCAGCGGGAGCCGGACCCGCCTGGGCGCTGTGCTCTGGGAGACAGGACAGTGGCGCGAGGATTCGTTTGGGGCACAGCACCATAGTGCGGGGCCCCCGTCCCAGCCCAGCTCTTCCAAATGCTCCTGCGGCCCGAGGGGACGGGCCCCAAAGGCCTGGGGAAAGTTCCCGCTGGGACACTCTAGTGCTCTGCGCCAGTCAGCTGGGGGGCCCCTCGCCCCCCCCAACATGCCAGCCAGGTGGGGCAGGGGAAAGAGCACTCCCAGAGCAGACAGGAAAATGTTCCCAAGCATCTTTGCCTTTGCAGCATTGTCCCGTCATGGATCTAATGCCCATCTAATCTGGGCACTGGCACTGGGGTGCGTGTGCCAAGCCTCAGCCATCTGCCATGCAGAATCAGACACGGTCTGGGCAATGCTTTGGCTTAGACGCCCCCTAGCTAGCAAAAAAAAAAAAAAAAAACCAACCCTGCCAGTCCCAGGAGAACTGCAGCCACTTCCCACCAGTGCCCGTAACACGTGGGTTTGGGCATGGCGGTGCTGGCTTACAGATGGCAACAAACCGGGCTAAGGTGCCAGCAGGCGTGACAGGCCCTGGCAGGCTCGGCCTTGCTCTGCCAGCTGAGCGGCAGGAGTGACATGGGTAACGCTGCCAGAAGAGAGCCGCTGAGCAGATGCCATGGGAGCAGAGCGACGGGGGGCTCTGGGCCTGAGCAAGACAAGCGACTGGCTGTGTGTCAGGTTCTCGCTGGCCCCTGGTGACCCGGCTCACGGTGGGCAGATTGGGTCTCGTAAGCAGTACAGCTGGTAATAAACTGCTGCTTCCTCACTGGGGCCAGCCCTCTCGCCCGCACGCATCCTCCTCTGGGCACCAGCGGCTAATGGGGACGCACCATCGGGACACACGCTAGGAGCGATCGCGGCCCGGATGCAGCACTGGTCCGTGCACGCAACCATCTCATCTCGCCACGGCTGCCACATGTGCCGGGTGTCTCCACTACAATGCCACCGCCCCGGCGGCTTGGGTCAGCCGCTTCCCACCCCACGGGAGAGAACCGGTAGCCAGGGGGTTAAGCAGAAAGGAAAAGCATCACCAATGCTCTGCGCAGGTGAAGTGTTATGTGCTCGCTGCCCGTGTGGGGAGTGGGGCTGTGCGAAGTTCCTTTGAGCCTCTCTGCAGGCGGCCCCTGAAAGGAGATGAAAGGGACCAGCAGCCTGTTCATCCCTGAACCGCAGGCGCGAGAGCCCTTCCCATGCCCCCTGCCTGGAGCCGGGTGCCTCACACAAGGGGGTTCGTTGCCTTTCTCAGCGAGCTCCCAAAAACCAGGCTGCAGGACGGGCTTGAAACCTATAGACCCGTCCACATTTCCCTTTCCTTTCCCCACTCCTCCTCCCGGGCTGCTCACCGTCTGAGTCACTAGCTTCCTCTTCCTCCCCGATGTCATACTCGCCCTCTTCGTCGTCATCCTCGCTGCTCACGTCCGGGCTCCCCGCAGATCCCTGCGCTTTCTTGGCCTTTGATTTTCCTGCAATTCATTTAGTTTTTGGATTACACAAACATCCCTGCTGAGGTCCCTCGGGCAGCGGGAACCGTCAGGGAATCCGGGCCGTGTGCAACCTCTCTGGGGGTGATGGGGCAGACGGGGAAGTGACAGGGACTGTACCAGATGGTATGAGCGGCTGCACTGGAGAGGCCAGAGTGAGGAAGCCGAGTGCAGAGCTGAACGCCTACCATTGTACAGACTCCCACACAGCTGCAAGGGGAAGGGGCAGGGAGTTCTCTCTGGGGCCAGGTCTGATTACTGTTAGGTATTCAGGTAGCGCACAGTGGCCCTGCCCGGCAGCCTCCAAGAGACCAGAGCTCCCGCTGGGGATGGGGAGACAGGGAGGAACGCCCAGCAGGAAGAAATGGCCCCGACAGCGATGAACGAGAGGGAGAAAACTGGGAAGCACAAGGAGGTGCTAAACCCTGAAATAGCGTCTCATTCCCCTAAGCACCTGCGATCTGTGCGTCCTGGGGGGCGGGCACCCTCTGCAAATGGGAAAAGCATCAGACCTTAGTTCCTGGCACTGTCGTATAGCCCCCAACACCAGCCATCAACCTCCCACTAAACCCAGTGATTTACAGCCCCTCCGCCCCAGGCCGCCAGAGGAACCGTGTCTCCGCGTGCCGTGGGACTCCATCTGGCAACCCTGCTGTGCACCGTTCTTCTGGCCGTGCTCGCAGCCCCCCAGCGCCAGCCGCTGACCGGAGCTACTCACTCAGCTGCATCCAGAGAAGTTGGATGCGAGTGCTTCCTGCCGCCCTCTCCCCCTCAACCGGGCTGCCTCCGGCCTCCATTCATTAGGCTCGCTGGGTACCGAGACAATCCGACTGCGTCCTGTCGCCAGGCACTCCCCGTCGGGGGTAGGCCAGGCAGAAGATGGATAGCCACGCTCCCCACCACACGAGATAATATTGATGGGCACCTGAGAAGCCTATCTTGGCCCACACAGGACAAGGTAGGAACAAAAGCTCACGCCCATTCATCACAGAGCGGGAGCGAAAGGAGCTGTCAGCGCTGGTTAGCGGCTCCAAGCGCTCATCCGATAGAGACCAGAGGAGCCAGCCCAGCTGTGAGCAGAACTGAATACCAGGCCTTTGATTGATTTCCCCACTTTTAGGTGCCGGGCTCAGGGCCTGAAAGGGCACTGGCCAAAAAACCCTTCCCCGCCGGCTCCTTTGCAACAAAAGGATTTCAGAAGTCGGGCTGCCGTTTCCCCAGCCGGGCTGCCTGCGCGCCTCCTATTAGCGTACGTCCACGCTGGAGCTGGGAGCGCGAGGAGACAGCCCCGTGCTACCTGCCATCCCGGCTACATTTTTACATCAAGTGCGCTAGCTCCGGTATGTCCACCCAAGCCAGAAGTTACCGCTCCAGCGCCATGGGTAAACAGACCCCGCGTCTGTCTAGAGCGCCCTCGTTCCATGGCTCAAAACATCAACTGTTCAATCATTCCTGAGGGCGGGGGGATCAGCACAGGGACGACCCAACTTGAATACTGGGCTGGGTCATAACCTCACAACACAGCCCCCGCCGGGGGCAGCGCACGTCTCCTGGAGCAAGGTCCAAACCAAGCTTTCATCAGTCACCATCTGGTCCCTCTTGTGCCTTAGGGCAGGGAAATCATCTGTGCCTGTCCTGGAGGTACAGACCGTGCATGGGGGGGAACAGTGGCCAGGAGGCAGAAGGTGGAATCAAGGCTCAACCCAACTCCATCCAGTCAGAAGGGTGATCTGCCGGCGAGGGGGAGGCCAGAGCCTCTTCGCCTTTGGGAAGCTGAACGGGGCAGCAAGCACCAGTGTCGCGCCCGGATGCTGCGTGCCAGCACGTCCCTCTACCAGCACAAAGCTTGCATAAAACGGGAGCAGCAGTGCCTGCAGTCCTCAGCGCCGGGAGCTCCCCCTGCCTCCAGGAGTCCCTGCTGACTCGACTTGGAGATATTAGCCTGACTTTTAATACAATTTGGTCAGCAAGCGGGCACTGTAAAGTCTGCATTAATCACTTTAATGATGAAGCTATTACTGGTGCGGGGGAGGGGGGGCGCGCGGCGGAGCTCAGACAGGATGGGAAATCCGCCAGCACTCCCGGGAGGTTGCAGCCATTCTAAAGAGTTGCCCGGCTTGGCTGCCAAACTAGCTGGTTGCAAAACGCATGTGGTTAAACAAAACCGATCACCCGGCAGAGGCTGAACAAGGTGCCAAAAGGGCCTGGCAGTCGAGCGGCGGGGTGTGAATCGTTAATGCACCCCCGGTTCAGGAACGGATTTTCAACCTCATGCTTCAAGCCCATCTCTAGCTCTCAGAGATGAGAATGAGACTTCATATGGGGGTCGGGGGAGCAGATTAGCCCATAACTCCCTACTGCTGGGCTCTTCCTCTGAAACATCTGGGACTGGCCGGCGTCAGAGAGGGGAGCCTGGACTAACTGGATCATGGGTCTGATGCAGTGTGACAATTCTCCCGTTTCCATCACCCTTAGTCCAATGGAGCAGCTTGGTTCCCAGCCATGTCATGCAACGAGCACAAAGCTCCCCTTTCAGTCTACGTGCTGAGTTACACACCCCGAAGGGCCCTCTATTGCACCACTGAGCTCCGGCTCACCAGGAGAGATCGTCTGCAAGATCCTTTCGTGCTGGGGCGACGTGAAACGAAGAACACACACAGGGTGGGGGGGGACGGAGAAAAGCTGGCCTCAAACAAAGAAATGAAAGAAGATGTTCCACCCATTATCAAGGGATAAATCCCTCTGCAGCAGCTGGAGATAACTTTGCCTCCAACACACGTTTCTGATTAAGGGGCCAGAGCTGCATTACGCATAACTTCATTTTAAAACAAGTCCGTGTCTGTCTCCATACATGTCTCCTTTCCATAGCGCTCCCCGTCCCAGGATATCCAAAGCCCTCTCTGCACACTAGTGAACTCAGCCTTTCGAGCGCTCTGGGAAGGCAGGGGAGCGCTACCACTCCCATTCTACACATGGGGAAACTGAGGCACAACAGAGGGAAGTGGCCCAATTTATGCTGTACCCATCGCCATGGTGTCAAGCCTCCTCCTTAGCTTGTGCTGCTATCAGGGAGGCCAACGAGCACCCAGCACCTTGCAGGACTGGACGAGAAGGGCCCAGTGCATCTCTCACTGACTTTGGAGTTTTGGGTGCTCAATGCAGGTGGCCCCCGGGGAGATGCTCAAGGGCACACGGGAAGTGTCTGGAAGGGAGAGGTGGAGGACCCAGATGGCCAGAGATCACCTGGATGGCTATACTGAACCAGACGTGTTCTCCCATGCACATGGGCCACTCCCCAGTGTGATAGCCAGACATGCCTGGGAAGAGGGAATTGCCAAAGCCAGGATTCCCTCCCCTCACTCAGCAACCCAAGCTCCCACCTTGGCTCTCACGCCCAGCACCTGGAGAAGCGATCAGGCAAAGCGAGAGTGGCGTGGCTGGGAGGAGAAGCAACTGATGTGTGAGTTGGAGGAATAAAATCCACCCTTCTCAGCCTGCAAGCCTGATGCAAATGCTTAGGCTGCCGCACACGTGTGTGTATGGGGGGGACACGACTCAGACCTGTGCAGGAGACCGGCGCCAGGCAAACCTCGCAGTGGGATGTAAGTGGTGACAGATGATGGCCATCATGGCGGCTGATACATCGGGGTTCAAACTGGGGACCTCCGGCGCTAGAAGCATACACCGCTACAGCCGGAGCCACAGCTCTGTAGCTGCATCGCTACCAAACTAGTATCCCCTGCGGATCAGCACAGAGCGGGGACGCGTAACACACACTCACCGCTGGGGGAGAGACAGACCCCGTGCAGCCCCTCTCCACGGGGCTCCGCAGGGCTCCCAGACATGCTTGCTAGCCCTGACTCTATTGCTTTCCCTGATCTGCCATAAAGCAGGGAGATGGGAGTGCCCCCTCCCCACACTCTGGGGATGGAGGTGTTTATCAAACGCACAATTGCATTCTGCTTCCCTGTGCCCCGTCTTCCCTCACCCGCCCGCTCCCACGCTCTCATTGGCTGCAAGGCTCCTTTACCAGGGACCCCATGGCCGGGATTCTCAAACGGGACGGAGGGAGCCAAACCCCAATGACGGGTGGGAGCTGGTTGTCTCACCCCCTTAGACCAGCCCAGAGACATGGCACTAATAGAGGCCCCAATCCTGTGATCAGCTCCACTGGGGTGTGTCTCTGCAGAACCCCCAAAGGGGTCTGCCCGAGCAGCAGTCACTGCAGAATTGGGACCATCGCCTGTATCCGATACACAGCATTCTTCTGGAACAGCGTCTCATCAAGCAAAGTCAAAACGAAAACCCAAGCGGAGAGAGAGAGAGAGAGATATCGAAGCCAAGAGGGATCAGGCAAGCAGCTTTGAGGAGGACATTTATGATAATCATCTATTATTATATAATCTATTCCCCCGCCTCTACCCAGCAACACTTGGGGTGACTCTAATTACCCGATAAAAGGAATAATCCCTCTTCTTACCCCCCACCCCATAGAACACCCTGCCTATTGATCGCTTGGCTAATCCTGCATGCAGAGGAACACGCCAGGAAATCTGCCAGCTCGAAGGGCCACGGTTATTCCTTTAACAAATGAAAACATCTGGACCACCTCCTCCCCCCTCCGCACTGATGTAATATGCTTACGTGACTGATAAACGAAGAAACCTGCTCAAGTTCATTAGAGGCAGACCACCGCCTAATGTGGACAGATTGCTCATTACGGCCCGGCCCGGAGAGAGAATGCAGCCACGCTCCCTTCTCGCCATTAATTGCCTCATGACGAGGCAATCCAGCTCCTCTCCCCGAGCCATTAATAATTTCCAGGAGCAGCCGTCTTCCCTCCCAGAGAGCCGTCAGCTGGTAAATGAGAGGAATGCGTGCCACTGCCGCCCCCCGCCCTAGACAGACCATCGATCAAATCCATGCGCCCCCTCCATCCTCGCCCTCTGAAAACCAGTGTGGTTCTGGGAGTGCTCAACCCACCCCCTTCCCTACCAGACCTTTCACGGCACCCGGTGGCCCCTCTCCAGCCTGCCTTCCTCAGCAAGCACTGGTCCACCTCGCCCATGTATCAGCCACCTTTCCTGCACCTCGGGCATTGTTCCAGCCCTGCACAAGCTAGCAGGCAGTTGTACCACCACGGCTTAAACCAAAAGGGGAGGAAAGGGAGGCTCTTCCCTTTCATGCAGATGTTTTAACTGGTTAAAAACCAATATCAGAAGCTCCCTCTACATCCCACGCTCACCCCACCCCAAACATCCAGCCGTACCTGCTGCATGCACTGACGCTTGCCCGGCAACTTGCCTCACCAGGTTCAAATCAGGCACGAAGCAGAGAGATTTGCTGCTAGGGAAATCACAACAGAAGGAGTGTTTGGTGGTGGTTTGATTTTATTGGGGGGGGGGGGGTAGCATAAACTAAGTCTGTTAGATTCCCAGGCAAACAAATCAAAAACGTCACGTGTTTCCCTATGCAAAGATCGACCAGCAATTGATCTCACTGTGATTCAGAGCCCAGGGCCATTCAACCTCCATCACCTTCCTCTGGGCCTTCTGCTGCAAAGAAACCCAACTCCAGGGTGGAGGTGAGCAAGAGCTGAACCTGATTTTACAGCCCCTGAGTGGCCTGACAGGAAGGAAAGGAAAGACCGGAAGGAAGGGATGGGGGAGAGACTCATTAGGGTTGTGAAACTGAGGCACAGGGAAGGAGGATGGCAAACATTCAACAAGACAGGTGACGAGAGCGCTCAGCACCCTGTGAGACTGGACCCTACATTCAGGCCTCGTGTTTTATGCCTATAGTTAAGCGTAGGCACATACGCTCCCCCTCTCCAACACACACGTACAGGCAGGTCTCTATCGTCTCGGATCTTACATAAAATCCGGGGGGGGGGGAGGAGTTTGACACGATCCCCCAGCTGCAGAAAGTTGCTGGGCTCCCCCATGCTCTACTTGTAATCAACAGGGTTCCGGAAGCGAGTGTTGATGGAAGCGAATTCCTGGCTAAAAACGAGACAAGACCAATCTTTTGGGATTGGCTCTGGAGTAATTTTAGAGAGCTGTTGTATCTGAATAGGCAAAAAGATAACACGCTGAACGATCCCATAGCCAGACTGTTCCACACACATCATGCTGCCATATTGATATGCAACACACAACACAAACCAGAGCCGTATCCCTACGTGACACTGTGAGAGAAACCCAAACAGGGTTTGATCAGCTGCAGTATCCAAAACTTATCACATTACAGACAGCGCAATGCCATTTCAGCCTACTTAAATATGCCTCATCGCTCACTTGCCCCGTATGTATCTAATTTGGGGGAATGACTTTATACAGGAACACAAGAATAGCCACACCCGATCAGACCAGTGAGCTATCTGGGCCAGCACCAGATGCTTCAGAGAAAGGCGCATGAAACCCTGCAATGGACAATTTGAAGCAGCCTGGCCCACAGAGATTTTGCTTCCTGACCCATAGAAGCCCTGAAGCATAAGGGTGATTCTAGCACATTCTATATGACTGTAGCATCTAGGTATTTATATCGTACGCTTCACCATGGCTACTCAACCCATGTCATCTTTATACATACACTTTGTACGTACATTGTATCACATACACAATGGGTATGTATGTGTATAATGTACATACATCTCACACATACACACAGCTGTGTATGTTTTTTATGCACAATACATAGTTACACTCTCACTCTACAATTAATCATTTGCTATGGTAAGAAGTATTTTCGCAGAGGCAGCCAAGGGCGTGAACACATGTTTACAGCAAAAACAATCAATTCCTCATTATTTTATGGCGGACCCTAAAGAAAATCACCAATAATTGATGCAATTAAGCATCTCCTGCACCTGCAATCCCTCCCTCCCCCAAACGCTGTTTGCTGCTCTACAGTATGTACAGCCGGTGCGGCGGGTACATAAAAGCAATGCCGGCAGAGCAGAGCGAGCTCGTCCTGAAATCACTGGAAAGGTTTAGCATCGTCCCTAAGTCTTTATGAAGCTGCATGTAACCCTGCCTGGAACATACACACAGCGGCAGCGCGGCCCTATCACTCTAACTAAAGAGAAGCAACTGCCAAGACTCAGGGAGACGAGCAACATGAAAGAGAAACAAAAGCAGCAGAGACCATAGAAACTGGGTGCAGGACCCCCCCCCCCCCGAGCGCCCTCCCCTTTTTTAGTTTTAAATATAGCTCCTTCTCCCTGTCGACAGCCTGGGTTTTCACCCTACTAAATGGAGCCCTCGTGTGGCTGCACACACCGTAACATCTGGAATGATACGGGCAAGTGGCCCCTCTCTCTCCTCTGAAGCACACGCTGCTTCCTATGGAAGGGGGCTGGGATAGCTCAGTGGTTTGAGCATTGGCCTGCTAAACCCAGGGTTGTGAGTTCAATCCTTGCAGGGGGCCATTTAGGGATCTAGGGCAAAAAATTGGTCCTGCTAGTGAAGGCAGGGGACTGGACTTGATGACCTTTCAAGGTCCCTTCCAGCTCTATGAGATAGGTATATCTCCATCTCTCTCTCTCTCTCTATATATATATATATAAGAGCCATGTCCCTCTAAGACCCCCCCCCATATACGAGCTGCTTCTGCCCGTAAGGGGGCTGCTCCATTTCACCCCTCCCCAGCCTGTTCTGCACCCTCTCCTGGATACTCCGTCCCCTGCAGGAGCCTTTCCCTCTGTACGGACCTGTCACACATCCCCCCATGGTATAGAGCTGCCGCTTCACCCCGTAGGGACCCACCCAATCTTGTTCTGCTCCATGTCACAGAGCAGCCTCGTCCCCACAAAGAGCCCCCCCCTCCTATTCTGCACCCTCAATGTTGCTCTCCCAAATCTATTCATAAGGGGGAGCAACACCCCCTCCCCCTGCCTACTGGACCTCTCCTGCCTCCCCACAGGGTGGGGACACGTCACCCAGGGACCCCCCCCCCCCAGGAGGATTCCAGGGATAACAGCTCCAGCAGATGTTCTGCTGCTGCTTCCACACCCCGGGGGGGGGGGGGGGGGGGAGAAGGACAGTTCCCACCTGGGAGCAGAGCCGAGCCAAGCGCTGCTCAAGCTGCTGACAGCTGCTCTGTGCAGCACAGCCTGGGCCAGGAAGCAGCAAATCCCCGACCCCTCCCCGGTGCAGCTGGAGAAGAAGGGGGTGCGCCCCCCCCAGGGTGGGGGCAGGCGGCGGGATATAACCCCCGGGGGGCAGCTGGAGAAGAAGGGGGGTGCGCCCCCCCCAGGGTGGGGGCAGGCGGCGGGATATAACCCCTGGGGGGCAGCTGGAGAAGAAGGGGGTGCGCCCCCCCCCAGGGTGGGGGCAGGCGGCGGGATATAACCCCCGGGGGGCAACTGGAGAAGAAGGGGGTTGCGCCCCCAGGGTGGGGGCAGGAGGTGGTACATGTTCCAGCTGGAGGACAGTGGGGGTGCAGCCCCCTGCACCAAGACCAGAGCAGAGACTGGGGTGCACCCCCACAATCCTGCCAGCACGTCAGCTCGTACGTTGCTCCCCTGCAGCTGCCCCTCCACGAGCCTGGGCGAACAGGGAAGCTCAGGGCACTGGGCACCTCCCCCTTTCCAGCCGTTTGGGGTGAGACAGCCTCCCCCTCGGGCCAGCTGAGCTCCTACTATAAGCCAGGCGGGAGGGGGAGGGCACGGCTTCCCTCCCCTGACCCCAATAAACCACACGGCTGCCAGAGAAAGGAACCATACCCACCCTCCTAGCAGGACTGACTGCAGCCTGCCTTTCTGCCCATGCTCCCGCACGGCTTGGATACAGCCGACCCTAAATACCCAGCAAGCTGTCCAGCTCCGCTCCCCTCCTTCCCGGCACTTCAGGGGGTGGCAGGCTGCCCCACCCACAACCCAGCCCAATTTCATGCCGGGCTCTGCACGGTGGCTGTCCCCGCACACTTGCCCGAGGCCTGGCAAACGGAGCTCTCGCGTGTCCCAGTGCCGGGGCACTGCCTAAACACGGTTATTCCTACAGGAACACGGGAGCCAGACGACAGTGAATCCAGCCAGTACCCCTGCAGCTGGACCGTGGGCGGCTGGGGTGTGGATAGGGGAGTGCAAGCAATGGGGAATTGTGTTTGGTGGTGAGAGGTTTGGGGGATGTTTGTTCAGTTGCTGTTGTGGCTGTTTGGGGGATTTTAACTGAATTGCCCAGAGCAGTTTAGATGGGTGCTGCTTATCCTGTGATCAACTGACAAACCCATGGAGACAGAGCGCCACACCCTGCAGGGAACAGCGCCCAGGGAGGTGTAACATCAGCTGCGCTGTACAATCATGAATGCCTGGCAAAAGCCTCGCTCTTCAGGGTCCACCTGCCTCCTGAACCGGCAGCTTTGGGGCACGCAGGGGCCCCAATCCTGCAAACACGTATTTGCTTAACCCAGCTCAGGGGCGCACTCCTACCGAGTGCCAGTCCAGGCCGTAACGGTAAGCAGCACGCGGGAGCATGCTGCGCTGGGGCTCACCCCCGGACTGCCAGGTCATTAAGGAAGCAGTGGAAATAAGTGGTTGCTGTCATCAAAGCAGCCATGTCCTCTCCCCTACCTCAGCCTAGAAGTGGGGAACGCTAATAAGACACACAACATGGATTTTGTGGCTGTGCATGTGAAGTTATTCATTTGCTACGCTAATTAGCCACGCTTCTCCTTTTGCAATTAATTGCTTTCTGATTACAGGGCCTGGGAATGAGAGCGAGAGGCTGGTATTTTGCTATACTTTTCCCCTGCTACTTCCTGGACTAGATTGTCCTTTACTGTTCATTTTGCATCTTAAGCCTTCTTCAAAGCGAGTGAACTGTTTGCACTGGGACAGACCTCTCCAATAACCTGCTCTCCTATGCCCCAACCGCCCTGACATTTGTTAGACATTAGTTAACAAGCGAGGTAGTTTAGTTAGTTGTAGTTAACCCCAGGAATCTTGCTGTTCTCCATGCTAACCTATTCCAGGGAGATTATAGTCACTGTAAACCCTAATGAGCACTTAACTACAGCAATATTTAATTAAAAAAAAGGTGGGGGAGAGAGGGGCTTTGAACAGCAGCTAATTAACAGAAAATTGCTAATTTCCTAGCTATTAACGGCTGATTTTCCACTGGCTGAATGCAGGCTGGGATCTGTCTGGGCAAAACTGAACCACAAATGGAAAGATGATGATGCTGTCAACAGGGAAGGGGGTTCCCATGCCAAACACCTCGTCTCTGGCTAGGAATGGGAAGCATTTCTATTCTAATCCAGCTCTTTGCATCTCACTAGTGAGCCACAGACATGCTGAGCCAGTTGCCAATGCTGCTACGGTCAATTAAGGAAAAAAAGAGGGTGGGTGAGGGAAGGCTCTCTTCTGCTCACAGTACAACCAGGGGGACCACCAGATCAGACCAGACCCAAGGTCCATCTCGCCCAGTATCCTGTCTCTGACACTGACCAGCACCAGATACTTCAGAGAAAGGTGCAAGAACCCCACAGTTGGCCACTGCAGGGTAAAAGCTCCCCCAATGAAGTCTTGCCCTAATCCCTAATAGTTAAGAGGCTGGTTAAAACCCTGAAACGTGGTTTTATCTCCTCTCAGTATTACTTTCTTAGCATTAACTATAACCCTGGATGTTTTTGTTATTTATATAAAGGTCCAGGCTTGGTAAGTTCTTGGCCTCAGCGACATCCTGTGGCAATGAGTTCCGCAGTCCTATTATATGCTGTTTGAAAAACCATTTCCTTAGATCAGTTTTTAAATGTGCTACTTTTCAGTTTCCTTGCTCTCCTGTTCTGAGACAGACATGAGCGATTAAGTCTGGGTTGAAATTTTCAAAGCACAACGAATGAAAGATGTGTCTCTACATCACCTCGACCACTTTGAAAATTCCACCCCAGGCGTATGCCAAGCCAGGAGGGTCGTGCTCCTCTCTGGCCAGCCAAAACCGTAACTTGATATCAACCAGCCAATACAAACGTCAATGGCGTTCTGCTTGTTAGCACAGAGTCTAATAAAAGGCCGAGGCTGGTGCACGGCTGGTAAGATGTGGGAACACTGCTGCTATTAGGAAGGGACAGGCCCTGCCCTGCGACTGTGGCCCAGGCCGCTCGGGGGTGTACGCAAGCCCCAGTACTGCTGGGGACGCCTGCTGAGGGTGTTGGTTCACTGGAGGAGACTTTAAGGGCAGTCACTTCTTAGCCGTTCTGCCCGGGCACCTGCTCTTACCTCAGAAATAAAGAGCAGGGCAAGACTGTTGCAGTAAGGAGGCAGCTAACGCTCTCTCACTGCCTCCGCCAAGCGCTGCCCAGGTGGAAGCTGGCAGTGTTTGCACTCCCCGGCGCGCAGCAGACCCCTTCATTGGGCCACTGCCTCCTGCTGCTCCCTAGACTGGCCCCACATTATGCAGGACTCGGTGCTTTTCCCTATGCCCCACCGCCCGGGGAACACAGCAGGCTGGGCCAGGAACTCTGGCTGACAGGCCAGACTTGCATTTGAGGGCCCTGGTGGATCTGCGCAGAGATTTCAGCCTGGGCAGTCACTCCTGTTCATCTTCTGAGGGAGGATGACTGGTGTCTAAAGGGCTTTGAAACGTGTCAGGACAACAGCTCATTTCACATCGCCAGCCTGCCACGGTCTATCAGGCTTCCCCCGCCACTCTCCACAGGGAAGCGTGCCGCCGGGCTTCACAGGCTCAACCATGCGTCCTATGCTCCTCTCCCAAGATACCCACCTCAGCCCCCACAGCTCTGCAGCGGAGTGTGGTTCACTTTGGGCGGGGGTCTATGTTGATCTCAGAGCCATCTCCTCTACCCTGTGCAGCACACTGTACCATGTAAAGCTTTGCATTCATCCGGGTTTTCTGGTGCGCAGATAAGTGGCCAGAGCAAAAGCAGGAGTGGTTGGTAGAGGTGGCCAGAACCAGGAGATGAAGGGATGGCCGTATAGTGTATATCTCCAATCATCAGACATTGATCTTGCCTCTTTCATGTGAGCATCTCAAATCACTTTATAGAAATATTGAAAATAAGTCTCAGGGTTAAGTGACC
Organism: Chrysemys picta bellii; assembly: GCF_011386835.1. Taxonomy (NCBI): domain Eukaryota; kingdom Metazoa; phylum Chordata; order Testudines; family Emydidae; genus Chrysemys; species Chrysemys picta. The sequence goes on along the minus strand of NC_088811.1, from coordinate 9,443,541 downwards.
TTTCCAATGATGCACGGTGGTGGGAGAGTCAGGATTAGAACCCAGGAGTCCTGGACTCCCACTCCCCAGTCCCTCAATTACACATATTATTGACCCTTTGGAAACTACCGAGACTTTCTCATAACGCATTCATGACAAGCCCCAGCCCAGTGTTGGGGAGAGCTGTAGGTCTCTCAATATTCACCAATTCTGGTGGTGCATTTGATTTTTCCTGTTCCTCTTTACTACAAAGGACACCTACAAAATCCATTGCTTTAAACATGTGGCTGACGTGGCAAAAGTTCTCTGAACTTTCCCTCCCACCCTTTTTATTAGGAACACCTGCAACGAAACCAGGATTTCATCAACTTCTGTGGCTTAATTCCCCAGCAAATGTCAGAATTTACTCTGACACGTCATAACCACGATCCCATGTGGGAGGTCAGAACTTTAAACGGGGGGCAAGAAAGAAGGCCAGGTGAGCTCCTGAACTAACAAAAATAGCCTGTTTTGATGAAAATGCCCCTAGCAATAACGATCAGAAAATGAAAGATAAATACAAGACTTTCTAAAAGAAGAATTTGACAGTTTTCTGAGTTGTCCAGTGGAGTTTTTAAGCATGTTCTGTAGCGGACCCCTAGTGGTTAATTCGTGAATTACACCCCTCTATTTTCTCTACAGACCAAAACTTTCTTGTCCCATCAAAGACCCGTGCAGTCCTAAAGTCATTAAAGAGTTGTCTAAAAAGCTCCCAGGGACAGAAAGGGTGCTGGGTTTGGGAGGCGTTAACCCTTCTCTCAAAGACAGTCTCTGTTCTGGAAACCAGCAATTGCTGGGCCTACCTCTGGTACGGACCTTACCGTATTTATCCTCGCAACACTCCTGTGAGGCAGGCCATGCTAGTATTCCCATTGTACAGAAGGGATAGGGAGACACAGAGGACCAGAGACCTGCAGTAGCTCTTGAACGCAGAACTCCTTACAGCAGTTGAATCTTAGCCATACCACAGGAACGTTTGAAAGAGTGGGCACTACCTTACGATGAGCGCCCCCTGCTGCTGGATTATCAGAGAGCCGCTGGCAAGGCTCAGCATCTGCAGCAAAAGGAAGGTGCTGGGGGATGGGGTGGAGGGTCAGGAAGGGAGATGAAGGCTAGTGGGGACTCCAGAATGAGCTGGAGTGAGGCGAAGCAAAAAGACATGGGGGCAAAATGAAAGGCTCTAAATGAGCTGCCCTATGCTGATTGAAAAGCCATAAAAGGAAACCCCACACCACTCTCTCTCTCCATGTCCCAAGCCTGATGGGCCACGCTCACCTGTAATGCAGCTCCTCCAAGTCAGAGGTGCACCATCTTCCACCGTGGATGAATTTGGCCCCGCCTCTTTGCAATATACAATCAAACCCCTACCAGCCCCATACCTTGCACAGCGAATCCACCGCTCTCCCCGTCGGAGTCGCTGTCCAGCTCAAAGAGGTCCTTGAATTCTTTCTTGTCGTCCTCCTTCCTGTCCTCCAGCCGCTTCCGTTTGATTTCTGGGAGGTTCAAGTCGTCGAGCTAGATGGGCCAAAAAACAATGAAATCAGCTTTCGAAAGCGTCTCTGCCTTCCAGCTGTGGCGCAGGCCCCCCCCCCCCCCGGTCTGCAAGCCAACGTCCAACGCTGAGCTTAAACCCCGAAACCGCAGCTTCGCACTGCCGCTAAAATCCACATGACCCGTCGGCAAAGGACTATTGCACATGCCGCCTGCAAACATGCCCGGAAACCAGCTCCAAAGGTAAACGAATGCATGCCAAGCAGTGCCACTCCAGTGATCCCACCACGAAACAACTGCTGGCAGCGGTCCCTCCACAGGAAATGGCCCATTGCAGCTTTCCAGGCAAGAAAAGCTATGCACGTGATTCCTTGCACGGCCCCCCACAATTCAAAAAGTGTAGCCCTGGCAACTAGCCAGCCTTATGTGGGTGGACAACCTGATCTGGCCTCTAGCTACTGGATTTACAGCTTCGCTTGCCCCAAGAGCTCAGCTGGTCACTGCTCACCAAGGTACGATCTAGGCTGCCTCTGCCCTAGCCAGCTAAGAAGCAGTAATTCTCCATCAGTGCCATCCCATGGTGGAAGCCATATTATAGACAATGGCTGAGGTGCTTTTGGCTATCAGCATCACCTAGCCCTCAGAGCAGGATTAAATGACAAAGAGGTAAAGATGCCCAAGCTCTGTCTCCACTACAGCTTCCACCGTTGTTAGCCCCGGGCCCAGCCTTGAGACTGTAGAAACCGCCAATAGCAGTTCGACCCTTCAGTGCCGTTTAGCGTTAGCAATCCACCCCACGTCCCTGTTCTCTGCACCTCCTTGAGAGCAGCAAGGATGGGGATTTGCTGGCAAGGGCTCAGGTCACCAGGGCAAGGACAATCTGAATGCAAACTTCAGTAAAGCATTCGACAGTCCCACACGGGAAATGATTGGTTAAATTAGAGATGATGGGGGGGGGGGGGGGCGCGCGCCTTAGGTTAAGAATCTGGAGGTGGGTAAGGAACTGGCTAATGGGGAGAAGGCAACAGGTTGTGCTGACAGGTGAACTATCAGACTGGAGGGAAATTACTAGTGGAGCTACTCAAGGATTGGCCCTGGGAACTGATCTTATTTCACACCTTTATTAATGACCTTCGCACAAAACAAAAAAATAGTAGGAGCGTGCTAATGCGATTGGCTGGTGATACAAAGATGGGAGGCATCGTCAATACAGAGGAGGATCGGAATATTATACAGGAAGAGCTGGAGTGACAGTAAACGTAATACACCTCTACCTCAATATAACGCTGTCCTCGGGAGCCAAATACCGCATTATAGGTGAATCCGTGTTATATTGAACTTGCTTTGATCCACCGGAGTGCGCAGCCCTACCCCCCCCCCCCCCCGAGCACTGTTTTACCGCGTTATATCCGAATTCGTGTTATATCGGGTGGCGTTATATTGAGGTAGTGGTGTAGCACAGAGTGTAAGGTTGTACACTTAGAGTGTAATTATAGTAAGAATTTCTGCAAGAAGCTTGGGGCCCATCACTTGGAAGTGACAAAGGAGGAGAGCGCGCTAGGTGTATTAGTCGCTCACAGGATGGCTGTGAGCCAGCAATGTGATGTGGCTGCAAAAAAAAAAAAAAGACAAAAATGCAGTTGTAGGATGTATCAGGCATTTCCAGGAGAGATAGGGAAGCGTTAATGACATTGGACAAGGAACTGGTAAGCCCTCGTTTGGAATAGTGTGTACAATTCTAGTTACCCATGTTCAAGAAAGATGAATTTTAACTTGAACCGGGGCAGAGAAGAGCTAGGATGATCAGAGGAATGGAGGGCCTGTCTTCTGAGAGGTGACTGGAAGAGCTTGGCTTGTTTAGTCTAGCAAAACGAAGGCTGAGAGGGAATCTGGTTGCTCTCTATAAATATGTCAGGCAGTAAACACCAGGGAGGGAGAAGAGCTATTTAAGGTAAGGGACAATGTTGGCACAAGAACAAATGGGGATAAACTGGCCATGAACCAGTTCAGACTGGGAATTAGAAGAAGGTTTCTAACCAGCAGAGGAGTGAGGTCCTGGGACAGCCTCCCAGTAGGTGGTGTGGGGCAAACTAATTAATCGTGAGAGAGAGCTGGACAAAGTGATGAACAGGGTTGTGAGACAGGCTTTCTTGAGATGGGGGGCCAGGGCTTGGCAGCCCCGGGGGCTTCCTTCTGGTTCATGTCAGATGTTCCTAAAGTCTCATGCTTCAGGGCTTTGGACGATCACATGCAGTGGTCAGGAAGAGAGTCTCCCCCTCCTCTCCCTCCCCTCTATGGTTTTGGGGCGGAGGGGTGGAGGTTGTCTCCTTCCTCTGTACCATCAGAGATGGCTACAGCTGGAGATAGGACACGGGACAGGACGGGAAAGTGCTCTGAGCTGGCACCGAGCATCCTCTCTCTCGGGTGCTTGGCTGGCTGGTTCTTGCTCACATGCTCAGGGTCTAACTGATTGCTGTATGTGGGGTCAGGAAGCAATTTCCAGGTCAGATTGGCAGTGACCATGGGGGTTTTTCCACCTTCCTCTGCAGCATGTGGGTCACTTGCCAGGATTATCTGGGTCTATCCTACCACTGCAGGGGCTTTGGGCACTGTTGCCCCTCAGCCCTTCCTGTTCACTGTGTGTCACATAATGGTCTAGTCTCCTGTGGGCTGTCATACCTTGGTCTCATTCTGGGTGCCAGGGTTAGTGTATGGAGGCGGGGAGGGGGTGGTGGCCTGCGACGGAGATGTGGTCCCTTCTGCCCTTCAATTCTACAACTCTGTGCAAACCAAATCCCACCTGCTCTCCGAACACCAGCTGCCCTGCTGGGGCCTGGCCACACACCTCCTGGGGAACCACTCACGCTCAATAGCCTTCTGGGAATAATTCTCCCAGCTCCCACCTGCCAGGCCACCCCCGAGGCGCTCATCTCTGGGCAGAATCACTTCAGCACCTCCACGAGATCCAACATGTTAGGAGAGGCGGTGAAGCACTCTCCAGATACAAAAGCAGCTTCAGCAGAGAGAGAGAGAGGCGCATCTCGTCCAAAAGCCAATTCCAGCTCGTTGGCTTCACTGCTGTGGTCCCCAGCTGGGCAATATTGATTCTGGGAGCAGAGCACTCACAAACAATGACCAAGAACACTAGGACTGAAGGTCAGAGGCTGGCCAGGCAGGGCTGAACCACCACCCACTTGCAGGGTCTTGATTTTAAATGATCTCCTGCCTCCCCATCCACTACGGTGTGGCCTGCTCTCCTGCAGCCCCTCCAGACATCTCTCAAGTCACCTGTGTTTCAAGGATGTGCAGAGAAAGCAGCATGTGACCGGCTTTAACACCGCAACATGCCATGGGATAGATGTGGGCAGCATCCCGCAGTGGGTGTCAGCTCCACAGGCCCAGTCAGCCCCTTCGAGCTGAGATACTCTTTTGCCTTTGCAATCTCCCAGTCGTGCAAAATTCCACTCCGGCCGCAGGAAGGATTCCTGTGGACGGGCGAGTGAACATCACTGTTTTCCTTCTAACCATCACCGCAAGGGAAAGCAAATAGATTCGGTGTCTGGGCTGCTACATTTTTCAGGACTTTTGCAAGGCTGCACTATGGGCAAGTCTTGCCCGTGCCCCTTCCCTCTGCATCAGTCTCCTCTCTATCTTGCTTGAAGCAAGACAACTGAGGGCACGTCTACACTGCAATCAAAGTGTCTGACTGCAGCTCATGTAGACACACCCGAGCTAGCTTCAATCTAGCTAGCTGGCAGACTGGCAGCAGTGAAGCCATGGCAGCACGAGCGTCAGCAGAGGCAGTGAAGTTTGCCTGGCACCCTGGGAAGTACTCGGGCAGCTGGCCCATGTGTCCACAGCTTCACTGTTACCAGTAGCTGAGTGAGGAAAGTCACAGCTAGCGCCAGGAGTTGCCCCCCGACTGCAGTGCAGAACTACCCTCAAAGTATACACAGGAGCCCAGAGGAGGCTGCATCACTGCCTCCTATCTAAAAACAAAAGCGGGCTGGCTTTCAGCCTTGCGATCTGTGCATCTCTGTGCACCAACTTTCCACATAGCCCACAACGGCCATGCAGAACACTAGATACTGGCCCATTTGGCCAGGCGTGCAAACAAAGCAGGGGGCTTGTGCATACAGGAGTGTTTGTGTGCAAAGTAAGCGTGCAAACACAAAGGGCCCTTAGGGTTCAAAGCTGGCTCTGTGCCGTTCTGTATTACCCTCAATCTTTTGCAGTGCGCCTGGGAAGACGCCTTCGCCAAATTACCCAGAAACATGCCCGAGTCTCAGCACAGACGTGAAGTTTAAACTAGCGTTGCCTTACCTTGATCCCAGTGACTATTTCATTTGCTATTATAATTATTTATAGCGCCTAGGAGCCCCAGAGAGAACGCTCATCGTGCTAGGCACTGTACAAACACATCATGCTGCCCAACTCCCCAACATCACTGGAAACCTCTGGGACTTCCTTGCAATGCTCTACCGTTTTATTAAGGTAAACACTAATGTTATTGGGGAAAGCCATCAACTTCCTACGCTACATCAGTCAAACACGTGACCGCATTCTGGTCCCAATACCAACTTCCAGGGTATGTTGTTAGCTTCCACTCCATGCTGAGCGGCAGCTGTTTATTAAGACTCAGTTTCCTATCACGTAGCTACTCAAAGGGTTAGCTGGGGGCAAGGGGAGCTCAATCTCGCATTTCAGTTCCATTCCCAGTCCTCCAAAGATTGGCAAAGTCTTTCGGGAATGAGAGGCGCACCCATGACCAGGTTTTTATAACATAAGCAGGGACAAATTAGGAGCTAAACATTAGGTTTGATGATTTTTGCATTTCATAATCAATAATTTGGGGAGGGATAGCTCAGTGGTTTGAGCATGGGCCTGCTAAACCCAGGGTTGTGAGTTCAATCCTTGAGGGGGCCACTTAGGGTTCTGGGGCAAAAATCAGTACTTGGTCCTGCTAGTGAGGGCAGGGGGCTGGACTCGATGACCTTTCAAGGTCCCTTCCAGTTCTAGGAGATTGGATATCTTTATTTATTTATGGTTTTATCTTTTCCCCTCATTGCAGGATGAGCTCCAATATGGGCCTATTCCCAGGGGTACATTGCCCGGCCTAGGGTTTAAGTGGAAATGGATCTTGGTTTGGAGCAAAATTTACCCCATGCCCCGATTGCGCAGAAGTTTGCTTCCTCAAACAAAGGGGAGGGGGAGAGGAAGCCATTTTAATCGACATTTTGCACAACACTTGAGAGTGTAGGCGCTTGTGGGCAGAGACCGTCTCTTACTATGGGTCTGCTCAGCACCTGGCACTATCCTGAGCTCAGTCGGGGACAAACAACAATGGCCTAGGTGTTCAAAAATGACTCAGGATTTCGCGTGACCATTTCTGGGGTGCCCACCTGGAGACACCTTAAAAAGGAGGCCATTTTGGGAACCTACGAGCACCCACCCTGGTAGAAAATAACTCCTTTACAATGTCTCAAGTTGCCCCCCCCCCCCACAAGATTAAGGGCCCCCCCCCAAATGACTAGTCACTTTCGAGACCGGAAGCCAACAGAAGCAGGATGCAGACCCAAGACTCCCGTCTAGCTGCAGGCTGTGTGCCTCAGACAGGGGCAGTGAGTGGTAATTCTGGGGCCGGCCCAGCTTGGGAGCCAGCCTCTTCAGACTCCCATGACGCTGATTAGACGGTGTGCGGCTAGAAACCGCTGGGGAGCTGGGGTGGGAATCAGGCAGCCGGGTCAGAGTTGTTAGATGAGGCCAGTTTCACCTCAGAACGAGGGTGATTTTTTTCAATGGCCGTTAATGGGACGTGGATTTTTCTCAGCCCTAATGGGCCTCACGGTGCTCAGCATCCCGCCGGGGAGCACAATGCTGCATCATTAAGCCAGCAGCCCTCACGGAGGGAGACAACAGCCCCATTCAAAGCACGGAGATCTTCAGGCAGCGCCAAGCCTTTCTGAAATCTCACTTGAAAATGCACCCTTCCCTGCCCTCTTGTCTATTCATCCCGCGCGCCTTCGGGACTGAAACAAAGCCCTACCACTTCCCTTTGACCACGTCCCCTGGCTTTACCCAGCTACCCTTTCACCCTCGCTGCAGGAGCCCCCTCAAGGGGAACCTCACCCCCCCGCTGCCCCGGGAAATCCTCGCTCACTTTTCTATGCATTGTCACCCATCAACGGCTAGCCGCTGGGGTAGCTCCAGCAGCGTAACCCCCTAGCGTGGGCGGGGAAAGCCAGGGCTGGCACCAGCAGGACCAGCCCCACTTGGGCAAGTCACAGCTCTCCATTTCCTAGCAGGATTTGCAAGCGGTCACTGCTTTCAATGCTAAATTCTATCTCCCAAACCGAACTGCCTGTAAGGGGTGCTCCCCATTCCATCCAGATTGCTGCACTGGGGGCTTATAGCCCCGTGGGCGAATTTCTCCCTGGAGCGTGACTTTGAAAGCATCGAAGATCTCCGAGGTCTCCTCCCACCCTCTGTGGCTTGGCCTGGAGCCAACCACCACCACCACATCCCGTCAACTATTTCAATCGTCCCCCGCCATGCCCTGGGGTTGCTCATTATATCCATTTCCTGCTCCCCAGATGAGCATCCCAGCTCAACCCTTTTAATCATATTAGCATATAGACAGCTTTACTCTGTGGTCCTGACACGAGTGAGCCCTCAGATCCAGCTTCCAAAGGCTGAGTGCTGTGCCTGGAGTGGCAGGCAGAGCATTCGCACGTGGGATGGAGCAGGGGAAAGAGGCAGACAAGCTATTAGCTACGTAGGCAGGTCTGAGGTTAGCAGCGGTTGTGTCCAGACTCTTGTTCTGCACTGTCCCCTTAACTGATGTGTTCCCCCAGGGGAAGTTGTTGCTGAATTTGCACAAAGCCATAGTTTAGGGCCGATTGGCACTGGCCCTGTGCTCGCCCACCCTGGAGAGTTTCACCCGTTGACTCGGCTGTTACATCCCCAGCAAGCGTAAGACTGTAAGCTCCTTGGGGCAGGGAACATCTTCTGTCCTGGGTTTACACAGCATCTAGCGCACCAGGGTCCTAGCTCTAGGCTGGAGCTCAGAGGCGCTATCATAATACAAACAATAAATAATAATAAATGGAAAGGAGAGGGTAAGAGGCATGTCCTCATGACCTGACTACCCCTTTGCAGCCAGAGGTCACCCTGCGGCACCCTGCCTCTGTTTTCCCCCCTTCAGGGCCCTTTAACAACTCCCAGTCCCCAGATAGTTCAAAGAAATCCCCCACTAGTAGGCCTCAAGCCCAATTCAGTCTCTCTCTCCTGATTAATTGAACACAAACTCACACAGGCTTCATCCAGCCGGCTCTTTGCTGTCTCTGCCAGGCCTCCCTGCCTGGAGACCTTCCTCCCACTCTCTCCTGCTTCTTCAGCGTTTTACCTGCTGGTTCTGGGCCCTGCAGGAGCCTTTTCGCTCCCTGCAGTATCTGCAAACCTAGCTCTAGGCTCCTGGGCTTCCCCCCTTCACTGCAGCTTTCTGCTCTTTTTGCATGGGGACCACCTGGTTCAGCCCACGTGCGGCTCATTCTGTAATCAGGGCTGGCTTAGTGCAGGGCAAGCCGCCCTGTTCCACAGAGCAATCTAGAGGGAAAACCAGACAAAACCAAGAGCCAGTGGCATCAAGGGAATCCGGTGACCCCCTTCCCCCAGCTAGCTGAGTCGCAGTTCTCGGCCAGGTACACTTGGCATTTATAACCCTCTACAGCATCAGACAAATACAAGCTAACTAGGAGCACTGCAATCTGTTTCCCCATTGATCTGGTCTCCTGATCTTCCGCACCCCATTGCAAAGATTTATTTCCCCCAAGACACCTCCTCTGTTAAGAACAGCAGCCAAATGACTGGCTCTGTTCTAACGTAAGGCGGGTTTGCCTTTTGCACAGCCTTTCCGACTGAGGATTTCAACGTGCTTCAGACAACGATCTTAGCCTGGTGAGGCGGGTCACCCCATTTTACCAGAGGCATGGAGCAGCCAAGTGACCTCTGCAAGGTCAGCAAGGAAGTCCCGAGGCAGAGTGTGGGACAGGTTTCTCGTGATCTGACCCCTCTCCGCTCCGTGTAGGCGGATGACACCCGGGTGGGGAGAACTGAGATGACCGCATCCTACCAGCAGACAGCTGCCAACTCGCATTAGACCGTTACCCTCCAGGATACACTGCTCAGATACAGGCAATTCAGATCTTTTCTTGTCCTCACCCCAACCCTTCACTCCTCCCCTCTACCATCAGGAAAGGCCCGACTGAGGCTGGCAAATGCCTGCTGCAAAACAAACCAACCACCCCGCCTAGCGTCCCCACCTCTGAAACGAGGAGCTGTAGAACTGCTAAACGCTCGGAGGATTTGGCCGGCCGCTGGCTAAGCTGCACCCCGGTTCACGACTAGAGACTGGGGAGCGGCTGGCCCTGTCTCACAAAGTCATACTTTCGGCAGCACTAGGACATGCCTCCGATGCATCTCTGAGACACAGGCAGATGGCCTGCCCCACAGATAGTGTTGATCGGCACAGCTCCATGGGCTGCAATGGAGCCGCAGCGATCTGCACCGGCTGACGATCCAGCCCACTGGACTTATTTTCAGTCCCCGATCCCAGTTTGTGGGTCCCTAAATAATTCCTTTACGTGTCAAGGAGCATCAAGCTTATATACCTGTTACTCTGCCAAGAGCTGATCCTTCCCCCACCAGCCCCTTTGGCTGCCATGCCCTGAGGCTGCACCCTAGGGTGCTGGGGGTTTTAAACGACCTCTCCAGTAAATTCTGACAATTACTATAGCAACCCTGAAAACAACAGGGGAAAAATCCTAAGCTCTTGGGGACAGGGGCCATCTGTTTGCTCTGTTTGTACAGCACCGAGCATGATGGGGTCCTAGACCATTTCTGGGGTGTAACAATAATACAAATAATAATAATAATTAATAATTAATAGACAACCTGCAAAGGACTCCCCTCCGACAAGTACAGGCAGCAGGCTCTTTCCTCTCACCAACAACTAGGCACCAATGTTTAACTCGGCAGCGACTAACTGCAACCTGGGATTTAATCTCAAATTCCAGATCCTCTTTCGGCAAGGGATTATGGGGTCGTGGCTATCGGTTAATTGCTTCAACCCTCGTCTTACAGCAATGAGCTAAACATTTGCTTGCATAAACCAATTCAAGGGCTCCAACGGCAGTTACATGAAGCGCGGTTCAAAGCTCCCCCCTGCCCTCCCCCCGGCAATCTCAAACTCAGGTATTTGCCCTGAACTCTTCCTACGCTCCACCCCGTCATTATTCTGCCTTTAAGGCAACGGGATCGGCATACCCAGCACAGGAGCTACGTGAATCTCATTCCAGAGGTGCGGCCGGCCAGGCCCTAACCACACCTGGAATAGGCCCAGGAGAAAGGAAGAGTTAACGCACGTTCACGGGAGACCGTTGGCAGTAGCAGTCCTAGGGCTCCCCATTTAGGAGAACAAAGAATTTGCCGAAAGCGGCCGTCACGCGTCCCATTCACTGCAGGAATTTCTAAATGGATGCATCACAGCTGCAGCAATTTGGTGCATTATAAAGCTATATAATCAGCGCTCGCCCCCCTTCCCCTGAGCTATTAGCGGCTAAACAGACTGCAAAGCAGCCCAGCATACTTTGTCCTGAAGCCACCAGTGTCAGGAAACCTCCTGTTCTGAAGGGCGGAGATCTTCTACGGCACAGCAGTTTGTGCTGTTCTTTCCCTTCATGCCACTTGTATTTTGACAGGAGTCCCGCCACGTTCCTCTGCTTCGCTAACGCGATGGATGGTGGTTTTAACGGATGTGGATTGCCCAGGCAACGGGAGAGCTCTCTTTACGTGGAAAGGGCTGCAAGTGCGCTAAGCAGGCACCAGCACAAGGTCTAAAACACCACGGCTGCAGTCCATGCCTGGGCCTAAATCAGCACCCTCGATGTGCTAGAAGGCTATTGCATCCAGGTGCTCTGTACAACGGACTCTATTGCACACATCACCTCCCTGGCAGAGTCTTCCTAGAACACTCCAAATCCCTGGCTCCTTCGCATGCATTCCCTGTAAGCCCTGTACTAGACAAAAGCGTGCAGTGGACAGGGCACTGGACTGGAAATCAGGAGACCTGGGTTCTATTCCCGGTTTGGCTGCTGGCTGACCTTGGACAAGCCATGCCGCTCCTCTGTGCCTCAGTTTCCCCATCTGTAGAAGGCAGATAAATGATGCTGGCCTCCTTTGCAAAGCACTTTGAGGTCTACTGATGAAAGGCGCCGGATGCTATGTTTAACTGACCCTGTGCATAAACAGCCCAAAGAGGAACCTCTCGCTCCGTAATGAAAGCGGGAATCTCCAAAATTCGCTACATGGCTGGGCCTCAAACCCTCAGCGGGCGGAGTGGCTGCCCGCAATAGGCTGGGAACCTGGAATAGGCTTCCCAAGACTACGAGGAGGTGTGCTGGGAGAGCCAGCTGCCCGACGTACCCTCCGTTCGAGTCCTTCTTCTCACTCGCGGAACCAAACCATCGTCGCCCACAGCACTTCCCACTGCGGCTCTTTCCAGCCACAGACTCCGAAGTGCTTTACAGGGAAGGACAAGTATCGCTAGCCACGTTTTACAGGCAGGGGAACAGACAGGTGAGATGACTTGCCCTCGGTGTCCCAGTGAGTAGATAGCGAAGTTGGGGACAGAACCCAACTCTCTGTCCGGGATCCTGCCCACTGCACTACGTTGGGGAGGCGGCTGCATGCCCACTATGACTCTTTCAGCCCCACTATCCCCTTTGACAAATAATCAGTGCATAGAAGAAAAGGCACTCGATCTGAGCAGCCTCCCAGCTTTATATTTAAAGGTGGGAGCCAAGCAAAGCCCCTCAGCCAAACACCCGGGAGAAGTTTGGACCCAGGTCTGAACTCGATAACTCGGCTTCATCTCCGCTTATAACTGCCCTCAGCACAGCGGGACGTCAGCTGGCTACAGGAGCCTACCCAGGCACAATGCAGCCGTCAGAGGCGGCTCATCCCAGCCTCACAAGCTCATCCCTGCCCGGCGAACCTCGGGAAAGACACTTTAGCCAGGAAGTTGGTCCAAAGACTTGCCACTGGGCTCGGGATCCTGGCAAAGGCAGGCATCAAGGCTGAACAGGGAGCTGAAGGCCGTTCAGCGTTTAACTGGCTGGGGCCGCCCAATCAAGCTCTCTGCCAGGCAGCACCCCAAATCACTCCCCTGTCCAGGGCAAAGGTTTCTCAGCCATGCTGCTGAGGGGCCGGCTTTGCTCAGCAACCGTCACATAGGATCTCTTTGGTCTCCCACTGCAGTTAACCAGTGAAGCCGGTGACTTGCGGCCCTTACCCTTTCCTTGCCGCTGATTTCCAGCTGGATCTCTTTCTCCCGCAGCTTCTTCCACTGAGCGTAATACTTGGTCAGAGGCGTCCCCTCTTCCTTGACCTGCTTCTCCCATTGTTCCTGTGGGGGGAGGGAGGAGACAGACGTTAGGCCAGGACCAGAGGCAGACAAAGCAGGGGTTCAAAGCAAGCTTTATGTAACACAGCTACGGAGGGAGCAGGCCCTAGGCTGACAGAGACCGCAGTCCTAGGTCCTGTTCCAAGCAGACACAAGCCACCTCGGAACCTAGATTCTACATTGCAAGGGCAGGGCGAAGTGTGAATTCAGAAGAGTCATTTAAGGTAACCACAGTATCACACATAGCATTATGGGGTACATCACACAGCGGGGGGAAAAAACAGACCACCCCGCATTAGCGCATCTCGGCACCTGGGTCGACAGATTCAGGCTCGCACGGGCTCTAAAAGTAGCCAGAGAGACGTTCCCGCTCGGGCTGGAGTTCGGGCTATGAGACCCGGCGAGGGGATGGGTCTCAGAGCCTGAGCAGGAACATCTACATGGCTGTTTTTAGTGGCAGAGTCCACACCTGAGTCTGTAGACCCAGGGTCAGAGACTCACTGCTGAGGGTTTGTTGGGGATTTTTCCCCCCGCGGTGTAGACGTACCCATTGACATAAAGACAAGGGCCAAGATTTTCCCCAAGTGACTGCTAGTTTTGGGTGCTCAGTGGGAAACACCTGGAAGGGGCCCAATCCACAGGCGCTCAGCACGTTCCAAAATCCACCCCCCTCTTAGGTGCCAAGCTGGGCAGCCCAAAAATCACTGGTCACTTTGACTGTAAGGGCCAGAATTTCCAGAGTTCAAACGACTACCCTTCGTATCCACCGTGGAGATACAGCCCTGGAGACCAGCGCAGGGGGCTTGGGAAAGGAAGAGATCTGCAGGGGAAGGCTAGACACACCAGGGACTTTGGGGACTGTTCCACACAAGAGCACATGGGACAGCGGGGTTCAGGCATAACCTCAGGCCAGAGGACTCAAGCCTGGTGGCCTAAACGTTTTGTTCCTAAAATCCATATTTCGGCACCTAACAGAAACAGCCTGATCCTCAATGGTCCTGAGCACTTGCAGCACTCAGTGGGCAGCTCTGAAAGTCGGCTCACTTCTATTTAGGGACCAACTGTTAAGCTCTTGGCCCCGGATCTAGGCCTCTTGTACTCCATGGGTTTGCAGGAGAAGAGACAGAGAGACAGACACAGTAGGCGGACTTCAGCGGGATTTCTGTTCCTTTCATTTCTGGGACCTGTTGGCGCAAATTCGGTCCCCTAAAACTGTTTTGTATGAAGCTTTTGAAACAAAAAACCCACCCGCATTTGCAAAGCGTAAGTGTGACAGACGTTTGCCTGGTTTGTTTTTTATTCTATTGCTAAAGTATTTAGTTTTAAACAAACATCCCGCAGCAGTGTCGGTCACCCAAACATCACAGCCCGGCGAAGGCAGAACGCGAGATTGACTAACCTACGTTCACTGTCCAAGAAGGGAGAAACAGGAGAAGTCAGTCTCAGAAATAGCAGAAACGAAATTAGATGGTTAAAATCTGGCGTGTGATCGGTGAGAGGGCATGTTCAATTCAAATGCCTTCTTTTTAACCTGGCAGCATCCCTTTACCATAGATCCCAGATCGGAACCTTGTCATCTGTATTACAGGAGTGCCCCGAGGTGCTGCACAAGCACATGGCGAAAGGCAGCCTAATGCGAGATGGGAGACCATCGGTGTGGGTAACAGTCAGAAGGAACAGGCGAAGGAGGACAAGGGAAAGAGCGACAGGAATGTGTGTTTACACAGAGCCATTCAGGATCCAGCAGGAAAGGAGGATTATCCAGACTCAAGTGTCACCAGCAAAACCGGCCCACGCTGAGCAGCTGCACGGCACGTTCTGTTTCCGTCTGTGGGAACGCACCGGCAGCGCAGCAGAGGAGCAGAGGTGGCAGTTCAAATAAGCTTCTCCAGTGGCATCGTTTTGAAAACACCAAGCTTCTGCTTGTAAGAAAGTCAGGTCGGCCTTTTGGGAGCAGCTCATCACAACTCAGACGCGACAGCACACTGGCTGCTGGTGTCAATCAGAGCAGAGTCCACCGGGGAAAAGTACGTTTAAAGAGTATTGCATTGCTAAGACAGACAGATAAAGAGAGCAGAGAGACAGCAGCTCCTTAATTTGCAGCAGGCCAGCTCCGCAGCTGGTGGAAGCCAGCATGTATCTACTGAAGACTTTAATGGGGCCACACTGATTTGCACCAGCTCAGGAACTGGCCGGTAGCAGGGAAGGGAAAAGAAGGTGCATCCATGATCTCTGCACCATGAACAGCACTTTGGTAAATAAATGACAACCGGCTTGTCACACCCACATTCTAATGTTCTGGAATCTATTTATTGGGGGCAGTTGGGGGGGGGGGGGAGGAGAGGGTTCAGTCTCCGTCCTCTGAAGCATCAGTGATGGCCCCGTCTGGAGATGGGACACGGGAAGAGTGGGCCAGGGCTCTGAAGTGGCACCAAGCATTCGCCGTCACAGGTCCTTGGGTGGCTGGTTCTTGCTCACATGCTCAGGGAATAACTGATCGCCATATGTAGGGTCAGGAAGCAATTTCCCCCCAGGTAAGATTGACCTTGACCTTGGCCGGGGGGGGCGGGGGAGGGGAGAGGAGAGTCACCTTCCTCTGTAGCATGGGGTGCAGGTCATTTGTTGGGATTATCTGGGTATCTCTCACTTAATTCAGGTATTGGGGCACCTCGGTCCCTCCTATTCTCTGCCTGTGGCACATCCTGGTTTAGTCTCCTGGGGGCTGTAATACTCTGGTCCAATTCTGGTTGTTGGGTTTAGTTTGCGGTGCTGGGTAGTGTTGGTGGCCTGTGATACACAGGAGGTCAGACCAGATGATCTGGTGGTCCCTTCTGGCCTTAAACGCTAGGATTATACACCCAAGAATAGGGACGACAGCATCAAACCAAACAGTCCCTTTCCCGTAATGATGGGCCCCAAGTTTATACCACCCTTTTGGAGCATTGGAAACACACGGCTCTGGACTGCGTGGCTTCAGACCAGGCCTGCTTGCCAGTTATCTACTCTGCTCTTCAACACGCTGACAGACACGCTGTGGTCTCTGGTGACGCAGGCCAGCAGACAGGCCTGTTGTCAGACAGCTCCACTCTGCTTTCAGTCCTGCTCGTCACAACAGCAAAAGTGGCAGAGTCGTCATCTTTATGCACAGATCAGGGCTGCTCCTGGCTTCCAGCCAGAACTGAGCATTTCAGCGAAGACTCTGCACATTCACGGGGCGGGGGGAACTCTTCTCATGGAGGGAGGCTCTTTGTTCTGTCCAGTGTGCAGAGACATCTATTGTTTTCCATTGGTGATGGACCGGGAAGACCCAAAAATAATGAAAATATTCCCCTTGACTTTTCATTCTGCACCTCAATGGAAAAAGTTGAGAGGGTCAGACACCGAGTCCATCTCAGCTGCTTGCAATTCTCTTTCCCTCCAGCACTATTAATTATTTGGGACAAGAGGTGCTGAGCATGGATCGGAGCTCATCATGCTAAACCCTGTACAAAATACAAAGATGGTCCCTGCCCCAGAGAGCTTCCAACCGAAGTAGGAGGCAACAGGCAACCAGTGAATGCAAGACATGGGGAGCCCAAGGAAACAAGAAGATACACAAGTCAGTCATTCTTCATTAAGTGGGACAGGCTGTTAGATGGAAAAGCCCAAAGTGGTTGTTGCCATCCTCCCTTAGCAGGGTGCTTCCAAGGCAGTGTCAAGCTCTCAGGGCTCTTTTAACATCTTGCTTCTGAGCCGTGAACCCAATCCCATGAGGTGCCAGCAGCACGGTGATGACCAAGGTCTTAGAATCATAGAATATCAGGGCTGGAAGGGACCTCAGGAGGTCATCTAGTCCAACCCCCTGCTCAAAGCAGGACCAATCCCCAGATAGATTTTTACCCCAGTTCCCTAAATGGCCCCCTCAAGGATTGAACTCACAACCCCAGGTTTAGCAGGCCAATGCTCAAACCACTGAGCTATCCCTCCCCCCTTGTTTATTCGTGATGTCAGCACAGCTTTAAGGACAGCATCGCTCCTACAGAAAGTCACCGATTGGTCCAGGACGCCTCCTGGGTCACAGGGACCTCTCTGTGTGGGCTTTAATAAAACCTGGAGCACGCTCCGATACCACGGCAAGGAGTATGGTGCAAGAACCTGGACAGGCGAGACAGCCCGTCCCCCCGCGTGGGGACAAGAGCGATTACACTGGCCCTAACCCTGCCATCCCATTGGAGGTCTAGTCTCAGACCTCCTGTCCTGTGACGGCAGCTGGTTCCAGGGCCACAGATGTTCTTCGTGTCAAAGTTCCCTACATTTTCCCTGCTGAAAGTGAAGGCCATGACTTGTGGTCCAGCCCTCAGACTGAAGGTAACAGCTGATCCCGTCTCTCCAGGGTGCCTTTAGGGTGGGAGGGGCAGGAGGGATGCATTTGCTCTCCCCTCCCTCTTTTCTCTATGCTGAACCTCTCCCAGGTCTCCTAACCTTTGCTCCCCAAGCCCCTCCCACCGGTTTTGCAGCTCTCCTCTGAACTCTCCCTGCCCTTTTCCACCTTTTCCCCAGGAATCAGGAGACTCACGATAAACCAGAGGCCGAGTACAATGGATGAGAGAGCCAGGGCCATGGCAGATGCTGGCTGTGCTGGGAAAGGTCTCAGGAGCAGCTCATTTTCACCACAGTGATCAACCGAGTCCCCAGGCGAAAGGGAGAAGGGAACAGCTGCCGGCGCCGAGCACAGCTCGCTGCGCAAGAGATGGAGCTTTCACGGGGGCCAGTCGGAGAGCGTGGAGCAAACTCTCACAAGGACCATCACAAACCTCACCACCGTCCCAGACGCTCTCCTCCGACCTGCCTTCTCTAATACAAACACAGCAGAGTGGACATTCAAAACCCAAAAGAAAACCCACAACGCTCCCCGAGTGGAAGAATGATCCGTGCAGTCAAGGTGAGACAGAACGAACCAGAGGTGCGGAGGTTAGTCCTGTCGCTTATTGACCTACTGGAAGCTGCTCAGACAGCCGGCTGAGGGCGGCGGGGTCAGAACCTCTACAGAACAGAGTACGTTTATCCTGGTTTCAGACAGGCTGGCTATCTCTGCAGAGACATAGCTGCATGCCCCGGTGTGCTAATTCCCCTGCCTGCACTTCATGTCACTGCACCAGAGACCCGTACCGGTGCCAAGGAGTCTATGGCTAGGGGTGGATGCTGCGCTCCAGGGTTAAGAGTTAGCGGCAGGCTCCGTTCTCTGCCTGGCTCCCCCCAGTCAAATATTCATTAATGCATTAATCCTATTAGCATCGGAGTCGGCTTCTCAAAGCAGCCCGGGCTCTGGAATATTGCACTTAAAAAAAGATTTAACGTGAGTCATCACCCATGATTCAGAGTTGGATGGGGGCAGGCAGGCAGACATCCAGCATGGCTGCTCCCCCACGCAAGCAGCTCACGAAGATGGAAAGGGTAGTTGAGCAACTGAAGCATCAGGTTTGACACCTCTAGTCTCCCTTCGGCCACAGGTTCAAATCCTGGCTGGACCCCCTTGGTCCTTTAGAAGAAGATAATCTAGGCCCATGCAGTATAGCAGAGATGGGTGAAGCTCAAAGTTTTCCCAGATACTCACTACTCCCGGGGACTGCAGAAACGTCTTCATGAAACAAGTCACATGCATGAACCTTATTCCTGTAGAGCTGTTCCCCACAAATCCACATCTCTTAAAAAATAATTTTTCTCTGCTAAAGAGCTGCCTATGAATTGAACCAAAAGCCAAGCTGGGAAAGTGCAGGCCCTAGAGATACAGTTTAGTTCTAAGCGGAATTTTTCTCTGCCCCTTTTTCCATCTCTCTCGGGGTTTGTTTTCACTCTGCCCCTTCTATTCTCCATTTTTTCCTGATCCTTCTCCACTCCACCCCCAATCCGCATTGGATTGCTTTTCTCTGCTCCCTTCTCATCCTCTCCTCTAAGCAGGATGCAAAGCTAAGAATAGTCCAAGATGAACTTTGAGATGAGTTTGCCTGTTCTCTGGGTGGGGCCTTCTGTGACAGGACTTAGAGCTGGGGTCTTGTCTGATCTGTGTGGTCACTGTTGTTAAGTGACAGTAGCGTCTAGAGCCCCAACTAAGATCGGGACCCCACTGTGGTGGGTGCGCGACACTCCCCCTCCCCCAAGGTCATACGCAAAGCCAGGGAGAGAACCAGTCTCGTGGCTTCCAGACCAGCGTTCCCCCACTCGAACATGCTGCCTCTGTTAAACAAGCACTTCCCAGGACAGCAGGAGTTACTCCATGCCCAGGGGCAGGATTCCCCCGGCTCTGCAGCGAGCTGGTTAGCAGCTGCCTCGGCAGGGTGGCTGTGTTTCCCTGCTGTGGCATGAAGAGTACGGGCAGTGGATGGTCAGACGGGCCTGGGGTGCAGGTACCAGGGCTCTGCTTGCCTCTGCGCAGTGTGCGACTCAGGGCCCCCCCCGGCACATGTGCATGGACGGGAATTCCAGGGAGCATTTGCTTTCAATTGCTCCTGCTGGCAAGGGAGACAAGCAGATGTTTGGCCTCCCTTCCTCCACCCTCTCTGGCGGCGATTTGCTGCCACATACATTGTGAGCCTGGAGGCAGGCGGGTGAACTCAACCCACACGCAGAGGGGCACTGCAAGCCTTGCTGGGAAGCCAGGCCTCTGCGCTAGCTCAGGTTCTTGCTCCTTCTCGGAAATCGACGCCGTCGCTTGGCAAGGCGGTGCGGGGCAGCGCAGGGCTACTGTCCACAGGGGACTCCGACCTGCTCTGCAGGCGCATGAGATGGGCCATGATCCCCTCCCTCCCCCAGGAGTGCAGTGTGCACCCGCCGCTCCCCCCATTCCCAGAGGGCAATGCTGTTCCACTACCAACTGCTAACGTGCATGAGGCACAAGCTACGCCCCTCCCCCCTGATCCTCCTCGGGCAATGGCTCCCGCCTCTCCATAGTGCAGAGAGCAGCAATCCCACGTTCTGCTGGGAACACGGGCATCCCTGCACAGCAGGGCCATAAGCTGCTGCGATATGCCTTTAACTCACAAAACAAGAACCCCCCGAAGCTTGCATGGCAATCCAGCACTCCCCCACCCTTCCCAGTGCAGCCCATGTGCCGCTGCACTTCGGGGGTCAGCCCAGACTGACTCTTGTCCCTTTCAGCAGCCAGCCGCTGCAGGTGCGATATATAAACCAGGAGCTGTGCAGGCAACTAAGTGTTAAAATTAATTATCTTGTTCTGATAAACGGGGCTGCAGCCTGAGCTGCTGGGAGCGAGCAGATAATTGCATAGTTGCTGGAAACCCTTTTTATTTAGCGAATGATCTTACCCGGCCCCGCACCTCGCTGAGAGCCCCAGAGGCTGAAATCTCCGCCTCTGCAGAGCGGGTGGGTGGTCACGGCATCGACAGGGGGAAAAAATAAAATGAAAAAAGCCTTGCTCCAGATGGGAAACCTAATCCCTTTGGCAAGACAGTCCGATCCAGAACGGCATTTATAGAACCAAAGAATACTTAAGTCACTTCAAAACCAGTTCCATCAGCCCCTTAATCCCAGAACAACGCTGCTGCGGCCTGGCGCTGATACACCAGGATTTGAAAGGATAATTTCCCTGCAGTCCACGCAGCTGAGCATCTGAAGATAAATTTGTCTGCAGTGGAACTCCTGCTCCATGCCCGGCGCTAACAGGTGGAGCCTTTCCCAATGCAGAGCTTCAGCCAATTCCCATCGGCGCAGAGTGGCAAAAGCCAGCTCACTCCAACCCCACGGGCTCTTCTGGGGGACGAAATATTTTCACCTCTCCTTCCCTGCCTGGAAGGGAAAGATCCCACCCCAGACGCCCAACACAACAGCACACAAAAATCTGTTAATGGGACAGCAACTGAGAGTCTGGATTCGGAGCTGGGTTTCAAATGCTCCAGGACTCAGCAGTGAATGGGTCCCAGGAGAGGGTCTGGCCCAAGCAAGAGAGAAATAAAAATTAATGGCTTCAGCATGAGGGAAGCAGCGTTGAGCTGAATTCCCTGGCCATGCTCTCTCCTCTTTCCCCTCTCTCCGGGGGCCTAGCTTGGAACAGACAGGCTACAGGCCAAGGGGAGAGATGCTGGGAAGCAGCATCTCCAACACCACGCAGCCAAGAACCATTCTAAGAAGAGGTCAGTGTAGGGAAGCCAGAGAATTCGAGGGTAAGATGATGATGGAATAGAATTTCCACCTCCCCATCCTCTTCCACAATCATGCAAAGCAGGTGTCAGTCTTGGTCAAGCCAAGATAGGAGGGAATTTCACCCCACAGCCCAAAAAGAGATCATCTCTTTCTCACAGCCCCGCTCCTGGCCTCATAGACTCTAAGGGAGAAGGGACCGTGGTGATCATCTCATCTGACCTCCAGCACATCGCAGGCCACAGAACCTCACCCACCCACTCCTGTAATAGACCCCTAACCTCTGGCTGAGTTACTGACGTCCTCAACACATGATTTAAAGACTTCACGTTCCAGAGAATCCACCAGAAGGGACTCACAGAACTGCTGTACGGGCTGCTCTTCTAAGCCAGGCCCACATTAAAAGGCACAAGAAAGAAAGACTGGGTGAGAAATGAGCCAGGGAGCTTCTGATCACTAGCCGATGGTTCAAATCCAGCCCAGCCGCCACGGGAAGCCGCCACCGCCCAATGGCTGCCCGGTGGCCTGTAAGAAATGAGCCAGGTGGGTCTCAGTCCAGTTCCCAACGGACAAGTGCCCACTTAGAAGAAAACGGACCATCACCACCACCGGTTCTAGCCACTCCCTCGTTGGACGTCCCAGCAGGGAGGATGGAGCTAGGAAACTGGAACACCCTTCTCGTGCCTGGAAGGGAAGCTCATCTGTGCCGGGCCAGCTCTGTGCAGAGGCAGGCGACGCCTGACCCACTGAAGCTAATGGTAAAAATCCCAGCTCCTCCTGTGGGAGCAAAGCGAGGCCTCTCAACGGCCCTTCGGAACCATCAGCCCCGCCCCCTTCCTGGGCCTTATCGTCCCCACTATCAGTCTTTTATTTGTAAAGAAAACCCCTCAATGCAGCCACAGCCCAGAGGCCAAAGCCCCCCGCGCATTCCCTCGGCAGCTGCCTGCCTGCACCGGGATCAATTCCCCACAATGCGCGGGGAGGGCCTCTGACATCTCAGGCACCTGCTCCCCTTCCCCTCCGCCCCCAAGGTTTAAAGCAGAACGATCCAGTGCAAACTGGCTCCTCCAGGCCTTGGCGGCTTTCCTCAGCATCAAACGTGTAGAGATGTCGACGTGCAACGGCTCGGGCTGCAGGGAGGGGAAACGTCCCAGAGCCCATCGGCCAGCAGCCGCGGAGGCACAACGCCCAGAAGTCCTGCTCTCAGCCTGAAGCTTATTGCTTGGCACTGATCTTAGAGTCCCGTCTCCAGGCGAACAAGGAAAATCTAACCAGGGCACTCGTTTTACAATGACAAAGTGCTGCAAATCAGCTGAGCGACAAAAGTATTATCCCCCCCCCACCTCGACTGGAGCCAGCAAAGCTCCTAGATAGGAGGTGAGGTCCCTCCTCCAGTTGTCACTCATCTGGTGCCCTCCACAGATCTGAAGTGGGCCAGGCGAGCTGCAAGAGACTTCTACAGGAGAAGGCCCAGACGGGGACCACTGAAAAGGAGCGTTCCTAATAGGAGCACACATCCTTCTGGTGACCCAGAACAACGGGTGTAATTTAGGGACTATGTTTTCCATGATGCTGTCGGCCGGAGAATTTCGCCAGCTACAGCTCAAGAGCCCAGCTCAGCCCACGCTGTTTTGCAAACGTCCCACCCACCCCGGGCATGCCCAGTTCCATGACCTCGCCACTCCTCCCGCTGCCACAGTCTCAACCCCCACCGCGGAGTCAGACTGTCTTTCCAGGAAACCGAAATCCAAGTCGCCGACTCACCACAGCCTCCCTGCTGGCCACACCGAAGGTGGCTTTCTGACGCCTACTGGCGACGTAGGCAGAATTTTCCTGCAACTTTTCCAGGAGCTGCCGGATCGCTTTGCAGTAGTTGGCGATCTTGCATTCCTTCAGGAAAGATTTGAGCTGGAGCGAGAAGAAAGGAAGGGGAGAAAGGCAGAAAATGTTAACGACTTGTAATAGTTTCCATTAACTGATCCCACAAACAAAGCCGTCTCCCCTGGAGAAAGGCAGCAAAGGGCTCCTCATTCCCTCTGTTCACAGCCACGGCCCAGCTGTTACCCATCTCCGCTGCCATGGTGCTTCACCCTCGTCATGCCAGGCTAGCAGGAGCGTAACAGATGGACCAATGCACCGGATGTCAGCACCGAGGTCAACTTAAACCGCCTTGCTCAGAGATCGCTCCTGGCATCCCTTATCACAGCTCATCTAACTATCAGGCTAGAAACACCTCCGCGGCCTGAAACCAGAGCTTCCAGCTGCCCTATAATCACAACACTGCTGGTCCCTGCTCAGGCAAGAGGCAGGAGTGGAATACCAGGGGGGGCAGATAGAGGGGTGACCAGAACTGGACTACCAAGGAGGAGGGGCAGACAGAGGGGCATTGGCAGAGCTGGGGAGGGGCAGAACTGGAATTCCAAGGGGGGGGGGGGGTCAGGATTGAGCTGCATCCGGAAGAGTCATCTGCACAGGACCCGACTGCTCCGCCCCCAATTCCAGCCAATGCCTCTCACTTTTCCCGAGTGCAAACCCCACACGCCCTCCCCACAACATCTGCAAAATGAACCTCTCTGTGGGCTGCTGGGAGGCCTCCAACCAGCCGATTATTTCCTCTTGGACCTGATGCCTTATGTGGAACCCTTGGGCTCCCAGCCAGCACAGCTCAGAAACCACAGACGCTGCCGCCGGCCTGCACAGAGACCCTCCCAGTCACCGAAGAGCTGCCCTGGCCTCCCTCTGGCCAGGAAACAAACTTCGGTTTCACTAGACAATGAGGGTATTTTATTCCAACCAGATCGAAATGTGTTTTTCGCCTGCAGCCTCATCCTTAAACACCCCTCCATCCCGGCTCCCAATCCCAACCAGTCCCCCCATGGCTCTGCACCCATTCTTTTACGGCTCAACTCTGCCCTCTCCCCCCCCCCCCCGCCCCCCACGAGCAAAGCTGAGGCAGCATTGGGTGTCCCTGCTGGCAAAGGGCTGCAGAAGCAGGGTGGACAGACTGACAAGTAGATTTCCTCCCAGGTACATTACATTGCTTGCCAAATGCTCCCGCCCTCGGCAGAGAGTAGCTCTCCAAGGCAGGCTCCCAGCCAGAGCCACACGCAAAAAGAAACCCCGCCAGGGCAGACAAATGGCTAACTGTCAGGGAATCCAAAGCAGAGGGTGAAAGACCAGCGGGTCGCTTCCCCGTGCAGTGCATGTGCCTCGCTAACCTGAACCCTCTGAGCTGAGAGTCAGCAGGGGCTAGCAGTGAGAGCAAGGAAAGGGCGGTCAAGAGACCGGAGTTCTAGCTCCAGTTCTGCCCCTGACTCTCTGAGGGGCCGCGGGAAAGTCACACAACTTCCCTGCCTCCGTTTCCCCATCCGTAAAATGAGGCTCATTCTGTACCTGCCTAACACAACGGGGGGTGTTGGGAGGGTTAGATCAGTTAATGTTCAGAGAGAGCTTGGAACTGGTAAAGCAGCGTGAAGGGACAACGTACTCCAGTGCCCCGCTAACAGCTCTGAAACACACATGGGCGTGGGGCAGAGGCTTGTTTTACTTTGACTTCACACACTCGTTATTCAGAGTGGGGCAGTGCCCCAAAGGCAGGACTGCAACAGCCACTCCCACCTCACCCTGATCCACTAGGTAGTTGGGGAACTGCTAGAACTGAGGAGGATGACGGGCTGAGAAGAGAGAGAGGCTTGAGGTTCAGGCACTGGACTCGAGATCTGGGTTCAATTGTTGGTTTCGCTATAGATTGTGTGCGTGACCTTGGGCAAGTCACTTAGTCACTCTGTGCCTCAGTCTCCCCTCTGACCCTTTGTTTTGGCTATCTTTGGAGAGGGGATTGTCTCTCTCTCTCTATGTACGTAGAG